>NC_142464.1:36325728-37575728 GCF_049115385.1 Moschus berezovskii
TGAATGTTGAGATTTAAGCCAACTTTTTCACTCTCCTCTTTCACTTTCATCAAGTGGCTTTTTAGTTCCTCTTCACTTTCTGCCATAAGGGTGGTGTCATCTGCATATCTGAGGTTATTGATTAGAACCAGTCTATTGTTCCATGTCCTGCTCTAACTGTTGCTTCCTCACCTGCATACAGGTTTCTCAAGAGGCAGGTCATTACAATGTGGTATATATTAGAATATATAATATTAATACAATATAATATAAAAATGGGATTTCATACAGAGGCCCAACAATGGAAAATGGTTCAACATCTATATTACTGAACATTGTACTAACATTAAAATCATGTTTGCAAATGATGTGTAGTGAGATGGAAAGTTTTAGAACATAATAATTGATTAAAACATGATACACAATTGAATCACAAGATTGTTAAGGAAACTACATACTTAATTTATAAGTGTAAATGTGTGTTTATTTTTTAAAACTAGTGTAACACAATGTTAATATAAAAATATTTTACTTTAGTTTCTGTTGAGGACCAAGAAAACAGATTCCCAAATGAAGCATGAGACCACCATGTAGCTTGCAAAGGAAGGCTGTGGAAAACCATTATTTCCAACCCTCTTGTTTACATCAAGAAGAGAAGTAGAAGATTAGAATGGTACCCATCCATTCAACTCCGCAAGCAAGGAGCATGAATAGAACTCTCCCTTCTCAACTAAAGAGAGAGAACAACGAGGAAGCAACTCAAGGGGCTTAGTATCTGTCACTACAATTGCTGTACATGGTGAACATATATCAGAATGTGTTTGAGAAATCTGAAGATGAGTAAATTCCTGGCAAGTTTATCTGCTGAGGGAAGTAGGGGTGCTTTTACACTGGTATCTGCCTGTCTCCCCAAGATTGTCCTGACCAGATGTGACCTCAAGTGAGAGACGGCCTGGTGCACTTGCGGTGATCTTGCTCAGTATTGCCATCCAGAGGGACAAGAGGACTCCAATGGTGAGAGAAAATTTACGTGGTAGTGGAACACTGAAAGCCAGGGAGAGAAAGAAAGCAAGAGGGAGGTGAGGCTGTTCCCTAGGGAAAGGAATTTCATGCAAAATCTCTCATTAGGTAGAGAGGTCAAGCAGAGCAGTCTCCAAAGAACCCAAGAAAATGTTCTGGGAGAGATAGTTTTAAACATCTCCCTGATAAAAAGCACATTCCAGTTCTGAACAGTATCAGTCAGATAAAAGAACACCTCACTCCCTTCCTTCCACCCCTCTCCATTTCCCCAACAGTCAGACACTGTGACTGACAAGACTAAGAAGAAGGGGCAAAGACATCAGTCAGGCAGAGGAGGAAAGCACTCAGATTCTCTCCCACTGCAGTTACCCAGCCTACAGCTGGCACGAGCTGGGAGAGGGGGAGCACCTAGTATTTTGCATGAGGTTAAAATGTGCTGAGTATCACAGTGGACTAAAACTATTGCTGTTTGGAGAAGATTCCATTATCTGAAAATGACTTAATAAGCCTGGGGACTTGCCCTAAATTTCATCCAGGAAAAGAACCAGGACTAGGAGAAGAATTAGTCAATACAGTAAATGAACAAAGACAGGAAGAGACAAGAAGAAATGTGGTTTGTGAGTATATCCCACGAGACACGCTTGATCCACATGGCAGTTACATCTGGAAGAAAGAGGAGAGACGACAAGGAAATCTACCCTTATTAACAGTAGTGTTTGGGTGAAATCGTAATGCGATGACTTGAGACTTTTTCTCTTCTTTTTTGATTTTTATAAAATCAGTAAGATGCGTTTTATCCTGTAACCAAAGGGGATTTGTAGGGCATGGTTTCCTGGGCCCCTAGATCATAATGAATCTTTTCTTTTTAGTTAACTACTAAGTTTCCTTCAGAAGATGGGATGGCTTCTCACTGAAAAATTACTGCAATCCTTCTGGAAAAATGCTAAGATATATTTAAACTACAGTTTATTCTGTAAAATCTCAGCATAATACATTAAACATATTAGCTTTTTATTATGTAAAAAATTATAAGTTGCACTAGCAAAAAAACAAATCATTCACAGTGATAAAGAGGTTAACTTTTACTCTGTAGTTAACTGAGTCAGGAAATAAGCTTAAGCACAGTGGAGGGGAATCTATCATAAATGCACAGAATTAATGCTTCATAGCTCCTTAATCATGTTTTCTAACTTCACTTTAAAAATTTATACACATACATGCAATATTTTACATATTCTGTAACCTATTAACTCACAAAATTATCCCACAATTTAAAAAATTTACTATAGGAATAAGTATATTTTATTATTTGTTGTTATTTTAGTGAAAAATGTTAACTTATATTCCCTATAAGTCTTTAATTTGGGGGCATGCATCCCTGGAAAGTCAGAATGACTTAAGACCTTAGCTGTAATTTTTCTCTTTATAAAAATACCCAATCTCCCTCATAAGAGTGTTAGGATTTAATTAATCACCTGACACGTTGAGAATATCAAAGTGCAGATCTGTGTGAAGATTTTTCAGTAACAGCTTTTTTGGTCACCAGAAATACAGAGCTGTGAATTAATTTTTACATAACTCTCAAAGATAAAGAAGTCCTAAATAAATTAACATTAAAATAGATTATCTGAAACGTTAGTCTCAATAACTGCATGATTTTGGTGATTATGGGTGTGCAATTGAATGAGGGAAAGGATGCATAAAGAAACTTTCTTAATCTTCTTCATGGTTTTTTCATGAATCAGATGGGATCTGGTAATTAAAACAGAGAAATATTATGACTGAACTAGTAAAAAAATTTTTAATCAATATAAGATGCTGATATATCTATGTTGATTGAAAAACAAATACATGTATACACGTGCATGTAGAGAAAGATTCCTGTCCTCTGGTATTCAGTTCAGTTCAGTTCAGTCGCTCAGTCGTGTCCGACTCTCCACGACCCCATGAATTACAGCACGCCAGGCCTCCCCGTCCATCACCAACTTCCGGAGTTCACTCAAACTCATGTCCACAGAGTCGGTGATGCCATCCAGCCATCTCATTCTCGGTCGTCCCCTTCTCCTCCCGCCCCCAACCTTTCCCAGCATCAGAGTCTTTTCCAGTGAGTCAACTCGTCGCATGAGGTGGCCAAAGTATTGCAGTTTCAGCTTTAGCATCAGTCCCTCCAATGAACATCCAGAATTGATCTCCTTTAGAATGGACTGGTTGGATCTCCTTGCAGTATAAGGGACTCTCAAGAGTCTTCTCCAACACCACAGTTCAAAAGCATCGATTCTTCGGCGCTCAGCTTTCTTCACAGTCCAACTCTCACATCCATACATGACCAGGGGAAAAACCATTGCCTTGACTAGACGGACCTTGGTTGGCAAAGTAATGTCTCTGCTTTTGAATATACTATCCAGGTTGGTCATAACTTTCCTTCCAGGGAGCAAGCTTCTTTTAATTTCATGGCTGCAATCAGCATCTGCAGTGATTTTGGAGCCCAAAAAAATAAAGTCTGACACTGTTTCCACTGTTTTTCCATCTATTTCCCATGAAGTGATGGGACCAGATGCCATGATCTTTGTTTTCTGAATGTTGAGTTTCAAGCCAACCTTTTCACTCTCCTCTTTCACTTTCATCAAGAGGCTTTTGAGTTCCTCTTCACTTTCTGCCATAAGGGTAGTGTCATCTGCATATCTGAGGTTATGATATTTCTCCCAGCAATCTTGATTCCAGCTTGTGCTTCTTCCAGCCCAGCGCTACTCATGTAGTCACTCCATATATGTATTCCTCTTGAGTACAGGCAGGAATTATGAATATGAAAGGATAATTGCTTTGATGATTAGATTACATTATATAAGACACTGTTGTAGCTGGCTGGAAAGATTCTCCTGCTAACTGAAGAATCAGTTGTCCTGTTACAAGAGTCAAAAGGTTAGGACCTGAGGGCAGCTCTAGCAACTGGAAGTGACTCCTAGCTAACAGCAGTGTCCAACTGTGTTCCTTTCTTCAAGCTCTAGGAAGAATAAATTCCTTTACTTTTTCTAGCCCCAGAGGCCATTCACATTCCATGGCTAATGGCCCCTTCTTCCACCTTCAAAGCCAGCAAGGATGGATCAAGTCTTTCTCAGGTCAAGCCATTCTGACCTCCTCTTTCAGCTCCTCCCTCTACATTTAAAAATCTATGTGATAACATTAGACCCAATCAAAGAATCCTGGAAGAGCTCCCTGTCTCAAGGTCAGCTGATTAGAAACGTTAATCCTATATGTTACCTTTACTTTCCTTTGCCATGTAATGTAACATATTCACAAATTCCTGATATTAGGGTGTAGACATCCTCACCCCATCATTCTGGCCATCAAATACTTCAACAACAACAAAAAAAGGGTATTAGAATGATGAAAAAACACAAATATTGATTTTAAGGATTTATTCTAAAGTCTTAATCACACCACTAGGATAAATACTTAGAAAATTTTCTAAGTTACTGAAACACAACAAAACTGAACTTTCTCCTTATCTTTCTATGTAAATTATCATATATTGTATGGTTCTCAATAAGCTACACAAGTATTATAAATAAAAATAATGTTCATACTTTAACAAAGATGAAATATATTCAAAATTAAACTATTATTTAATTTTATTATCTTCAATTGATTTGTGTATATTAGTCAGTCAGTCAGTCAGTTCAGTTGCTCAGTCATGTCTGACTCTTTGCAACCCCATGAACTGCAGCACACCAGGCCTCCCTGTCCATCACCAACTCCCGGAGTTTACCCAAACTCATGTCCATTGAGTCGGTGATGCCATCTAACCATCTCATCCTCTGTTGTCCCCTTCTCCTCCTGCCTTCAATCTTTCCCAGCATCAGGGTCTTTTCAAATGAGTCAGCTCTTCTCATCAAGTGGCCAAAATGTTGGAGTTTCGGCTTCAACATCAGTCCTTCCAATGAAAACCAAGGACTGATTTCCTTCAAAAGTCTCTCCTAATTGCTCAGAATAATTAGGGATATTGGTCAGTTCATGTTTTGGTAAAAGGCTCCTATTTTCACTGAAAGTTAATAAATGTTACTATGCTATAACAATATTATCACTTAGTTGTTTAAATGAAAAGCAAAATAAACCACTAATTTAGATTCCTTAAGATAAAGTATTTATGGTAAAAATAATCGAAATAAAATGTATCATTTTATGTTACTCCAAGTTTTTCCACCATTAAAAATTAAAGGTACAAGTCAACACTGCTAAAAATTACCACTAATGATATTGTTATTTTATAAAACTATAAATCCACTGTTTCCAGAGCCTGGCGGAAAACTGTTGTTTAGTCAACATTACTGAATACTTGATCTCTTAAAAAACCTGGTTTTTCTGTCTGTCTCTGTTTACCAGTTCAACTATGCTCATAATACATCATGAGCAAAACCAGCTCTATTACAAACCATGTTTTTAATAAACACATTCATGAAATAAACCCTTTGATGAAAGCAAATTGTACAATGGGGTCTTTTTGCTCTAGATAGGTATAAATAGTGTTACCTCACAGAGAGAAATATACACAATCAGCTCAACAAATCCCTGTGGTCCTAGCCACTGGAAAGCAAGAAACATGTAGCAACCCTTGGGGATAGCTCAATAGTACATAGTCAAAGCTATGGTTTTCCAGTAGTCATGAATGGATGTGAGAGTTGGGCCAAAAAAGAAAGCTGAGCGCTGAACAATTGATGCTTTTGAACTGTGATGTTGGAGAAGACTTTTGAGAGTCCCTTGGACTGCAGAGATCAAATCAGTCAATCCTAAAGGAAATCAGTCTGAATATTCATTGGAAGGACTGATGCTGAAACTGAAGTTCCAATAATTTGGCCACCTGATGCAAAGAGGTGACATGAGAAAAACCCCTGATGCTGGGAAAGATTGAAGGCAAGAGGAGAAAGGGACAACAGAGGGTGAGATGGTTGCAAGGCATCACCGACTCAATGCACACGAGTTTGAGCAAGCTCTGGGGGATGGTAAAGGACAAGGAAGCCTGGTGTGCTGCAGTCCATGGGGTCACAAAGAGTCAGACGCCACTGAACAACTGAACAATGATATTACATCATACCTAAAATATTATCAAGTATACCAGGCAAAGGAAAACTTATTTCAGATTCTACCTTCCAGAGTAGGTGCAGAGAGGGAAGAAATGATATGAGATTCATTATAATTTAAAATATACAAGTACTATTTTAGAGAAAGACAAATCTGTATGCAAAGACTGACATGATCATTATAATCAATGCTCTAGTTTGCAATCTCCGATGAGTGTGGCATGGTTTTGTGTTTGCATACATTTTTAGTTGCTTCTCTTTTAATACTACATTATGCCTTTTTGCTATATTAATGCAGATTTGGAATTTGAAAATACTTTGAGAGGTGCCATCAAAGGCTTTTGAAGTCTACAGACTGGCTAGATTAAACAATGGAGTAAAGTTATAGTTCTCAGAGCAATTATTGCTCTGCTACAGCCCCTCCCATATTCAACACTATTGGGTTTTGAGTTCCAAACTTTTACAATGAAATCCCAACTATAGGCAAGTTCTTGTGGTTTAGAGTTCTCAAGAAAACCCTTGGACAGTAAGTAAATAAAAGTCATATTTTATTACATCTTACTTATTATGTTCCCATAAATACGAGTGGTTTCCCAAAGACAATTTTCAGTCTCACTTAAGTTAATATGATTGATAGTGTGCTAAAAGTCTACTATGTGCAGTAAATGAAAAGTGCATACTAAAAAATGCCTTGTTTAGTCTTTTGTACAGAATGGATATTGAGTAAATGCTATGAATTTAAACCAAAATGTGCTATGTATCTGATCATATACATCAAAATATATGTATTGGTCTAGCATATCTCAAAATGATATGTGATTGGATTAAAAATTAAGAACTCCTAAAATAATAAAATATTAACAATATTACATAAAATATGCTTAATGTTTGCTATTCACTGAATTATATTCTTTCAAAATTCAAATGATCCATATGATAAGGGCCTAATCCCTAATGTGATAGTAGGATGAGAGATAGAAGATGGAGATAGAAGGATGAAATTAAGGTTAGATGAAGTCATAATGGTGCGGGCTCTGATCCAACAAGATTAGTATCCCTATAAGAAGCAGCACAGAAGATCTCACTACCTCTGTCTCTCTGTGAGTACACTCAAAGGAAAGGCCGTGTTAAGACCCAGTGATGATGGCCATTGTAGCTTTGATTTGCAATTCTCTAATAATTAGTGATATTGAGCATCTTTTTTTCATGTGTTTATTGGCCATCTGTATGTATTCTTTGAAGAAATATCTGTTTAGGTTCACTGCCCATTTTTCAATTGGGTTGCTTGTTTTTCAGTTATTGAGCTCTATGAGATACCTATACACTTTGGGCATTAATCCTTTGTCAGTTGTTTCATTTACAGTGTTCACAGCAGCCCTATTTACAGTAGCTAGGACTTGGAAGCTACCTAGATGTCCATTGACAGATGAATGGATAAAGAAGATGTGGTACATGTATATAATAGAATATTACTTGTCTATAAAAAGAACAAATTTGAATCAATTCTAGTGAAGTGGATGAACCTAGAGTCTGTTATACAGTGGAGTAAGTTAGAAAGAGAAAAATGAATATCTAGATTCCACATACATATGGAATCTAGAAAAATGATATTGATGAACCTTGTAGCAGGGAAGGAATAGAGATGCAGATATAGAAAATGGACTTGTGGACACAGTGGAGGAAGGAAAGAGTGGGACAAATGGAGAAAGTAGCATCGGCATATATACACTGCTGCTGCTGCTAAGTCGCTTCAGTCGTGTCCGACTCTGTGCGATCCCATAGACGGCAGCAGACCAGGCTCCGACGTCCCTGGGATTCTCCAGGCAAGAACACTGGAGTGGGTTCATATATACACTACCACGTGTAAAACAGATAGCTGGTGAGAAGTTTCTATATAACACAAGAAGCCCAGCTTGGTGCTCTGCGATAATTTAGAGGGGTGGGATGGGAGGACAGGATGGGAAGGAGGCTCAAAAGGGAGGTGATATGTGTATAATTATCATTGGTTTGCGTTGTTTCATGGCAGAAACCAACATAACATTGTAAAAGCAACTCTCCTCCAATTAAAAAATAAATAAAAAGAAAAATAATTTTAAAAAGATGACCAAAAAGAAGCCCAGTGAGATGGTACCTGTCTGCAACCCATGAAACGAGCTCTTACCAGACAGCAAACACTCCTGGATCTTGATCTAGGATATCTAAACTCAGAAAATATGAGAAGTCAATTTCTATTGTTTAAGCCACCCAGTTTGTGGTATTTTGTTGCAATATAATATAATGTTGCAACTAACTACTTGGCTCTTTAGACTAAATTTACATATGTATGCTTATTTCAAATTCTGTCTCCTTACACTTTTTCTTTATTGGTTACTTCATTGTTTAATTCCACTGTGGACACTATTTTCATACCACCATTCTACAGACTTTATCCTTCATTTTCTTGGAATTTTCCAGTTTATGTTATAGCCTTGTGAGTGATGGTACTGCTTTTTTTTATTGATTTCCCCAAGTTCACTCTCTTAAAGAAGCCCTACAGCTTTTGGCAACAATGTCAAATACTTTCATATAGAAATCTTACAAAATGCCATTGATTTAGCCACAGTTGCTTTGAGGCTTCTAAAAAACTTTGTCAAGTCCACAGACTATCTCCTTTTGTTTTTTCCTATGATTTCCCTAGTGCCTAATAGCATGGTAGATCTTAACATGATATTGGCTAAATCAATGAACAAACAAAAGAGCGTGCTTCTTCATCTTTCTCTTGATATCAAAGGTAGCATTAACTGAATCAAGTTTCCAAAGAAGCAAAAGTCAGATTTTCTACACTAGCATGCAGTGTGGTAATATAAGTTCTGGGTGGGCAACAACATACAGTAGTGTGCTTGAAGCATCGTTCTGAATGACATAACCCACAGGCCTAATTATCCGACCCACTCAAAGATTCTGTAAGCTATTTATAATCTCTTAGTAAGTCTTGTCTCTGCTTTAGCAAACCAGCATTGATCCCTATTATTTTCAGTGAAGACTTTGGTTGACATAGCACTTTTACATAAACAGAGAAGTCATCACTTTCAATAAATACCAAAGAGAATCAGTGACCCAATAAAGGGTAAGAACTACAATTTAAAGGAAAAAAATTTGCTTGAGAAAACTAGTTATTTCTTTTTTTCAATTAAATTGAGTTTTAAAAATTTGCATGTGAACTATTTAAGAAAAGAGACTATAGAGTCATTATGGCAAGCTATAGTAAAAAGATAAATACTGGAAAACCTTCCCTATTTTTACCAAATGTCTTTGTTCTTTTAATCATGTAACATTAAAAATGTAAATCATTTTACTTTATAATTACATTATTTATTGTGAAACGCCTGCCTATGTTGTGTAATAAATGCTTTGTCTTAGGTTTGAACCTGAGTAGATTCAGAGTCCTATATATAATGGGAAAACAAAATATCAATATACTTGAAATTTTGTAATATAAAAGAAATCAAGTAAATTCTTTATCTTTACATCTCTAGCATTTACAAATGAACTTGAATCAAATGACAATACCTTTCTCTAAGGAGCTACAGGAACTTGACGGGCATTATTTAATTCATGTCCTCACTAATCTTGGTGTGATATTACAACTCTTATTGTAACACTGGTGTAATTGAAGGACAGAAAATTAAACATTAATCCAAAGCTCCATCCACCCACACACACTGTCTATTTCTCTTAAATCCAAGCTTGTAAGGAAGAAAGAAACAAATAAAAAATGAATCCTTTCTTCAACATCATCTTCAGTGAGCATGAGAGTACACAGTGGTAGGAATGAAAATCATCTGCTCTGAAAATCTGAATTTTATTGCTAAAATTTCATCTTGCTGATTGAATTATGAGACTACTCAGAACATATCTATACTGCAGTTAATTTTAGGCTTTTTGAGGTAACAAACTGTTTTGATGTTTACTCATCATCTTATACCTTAATTTCTCTTTCATCCATCCATGAAGAATAGAAATTAGCAGACAGTTCAATGACAACCAAAGCATCTGATCTAGTTTCCTGTCTTCTTACATATCATAATGTGACAACTAGCACACAAAGCGAAAGTCTTCTTTAAGCATGTGGAAAAGTGCATGACATAGCGACTGGCATACAGTCAGATTTTTCTTTTCCATAAATCTACAATCACATCTAAGCAGTTAGCTTTTCACTTCAATTTGGTCTAAGCAGATAAAAAGATGAGGGCATCCTACCTTGTTTTATGTAAGAATGAAAATAAGAAAGGAAAATGTTTGTTTGTTTGTTTAAGGTCCTAATGCTTCAGTTAATAGCTGAAGCAAATTCAGAAAATGCAGCAAGAAATTTCAGGAGAGTTACCCATGTGTTTGAAGGGGTTGGACATTAAGAAGCAATGTGAAGTAGAAGAAAGAAGGAAACAGGTGGCAGGAGGAACAGTATAATAAGGCTAAGATCTTTGTTTTCATCACACTCAGAAGTCAAAAGGGAGTTCTGAATAAAGACAAGTTTATTCAGCAATTTTAGTTTGAATCTCAATGAGGTGAAAATAGAGCTGCCTTCTTCCTAATTTGTACTAAAGTCCCTCAGTGTGCAGACAAACAAACCTTCAGTAGAGGAATAAACAAGAATCCAGGAACAAACTCCCATCCTCCCAAGTCTGAAGACCATGGGCAGTAGTGTGATAGCAGGAAGTTTGGAAAAGGGAGAAACATGACAGTAGTTCCAATACTCAACAAACTTCATAAGCAGAGATCAAAATTAGTCATCATTTCATTTACCGTGATAGCTTTGCAGTAAGTGTAAACAATAGGGTTTTGTTTTTTCTTCTCCCTCCTCTCTCTGTCCCTCTCTCCCTTCCTCCCTCTCTTCAATCTTGGTTAAATTCTACAACATTTACACTGCAACAAAAGACTACGGGTGTGACCTAATCCTTCACAATTTCACATAGCTAACTTTTGGAACATTAATATTTCTTTTCTTCTTCAAAAATGGTCAATATGCAATTCTGGGGTGGGGGGAATGGATTGGAGAGAGAATGAAACAACAAAATTGTGATATGCAGGTAACCCTAGAACTTTAAAAAGATATTCACTGTATGACTCCTAAGAAGATAGTCAGTTCAGTTCAGTCGCTCAGTCGTGTCCGACTCTCCGCGACCCCATGAATCACAGCACGCCAGGCCTCCCTGTCCATCACCAACTCCCGGAGTTCACTCAAACTCATGTCCACAGAGTCGGTGATGCCATCCAGCCATCTCATTCTCCGGCGTCCCCTTCTCCTCCCGCCCCCAACCTTTCCCAGCATCAGAGTCTTTTCCAGTGAGTCAACTCGTCGCATGAGGTGGCCAAAGTATTGCAGCTTCAGCTTTAGCATCAGTCCCTCCAATGAACATCCAGGATTGATCTCCTTTAGAATGGACTGGTTGGATCTCCTTGCAGTATAAGGGACTCTCAAGAGTCTTCTCCAACACCACAGTTCAAAAGCATCGATTCTTCGGCGATCAGCCTTCTTCACAGTCCAACCCTCACATCCATACATGACCACGGGAAAAACCATTGCCTTGACTAGACGGACCTTGGTTGGCAAAGTAATGTCTCTGCTTTTGAATATACTATCAAGGTTGGTCATAACTTTCCTTCCAGGGAGCAAGCGTCTTTTAATTTCATGGCTGCAATCAGCATCTGCAGTGATTTTGGAGCCCAAAAAAACAAAGTCTGACACTGTTTCCACTGTTTTTCCATTTCCCATGAAGTGATGGGACCAGATGCCATGATCTTTGTTTTCTGAATGTTGAGCTTCAAGCCAACTTTTTCACTCTCCTCTTTCACTTTCATCAAGAGGGGCTATGTCAATAAAGTATTAATATTTTGAAGACACTTCTTACCATGAAGCTGTCTATCTCCTGAAGCAGTTACATTTCCAAACTATCTCAAATAGCCCCTGGCTTCCACTGAATATCAACAGAAAGATTCATTTATCACTCCTAACCCAAGCCATAATTCATGTTTTCAGAGCTATGTCCTCTTCTTTGACTAACCTTCTTGGACAAAGGACCTCTCTCCTTGAGGCTATTCCATTTAGTGATCAGTCCTGTATTGTTTATGACTTTCTATAATCAATCATATCAAGAATGGAGAAGTCACCCATCACTAGGTTCTTTATGTTTCTGCCCATGATTGTTTGTGGGAGCTTTATGCCTATTCTAAGGCTTTGCAGGTCAACATCAATGACTTGTTCTTTGAAAGGCCCCACAGCCATTCTGACATTGCATAGTCTGGCAGCCTTTGACCAAAAAACCACACCTTGGTAATTAGAAAGAGGTATAAGTGCATTAGACATCTAAAACTACAGAAATGCATCTTGATACAAGGTTAATTCTCTATTTTTAACACAGTTTTATTTGTCCTATTTTGACCACATATATGCCTAGATTTCCGTATACAGACAAGTCAAGTTAGCTAACCTCATATGTAACCCAATCTATTTCCATTAAATATGGTAAATGTGTTCATTCTTCACATGAGATGATATATATACTCGAAAGTACTTCATCCCTAATCCTGCATTGAAAATGCAGAGCTATATTTTTAAAAGGAGCAGAGCAAATCTCTGAAATCCTCTTTGAATCTTTGCTCTGTCAGTTATTTTTTGTGAATCTATGAACAAAATCTTCACCCCTCTGTGCTTCAGTTTCCTTAATATAAACATGTTAATATCAATTTTCAAAACAGTAAGAGTTCTGTGAGACAATGTATATGAAGCATCTACTCTACATTTTTTAGTTTTAGAGCTTATTACTATTATTAATGACATGTTTCAGAGTATATTGTTTCTTCATGTGACATTGCCAAAAGTCAAAGTTCCCACAGCTCAGTCTCATTAAAAGGATAACAGTCATAAAATAATGCAAATTATTTATATATGTGTATATATGTATACAAAGTATAAAATACATAACGTAAATTATATATATAAATATTTTATATATGAATACATGTGTTTATATGCATACATATGTATGTATATATGTACACCTCTGTATAAATTTATACATGCAGAACCTGATTTAATTATTAATAAACTCAGGTCTATAAGACTTGCAAATTAAATCATTTGGACTGATCAAATTGACTTTCACAATGTAGTCATTGACTTATAAGTAACACCTAAGAAACGGTGTATTTTTACTGATGGATCAATAACACTGCATTTCTTTACTCAAGAAAGTTCAAGATAAAGTATTATTACTGAAAGTGCTGTTTAAAGTATATATAAACAAGCTTTTGTCCTTGTAGTTTTCAAATGTCTTCTATTGGCCACAGACAAAATGGAAGTGGCTCCAAATTCATTTTAACCAGACTAAAATTAACAAATAAACAAAAATTAACACAAACAAAGGAAATAAAAATTAACCTGGAAATGGATGAAACAGAGAACAGAAAAACAATGGTGAAAAATCAACGTCATCAAAAACGACTCACCTAACTATACTGACAGAAAAAACAAGATACAAATTAAGAAAATCAGAAAAGAGGGAATATCACAACTAAGTTTACAAAAATAAAAGATTATAAGGAATACTATGAAGAGGCGTAAGCTAACAAATCAGATAACACTGTTAAAATGGACATATTCCTAAAGAGACACAAACTACCAAACAGACTAAAGAAATAGAAAGTATGACTAGACCTATAACAAGCTAAGAGAATTAAATAGTGATTAAAAATCTTTCCATTTCATAAAAAATCTAAAGCCCAGATAGTGTCACTGGGAAATTTTTATTGTTCAGTTGCTCAGTCGTGTCCAGCTTTTTGTGAACCCGTGGACTGTAGCATGCAGGCTTCCCTGTCTTTCCCCATCACCCGGAGCTTGCTTACCAGTAAATTTTAGCAAAGATTTAAAGGACTATGCCCAACTCTTCACAGGCTCTTTCAAAAATAGATAAGAATAGAATGTTTTCCTGCTCATTCTGTGGGGCTAGTATTTCCAAGAAATCAAAACAAGACATTACAAGAAAAGCAAAACAAAGCAAAATTTTAAAAAACTACAGACCAATATTCTTTATAAATATAGACAGAAAAAATCTTTCACATAATACTGGAAAATAAAATCCAGAAACATGTAAAAAAGAATTATATACCATTATCAAATAGGGTCTATCCCAGGAATGCAAGATTGGTTTAACATACAAAAATCAATCAACAAAATATAGTATATTAAAATCATATCAATAGAAAAAGTGCAAAACTCATACAATAACTTCAAAAAGACACAGGATATATAAATGACAAAATCTCACACCCATTCAGGACAAAAAAAATCAATTAACAAACTAGAAATAGAAAGGAACTCTACTAATCTGATAAAGGATTATATGAAAACCACATTAAAGTCATACTTAATAGAACTGACAATAGATTTCCATTGGGGTTGATGAAAATGCTCTAAAATTGAATGTGATATTAATTGCAAAATTTTGTGAATATGCTGAAACCACTAAATTGTACACTTTGAATGGATGAATTGTATAGTATGTGAAACAAAGCTATTAAAAAGAAAAAAAAAAGACATGCAGACGGCCAATAGGCATAGGAATAGGTGTTCAATATTACTAATAATCAAAGAAATGAAAACTGAAACCACAATGAGATACCACCTCACACCTGTCAGAATGGCTATCATCAAAAAGGCCACAAAGAGCAAATGTTGATGAGGATGTAGAGAAAAGAGAATTCTTAAGGAGATCCAACCAGTTCATCCTAAAGGAGATCAGTCCTGGGTGTTCATTGGAAAGACTGATGTTGAAGCTGAAACTCCAGTACTTTGGCCACCTCATGAGAAGAGCTGACTCACTGGAAAAGACCCTGATGCTGGGAAAGATTAAAGACAGGAGGAGAAGGGGACGACAGAGGATGAGATGGTTGCATGGCATCACCGACTCAATGGACATGAGTTTGGGTAAACTCCAGAAGTTGGTGATGGACAGGGAGGCCTGGTGTGCCATGGTTCATGGGGTCATAGAGTTGGACACGGCTGAGTGAATGAACTGAACTGATGCACTGTTAATGGAAATATAAAGTAGTACAGCCAATATGGAAAACAGTATGGAGGCTTCTCAAAAAACTGAAAATAGAACTACCATGTGCTGTGCTTAGGTATGTTCAACTCCTTGTGACCCCATGGACTGTAGTCAACCAGGCTCCTCTGTCCTTGAGAATTCTCCAGGCAAGAAAACTGGAGTGTGTTGCCATGCCCTCCTCCAGGGGATCATCCCAATCCAGGCTCGTATAGTCCTCCTGAATTGCAGGCAGATTCTTTACCATCTGAGCCACCAGGGAAGCTCAAGAATACTTGAGTGGGTAGCCTAACCCTTCTCCAGGGGATCTTTCCAACCCAGGAACAGACCTGGAGTCTCCTGCATCGCAGGTGGATTATGATCCAGCAATTCCATTCCCAGGTATTTATCCCAAATAAGCAAAAACATTAATTCAAAAAGATACATGCACCCCAAGATTGATAGTAGCATTGTTTACAATTACCAAGATTTGGAAGCAATCTAAGTGTCTATCAACAGATGAATGGATAAAGAATATGTGCTATATACACACAATGAAATACTACACAAGTGTATGAAAAAATGAACTAATGCTCATTGCAACAATGTGGATGGAGTTGGAGGATATTACACAAAATGAAATAAGTCAGTGAAATGGAAATATTGTATGATATCACTTAGAGTGGAATCCAAACACTACAACAAACTAGTGAGTGTAACAAAAGGTATAGAGAACAAGCTGGTGGTTACCAGTAGCGAGAATGAAGGGGAGAGGGGTGAGATGGGTATACAGGATTAAGAGGTACAAACTACTGTGTATAGAATAAATAAGACACAAAGATATATATTACAACACAGGGAATATAGCAATTATTTTCAGTTCAGTTCAGTTTCTCAGTCGTGTCCGACTCTTTGCAACCCCATGAACCACAGCACGCCAGGCCTCCCTGTCCATCACCAACTCCCGGAGTTCACTCAAACTCATGTCTGTCGAGTCGGTGATGCCATCCAACCATCTCACCCTCTGTCGTCCCCTTCTCCTCCTGCCCTCAATCTTTCCCAGCATCAGAGTCTTTTCAAATGAGTCAGCTCTTCGCATCAGATGGCCAAAGTATTGGAGTTTCAGCTTCAACATTAGTCCTTCTGATGTTACTTTATAATAACTATGAATAGAATATAACTTTTAAGTATTGAATGTTGTACACATGAAACCTATATAATACTGTAAATCAACTATAATTAAATTATAAAGAAAAGAAAGATACATGCAGCCCAACGTTCATCACAGCATTATTTACAGTTGCCAAAATATGAAATCATTCTAAGTGTCCATCAACAAGTAAATGGATAAAGATGTCACACACACACTCACACTCACACTCACAAGCAATGGAATACTACTCAATCATTAAAAAGACTGAAATTTTGCCATTTGCAACAACATGGATGGATGGCCCTGGAAGGCAATATGCTTAGTGAAATAACAGACAAAGAGAAATTCTATGTGTTATCACTTATAACAGAATCTAAAAAATAAAACAAATGGATGAATACAACAAAACAGAAACAGACTCATGGATATAGAGAACAAATTAGTGTTTCCCACTAATTAGGGGATTAAGAGATACAAACTACTAGTCATAAAATAAATAACCTACAAAACTACATTGTACCACACAGAAAAATATGGTCAATATTTTATAATAGCTTTAACAGGGGGTATAACCTATAAAAATGTTTAATCACCATGTTGAACACCTGAAACTAATAAAATATTGTAAATCAACTATACTTAAATGTTTTAAAAATACAACAGATAACTTTTACAGCAAGATTAATGACTGGTAGGCTTCAGTCCATGGGGTCGCTAAGAGTCGGACACAACTGAGCGACTTCACTTTCATTTTTCACTTTCATGCATTGGAGAAGGAAATGGCAACCCAATCCAGTGTTCTTGCCTGGAGAATCCCAGGGATGGGGGAGCCTGGTGGGCTGCCGTCTATGGGGTCGCACAGAGTCGGACACAACTGAAGTGATTTAGCAGCAGCAGCAGCAGCAGCCTCAAAACAACAACATACAAAGGTGGGACCAAACCACAACTGCCAAAAGGACTGTGCGGTAGTAGCAAACATGGAGGGGACCCAGAAGGAAGGCAAAGAGATTCCCAATCCCCAGAGAATCAGAGTCTTCAAGAAGGGCACCATCAACCATACTTTTTCTCAAATAACAAGAATCTGATCAGCATGCAAAAATTCACAGGTGAATAGAGACACGAAAATGTGAATAGTACGTGGCAGTCTGGACTCTATAAACTCTAGAAACCAATCAAGCGTAACTGATTTAAAAGACTCAGTCCAGTTTGAAAGAAACTTCTGGAAAGAGAAACTTCATTGAGCAGGAAGGAGACACTGTTGTATGTCCCACATAAAAGTAGGGAGAGGAGCAGATGACACAGATCTCAAGGAACACATGTCTATATTGTTGAACAACTAGTGATAATAACAGAGGAAGAAGTCCTAGATATGTGCAGCTGGAGAAGCGATCTCTCCCCTACTAAAATAACAGAAAACTAGTAACTGTGCCAGTCACTGATTTACTAACCTTTAGTTTCAAATCTGTCTTTCTGTTCTCTCCCTTTTGATGTTGTATCTGGGACTCTGCACACTATCTATCAAATGGCAACCCATTAGGTTCTATTAATAGTAGCAAGACTTGAAGGCAGAGGAGAGGAGAATTAGTTCATTCTTTTCCTCTCTTCATACTGTTCCTGATAGTAATGCCCTAATCAGGGCATTTCAGCACAACAGCAGGAGTTTGTTCCAGCCCTTAACTGCCTTGAGCATTCCCAGAACTGCTCCATTGTCCCCACTCACCTTGGCAGTTGGGTAGGCATTCCATAAGAAATTCTGAATTATAACTACATGATGCCTTCCCTTAATCGTCTATGTACTGATAACCTCAAGTTCTTGCCTATAAAGGTAGTCATTTTTTTTTTTCTGCAGTTATTATCATTATGTTATCCAAGTGTTGCCTGTTTCTCATTCATATTTTCAGTACCTGTGTAATCAATTCACTTATGGACTTCCTTCTGTTGAAATACCTAGGTTGGTAGCTCTGTGTACGTGCTAAGTCGCTTCAGTCCTTTCCTATTCTTTGTGACCCTATGGACTGTAGCCCTCCAGGCTCCTGTGTCAATAGGATCCTCCAGGGAAGAATACTGGAGTGGGTTGCCATGCTCTCTTTTGAAATACCTCATTTGGTAGCTCTATTCTGGTATAAATCTTAACTGAGAAGATCCTTGTGTTGGTTGGCAATGCTTCTGGCAGGCTAGTTTCCATGTCAATGTGAAATAAGATTCTAGAAATCCACAGTATTCAGAGTCATCATAGCAAGTTAAATTATAAGCTGTTGCTTGTGACAATGCCTACTGAAGTAAGGACTCTGACAGATCAAATGGTTTTCGCACTTTACAGTTGTAAAGTGGTGGTAATGGTCACTTTAAATCTCTGAGGAAGGATGATGTTTCTTATTGCACAAGAGAGCCTTAGAGTATGGGATTTTAAACTCTATTTAAATCAAATTCTATGGACGACCTAAAAAATCACTTATTCCTTATACCTGACACAGCCAAGTCTGCTGAATATAAGACCCAACATTTAATTGTGCAAGTTAGAGAAGTACAATAAAAGTTGACTATTCAACAACTGAAAGAACATTTACTGGAAAATAGTGGGACACTGTGATTTGCAATGAGAATACATGGGTAAACTTGAACTATGGTGAGCTTCCTGAACCTCCCAGTTTTCCTAAGCCTTCTTTATCAGCTAAGGTTTCCTCTCCTCTCATGTCTGAGGAAACACTCCCCCTTGCTTGAAGAATGCAAAACAAACCTACAGAGGCAGTTGTATGGTAAGGAGATGCTGCACACCTCAAGACCTCCCACCCCAAAACCACACACTATTGCCTCTAGGTCTATATTTAGTCAGATATCAGAAGGCTTAAAGGAAACAAAAGTGAGTTTAGAAGAAGATATTTACTTCAAAATAATTGCAATGTTTTAATTTATATCACCAGAAACTTTGGTAAATATATGTGGTAATGAATTGTAAGAGTTTTAACCATGCAGGATGGAATATAATTTTTGATCATGTCAAAATATTGATATGGATTCACTTATCACAGACTCTGTATTTAAGGTGCTGCCTCCAGCAATAGAAACACCTCTAGCAGTTTTCTTTAAACTAAAACATAGATTTGAGAGCAGCTTATATTCAATGAAGTTGATTTTCTTTCACATAGTGTAGTAGGAAGAATCTGAAGGTTTAGGAAGACACGGATATAGATTTATTATGTACAATTGCACACTCAACACTCAATTCTTTGAGAGCCCCCAAAGAATGAACTTTTTAATAAAGTATCAGGAAATATATTAGACATAGTGGCTGTTTTCCCTTAGTGAGTAATTCAAAAGCCACAGTGTTTTATGACCTATCCTTAGAAGTCACATGTCATCACTTTCAAAGTACGTCATACAGATTAACCTAATTTGGTGTGAAAGGGAATTGTACAAGCAAATGAATACCAGAGGCAAAGATCTTTGTGTGTCATGCCGAAGACTGGTTAATACAACTTGTTTGTGATTTTTGACTTTAAAATAACAAAAATATTCTAAATATATGATAGAAAATTTAAATACTACAGAACTATCTCAAAATCTGAAGCTATATCATAAATATTCACACTTTATAGTTATTTATTGGGGTACATTGGAGAAGGAAATGGCAACTCACTCCAGCATTCTTGCTTGGAGAATCCCAGGGACGGAGGAGCCTGGTGGGCTGCCGTCTATGGGGTCGGTTGCACAGAGTCGGACACAACTGATGTGACTTAGCAGCAGCAGCAGGGTACTGATATAACCAAAAGAGGAACTATTTCAAATGACTAAACACAAAATGTGACTACAAGTCTTATTTAGATATGTCCTAAACACACACACAAAAAAAAAACTAAAAAAAGTTTCAATCTTTTTTGCGTGATTATGTTTCTGGTGGTAGTACTGACAGTGTTTTCTGGTAGTACAGATAGTGTTATATGTGTATTGTCCAAAAAAGCCAATGAACAATTATACTGGAGTCACTGGGAACATGAATTTTCAACACTGGTTGTCAGGTGATGCAGATACAAGATCTATAGTTATATAAACAATTCTGATCTAATTGGTCCTAAATCTAAATTAAGTCTGAATAAATCCATTAAGTATTATACAGGCCTAGGAACTATGAGGAGCTTAGCTGCATATTACCACTAGTGTTCAAATTGTAGTCTCTAAATACCATTTCTCATACAAAGGAACCAGGGGATCCTTGATGTACCTGATTCTAGTTTGGGTTGGGAGTGAGGGGAATGTGCAAAATGAGTTTGGAACATTTTGTCAACCAGGAAGCAAAAGAAGCCATCCACAACAACTGAGGATTAATTTTAAAAACTCCGTCAGCAACCTGAAGCATCTCTTGCTGAGCAAAAAATTAAAATAAATCAAATATGATTAAATCTATGGGTCATTATGTGGTGGTTGTGTGTGTGCTCAGTCATGTCCAACTCTTTGCAACCTCATAGACTGTAGCCCTCCAAGCTTCTCTGTCAATGGAATGGGTTGCCATTTCCTCCTCCAGGGGATCTTCTTGACCCAGGGATCAAACCTATATCTCTGACTTGTGTCAACTCCCTTGACAGGTAGATTCTTTACCAACTTTGCCACCTGGAAGGCCCCCTGAGTCATTAAAGTTCTTTTAAAAAAATAAGAAACAGAGAAGAGGAGGAGAAAGAAAAGTAGAAAACTCATCGTTTATCTTTGAAAGATGCCAAGTTTATAATCCCATTATTTTGAATACTAGTTAATACAGAAAGCAATTGAGCATTTATCTACTTTGTCCTATACCAACCACATCCCAGGGTAACCAAATATGCCTAGAGAAGTTGTTCTTTACCATTATGTTCTAGCTAACAAGTAAAGAGATATAATCGGAGTATCATCAGTTTGCATTCCTTAATGAATTAATGCAGATAATTAATAGATTTTGAAAGAGGTAGGCCAGGACTTCCTCATGGAAATATATGAAACTGCCTCTGAAGTATTTTTGCAAGAAAATCTAACCCAAACATGATTAAGCCCATAGATGTAAATTCCATGTTTCAGGAAATACAAGAATCAGGATCTCAAACAAATGACTCTTTTCCTTCAAACTGTAAATGCAAAGGACAAAAAGGGGAAATAGGTTAACCTTTAAAACTGAGAGACTTAAATATGTATCTATCGGTTGCCATGTGTGAAATTTGTTTGCCTTTTGACACATGTTAGTCACTTAGCAGTGTCCAACTTTTTGCGACTCCATGGATACTAGCCCACCAGGCTCCTCTGTCCATGGAATTCTCCAAGCAAGAATATTGGAGTGGTTTGCCATTTCCTTCTCCAGGGAACCTACCCGACCCAGGGACCAAACACAGGTTTCTGGCATTGCAGGCAAATTCTCTACCATCTGAGCTACCAGAGACAACAGTCAATATTTGAGCATGGACTGTGGACTTTGCTAATATTAAGTAGTAATTATTATACTTTAGTGTGATAATGGTATTGCTGTTTTTTAAAGACTTTTATCTTTTAGATATTTACTGAATAGTTACAGATAAAATAATATGTTGGCTTTGATTTGCTTCAAGTTAAAATGTAGAAATGTGTGTGGCTATAGATTAAACAAAACTGACCTTGAGTTGACATTTGTTGAATCTGGCTTAACAGGCATATGACTGGGGTTTTTCATAATAAAAAATTTTAATTAAAATGTAAATCTATATGTTTCACATATTTTCATAAGGCCACTTAAAATATAATTTAATATTGATAGTTATGTCACCACTTCATATATAGTCCCACATTAATATGTATTTTCTCTCTGGCAATGCCTATGATTAAAGTATACTCCACTTAATACGCTTTTGCCCCTGGCATTTTAGATACCAACAACCTTATGGATGGGCACAGGGCTTTATGTCCAACTTTAAGACATAAGGCTAGAACTAACAATAAAAGTAATGACTAAGCACTGTCTATGCCAGAAAATTTGGAAAACTCAGCAGTGGCCACAGGACTGGAAAAGGTCAGTCTTCATTCCAGTCCCAAAGAAAGGCAATGCCAAAGAATGCTCAAACTACCACACAATTGCACTCATCTCACATGCTAGTAAAGTCATGCTCAAAATTCTCCAAGCCAGGCTTCAGTAATATGTGAATCGTGAACTTCCAGAAGTTCAAGCAGGTTTTAGAAAAGGCAGAGGCACCAGAGATCAAATGGCAAACATCCGCTGGATCATGGAGAAAGCAAGAGAGTTCCAGAAAAACATCTATTTCTGCTTCATTGACTATGCCAAAGCCTTTGACTGTGTGGATCACAATAAACTGTGGGAAATTCTGAAAGAGATGGGAATACCAGACCACCTGCCTCTTGAGAAACCTGTATGCAGGTCAGGAAGCAACAGTTAGAACTGGACATGGAACAACAGACTGGTTCCAAATTGGAAAAGGAGTACGTCAAGGTTGTATATTGTCACCCTGCTTATTTAACTTCTATGTAGAGTACATCATGAGGAACGCTGGGCTGGAAGAAGCACAAGCTGGAATCAAGATTGCCAGGAGAAATATCAATAACCTCAGATATGTAGATGACACCACCCTTATGGCAGAAAGTGAAGAGGAACTCAAAGGCCTCTTGATGAAAGTGAAAGAGGAGAGTGAAAAGGTTGGCTTGAAACTCAATATTCAGAAAACGAAGATCATGGCATCTGGTCCCATCACTTCATGGGAAATAGATGGGGAAACAGTGGAAACAGTGTCAGACTTCATTTTGGGGGGCTCCAAAATCACTGCAGATGGTGATTGCAGCCATGAAATTAAAAGACACTTACTCCTTGGAAGGAAAGTTATGACCAGCCTAGATAGCATATTAAAAAGCAGAGACATTACTTTTCCAACCAAGGTCTGTCTAGTCAAAGCTATGGTTTTTCCCATGGTCATGTATGGATGTGAGAGTTGGACTGTGAAGAAAGCTGAGTGCCGAAGAATTGATGCTTTTGAACTGTGGTGCTGGAGAAGACTCTTGAGAGTCCCTTGGACTGCAAGGAGATCCAACCCGTCCATTCTAAAGGAGATCAATCCTGGGTGTTCATTGGAAGGACTGATGCTAAAGCTGAAACTCCAATACTTTGGCCACCTCATGCGACGAGTTGACTCATTGGAAAAGAGTCTGATGCTAGGAGGGACTGGGGGTGGGAGAAGACAGGGATGGCAGAGAATGAGATGGCTGAATGGCATCACCGACTCGATGGACATGAGTTTGAGTGAACTCCGGGAGTTGGTGATGGACAGGGAGGCCTGGCGTGCTGTGGTTCATGGGTCGCAGAGAGTCGGACACGACTGAGTGACTGAACTGAACTGAAGCACTGTCTATTATTTACCTTCACTTAGTTGCTCAAAGAGCTTTGAATTCAACAATTAACTAAATTATACTTGGCTGCATATAGTCAATGTTATAGCCTATTGAATTTGATAATCATAAGACAGCATGAATTGCAGAGAGGTAAGTCCCTTGGACTGCAAGGAGATCCAACCAGTCCATTCTAAAGGAGATCAGTCCTGGGTGTTCATTGGAAGGACTGATGCTAAAGCTGAAACTCCAATACTTTGGCCACCTCTTGCGACGAGTTGAATCCCTGGAAGAGACTCTGATGCTGGGAAGGATCAGGGGCGGGAGGAGAAGGGGACAACAGAGAATGAGATGGCTGGATGGCATCACCGACTCTATGGACATAAGTTTGAGTGAACTCCGGGAGTTGGTGATGGACAGGGAGGCCTGGCGTGCTGTGATTCATGGGGTCGCAAAGTGTCGGACACAACTGAGCAACTAAACTGAACTGAACTGAAGGATAAAGTGGTTGGGTTAGTGCCTCATTATCCTTGCACCTCCAGTTTTTTCTATATGGCCCAGCACATAGAAAATGATGAATAAATTTTAAGTTATCACTGAAGGAAGGAAAAAAGAAAGAGATTTCAGGGAAAGACATAGAGAAAGAGAGGAAAGGACAGTAGAAAGAAGCTGCACCATTTATCTATTGCACCATAATACTATATAAAAGAACCATAAAACCTCAGTGGCATATAACAGTAAGTTTTCAAATGCCCAAGGGACTGGGCTACTTTCTAGTTGCATTGTGGAACTTCGCTGCACTCACTTTTATTGGCATTGGGCTTACCTATGGCAGCTTCAGGTGGACCAACTGGAATAAATTAGCTCTACTGCATGTCTATTACACTTCAACAGACTCTAGACCAGGCCTAGTGCTGGCAACAATGCAAGAGATTAAGTACACTCTTTGAAGCACTTTTCCAGCTTCTCCTTGGTCATGTTTGCTATTACATGTTACTGGCCCAAACAAGGACCATGGCTAATCAAAGAACCCTGAAAAGCTATCAATAAATTAAAAAGATAATGGATGCATGATGTAGGGAAGAGTTGAGACCATTTTTTGTGATCTACAGCAAATGAAATAAAGATATTAACTACATGACAAGTGCAACTTGGTACTCTGCTTATTTTTAATTTCTGTTTCCAAATGCTAAACAAAGGCAATTGGAATTGTGGCACCAATTAACTAAGTTAACTCTTGACTTGCAATTTTATATTCAGCTGGAGTTTTTGTATCATTCTTTTATTAACCTTTTTTTTAATTGAGTTCAACCTCTTTGCCAAAGTCTGTATAAAGCATTATCCTTTGTACATGGCAGCAACTTGATAAATATACATTAAAGTAGCAGTTTTGGCCACAGATTTCTTGTCTACCAAGTGCTATTCCTTGTTTGCCTCTATTATCCCATTTCTAAGAGATGTGTTAGCTGAAGCAAGCACTAGCCTTCTTCTCCACTCCCCATGTTTCCTTGCATGTGGAAAGACCACCCATTGGCTAGCATTCTTGCCTCTCTAATCATATTTTGACTCCATTTCAGATGGAATTGATTTTTTCTAACTAGTAAGCATGAAAGAAGAAACTGGGTACTTACAATCTTATCTCTCTGTTTCTCTTTCTCATAAAAGAAGAGATTCACACCAAGAATGTTTTCACTCCACTCTGTTCCTCCAGGAAATCTGTCACTATGGTAAGAATCTTACATAACTTGCAACTGATATTAAGACATTCTCTTGCCTTCAGATATAAGGCAAGCCCTCCAATACTCACCAAATCAATAAATGAGTTATTTTGGTTTTCATTTGGTTGATTTTGGTTCAGAACTTATGTGTGGGAAACACATGTTATTTATGATTCTGTTCCTTAAAACACCTATAACAAATCATATTTTATTATTCTACAATGACATATTATATTTGTGATTAAAGGGTTGGTACTCACGTGTATTTGATGTAATCCAAAGGAAAGTAGGTCGCCCAAACTATATAATCTGCAACCCTGTTAAAGTTTTCCCAGGATGGCAATGAATGCACAATTCTAAACATCTAACAATTAAAAATGTTAAAATGACTGCCTTTCTTGTTTCTCACAATGTCAATTTTTTTCAGAGTTTAATTCAAAGTCACTTTCACACTGAAAATTTTAATAACCTCCATTTTCAATAACATGTTTCTTTTTATTTCCCAAATGGTCTACTAACTATTGCTTTTATAATGTATTTTTACAAGTATTTTCCCAAACCAGTCATATAATACTAAAAGAAATCAAAGACAGCTAGCTAATCTTGCAAATAATGATATAATATAAAACATAAAAATAATGATGCTGGATATAAAATTTTAAAATTACATCAGCCCCACCTCATCTCTGAAAATAAAGGAAAAATAGCTTCTGTGATTCAATATAATTTACTTATTAATCCCTAAATGGCTAGGACAGAGGATGAGATGGTTGGATGGCATCACCAATTGAATGGACATGAACTTGGTCAAACTCCGGGAGATACTGAGGGACAGGGAGGTCGGGTGTACTGCAGTCCATGGGGTCGAAAAGAGTTGGACACAACTTAGTGACTGAATGACAATGACAACATGATTTACACTTGTTTGCTAACAACTTATATTAAAGCTTATTCGTAACCATCAAAAAATATTTCCTGGTACATACTATAAGGGTTTGTTTAAGGATAATGAAATTATTATGATTGGGTTCAAGGATTACTTATTTGGCTCCATGAAGAACGACGAGTACTATCAAAATGAAATTAAACATTATGAATTGTGCTGTACTTTTTTGTGACCTACTGTACTTGCCAGTGATAAGCAAGGGCATAAGAAAGATAACATCATTCATACGTTATGCTTCACAAACTACCTCCATAGAAACACAGAGTTTATTTTCTTTTCTGGTCAAAAAGTATTTGGATAGGGTTCACTACTGATTTGAAATTTAAATATAATTTTTCTCATGAATGAGAAGCTTTTGTTAGTCATGCATTTATTGTCTTTTTGCTGACATGACCTCTGTTTTCAAGTGAATGACTTATTCCTCTTCAAAAGCTGATTGATTTTGTAAGGGGGAAAAAAGCTACTATACCTTTGAGAGACAACTCTTTGCCTTAAGTGCTTATTTTAGTATTTTTGAAGCAAAGCTAAAATGCATCAAAAACAATTTTCCTGGTTTCATAGTATCGGGTTTACCATATCAGGAATGTACCAGGTTTAAGAATTTAATGAAACAGTTGTGCCTTTTCTCAAAACCCTAAGCTTGGCTTTGATTTAAATATTCCAAAAGATGGAAGAGTCTGAGATAAAAAGTAGTGTCATTTGCCTACATGGTATTTCATAGTGGGTTCTATAGTTGTGTTACACAGCTGAGTAGCAGAATAAATACATACAGTTCTTATAGTACATTCTTTTCATATTACCTTTTTGTAATAAGAAATGGACTGATGTTTTTGATTAATCCAATTTCAGCTAAAAGAAGTTACAGTTTGTTTCACTCTTTAAATGACAACTTCAGTACAATATGTAAATAGCTAAAGAATCCGCCTACCAATTCAGGAGACATTAGTTCAATCCCTGGGTCAGGAAGATTGCCTGCAGGAGGGTATAGCAACCCATTCCAGTATTCTTACCTGGAGGATCCCATGGACAGAAAAGCCTGGCAGGCTATAATCCACAGGGTGGCCAAGAGTCAGACCCAACTGAGCGACTGAGCACGCACTCAAGCACAGGTACCAGGGATGCCTTTCATTGTCATCGAAATTAAACCTTCATGTAGCAGAAGGAAACAGATTTCTTCGTCTTATAAAGTACACTCTGTCACACTGCCTAGGGAGCCTTGAGGTTAACAAAAATTACTGTGAATTTAAAGTCAATATTTAGTTTTGTTCATAGAAAATTATATTTACAGACCCAAGATTTAACATTTTAATCAATGTTGTTCTTTTGACTTTTTTAATTTCAAGTCACAGTTGCTATTTTGTTTGGATTATTTTATAGCTCAGATAATTTAAAAGATAAACACAAATTTTAAAAGTTTACCATTAAGAAATTCTGTAACTGCTTATGTACAATAGACAAAACGATGAAACAAAAATCACTTCTTAAAAAGCAAATTATTGTTCTTTTATTTAATCATTGAACACATATTAACTGCCAACTTACTGTATGCTGGCTACATTCAATCTATGAGAATCAAACTAAAATGTATGAGTGCATGTAACCTTTGTACTTATTTCAGGGCACAGGTGTGGGCACTGTTATAATCTCAATTTTATAGATATTTAGTGACGTTAATCAATTTCAGAGACAGCACAACTGGAAAGTGGCAGGAATGAATCTGAACTCATATTTTTGAGATTTTATCACAAACACCTTTTGTACTCTATGCTTTATTTGTTCATTTCTTTCATTTGACTCTAATCTCCTTAAATTTTGATACTGTGCTTCCAGATTTTTCTCCTCTGGCAAATGCTTCACATGATACATAATCCGATAGTCACTGTGTTACAATAAATGCTTGAACAATTTCAGTTAAAAAGTCATTTCATCAGGGGGCCTTCCCAGATCATCCTACTTGAAATTATTCCTCCACACTGCCCCAACCTAGATTTCCCTAAATTTAAGCCCTCTTATTTTCCTAATCCCACTTATGACTCTCCAAAATATATATTATACTGGTTTATTATTGTTTTTATTCCCTCACTAATTTTCTTCCCTCATTTAATCTATGGAATAAAGTAGCTTTATCTGTTTTGCTCACTGTTGTCTCCACTGAAGCAAAATACTTCCTAGAACATACTATTGCTGCTGCTGCTAAGTAGCTTCAGTCGTGTTCGACTCTGTGTGACCCCATAGACAGCAGCCCATCAGGCTCTGCCATCCCTGGGATTCTCCAGGCAAGAATACTGGAGTGGGTTGCCATTTCCTTCTCCAATGCATGAAAGTGAAAAGTGAAAGTGAAGTCGCTCAGTCGTGTCTGACTGACAGTGACCCCATGGACAGCAGCCTACCAGGCTCCTCCGTCCATGGGATTTTCCAGGCAAGAGTACTGGAGTGAGTTGCCATTGCTAGAGTTCAGAATCAGTTCAGTTCAGTCGCTCAGTCGTGTCCGACACTCTGCGACCCCATGAATCACAGCACGCCAGACCTCCCTGTCCATCACCAACTCCCGGAATCCACTCAAACTCATGTCCACAGAGTCAGTGATGTCATCCAGCCATCTCATTCTCTGTCGTCCCCTTCTCCTCCCGCCCCTAATCCTTCCCAGCATCAGAGTCTTTTCCAGTGAGTCAACTCGTCGCATGAGGTGGCCAAAGTATTGCAGTTTCAGCTTTAGCATCAGTCCTTCCAATGAACACCCAGGATTGATCTCCTTTAGAATCAATCCTGCAGGTTGGATCTCCTTGCAGTACAAGGGACATTCAAGAGTCTTCTCCAACACCACAGTTCAAAAGCATCAATTCTCCGGCGATCAGCTTTCTTCACAGTCCAACTCTCACATCCATACATGACCACGGGAAAAACCATAGCCTTGACTAGACGGACCTTGGTTGGCAAAGTAATGTCTCTGCTTTTTAATATACTATCTAGGTTGGCCATGCCTTTCCTTCCAAGGAGTAAGTGTCTTTTAATTTCATGGCTGAAATCAGCATCCGCAGTGATTTTGGAGCCCAAAAAAATAAAGTCTGACACTGTCTCCACTGCTTTTCCATCTATTTCCCATGAAGTGATAGGACCAGATGCCATGATCTTTGTTTTCTGAATGTTGAGCTTCAAGCCAACCTTTTCACTCTCCTCTTTCACTTTCATCAAGAGGCTTTTGAGTTCCTCTTCACTTTCTGCCATAAGGGTGGTGTCATCTGCATATCTGAGGTGATTGATATTTCTCCCAGCAATCTTGATTCCAGCTTGTGCTTCTTCCAGCCCAGCGTTCCTCATGATGTACTCTGCATAGAAGTTAAATAAGCAAGGTGACAATATATAGCCTTGATGTACTCCTTTTCCAATTTGGAACCTGTCTGTTGTTCCATGTCCAGTTCTAACTGTTGCTTCCTGACCTGCATACAGGTTTCTCAAGAAGCAGGTCAGGTGGTCTGGTATTCCCATCTCTTTCAGAATTTTCCACAGTTTTTTGTGATCCACACAGTCAAAGGCTTTGGCATAGTCAATGAAGCAGAAATAGATGTTTTTCTGGAACTCTCTTGCTTTCTTCATGATCCAGTGGATGTTGGCAATTTGATCTCTGGTGCCTCTGCCTTTTCTAAAACCTGCTTGAACATCTGGGAGTTCACGGTTCACATATTGCTGAAGCCTGGCTTGCAGAATTTTGAGCATGACTTTACTAGCATGTGAGATGAGTGCAATTGTGCGGTAGTTTGAGCATTCTTTGGCATTGCCTTTCTTTGGGATTGGAATGAAGACTGAACTTTTCCAGTCCTGTGGCCACTGCTGAGTTTTCCACATTTGCTAGCATATTGAGTGCAGCACTTTCACAGCATAATCTTTCAAGATTTGAAATAGCTCAACTGGAATTCTATCACCTACACTAGCTTTGTTCATAGTGATGCTTTCTAAAGCCCACTGACTTCACATTCCAAGAGGTCTGGCTCTAGGTCAGTGATCACATTATTGTGACTATCTTGGTCGTGAAGATCTTTTTTGTACAGTTCTTCTGTGTATTCTTGCCACCTCTTCTTAATATCTTCTGCTTCTGTTAGGTCCATACCATTTCTGTCCTTTTTTGAGCCCATCTTTGCATGAAATGTTCCCTTGGAATCTCTAATTTTCTTGAAGAGATCTCTTGTTTTTTCCTAATCTGTTGTTTTCCTCTATTTCTTTCCATTGATTCCTGAGGAAGGCTTTCTTATCTCTCCTTGTTATTCTTTGGAACTCTGCATTCAGATGCTTATATCTTTCCTTTTCTCCTTTGCTTTTCGCTTCTCTTCTTTTCACAGCTATTTTTAAGGCCTCCTCAGATAGCCATTTTGCTTTTTGCATTTCTTTTCCATGGGGATGGTCTTGGTCCCTGTCTCCTGTACAATGTCACGAACCTCCGTCCAGAGTTCATCAGGCACTCTATCTATTAGATGTAGTCCCTTAAATCTATTTCTCACTTCGACTGCATAATCATAAGGGATTTGATTTAGGTCATATCTGAATGGTCTAGTGGTTTTCCCTACTTTCTTCAATTTATGTCTGAATTTGGCAATAAGGAGTTCATGATCTGAGCCACAGTCAGCTCTTGGTCTTGTTTTTGCTAACTGTATACAGCTTCTCCATCTTTGGCTGCAAAGAATATAATCAATCTGATTTCGGTGTTGACCATCTGGTGATGTCCATGTGTAGAGTCTTCTCTTGTGTTGTTGGAAGAGGGTGTTTGCTATGACCAGTGCGTTCTCTTGACAAAACTCTATTAGCCTTTGCCCTGCTTCATTCCGTGGTCCAAGGCCAAATTTGCCTGTTACTCCAGGTGTTTCTTGACTTCCTACTTTTGCATTCCAGTCCCCTATAATGAAAAGGACATCTTTTTTGGGTGTTAGTTCTAAAAGGTCTTGTAGGTCTTCATAGAACCATTCAACTTCGGCTTCTTCAGCGTTACTGGTTGGGTCATAGGACTGGATTACTCTAATATTGAATGGTTTGCCTTGGACACGAACAAAAATCATTCTGTCATTTTTAAGATTGCATCCAAGTACTGCATTTCAGACTCTTTTGTTGACCATGATGGCCACTCCAATTCTTCTAAGGGATTCCTGCCCACAGTAGTAGATATAATGGTCATCTGAGTTAAATTCACCCATTCCAGTCCATTTTGGAGAAGGCAATGGCAAGCCACTCCAGTACTCTTGCCTAGAAAATCCCATGGACGGAGGAGCCTGGTAGGCTGCAGTCTGTGGGATCGCTAAGGGTTGGACACGACTGAACGACTTCACTTTTACTTTTCACTTTCACACGTTGGAGAAGGAAATGGCAACCCACTCCAGTGTTCTTGCCTGGAGAATCCCAGGGATTGGGGAGCCTGGTGGGCTTCCGTCTATGGGATCACACAGAGTCGGACACGACTGAAGTGACTTAGCAGTAGCAGCAGCAGCAGCAGTCCATTTTAATTCACTGATTCCTAGAATGTCTATGTTCACTCTTGCCACCTCCTGTTTGACCACTTCCAATTTGCCTTGATTCATGGTGTGCACAGACTTACATAACTTCAAATGAATTCATGGGACCTTAGAGTGAGAAAAGCTTAGATTCCAAAGCCATCCCCTTATTCCTCTCAATATACAGAGGGTGACAGAGGGTCTAGTCAGTTAAGTAACACACACAAGGTACACCAGTCCCCAAATTCTCCGCATATGACATGGTTCTGTGATAGACAGCAGCAAATATATTTATAATACATTGTTATAATTTTTAAAGGTACAATTTAGTGATAATCTTCTGTTGATTTTGGTACACACGAAACTCAGTTGTGAACTAATTGCTCCTCCTACTTAAACCTTATATGATATGAGCCATTCACCAACTTCTTTTTAACTCAAAGACCAATACATTATGTGGAATATAGAACATTAGACTAGCAAAGTCTAACCTTGAATAACATTCTTACTAGGTAATGAAAACTAAAATTATAAGTAATAAAATGCAAGGAAATTTCATCTCAAGAGTTTGATGAGATTATGGCTTCTGTAGTTATATCTACTAAATGTTAAAGATTGATCTTTAGAGCCAGTTGAGTAGTGTAAAGGCTTTTCTAATACTTAAAAATGTTACAAGAGAAAAAGCCTCATTTAGAATAATCGTAAATGAGATAAAAAAGGTCATATGAGTACAAATTTAAAATATAGTATTGTAGAAACTCTAGCATTTAAAAAATGTCCTCTTGTTCATAAAATTCAACTTAAAGATATAATTATAACACCATGCTCTTCTGATTAACAAGAGTTGTTATGCTTTAAATAAAAAGTCACAATGATCATAACTAAACCTCCACAAAGTAGAAGGCACTGGCACCCCACTCCAGTACTCTTGCCTGGAAAATCCCATGGACAGAGAACCCTGGTGGGCTGCAGTCCATGGGGTCCCGAAGAGTCGGACACAACTGAGTAACTTCACTTTCACTTTTCACTTTCATGTTTTGAAGAAGAAAATGGCAACCCACTCCAGTGTTCTTGCCTGCAGAATCCCAGGGATGGGGGAGCCTGGTGGCTGCCATCTATGGGGTCGCACAGAGTCGGACACGACTGAAGCAACTTAGCAGCAGCAGCCACAAAGTATTTGTAGTTAAAATTAGGCATACATCCAATTTCTATATCTGTTCTTAAGAAAATAACCAAGCAAACAACAACCAACAGTGAAATGGCATTTGATGTGTTTTTCTTAACTTTGCAAAATCCTGGGCAAATTATTAACATGGGACCCAGGAAGGTGCCTAAATTGGATCTAGAGAGATTAACTGTAAAACCAATTAAAAGAACAAAGTTCATAGGAGAGTTTAGATCTTACTTTTTCACCCCAGATTCTTTTGGTTTACAGGATTTGTTGCTCCACTAAAATAGCAGAGAAAAAATAAGCTTTGGCATTCAATTAATTACTCACTTGTTGTTCTTTAGTTATGTATTTTTCCCCATAGCCCTCACACAATTGTCATATCCCCAAGTTCTTTCCCAATAAAAAAAAAAACAACAACTAAATGTGACTGATTCCCCTGCTTTCAAAGGATTAGAGAATTAACAACCATCTCAGAGTCTGGTTGGCAGGGGAGAGAGGGTGTCACTGTATTCTAAGGCCTTTCAAAATTGGCTATAAGTGTTCATGTTTGCCTAGTTCATCCTAGTTCATCTTGTAATATCACCTGATGTTACATCAGCTTAGGAGTGGTCTGACTCAACCAAACAGGTGTAACACCTTTGTGCTTCTGCTCTAACTACACTGCTTGCAGTAGTTGTAAGTACTCATAAGTACTACTTATAAGCAGCTATGCTAGCTTCTCTTCTGATCTGGCTCCAGCTCCTAACCTAGATTTGGCCTAGCTTGAATTCATTCCACAATCACCTTGAATGAATGTGTTCATTCTGCAATAATTTTTCTCCCATCCTGTTTCTTGGCTGACATCCTTTCTTCCTATTTTACTGAGAAAACAGAAGCAGTCCAAAGAGTTTTCTCTCACTCTTACCACCACATTTCATAGTCTGTATTTCTCCTTTTATCATAAATGTATTCACCATGCCTCTGTGTAAGTCCAATCCCTCCAATCTCTGGACACCATGCATATTTAGAGACACCATTCCAAACACTGTCCCCTTTCTCATCTACTTTTTAAAATATTTTCTTTGCTTCCTATTAGCATCCAAATATACTAAAATATCTCCCTTTATAAATGCTTCTTTGAAGATATATGCTGTCTAGTTGTTAGCCAATTTCTCTTATGTCCCTTTACCATAAATTTCAGAGTAATTTATTCAGGAGAGGAATTGACTTTATACTTTCTTCTCTCTGCTAAACCCACTCCATCTTCTCCATCTCTTTACCAAAGGTTACTTTGGCCACAGCATTGTTAAATCCATTGTTCATTTTACTCTACAATATCAGCACTTGACAGAACTGATCAGATATTTCTTGATGTGTTATCTTCATTCCATTACTAAGACCCCCATTCTGTTAGTTCTCCTGCCACTTTAGTGACTGCTCCTTTTCAGTCCCCCCGCCTGTCCCTCTATCCACTGCCCAGAGCTCAGTCCTCAAAGAACTACTCTTCTCTAAAGATGCTGACTCCCAGAAGGAACCTCATTCCATTTAATGCCTTTAAATACAAGCTAAATAAAATGAGAATATATATATATATATATATCAAGGATCTCTCTGATCTCTCTCTGACTTGTTCATTCTTCTGTCTTACACATCTCCACTTAGATGTCCAATGGGCATCTCAAGATTAACAAGTCCCAAATTAAGATTCCAACTTGCTTCATCAAATTTGCTTTTCATATTTTTCTCCATCTCAGCAAATGTCAACTTCAACATTCTCTTTGTTCTGGATGAAATGTTTGGAGTCATCATTGACCTTCTCTTTCTCTCACACCTTGCACCCAATCCATTAAAAAACATGTGGGCTCTAGCTTCAAAATACAATTTGTTCTTTAAAAAACCATCTCTTAACTGCCTCTACTGCTACATCTCTGGTCCTGACTTTAATCATGTCTGAGAATATTGAAATGGCCAACTAGCTAAAATCCCAGTGTTTACTCTGCCCTCCAACCTCCCAGGCTTCAAGTCTATTCTCTTCAGAGATAAGTCACAACTATCCTTTGAAGTCTAAATCATATTATTGCAGAAATGGTATGGACCTAACATAAGCACAAGATATTAAGAAAGGGTGGCAAGAATACAAAGAACTGTACGAAAAAGATCTTCACGACTAAGATAGTCACGATAACGTGATCACTGACCTAGAGCCAGACATCTTGGAATGTGAAGTCAAGTGGGCCTTAGAAAGCATTTCTACGAACAAAGCTAGTGGAGGTGATGGAATTCCAGTTGAGCTATTTCAAGTCTTGAAAGATGATGCTGTGAAAGTGCTGCACTCAATATGCCAGCGAATTTGGAAAACTCAGCAGTGGCCACAGGACTGGAAAAGGTCAGTCTTCATTCCAATCCCAAAGAAAGGCAATGCCAAAGAATGCTCAAACTACCGCACAATTGCACTCATCTCACATGCTAGTAAAGTCATGCTCAAAATTCTGCAAGCCAGGCTTCAGCAATATGTGAACCGTGAACTCCCAGATGTTCAAGCAGGTTTTAGAAAAGGCAGAGGCACCAGAGATCAAATTACCAACATCCACTGGATCAAGGATAAAGCAAGAGAGTTCCAGAAAAACATCTATTTCTGCTTCATTGACTATGCCAAAGCCTTTGACTGTGTGGATCACAATAAAGTGTGGAACATTCTGAAAGAGATGGGAATACCAGACCACCTGACTTGGCTCTTGAGAAACCTGTATGCAGGTCAGGAATCAACAGTCAGAACTGTACATGGAACAACAGACTGGTTCCAAATAGGAAAAGGAGTACGTCAGGGCTGTATATTGTCACCTTGCTTATTTAACTTCTATGCAGAGTACATCATGAGGAACGCTGGGCTGGAAGAAGCACAAGCTGGAATCAAGATTGCTGGGAGAAATATCAATCACCTCAGATATGCAGATGACACCACCCTTATGGCAGAAAGTGAAGAAGAACTCAAAAGCCTCTTGATGAAAGTGAAAGAGGAGAGTGAAAACGTTGGCTTGAAGCTCAACATTCAGAAAACAAAGATCATGGCATCTGATCCCATCACTTCATGGGAAATAGATGGAAAAACAGTGGAAACAGTGTCAGACTTTATTTTTGGGGGCTCCAAAATCACTGTGGATGCTGATTGCAGCCATGAAATTAAAAGACGCTTACTCCTTGGAAGGAAAGTTATGACCAACCTTGATAGTATATTAAAAAGCAGAGACATTACTTTGCCAACAAAGGTCCGTCTAGTCAAGGCTATGGTTTTTCCCGTGGTCATGTATGGATGTGAGAGTTGGACTGTGAAGAAAGCTGATTGCCGGAGAATTGATGCTTTTGAACTGTGGTGCTGGAGAAGACTCTTGAGAGTCCCTTGGACTGCAAGGAGATCCAACCAGTCCATTCTAAAGGAGATCAATCCTGGGTGTTCATTGGAAGGACTGATGCTAAAGCTGAAACTGCAATACCTTGGCCACCTCATGCGACGAGTTGACTCACTGGAAAAGACTCTGATGCTGGGAAAGGTTGGGGGCGGGAGGAGAAGGGGACGACAGAGAATGAGATGGCTGGATGGCATCACCGACTCTGTGGACATGAGTTTGAGTGAACTCCGGGAGTTGGTGATGGACAGGGAGGCCTGGCGTGCTGTGATTCATGGGGTCGCAAAGAGTTGGACACGACTGAGCGACTGAACTGAACTGATGCTCAGAGCCTGCAGTCTCTTCCTGTCTCATTCAGAATAAGAAGCAAGAACTCCCTTGATATGCGCTTCCCTTTCACCTCTCTGACTCCGCCTTCTCCACCGTCCTGTTCTTCCTCTGCTTAGTTGCACTAACCTCTTTGCTCTTCTTTGGACAGACCATGCTTCCATCTTGACATTTTGGCTTCTGCAGTTCCTTCATAAAGTGCTGTTGTCCTAATATCTTCTCTCACACTTCCTCTCTCTATTTTCATCTCATCAATCGGGCTTTCCTGAAACTCTTCATGTAAAATAGCACATTCCCTCTTTGACTCTTCCTCTCTCCCTTACTCTATTTTATTTACCTCCATAGCACTTGCCACCACTTGACATATGCCAGTTTCCCACACTAAAAGGGTGGGTCAGGTAGCAACATTGTTTTCTTCACTGTTTCATTTGAAGTACCCAAAACAGTGCTTGGTAAACAGCATAAAGGCCACTGTCTTAGCAGCCCAAAGAATACTTCTACACCTTCCAAATGCAGTCAACTCTTCTTTTTTTTTTTTTCAGGCATTTTAATCAAAACAATAGAAAGCTTAGTGGAGGTTTACACAGTTTGATATTTCTGATGGATGCTCCTTGGCAACTTGGCTCCCTCATTTTTATAATCCCCTTGGCTTCTCTCCTTGGGCCACCCTTCTTATATTTGCCAGCATGAATTTAAAAGGTATCAGTGTCTACTTTATTAATGATTCTTCTATACTCCTTAGTAAAGGGCTGCATATTGTCACCAGGACCTAAGGGACAGAGTGCCCTAAGGGTCACAAGCACTGTACCAAGTCCAAAGGAGACACCAACTCTGCTCTAACTAGAACAGAGAGAATAGGTAGTAGAGTTTGCTTACTGTTTGAAGTGACAAGCGAAACTTTGTCCTCAGATTTATATATCAAAGTCAATTTGAAAAGATTAAATTCCTAGTACAGAAGCTAAAGACAGTTGAGATAATTTTGCTTATAATTAGGGAAATAGTCTTCTTTGCAGGTTAGCTAGCCATATCAGTGCAGCCTGTTGGCTGAAATCAAGTAGATCTGTGGGTGTTGGCATTCCTGGGGCTGGCTGGAAATCTCTTAGAGCAGAGTTCAGCAATCATTTCCTCCAATGGGCCAGATAGACTGTAAATATATTAGGCTTATATGCCACATACTATCTGTATCCCATATTCCTTTTATTTGAACAACACTTTAAAAAATGTAAAATCCATTCTTAGCTCCAGAACTATATAGAAACAGGCCACCTGTTGAATTTGACCCATTTTCAACAATTAACTGACCTCTGTCTTAGAGTTTAGCATTTTTGGCAACAAGTGAAGTGGCTCAAATGTAAGATTCCCAGGACATGGGAAAGGAAAGTCCTATAGAAATCAGGTATTTAATAAAAGAAGCAACAATTAATAAACAACTGGGCTATGTTCTAGCCAACTAGCCATCAAAAACAGATAAAGCAATGGAAACTGTAAGTGCAGACCACATGTGTTATATAGAATGTTGTTTGAAGTGATCTTAGAAGAGATAGATGAAACTAGTCAAATGGACTATGTACTGTACCCTATTGACCATATATCAGGAAAATGATGAGACCTGAGAAGTGGTAATAAGGACTTGAATCTTGCCCCTATCCTTGTGAGAGGCATGGTGTGCACAGATTTTCCTCCCAGGAATAATCCAGATGAAGTAGTTTACTGGGTATGTAACTACCAGGTATTCATATTTCTACTGAAGGCCTATATATACCATACACTCATTTAGGTACTGCAGGTGTAGCAGTAGATGGAACAAAGTCTCTGGAATCACGGAGCTTGTATTCTAGTCAAGAAATGGAGGCAGTAAACAAGATCATTCTTTACCACTAATGCCACCTGGGAAGCCCAATAAGTAAACAAGATAATTTCAAATGAGCTCTTAGTATCAACCAATTACATTGGGTAATAAGCCAAACTGAAATGGACAATCAAGCTTACTTCAATACTGCAAGAAAGAGGCAAAAAAGAAGCACCAGTTTACCAATGTTCCATTTTCTCCATAGAAAGCACGGGGTGAGGATCAGATGGATGAAGAACAGATGGGGGAATCATCTCACTAAAGAGGGGCCCCTAAGAAAGGCTTCTTTCTCTTTAAAACTCCATGGGCTGGGAGAAGGGAGAGGGGGAAGGGCTAGGAGGAGAAAGATGCTGTGTCAAAGTATATGTGCATTGGCCAAGGTTCCCAAGAAATAGTCCTCTGAACAGAGAAGCCTGGGCTAGGAATGCAGACCTATGACAGTATGAGCACGGCAGTCCTAGCCAGGGGAGGAAAGAGCTGGGTCCTGACTGCAACTGCCACCAAACTGTAATGCACTGGTTGTGGTGTGCAGAGGGCAATTCCACTGTCACCCCAACCTTATCATTGTCTGTGGCTGGGCCTGAAAGATCACACAGAGGATTTGGACCTGGAGTGGTTTCCTGAGTTAGAGAAGGGAAGGCTTTGAGACAGATGGCTCTCCCACCCTCACCCCTACCTGGGGTGAGCAATTTAAGTTCATTCCCCATGGACAGAAACTTCAAAATATCAGTAGCAGGACAATCAAGAGAGGAGGCTGGACTCTGCCTCGATAAGAGACCACATATTTCTCAGTCTCGAAGTCAAGGTGATCTTCCTGACAAGAAAGCTCCTTGGAGGTCAAAAGGGGAGTATTGTCAATACGGTCAAGTTTACCCATAGGCTTTGGTGGAATACATCTTGGCTAAGAGGTGTACACGCACACATGTAAGGATCCTGAGATAAACTAAATACAGACTCAGAACCAGGAAAAGCAAGATGATCAGCCAAATGAAAACCTGGAAGAAATGCTCCATAAAAGTGATTCAAACTACCACAAGGCTGTGACTCTCTCTCTGAGCCCACCCATGTGTATATCTGCACATGCTGTACTCTTTTTCCTCCTAATAAATACTTTACTTGCTTCACTACTTTCCATGTATTTGTGGAAACTGATTTCCCGCAAAGCCATACTGGCCAGGGTCTTCTCTCAGGCCACTGGTCCCTGATGGTCAAGTGGCTAGGATTCAGCACTCTCACTGTCATGGCCCAACTTCAGTCTCTAGCCAGTAACCAAAACCCTGCTTCAGACTTCTGCAAGCCAAGGCACTGAGGTCAGCTTCACCAAGGAGGCAGGCAGTTAAGCTGGCACCCAAATGACAAAAAGGCAGCCACCATAGGAAGAGCTGAGGAATGGACATTCCAGGAAAGAGCAGCTGTGAAATGTACACGATGCATCAAGGAGCTTGAAAGATTCAAGGCAAAGAGTAAAGGCCAGTGTGTGTGGAGCCGGGTGAAACAGGTGAGGCTGCTATGATGCTAGACCTCTCATTGCCCGAGTTCTCGCCATGCTAGAACATTACCTAGAAGTAATTTTCTGGGAGCTGGAGATTTTGTCTGAAAGGAACCAGTCTTGGCCACCACCACCACCACACAAGTTCAGACTCAGGTAGAGTTATTACAAATAAAAAACAAACATTTAGTGAGCTCCACTCTCTCCGGGACTGTGCCAGGAGCATCAGACTAGGAAGTTTTCAAAGCAACCTTGTGATCTGGGCTTTATAGCATGTGTTTTTACTTATAAAGCAAATAAATCTCAGAGAAGTTAAGAAAATTGTCAAGTGCAGTCGTGCAAGTGAAACTACAGCCCACATTCTTGCTTCTTCACCACAAGCCATTGGTAGTTTGGAAACTGTGGTACCGACAAAGTTCACGGGGGTCCCCAGAAGAAAAATAAGACGAAATGTAGGTGATAAAATAAAGCTTCCCAGGTGGCTCAGTGGTAAGGAATCTGCCTGCCAACGTAAGAGACGCGGGTTTGATCCATGGGTTGGGAAGGAATGCTGGAGAAGGAAATGACAACCCACTCCAGTATTCTTGCCTGGGAAATTTCATCAACAGAGAAGCCTAGTAGGTTATACTCCCTGGGGTCGCAAAAGAGTCGGACACCACTGAGCGACTAAGCAACCACAACAAGGTGATAAAGTAAGGTCCAACCTCTTCTCTTGTGCTTAGTCTAGCTTCACTTGCCTGTAGGAAGCCTTGCACCTGACACACCAGATTAGCGTTCCGAGCGCAGAACTGCTGGAAGGACTCACCTTGGCATCTGCATAGAGAAGCACTGCTCATAAGCACTCAGCAACCGAATGCGGCCAGCGGGCCACGTGCAGACGCTGCTTCGACTGTGCGCATGCGCCTGTTCCCGGTTCCGCGAGGAGTGCCGGGAGCCGCCCCACTGCGCACCTGAGAACCCCGCCCCCCAGGCCGAGGACCCAGGAAAGCCGACCACCGGCGAGGAGAACCGCGTGCGGCAGAGCTTCAGCTCGCACCTCTCCATCCTTGGATCAAAGAATAGAGCTATTCTTGGCTTCTGAACTGAAATCTGTCTATTGGTGCGGGTGACACCCTGCAGGAAGACCGTTGTTGGAGTACTCCTTGAAAGGGTAAGTCACAACTGGGTATTATAAATTAGGGAGAAAAGCTAGAGGAAGTCCAAGAACTCAGATGACTTGCTGTTAAGCTTCTTTCTCTTCTCTTAGGACTCCTTATCTACCTTTGTCTAAGGAGCGATTTGAGCATGTTGGATAATGCTGAATATATTGTTGTTTAATCACTTAGTCGTGTCCGACTCTTTTGCGACTTCATGGACTGTAGCCTGCCAGTCTCCTCTGTTTATGGGATTTCTCAGGCAAGAATACTGGAGTGGGTTGATGGGCTAAGGGGCTGACACTGCAGACTCCAGAAGCTGCTCAGATTGGTGAATAGATTTGTGATTCCAGTGAACCTCACAACATCTTGCGAAATGCCTGGGTCCTTTGCCCCTGAACATCTGGGGAACCTCTGCCTCACCTTGTGAAACTGAAGTAAAAGTGTTAGTTACTCTCGTGTCCGACCCTTTGCAACCCCATGGACTGTAGCCTGCCAGGCTTCTCTGCCCATGGATTTCTCCAGGCAAGAATGCTGGAATGGGTTGCCATTCACCCAGGGATTGAACTAGGTCTCCTGCATTGCAGATTGTTTACTGTCTGAGCCACCAGGGAAGCCCATGCCTCACCTTGTACCATGACTTAGCTTAATGCCCACATGGATTCAGAAACTGTTTAAGCAAAAATCTTTAACTGGAACACAGTTCTTTTAGAACTGATAACTGATTAAAAAGGCAAGCAGTAGGACATGACAGCAAAAGCCTAAGACTGAAGAACTCAAGGTTATTAGCCTGCCTTAGAAATTAATTGCTCAGTCTTCCTTAATCCATCTTCTCTTCAACTCTGGTTCTATTTTACTAAGAATATTAATATATCAAGTTATGGTAAAAAGAAATGTGTGTCATAGTGTTTTTATCTTTGAAATGGGAATAATATATACTTACGTTAGAGAATCTGAGTGAAATAGAAGCAATGTGTGTTGTGTAAGTACAGAGTCTGATTATACAATAGTTAGAGTCTTTTTCTGGTCTGAATACTTTTCACCATTGCTTAGAACATTTTTCAAAGCTCAAGGGGAATGGCCCTATTACCACCTGCCTTTGTTATAATATTTCCTTCACTTGCATACCATCTTCCAGGCCTACAAAGAGAATGATTAATATTTTAAAGCAGCAGTACAGAGTGTTGTTATAGACTGTCATTCTACCCAGGGCATTTTAATGCAATTGTGCAATGTGACTGGAGTGGAGACCTCAGGTTAATATCTACTGTCTTTCACTTTCAATTTGAAAAGTAGATTAAAGATGATTTGATCTTTTTGAACATGACAGAGACCTTTTGAGATGAAATGTTTTTAAGCTAGTTTGCTTGCTGGAGTTGTTGGGCTTAAATTCCTGAGGGTAAACATTATGGGGACTGCTGAGAAATACCTCTCAAGTTCTAAGAAATGACTGCTTTTCAACTGTAGCAATGACCAACAGGAATACCAAAACAAAGTTCAGCATCAGTTCCTTCCTTATCTAGTCACATTAAGGGAATGTTTTCCTTAGGAAAAGAGGTTATAATGTCTCTCCATTCACTGCCTCTTTTGTTTTTCCTTGTATTGATGGGTGCATTGGCAGTTCCTTTTTCTTTCCTGAAAATATGCTATCCATCCTTATCCCCCAAGTTTTTAAAGGCTGTATCACCCAACTCAGTTGGTTTGCTCTTCAATTCAGTGCCGCCACAAGCTGTCAAGCATCTCTCATGCAAGCTTTGGCAATTAACCCCTCTTTTTTTTATTGTGTTTTCCCCAATTGTTTCAGTGGGGTGAAGGAAGATAAACTAAAAAAAAAAAAAGTCAGACACCATGAAGTGGATACATTTTGTGCTAGAAAATTATAGGAAAAAATAATTATTCTAGCCATTCATATGCAGATTCGTTTTGTCCATTGTTGCAGAACTTTGCACAAATGGTGTGTTCAAAAATTGTTACCTTTTGCTTAATTTTGTTGGTTGTTAAGGAGCATGAATGAGTGATGCATTTTTATCAAAAATTTTCCCTGGATTAATTTGAATAAATCTAAGCATATACATTTGTCAGAAAGATCTGTGAGGTTTTAGTTATTATAAGCATAATCCATTCAGTGACTAAGGCACTTCATTTCATAATCTAAAATCATGTAGGATTCACGTTTCATGACATTCTAAGTACAAAATAGCTTCCAAACAAAAATGTTGATGGTGTTTAAAATTGCCAAAATCAGTGTTTAAAAAAGAAAAGAGAATACAATAATAGAGAAAGTTCTCTGAAGAATTATAATTAAGTGGGGGGAGCTAAATTCACATAATGTCTAAGACTAACATAATCTTTTCTAATCTTTTCCAACTTGCCCAGTGAGAAATGAGAAAGTTCAGCAGAACTTGATTACAAAAGATTCAGTAAGGAAAAAAATGTTAAAACTGTGCCATGCATTTGCATTCTATCTTAATTTTTTCTCTTGCAGTGTTTTATATATTGTTAATTGAATTATAAACTTAACAGAATAAAGTTTTTAAGTTGCTTTTATACCTTTTTAATATTACTTTTTAAAGATAATTTATTTCAAAGAATCAAATGTGGATTAAAAGCTGATGTTAGAGAAAACCTAGACTAAGAAAAATGGATAATGATTTAAGTATTTAATCCATTTGTTTCAATGATGTTATTTCTTTTAATTTAGTTACACAATCAAATGTGCATCCTTGGTTCCTCTTGCTTCTAGTTTCAGAAGTGTTAATTTCATATCCCATGCAAGGCATGATGTTTTGTAGTGTAGTTTCCAGCTGGAAACGGTACATGGGGTGACTTCTTGACCACCTCTTCTGGGCATGTTCCTTCTATGGCTTCTAACTATATTCAGTTCAGTTCAGTTCAGTTCAGTCGCTCAGTCGTGTCCGACTCTCCGCGACCCCATGAATCACAGCACGCCAGGCCTCCCTGTCCATCACCAACTCCCGGAGTTCACTCAAACTCATGTCCACAGAGTCGGTGATGCCATCCAGCCATCTCATTCTCCGTCGTCCCCTTCTCCTCCCGCCCCCAACCTTTCCCAGCATCAGAGTCTTTTCCAGTGAGTCAACTCGTCGCATGAGGTGGCCAAGGTATTGCAGTTTCAGCTTTAGCATCAGTCCCTCCAATGAACATCCAGGATTGATCTCCTCCAGAATGGACTGGTTGGATCTCCTTGCAGTATAAGGGACTCTCAAGAGTCTTCTCCAACACCACAGTTCAAAAGCATCGATTCTTCGGCGGTCAGCCTTCTTCACAGTCCAACTCTCACATCCATACATGACCACGGGAAAAACCATTGCCTTGACTAGACGGACCTTGGTTGGCAAAGTAATGTCTCTGCTTTTTAATATACTATCAAGGTTGGTCATAACTTTCCTTCCAAGGAGTAAGCGTCTTTTAATTTCATGGCTGCAATCAGCATCCACAGTGATTTTGGAGCCCAAAAAAATAAAGTCTGACACTGTTTCCACTGTTTTTCCATCTATTTCCCATGAAGTGATGGGACCAGATGCCATGATCTTTGTTTTCTGAATGTTGAGCTTCAAGCCAACCTTTTCACTCTCCTCTTTCACTTTCATCAAGAGGCTTTTGAGTTCCTCTTCACTTTCTGCCATAAGGGTAGTGTCATCTGCATATCTGAGGTTATTGATATTTCTCCCGGCAATCTTGATTCCAGCTTGTGCTTCTTCCAGCCCAGCGTTCCTCATGATGTACTCTGCATATAAGTTAAATAAGCAAGGTGACAATATACAACCTTGACGTACACCTTTTCCTATTTGGAACCAGTCTGTTGTTCCATGTCCAGTTCTAACAGTTGCTTCCTGACCTGCATACAGGTTTCTCAAGAGGCAGGTCAGGTGGTCTGGGATTCCCATCTCTTTCAGAATGTTCCACAGTTTATTGTGATCCACACAGTCAAAGGCTTTGGCATAGTCAATAAAGCAGAAATAGAAGTTTTTCTGAAACTCTCTTGCTTTCTCCATGATCCAGCGGATGTTGGCAATTTGATCTCTGGTGCCTCTGCCTTTTCTAAAACCTGCTTGAACATCTGGGAGTTCACGGTTTATATACTGCTGAAGCCTGGCTTGGAGAATTTTGAGCATGACTTTACTAGCGTGTGAGATGAGTGCAATTGTGCGGTAGTTTGAGCATTCTTTGGCATTGCCTTTCTTTGGGATTGGAATGAAGACTGACCTTTTCCAGTCCTGTGGCCACTGCTGAGTTTTCCAAATCTGCTGGCATATTGAGTGCAGCACTTTCACAGCATCATCTTTCAAGACTTGAAATAGCTCCACTGGAATTCCATCACCTCCACTAGCTTTGTTCGTAGTGATGCTTTCTAAGGCCCACTTGACTTCACATTCCAAGACGTCTGGCTCTAGGTCAGTGACCACGTTATCGTGACTATATTACATTGAGGTAAATGGCACGGTGACCTTTTTTCACCCCAGTTTCCTGATGATCAGAAAAGTAGCTTGGTCAGAGCAGCAACCTCTGGAGGTCAAAATTCTACTCCTAACTTCAACTGGATGTCAAAGAGTTTTTTACTTGCAAAGACACTGGCAAAACTATTACTTTATAATGCACAGTATTGTATAGGACAATAATTAAAGTTAGAAAAAAAATCTCTAAATTATCTATGCTGTGAAAGTCTCGTCTATATTCATTCTCTCCTCCTCTCCCTTTCCTTCTCCCTTCACCCCTCTTGATGTTTGAATTCCTGAAGGATACAGAAGGCACACACAGCTGGGGCTAAGAAAAGTTGTATGCAATATGGGTTGTGTGTGTTAAACTATTTACACTGGTGTGTGGGAGGAAGCAAGAGATTTTGTTGCCCGATAAAGAACAAGGATAACACAGAAATGGGAATGGAGTATAATAAACCTTAGGAGCCTCAACAGCTGACATTTAAAATGTTTACGAACCACAAAATTTCCATTAACATAAGCAGTGTTATTATAAAGCAATAAGACACAACATAAAGAGACACACATACACAAATAATCTCTGCATTTCCTGCATCAGAGCAAATTGTACAAGATGACCTCTAAGATTCTCACGGGATGGCTCTTAGTCCATGTGTACTGTGAATATTGGTAGCGTTCAGAAAAAGTATAAAGCATGAGGACATTTTCTTTTAAATTGCAACTAATTCTTTCCACAGAACATTATGTTCCAGCTTTCCCTAATGGCACAGTCAACCCCTATAAAGTATCTATTTATATTAGAAGATTAAGCTCTAATAATGTGTTTAAATTTTTTTCTTAGTTCTCAACAAAGTACATTAGTTTGATGCAGACTCCTTGATTTTTCTAATCATGTTTGCTAATCTGCAAAATTCAGTAATTTGCCATGGATCTCCCAGTCATTAGTGTCAATTAAGGAGGCTCCCCCTTATACCAGATGGTACTGAGGGAACAGAACAAGAGAGTGGAAATAAAATGTGTTTTCTAAAATCCTCCTACATGCCAGTTTAAACAAAAGCTGTGATTTTTTAAGGAAAAAATATAGTAAGAGTTGAGTACATAACGCCTTGTACTTATAGAGCATCTTAAATCTAGGAAATCCACAAAAAAGAATTCACTAATTACACCCTTATGAACTGACTGTAGAGAGTCCATATGGCAATGATTTCCCTTTGCATATGAGACAAAAATGGTAGTCTACACTGACAGGGTCCTGTTTCAGCTCAGCCCTGTGCTTATGTTTAAAACCTCCATTATTTGTAAATGAGGAATTAGCGAATTTTCCTTATTCCATCCTGTCAATTTAGAATTTGGTTCCTAGCACAAGGAAGAAGAATTGTAATAGTCTCAGCCTTTAAAGGCCAGATATTTTGTTAATCATGAGCTCTCCATGAATGGGAGTGATGTGTTATTAGTCATTACAAGACCTGCCTTAATTATGGAAACACTGTCAGCTCTCACCAAGGAAATGATGAATGAATGAACCAATGAAATTGTCTACCCTTATCCATGAACTACTCTTTCTGAAATCCTAGACACAATGTTCTTGTATCTTTTTATGACTCCATGTCTTGGATTAGGACCACTCTGGGAGGGGACCTGAAGATTTGAGTGAAGTAGTTTCTTTGAGAAGTGGTCCTAGAAAGCATAGGTAGTAGGGTTCAAGAGTGAGGCAGGAAAGGGAGTTGATACAGCGTGTGTCCATGAGTAGATTATCCCAGTGCTGCACAGCTAGGGCTCAGTCCTACTGGAGACTTCTGGAAGACTTGATAAAGTAAGCTTCATAGTTATCCCACCCAAGGGGTAAGAATGCTGGAGTATTTATCCACCTTAACCAGTGGTTAAGGACCTCTCCTGGAATTGTTAACAACTAGGCAATTAAAGCTTGTCCCACAAAAAACTGAAAGAAACAAGTCACAGGCGTTTTGTATATACCACAAATGTATACAAAAGGTGAGAGCTGAGAAGAAACGGGAAATGCATCCATAATAACTGGTATACTCCCATGTTTTAACAGACGTTGCAGCCTTTTACCACTCCTCTGAGACAAAAATGGCATAGACTTAAGTTTTAACAATCCAAACCAATTATAATTTTACTAGCAATTTGAGACAAGTTACCGATAAAGGTATAAATACATATGCAGATAAATGCAGCATCCTTTTTTGCCTTAAAGAGTTTTGGAAAAAACTTAACCTCATAGCTTCTTAAATTATTTTCCATTAAGAACAAGTGAATCAAAGCCCAAGTATAAACATCATGATAGAAAACAGGTCAAAAAAATTTTTAAAAAGACCATTCCCCTTTGTCATCAGTCCTGTTAAAATCTGTGGAGTCATGGGAAAATGGGCATCCCATTCCATCTCCTGCAGGAAGATCATTTTCACAGACTCATCCAATACCACTACCATTCTCCTAACCCTTTTTAATTCTACCACTCCACCCACTTCCACCCTCTTAGTCCCAAAGACTTCAAAAAATATGTTCCATTAGTATTCAAAAGTGAGAAATTAACTCCATGTTGGCATGCAGTTGACTTTAGGACTTTCTGTCCCCATCAAAGTTGTTTACTAAAATAGCACCTGTAATTACTTGATTTTCTCCCAGAATTATCCCACATATCTTCATACTTCATCTCCCTATTGAGAAAGTGTAGAGCTCTCAGCATGAATTGATTTATGTGCTGTGGTTTAGAGGGAGAATATACACCAAGTAGGAGTTTTTGGATGGAAGAACTACTCTGAGAAGGTTTCTTAGTATGCCACTGTACTTAAAGTCCACAGGCCCATCTGGCCCCAGCAATCTGTGTCTGCCCACGTAAGAGCTCCTGATGTGCTTCGGAACGTAGTCAAATGTTCCTGAAGAACATGCCTATTTAGGGCATTTGTTAAAAGTCCAATGTTAAGAACAACCACATAAAGGCTTATTAATGTAGTTACTAATGGATAAACAGCTTTTATCCTTTACAAAGGCTGCTGCTGAAACTTAAACCTGACTGAAATCCATGTCAGTACTTTAAACTCACTCTTTTTGCTGATTGTCTTCAAGGTTATTCTATGAAAACTCCTTTTAAAGAATTTCTAATCCCTACTCTCTAGCCAAGGTAAGTTTTATGATTCTGTTTTGCATATTTTCTTTCTCTTGCTCCATTCTAAACTGAAAAAAACAAATTTTACAGATTAGAAAAGACTAAGGCTTAAAAACATTAATCAAGTTTTCCCAGGACACAGAGCTAGTTAGCAGCCGAGTCAGGAGCTCACACATGACTGACAACTGAGGTTGAGCCATAGTCACCGTGCAGTTCTGGCTCCTGCATCCTGTTTTTGCAGCAGTGACATGACAGTGCCCAACAGAGATGAAAGAGGAGGATTGTGGTGGAAATAATAAGAAATTAAGTGAGCAACCATCAACCCTTGGAAAGAAAGGAAAGCAGGAAAGCCCACAGGAGAAAAATAATTAAATAATAGAGAAATAAGGAAAAAATCAGGTAGTTGCAATAGAATTTTGCATAAAAATGATATTGTTTGCCTTCATTGTATCAAAGCATTTTGTTCATATATGTTTCCAACATCCATACAGCAATATTTGTTAGTACCTAATGTGGATGGCTGGATGGCATCACCGACTCGATGGACATGAGTTTGAGTGAACTCCGGGAGTTGGTGATGGACAGGGAGGCCTGGCGTGCTGTGATTCATGGGGTCGCAAAGAGTCGGACACGACTGAGCGACTGAACTGAACTGAACCATGTTCCAGGCACTGCTCTAGACACTGCTGCTGCTGCTGCTGCTGCTGCTAAGTCACTTCAGTCGTGTCCGACTCTGTGTGACCCCATAGACGGAAGCCCACCAGGCTCCCCCGTCCCTGGGATTCTCCAGGCAAGAACACTGGAGTGGGTTGCCATTTCCTTCTCCAGTGTGTGAAAGTGAAAAGTGAAAGTGAAGTCGCTCAGTCGTGTCCGACCCTTAGCGACCCCACGGACTGTAGCATACCAGGCTCCTCCATCCATGGGATTTTCTAGGCAAGAGTACTGGAGTGGCTTGCCATTGCCTTCTCCGCTCTAGACACTACTGATACCAAAAGAAAGCCCTGATTTCATAGATTTTCCATCGTAGCAGGGGACAGAGAAACAATAGGCAAAGAAATAAATGAATGCCTTATAAAAACTTCAGCTGGTATAGAATGGATCAAGGTCAAAGAAAGAGTGATTGAATTATGCAAATTTATTGAATGTATTATTTAATTTATTTAACCACTGAATTAAAAGTACTCAATGAATCTAGTACATTACTCCAATTCCAGTTCTAGTTTAAGCATCTATTTCAAAAGCATCTAGTTTAGGCACCTAATTCATTGTTGAATTAATGAACTTGATGCTATTTCAGATAGGCAGACTTCACTGAAGAAATAACCTTTAAATATCACTTTGTTGTTATTGTTAACATTGCTTCTGGGAGGCAGAGCAGAGGGGATATTCTTATTTTCCTAAGAGGAATTAATGTCTGAGATCAGTAAAATGGTTTTCCTACTTTCTCATTATAAAACCTAGAATGAAGTAAAGAAGTTAAGAAATTTAATTTACTGTCAATAATAATTGTGTTTGTTTGTTATATATATTATCTTATCTGCTATTGATTAGATGGATTCCCCGTTGGTTCAGACAGTAAAGAATCTGCCTGCAATGCAGGAGACCCAGGTTTGATCCCTTGGTCAGCAAGATCCCCTGGAGAAGGAAATGGCAACCCACTCCAGTATTCTTGCTGGAGAATTCCATGGACAGAGGAGCGTGGTGGGATCTCAAAGAGTTGGACACAACTGAGTGACTAACATTTTCACTTTCAGATTAGGTTTATACTATCATCCAATTTTTTTTTTTTAAACTGAGGAAAGAACTATTAAGAAACTCGTACCAAAGTTGGAGAAGGAAGGGTCTGAGTCAAAGGAGAATTCAGCCCTCACACTTCTGTGTTCTAAGATACCACACACTCCAGTACTACCCAATGGAGCAGCAGGCTTTTAGTGAACACTGACATGACCTTTCTCCCATAGTAATATAAACTGGTAGATATAGTTCAATAAGTCTCACCCACTCAAATTTCTTAAAAAGAACAGTGCTATATTTCAAATGAATATATGAACATGTTTCTTACTAGTTTGTCATGTTCATCATTCATAAATATTTATTGGTTTTTCTGGAGTTTTAGGTGTTTAGAAATCACAGGTCCTTATAAGAATTTGATGAAGTCTATAAACAGACCCTCCAAATAAATGCATAAAATTTCAGGAAGCTCATAGGCACTTTGAGGCATATTCTGGACCACTGGGATTAGCGGCCCTCCAAGTGAAAAATCTTGTTAGGGCATGAACCCACATCTCCCATAAAAATGAAAAAAAAAATTAGATGTAGATTATCTTTTGGTTTTTAATGAATGTAATGTCTATCATGATAGATGGTCATCAACATTAAGGGGAGGGCAGACAGAGATACACACAATCTAGGTAGTTCAGTCATGTCCAACTCTTGGCAACTCCATGGACTGTAGCCTGCCAGGATCCTCTGTCCAGGGGATTCTCCAGGCAAGAATACTGGAATGGGTTACCATTTCCTCCTCCAAGGGATCGTCCCGACCTGATCAAACCTGGGTCTCCTGCAGGTAGAATTCTTTACCAACTGAGCTACCAGGGAAGCCCTGCTGCTGCTGCCAAGTCACTTCAGTCGTGTCCGACTCTGTGTGACCCCATAGATGGAAGCCCACCAGGCTCCCCCGTCCCTGGGATTCTCCAGGCAAGAACACCGGAGTGGGTTGCCATTTCCTTCTCCAATGTGTGAAAGTGAAAAGTGAAAGTGAAGTCGCTCAGTCGTGTCCGACCCCTAGCGACCCCATGGACTGCAGCCTACCAGGCTCTTCCATCCATGGGATTTTCTAGGCAAGAGTACTGGAGTGGCTTGCCATTGCCTTCTCCGAGGGAAGCCCTGGAGATGGGTAATATAGGACCTGAGTCATATAGACTTGCTTTGATTCTGTGAACTTTATATTTCTGGATATAATGCTTAGTATCTTTGAACTTAGTTCCCTCATCAATGAAATATGAAAGTAATCACAGATCATTTTAAATTAGATAATGCATGCCAAGTACCAATGCCACTACCTGCTCTTCCATAAATACTCCATAATTGATCATTCTTTGGTTTATTGTCAGTATTGGCATGGTGTTATGCTTCTGTGTGTATTATGTCACCACATTATTGTACACTGATGTGATAGAATTTTGACAAAAGCTCCTATTTGAGATGAAAAACTATTACTAAACAAAAAATTCCAAATTTGGCCAAAAGGAAAAGCAGAACACATGATCACTAGATAAATCTCTACATATTGCACATATATTTTGTAAGCACAGAATACCATTTATTTGAAATATGGTGTAAAAGAGCAAAAGTAGTAGATGATATTTTGGCATTTCATCTTTAAAAATTCATCCTGTGAGCAGGGCACATTTGTGTGGATGAGATTTTTAATTAGACACATTTTCTATTAGCAGGATTATATCTCCAAATTTTGAAACATTATACAATGATAAAAATGATTAACAGAAAGAAAAGAACACCCCCAAAATGTTTTCCACTGCATCTGGGGATATGCTAAACAACATCTGAACAAAGATAACTGACTTTTCACTGCCCCCTTGATATGTTTAGATTTATCTATGAGAAAAATGAGGCAATTGGTGTTTACTTATTGGATATATTTGTCTTAAATATTTATACTGTACAAACTGCTTAAGCATTTTGAGGATGTTTTGTGAATTCCTCATTAAGTTTTAGTTAAAATGAAATTTGTTGAAATGTCAGCATAAATTAAACCATTTGTTGACCAGAATGAGTCATGTTATCAGGTTGATGGAAAGTAAGGGAATGTATATTTACAGATATTTGTTCTATCTGACCTCATTTCTTTTCACTTATAAAGTGAGATATAGTAGAGCTCATCTAATCAGAACAGAGTGCTCACAACTTCTAAAAACTGGCTCATATATGCTCTACTCCCTCTGTTTTCACTGTAACCACAATATGGCAGAGACTACTAATTGTCTAAACTCAGACTCCCATTCTCTCCTTCTTCCTTGATAACAAAACCCAATTGCTGCTGGGAAACCATACTCTTGGACCCTTTGAAACGAACTGTGACCAATGAATATTAATATTGGTTCAACACAATGTTAAGAGAAGTGTTTGTGGAAGTTCTGCAAAATCTCCTTAGTCAGAGGTTGCGTGTCCTTTGCCTCCCCTTCAGTTTCACTACTGGCTGGGATGTAGACCTGTTGGTAGAATTTGTGTGACCATCTTGGTTCAGATAGTGCCATTCTTGGGATGTAGGGCAGTGAAATATGTGGCACCTCAGAATCTAATGAGTTTGGAGCCACTTTATGTGTCTGGGATTAGCTATCTCATGATATGAAAATCATGTTTGTATTTCTTGTTTTTCTATAACATACAACTCTACCAAATTCTATCTTTTACTGTTTTTTTATTACCAAGATTTTTAAAACAGATTTTCTTTCTTCAAACTTGATACCTGGCTTTCACATCATTAACTGTCATTCTTTTATTCACTTATTCATCAAGTTTTTAAGAAGAACCTACTGTGGTGTGGAAATACAAGCTATGGTATAAAAAAAGGAAATATGTGATGAAAGTTAAGACAAGGTCTGGATTTGAATTGCGATTCAAGGCAGAATTCTCTTATCAGAATATCTCATGATATTAATTGAAACCACAGGATGTGCAAAGTTATCAGAAAGAGAGTTGGAGGAGAGGAACATATGAATATACCATCATCCGGGAAAGAGCTTAATTCATTTCAGTTCAGTTCAGTCGCTCAGTCATGTCCAACTCTTTGCGACCCCATGAATCACAGCACACCAGGCCTTCCTGTCCATCACCAAGTCCCGGAGTTCACTCAAACTCATGTCCATTAAGTCAGTGATGCCATCCAGCCATCTCATTCTCTGTCGTCCCCTTCTCCTCCTGCCCCCAATCCCTCCCAGCATCAGAGTCTTTTCCAGTGAGTCAACTCGTCGCATGAGGTGGCCAAAGTATTGCAGTTTCAGCTTTAGCATCAGTCCTTCCAGTGAACACCCAGGACTGATCTCCTTTAGAATGAACTGGTTGGATCTCCTTGCAGTCCAAGGGACTCTCAAGAGTCTTCTCCAACACCACAGTTCAAAAGCATCAATTCTTCAGCGCTCAGCTTTCTTCACAGTCCAACTCTCACATCCATACATGACCACTGGAAAAACCATAGCCTTGACTAGATGGACCTTTGTTAGCAAAGTAATGTTGGGAACTGGAAAAAAGTCATTATAGCTGGAGGTTTAAGGGTAAAGAGAGGCAAGAGGTGCCACTGGAAAGGTATGCAGGGGCATATACCACAGTCTGTTGTTTATATTGATTTGAGTGTTTGTTCCAAGGGTGATAAGGAGAGATTGAAGAAATTTAAGTGGAGCATGCATGAGCTTACTTTGGCTTAAGAAGTATTATTCTTACTGTAATGGGAAGAATGGATTGGAAGAGACAAGAGTGAAAGATGAAGAGTTGACTAGAATCAATAGCAAGGATCCAGGTGAGGAAGGTTGGTGACTTGGGCTAGAAGTGAAGGCAAAGGAGATGAAGAGAAGTGTTCTCATTTGAAATCTGTTTTGCTAGCAGTATAGACAAAATAGGGGGAAAAAAAGATTAAATATAGAGGGGTAACTGGAACAAGGGCATTGTAGCTTGAGGACACAGAGGAAAGGAAGTGTCTTTTCCTGGAATAGAGAAGACTGTAAGGGAAGAGATGGAAGAATATCAAAAATTTATCCTGAAATGGTTTAGTGTACCTGTCTGTACCTGTACCCAAGTGGGAATGCTGAGTAGGAAGTTGGGTAAACTGGCATGGTACTTAGAAGAGTAACATTATAATACAAGTAATTTATATCTCTTCTCTAATCAAAATCTTTCAACAGCCTCTCATTGTCTGCAGGTATGAAAATATCCAAACTCATAAGAATACTGTTTTTTCCGTTTATGATTAAACCAATTTTCTTTTTATATATCCTACTATGCCCTCCAAAAGCCCTCTGCCCTAGGCACACTGGTCCCTGAAGACATCAACAATTTTCACAGCTTTGTGTCTTCTTTGTTCATATTGTCTATGGCTGATATACAGTTCCCACCCCCTTCCTCTCTCTTGTATTTTGTACCTAATAATGCTACTCACATTTTTAAGACTCAACTCAGAATGCAAATCCTCTGAGAAATTTTCCCTAATTTCTCAGTATATACTCTTCCTTCTTTTTCTATAATGTTAGCCTACTTATCTGAAAATTCCAGAAATAGTTAACTGTTTTATATTTTCCAAACTGAGCTTGGTTTCTAATAATATTTCAAGCCTGTCTTTTACATGATGATGGAAAACTTAATTCAATTAACTTGTTTTTCCTAGTCAGTTTCTCAAACATAATATATTTAATTCAATCACCAAAAGATTTTGGTCAATTCAAGATTGTTGCTGTCACTTCAAGATCTGATATCCCTTCCTCTTTTCTCTGAGACACACTTAATTTCCTTAGGTACTTACATGGTAGGGCTTTCTGGGTAGCTCAGTGACATAGAATCTGCCTGCCAATGCAGGAGACTTGATCCCTGTATGAGGAAGATCTCCTGAAGATGGAAATGACAACCCACTCCAGTAACCCACAACTTATCAACTTGAAAAGAATAACAACTCACATGGTAATTGGAAAGTTGGTAACTTGTTATTCTATAAGCTCCTCCATATTGACTGATACTTTTCTATTTCTGACATCAGGTTATTACCACCCACCTTTCCTTGCCTCTCTCTTTGACGCCCGTTTACTCTGCATTCTCCTTATCCTTAACTTGAGACTTGCGTAGGCAGTCACTAAGTCTTGTCAGGCTCTTTGTGATCCCATGGACTGTAGCCCACCAGGCTCCTCTGTCTATGGGATTTTCCAGACAACAATGCTGGAGTGGGTTGCCATTTCCTCCTCCAGGGGATCTTCCCAACCCTGAGATTGAACCTGTGTCTCCTGTATTGGCAGGTGGATTCTTTACCACTGAGCCAATGGACTACTCCAAAATTAGAGTGCCTTTTACCTAACTTCCACACATTCTGTGACAGCTTAGGGAAAAAATGCACTATTCTTCCATGTTGACCCAGTTCAGAAATTTGTTGAGTTTGTCTTCACCCCCTGGTTCTTCTATAGACGCATATTCACTCTAGATATGCATTTCACAGATTCTCCCCGCTCCATGAAGATCTTCTGAGAGGCTGACATTTCCAGGGTGCCAGTCAAAAAAATCGACCTACTTCTCCACTACTCTCTAGTTCCTTAGAAGAGTTATCAGCTGCTTCTATCACTGCATCCCTTCTCCAAGATTTTCAGACCCAGGAGAATAGGTCATCGATCCCTTTTCCTCCGCCTAGCTCTATTCCTTTCTGACTCTTCTCTCTATCTAGGCTACTCTACCTCCTGATTTCTGAGTAAGGTGTAGATTTGTTCTGCTTGTCCTTTTAAGACCACTGATGAAAACATGAACTTCCTTTCAATACTCCTAGGATTCTAATTGTTTAAAAATTTAAAATCCTGGCTTTTACATATCACAAAAGTCTAACTCAAAAGCTAATTAACTCATTATAATTTAAAAAGTAAATTTAGATATTCAAAAGCCAAAAGAGATGGCTCATTGTTTACTTTAGTCTGTGTAATCACTGCCGTGAAGCAATGCTTGTCTCGTAGGAGTAAGAGTAAGGAAATTACCAGGTCTATAAAATCTCAAAATTTAATCCCACCACAAGTATTCATTAAACAGTATTTCATTCCACTTATATTATAGTTCACTCTAAAATTCTGCCAACTCTTGGGAGACATAGTTCTGTGAGATGGTTAAGGGATCTCAGCTTTTGTATCAGATTCCCAGGGTATAAGCCTCAGCTCCACCACTTACCAAGAGAGAGCCTCTGAGCATTTTAATTAGCTTATAAATTGTCAGTGTCTTTGTCTGTGATATTCAGTTCAGTTCAATTCAGTCGCTCAGTCGTGTCCGATCCTTTGCGACCCCATGAATCGCAGCACGCCAGGCCTCCCTGTCCATCACCAACTCCCGGAGTTCACTCAAACTCATGTCCATCGAGTCGGTGATGCCATCCAACCATCTCATCCTCTGTCGTCCCCTTCTCATCCTGCCCCCAATCCCTCCCAGCGTCAGAGTCTTTTCCAATGAGTCAACTCTTCGCATGAGAAGGCCAGAGTGTTAAAGTTTCAGCTTTAGCATCAGTCCTTCCAGTGAACACCCAGGACTGATCTCCTTTAGAATGAACTGGTTGGATCTCCTTGCAGTCCAAGGGATTCTCAAGAGTCTTCTCCAACACCACAGTTCAAAAGCATCAATTCTTTGGCGATCAGCTTTCTTCACAGTCCAACTCTCACATCCATACATGACCACTGGAAAAACCATAGCTTTGACTAGATGGACCTTTGTTGGCAAAGTAATGTCTCTGCTTTTTAATATGCCACCTAGGTTGGTCATAACTTTCCTTCCAAGGAGTAAGAGTCTTTTAATTTCATGGCTGCAATCACCATCTGCAGTGATTTTGGAGCCCCCCAAAATAAAATCTGACTCTGTTTCCACTGTTTCCCCATCTATTTCCCATGAAGTGATGGGATCAGATGCCATGATCTTAGTTTTCTGAATGTTGAGCTTTATGCCAACATTTTCACTCTCCTCTTTCACTTTCATCAAGAGGCTTTTGAGTTCCTCTTCACTTTCTACCATAAGGGTGGTGTCATCTGCATATCTGAGGTTATTGATATTTCTCCCGGCAATCTTGATTCCAGCTTGTACTTCTTCCAGCCCAGCGTTCCTCATGATGTACTCTGCATATAAGTTAAATAAGCAGGATGACAATATACAGCCTTTATATACTCCTTTTCCTATTTGGAACCAGTCTGTTGTTCCATGTCCAGTTCTAACTGTTGCTTCCTGACCTGCATATAGGTTTACAAGAGGCAGGTCAGGTGGTCTGGTATTCCCATCTCCTTCAGAATTTTCCACAGTTTATTGTGATCCACACAGTCAAAGGCTTTGGCATAGTCAATAAAGCAGAAATAGATGTTTTCCTGGAACTCTCTTGCTTTTTCCATGATCCAGCAGATGTTGGCAATTTGATCTCTGGTTCCTCTGCCTTTTCTAAAACCACCTTGAACATCTGGAAGTTCACAGTTTACATATTGCTGAAGCCTGGCTTGGAGAATTTTGAGCATGACTTTACTAGTGTGTGAGATGAGTGCAATTGTGCGGTAGTTTGAGCATTCTTTGGCATAGTCTTTCTTTGGGATTGGAACGAAATTTGTGATATCAATTGTACCAAAATTCAAAGGGTTTTTGTGAGAATTAAATTACATAATAAATTAAGTACTTAAAATGGTACTCTGAAATGTACCTAGGAAGAGCTCAAAATAAAGGTTAGTTTTAATTATTATTGGCCAAAAAATAAAATGTCCCTTGAGTTTCAGAGCAAAAGAGAGCATATGGATCATCTAATCCAACACTGTCAATCTGTAGAAAAGGAAAACAATTTTGTAAAGGACAAAAACAGTTTGGCAAAGGACACAAAGCCTGGATGAACTCAGCCTCCTGAGTGTTATACTTTGTTTTCTCTGCTTTATCTATTATACCATACTAACTGCTGTACTTAGTGGAGTGATCATAAAGTCTGATTCCATTTGAGTAGTTATGTTATATTTGTTAGTGACAATCACAACTTAAAGATATATAAAATAGTTATTTTAATACTGAACATTGAAAGTGAAAATATATAAGAACATTTGGCTAGATCCTGAACATGCAAAGCCATGAACAGTCCTCTTTCTCTATATCCATGCACTCAAGGGCACTCAGGGCAAATAAATCCAGATTTGTTGATAACCCAAGATTGGGAGTTAATTCCACCCTCATTTGAAATGTTTCTCAAGCTCTTGTCCTAGATTTAGGAATCTAGAAATTGTCTGAATTTTAAATATATTTTCTTTTGGTGATAACCTAATAATTGATATAAATATGTTCTTTGCCAATCTGATATTTGCCTTTTAACAGAGTTTAGGATCTATGTTGAGAATTTCTGTATACAGCACATAGGAAAAAGTTGAGGCCATGAGATTCCATTAAGTGACATTTTTAATGCATATGTGTTGGTGACATATTTAATTTTAATGTCTTATTGAAGTAAAATTGGAATAATTGAAAAATGACAGTAACCATCCCTGTATTAATTGTGTGTATGTTGTCTATTGTACATGACAAATATTGTGTTTATAAGTCAGTGGGAATAATCCTTTAATAGGAAAATTTTGATGATGTGGAAAAGAGGTAATATACCTGCAGAAGCAAAAGTCCTTGAGTAGAAGAAATTGAAAGAGATCAAATACTTAATAATAGTGCCCTCAGTAAGAATAAGACTACTGGATGCTTTGTTGCATGAGGACACAGAATATTCAGATACACGGGTATGTATGTGGTAAATTTGCTGGCAGAAGGATAAAGCTTTTTTCTCCTTGATTGCATATTCTCAGTGAAATAAAAAGCCAAGTCATCAGCTGAGTCTGTTTTAAGATTGTTAGAGGGAATTGACAGGGAAATATGGTGGATATTAACCTGAAAGTGCTGAGAACCCACTTGAAGTTTGACCTAAGCCACAGAAATGTTCCTTAATAAACAGGAGTACTCACTGAAGGGGAAAAAGAGAGAGAATATGAATAGAAATGTAACCAATCAGTTGGCACTAAAATATAAAATGTTGGCAAAAATGATTTGTATATTTTTATATAATAATGTGGTAAAGGATGAGTGCAAAACAGCAGAAGCACTCAGACTGACAACTAGTCTTGCAGAGGTTGTCTGCTGCAAGTTGATAATGTACTTAAGAAAAATGGGGACAGCGAAGTAATCTACTAAATGGCTCAGACAACTGACAAGTATAGGAAGTGGCAGAAATGCCAAACCAGGAAATATAGACAAATGCTTTTAGACATATACTAGAGGCCTAAAAGCAAAATCAATGTTTGTAATAGTTTGCAGCAAGTGAAGAGCTTGATGTAATTGATATCCATGACGTTTACTCAATTTCAGTAAAGAGAATACTACCAAAATTAAAGTTAAGCATTTAATAGGGAAAAAATGAAAAGAGTGGTTCTAGCTATCTAAAGAAACTTTTATAAGTAAGGATAACAAGATGAATGTGAACATTTAGGCACCCCTAGCTGCTACTTACCATGTGAAATACAGTCTATGAAAAGATTCTTTAAATAAATTGAAAGCTGAAACCATTGGGTCCATTTGGTCTTTATGATAACAAATTTATACTGAAAAATGACAAGGAAATAGCAAAGACTCTATAAATACTGTTTTGGTACTCGTTGAAAAAATTTTTAAGCATTGAAAAAATGCTCAAAACATTTATTTGAGCATTACCATCTCATATAATCTTTTAGCAGATAAAGCACACAAAAACTGCCTTTCTAACCAAAATTTTGGAAAAACCATGAGCATATATGTATAAAACATGATTAATGTACACAGCCTTTATCATACAAGTAGCAACTTTGCTGAGAATTGGAAGCTTACCAAGATGTTCCCCAACTCTCAGAAAGTTTCCAGAAAAAGCAACAGACCACACACTATTAGGGCTTGCCTGATAGTTCAGTTGGTAAAGAATCCGCCTGCAATGCAGGACACCCCGGTTCAATCCCTGGGTTGGGAAGATTCTCTGGAGAAGGGAAAGGCTACCCACTCCAGTATTCTGGCCTGGAGAATTCATGTGCAGTTCATGGGGTCACAGAGTCGGACACAACTGAGTGACTTTCACTCACACACTATTAAATTAACTTTACCTCCATAGCAATGAAGTTATAGGTATAGTGATATTTTTTGAAACACAATATTCTAATCTCAAAGCAACATTAGTTCTTACTAATCTACTAGAGTTCTTTGGGAAGAACAAATAAATGTTTGAAGGCGGAGGAACTTGAAGATAATTGTTTTTGACAGAAAAAGTTTTCAATATGTTATTAAACCCGTAATAGAATGTATTATATAATAAAATCATTTTTGTTGTCAAGGTAAGAGAAAGTAGTTTTTTAAAAAAAACCTGTAAAATAAACAGGTCACCCCAGACTTCTAATTCAGCATACCTCCAACCTGTTCCAGATCACAAGGGGAATTTTCAATATAACATAAAGTAGGAATCAGAACTTGAAAATATCACCCATATTTCAAAAAAATAAATGAAAAAATAACTATACTGTTATATTGCAATTGGTATCAAAAGATGTCATAACTCCTTTGTTTAAGGACTGAAGGAAGCAAGAAGAGGTGATTTTGAGCCCTATAATTTTAAAATATAAGAACTGGAATTGAGAGAACATCTTAGTACAAATTGGATCCACTCTTTCTGGTTTTTTCCCCCACTGGAATTGCACAGCAGTTTCCTGGACAGACAGGTTCTATGACCCTCACCTAGTGGAAAGAAAGCAGAGCATTAATGGAAGGACACTGGGCTTCAACCTGAAATGATAGTGAAAGCAACATCAGTAAGGATGCCAGATATCATCATGCCACACATTTAGTGGAAAAAAAGGCCAGGCCAGACAGAGACACTAGATATTTGATCTTTCAGACAAAAATTCACTGAACGTGAAGTCTCCTGGAATTACACATGTCCGCTATGGTCCCTTTCCACTCTCTGGCTCCTGGATCTCTCAACTAATAATATAAGCAGGTATCAACCCACCCTTCAGACAAAAACATTAATTAAAAAAAACTTCAGTAAACATGCATACCAAAAGGTGCATACACTCACAAATAGACACTATATGTTCACAATCTGTGACATATTCAAATTAGAGATCACAGAAGGAGAGGAAGTTTTAAGAGCAACAGCAATAGAGTCACATCTGGACATACTGAGTCTCAAGTGCCTGTGATACTGGAAGGAAACATTCAGTTGGTACGTATGGAAGGCTGCCTCTACGATGGCCCTGGATGCTCCACTTCCTCATATTCGTGCTCTTGAATAATCCCCTCACCTGAGAGGGACTGGGCCAAATGATTTAACTCTATTGAAGAGAATATGCCAAAAGTAATGTGTTGACATTTTCAAAATTATATTATAATAAGACCACCTTGCTTGCTCACTCTTCTCTACAGTTTTGCTCTGTGGCAAGCCAGCTGACAAATGGTGAGCTTCCCAAAGGTGAGGCCTATGGGGCAAGACCTGAAAGAGAACTCAGGTCAATAGTTTCATGGACGTGAATCCTGAGGTGCTTTTAGAAGCAAAACCTCCTTCAGTTGAGCCTTTAGATGAGACCACAGTCAAGGCTTACATCTAATTACAACCTTGTTGTCTGCAAGAGCCCCTCAGTCAGAAGACCCAGCTAAGTTAGGCCCAGATTTCTGACTTCCAGAAAATGTGAGAAGATTAGTAGAGTTTCTTGTTTTATGCCATTGCTGCTGCTGCTGCTGCTAAGTCACTTCAGTCATGTCCGACTCTGTGTGACCCCATAGACGGAAGCCCACCAGGCCCCCCCATCCCTGGGATTCTCCAGGCAAGAACACTGGAGTGGGTTGCCATTTCCTTCTCCAATGTGTGAAAGTGAAAAGTGAAAGTGAAGTTGCTCAGTCGTGTCCGACCCTTAGCGACCCCACGGACTGCAGCCTACCAGGCTCCTCTATCCATGGGATTTTCTTTTCGCTAATCCATTACACAGAAATAGATAAGTATTACAATACAGGACTACCTCAACAATATTGTGGATTCGGTTCTAGACAATCCCAATAAAGTGAATATTGCAACAAAGTGAGCCACAAAAATATTTTTGGTTTTCCAAAAGAGCATATAAAAGTTATGCTTATACTATACTATAGTCCGGAGAAGGCAATAGCAAGCCACTCCAGTACTCTTGCCTAGAAAATCCCATGGATGGAGGAGCCTGGTAGGCTGCAGTCCATGGGGTCGCTCTGGGTCGGACACGACTGAGCGACTTCACTTTCACTTTTCACTTTCACACATTGGAGAAGGAAATGGCAACCCACTCCAGTGTTCTTGCCTGGAGAATCCCAGGGAAAGGGGAGCCTGGTGGGCTTCCGTCTATGGGGTCACACAGAGTCGGACACGACTGAAGTGACTTACAGCAGCAGCATACTATAGTCTATTGAATGTACAATAACATTATGCCTAAAATAATGTACATATATTAATTTAAAATACTTTACTGCCAAAAAATACTAGCCATCATTTGACAATGCAGAGATGTCACAACCCTCACTTTGCAAAACAAATGCACCATTTGTGTGATGCAATAAAATGAAGTACAATAAAAGGAGGTATATCTAAAGGTGAATATTGTCTATCTTGGAGTTCAGATAAAGCATGATTTGAAATCTTTGTTGGAATTTTAGGAATATCAGGGTATAGTGATAGTTGAAGTCATGGTTAAGAATGAAGTAACTCAGGGAAAAAATAAGAATGGGAAAGGACCACTGATAGAAGTTTCCTTATCAATCTTTTCAACTTACCTTCTAACAGCTTCTGAAAAGAATGTCTTTTCTTTCTTTGGGGTTTTCTCACTTTAAAACTGATTCAGCACATATATGATTGCACAATAATAATTAATCTCATTCAAAGATGTATCAGTTCCACATGGTTCATGACTCTATTAGACCTTGGTTCAATTCCTGAGTTGGGAAAATCCCCTGGAGAAGGGATAGGCTACCCACTTCAGTATTCATTGGCTTCCCTGGTGCTCAGATGGTAAAGAATCTGCCTGCAATGCAGGAGACCTGGGTTTGATCCCTGGGTTGGGAATATCCCCTGGAGGAGGACATGGTAACCCACACCACTATTCCTGCCTAGAGAATCTCCATGGACAGAGGAGCCTGGCAGGCTACAGTCCATGGGGTTGCAAAGAGTCAGATACAACTGAGTGACTAAGCACGGTACTCTTTCATAAGTATATAATAAACACGAATATCACCTTGGATTTTTCTTCTCAGGAGCAACTATAAAATATAAAATTGCTAACTTATTGGGATGTCTTTATTCATGGACAAAGTGCTCACCAAAACTGCCTTTGAGTTGTTCTTAATTGAGGCTGCCTTCTGAGAAAAGGCAAAATGTCAGCAACAGTCAGTTAAATAGAGTTTTTTGTTCTCTTTGTGTTTTTGGATCATACACTATGCTGTTTCAGGAAAACAATAAAGAATAAAGAAACAATTTCAGTGAACATTAAATCATTTAAATTTTTTCCTAAATGATGATAGGAACAGTAAACCTTACTAGGATGAGACTTTAATTATCAATATTTCTATGCCAGCATCAGCAGCCCATGCCTGCTTAAAGCTACCATAACCGTTGACATTTAAATTCCAAAAATACCACAGAAACAATCCCTGCATGATATATAAAAGTTATTTGTATAATTTATTTATCATTAATATGTCAACAAGACTATTGCAACTATAATTTGAGATAAATATTGTACCATGTTGAATATCTAAATATCTATTGCAAAAGTTTACTTTTCCTAAACTTGTTCTTTCTAAATTATGAAACAGGCTTATATGATCCATCTCTAGAATGTTTATATCTGCACAATATACCTCCATTCATAAAGTACAGAACCCCACTTCCTTTTATTCAAATGTTGACCCATCTTTTCTCCTGTTAGCCAATGAATAAACATAGAGTTTTATGCTTTTCGTCAAATAACATCTACAGTCTTCACAGAAACCCCTAAGAATTGTGTGGACTTCTCATGGTGAATTTGAAGCTTGGTGTTATCTCTGGGAAAAGTCTCTTTCCTTTATCTCTAGGAACTCAACTATGCTATAAGCTTCATGTAAAGGTGCTTTCCTACAAAACATAAAACATCAAAGTGATGTTTACGTAACTGTAAATATCTTCTTCATTGAATTTAGAATTGTATAAAAGGGCAAGAAGTTGCTCCTCAGTAATGCCAGAAAAATTAGAACAAAGTCAAATGTGCAAATTTTCAGCCACAGTTCAATCTCACTACTACAGATGTATTCATTACAAAAACTCAAATAAGAAACAAATGTGTTGTGGCAAGAATTAAGGAATCATTCTTTTTTCAATACATGAAACTTCAGACTTGAGATTAAATTTTATCAGAATTTCATCAAAGTAGAAATCAAAACACCTGTGTTTACTAAGCTTTTCTGGAACTGCTGCTGCTGCTGTCACTTCAGTCGTGTCCGACTCTGTGTGACCCCATAGACGGAAGCCCACCAGGCTCCCCCGTCCCTGGGATTCTCCAGGCAAGAACACTGGAGTGGGTTGCCATTTCCTTCTCCAATGTGTGAAAGTGAAAAGTGAAAGTGAAGTCGCTCAGTCGTGTCCGACCCGGAGCGACCACACAGACTGCAGCCTACCAGATTGCTCATCCATGGGATTTTCTAGGCAAGAGTACTGGAGTGGCTTGCTATTGCCTTCTCCATTTCCGGAACTATGTATCCATCAGTTCAGTTCAGTTCAGTCGCTCAGTCGTGTCCGACTCTCCGCGACCCCATGAATCACAGCACGCCAGGCCTCCCTGTCCCTCACCAACTCTCGGAGTTCACTCAAACTCATGTCCACAGAGTCGGTGATGCCATCCAGCCATCGCATTCTCTGTCGTCTCCTTCTTCTCCGCCCCCAACCTTTCCCAGCATCAGAGTCTTTTCCAGTGAGTCAACTCGTTGCATGAGGTGGCCAAAGTATTGGAGTTTCAGCTTTAGCATCAGTCCCTCCAATGAACACCCAGGATTGATCTCCTTTAGAATGGACTGGTTGGATCTCCTTGCAGTACAAGGGACTCTCAAGAGTCGTCTCCAACACCACAGTTCAAAAGCATCAATTCTTCGGCGATCAGCTTTCTCACAGTCCAACTCTCACATCCATACATGACCACGGGAAAAACCATAGCCTTGACTAGACGGACTGTGGTTGGCAAAGAAATGTCTCTGCTTTTTAACATACTATCAAGGTTGGTAATAACTTTCCTTCCAAGGAGTAAGCGTCTTTTAATTTCATGGCTGCAATCAGCATCTGCAGTGATTTTGGAGCCCAAAAAAATAAAGTCTGACACTGTCTCCACGTTTTTTCCATCTATTTCCCATGAAGTAATGGGACCAGATGCCATGATCTTTGTTTTCTGAATGTTGAGCTTCAAGCCAACCTTTTCACTCTCCTCTTTCACTTTCATCAAGAGGCTTTTGAGTTCCTCTTCCCTTTCTGCCATAAGGGTGGTGTCATCTGCATATCTGAGGTTATTGATATTTCTCCCAGCAATCTTAATTCCAGCTTGTGCTTCTTCCAGCCCAGCGTTCCTCATGATGTACTCTGCATAGAAGTTAAATAAGCAAGGTGACAATATACAGCCCCGACGTACTCCTTTTCCTATTTGGAACCAGTCTGTTGTTCCATGTCCAGTTCTGACTGTTGCTTCCTGACCTGCATACAGGTTTCTCAAGAGGCAGGTCAGGTGGTCTGGGATTCCCATCTCTTTCAGAATTTTCCAGTTTTTTGTGGTCCACACAGTCAAAGGCTTTGGCATAGTCAATGAAGCAGAAATAGATGTTTTTCTGGAACTCTCTTGCTTTCTCCATGATCCAGCGGATGTTGGCAATTTGATCTCTGGTGCCTCTGCCTTTCTAAAACCTGCTTGAACATCTGGGAGTTCACGGTTCACATATTGCTGAAGCCTGGCTTGGAGAATTTTGAGCATGACTTTACTAGCGTGTGAGATGAGTGCAATTGTGCGGTAGTTTGAGCATTCTTTGGCATTGCCTTTCTTTGGGATTGGAATGAAGACTGACCTTTTCCAGTCCTGTGGCCACTGCTGAGTTTTCCAAATCTGCTGGCATATTGAGTGCAGCACTTTCACAGCATCATCTTTCAAGATTTGAAATAGCTCCACTGGAATTCCATCACCTCCACTAGCTTTTTTCGTAGTGATGCTTTCTAAGGCCCACTTGACTTCACATTCCAAGATGTCTGGCTCTAGGTCAGTGATCACGTTATCGTGACTATCTTGGTCGTGAAGATCTTTTTTGTCCAGTTCTTCTGTGTATTCTTTCCACCTCTTCTTAATATCTTCTGCTTCTGTTAGGTCCATACCATTTCTGTCCTTTATCGAGCCCATCTTTGCATGAAATGTTCCCTTGGTATCTCTAATAAAATGAAGCTAATGAGGTCATACACAGCTCTTGGGAAGACAGTGTTCTAGTTCCATTGGAGTGCTCATTAAATGTTCTCTTCTCCATTACAATTTAATACATGAGATTACATGACCATACAAAACAAATTAAGTAAACTCTACTATATTCCATAAAAGATGTATAAATACCTCTTAGAAAGGAGGTAATAGTGTCAGATATTTATTTGGGTTAGGCTAGGTAATGAAGAAAGAGGGAGAGTGAGAGAACAGAATTAGAAAACTATGTGGCACATTTATTTTTTAAAAAGGTATGTTTAAAAATTGAAAGCAATCTAGTTTAACAGCTGAATGGGCTACTTCTAAAAACAGCTTGCAGAAGACTAACCTAGAAAGATGAGTTTGAATCAAATCATGAATGGTCTTGATGGTTTAAAAGAGTCATCTTGAAATATTGATCTAAAGTTGGTAGGTAAAAGGATCTTCTAATGTTCGTAGGTTGCTTTCATTCTTTTTCTTTTTTTTATTTATTTTTAAAATTTTTATTGGAGGCTAATTATTTTACAATATTATATTGGTTGATTTTGCAATACATTGACATGAATCTGCCCCGAGTGTACATGAGTTCCCCTTCCTGAACCCCCCTCCCACCTCCCTCCTCCCCTTATCCTCCCTCTGGGTCATCCCCACACACAAGCCACGAGCATCCTGTAACATGCATCGACCCTGAACTGGCGATTCGTTTCACATATGACAACATACATGTTTCAGTGCCATTCTCCCAAATCATCCCACCCTTACCCTCTCCCACAGAGTCCCAAAGACTGTTCTATACATCTGTGTCTCTTTTGCTGTCTCGTATACAGGGTTATCATTTCCATCTTTCTAAATTCCATATATATGCGTTAGTATACTGTATTGGTGTTTTTCTTTATGACTTACTTCACTCTGTATAATAGGCTCTAGTTTCATCCACCTCATTAGAACTGATTCAAATGTATTCTTTTTAATGGCTGAGTAATACTCCATTGTGTATATATAGCAAAGCTTTCTTATCCATTCATCTGCAGATGGACATCTAGGTTGCTTCCATGTCCTGGCTATTATAAACAGTGCTGCGATGAACATTGGAGTACATGTGTCTCTTTCAATTCTGGTTTCCTCGGTGTGTATGCCCAGGAGTGCGATTGCTGGATCATATGGCAGTTCTAGTTCCAGTTTTTTAAGGAATCTCCACACTGTTCTCCATAGTGGCTGTACTAGTTTGCATTCCCACCAACAGTGTAAGAGGGTTCCCTTCTCTCCACACCCTCTCCAGCATTTATTGCATGTAGACTTTTGGATAGCAGCCATTCTGACTGGTGTGAAATGGTATCTCACTGTGGTTTTGATTTGCATTTCTCTGATTATGAGAGATGTTGAGCATTTTTTCATGTGTTTGTTAGACATCTGCATGTCTTCTTTGGAGAAATGTCTGTTTAGTTCTTTGGCCCATTTTTTGATTGGGTCATTTATTTTTCTGGAATTGAGCTGCAGGAGTTGCTTGTATATTTTGGAGATTAATTCTTTGTCAGTTTTTTCAGTTGCTATTATTTTCTCCCATTTTGAAGGCTGTCTTTTCACCTTGCTTATAGTTTCCTTTGCTGTGCAGAAGCTTTTAGTTTATATTAGATCCCATTTGTTTATTTTTGCTTTTATTTCCAATATTCTGGGAGGTAGGTCATGGAGGATCCTGCTGTGATTTATGTCGTAGAGTGTTTTGCCTAAGTTCTCCTCTAGGAGTTTTATAGTTTCTGGTCTTACATTTAGATCTTTAGTCCATTTTGAGTTTATTTTGGTGTATGGTGTTAGGAAGTGTTCTAGTTTCATTATTTTACAAGTGGCTGACCAGTTTTCCCAGCACCACTTGTTAAAGAGATTGTCTTTTCTTCATTTTATATTCTTGCCTCCTTTATCAAAGATAAGGTGTCCATAAGTGCGTGGATTTATCTCTGGGCATTCTATTTTGTTCCATTGATCTATATTTCTGTCTTTATGCCAGTACCATACTGTCTTGATGACTATGGCTTTGTAATAGAGCCTGAAGTCCGGCAGGTTGATTCCCCCAGTTCCATTCTTCTTCCTCAAGATTGCTTTGCCTATTCGAGGCTTTTTTATTTCCATACAAATTGTGAGATTATTTGTTCTAGCTCTGTGAAAAATATCGTTGGTAGCTTGATAGGGATTGCATTGAATGTATAAATTGCTTTGGGTAGTATACTCATTTTCACAATATTTATTCTTCCAATCCATGAACACGGTATATTTCTCCATCTATTAGTGTCCTCTCTGATTTCTTTCACCATTGTTTTATAGTTCTCTATGTACAAGTCTTTTGTTTCTTTAGGTAGATATACTCCTAAGTATTTAATTCTTTTCATTGCAACAGTAAATGGAATAGTTTCCTTAATTTCTCTTTCTATTTTCTCATTATTAGTGTATAGGAATGCAAGGAATTTCTGTGTGTTGATTTTATATCCTGCAACTTTACTGTATTCATTGATTAGCTCTAGTAGTTTTCTGGTAGAGTCTTTAGGGTTTTCTGTGTAGAAGATCATGTCATCGGCAAACAGTGAAAATTTTACTTCTTCTTTTCCAATTTGTATTCCTTTTATGTCTTTTTCTGCTCTGATTGCTGTGGCCAAAACTTCCAGAACTATGTTGAATAGTAGTGGTGAGAGTGGGCACCCTTGTCTTGTTCCTGACTTTAGGGGAAATGCTTTTAGTTTTTCACCATTGAGGATAATGTTTGCTGTGGGTTTGTCATATATAGCTTTTATTATGTTGAGGTATGTTCTTTCTATTCCCACTTTCTGGAGGGTGTTTATCATAAATGGATGTTGAATTTTATCGAAGGCTTTCTCTGCATCTATTGAGATAATCATATGATTTTTGTTTTTCAATTTGTTAATGTGGTGTATTATGTTGATTGATTTGCGGATATTGAAGAATCCTTGCATTCCTGGGATAAAGCCCTCTTGGTCATGATGTATGATCTTCTTAATGTGTTGTTGGATTCTGATTGCTGGAATTTTGTTAAGGATTTTTGCATCTATGTTCATCAGTGATATTGGCCTATAGTTTTCTTTTTTTGTGGGATCTTTACCAGGTTTTCGGATTAGTGTGATGGTGACCTCATAGAATGAGTTTGGAAGTTTCCCTTCCTCAGCAATTTTCTGGAAGAGTTTGAGTAGAATAGGTGTTAGCTCTTCTCTAAATTTTTGGTAGAATTCAGCTGTGAAGCCATCTGGACCTGGGCTTTTATTTGCTGGAAGATTTTTGATTACAGCTTCTATTTCCGTTCTTGTAATGGGTCTGTTCAGATTTTCTATTTCTTCCTGCTTCAGTTTTGGAAAGTTGTACTTTTCTAAGAATTTGTCCATTTCTTCCAAGTTGTCCATTATTGCCATATAGTTGCTGATAATATTCTCTAATGATCCTTTGTATTTCTGTGTTGTCAGTTGTGATCTCTCCATTTTCATTTCTAATTTTATTGATTTGGTTTTTCTCCCTTTGTTTTTTGATGAGTCTGGCTAGTGGTTTGTCAATTTTATTTACCCTCTCAAAGAACCAGCTTTTGGCTTTGTTGATTTTTGCTATGGCCTCTTTTGTTTCTTTTGCATTTATTTCTGCCCTAACTTTTAAGTTTTCTTTCCTTCTACTAACCCTGGGGTTCTTCATTTCTTCCTTTTCTAGTTTCTGTAGGTGTAGAGTTAGGTTATTTAGTTGACTTTTTTCTTGTTTCTTGAGGTTTGCCTGTATTGCTATGAACCTTCCCCTCAGCAGTGCTTTTACAGTGTCCCAGATGTTTTGGGTTGTCGTGTTTTCATTTTCATTCATTTCTATGAATATTTTGATTTCTCTTTTGATTTCTTCTATGATTTGTTCATTGTTCAGCAGCGTGTTGTTCAGCCTCCATATGCTGGCATTTTTAATAGTTTTTCTCCCGTAATTGAGATCTAATCTTACTGCATTGTGATCAGAAAAGATGCTTGGAATGATTTCAATTTTTTTGAATTTACCAAGGCTAGATTTATGGCCTAGGATGTGATCTATCCTGGAGAAGGTCCGTGTGCACTTGAGAAAAAGGTGAAATTCATTGTTTTGGGGTGAAATGTCCTATAGAGATCTGTTAGGTCTAACTGGTCTATTGTATCATTTAAAGTTTGTGTTTCCTTGTTAATTTTCTGTTTAGTTGATCTATCCATAGATGTAAGTGGGGTATTAAAATCTCCCACTATTATTGCGTTGTTGTTAATTTCCCCTTTCATACTTGTTAGTAATTGTCTTACATATTGCGGTGCTCCTATGTTGGGTGCATAAATATTTATATCTTCTTCTTGGATTGATCCTTTGATCATTATGTAGTTTCCTTCTTTGTCTCTTTTCACAGCCTTTGTTTTAAAGTCTATTTTATCTGATATGAGTATTGCTACTCCTGCTTTCTTTTGTTCTCTGTTTGCATGGAATATCTTTTTCCAGCTCTTCACTTTCAGTCTGTATGTGTCCCTCGTTTTGAGGTGGGTCTCTTATAGATAACATATATGGGGTTCTTGTTTTTGTATCCATTCAGCCAGCCTTTTTCTTTTGGTTGGGGCTTTCAACCCATTTACGTTTAAGGTAATTATTGATAAGTATGATCCCGTTGCCATTTTCTTTATTGTTTTGGGTTCGAGTTTATGCATCCTTTCTGTGTTTCCTGTCTAGAGAAAATCCTTAACATTTGTTGGAGAGCTGGTTTGGTGATGCTGAATTCTCTCAGCTTTTGCTTGTGTGTAAAGCTTTTGATTTCTCCTTCTATATTTGAATGAGATCCTTGCCGGGTACAGTAATCTGGGCTGTTATTTTTTTCATCACTTTAAGTATGCCCTGCCATTCCCTTCTGTCTTGAAGAGTTTCTGTTGAAAGATCAGCTGTTATCATTATGGGGATCCCCTTGTGTGTTATTTGCTGCTTTTCCCTTGCTGCTTTTAATATTTGTTCTTTGTGTTTGATCTTTGTTAATTTGATTAATATGTGTCTTGGAGTATTTCGCCTTGGGTTTATCCTGTTAGGGACTCTCTGGGTTTCTTGGACTTGGGTGATTATTTCTTTCCCCATTTTAGGAAAGTTTTCAACTATTATCGCCTCAAGTATTCTCTCATGGTCTTTCTTTTTGTCTTCTTCTTCTAGGACTCCTATGATTCGAATGTTGGAGCATTTAACATTGTCCCAGAGGTCTCTAATATTGTCCTCATTTCTTTAAATTCGCTTTTCTTTTTTCCTCTCTGTTTCATTTATTTCTACAATTCTGTCTTCTAGCTCGCTTATCCTGTCTTCTGCCTCCATTATCCTACTGTTTGTTCCCTCCAGAGTGTTTCTGATCTCATCTGTTGCATTATTCATTGGATATTGACTCTTTTTTATTTCCTCTATATCCTTATTAAACCTTTCTTCCATCTTCTCAATCCTTTTCTCCAGGTTATTTATCTGTAATTCCATTTTGCTTTCAAGATTTTGAATCATTTTCACCATCAAAATTCGAAATTCTTCATCAGGTAGATTCCCTATATCTTCCTCTTTTGTTTGTGTTGGTGGGCATTTATCTTGTTCCTTTACTTGCTGGGTATTTCTCTGCCTCTTCATCTTGCTTATATTGCTTTGTTTTGGGTGGCCTTTCCGTCTTCTGGCAGTTTGTGGAGTTCTCTTTATTATGTAGTTTCCTCGCTGTGTGTGGGGTTGGACGGGTGACTTGTCAAGGTTCCCTGGTTAGAGAAGCTTGTGTCGGTGTTCTGGTGGGTTAGCTGGATTTCTTCTCTCTGGAGTGCAATGAAGTGTCCAGTAATGAGTTATGAGATGTCAGTGGGTTTGGAGTGACTTTGGGCAGCCTGTATATTGAAGCTCAGGGCCATTTTCCTGTGTTGCTGGAGAATTTGCGTGGTATGTCTTGCTCTGGAACTTGTTGACCCTTGGGTGGTGCTTGGTTTCAGTGTAGGTATGGAGGCTTTTGATGAGCTCCTATCAATTAATATTCCCTCAAGTCAGGAGTTCTCTGGTGTTCTCAGGATTCAAGCTTAAGCCTCTTGCCTCTGCTTTTCGGTCTTATACTAGGAGTAGCCTCTAGACTTCTCTTTCTGTCATTTCCAATGTGGTTCCCTCTGTTTTAGCTTCTGTTTGCTGGTCTCTTCAGTGTCTAATTTCCGCCCTGACACTAGGGGGTGGTGGTGGACACTTTTTAAGTGTCAGTTTTTCAGTCCTGGCTTGGAGAATTTTGAGCATGACTTTACTAGCGTGTGAGATGAGTGCAATTGTGCGGTAGTTTGAGCATTCTTTGGCATTGCCTTTCTTTAGGATTGGAATGAAAACTGAACTTTTCCAGTCCTGTGGCCACTGCTGAGTTTTCCAAGTTTGCTGGCATATTGAGTGCAGCACTTTCACAGCATCATCTTTCAAGATTTGAAACAGCTCAATTGGAATTCCATCACTTCCACTAGCTTTGTTCGTCGTGATGCTTTCTAAGGCCCACTTGACTTCACATTCCAAGATGTCTGGCTCTAGGTCAGTATTCATGTTATCGTGACTATCTTGCTCATGAAGATCATTTTGTACAGTTCTTCTGTGTATTCTTGCCACCTCTTCTTAATATCTTCTGCTTCTGTTAGGTCCATACCATTTCTGTCCTTTATCGAGCCCATCTTTGCATGAAATGTTCCCTTGGAATCTCTGATTTTCTTGAAGAGATCTCTAGTCTTTCCTATTCTGTTGTTTTCCTCTATTTCTTTGCATTGATCACTGAGGAAGGCTTTCTTATCTCTCCTTGCTATTCTTTGGAACTCTGCATTCAGATGCTTATATCTTTCCTTTTCTCCTTTGCTTTTCACTTCTCTTCTTTTCACAGCTATTTTTAAGGCCTCCTCAGACAGCCGTTTTGCTTTTTTGCATTTCTTTTCTATGGGGATGGTCTTGGTCCCTGTCTCCTGTACAATGTCATGAACCTCTGTCCAGAGTTCATCAGGCACTCTATCTATCAGATCTAGTCCCTTAAATCTATTTCTCACTTCGACTGCATAATTATAAGGGATTTGATTTAGGTCATATCTGAATGGTCTAGTGGTTTTTCCTACTTTCTTCAATTTCAGTCTGAATTTGGCAATAAGGAGTTCATGATCTGAGCCACAGTCAGCTCCCGGTCTTGTTTTTGCTAACTGTATACAGCTTCTCCATCTTTGGCTGCAAAGAATATAATCAATCTGATTTCGGTGTTGACCATCTGGTGATGTCCATGTGTAGAGTCTTCTCTTGTGTTGTTGGAAGAGGGTGTTTGCTATGACCAGTGCGTTCTCTTGGCCAAACTCTATTAGCCTTTGCCCTGCTTCATTCTGTGGTCCAAGGCCAAATTTGCCTGTTACTCCAGGTGTTTCTTGACTTCCTACTTTTGCATTCCAGTCCCGTATAATGAAAAGGACATCTTTTTTGGGTGTTAGTTCTAAAAGGTCTTGTAGGTCTTCATAGAACCATTCAACTTCGGCTTCTTCAGCGTTGCTGGTTGGGGCATAGGCCTGGATTACTATAATATTGAATGGTTTGCCTTGGAAACAAACAAAAATAATTCTGTTGTTTTTAAGATTGCATCCAAGTACTGCATTTTGGACTCTTTTGTTGACCACGATGGCTACTCCATTTCTTCTAAGGGATCCCTGCCCACAGTAGTAGATATAATGGTCATCTGAGTTAAATTCACCCATTCCAGTCCATTTTAGTTCACTGATTCCTAGAATGTCTATGTTCACTCTTGCCATCTCCTGTTTGACCACTTCCAATTTGCCTTGATTCATGGACCTAACATTCCAGGTTCCTATGCAATATTGCTCTTTACAGTATCGGACCTTGCTTCTATCACTGGTCACATCCACAACTGGGTATTGATTTTGCTTTTGCTCCATCCCTTCATTCCTTCTATAGTTATTTCTCCACTGATCTCCATTAGCATACTGGGCACCAAGAGATGGGAATACCAGACCACCTGACCTGCCTCTTGAGAAACCTGTATGCAGGTCAGGAAGCAACAGTCAGAACTGTACATGGAACAACAGATTGGTTCCAAATAAGAAAAGGAGTACATCAAGGCTGTCTATTGTTACCTTGCTTATTTAACTTATATGCAGAGTAAATCATGAGGAACGCTGGGCTGGAAGAAGCACAAGCTGGAATTAAGATTGCTGGGAGAAATATCAATAACCTCAGATATGCAGATGATATTACCCTTATGGCAGAAACTGAAGAGGAACTCAAAGCCTCTTGATGAAAGTGAAAGAGGAGAGTGAAAAGGTTGGCTTGAAGCTCAACATTCAGAAAACAAAGATCATGGCATCTGGTCCCATCACTGCATGGGAAATAGATGGAAAAACAGTGGAAACAGTGTCAGACTTTATTTTTTGGGGTTCCAAAATCACTGCAGATGCTGATTGCAGCCATGAAATTAAAAGATGCTTACTCCTTGGAAGGAAAGTTATGACCAACCTAGATAGTATACTAAAAAGCAGAGACATTACTTTGCCAACCAAGGTCCATCTAGTCAAGGTTATGGTTTTCCCCGTGGTCATGTATGGATGTGAGAGTTGGACTGTGAAGAAAGCTGATCGCCGAAGAATTGATGCTTTTGAACTGTGGTGTTGGAGAAGACTCTTGAGAGTCCCTTGGACTGCAAGGAGATCCAACCAGTCCATTCTAAAGGAGATCAATCCTGGGTATTCAATGGAAGGACTGATGCTAAAGCTGAAATTCCCATACTTTGGCCACCTCATGCAACGAGTTGACTCCCTGGAAAAGACTCTGATGCTAGGAAAGGTTGGGGGCGGGAGGAGAAGGGGACGACAGAGAATGAGATGGCTGGATGGCATCACCGGCTCTGTGGACATGAGTTTGAGTGAACTCCAGGAGTTGGTGATGGACAGGGAGTCCTGGCGTGTTGTGATTCATGGGGTCGCGGAGAGTCGGACATGACTGAGCGACTGAACTGAACTGTTCAGTCCTGTTCTGGGAAGGGAGGAACTCTGCAGACAAATATCTCTGGCATCTGTGGGGAGAGCTCACAGTGTCTTGGCCACAATGGGTTTTTTCCCACTCACGGCGCGTATGCTGTCCCAGTCTACACTGCACAGGCTCTAGGTTGCTCTGCTGGGAACTGTCCAAGGCTGGCGCCAGGTTGTATGCACTTCCCAGGTCTGAGCAGCTCAGGTTCAGGTCCTTGGGTACTCCACAAAGGCACAGACTTGGTTGGACCTGCGTTTTGTGACTTCCCTGGTCCGAGCAGCTCAGGTGACCAGGTGTTTGGCGAGTGCAGTCACTGCGACTTATTGCCTCCCTGGTCCCTGCCAGTCGGTTTTCTGGGGGTACAACCAGCACACCTTCTCAGGCAGATATCGACTGGCCCAAGCCCAAGAAGTCTTGATTAGCAACGACTCCTGCCTGCAGTTTGGTATCGAATGCCTGTCTGGGGCCACGGTTGCCCCCTCCGGCTCTGGTTGCGGTCCCCTGCCTGTCTTGGTGGGGGATGGGTGATGGGCTGACCGCAGCCGGCTTGCTCTGCTCAGTCCTTTGTTCTGTGAGCGGGGCTGGGAGAGTCTTAGGTTAGGGCTTTCCGCTTTTTCATGGGGGAAGCTATCCCACAGTCTGCTTTGCTATCCCCACTTCTCTCAGATTGCCCTTGCAGCATTCATGCCCAGTCCTCTCTCCAAGTAGTTCAGCCGGCACCTCCCTGCCCAGCCCCCACCTGCCAATGGCGGATGCAGACGTCTGCGCTGCTTCTCCGCTGGGAGTTACCGTTTGGCAGGTAATTTGTGGGTTTTAATTATTTCTTTCTTTTCCCTCCCGGTTATGTGGCCCTCTGAGGTTCCAAGGCTCGCCACAGACTAACCAGTGAGAGTGTTTCCTGGTGTTTGGAAACTTCTTTTTAAAGCCTCCCTTCCCAGGACGGAGCTCCGTCCTTACTTCTTTTGTCTCTCTTTTTATCTTTTATGTTTTTTCCTACCTCCTTTTGAAGACAATGGGCTGCTTTTCTGGGTGCCTGATGTCCTCTGCCAGCATTCAGAAGTTGTTTTATGGACTTTACTCCGCGTTCAAATGTTCTGTTGATGAATTTGTGGGGGAGAAAGTGGTCTCGCTGTCCTATTCCTCCACCATCTTGTTCCCCCCTCTCTCATTCTTTTTCTAAATGCTTAGAGATGGGCTTTAGGAACAATCCATCTGGAAGTTATAAACTGATTGGATCAAAAGAAGAGAAGTTAATAGACAAGGGAGAGAAGTCAAGAGCTACTGAGGATAACCCAGGTAATGATGTTATAACCCAGTATAGACGAAGAAGTAGAAGGTGGAGGAGAAACAGGAGAGACACATCAGTGGTGGCTATAAAGGAGGGCTAACAAATGGCCGAGTGTTAGTCATAAAGAAAAACAAATATAAGAAGTTTATTAGGTTGGTACTCAAGTAATTAGGAGAATAGCAATATCCTAGCCTGAAAAAGGAGTATTCTTTTGAGGAAAGATGAAATGAGTTCTGACTTTGAAGTGTGTGAAGACATCAAGGTAGTTCTATTTGGCAGGTAGTTGAAGATAAGAATCCGAAACACAGGAGAGCACTCAAGGCTGGAAATATAAATCTAAGAACAATAAAGAAGAATGAATGAAGACATGGATATAGATAAGATCATAAGATAAGAAGAAAGACGAGGATAGGGCTGGGAGTTTAGAAAATGTCTATAGTTAGCAGGTAAACGAGAAGCTATGAAAAGAATTACAAGTAAAGAGTTCATATATAGTCTTACATTTAGATCTCTAATCCAATTTGAGTTCATTTTTGTGTGTGATGTTACAATTAGAATGTTCTAATTCCATTCTTTTACATGTAGCTGTCCAGTTTTCGCAGCACTGTTTATTGAAGAGACTGTCTTTCCTCCACTGTATAGTCTTACCTCCTTTGTTGTAGATTTATTGATGGTAGGAGCATAGGTTCCTTTGTAGGCTTTCTATTCTTTTCCATTGATCTATATTTCATTCTTTTTGCACCAGTACAATACTGTTTTGATCACTGTAGCTTTGTAGTGTAGTATGAAGTCAAGGTACCTGATTCCTCCAGCTCTGTTTTTCTTTCTCAAGATAGCTTTGACTATTTGGAGTTTCACAAATTTTAAGATTTTTTGTTGTAGTTCTGTGAAAAATACCATTGGTAATTTGATAGGGATTGCACTAAATCTATAGATTGCCTTGGTGAATTGATAAAGAAGAAGTGCTACATATATACAATAGAATATGACTCAGACACAAAAAACAATGAAATAATGCTGATTTCAGCAACATGGATGGAACTGATGATTATCCTACTAAGTGAAGTAAGTCAGACAGAGAAAGACAAATATCATACGATCAATCACTTATATGTGGAAACTAAGAAAAAAAAAATGAAATAATAATAATAGTGCAAATGAACTTATCTGTGAGATAGAAACAGAGTCACAGACTTAAAGAATAAACTTTGATTACCAGCAGGGAAGGGTGGAGGGGAGGGATAGATAAGGAGTTTGGGATTAACATGTATACACTGCTATATTTGAAACTCATAAGGAATTAATGTGTAGCACAGGGAACTCTACTCATATTTTGTCATAACCTGCAAGGAGATCCAACCAGTCCATTCTAAAGGAGGTCAATCCTGGGTGTTCATTGGAAGGACTGATGCTAAAGCTGAAACTCCAATACTTTGGCCACCTCATGTGAAGAGTTGACTCACTGGAAAAGACTCTGATGCTGGGAGGGATTGGGGGCACCAGGAAAAGGGGACAACAGAGAATGAGATGGCTGGATGGCATCACCAACTCGATGAACATGAGTGAGTGAACTCTGGGAGTTGGTGATGGACAGGGAGGCCTGGCATGCTGTGATTCATGGGGTCACAAAGAGTCGGACACGACTGAGCGACTGAACTGTACTGAACTGAAAGGGGAAAAGATTTGGAAAATAATGGAAAAAATAAAATTTAATAAAAAGAGTTAATAGGAGAAGGAAGAAAACCAGGATATAATATAGGACTGTGAGATAGCACTGGGTAGCTTTAAAAAAATTAGACTAGAGATTTGGCCCTAGATCTCCTGTTTCATCTGAATAATGGGGACAATACTGGTACATGCCCATGACTTTGGGTGAGATTAAATCCAATATCTCAAGACAAACATTTAGAATCATATTTGGCACAGAATTAATACTCTAATAAAATAATACTGAAAGAGTAATTTTTAGAAAATAAAAATTTGAAACTGATGAGATAAATATCCTTACTTTTTCCATTTTACAGATTTGGAAAGAAGCCAACAATGTCCAAAGAATGAAAAACCATGAATCTAGACTGTTAATCCAGATCTATCTTCTAGAACTTTCTTGCTGGTAGTAATTATTCTTCACTGATGCAATTTGAGCCAAAATTCTTTGGAAAATGATTCTTAATTTTAAGTCTACTCAAGAATGTATATTCGCACTTGCTTTCTGAAAATTCCATTTTTATTTACATAGAGTTTTGCTCAGAAGTCTGGAAACCTTAACTTAAAATAGCATATATAGTCAAATATGTTTGTATTATTAATATACACACTTGGCCTCTGGCACCCACATATTTTACCTCTAAAAAGATGCCTAGACAGCTTAAATTTGTTTCCTAGTACTATTTCAGTGTCTACAGGAAACACTAGAAATTGTGTTACTTCCAGTTTATGAAACATTTATATTCAGGGTTTCCATCTTGAGATTAAATTGGGAAATGAATTAAACTAATACCATTAGCTCTCCTTTGATTAGACATCTTCTTTGATGAGATATAAAAATATTCTTAGCAAAGGCTCATATATCAACTACCCAAAAGAATAAAACCTTCTTATTGTGTTCCCTACTGACCAGCTATGCCAACATAAACCAGTCTAGAAAACCTAATATAAATATACATAGATCCACACACACCCAAATGTATACACCTATAAGATAATTAAACCGGTACTCTTAAACTCTTTCAAAATAAATATGTTTTTCAAGATCTGATAAGTACAGCCGATATACTCTTTACAAAACACATCTAAATTATAAGTAAAAGTGTTGAAAACATATATGCAAGCATTAATCAGAAAAAAGCTGTTATAGCTTTATTAATAGCAAATAAATGAAGATTTAAAGCAAAAGGTACTTCAAGAGATATTGATCTCTATGTGAAAATAAAAGTTTTAAATCACCAGGAATCTAATCATTCTAAATGTGTATGTCCTTAATAATGTGCCTTCAAAATCAAAAAGTCAATTATAATTGCTGGAGATTTTAATACATCTCTCCAAGTAGCTAATAGATTAAGCAGACAAAATCAACAATGAAAATAAATTAATATTACTTGCATCAACATGGATACGTTTCATAAACATAATAATGAGTAAAATCAAGTCACACAGAAGATAGAATAGTGATCGCACAGTGCCAGGAGCTCTGAGGAGTTATAGGGAGCAACTTGCTAATGAGAACAGGGTTTCTTTGGGGAATGATTAAAGTACTCTAAAATTAGGTTGTGTCCATGGTGGCACTAGTTTGACTAACTAAAAACTATTGACTTACACATTTTGAATAGGTGAATTTTATACTACTTGAATTATATCACAATAATGCAGTTTTTTTTAAGTCACAGACACTGCCCAAAGTGTGTTATCATTTTAATAAATTTTTAAATGTATTATTCATTGTAATAAATATATGCACAAGATTAAAATAAACATAAAATCAAAACTCTTCTGCATCTTATCTCTGGCAGAAGCAAGCCAGGAGAGGGTTATTGAAACAGGGCACATAGGAAGTTGCAACAGGGATGCTCTGTTGTTCTGGTCGGATGCTCTTATAATTTTATTTTTACAATTTAAACTTTATATATATTATACTATATTCTTTCATGAGTATATACTATTTCATCTGTTTAAAATACTGTTAACTGGTTTCACATAAATTCTAAACATTTTTGTGCTTGAGACTGAATATGATGGCTATTAATAGGTACTTTTCAACATAACTTCCCATGTGTTATTTGACTATCCTCAAAACTAAACTGAGCTCAGGACTCAAATATCATCACCTTCTTCTATAAATTAGAGAACAAACAAAGCCCAATTTAATCGATTTCTATAGTCATTGAATGAACCTATAAGTTCTTATCATAGTCAAAACTAGGACCTTATTTTCTGATTTTAGCTTAGTATATTTTGCAATATAACTGACATTCTGTTGTTCATTTGTTTTCTTTGATTTTCATCTCTAGAAAAAGTTTGCAGAGATAATAAAATAATTACAACAAAAATAAGTACCATTCATTGAGTCCTTACTGTGACCAACCATCTTACTTAATACAAACAAACCTGTGATGCTGGTGTTGATATACTTAATCAATAGATGAGGAAAAGGAAAAACAAAATTTTACTTATCCAGGGGTATAAAACTAATAATTGGTAAAGATGTGATTCTGAAACCCAGGCTTGCATTGCATTAAAACCAATATTTTCAATCACTACAATAGATTGTCTGCCTAAAATTTAATTTCAGAATCCACACTGCTATAGGGCACATGGCTGAAAAAGGACACATGGCAAAGGTGCACCCATAAAGATGGTGCCTGACGGATGTCGGGAGGGCGGGGCCCCAGATAATCACAAAAAATTGTGATTGGCCCCTGAACACTTCCCCTTGCGTGGACAGTGCATGATCACCCTAGACCTCTGTTGTGACGTCAGCACGTGACGACCTGACCTTTAATATGATTGGAGCCAACCCCAGGAAGTCCCTTGCAAAACCCCCACGCTTGCCTTTATATAGGGAGAGCTTGTAACAATAAAGCGGAACTGCCTTGATAGAACCCCCACTGTGTCTGAGTGTCCTCCGAGCGAGGAGGGCTGCGGTGCGGGCGGCCAGCTCACCCTCCCCCTGGGGTTTTCTCCCCACTGCTCTGGTGTGGGGAGGCAAAACGGGCTCCACATCCGAGGCTGAGGACTTGCTGACGCCTTGCTTTCCCCTGCGGCGCCACTGGGGGAGAAACAAGAGGACCCTACACACTGCAAGTTAGGAGGGGGCAAAAAAAAAGTTTTAGGAACTCTGAGAATACATTACATGCATATAATTGGCAACACATAACAGTAATACAGGAAATGATACTCTAGAATCTGAATGTTTTATTTTGTCTTCTGTTTACCTACCTACAGTGTCAGACTTTATTTTTTGGGCTCCAAAATCACTGCGGATGCTGATTGCAGCCATGAAATTAAAAGACACTTACTCCTTGGAAGGAAAGTGATGACCAACCTAGATAGCATATTAAAAAGCAGAGACATTACTTTGCCAACCAAGGTCCATCTAGTCAAGGCTATGGTTTTCCCCGTGGTCATGTATGGATGTGAGAGTTGGACTGTGAACAAAGCTGATCGCTGAAGAATTGATGCTTTTGAACTGTGGTGCTGGAGAAGACTCTTGAGAGTCCCTTGGACTGCAAGGAGATCGATCCTGGGTGTTCATTGGAAGGACTGATGCTAAAGCTGAAACTCCAATACTTTGGCCACCTCATGTGAAGAGTTGACTCACTGGAAAAGACTCTGATGCTGGAAGGATTGGGGGCGGGAGGAGAAGGGGACGACAGAGAATGAGATGGCTGGATGGCATCACCGACTCGATGGACATGAGTTTGAGTGAACTCTGGGAGTTGGTGATGGACACGGAGGCCTGGCGTGCTGTGATTCATGGGGTCGCAAAGAGTCGGTCACGACTGAGTGACTGAACTGAACTAAAGTGGATAATTTAGGCCCAAAAGAGAACACTGACCATGTCACAGGTCAGTATATTTTCTAAAGTTCAATTTTGCATGTCTTTTTTAACAGATGAAATTTCTGAATTTCATTTATGTCAATATGATCTTCAATGCTTAGTAACTAAGTGGCTTGATTTAGGGCTTAAATTAATTCATTTTAAGCTGTGGTTTAATTATTGTCCTCGCAGAATTGCCATGCACTAGAACATGAGCTTGAAGGAGACAGTAAAAGACAAGTGATGGGCTTTCAAGATGAGACGGAACCAATGGATTCAGACCTCTCATGTGAATCAAAACCTTGCCTAAGCCAAGGAATATGTAAAATGCTTATTTTTTAAAATGTGTTTTATTTTGAGCCATACAAGCTACATTTTTGAAGGATAGGTAACTTGGGTAGAATATAGTAAACTCCCTAGAGTTTACTACTATCAGTGAAAGAATATGTTACTGGTAGCTTCAAAAAAGTGTCACTATTACCCTTTTCACATATCTGAATATCAAGTTCAAATTCAGGCAATTTTACTTGAACGACTAGAATTTTAAGAGAATTTCAATCATTGTTTTTAAAAAAAAAGGTTGCAAAGTGGAACTTCCCTGGTGGTCCAGTGGTAAAGAATCCCCCTTCCAGTGCAGGAGTCAAGGGTTCAGTCATTGGTTCCATACACCGGGAACTAAGATACCACACATGGCAGGGCAAGTAAGTCCTCTTACCACAACTAGAGAAACCAGTGAGCCACAGTGAAGAGCCTCCACACTGCAACGAAGATCCAGCACAGCCAAAAAAAATAAATAAATAAAAATTGAAAAGTTGCACACCAACAGAATTGCAACAACACTAGTGATTTTCAACTGTATTTGGGGTATTGGTGAAAGGGAAATTATGCTTTCAAATGACACATGCTCCACACTCCTTTAATTTCTCTCCTGCCTCTGTGAGACTGTTCTGTCCACCTTGAGAATAAAGAGATAGATTATTGACTATTATACTTGCAAATAGTGTTTTGTCAACAAAAAGATTGTGAATTATATACAGTTATTTTTTGAAGATTTTAAGATGTCTTCAGAATCATCAGGCTTATTTAATCACTGACACAATCAGATGGCAAAGAAAATATATGACAATTCAAAAGTTCAAACATGTTTTTAGTTAAAAACTTTAAAGGGAATGTTGGTATACTATACTTCAGTGGCCTATGATATTAATTAAGATATTAAAATTTCCTTTGGACTATATTTCACTAAGTTCTACTTTATACATAAAAAATAATTACTTTGGTAAAATGCCTAGAAATTAAACATTTTTGCTCTAGTCTAATATGTATTTTAATTTTATATTATTGTTTCCTAGTGTATTTAAGCTACTAGAGACTTTATTAATGTATTTTAATTCTATAAGGCTAGACTATAAAATGTAGATATATTAAAGGGTTAATAATAAATCAATAATTTTGGAATTCAGTGCAAAGTGAGAGAAAGAACAAAATACAAACATTTGAAAACAAATTAAGTTTTTTTAAATATTTTTATATAAAATAAATATATTTATGCAAAATAATTCTAGGACTAGAAGAGTGTATGGGCCAAAGACATGACCTCAGGATAAACATTTACAATCAACAGAGCCAAGAAGATTAAAACTTTATCACCCAGGAATACACCAGGTCAAATTCAAGATGGATCATTCTTTCACATTTTAATAGGTATAAATTAATTATAGTAATGGGTATATTTTATACAAAGTAAGATCTCATGTAATCAGACTACAATAAAACCTTTTTTATTTTTTGGGGAAAAAAGGACAAGATAAATACTTGGGAATGTCTAACACAAAAAAGTGACTGTAAAATGGCAAGATTTTAGTATTCAAACCACACTCTCTGCCTAGACTTTTTGTCTGAGGGATAGAGAAGAGACTCAATATGAAGAAAAACTCAAGACTATATTTTGACCACTTTCTTGCATTAGATATTTGAGAATTAGGGGATCCTGCTTGCTTCTTATTGGAAAGACCTGCATGATATGTAACTAAAGAAAATAGAAGACTTCTGTATTGATTAGCTTTATCTTCAGAGACCACATAGCAGGCTAAAGCTGAGGAGGGAAGATCCATTGAGTGGTGGAGGTGAACTACTGTGATGTGATAACACCTGTAAATGCAGAGTTTTCATAACTTTGTGTGTGTGTGTGTTAGTCACTCAGTCATGTCTGAATCTTTGTGACCCCATGGATTGTAGCCCACCAGTTTCCTCTGTCCATAAAATTCTCCAGAAAATAATACTGGAGTGGATAGCCATTTCCTCCTCCAGGATTTCATGCCTTTAGGAGTAGACTTTTAACTCCTTTGCAGAGTGTAAAAGAACTTGGGGGTCCCTACTGAACCCTTAAATTTAACTGTTCTCCTTAAGCAGTACCAAAGTGAATATAATTGTCCTGAAAGTTTTCAGAAGATGGAGCAAAGTGATCAATTGCATCAGAAGACTTTGAGGAAGTTATAGATCCCAGTAAATACATACAAAGTGTGTTGCAAAGTGAGCTTTAGATTTGTATAAACTGCAAATGAAATTTGTTTTCTACTGCTTTGAAAAAATGTGTCAGTGAAAAAAGACTGGAAGACCAGAATGAAGGGGACCTCAAATGACATCTAGCATTGGTTATGTCATGGAAATATGAAGAAATAAATTCCCTGCAGAGAGAAAGTAAAACTCAAAGAGAAAAGTAGAGTTTGAGAAAGAGAAGTTTATGCTTAGGAAAGAAAAGAAAGAAATCACATAAAGACTAGGAAAAGATAAGAAAAGATGATGGGGTCTTAAAACAAAATCTACTAAACACTGCAGTATCTCATTACACTAAAGCTGACCTGTAATGTCCTTGGGCCTCAGGCAAAAGAAGCTCCTGCTCTGGTTCCCGTTTTATAGGTCTGCATGTTATCACACAGCCATTCAGGTATAACCTAAATCAAATCCCATATATTATACAGTGGGAGTGACAAACAGATTCAAGGGATTGATCTGATAGACTGTCTGAAGTACTATAGATGGAGGTTTGTAACATTGTACAGAAGGCGGTAATAAAAACTATCCCCAAGAAAAAGAAATGCAAAAAGTCAAAATGGTTGTCTGAGGAAGCCTTCCAAATAGCTGAGGAAAGAAGAAAAGTGAAAGGCAAAGGGGAAAAGGAAAGATATATGTATCTGAATCCAGAATAACAAAGAATAGCAAGGAGAGATGAGAAAGACTTCTTAGGTGAACAGTGCAAAGAAATAGAGGAAATCTATAGAATGGGAAAAGACTAGAGAGCTCTTCAAGAAAATCAGAGATACCAAGGGAACATTTCATGCAAAGATGGGCACAATAGAGGACAGAAATGGTATGGACCTAACAGAAGCAGAAAATGTTAAGAAGAAGTGGCAAGAACACACAGAACTATACAAAAAAAAAGTCTTATTAATCCAGACAACCACAATGGTGTGGTTACTCAACTAGAGCTAGACATCCTGGAATGTGAAGTCAAGTGGGCCTTAGGAAGCATCACTACAAACAAAGCTAGTGGAGGTAATGGAATTCCAGTTGAGCTATTTCAAATCCTGAAAGATGATGCTGTGAAAGTGCTGCACTCAATATGCCAGCAAATTTGGAAAACTCAGCAGTGGCCACAGGACTGGGAAAGGTCAGTTTTCACTCCAATTCCAAAGAAAGGCAATGCCAAAGAATGTTCAAACTACCAGGAAATTGCACTAATTTCACATGCTAGCAAAGTAATGCTCAAAATCCTTCAAGCTAGCCTTCAACAGTATGTGAACTGAGAACTTCAGATGTACAAACTGGATTTAGAAAAGGCAGAAGAACAAGAGATAAAATTACCAGCATCCATTGGATCATAGAGAAAACAAGGGAATTCCAGAAAAACATCTACTGCTTCATTGAGTATACTAAAGCCTTTGACTATGTGGATCATAACTAACTCTGAAAAGCTCTGAAAGAGATGGGAATACCAGACCACCTGACCTGCCTACTGTGAAACCTGTATGCAAGTCAAGAAGCAACAGTTAGAACTGGACATGGAACAATGGACTGGTTCCAAATTGGGAAAGGGGTACATCAAGGCTGTATATTGTCAACCTGTTTATTTAACTTATATGCAGAGTATATCATACAAAATGCCCACAAGCTGAAATAAAGATTGCCGGGAGAAATATCAATATCTAGATATGCAGATGACACCACCCTAATGACAGAAAGTGAAGAGGAACTAAAGAACCTCCTGAAAGTGAAAAAGAGTGAAAAAGCTGGCTTAAAACACAACATTCAAAAAACTAAGATCATGGCATCTGGTCCCATCACTTCATGGCGAATAGTTAGGAACAGTAACATATTTTATTTTCTTGGGCTCCAAAATAACTGTGAACAATGACTGCAGCCGTGAAATTAAAAGACTCTTGCTCCTTGAAAGAAAAGCTGTGACACCCCTAGACAGTATATTAAGAAGCAGAGACATCACTTTGGCTACAAAGGTCCATATAGTCAAAGCTATTTTTTTTTCCAGTAGTCATATATGGATGTGAGAGTTAAACCATAATGAAAGCTGAACACTGAAGAACTGATGCTTTCAAACTGTGGTGCTGGAGAAGACTCGAGAGGCCCTTTGGACTTCAAGGAGATCAAACCAGTCAATTCTAAAGGAAATCAGCCCTGAATGTTCATTGGAAGGACTGATGTTGAAGCTGAAGCTGCAATACTTTGGCCACCTGATGCAAATAACTGAAGCATTGGAAAAGACCCTGATGCTGGGAAAGATTGAAGGCAGGAAGAGAAGGGGATGACAGAGGATGAGATGATTGGTTAACATCACCAACTCAATAGACATGAGTTTGCTTAAACTCTGGGAGATAGTGAAGGACAGAGGAACCTGGAGTGTTGCAGTCCATGGAGTCCCAAAGAGTCAGACATGACTCAGCGACTGAACAACAGCAATAGCAAATGTTATCACCTCCACACTCACACACACAGTTGTTTTGAGTCACATATAGGTTAACTGTGAACTTAGATACTATGCTACCATTGGCAGAGTATAGCCATTATGATACCACATAAAATGCTTCTTCATATTTCTTGCCTTGTGACTTCAAAACAGGTCATTGTTTATAAATGCCTTTGAAGCTTGCAAGTTGTCCCCCTGCAGATGGACGAAAAGAGCAGTTATGTAGTGGGAGATTTTTAGCAGTGCCAGTGTTCATGTAGGAAAAGTGGCAAATTTTCTGTCAAATCTATCCTCTCAGATGGTATGAAGAAATAAATTCCTATGTAAAGAATATCACCCTCAGTATTGCCAGGGTTTCACTTTATTATTTTGCTTGGTTTTCCAAATACTGTCTCTGGAGGTATCCTTGAATTTGGGTAATATTTACAACACTTGCCCGTGATGGCTGAGAAACATTTTGCAACATTAGATAATTTATGTCTTCTTAAGTATGCACATGCTTACATCCAAACATAACTAAATGGCTTTTCAATACTACAATTGATAATTTTTATAAATTAGTTTATGAGATTTCATATTGTCTTTAAAGATAAAGTTCTCAGATTTACTTCATTTTGATTTTAAACATTTCTATTTAAATTATAAGTTGTATTTTTCTTTTAATTTTAGTATATAATTTGAGTAATTCCACATAATATATGTTCATATTTATAGCATAGCAGTCAGGGTGCAGTCAGGAAAATAGAATACACACCAGTTATTTTCCCAGCAAGAATTCAATATTGGAAATGCGTTAAATAAATTCTAGAGAAGTAAAAGAGAAAAAATATAACACTGAATAACACAGAGTTAGTTACTGCTTAAATAAGCCACTACTCCTAGAACTAGGAATACAAACTAAAAGAGATTGGGTATTTAAAACCTTGAAGTTTATTTATTATTTTTAAAAGAATATTTATTTATTTGGTTATGCTTGTCTTATTTTCGGTACACGGGCTCTTTGATCTTCGTTGCTAAGCTCTTGGTTGCACTGTGTGGGATCTAGTTCCCTGACCAGAGATCAAACCTGTGCCCCTGCATTGGAAGCACAGTCTTAGCACTGGACCAGTAGTAAAATCCCTAGAACATAGGAATTTATATGGAGACTTACAGAACTGGAACCTAAACATTTAAAACCAGTTCTTCAGGAGCTTGGAAGAGTGCCCCCAAGAAGCTGGAACTAAGCTATAAGGAGAGTACACTAGCTTCTTGTAGCTGACGTATCTGAAGGGACACAATGAGATTTTTCCAGATTCTTCATACTGAATCAAATAAAACAGAGAGATGAGTTTATGGCAAGGCTTTTGGTCTGCAAGCCAAGAAACTCAAGGCTCAGGGAGCACTGAATTTCAAGTTGCTCACAGATTAAGAGACTTTTAAGGGCTACATATGGAAGTTATTCGTCTTTTTCAACTGACTGGTTGCCTAGTGGTCTTATTTCTTACTTGGGTCAGAGTAGCTAAGCAAGGGGAATAAGGAAGTCCAGAGCTAGCATCAATAGACTAGGCATTTGGGCATTGGCTGCCCTCTGAAAAGAGTTGTAAATTCCTTTAAGATTAGGTTAAGATTCCTTTGTGTCCAAGATGACCATCATGATTTTGTTCCTGACGTAGGTGATCATTTTAATTTGGTTCTATGGGTTGGTTTTGAATGTGAAACAAACAACAATAACAAAGGAAACTGAGGCCAACAGCTACTATCAGGGTGCAGAAACATTGCCAGAGAGATTCTGACAGCAACTGGAATTGAAATCATAATGGACCAATCCTTCTTCTTCTTTTGCTTTCCAGTCTTCTCTAGTGTCCCTATTGGAACAGCCTAACAAGGAACTAGCTGACAAAGAAGAAATTGATGTTTCCAAGTGCTGGACTTAGCATTAAAATGTAGTGTAGAAAAGGGTGGTTTTGAAGCAGAAAACCAAAAACTTAGTAAGTAACCTACAGGATTCACACTCCTTGACTACTGATATCTTCTACATGTATTTGAACTTCCATGTAACAATAGCAATCATTTGTTTTTTCCTACCAAAATAAATCTCTTCCTTAAAACACTTACTTTCTCTTCTAAAAGGAAAGATATATATGTATACGGAAGGCCACTGTTACTCAGTATAGGTACTATGGCATATTCTGTGACAATCACAGTATCCATATCAGGAAATTATTAATACCTCCATAAAAATCAGCCAAATTTCCACCTGAATATTCTGTAAGCTAAAGATTAAACCACAAGATTAAAAAAAATGCTAACAAGTCTCATGGAAAACAATAAGATGACATGTACACTTTATGCCTAGAGTTTAAATCCCTCATTCCAGTAATTAACCAAGAGGTTATAGTTAATTTCTTTCACTATTCACTTTATGCTGCCTTTGTGCACTTAGAACCTTGATTAATTGGAGTTGTTTACTTAGTGGGGTGACGCTGAACTTCATTCATAAAGAATATGAGTCCTTCCCTTGGTACAGTTTTTCATTGACTTTTACTATTTGATATGGAAATAATTAAACATGCCTCAAGGAATCCACAGGGTTCCAGGTATAGTCGACTGTACCCCCATTGTAAAGAGGATGCTAATTTCTCCTTGATTATTTCCAAATTCATTAAAGTGACAACCAACCGTTTTCTTTGCCTGTTGGTTCAAAATCATGAAAACTCCAGAATGGCTGCATAGGAATCCAGTTCACTGGACATCTTGTCATGGCCACTGTTAGAGGCAAGCCTTCCTTTAGAAACTAAGAGCTCCAAAGCAACATAGCTCCAGGTTTCAGGGAATCAGTTCATTCATTTCGGTCGCTCAGTCATATCCGACTCTTTGTGACCCTGTGGACTGCAGCACACCAGGACTCCCTGTCCATCACCAACTCCCTGAGCTTACTCAAACTCATATCCATTGAGTCGGTGATGCCATCCAATCATATCACCCTCTATAATCCTCTTCTCCTGTCTTGAATCTTTCCCAGCATCAGGATCTTTTCCAATGAGTCAGCTCTTCACATCAGGTGGTCAAAGTATAGGAGTTTCAGTTTCAACATCAGTCCTTCCAGTGAACATTTAGGACTGATTTCCTTTAGGAAGGACTGGTTGGATCTTCTTGCAGTCCAAGGGACTCTCAAGAGTCTTCTCCAACACCACAGTTCAAAAGCATCAATTCTTTGGCGCTCAGCTTTCTTTATAGTCCAACTCCCACATCCATACATGACCACTGGAAAAACCATAGCCTTGACTAGCCAGACCTTTGTTGGTAAAGTAATGTCTCTGCTTTTTAATATGCTGTCTAGGTTGGTCATAACTTTTCTTCCAAGGAATACGCGTCTTTTTATTTCATGGTTGCCTTCACCATCTGCAGTGATGGAAGCAAAAAAAAAAAAAAATTCTGTAAGTTGTAAGATGTACTAATGAGAAGAACTATTATCATATTTATCCTTGATACTAAGACCAATATTCTTGCTATAGGAGTAAATATCATAATGAATTGGTCATTGATTCAAGCATAGAGTGCACACTCTTGGACAGAACTGTTGTTTCAGGGTACTGTCTCCCAACTATTACAATCATGTGTTATTGAGAAAGTAACTTACTAACCAACACAGAAGGAATATGACTTTAAAATGTTGACATTTTCTGTTTAATATACCTTTTTGATGACAATGTATTCAATTTTGATCTCTTTAAACATAATTACACTTTATTTTTTAAACTTTCAGACTGTGATTGGTCTCCAATTGAGATCATGATAGCAATAAAAGATAGGGAAATGGAACTCAAAAATAAGATGCTGAAAAGAAAAAAATAAGAACTCTTTCAAGAGATGGTCTTCTGAAGTTTTTAAAATTCTAACAATAAAAATGAATAGACTTCTGTCATATATATAAAATCCACAAGTGAGACATTGTTAAATGTTTAATTATTTTATAGTTGCTAATCAAAATAATAAAAATTAAGAATTATAAAATTATAAAAATTTATCATCTAATTTTCATTTGAATAAGTCTGCTGAAATCAGACATGTTATTTACTGGATGATGTAATTAATGAGCAAAACAGAATAAAAAAGAATTACTCATGTCAAATTTATGATTCAGGAACAACAAATGCAACTGTGGACTGTCTGTTAGAATATGAAAAAACATAGTCATGAAATTAGTAAATTAGGCAGGAAAATACAAAAGTTCTTGATGATTTACTATGTTTGCTGGGTAGTAATTCTGGAAACTTATAATGATCATTCTGAGAACATGATAATATTTCTTTTTTTTTTTTTTTTTCCCTCACACAGCCATCCCCTTTGGAGAGGAGAACACACTTTGAGAACATGATAATATTTCTAACAAAACATAATCCTTTTCAAATTTACTATCACAATTACTTTTTTATTAATTTTGATAGAATATTTTTATTTAACTTTATGTTAAAATTATTTCAAATGGAGAAATAAACTGTAGAAATAGGCTTTTTTTAAATTGTGGTAAAAGATTCATAGTATAAAATATGCCATTTAATGAATTTTTAAATGTAGAGCTCACTGGCATTAAATACATTCATATATTGTGCAACCACCATCACTATCCATCTCCAAAATTTTTTCATCACCCAAACTGAAGGTCTGTACCCATTAAACAATGTTTCATTCTTTCTCTTTCCCTCACCAGAGAAACAGGTTTTTATATTATAAATTCCAAAGCAGAATATTTTTTTTCTACTGTTTCATTTCTCATAATCAATCTTCAAGATCAACTTTGGACTTAATCTATAATTGGAAACATTTAAACTGACAAATAAAAAAGTAGGAAATATCACTTGCATAAGAATTCACATATTCAAGGAATTACTAGAATGGGTGGGGGGAGTGAATAAACAGTAATAAAACAATAGCATTCAACACAGACAAGTAAAGGCCAGAAAAGGCAATGTTGCTTTTAAAGATTAATCACGTTTCTTCAATATTTAGCTAAGCACAATAGTGTTTTGTGGCAAGAGAAGTACAATATTTTTGGAAAAATTTAGAAGAAATAGTGAAAAATGAATAATTTAAATAGAAATGATTTAGAAACATGATGGTAAAATGACTATATATGAAGACAGGCAAAATATTGACAGATTATTACTATCTAAGATAAAAAATTCAAGATGATATTATTAAATGGCATTAAAGTGAGAGAATGGATTATACCCATAATAAAAAAGGAAATAGTAGCTAGTCAACTAGTTTTTAAGGGACAAAAATCATGTTGAACAATATTTATTATACAAACTTTTGAACCACCATATAAAAATATGGAAGTGAGAGTAAAAGAGATTTTCACTGGTTTTCTACCTGGTGTAAAAAGAATATGTTTTGAATGAAATGAGGAACTGAGAAAACAGCTTTCAGTTTTAGGCACTGATTTTCAAGATAATCACATAATGGTTCAAAGGAAAGTGTCTACAAGCTGAAATTTTGGCTAAAACTCTACATATATTCTAAGTGCCATGCATGGCTTATAGTTTGAGATTGCCATACAGAAGCATGGTCTCAATTACACCAGTAATAGTAAAAAACTTAGGAACAAGACAAGATTATATGATATTTTCGAGATCTCTCCCAAGGCGAAGCAGCTTGGTGAAACATGTTATCCTATTTGATCTTACAATGACTCTCAGACACATTATGGAATGCTGACTAAATTTGGTTAATACCATTAGAATTAATTTAGACAAGACAAACTTCATTAACAGAAATAGCGAAATATATTGCCAGTCCTCAGATCAAAATTGAATCATGTTTTTGGTAGAAATTAAATGAATTTTTAACTTGTGATATATGCAATTATTTGTTACAAAGTACTGTTAATCATGATAGGAATATACAATAAAATCTAAATCTAGCTTTATTATTTTACTTTGTATTTCCACATTTTTAAACTTTGGGGTTTTTCTAAATTGAAGCAAATTTTATGTGAGCTATGACATTTCAGTAAAATGTAAGGAAATTAGTTCACATCAGTTCAGTTCAGTTCATTTCAGTTGCTCAGTCGTGTCCGACTCTCCGTGACCACATACAAATCCTGAAATTAATTTCTATAGAGACTTTGCTATTACAGATCAAGATATAATCTTGAGCCAAGATATGTGGTCAAGTATAGCAACATGTTGTTCTTTAATTCCTCTACCATTGTAGCATTGAAATATTTAAAAGAAAAATATGAACAAATACTATGATTTATATACTGCTTTGGCAGTAGAAACTGTGATGTGCATTGAACTTTAAGATAAAAGTAAAATATTTTGTAGTATTTTCAGTGTCATGATAATTTAAATTTGATTCCATTACAATGTATGATCATAACATCAAATTTACTGTATGTTTCCCACTTTAAATATGGCTTTAGTAATTTTATTTCCTCTGCAGCCTCAGTCAAGAGAAAATTCTCTAACATGAAATTAATAAAACTGTAATAACTATAATGCTTCAAGAAATACTTAACATAAATAATATGAACATCTTAATTATAATTATATAATTATAATCAGTGATTTTATGAAGGGAAGAAAATGAAATTTTATGAAATAAACATAAAATATATGAATTATGCATGATTTTATTACTTAGAAGATGTCACCAACCTATCAACAGACCACCCAGTAATGAACAATAATAATTAAACTCTCTTTATTATTTTGCTGATTTTTATTAATAAAATAATATCCCTACATTTGTCATCAATTTTGTCATTATGAAGGCAGACTTGACAAGGTTGAGGAAGCTAGAGACATCCCTAGGAATCCTTGAGTAGCATTGAAAATTAATTACAATGGCCTTACTAGACCTCTAGACCTTTTCCATGTCACCCACCTTACTCTTTTGTAGCTGAGGGAGAGACAGGAGGGAGCAGGTGGAGGTGACCAAAGTCAGCAGACTCACACAAAACATATAGGCTGCTGCGTCCAGTTTAGGAGCACAGAGCATTTTCACAGCTTTCAGATTATCACAAGCACTGAAACCAACAAATGAAATGAAACAGCTGAAGCTGATTATTTTCTGGAATTCCACCAGAAAACAACCTCATTGTAGCCCAGGAAAGGCTCAAGTCCAGCAGTTAGCAAACAGTCAGATAAAGTTCCAAGAAATCTCCAATAAGTACTTGATGAAGATAATTAAAATTTTAAATTATATGAAGTATAAGAAATGAAAAAGAGGCAAAATTATATCATTATAGATGTGATAAATTAGAAGAAAGTCTGTGCAGTTCTACATTAGGGCAGTTTTCAAATAATAGTTACTGCAGAGTATAAAAAGCAAAATAAGTATAAAAGTAAAAAAGCAAAAAGCTTATCATCCTATGGGCCCTTAGTTAAAGTCAGGAATCCTTTGGCCTATGGGACAATAAAATTTGTCTCTTGAGGCCAGAACTTATCTGAGGAATAAGTTCTGGGCTTTCAAGCTTCATTCTTGTACTGTGGATGCCTACATCTATGGCAAGTTTTAAATTTTATGTCAAAATTATGTTTTATAAAACTGTATGTGTTTAATCTTTCATAAAAGCTACTTCTTCTGTAGAAAATAAACTCTCCCTTAAAGGTTCTATGTGAAAAAAAGTAAGGAAAATATTAGTTACTCAGTCATGTCTGACAGTTTGCCACCCATGGACTGTAGCCTGCCAGGCTTCTCCATCCATGGGATTCTCCAGGCAAGAATACTGGAGTGGGTAGCCATTTCCTTCTCCAGGGGCTCTTCCTGACCTGGGACTGAACCCGGATATCCTACATTTCAGACAAATTCTTTACCATATGAGCCACCAGGGAAGCCCAATAGAATTCCTATGGTTTACTTTAAAAGGTATTAAGGAAATGATTCTGTATTCAGAAACTGCAGAGTGAAAATAAAAAGAAGTTTTCCTGTGGAAACAGAGAGCTCTATTGTAACATTTATGAAAGTCCTTCTGCTATGAGCATGTGGTTTGTAACAATCATGTGGTCTGGCTGGCTCTGAGAGTACTCACTCAGGCTTGTTTGTTCTCCATTTCCTTCTTTGACAAGGGCCGGGGACATACACTCAATAATAAAGTCTTCCTAATGAACTGGACATGGAACAACAGACTGGTTCCAAATAGGAAAAGGAATACGTCAAGGCTGTATATTGTCACCCTGCTTATTTAACTTATATGCAGAGTACATCATGAAGAATGCTGGGCTGGAAGAAGCACAGGCTGGAATCAAGATTGGCGGGAGAGATCTCAATTACCTCAGATATGCAGATGACACCACCCTTATGGGAGAAAGTGAAGAGGAACTCAAAGGCCTCTTGATGAAAGTGAAAGAGGAGAGTGAAAAGGTTGGCTTGAAGCTCAACATTCAGAAAACGAAGATCATGGCATCTGGTCCCATCACTTCATGGGAAATAGATGGGGAAACAGTGGAAACAGTGTCAGACTTTATTTTTTTGGGCTCCAAAATCACTGCAGATGCTGATTGCAGCCATGAAATTAAAAGACGCTTACTCCTTGGAAGGAAAGTTATGACCAGCCTAGATAGCATATTAAAAAGCAGAGACATTACTTTGCCAACTAAGGTCTGTCTAGTCAAGGCTATGGTTTTTCCCGTGGTCATGTATGGATGTGAGAGTTGGACTGTGAAGAAAGCTGAGCGCCAAAGAATTGATGCTTTTGAACTGTGGTGCTGGAGAAGACTCTTGAGAGTCCCTTGGACTGCAAGGAGATCCAACCAGTCCATTCTAAAGGAGATCAATCCTGGGTGTTCATTGGAAGGACTGATGCTAAAGCTGAAACTCCAATACTTTGGCCACCTCATGCGATGAGTTGACTCACTGGAAAAGAGTCTGATGCTCGGAGGGATTGGGGGTGGGAGGAGACGGCTATGACAGAGAATGAGATGGCTGGATGGCATCACTGACTCGATGGACATGAGTTTGAGTGAACTCTGGGAGTTGGTGATGGACAGGAAGGCCTGGCGTGCTGTGATTCATGGGGTCGCAAAGAGTCGGACACGACTGAGTGAGTGAACTAAACTGAACTGAATGCTAGTGACAGTTACACAAGTTGATGTTGTTTGGCATTCAGAATAGCTGGAGAAATATCTGGTCTTTGAATAATTAAACCAAAGTTAGTTAACTGACATGTTGGTAGTGATTTTTCATTTCCTGCTTTAGACATAAGAAATTTCCCTGTCTGGGGGAAGATTTTTCATTTATGCATGTATTTCTTTTTGTGGGGAGTGAGAGTTGATAGACATTTAGTAACATTTTTCCTTGTATTATTTGGGAAATGGGACATTATTTTTTTTGCTTTTTAGGACTAATCTCTGAAACCATTTCTGTTTCATGGAAGAAGACTCTTATCACCAAAAACAGGCTCAAGTGACCCAGTGGGCTGGATATCAACTATAAAAAGGCAAATATATTAAAAAGGCCATATTCCCTCAGTGAGTTATTAGGTGAAAGATTTGTATGTTTGGATTTTTTTCCCTGAAGACATTGTTTCTTACTATGAAAGAAAAGGAAATGGAACATCAATTTTCCTCTTTTAGAATATGCTAAATATAAAGTATGTTTTAGAATTTATTGTGTTCTTAAAGATTGCAAAAGTATAGGGCATAAAGAACTGAGAAATATATTAATCCTTAGTTAAGAGTTTTTGCCAGATGATTTCACCTGAGGTAAAGTTTTCTGAGTGAGACTATGTTTCAATTCTGTGATAACTTATAACTAATACCAAACACAAAATCCAGGAAGTAATTTTGTTTTTATAATTCATGAAAAAGAAAAAGCTGGGTGCTTGAACTAAAATATTCAGTGTTTGTGATATGATTCATTATGAACATCTAGAAAGAAACGAAGAGAAAGAGGGAAGGAAGGAAGGAAAGTAGGAAGAAAGAAAGGGAAAGGAGGACGAAATTAACCTTCATGGAGTTACATGTAATGGAATTGTGATACAAAGCTAGTGGAGGTGATGGAATTCCAGTTGAGCTATTTCAAATCTTGAAAGATGATGCTGTGAAAGTGCTGCACTCAATATGCCAGCGAATTTGGAAAACTCAGCAGTGGCCACAGGCCTAGAAAAGGTCAGTCTTCATTCCAATCCCAAAGAAAGGCAATGCCAAAGAATGCTCAAACTACCGCACAATTGCACTCATCTCACACGCTAGTAAAGTCATGCTCAAAATTCTCCAAGCCAGGCTTCAGCAGTATGTGAACCGTGAACTCCCAGATGTTCAAGCAGGTTTTAGAAAAGGCAGAGGCACCAGAGATCAAATTGCCAACATCTGCTGGATCATGGAGAAATCATGAGAGTTTCAGAAAAATATCTATTTCTGCTTCATTGACTATGCCAAAGCCTTTGACTGTGTGGGTCACAATAAACTGTGGAAAATTCTGAAAGAGATGGGAATACCAGACCACCTGACCTGCCTCTTGAGAAACCTGTATGCAGGTCAGGAAGCAACAGTCAGAACTGGACATGGAACAACAGACTGGTTCCAAATAGGAAAAGGAGTACGTCAAGGCTGTCTATTGTCACCTTGCTTATTTAACTTATATGCAGAGTACATCATGAGGAACGCTGGGCTGGAAGAAGCACAAGCTGGAATCAAGATTGCTGGGAGAAATATCAATAATCTCAGATATGCAAATGACACTACCCTTATGGCAGAAAGTGAAGAGGAACTCAAAAGCCTCTTGATGAAAGTGAAAGAGGAGAGTGAAAGGGTTGGCTTGAAGCTCAACATTCAGAAAACAAAGATCATGGCATCTGATCCCATCACTTCATGGGAAATAGATGGAAAAACAGTGGAAACAGTGTCAGACTTTATTTTTTTGGGCTCCAAAATCACTGCAGATGCTGATTGCAGCCATGAAATTAAAAGACGCTTACTCCTTGGAAGGAAAGTTATGACCAACCTTGATAATATATTAAAAAGCAGAGACATTACTTTGCCAACCAAGGTCCATCTAGTCAAGGCTATGGTTTTTTCAGTAGTCACATATGGATGTGAGAGTTGGACTGTGAAGAAAGCTGATCGCCGAAGAATTGATGCTTTTGAACTGTGGTGTTGGAGAAGACTCTTGAGAGTCCCTTGTACTGCAAGGAGATCCAACCAGTCCATTCTAAGGGAGATGGATCCTGGGTGTTCATTGGAAGGACTGATGCTGAAGCTGAAACTGCAATACTTTGGCCACCTCATGCGACTAGTTGACTCACTGGAAAAGACTCTGATGCTGGGAAAGGTTGGGAGCGGAAGGAGAAGCGGACAACAGAGACTGAGATGGCTGGATGGCATCACCGACTCTGTGGACATGAGTTTGAGTGAACTCCGGGAGTTGGTGATGGATAGGGAGGCCTGGTGTGCTGTGATTCATGGGGTAGTGGAGAGTCGGACACGACTGAGCGACTGAAGTGAACTGAACTGAAAGTGATGTACAATGTAATTAATATTTTGGCAATTTGAATTTTTGTATAGTGAGGTGACATTTAAAAGCTGGTATGGAAATTTTTTCATGTGAATTTTCTAGATGGGGATTTTTATATTCTAGCTCTGTGTTTTTCCATCAGAAATTTTTAATATGACTGTAATTTTGTCTTCTAAGTGCCTCTAAGCAACTGAAGTTAGGTGAAAGTTTCATCGGGAAAACTTTAGTAGCTCAGATATCTTGCTCACTCACCCAAAAAAAATAGGTACATTTTGTATGAAATAGAGTTTACCTGGGATTTGCTTTGCCTGGTAAGATTTGATGCTTTAGATATGGGTAGGAAACACTTTGGTTTTGCTGCTGTTATTGTTTTGACTCTATAGTCAAACTACAGACCTTTGTACTATTCAGGGGGAAAGGGCACAGACACAGACATAATAAAAACTGAAATGATGTTATGGTGAAAGAATGGGAAGGGAGTGGTTTTATAGTGATGCTAAAACATACGAGATTTTCAAAATAAGGCAAAATAAGGGAAAAGGGAAACCCTAATATGATCCATAAGCCTGGGGACTTATGTCCTTATGGTTGGGATCCAGGTTGGGAATTTCTTTTTCTTTTCATATAGCTAGAAGTTGACTCCCACAGGGCTGATAGAAATAATCAGGAGAAACTGAAATTTTCTGGGCCACTTTCCAAATGCATAACCGAAAGTGAAAAAAAGAAAGGATCAAGAAAAAGTCAGATAAACATTTTCACCAAATTATTCCCAAGAATATGAAGTACAAACTGAATCTTCCTTTGTGTGATGTGCTTAGTCACTTGGTTGTGTTGGACTCTTTGTGACCCCAAGGACTGAAGCCTGCCAGGCTCCTCTGTCCATGGGATTCTCCAGCAAAATACTGGAGTGGGTTGCCATGCCCTCCTCCAGGGGATCTTCCCAACACAGGGATATTCCTTTAATGAACTAAATAAAGTACAGCCAAAATCAATTTTGATTTATTGACCAGAAAAACAGTACTCAAGGTTTCCACTCAGCTTTCTACCTGCCTTGGTTACCACTATAAGCAAATATGCGACTTAATGATAGCCATTTGGGAACTGCATGATAGTAAAAGAGAAGGCAATAAAACATGGATTTCATGACAATCTTTTGATTCTCAAGTAGGGGTTGGGTATTGCCCACAAATGTGAATCCCCAAAGGTCTTTCCATGAGGCTTTCTGCCTTAGATTTTCTGACCTTTTGCATCTCTACTCTAAAGTGGAGATGAAGAGCCTATGACTTCTCAAAAGTCAGAGGCTTACATAACTTGTATTTACATGAATTTAAGAAACCTCTAGGCTCTCCAAACTCAAAATTTGTGGGCAGTTGTCTTATGCTGTAGATATGAGATAATGAAAGTTAATGAAACTGGAGCCAAACAATTTAAGAGAATATGATTGGTCACTCTGACTCAAATATATTAAAATACCCCAGTGAAATACAAATTCTATTATCATTTTTAATGAATATATACAGAGAGGCTACTTTTAATAATATCCAGATCCTGTCTTTAATACAACTCTTAATTTTTCTCATACTATTTTCATTGGAGATAAGTTGATCTCCATATTTTATATGTATTTCTGTAGTGATATATATACATAACATATATACACACATGCATAACTTGTGTAGGAAAATTGTTGTCAGTCTTGAGACTTATTTTTCCCATGTCAGATAAATTCAGTGTCCTTTGTTATATTCTCCAATCATTTTTGTCAATCGGTAATTCACTAAAATTTGTATTTGTAAATACTTAAATCTGATAAAAAATTTTTCAGAGAAATTTCATAGGTGAGTTAAAATTTGCTCCTACTTCAATGTTATGAAAACTACATCTGCTTCATCTTCAATATCTTAATTTTTCTACCTTTTAAATTTTGCTTAATATTGCTAGCACTTCCATTCCATCTGCTACTCAGAATGAATACTTTCAGGTTTTCAAAATGGTGCTTGGTTTTATTTTCCCTTCTTTCTATTTTCCCCAGCCTTCCATCTGTATCTCATTGTTGTTCAGTCACTTAGTCATGTCTGATTCTTTGTAAACCCATGGACTTCATTCAATATGCCAGACTTCTCTGTCCTTCACCATCTCCCAGAGCTTGCTCAAATTCATGTCCATGGAGTTGGTGATACCATCGAACCATCTCATCTTCTGTCATCCCCTTCTCCTCCTGCCTTCAATCTTTCCCAGCATCAGGGTCTTTTCAAATGAGTCAGCTCTTCGCATCAGGTGGCCAAAGTATTGGCGCTTCAGCATCAGTCCTTCCAATGAATATTCAGGATTGACTTCCTTTAGGATTGACTATTTTAACCTCCTTGCTGTCCAAGGGACTCTCAATAGTCTCCTCCAACACCACAGTACAAAAAGCATCAATTCTTCGATGTTCAGCCTTCTTTATGGTCCAACTCTCACATCCATACGTGACTACTGGAAAAAACATAGCTTTGACTAGATGGACATTTGTCAGCAAATTAATGTCTCTGCTTTTTAATATGCTGTCTAGGTTGGTCATAGGTCTTCGTCCAAGGAGCAAATGTCTTTTAATTTCATGGCTGCAGTCACCATCTACAGTGATTTTGGAGCCCAAGAAAAGAAAGTCTCTCACTGTTTCCATTGTTTCCCCATCTATTTGCCATGAAGTGATGGGACCAGATGCCATGATCTTTGTTTCTTAAATGTTTAGTTTTAAGCCAGCTTTTTCACTCTCCTCTTTCACCTTCATCAAGAGGTTGTTTAGTTCCTCTTCACTTTCTGCCATAAGGGTGGTGTCATCTTCATACCTGAGGTTATTGATATTTCTCCTGGCTATCTTGACTCCAGCTTGTGTTTCATCCAGCCCGGCATTTCACACGATGTATTCTACATATAAGTTAAATAAGCAGGGTGACAGTATACAGCCTTGACATATTCCTTTCCCAATTTGGAACCAGTCCATTGTTCCTTGACAGGTTCTAACAGTTGCTTTTGACCTGCATACAGATTTCTCAGGAGGCAGGTCAGGTGGTCTGGTATTCCCGTCTCTTCTTTAATAATTTTCCACAGTTTGTTATGATCCACACAGTCAAAGGTTTCAAAGTAGTCAACGAAGCAGAAGTAAATGTTTTTCTGGAATCTTCTTGTATCTCATTATTAAATCTTAAATGAAATCTTCCCTCTATCTAAATTCCTTCCCAAGCTTCATCCTGAGCCCAGTTTCTTGGACTTCTGTAATGTAATTTACATTCTTGCTCATTCTCCAGTCTCTGGGATTGCTTATCTCTGAGGTGGGATTTAGTCCTTTAATCCAATATGCTTATCCCTTTTATTAGCAAAATTCCTAGTCAATCCTTGTGTGGTTTACATATCAAAGATAACTTTCAGATCCTCTGATTCTTAGGAATTAAGCTTGAGGCATTTGACTTGACCCTCAGTTGACATAACAAAGTGGCACCAGCCTCAGCTCCTGTTCCACAGAGCCCTGCCTTCAATGGTTACATCCGCCCCAAATCCCACTTCAGTTCAGTTCAGTTCAGTCGCTCAGTCGTGTCCGACTCTTTGCGACCCCATGAATCACAGCACGGCAGGACTCCCTGTCCATCACCAACTCCCGGAGTTCACTCAAACTCATATCCATCAAGTCAGTGATGCCATCCAGCCATCTCATTCTGTCATCCCCTTCTCCTCCCACCCCCAATCCCTCCCAGCATCAGAGTCTTTTCCAGTGAGTCAACTCGTCGCATGAGGTGGCCAAAGTATTGCAGTTTCAGCTTTAGCATCAGTCCTTCCAATGAACACCCAGGATTGATCTCCTTTAGAATGGACTGGTTGGATCTCCTTGTGGTACAAGGGACTCTCAAGAGTCTTCTCCAACACCACAGTTCAAAAGCATCAATTCTTCTGCCATCAGCTTTCTTCACAGTCCAACTCTCACATCCATACATGATATGGGAAAAACCATAGCCTTGACCAGACAGACCTTGGTTGGCAAAGTAATGTCTCTGCTTTTTAATATGCTATCTAGGTTGGTCATAACTTTCCTTCCAAGGAGTAAGCGTCTTTTAATTTCATGGCTGCAATCAGCATCTGCAGTGATTTTGGAGCCCAAAAAAATAAAGTCTGACACAGCTTCCAGTGTTTTTCCATCTATTTCCCATAAAGTGATAGGACCAGATGCCGTGATCTTTGTTTTCTGAATGTTGAGCTTCAAGCCAACCTTTTCACTCTCCTCTTTCACTTTCATCAAGAGGCTTTTGAGTTCTTCTTCACTTTTTGCCATAAGGGTGGTGTCATCTGCTTATCTGAGGATATTGATATTTCTCCCGGCAATCTTGATTCCAGCTTGTGCTTTTTCCAGCCCCGCGTTCTTCATGATGTACTCTGCATATAAGTTAAATAAGCAGGGTGATACAAGCCTATGCCCCAACCAGTAATCCTTATTGCCCAAATCCAAGGTGTGAGCTAAATGCCTCTCTTATAGCTCTTTAGTGCTTCCCTGGTGGCTCAGATGGTAAAGTGTCTGCCTGCAATGCGGGAGACCAGGATTCGATCCCTGGTTTGGGAAGATCCCCTGGAGAAGGAAATGGCAACCCACTCCAGTACTCTTGCCTGGAAAATTCCGTAGACTGAGGAGCCTGGTGGGCCATGGTCCATGGGATCGCAAAGATTCGGACACAACTGAGCGACTTCACGTCATAGCTCTTTAAGCTCTGGGGCCAAGACACCTGGGTTGGAAATCTTGGATTTTGAATCCTGGATCTCACTAGACACTCATTAGGCGTGGGACCTTAGGCAAGATTAGCACCTCCTGATATGAAATTGCTGTGAGGTCTCTAACTTTGTGTTAGCACAAAGTTCTTAGAACAATGTCTGGCATTTGAAGACACTAATCAAATATTAGCTATCATTTCATTTGAAGGATAGATGAATTAGAAACACATCAGTATTTTATTTCAGTTGCATCCTCCAGTTTTTCTTTAGAGCACCCTCATGCCTCTCCTTCAACTCTGATACCCTTAAACTCATGTCTCTTGTCACCTTAATATATTGTAACATATCTGCTCATAGGAATCTCTCTATGTATACCACTCTTGCTCTTATCACTTTCTTAGTCCTCATTTAAAACTATATTGTATGTGTGTATATGTGTGTATGTGTATCACTGCATAATTTTTAACAAACTACTCTCCTAAAATCATTTTATCTTTGGTCTTTTGTCTCCTCAGTTAGATTTTAAGCTCTCTATCCACTCATCTCTCCTGTACAGTACAGGACTCTATCCCAATTAATAGCATAATAATCCATTTTTAAAACTCTTCCTTGCTCTGTGCCAGGTATTACTACATGGAATATAACAATCTTTATGTTGGTCCTTGAGATGAACATTATTACCCCAACATTGATGAATAAACTGAAGCACAGAGACATTAAGTAATTTTCTCAAGAAGGATTTGTATCTGAGATTCTCATGCCTGTGATCATTTATTCTCCTACAGAGGGTTCACTCAAGGTACTTAGAAAGCATTCCTAGACTAAATGAATAATTAATCTGAATGCTGTCAATGAAGTAGCGTGATTTTCTTTGGTGTGAAGTCTGGACAATTTAACTTTAAAAGTTTATGTGCCAGTAGAAATATGAGTTTTAGAGTCTGAATGCCTTAAGGTTAATTCCTGGCTCCAGTACTTTCTGATGCATAAGCTAAAGATAGTAATCTAATCTCAGCAAGTCACAGTTACTTAATTTCTACAACAAGGTACTATTAATATCATAGTATTTTTTAATTTATCTTATTGAAATATAATTGATTTACAATGTTATGTTGATTTCTGCTGTAAAATAAAATGTTTCAGCTATATAATATATATAGGTACATGCATATAGTTTTCCATATTCTTTCCCATTATGGTTTATAACAAGCAGTTGAATATAGTACCCTGTGCACTACAATAGAATCTTTCTGATTTTGGGGGGAATAAATGGACCAGTGTTTTAAAGCACAAAGCATTGTGCTTAGTTCTTTAAGTCCCAAGTCATGTGTGAAGAAAAATAAAAATAAAAAAAAAAAAACTCCATGGAGAATTTACAGGATTGATGTGTGAAATGAATACTACAACATAAACAAATAGTAACTGGAGGGCCAGAATGATAGGATATGGGAAGCAGAGATAGGATAGAGGTCAGGGGATGGGGTAGAAGCTTGGGGAGAATTTAGCAAAATTGATTCTACCTCAGAAACCTAACTTTGCTTCTGTATTTAAAAAAAAAAATTAACATAGTTTATCATTTGTTTAAATATTACCCAGGAAACCTAATGATTCATTTATAATTTTGGTCATAGAACTACTCTATTTGGTTTATATTATTTATTTTACTCAGTAAACATGAATCATTCATCTCCAAGAGTCAACCAGTTTCACTATTCAAACAACTCCTTCCACTTCCTGAAAGTACATATTATTGAGTTTTAATTTCAATAAAATGGGTCATACTGAAGAAAAGAGATGAAAATAGAAAATTAAAAGTTATGGGGAAGCAAAGAAACAAGACCAGGGGTGACTGTGGCTCAGATCATGAACTCCTTATTGCCAAGCTGCTGCTGCTGCTGCTGCTAAGTCGCTTCAGTCGTGTCCAACTCTGTGTGACCCCATAGACGGAAGCCCACTAGGTTTCCCCTTCCCTGGGATTCTCCAGGCAAGAACACTGGAGTCGGTTGCCATTTCCTTCTCCAATGTGTGAAAGTGAAAAGTGAAAGTAAAGTCGCTCAGTCGTGTCCGACCGCTAGCGACCCCATGAACTGCAGCCTACCAGGCTCCTCCATCCATGGGATTTTCTAGGCAAGAGTACTGGAGTGGCTTGCCATTGCCTTCTCCGCCTTATTGCCAAATTCAAACTTAAATTGAAGAAAGTAGGGAAAAGCACTAGACCATTCAGGTATGACCTAAATCAAGTCCCTTATGACTATACAGTGGAAGTGACAAGTTGATTCAAGGGATTAGATCTGATAGAGTGTCTGAAGAACTATGAACAGAGGTCCATGACATTGTACAGGAGGCAGTAATCAAGACCATCCTCAAGAAAAAGAAATGCAAAAAAACGCAAAAGGGTTGTCTTAGGATGCCTTACAAACAGCTATGAAAAGAAGAGAAGTGAAAAGCAAAGGAAAAAAGGAAAGATATACCCATTTAATGCAGAGTTCCAAAGAATAGCAAGGAGAGATAAGAAATATTTCCTCAGTGATCAGTGCAAAGAAATCCAGGAAAACAATAGAATGGGAAAGACTAGAGATCTCTTCAAGAAAATTAGAGATACCAAGGGAACATTTCAAGCAAAGATGGGCACAATGAAGGACAGAAATGGTACAGACCTAACAGAAGCAGAAGATGTTAAGAAGAGGTAGCAAGGATACACAGAAGCACTATACAAAAAAAGATCTTCACGACCCAGATAATGATGGTATGAGCACTCACCTAGAGCCAGACATCCTGGAATGCAAAGTCAAGTGGGCCTTAGGAAGCATCTCTACGAGCAAAGCTAGTAGAGGTGATGGAATTCCAGTTGAGCTATTTCAAATCTTAAAGATGATGCTGTGAAAGTGCCAGCAAAATTGGAAAACTCAGCAGTGGCCACAGGACTGGAAAAGGTCAGTATTCATTCCAATGCCAAAGTAAGGCAATGCCAAAGAATGCTCAAACGACCGCACAATTGCACTCATCTCACACGCTAGTAAAGTAACACTCAAAATTCTACAAGCCAGGTTTCATCAGTCCGTGAATCATGAACTTCCAGATCTTCAGGCTGGATTTAGAAAAGGCAGAGAAACAAGAGATCAAATTGCCAACATCTATTGGATCATCGAAAAAGCAAGAGAGTTCCAGAAAAACATCTATTTCTGCTTCATTGACTACACCTAAGCCTTTGATTGTTGGATCACCACAAACTGTGGAAACTTCTTAAAGACATGGGAATACCAGATCACCTGACCTGCCTCCTGAGAAATCTGTATTCAGGTCAAGAGCAACAGTTAGAAGTGGAAATGGAACAACAGCCTGTTTCTAAATCGGGAAAGGAGTACATCAAGGCTGTATATTGTCACCCTGCTTATTTAACTTATATGCAGAGTACATCATGAGAAAGACTGAACTGGATGAAGCACAAGCTGGGATCAAGACTGCTGGGAGAATTAGAAATAACCTCAGAGATGCAAATGACACCACCCTTATAGCAGAAAGCAAAGGAGAACTAAAGAGCCTCTCAATGAAAGTGAAAGAGGAGAGTGAAAAGGTTGGCTTAAAACTCAACATTAAGAAAACTAAGATCATGGCATCTGGTCCCATCACTTCATGGCAAATAGATGGGGAAACAGTGGAAACAGTGACAGACTTTATTTTTTGAGGTTCCAAAATCACTGCAGATGGTGACTGCAGCCATGAAATTAAAAGACGCTTGCTCCTTGGATGAAGAACTATGACCAACCTAGAGAGCATATTAAAAAGCAGAGACATTACTTTGTCAACAAAAGTCCGTCTAGTCAAGGCTATTGTTTTTCCAGTGGTCATGTATGAATGTGAGAGTTGGACTATAAAGAAAATTGAGCAGTAAGAATTTATGCTTTTAAACTGTGGTTTTGGAGAAGACTATTGAGAGTCCTTTGGACAGCAAGAAGATCCAATGAGTCCATCCTAAAAGAAATCAGTCCTGAATATTCATAGGAAGGACTGATGTTGAAGCTGAAACTCCAATACTTTGGCCACCTGATGTGAAGAGCTGACTCAGTTAGAAAGACCCTGATGCTAGGAAAGATTGAAGGCAGGAGGAGAATGGGACAACAGGGAATGAAATGTTTGGATGGCATCACTGACTCAATGGACATGAGTTTGAGTAAACTCAGGAAGTTTATGGACTTCAGAGGCCTGGACACGGAGGCCTGGCGTGCTGCAATCCATGGGGTCACAAAGGTTAGGACACAACTGAGTGACTGAACTGAACTGACCTGAAGCAAATATAATCGTACTTCTAGATATTTTCCTATGATGTTTTTCTTACTAAATTCATCCTAATGTTATGAGTCACTAACATGGTAAAACACTAGAAAGCAAATTTCAAAAACATGTAATCTCATCATTTTTTCCCCTTATTTAGTTTCTTGCTTTTTTTCTAAGAACAATATACATTGGAGAAGGATGCCATGATTAGATAATCAAAAAAAAAACAACAACAACAACAACAGAAAAACCCAGTATCACTGCAGTGTCTTCCTCTGCAGTGAGGCAAATGAACTTTTTCATGTTTGCAGTGAAAAACACTTTGTATATGAATGAAGAGCATAAGAAACTAACTGATACAGAAACATTTAACATGTGTTTTATTTCACTCAATAACAAGATTACTTACATATCTTTCACAACATAGAACTTTGGCTTCACAGATTTGTGTCATCATTTCCTGCATCCTCACTTTTCTAAGAGTCCTGAGCATTTCCAAATAGAAAAAAGAAATTATTTTTGATAAGTGCAATATGTTGTTCAAAAACCCACAATGTTTGACACAAGTTGTGGATCATATAAAATTACTATTAAATCTTGCTCTTATCAAAATATTTGCTTCACCAAACAAACATGAACTTATTACCAATGAAGGGAAATATCTTTTTTCTTTTTTTAACCCAAAGCTGCAACACACTATTCTTAAAGATTGCACTAAAGATTTTAGTATAATATTTTTATCTCCTTTCATCATAGTGCAATATATTTTTTCATGTGGATAAGACTGATAAAAATGTACTATCTCTTTGTTGTAATACTCAGGAAAAGGGTATTTTGATAGTTTGCAATATTCTAAAAGCATAGTACAGGTGTCAAGTTACATTTAAATGTGTACTGATAAAAGTTGTAGAAAATGAATCTGAATGTATATTAATCTAATGTATATTAGAAATGTTCTCTTTAATTTAAAATATGGATGCTTAAAAATCTAATTTTCTAATATCTACTTATTTTCCTGTGATTTTTCTCCTTAAAATTCAATATGGATAACAATCTGATCAACTGAGTGTGTCTTCACTGAATTCATTCATGTGTATATGTATATATATGTATGCATGCTTGCGTGGATCTATGAATTTGACAAATGTCATATAAATGTTAGTACAGTGCCTGACATATAGGAATGGTATAATAGTTTTAAAAGAGCTAAATTTTGATCTTTTGGATGTGTGGAGTGGCATCTAATAATGTTTATATAAAATAAAAATCATTCAACAGGAAAATTGTGATTTTAAAAGGTCCTAAAATTTCTGGTTGACAACATTACTTAAAGTAGAAATATTGAGGATAAAAATTCTATCCTAAACAATGAAATATAGCCTAATAGATATTTTACATGAAACAATGAAATATATTTTTATTCTATTTTTTCTTTTTTTATAATGTATTTATTTTAATTGGAGGATAATTACTTTATATTATTGTATTGGTTTTGCCATATATTGACATGAATCTGCCCCGGATGTACATATGCTCCCCATCTTGAACCCCCCTACCAAATCCCTCCCCATCCCATTCCTCTGGTTCATCCCAGTACACCAGCCCTGAGCATCCTGTATCATGCATCAAACTTGGACTGGCTATTCGTTTCACATATGATAATATACATGTTTCAATGCCATTCTCCCAAATCATCCCACCCTCACCCTCTCCCACAGAGTCAAAAAGACTGTTCTATACATCTGTGGCTCTTGCTGTCTCGTATACAGGGTTATGGTTATCATCTTTCTAAATTCCATATATATGCATTAGTAAACTGTATTGGTGTTTTTCTTTCTGGCTTACTTCACTCTGTATAATAGGCTCCAGTTTCATCCACCTCATTAGAATTGATTCAAATGTATTCTTTTTAATGGCTGAGTAATACTCCATTGTGTATATGTGCCACAGCTTTCTTATCCATTCGCCTGCAGATGGACATCTAGGTTGCTTCCATGTCCTGGCTTCTATAAACAGTGCTGCGATGAACATTGGAGTACATGTGTCTCTTTCAATTCTGGTTTCCTTAGTGTGTATGCCCAGGAGTGCGATTGCTGACTCGTATGGCAGTTCTATTCCAAGTTTTTAAAAGAATCTCCATACTGTGATCCATAGTGGTTGTACTAGTTTGCATTCCCACCAACAGTGTAAGAGGGTTCACTTTTCTCCACACCCTCTCCAGCATTTATTGCTTGTAGACTTTTGGATAGCAGCCATTCTTACTGGAGTGAAATGGTATCTCATTGTAGTTTTGATTTGCATTTCTCTGATTATGAGGGATGTTGAGCATTTTTTCATGTGTTTGTTATCCATCTGTTTGTCTTCTTTGGAGAAATGTCTGTTTAGTTCTTTGGCCCATTTTTTGATTGGGTCATTTATTTTTCTGGAATTGAGCTGCAGGTGTTTCTTGTATATTTTTAAGATTAATCCTTTGTCAGGTGCTCCATTTGCTATTATTTTCTCCCATTCTGAAGTCTGTCTTTTCACCTTGCTTATAGTTTCCTTTGCTGTCCAGAAGCTATGAATTTTAATTAGGTCCCGTTTGTTTATTTTTGCTTTTATTTCCAATATTCTGGGAGGTGGGTCATGAAGGATCCTGCTGTGGTTTATGTCGGAGATTGTTTGCCTATGTTCTCCTCTAGGAGTATTTTAGTTTCTGGTCTTATATTTAGATCTTTAATCCATTTTGAGTTTATCTTTGTGTATGGTGTTACAGAGTGTTCTAGTTTTATTCTTTTACAAGAGGTTGACCAGTTTTCGCAGCACCACTTGTTAAAGAGATTATCTCCATTGAATATTCTTGCCTCCCTTGTAAAAGATAAGGTGTTCATCAGTTCAGTTCAGTCGCTCAGTCGTGTCCGACTCTCCACGACCCCATGAATCACAGCACGCCAGGCCTCCCTGTCCATCACCAACTCCCGGAGTTCACTCAAACTCATGTCCACAGGACCTTGGTTGGCAAAGTAATGTCTCTGCTTTTTAATATGTTGTCTAGATTGGTCATAACTTTCCTTCCAAGCAGTAAGCGTCTTTTAATTTCATGGCTGCAATCAGCATCTGCAGTGATTTTTTTTTTTTTTTTGGAGCCCAAAAAATTAAAGTCTGACACTGTTTCCACTGTTTTTCCATCTATTTCCCATGAAGTGATGGGACTAGATGCCATGATCTTTGTTTTCTGAATGGAAATAAATGCAAAAAAGCAAAACAGCTGTCCGAGGAGGCTTTACAAATAGCTGTGAAAAGAAGAGAAGCAAAAAGCAAAGGAGAAAAGGAAAGATATAAGCATCTGAATGCAGAGTTCCAAAGAATAGCAAGGAGAGAAAAGAAAGCCTTCCTCAGCGATCAATGCAAAGAAATAGAGGAAAACAACAGAATAGGAAAAACAAGAGATCTCTTCAAGAAAATTAGAGATTCCAAGGGAACATTTCATGCAAAGATGGGCTCGATAAAGGACAGAAATGGTATGGACCTAACAGAAGCAGAAGATATTAAGAAGAGGTGGCAAGAATACACAGAAGAACTGTACAAAAAAGATCTTCATGACCAAGACAGTCATGATACCGTGATCACTGACCTAGAGCCAGACATCTTGGAATGTGAAGTCAAGTGGGCCTTAGAAAACATCACTACGAAGACAGTTAGTGGAGGTGATGGAATTCCAGTTGAGCTATTTCAAATCTTGAAAGATGATGCAATGAAAGTGCTGCACTCAATATGCCAGCGAATTTGGAAAACTCAGCAGTGGCCACAGGCCTAGAAAAGGTCAGTCTTCATTCCAATCCCAAAGAAAGGCAATGCCAAAGAATGCTCAAACTACTGCACAATTGCCCTCATCTCACATGCTAGTAAAGTCATGCTCAAAATTCTGCAAGCCAGGCTTCAGCAATATGTGAACCGTGAACTCCCAGATGTTCAAGCAGGTTTTAGACAAGACTTAGGCACCAGAGATCAAATTGCCAACATCCGCTGGATCATGGAGAAAGCAAGAGAGTTCCAGAAAAACATCTATTTCTGCTTCATTGACTATGCCAAAGCCTTTGACTGTGTGGATCACAATAAACTGTGGAAAATTCTGAAAGAGATGGGGATACCAGACCACCTGACCTGCCTCTTGAGAAACCTGTATGCAGGTCAGGAAGCAACAGTCAGAATTGTACATGGAACAACAGACTGGTTCCAAATAGGAAAAGGAATACGTCAAGGCTGTATATTGTCACCTTCCTTATTTAACTTCTATGCAGAGTACATCATGAGGAACGCTGGGCTGTAAGAAGCACAAGCTGGAATCAAGATTGCCAGGAGAAATATCAATAACCTCAGATATGCAGATGACACTACCCTTATGGCAGAAAGTGAAGAGGAACTCAAAAGCCTCTTGATGAAAGTGAAAGAGGAGAGTGAAAATGTTGGCTTGAAACTCAACATTGAGAAAACAAAGATCATGGCATCTGGTCCCATCTCTTCATGGGAAATAGATGGAAAAACCGTGGAGACAGTGTCAGACTTTATTTTTGGGGGCTCCAAAATCACTGCAGATGCTGATTGCAGCCATGAAATTAAAAGACGCTTACTCCTTGGAAGGAAAGTTATGACCAACCTAAATAGCATATTAAAAAGCAGAGACATTACTTTGCCAACCAAGGTCCGTCTAGTCAAGGCTATGGTTTTTCTCATGGTCATGTATGGATGTGAGAGTTGGACTGTGAAGAAAGCTGATGGCAGAAGAATTGATGCTTTTGAACTGTGGTGTTGGAGAAGACTCTTGAGAGTCTTGTACTGCAAGGAGATCTAATCAGTCCATTCTAAAGGCGGTCAATCCTGGTTATTCATTGGAAGGACTGATGCTAAAGCTGAAACTGCAATACTTTGGCCACCTCAGGCGACGAGTTGACTCACTGGAAAAGACTCTGATGCTGGGAAATGTTGGGGGCAGGAGGAGAAGGGGACGACAGAGAATGAGATGGCTGGATGGCATCACCGACTCTGTGGACATGAGTTTGAGTGAACTCCGGGAGTTGGTGATGGACAGGGAGGCCTGGCGTGCTGTGATTCATGGGGTCGCGGAGAGTCAGACATGACTGAGCAACTGAACTGAACTGACTGATGATCCTTTTGTCATTTAGTTTATTGTTTGGGGTTGGAGTTTATACACTCATTCTGTATTTCCTGTCTAGAGAAGGTCCTTTAGCATTTGTTGGAGAGCTGGTTTGGTGATGCTCAATTCTCTCAGCTTTTGCTTGTCTGTAAAGCTTTTGATTTCTACTTCATTTTTGAATGAGATCCTTGCTCGGTACAGTAATCTGGGCTGTAAGTTATTTTCTTTCATCACTTTAAGTATGCCCTGCCATTCCCGCCTGGCCTGAAAAGTTTCTATTTAAAGATCAGCTGTTATCCTATGGGGATCCCCTTGTGTGTTATTTGTTGCTTTTCCCTTGTTGCTTTAAATATTTGTTCTCTGTGTTTGATCTTTGTTAATTTGATTAATATGTGTCTTGGGGTATTTCTCCTTGGGTTTATCCTGTTTGGGACTCTGTGAGATTCTTGGACTTGGGTGATTATTTCCTTCCCCATTTTAGGGAAATTTTCAACTATTATCTCCTCAAGTATTTTCTCATGGTCTTTCTTCTTGTCTTCTTCTTCTGGGATCTTATGATTCGGATGTTGGGCATTTAAAATTGTCCCAGAGGTCTCTGAGATTGTCCTCATTTCTTTTAATTCGTTTTTCTTTTTCCTCTCTGCTTCATTTATTTCTACCATTCTATCTTCTAACTCACTTATCCTATCTTCTGCCTCCATTATGCTACTGTTGGTTCCCTCCAGAGTGTTTTTGATCTCATCTATTGCATTATGCATTGTATATTGACTCTCTTTTATTTCTTCTAGATCCTTGTTAAACCTTTCTTGCATCTTCTCAATCCTCATCTCCAGGTTATTTATCTGTAACTCCATTTTGTTTTCAAGATTTTGGATCATTTTCTCTGCCAATATTCGAAATTCTTTATCAGGTAGATTCCCTATCTCTTCCTCTTTTGTTTGGGTTGGTAGGCATTTATCCTGTTCCTTTATTTGCTGGGTATTTCTCTGCCTCTTCATCTTTCTTATATTGCTGTGTTTGGGGTGGCCTTTCCGTCTTCTGGCAGTTTGTGGAGTTTTCTTTATTGTAGAGTTTCCTCGCTATAGGTGTGGTGGCTTGTCAAGTTTCCCTGGTTAGGGAATCTTGTGTCAGTGTTCTGGTGGGTGGAGCTGGATTTCTTCTCTGTGGAGTGCAATGAAGTGACCAGTAATGAGTTATGAGATGTCAATGGGTTTGGAGTGACTTTGGGCAGCCTGTATATTGAAGCTCAGGGCTATTTTCCTGTGTTGCTGGAGAATTTGCATGATATGTCTTGCTCTGGAGCTTTTTGACCCTTGGATGGTGCTTGGTTTCAGTGTGGGTGTGGAGGCATTTGATGAGCTCCTATTGATTAATGTTCCCTGGAGTCAGGAGTTCTCTGGTATTCTCATGATTCGGACTTAAACCTCCTGCCTCAATTTTTCAGTCTTATTCTTACAGGAGCCTCTAGACTTCTCTGTCACTTCTAAGGTGGTTCCCTCTGTTTTAGCTTGTGTTTGCTGGTCTCTTCACTGTCTAATTTCCACCCTGACACTAGGGGGCAGTGGTGGACACTTTTTAAGGCTCAGTTGTTCAGTCCTGTTCTGTGAAGGGAGGAACACTGCAGACAAATACAACTGGCATCTGTGGGGAGTGCTCGCAGTGTCCCAGCCACACTGGGTTTGCCCCCGCTCATGGCGTGTGTGCTGTCCCAGTCTACACTGCACCTGCTCTAGGTTGCTCTGCTGATAACTGTCTGAGGCTGGCGCTGGGTTGCATGCACATCCCAGGTCTAAGCCACTCAGGTTCAGGTACTCGGGTACTCCACAAAGGCACAGACTCAGTTGGGCCTGCGTTTTGTGCCCTTCCCCGGTTCAAGCAGCTCAGGTGACCAGGTGTTTAGCAAGTGCTGTCGCTGTGACTTATCGCCTCCCCAGTCCTCCCACTCAGTTTTTTGGGTGTACAACCGACGCACCTTCTCAGGCGGATGTCGACTGGTCAGAAGCCCAAGAAGTCTTGGTTAGCAACAAAGCCTGCCTGCAGTTTGGTATCACAAGCCTCTCTGGGGCCACGATTGCCCCCTTCCAGCACTGGCTGCCCTCCCCTGCCTGTCTCAGCTGGGGATGGACCATCCACAGCCGGGTAGCTCTGCTCAGTCCTTTGTTCTGTGAGCAGGGCTGGCAGAGTCTTAGGTTAGGGCTTTTCGCCTTTTCATGGGGTGGCTATCCCACAGTCTGCTTTGCTATCTCCAGTTAGCTGTCTCAGATTGCCCTGGCGGCATTCAGGCCCAATCCTTTCTCTAAGCAGTTCAACCGTCTACTCCCTGCCCAGCCCCCGCTTGCTAGTGGCAGATGCAGGCGTCTGCTCTATTCTCCGCTGGCAGTTACCGTTGGGCGCGTAAGCTGTGAGTTTTAATTATTTCTTTCTTTCTCTCCTGGTTATATTGCCCTCTGAGGTTCCAAGGCTTGCCACAGATACGCCTGTGAGAGTGTTTCATGGTGTTCGGAAACTTCTCTCTTTTTTAAGCTCTCCCTTCCTGGGACGGAGCTCCGTCCCTACTTCTTTTGTCTCTCTTTTTATCTTTTATGTTTTTTCCTCCTCCTTTCAAAGACAATGGCCTGCTTTTCTGGGTGCCTGATGTCCTCTGCCGGCATTCAGAAGTTGTTTTATGGACTTTACTCAGCGTTCAAATGTTCTTTTGATGAATTTGTGGGGGAGAAAGTGGTCTCGCCATCCTATTCCTCCACCATTTTGTTCCCTCCCTATTTTTTTCTTTAATTTTTTGTGTTGCTTGCTAATATACCTCATAAATATACTCAGTTCAGTTCAGTTGCTCAGTTGTGTCCGAGTCTTTGTGACCCCGTGGCCCACAGCATGCCAGGCCTCCCTGTCCATCACCAACTCCTGGAGTTTACCCAGATGCATGTCCACTGAGTCGGTGATGCCATCCAACCATTTCATCCTCTATCGTCCCCTTCTCCTCCTGCCTTCAGTCTTGCCCAGCACCAGGGTCTTTTCAAACGAGTCAGCTCTTCGCATCAGGTGAACGAAGTATTGGAGTTTCAGCTTCAACATCAGTCCTTCCAGTGAACACTCAAGACTGATCTCCTTTAGGATGGACTGGTTGGATCTCCTTGCAGTCCAAGGGAAACTCAAGAGTCTTCTCCAACACCACAGTTCAAAAGCACCAATTCTTCAGTGCTCAGCTTTCTTTATAGTCCAACTCTCATATCCATACATGACTATTGGAAAAACCATAGCCTTGATAAGATGGACCTTTGTTTACAAAGTAATGTCTCTGCTTTTTAACATGCTATCTAGGTTGGTCATAACTTTCCTTCCAAGGAGTAAGTGTCTTTTAATTTCATGACTGCACTCACCATCAGCAGTGATTTTGGAGCCCAAAATAATAAAGTCAGCCACTGTTTCCACTGTTTCCCCATCTATTTGCCATGAAGTGATGGGACCAGATGCCATGATCTTAGTTTTCTGAATGTTGAACTTTAAGCCAACTTCTTCACTCTCTTTCACTTTCATTGAGAGGCTCTTTAGTTCTTCTTTGCTTTCTGCTATAAGGGTGGTGTCATCTGCATATCTGAGGTTATGTCTCATTCTCCCAGCAATCTTGATCCCAGCTTGTGTTTCATCCAGCTCAGCGTTTCTCATGATGTACTCTGTATATAAGTTAAATAAGCAGGGTGACAATATAGAGCCTTGACACACTCCTTTTCCTATTTGGAACCAGTCTGTTGTTCCGTGTCGAATTCTAACTGTTGCTTCCTGACCTGCATACAGATTTCTCAAGAGGCACGTCAAGTGGTCTGGTATTCCCATCTCTTTCAGAATTTTCCACCGTTTATTGTAATCCACATAGTCAAAGGCTTTGGCTTATTCAATAAAGCAGAAATAGATGCTTTACTGGAACCCTCTTGCTTTTCAATGATCCAATAGATGTTTGCAATTTGATCTCTGGTTCCTCTTTTAAACCCAGCTTGAACATCTGGAATTTCATAGTTCACATATTGCTTAAGCCTGGTTTAGGGAATTTTGAGCATTACTTTGCTAGTGTGTGACTTGAGTGCAGTTGTGCAATAGTTTGAGCATTCTTTTACATTGCCTTTCTTTGGGGTTGGAATGAACACTGACTTTTTCCAGTCCTGTGGCCACTGCTGAGGTTTCCAAATTTGCTGGCATATTGAGTGCAGAACTTTCACAGCATCATCTTTTTGGATTTGAAATAGCTCAACTGTGATTCCATCACCTCTACTAGCTTTGTTCATAGTGATGCTTCCTAAGGCCCACTTGACTTCACATTCCAGGATATCTAGCTCTAGGTGAGTGATCACACCATCGTGATTATCTGGGTCATGAAGATAGTTTTTGTACAGTTCTGTGTATTCTTGCCACCTCTACTTAATATCGTCTGCTTCTGTTAGGTTCATACCATTTCTGTCATTTTTTGTGCTCATCTTTGCTTGAAATGTTTCCTTGGTATCTCTGATTTTCTTGAAGAGATCTCTAGTCTTTCCCATTCTATTGTTTTCCTGGATTTCTTTGCACTGATCACTGAGGAAGTGTTTCTTATCTCTCCTTGCTTTTCTTTGGACCTCTGCATTCAAATGGCTATCATTCCTTTCCTCCTTTGCTTTCACATCTCTTGTTTTCACAGCTAGACAGCCATTTTTCTTTTTTTTATTTCTTTTTCTTGGGGATGGTCTTGATCCCTGTCTCTGCTACAGTGTCATGAACCTCCATCCATAGTTCATCAGGCACTCTGTCTATCAGATCTAGTCCCTTAAATCTATTTCTCTCTTCCACTGTATAATCATAAGGGATTTGATTTAGGTTGTATCTGAATGGTCTAGTGTTTTTCCCTATTTCTTCAATTTAAGTCTGAATTTGGCGATAAGGAGTTCATGATCTGAGCCACAGTCAGGTTCCAACCTTGTGTTTGCTAACTGTATAGAGCTTCTCCATCTTTGGCTGCAAAGAACATAATGAATCTGATTTCAGTTTTGGCTGTCTGGTGATGTCCATATGTAGAGACTTCTCTTGTGTTATTGAAGAGTGTGTTTGCTATGACCAGTGCGTTCTTTTGGCAAAATTCTATTAGCCTTTGCTCTGCTTCATTCTGTACTCTAAGGCCAAATTTGCCTGTTATTCCAGGTGTTTCTTGACTTCCTACTTTTGCATTCCAGTCCCCTATAATGAAAAGGGCATCTTTTGGGAGTGTTAGTTCTAAAAGGTCTTGTAGGTCTTCATAGAACCATTCAACTTCAGCTTCTTAAGTGCTACTGGTTGGGACATAGACTTGGATTACTGTGATACTGAATGGTTTGCCTTGGAAATGAACAGAGATCATTCTGTCATTTTTGAGATTGCATCCAAGTACTGCGTTTCGGACTGTTTTGTTGACTATGATGACTACTGCATTTCTTCAAAGGGATTCCTGTAGTAGATATAATGGTCATCTGAGTTAAATTCACCTATTCCAGTCCACATTAGTTTGCTGATTCCTAAAATGTCGATGTTCACTCTTACCGTCTCCTGTTTCACCACTTCAAATTTGCCTTGATTCATGGACATGACATTCCAGGTTTCTATGCAATAGTGCTCTTTACAGCATCAGACCTTGCTTCTATATCCAGTCACATCCACAACTGGGTGCTGTTTTTGCTTTCCATCTCTTCATTATTTCTGGAGTTATTTCTCCACTGATCTCCAGTAGCATATTGGGCACCTACCAACCTGGAGAGTTCATCTTACAGTGTCCTATCTTTGTGCCTTTTCATACTGTTCATGGGGTTCTCAAGCAAGAATACTGAAGTGTTTTACCATTCCCTTTTCCAGTGGACCACACTTTGTCAGACCTCTCCACCATGACCTGTCTATCTTGGGTGGCCCTACATGACATGGCTTAGTTTCATTGAGTTAGACAAGGCTGTGGCTCATGTGATTAGATTGGTTACTTTTCTGTGATTGTGGTTTCAGTCTGTCTGCCCTCTGATGCCTTCTCTCGGCACCTACCATCTTACTTGGGTTTCTCTTACCTTGGAAGTGGGGTATCTCTTTACGGCTGCTCCCGCAAAGCACAGTCACTGCTCCTTACCCTGGACGAGGGTTATCTCCTCTCGGCCACTTGCCACTACAGTGCCGCACATCACCGTTTGCCATAAATATACTAGATAAATATAAAATTGTCTGTTATGAATAGAGAGACTTTATAAAACCTAACATTCAGATGATAGATGTCTTATTCTTTATGCATTTTGGTATTATTTAAAGATGAATTTAATGGTCAAGGCAAACAAAATATGCATTTATCTAGCATATGATTTCCTCTCACAGATTAATGCTATTTAAGGTTTCACCTATCTTAACCCCTATATTACTATAAGTCAGATTTATAACTCACAGTACCTTTCAACCCATAAACCTCTCTTATTACTGCCACTTCACTGTCTTATCCTGAACCACACCCTTGTCCTATGCCCTATTTCACAAAGGGCCAAAAATTGTCAGGAATGAACTACTTCAAATCAATATGTTTTGAATTTCCTAAAGGCACCTTCTTCAAATCTTTTACACTCCCTTTCTTTGTTAAGTCAACCATGGTATTTTATTTAATTGATACTTTTGTACAGTCAGTGACATTCTTAAAATTACTTTTATTGTTTGATGCATATTTTTGACTTTTTTTTTTTTTTGCATTTTAAGTCATAACTGTAGACTTCTTTTTTTTTCATGGAGTCATTGGAACAGGAACAGAACTCACACTATTTGATATATTGGTTCACTGGAGATTTAATTTTCTATGGGTCTCTGCTTTTACATTTGGTTAAGGTTTGAGAGCTCAAAGTATTATTCCTGACAACATGTTAAATGTTTGAGGTGTGGATGTATAATGAAATAAAGTAATAAATATCTTGTGTCCATATTGATTTTGTAGATGAATCTGCTTTGAAAAATCTGGCACCCAGTAGTCTAATATCATTTAACTGGTAACCTTTTATTTTTTAAAAGAGTGTGGCATCTCTGTAGCCAGGTATAAGCCCCAGCAGACTCTTGGTGACAGAAGGAGAATTGATGCTTATCCTCTCATGCTACAAGGTCATTTCAAGGAATCTGGCTCTCAAGAGCCACACTTCCAAGAAAGCTAGGCAGTACCAATGAGTGGAAACAGGATTTGATATTTTCTACAATATCTGTTTTTATTTTCAAGAAGTGTTTCTCAAGAATTAAGGAAATACTGTGGCATGTGGCTTTAAGATGTGATGAATAGGAAGCAAGAGTTCATGCCCTGGCCTTAGACTTACCCATATGCAATTTTTGATAATATCCTGACATCCCTCAGAGATGTGGGTAGACTTGATGGAACCAATGAAAGGAGTCTCTGTTCAGTGAAGGTTAACTTAAGAACCACGGAAATGTGGAGAATCAAGGAAGGTATTCACCTTGCACCATAGATACTTCAGAATAACTGTAAAAGTGTAATAGGAGAGCCATATTGTGAAGGGAATGAGCAAATCAAGGAAGGCAGGGGAATTTCAGGGTTCTCTTTACTTCCAAATCCCTATACTTTCCTGGCCCAAATCTTTAGCATCTGTTAAAGTGGATAGATTTCCAAAAAGTGATTTAGGCCTTTCCAACTCTCAAAGCAGGTGTTTGAATATTTTATAAGACTTCTCTTTGCCTGGGGTTCAATAGGGAGGAAAGAAAGAAAAAATAAAGGAAGAAAGAGAGGGAGGAAGGAGGGAAGGAAGGAAGAAAGGGTAAACTAAGGAATAAAAACTGTCTTCAGTGAGATCCTTTGAGGAAAGAAATCCAAACACCATGTTTCGCCATAGTTTTGCTGTGGACCCACCATCTTTTTATCTCTGTCTTCTTTTGATCATTTTTTCCATCTAGGTAAAATTTTCCAAAAAAGAAAAATAACAAAAAACAATGATGGTTTCCTTTAAGCATTTCCTTTTATCTGCTCCTACAATTGAGGATACATAAGTGATATTAAGTTCATCTTTAGAGCACTTTTTATTTTTTTATTACTTGTTTTCCCTACAGAACTGATGTTAGAAATTGGGGGAATTATAACATCTTCTAGTCATGTTACATGATCAATTTGGCAAAACTCTACTTTTATCATTCTGAACTCAATTATTCATATCCATACCATTTCTATCCATTCATACCTACTCAGACTGCTTCATATTCAGAGTCGTATCTTGCTTTCCTGTGTTCATTTTCTTATTAGGACTTTTATCCATATATTCAACAAAAATATCTTGAGGGTTTAATGGTTTATTGTGTGACCACACTTGTCCAGCTCCTGGAACTACAGCAATGAGCCAGATAACCCTGCTGTCAGATACTGAATAGATTGATCCAGTGGAACAGAGTGATTCAAGACCTAAATATTCAATTTCTATAAAATCTTTTCAATAACTCACCTAAATCATTGGACAGTTAATCACATATGCTGTGCTTTCTTTAAAGCACCAGAAGTAGGCAATTCAGAGAAATAATCCTAAGCCATTTTCCTGAAATAGGAAAAAAAATGATTTTTATAAACTTCTAAACTTTGCTTCTAATACAAATGAATTTTAGTGTGTTTGCTTTTCATTTTTCAACTAAGTAAAATGTCTGTATTGTTAATTGGGCCATTTTTCAGTTGTCAGCATGTTAGTTTTTTTCAAATTTGAATTCTGTTCTCAGGATTCATTTTTCATATCATTTAATATTACAGAGTGCACCCTTTTAAATTGTGTGCCTACATACAAAAGCATCTAGCATAAATAATACCTGAAACCAGGAGTGATGCTAAATTCTTTAACTAACAGGACTGAAACCTATGAAAGCAATATGTAAGCCAATGAAAACAAGTTTGTTTTGGCTACTCCTAAATTAAAGAAACAACTTTTTAAAGTATAAACATTACCCATATCATCAGCAGTAGAAGCAGATAACAATTTTTAAATTGGTATGTCCCCTTGGCCTGAATTTTACTGGATTAAGTGGCATTTAAGAAAAAATAAGATACATTCAGTATCCCTTTAACACTATTTCACAACTGCTAACAGATTTTTAAACTATCAAGCGACCCAAAGAAAAAGCATCACAACTGTGAAGGACTCAAAAGCAATTTGGTGAAATGTTATTTGAAGTCTCTGAAGCTGCTAAAGGCCAAACAAATGGAAGCTTATTTTCCATTTTTACTGACTGTAGTTTTATCCAGACCAATGGTCCTTTCATTTCATGGTATTTTCTCAATCCATTGCTCTAAGTTCTCAGCTCTCACCACAGTCAGGATGAGGTGGGGAAAAGCAGAGCTACAGTTATCACCATGAGATCCTATCAGCCGTGGCCTCGATTGACACCACTACTTTCCAAGCTGCTGTAAATGTGTTAAGCTGCCTTTAACCTTTTTCCTCATCTCAGTGAGCTACAAAGGAGAAACTTTCACTAAACTGTTATTTTTCTCCTAAGATCCATAACTGGTAAAGCCTTGAAACTGAGATACCCTTAACATAAGAGAATACAATCACAATCTAGTGCCTCCAGAAGCTTCTTGGAGATTCCAAGTTGCTGCTTCTAATGTTTTCAGAGTAGCACTTCTCTCCTTAGCAATTATTTACCAGAAATTACATTCTGGCTAGTGAATTTTATCTGATGTAACATAAATTCATGACTCCACTGCCTTTATCTCTCTGAATAAGGAGTATATTGAAAGTAATTGGGGTGAGGAAAAGTTTCTTTGTTTTCTTCTTTTATGTTCAGATTTTTTACTATACTTTGTTGTACTTTGTGGATATACTACCTCATATTGTTTCATTTATGTTGTCTTTCTAGGTTAACTATAAATTCCTCAAGCCAGTCAAGAGTTTTCCTAATTTGTAAAACTTCCTTCCATGCTCAATACTGAACAAAATGTGATAAATGTCAGCTACCTAAAATAGGCAGTTAATTAATGACTGGTTGCTTCAAAGGAAGTAAAATTTATAATCATTATCTATAAGTTTAATTTCCCAAATAGTAAGATAATTTTTAATAAATCCATTAATACTTTCAAGGTAAAATTTTTAGTTTATGTCCTTCTGTGGTATATAATCTACTTATGTTGTCATACATAATGTAAATATACACTATACTTATTAACGTATATACATAAAAATATATGTCCAAATATACACTTATGTTTTAGTGTACTACCACAAAGTTGTGAAATCATAAGGCATGAAGTGAGCCATGTTGTCGCTAAATTGTAAATGTAGAGTAGTGTGTGTTTTTGTCATAGGGCCATTTTTTATATAGCCTTCTATCTAATGTTACATTTCAAAGAATTATTAGAAACCTTAACCCTGAAAAAGTCTGTGGGAATACAGTTGCATAGCCAATGAAATTAACAATTTGATCTAAGCATCTAGGTCATGGTTTAACGTCCTAAGCATAGTATAAACTAGCCGGAATCTTTGTTTATTTTCCCTCAAGGGCAAGTCTCTTTGACCTGTGTTGTTTGCTCCTGTAATCCAAACAGTTCGAATAATGCTTGGTGCATATTAGAAACTCAAAAAATATTTGTTGAGTAAATGACTGAGTGACTTACGATTGTGTACAAGAGGGCAATATGTGAGTTTATATTGATGAAATTAACTAGATGAAGGGAGAAGGGATGTAGAGCTTAGCAAAAAGAGAGAACTGTATGTTCAAAGGCCCTGATGCAGAACGTAATGGCCCATTATTGAAAATCCTATAGAACATAGGTAAGTGGTTTGAGATAGCCCTGGAGATAGAAATGGACTATATATTTTTTAAACTTCTTATTTTTCACTGGGATATAGCTGATTAATAATGTTGTAATAATTTCAGGTTAACAGTGAAGGGACTCAGTCATACATATACATGTAACCATTCTCCCCTAAACTCCTCTCCCATCCAGGCTGCCTCATAACATTAAGCAGAGTTCCATGTGCTCTACAGCAGGACCTTGTTGGTTACGTATTTTAAATAAGTTCAGTTCAGTTCAGTCGCTCAGTCGTGTCCGAATCTCTGCGACCCCATGAATCACAGCACGCCAGGCCTCTCTGTCCATCACCAACTCCTGGAGTTCACTCAAACTCATGTCCATCGAGTCGGTGATGCCATCCAGCCATCTCATTCTCCGTCATCCCCTTCTCCTCCCGCCCCCAATCCCTCCCAGCATCAGAGTCTTTTCCAGTGAGTCAACTTGTCGCATGAGGTGGCCAAAGTATTGGAGTTTCAGCTTTAGCACCAGTCCTTCCAATGAACACCCAGGACTGATCTCCTTTAGAATGGACTGGTTGGATCTCCTTGCAGTCCAAGGGATTCTCAAGAGTCTTCTCCAGCACCACAGTTCAAAAGCATCAATTCTTCGGCGATTAGTTTTCTTCACAGTCCAACTCTCACATCCATACATAACCACTGGAAAAACCATAGCCTTGACTAGACAGACCTTTGTTGGCAAAGTAATGTCTCTGCTTTTTAATATGCTATCTAGGTTGGTCATAACTTTCCTTCCAAGGAGTAAGCATCTTTTAATTTCATGTCTACAATCAGCATCTGCAGTGATTTTGGAGCCCTCCAAAATAAAGCCTGACACTGTTTCCACTGTTTCCCCATCCATTTCCCATGAAGTGATGGGACCAGATGCAATGATCTTAGTTTTCTGAATGTTGAGCTTCAAGCCAACTTTTTCACTCTCCTCTTTCACTTTCATTAAGAGGCTTTTTAGTTCCTCTTCACTAAATTGGTATGTAAATAGACTATATTATAAAAATCTTTTTAGGCCATAATAAGAATGGTGGGTTTTTCTTTTCTTTCTTTTTTTTTTAATTAATTTGTTTAATTGGAGGCTAATTACTTTACAATATTGTGGTGGTTTTTGCTGTACATCAACATGAATCAGCCATAGGTGTACATGTATCCCACCATCCTGAACTTCCCTCCCACCACCCTCCCCACCCCATCCTTCTGGGTTGTCCCAGAATACCAGCTTTGAGTGCCCTGCTTCATGCTTCAAAATTGCACTGGTCATCTATTTTACACATGGTAATATACATGTTTCAATGCTAATCTCTCATATTGTTCCACCCTCTAGCAGTCAGAAGCATTGCTGGATTTCAGGCAGGGTGGAGTTATGATTTGCATTTTGAGGAAATTATGCTTATGGAGTTGAGAAAGTTTAAGAGTTCAGCATGAGTGAAAACAGGGAGCCCATTTTTAGTAGGCTGTGTGGTACTGCAGGTAAGAGATGGTGAGGGCTGCCCTAGATGGTAATGATGTAAAGGAAAGAAAACTTCTCTTGCTTGCATAAGGTCACAAAGTGCGTGTGTCCATGCTCAGTCGCTTCAGTCATGTACAACTCTTTGTGAACCTATGGGCTGTAGACTGACACGCTCCTCTGTCTGTGGGATTCTCCAGGAAAGAATACTGGAGTGGGTTGCCATGCACTCCTCCAGAGGATCTTCCCAACCCAAGGATCGAACCCAGGTCTCTCCCATTGTAGACGGATTCTTTATCATCTCTGCTACCAGGGAAGTCCAAGAATACTGGAGTGGGTAGACTATCCCTTCTCCAGGGGATCTTCCCGACTCAGGGATCAAACCAGGGTCTCCTGCATTGCAGATGGATTCTTTACCAACTGAGCTACCAGGGAAGCCCAAGTTCACAGATTACTGTGCACTTTCTCCATACCATTTATCAATGTTTGTAACTGACCATTCGTTTGTATGACTATTGAATAATATCTGCCCATACAATATCTGATCTCTATGTTTAGTTTGATTCTCCACCATACACTAGCTTTTAACTCAATACCTGGCATGTAGCAACCGCTCAGCAAATATTTATAGACTGAATGAACGAAAGCACATTCAAAATTAAAACTGTCTTTAAACAAAAGCCCAGATTCAGACGGCTTCACAGCTGAATTCTACCAAAAATTTAGAGAAGGGCTAACACCTATCCTACTCAAACTCTTCCAGAAAATTGCAGACGAAGATAAACTTCCTAACTCATTCTATGAGGCCACCATCACCCTTATACCAAAACCTGACAAAGGTGCCACAAAAAAAAAGAGAACTTCAGGCCAATATCACTGATGAACATAGATGCAAAAATCCTTAACAAAATTCTAGTGATCAGAATCCAACAACACATTAAAAAGGTCATACATCATGACCAAGTGGGCCTTATCCCAGGGATGCAAGGATTCTTCAATATCTGCAAATCAATCAATGTAATAAACCACGTTAACAAATTGAAAACTAAAGACCATATGATTATCTCAATAGATGCAGAGAAAGCCTTTGACAAAATTCAACATACATTTATGATCAAAACCCTCCAGAAGGTGGGAATAGAAGGAACATTCCTCAACATAATAAAAGCTATATATGACAAACCCACAGCAAACATTATCCTCAATGGTGAAAAACTGAAAGCGTTTCCCCTAAAGTCAGGAACAAGACAAGGGTGCCCACTCTCACCACTACTATTCAACATAGTTCTGGAAGTTTTGGCTACAGCAATCAGAGCAGAAAAAGACATAAAAGGGATCCAAATTGGAAAAGAAGAAGTAAAACTCTCACTGTTTGCAGATGACATGATCCTCTACACAGAAAACCCGAAAGACTTTACCAGAAAATTACTAGAGCTAATCAATGAATATAGTAAAGTTGCAGGATATAAAATCAACACACAGAAATCCCTTGCATTCCTATACACTAATAATGAGAAAATAGAAAGAGAAATTAAGGAAACTATTCCATTCACTGTTGCAATGAAAAGAATAAAATACTTAGGAATATATCCACCTAAGGAAACAAAAGACCTATATATAGAAAACTATAAAACATTGGTGAAAGAAATCAGAGAGGAGACTAATAGATGGAGAAATATACCATGTTCATGGATTGGAAGAATTAATATTGTGAAAATGAATATATTACCCAAAGTAATTTATAAGTTCAATGCAATCCCTATCAAGCTACCAACAGTGTTTTTCACAGAGCTAGAACAAATAATATCACAATTTTTATGGAAATACAAAAAACCTCGAATAGCCAAAGCAATCTTGAGAAAGAAGAATGGAACTGGGGGAATCAACCTGCCGGACTTCAGGCTCTACTACAAAGCCACACTCATCAAAACAGTATGGTACTGGCATAAAGACAGAAATATAGATCAATGGAACAAAATAGAAAGCCCAGAGATAAATCCATGCACCTATGGACACCTTATCTTTGACAAAGGAGGCAAGAATATTCAATGGAGAAAAGACAATCTCTTTAACAAGTGGTGCTGGGAAAACTGGTCAACCACTTGTAAAAGAATGAAACTAGAACACTTCCTAACACCATACACCAAAATAAACTCAAAATGGACTAAAGAACTAAATGTAAGACCAGATTCTATAAAACTCCTAGCGGAGAACATAGGCAAAACACTCTCTGACATAAACCACAGCAGGATCCTCCATGACCCCACCTCCCATAATATTGGAAATAAAAGCTAAAATCAACAAATGGGACCTAATTAAAATTAAAAGCTTCTGCACATCAAAGGAAACTATAAGCAAGGTGAAAAGACAGCCTTCAGAATGGGAAAAAATAATAGCAAATGAAGCAACTGACAAAGGATTAATCTCAAAAATATACAAGAAACACCTGCAGCTCAATTCCAGAAAAATAAACAACCCAATCAAAAAATGGGCCAAAGAACTAAACAGACATTTCTCCAAAGAAGACATACAGATGGCTAACAAACACATGAAAAGATGCTCAACATCACTCATAATCAGAGAAATGCAAATCAAAACCACAATGAGGTACCATTTCATGCCAGTTAGAATGGCTGCTATCCAAACGTCTACAAGCAATAAATGCTGGAGAGGGTGTGGAGAAAAGGGAACCCTCTTACACTGTTGGTGGGAATGCAAACTAGTACAACCACTATGGAGAACAGTGTTCAGTTCAGTTCAGTTCAGTTCAGTCGCTCAGTCGTGTCCGACTCTCCGCGACCCCATGAATCACAGCACGCCAGGCCTCCCTGTCCATCACCAACTCCCTGAGTTCACTCAAACTCATGTCCACTGTGGAGATTCCTTAAAAAACTGGAAATAGAACTGCCATATGATCCAGCAATCGCACTCCTGGGCATACATACCGAGGAAACCAGAATTGAAAGAGACACATGTACTCCAATGTTCATTGCAGCACTGTTTATAATAGCCAGGACATGGAAGCAACCTAGATGTCCATCTGCAGACGAATGGATAAGAAAACTGTGGTACATTTACACAATTGAGTACTACTCAGCAATTAAAAAGAATACTTTTGAATTAGTTCTAATGAGGTGGATGAAACTGGAGCCTATTTTACAGAGTGAAGTAAGCCAGAAAGAAAAACACCAATACAGTACACATACATATGGAATATAGCAAGAGGATAATGATAACCCAGTATATGAGACAGCAGGAGAGACACTGATGTGTGGAGCAGTCTTTTGGACTCTGTGGGAGAGGGCGAGGCTGGGATGATCTGGGAAAATGCCATTGAAGCATGTATATTATCATACGTGAAATGAATTTGACATGGTTGGGGGCTCCCCACCTCAACACCCTGTGGATTCAAGAGGCTGTTCCTTCTGGAAGTGTATAAATTAGCCTGGGATGGAACCTGCACGCTGAATTTACTAATTAAGAAATGAGAAACCAGAACTATAAAGGTGGCATAGAAATACAAGAAACCATTCTTAAGTAATCTTTTAAAACTTTGAACAGAGTTACAGATTTTACCATTTGCGATAAACTGGTATGTATAATTTAACCAGAACCAAAAGAAAATTAGTATTGTGTGAATTCTGAAGCACTTTCAACATGTTGTAGGAATAATGTGGACTTTCTTGAGTTTTACACATTCATAAGTAAACAGTCTGTATCTCGTGCCTTTGTTGGCTTTCTGTGAGCTGTATTTTCTGGGAAGTGAGCAGCTCTCATTCCTGTAACTCTTGTAATTCAGTCATTCATGTGCCTCCTTCATGAGGATTCAGTACGGCTGTGGTGCTGTTATCCCTCTGATAGGAACTCTAACTCTGTGTAAAGCCCCAAAGATCTGTTACTTATTTTTATTTTATATTGTACTATATTTCAATTATACTGTTATGTTTGTTTCAGGTGTATAGCAAAGTGATACAGTCATATATATATATATATATATTTATGAATTAACAAAAGCAGTTCCCATCTTTTGATGGGGTGCTCATGGTTTATAACATAAATGGCATTATTTTGAGAGAGGGATAACTTAGGTATGGTATTGGGTGTTTTTTTTTTTCTTTTTGCAGCCTGAGGCAGTTGTAAAATAACTTAATGCAGCTTTTTACAACTGTGTATTCTATAGTATTTTTTCATTTGGTGAAATTTTAACTGTTAATGTTTTTGGCATTGTGCTTTGTACCATTTATTAAATGAAAATTTTTAAAAAATAAAGAGAAACTTGTTAAACAATCCATGTGTGAAACAACTTTAGAATTTTTAAAGAAATCTCAAAGTACTATAAAAACCTTAAAATGTATGGGAATTCTAGGGCTTATTGCATTTTTTTAATGTTTCTAAAAGATGATTGGCTGACATAGTTCCACTTTGAGTAGCCCCCTGGCTTATGAGGCAATTTATTCCATTGCCAAAGAACTGCACTTTGAAAGTAATTCTTATGATAAAACAAAAACCTATATTCTTTTCATTCCCATTATTAATCCTAGTTCTGAATTCTGGAACATCATAGGAAAAACCTAGTCATTTTATTATTGTAGGAATTCTTTAAGTATTTAAAGGCAGCTTTGCCAACAAAGGTCCGTCTAGTCAAGGCTATGGTTTTTCCCGTGGTCATGTATGGATGTGAGAGTTGGACTGTGAAGAAAGCTGAGGGCTGAAGAATTTATGCTTTTGAACTGTGGTGTTGGAGAAGACTCTTGAGAGTCCCTTGGACTGCAAGGAGATCCAACCAGTCCATTCTAAAGGAGATCAATCCTGGGTGTTCATTGGAAGGACTGATGCTAAAGCTGAAACTCCAATACTTTGGCCACTTCATGCGACGAGTTGACTCACTGGAAAAGACTCTGATGCTGGGAAAGGTTGGGGACGGGAGGAGATGGGGACGACAGAGAATGAGATGGCTGGATGGCATCACCGACTCGATGGAGGTGAGTTTGAGTGAACTCTGGGAGTTGGTGATGGACAGGGAGGCCTTGCGTGCTGTGATTCATGGGGTCACAAAGAGTCGGACATGACTGAGCGACTGAACTGAACTGAACTGAACTGAACTGTTGAATCTACTCTTTCAAGGTTAAACAATCTCAGTTGCTGGTGGCTCACCAGTAAAGAATCCACCTGTGATGTAGGAACCATAGGAGATATGGTTTCAACCCCTGGTTCTGGAAGATCCCCTGGAGGAGGGCATGGCAACCCACCCCAGCATTCTTGCCTAGACAATCCTATTAGCAGAGGAGCCTGGCGTGCTACCATCCATAGGTTTGCAAAGAGTTGGACGCCACTGAAGCAACTGAGCAAGCATACATATGTATATAGTTTTTAAATTTATGAGGCTAAGAGTCAACACAATACTGCAATTGTGATATCACCAGCCCAGCATGTAGTGGGTTTACAGCTTTCTACGATCTGAACTTTATATTTAAATTATTTTTAAAACTTAATTGACTGAGGAAAAGTCACATGCCTAAGTTGGGTTCTCCTCATTCACATCTCTTGTTTCTAGCTATGTGATTATTTCCCATTACGTGTGAACCTCGAGATTGTCATAGTAAAAACATTATGATCAAAAATATAAATGATCCTTGCCATAATGCACTTACATTGATTAAAAAACAATAATTTTCAGCATGTTTCTAATTTCCAAGCAGAATTCAAAACAATTATTTCAACTCAAATACTTTTTAATAAAAGGCTGGTTTTCACATAGAAGCATAGATAATGTTGCACATGAAAGTCAGCTGTTCTTTGTATAAAATGTGGCTCACCCAAGGAATGCACGTGCTTTCTAAAAGATAGCTCCAAACTGTGAAACTTTTCAATTTTAATTAGGATAATAATACCTACCACATTAATTGGCTATTTTCTCACATCTAATAAGTCTGTTAGTAAAAATCTAAAAATATATTTAAGCACATGAAACAAAACCATGTCCAATTATTAAGGGAAGCTGTAATTTTAATCTGTTTGTTCAACCTCGATCAAATATATTGATAAATAATAATTTAGCTATTATAGCTGATAAACTGAAGTCTAAATACTACAGGATTATTGAGTAAGTTATTAATTATGGAGTCTAGCTAAATCAGAATCCATTATAAGCTATAGTAGCTTTTATTAAATGTAATCACTACTATAAATATTAACACTGTCATTATAAGTATAATGGAAAATGTCAAGAAATTTCTAATTTTGAAATGTATTATTTTGCATCTTGTCTTATTGGATCTTCTAATAATAGATAAAATAGGACCTGTAAGAATTCTTTAAAAGAAATTGATATGGAAAGAAACAGAAAAATTGAATGTGCATAAGAAAAATGTATATCATAATATATCAAAAACTAACAGCTATTTTACAATCAATAATTTTTACTATATGTAAGTAATATCTTAACAAGAAATTTGATATCTATGGTACATATTATATAATTTAATACTTATTAATGAGTAATATTACATCTATATGATATTTAATAATAGTATGAAATAATCACATACAGTATATAAGCATACATACACACATATATATATGTTTTCATAAGTACATAGATTTTTTAACTGGATCACATTTAGATACAATAGTCTCCCCTTATTTTGGGGGGATAAGTGTCAAGACCCCCAGTGGATGCCTGAAACCACAGATAGTATTAAACCCTATGTATGCTACTTTTTCCTAGACACATATACCTATGATAAAGTTTAATTTATAAATCAGGCACAGTAGGAGATTAACAATATTAATGAAATAGAATAATTATAACAATATACTATAATGAAAGTTATATGACTATAGTCTCTCTCTTAAAAAACCTTATGACACAGATTTTTTTTAAGATTTATTTTTCATGTGAGCCATTTTTTAAAATAATTTTTATTTATTTAATTTTGCTTGTGCTGGGTCTTTGTTGCTGTGCGGGCTTTTCTGTAATTGCAGAGAGCAGGGGCTACTCTTTGTTGCAGTGTGCAGGCTTCTCATTGCGGTGGCTTCTCTTGTGGAGCCCCGGCTCTAGTGCACACAGGTTTCAGTAGTTGTGTACGTGGGCTCAGGAGTTGCAACACATGCTCAGTAGTTGCAGCACAACCCAGTAGTTGTGACTTCTGGGTTCCAGAACACAACCTCAGTGGTTGTGGTAGATTGGGCTTTGTTGCTCCGCAGCCTGTGGGATCTTCCTGGACCAGTGATCGAACCCGTGTCTCCTGCATTGGCAGGCCGATTCTTTACCTCTGAGCCATAAGGAAAGCCCCTTATGGTACAAATTTAATGCCTTTTATTATCTTTGCTAAGCATTTACCACACACTGTGGCTAGAACTTGTTCAGTTTGGGATACAACAACAAAACTGGTACAAATTTCTTTTTCCTTCTCAGCAAATTCACGGATAGAAGATTCCTTCTTACCATAGATTTTAGCAGGCTTCAAGCTTCCTTTCCTTGCTAAGTTGAGAACATTCACCTTTTCACTTAAAGGTTTATGGCTTCACTTATGGCTTCTCTTCGACACATCTGAACTACCAATATCACTACTCTTGCACTCTGGGACCATTATTAAATAAACTAACAGTTACTTGAACACAGCACTGTGATACCAAGACTGTCCATCTGATGACCACGATGGCTGCTAAGTGAGTTATAGACAGAATCCACAGGACAAACAGGGTTCATGTCATGAGATTTCATCGTGCTACTCAGAAAAACATGCAATGTAAAACATATGAATTGTTTATTTCTGGAAACCTCCATTTAATATTTTTCTACTGGGTTGACTGCAGGTGACTGAAACCTCAGACACTGTGAATAAGAAGGAAATACTGTAAATGCACTTATTTATTTTTCTATAGGCTGAGCAGTTATCAGATTTTTAGTAAATAAATGCTAATTGTAACTAAGTTCAGATTCATATTCACAAAAGATTCTTTTCACATAATAAGTTCGCTTGGTAGAACAATTGTTAGTTTGTACAATAAATAAGTCTCAGCTCATAAAATTAAAAGAAATAATACCATCTGGACAGTTACTTAAAAGCTGGACCAGATGGTCAGTTGAGGTTTTATTCATTTTTATTAATCTTTATTTTCTATTGTAATTTCTGTTAGTTAAATTAATTTCCTTTTATTGCAGATAGGAAGCATCCTATAAATAAATCAGAACCAGTCCAATGATCTTTGCACTTTTGCTTCAATACTTAGGTACTAAGAATTCTGAAAGACTATATTATTCCTTCACACAATTTTACAATTTTTAGTCAATGTCAAATTTTTTCATAAAACTTTAAATAGTTGTAATTTATATTTTCTAACATGTAATTACTGATGCAGTTTTTAAAAGTCTTGTTTCATTTTAAAATGTAACAAGTGGATTATGCATAGCAAATGAAACCACAAACAAAACAAAAAAACAGTCCTCAGAATAGGAGAAAATAGTTGCAGATAAAGCAACCAATAAGGAATTAATCTCCAAAATAACTAACATCTCATGCAACTCAATATAAACATAAATAAATAAATAACCCAATCACAAAATGACTCCTCTGCCGTGGAATTCTCCAGCCAAGAATATTGGAGTGGGTAGCCATTTCCTTCTCCAGGGGATCTTCCCAACCCACGGATCGAACCTAGGTCTCTTGCATTGCAAGAAGATTCTTTACTGCCTGAGCTACTAGGGAAGCCCATTCAAAAATGAGGGAAGATCTAAATAGATGTATTTTCAAATATGATGCAGAAATGGCCAACAAGCACAAGAAAAGATGCTCAACATCAATAATTATCACAGAGGCAGACGCGGGAGACGCCCGGCTCCGGCGGCGCAGACACGGGAGACGCCCGGCTCCGGCGCAACCGACCACGTGCAGAATAGTGGCTGAGATGAGCTACCCCACGCCCAGGGTTAGGGCGGTGGCCGAGAGGAGCTGTACCACGTTCAGGAGGCGGTGGCTGCTTGGGCACCAGAGGGCCGAGAGGAGCTGATCTACATTCAAAGCAGGAGGCGCGGCCTTGAGGAGATACCCCTCGTCCAAGGTAAGGTACAGCGGCTGCGCCTTGCTGGAGCAGCTGGGAAGAGATACTCCACGACCAAGTGGAATATAAGAATCCAGTGTTCTGGGGAGGAAGGAACAAGATGGCGGAGGGATAAGATGGCAAGACCACTTTCTCCCCCACAAATTCATCAAAAGAACATTTGAACGCGGAGTAAAGTCCACAAAACAACTTCTGAATACTGGCAGAGGACATCAGGCTCCCAGAAAAGCAGCCCATTGTCTTCTAAAGGAGAGAGAAGAAATCCAGCTCCACCCACCAGAACACCGACACGTGCTTCCCTAACCAGGGAACCCGGACAAGTCACCCGTCCAACCCCACACACAGTGAGGAAACTACGTAATAAAGAGAACTCCACAAACTGCAAGAAGAGGGAAAGGCCACCCCAAGCAAAGCAATATAAGCAAGATGAAGAGGCAGAGAAATACCCAGCAAGTAAAGGAACAAGATAATTGCCCACCAACACAAACAAAAGAAGAAGATATAGGGAATTTACCTGATAAAGAATTTCAAATTTTGATGGTGAAAATAATTCAAAATCTTGAAAGCAAAATGGAGTTACAGATAAATAACCTGGAGAAAAGGATTGAGAAGATGGAAGAAAGATTTAATAAGGACTTAGAAGAAATAAAAAAGAGTCAATATACAATGAATAATGCAATAGATGAGATCAGAAACACTCTGGAGGGAACAAACAGTAGAATAACAGAGGCAGAAGACAGGATAAGCGAGCTAGAAGATAGAATTGTAGAAATAAATGAAACAGAGAGGAAAAAAGAAAAACGAATTAAAAGAAATGAGGACAATATTAGAGACCTCTGGGACAATGTTAAACACTCCAACATTCGAATCATAGGAGTCCCAGAAGAAGAAGACAAAAAGAAAGACCATGAGAGAATACTTGAGGAGATAATAGTTGAAAACTTCCCTAAAATGGGGAAAGAAATAATCACCCAAGTCCAAGAAACCCAGAGAGTCCCCAACAGGATAAACCCAAGGCGAAATACTGCAAGACACGTATTAATCAAATTAACAAAGATCAAACACAAAGAACAAATATTAAAAGCAGCAAGGGAAAAGCAGCAAATAACACATAAGGGGATTCCCATAAGGATAACAGCTGATCTTTTAACAGAAACTCTTCAGGCCAGAAGGGAGTGGCAAGACATACTTAAAGTGATGAAAGAACATACCCTACAGCCCAGATTACTATACCCAGCAAGGATCTCATTCAAATATGAAGGAGAAATCAAAAGCTTTACAGACAAGCAGAAGCTGAGGGAATTCAGCATCACCAAACCAGCTCTCCAACAAATGCTAAAGGATCTTCTATAGACAGGATACACAGAAAGAGTGTATAAACTTGAACCCAAAGCAATAAACAAAATGGCTACGGGATCGTACTTATCAATAATTACCTTAAACGTAAATGGGTTGAAATTTTCAAAAAGGCTAGGAAACAATTCTCATAGCCATCAATAGTTCAGTGTTGAGTTCATGAATAGTTTTTAAAGTTTGGGACAAACTGTAGTATTTGCTATTTGAAGTACTATTTGTAATTGGCATATTACGATGTAACATTGGTCTTCATTTCCATCTTAAAACGCCTAAAAATGCCTAACAGGTTTTTAGATTTGTGAATTTTAGTTGAAATGTATTTTACGATGTTACTAAACCTGCAGAAATATTGAAATATTTCAGAGAACTTATTCACTGTACATTTAATTTATTTTATTTATAAAAGTTATGAACTGTAGAAAGTTTTACTTGTTGGGTCAAATGCTTGTTGCTTCAAATGCTTGTTGCATTTAAAGTGCTAGTTACAAGAAAATCAAATACCTTCAATGTATAAATGCTATTAAGTTTTTAAAGGACTCTGGAGTATAAGTAATTTTGTTTAAAGAAATTTAGTCTGTTCAACTTGAAAAAAATAAATAAATAAAATTGGAAAAAATAAAAAATAAAAACTCCACAAAACTGCAAAAGCCCAATGTAAAGGCAGAGGTTTATAATAACAGTAAAAAGTGTGACTGAATATACACATATACACATACACCCATAAGCAAAATCAAAACAGTCCAAGGAAAATAAAGTACAATAGACTGATCCAGCGAACAAAGGAAACCAAAAATTATATCTACCAGTTAAGAACAAAACTAACTAAAGTACAAACTGGAAAACAAAACTAAAGCAAGGTGCCAAGTGGGGAAGAAAGCAATGAAAACAAACCTAACAAATATGTTGAGAGGAAAGGAAAGAAAGTAAAGAAAGAAAGAATAGACATGCAAAGTTAAATGGAGGTAGATAAAGAAGATTTAAACATTAAAGTTTAATTGCAAGGGGGAAAGAACAGTAGGGAAAGCAAACAAGGGAATAAATGTAGAAAAAATAATAATAGGTTCAAAAATTAAAATTAAAGAAAAAAAAAAAGAAAACTCCAGAGAACTGTAAAAACCCAGAAGCCCAATGTAGAGACAGAGGTTTATAACAGCAATAAAAAATGTGACTGAGGAAAAAATTAGATTTCATAGTGCCAATTAAATCAACAACTACAACAGAGCAGGGAAATAAAGGAAAAAGAAACAAATACAAAAGAATCTATAGAACAAGTCAAAACATAAGAATAATAAACGTTTTTCTTGAGTCACTGTTGTCAGAGTCCTTTCCCTCGCTGGGAGTCACAGGTCACCTTACCTCCCTAGGATGCCCTCCAACACTGTGCTGATCTCTGGACCTGCTGTGGGGGCAGCTCAGAATCTAATCTTGTCCTACTCCTGTGTGTTCTCGCCTCCAATGTCCACAGCTATCAGAACTAGTGTGTTTTCTTTTGTGGGAATTCTCAATGTCTTTCTATGTATTTCATAGACACAGAGTCTGCTGAGTTGATCATGTGGATTTAATCCGCAGTTTATACAGCTGGTGGGAAGGTTTTGGGTCTTCTTCCTTAGCCACACTAACCCTGGGTTTCAATTGTGGTTTTATTTCCACCTCTGCATGTGGGTCATCCACTGGGGTTTGCTCCTGAGGCTGCCCTGGAGGACTTGGGTTTGCCCCTTTGAGGGCCAGGTATGGAGGTGGTGCAGCTACTTAGGTTGCAGGGGTTCTGGCAGCACCAGGTACTCAGAGGGATTGGAGGCTAGGGCAACAGGAAATATAGTGCTCTAGAAGGGTACGGCAATGGCAAGCCACTCCAGTACTGTTGCCTAGAAATCCCATGGACGGAGGAGCCTGGTAGGCTGCAGTCCGTGGGGTCACACAGAGTCGGACACGACTGAAGTGACTTAGCAGTAGCAGTAGCAGTAGCAGAAGGGTACGGCAACAAGTATTGGCCAATACGCTCCAGCATTCTTGCCTAGAGAAACCCCCTGACGGAGAAGCCTGGCAGGCCACAGTCTACAGGACTGCAAAGAGTTGGACACGACTGAAGTGAACACTGTGTGCATAGACGTGAGCCCAGTGAGAGTCGAGCATGAAGGTAGCATAGCTGTTTGGCTTGCGGGGACCCTGGTGGTGCAAAGTGTGCAGGGACATGGACTGCCTCCACCCCAGGAGTTATAGCCCTATCAGAATCTTTTTTGAAGCCTCTTGTAGCTGGCAATCAGAAGGCCTCTGGTCAGTCTTTCTCTGTAGCTCTGCCTATTCAGGCACTTAGAGGGCTTCCTTGCCTGGGGTCCTTCTCTATTGTTCGGTGCATCAAGAACATAGAGGGGCCCCCCTGGCTGGGGTCCTACTCTGTAGATTGGTGCATTAGGCACTTAAAGGGACACTCTGGGTGGGGTCCTTGTCTGTTATTCAGTGCGTCAGGGGTTTAATGGGCCAACCTCTCTATTGTTTTACTGCTGATGCTGGCGTGTGGGAAGAGAGAGGCTATGGTGATGGCTCCATCCTCTGTGTGTGACTTAGCAGTATCACCTTGCTTCCATGGCTGCCCAGCTTTCCTCCACAGGCATTTCCCACCAGAGTCTCTTCCCTCACATCCCGTTGATCTGTCTCTCCATAGTCAACAGCAGCCCTCACCCTAGGATTGCTCCATAATCCCTAAACTCCAGCTCCCAGCTTCTGTGCCTTCCAGAGGACCTGCATCCCTGCCCGGGGTATATATGGCTGTGCCAAGGACTGTCTGATTCTCATTCAATTTAGGCTGCCACAGATCAGCTGTTTCACTCTCAGCCTTAAATGTTTCTCCTCTGACTCAGACGGTTGCCCCAATGTGGGGATTGGACCCCTGCTTCAGTTCCCCCACTAGCTGAGGGCAGGTCCAGTCCTACTGACACTCCTATTTTCCCCCCAGTCCCTTCATTTTACTGAATTTTGCGTGATTCTGTATATTCTTTTCTGCGGGTCAGGTATTCCTGTCTGCTCTCAATTGGTGTTCTGCTTGCACTTCTGTGTCTGAAGGTGTATTCCTGATGTATCCATGGAGAGAGATATACTCGACATCCACCTTCTCTGCCATCTTGTTTTCCCCTGAATGTTGAGTTTTAAGCTAGCTTTTTCACTAGCTCCTTTTCATTTTATGCCATTTGGCTGGTGTCATTTGCATATGTGAGGCTGTTGCTATCTTGATTCCAGCTTGCAATTCATCCAGCATGGTATTTCGCATGGTGTACTCTGCATGTAAGTTAACTGTATCTTCTCCATTTCCTTCTGTCCCAATTTTTCCTGCCAAATTCTCATTTTTATTTTATTCCTCAGTTATATGAGAAACATGGAAGTCCTATAACTCCAGTTTTATTTTGGGAGATTATGAAAATGGGAAGATTGGCAAAAGTCAGAATGTACAATCCAGCTAGCACTGGCTAGTATGATATGGAAAATCTCCATGGGCAAGGAAAGAGTCCCATACCAGAACTGTAGTTTTTATAGGGAAGATGCAGGAGAGTAGAAAGGGTAGTTCAGTTCAGTTCAGTCGTTCAGTCGTGTCCAACTCTTTGCGACCCCATGAATCACAGCACTCCAGGCCTCCCTGTCCATCACCAACTCCCGGAGTTCACTCAAACTCACCTCCATCGAGTCGGTGATGCCATCCAGCCATCTCATTCTCTGTCGTCCACTTCTCCTCCTGCCCCCAATCCCTCCCAGCATTAGAGTCTTTTCCAGTGAGTCAACCCATCGCATGAGGTGGCCAAAGTATTGGAGTTTCAGCTTTAGCATCAGTCCTTCCAATGAACACCCAGGACTGAACACCCAGGACTGATCTCCTTTAGAATGGACTGGTTGGATCTCCTTGCAGTCCAAGGGACTCTCAAGAGTCTTCTCCAACACCACAGTTCAAAAGCATCAATTCTTCAGCAATCAGCTTTCTTCACAGTCCAACTCTCACATCCATACATGACCACTGGAAAAACCATAGCCTTGACTAGACGGACCTTGGTTGGCAAAGTAGTGTCTCTGCTTTTTAATATGCTATCCAGATCTGATCTGATAAAGCAGGTGCTCACAAACAAACCGGGTGAGCTGGAGCACATGATCCCACTGTTACTATGTGTGCAGGACTCAGATGGATGAACGTTGAGCTTAGTATATTTCTAAGCTAGCGTACAAATCAAATGCTTTAGTATTTCGGGGCGGGGGAGGTGGAATCTGCTCTGCTGTGCTGGCATCTGGTGATATAAAGTTCAAAACCATGGAAGCCATCCTCAGTGTCTTCACACTAAAAACATAGGCATAGATATGCAAACAAAGAATATGCCCAGGGAAGGGAGAAACTCCCTACCCCACCCTCCTTCTTTTGGAGGAGTCAGTGATTATTTCAGAAACAATAAATAAGGTGATGTGGCAGATGAGCAGTAATTTGATGGGAAACTGAATAATGAGTGGACATTAACCAGTTCTGTTCATGTGAGTTAAGGACTTCCCTGGTGGCACTAGTGGCAAAGACCCTGCCTGCCAATGCAGGAGACTTAAGAGATGTGGGTTTGATCCCTTGGTTGGTAAGATCCCCTGGAGAAGGAAATGTCAACCCACTCCAGTATTCTTGTGTGGAGAATCCCATGGATAGAGGAGCCTGGTGGGCTACAGTCCATAGCATTGCAAAGAGTCAGACATAACTGAAGTGACTTAGCATGCATGCATACATGTGAGTTTTTAAAAGTGCCTTAGGAAGTAAATCAGGAAATTATGCAGCATTGGGCTAAATAGATTTTCTGAAGAAGGAGACTGAGATCACACATTTCTTCAAACTCCACAGCCTGGCCACTGACTGAGGAAAGCATAATTTGGGATGGAGTTTTGTACTGATTTAGAGGGTATAAAGAAATTGAGGTGAAGCTTTGACCTTGAAGTGAAAGAGATGTCCAAGTGTCCCAGCACATGTCAGGAGAAAAGATGTTTTCCAACGAAACCACCTACGATCCAGGGAAGCATGAAGTTAAAGGAGATGCTTACAAAGACGAAGTCTCACTACCCGGAAGGGATAGAAAACTACAATTTTGAAACATGAGTGTTTATCTACTCTTTGTATTACATCTTGTACTGCCTTTTAATATAACAGAAGTGCTATTGAAAATATCATATTGTCTTAACTTTTTTGAGGGAGATAGGTTGCTATTCAGGCTCAGGTCAAAATGTAAGTGAGAGTTAAGATGACAGCACGAGCAAACACTCTGTAATGAAATAGACTCTAGCTATATGTGAAAGCTGGGTGTGGGGGGTGAAAGATTCAGCAGTACGTGTTCAGAAATGTTCCCAAAACATCACTCTGACTTCTGCTCTTGAATTTGACAGTGTCTTTATAGAGGACTGATTAAACTTGGGTATCTTTGCCCTTCTGTGAGGTTAGAAATATCAGTGGGGGTTGGAGAGGCAGCTGGTTCTAAGATGTTAGGAGAGGCTGCTGTTTCATCAAGTCCTATACAGATGGGCCCACCAACTGGAGGATGCTGATTCCAGTATAAAGACATTTCCTCCCCGCCCCTGCTTAGTGAGACAAGCAAGGACTTCTATATTTATGCAATCATTTATTCCTTTATGCATTTCATAAATATTTATCGACTACCTGCTAAGTTCTGTGTTTTCTGCCAATGGCCAGAGAAAGGCAGTGCCCCTGTGATGGTGCTATAGGCAAAAGTCAAGTCCTGCACAGAGTTCAGACTCCAAACAATTGCAGGAGGGGGAGCTGCTGCAGCTCTGGGCTACTTCAGCATGCAGACGAGCAGAATGCCCTGCAAGGCCCATCGCTGTATGCTTCTGTATCTGCTCAACTTCAGACAAGCCTGCAGATAGGAAATGGCTCTATCATTCAAGATGTCACTAAGAGATGTGGAAAAGATTTTGCAGCGTCTGAAGTCTAAGCAGGGACACTGAAGGAGAGAAAAGACAGTAAAATAAAAAGGAAAAGAAAAAGAGTAATTTTGCAGAAGAGAAAATAGTAAACTAAAAGGGAGATAGCAAAGTGATATGACCTAAAAGAAAACGCATTGAACTTAGTACAAAAATCCTGTTTCTCATGCACTTACTATATTCCATACATCGTATTAGGTTATTTGATACCCATTCACAATGTGATGCTTGATAGCAACTCTATTCATGCCCTGTTTAAAGATAAACCAAAGTTTATTTGGTTGGGTTAAGTAACATATCAAATCATATCAAAAGTGAAACTGATAACAGTAATCTATTCTAGGATCTTTCCAAGACGACCAGAAAACAGAAGACATGGTTATTGGTGCTGATTTTAATATTAAAATATCTTGATTTGGATAAGTAAATTTGACATTTTGAAGCTTGGTTTCCTTGTCTATAAAATTATCTTCTCTAGGGTCAAATTCTAATCATGATAGAAAAATAAGCCATCCTTTGGCTCTTTATAAAATAAAAGATAGATGGAGAGAAGGGGAGGGGGGATGTGAAAAGAGAACGGCTAAGACACGAGAAAAATAGGTGGTGGAAGGACCCAGCATAAAAATTTAAATGCTAGAAGGAAATCAGGAATTGTAGATTGCAGGAGGAATAAAATTGTGAATATATAACGGTGTGTGAGAGAGAGAGATCTACTGATGCATTACCTGTAAATAATGGGGAATGGGTGATAGAGTGGTATTTAGCCTGGGTCTCAAGAGAAAGAACTGGTTGACTACCCCCTATATATACATGCACACACACTCCGCCCCCTACCACCATCACATACAACAATGATTAACCTTGAAAATCAGGGCAAGTTGCCTCACAAGGCAAACACAAAATGCAGAGGCCATTTGTTAGCCCCATGTAGCTCAGCTGGTAAAGAATCTGCCTGCAATGTGGGAGAGCTGGGTTCGATCCCTGGGTTGGGAATTACCCCTGGAGAAGGGAAAAGCTACCCAGTTCAGTATTCTGGCCTGGAAAATTCCATGGACTGTATAGTCCATGGGGTCACGAAGAGTCGGACACGACTGAACGACTTTCACTTTCACTGTTAGCCAAGTGGCATTTGGCCTGGAGGACAAACATACCCTGAGCGACTAACACTTTCACTTTCAAGGGAACACAGGCAACTCCTTTTGCGTGTATGACAAGTTAGATTTTCTATGTTCCAGCACTGTCATGGACTTTGGCTTCAATTCTTTTCTCTCTTTACATATCCAGTCCCCTCCAGGAAACAGGTGCGCTCAGAACTGGGCTAGAAGGGCTCTTGCATCCACTGCTTCATCAAACAAGAATTTCAAACACAATCTTTCCCATTGCCTACTCAACCAATTCTGTCAGTCTCTTCTCTTTAGATATTCCACATTCATCTGATGATGAATGAAAGAAAGAGCATTATCCTCCCACCCTTCCAAGAATGGGAAACACTGATGCCTCCAAGGGAATACAGTGGCTTCCCTGTAGCTCAGCTGGTAAAGAATTCATCTGCAATGCAGGAGACCCTGGTTTAATTCCTGTGGTGGGAAGATTCCCTAGAGAAGGGATAGACTACCCACTACAGTATTCTTGGGCTTCCCTGGTTGCTCAGATAGTAAAAAATCTGCCTGCAATGTAGGAGACCTGGGTTCAATCCCTGGGTTGGGAAGATTCCCTGGAGGAGGGGATGGCAACCTACTCCAGTATTCTTACCTGGAGAATCCCCACGTACAGAGGAACCTGGCAGGTAACAGTTCATGGGGTAGCAAAGAGTCAGACATGACTCAGTGACTAAGCACAGTACAGCACAAGGGAACACAAGCAGCTCCTTTTGTGTGTAGCAAAGGTTACCCCCTGACAGAAACCAGGGTAACCTTCTGGTACTTCTACCTTACATCTTGCACTTCTCTGGATTCAATAATTACCTGAAAGTCATAATGGTTTAAATGCTCAAACATCTGCATAGACTTTTTTCTTCTTTTCTTTAGTTTAACAAGATCTTAGATTTTAGCATGCATAAGTATTACTGGGTAAATTTGTACACACAAAACCTTTACCACACTTTGTGATTTGATATAAAGGATTTTTCAGGTGTCATTTTGGTAATTACCTAAAGGGAATTATTTTAATTGTGTTTCCCAGGTGGCATAGTGGTAAAGAATCTGCCTGCCAATGGAGGAGATGCAAGAGACAGGTTTGATCCCTGGGTCAGGAAGATGCCCTTGAGTAGGAAGTGGCAACTTGCTCCAGTATTCCTACCAGGAAAATTCCATAGACAGAGGAGCCTGGCAAGCTAGAGTCCATGGGGTCACAAAGAATTAGACACGTAGACACGACTGAGCACACAAGCACAATATTTTAATTACTCTGAATCTCAAATCTTACTTCAATGGCTCCACTAATAAGACTTGTAGATGTGGTTACTGACATTATAAAGTTGTATATGTGTGACCCGTTTTATTGTGACCTATATATATGGAAAACTATCCAAAATAATAATAATTATCTTTGAATGACCATGTGGGACCTGACATTTAATGCCACCATGAGGCACGAAAAGTCTGATAAGCCTCGCTCCATGGGGTCACAGATAGTCAGACATAACTGAGCAACTGAGCACACAAACACACACAGCATTAATGTAATATCTGAACTAATCAGAAGTTTTAAAATGAGTCAATTTTAAGATATTGTTGGGAGGTTCAGGCTTTAAAAATTATGACATAAGATGCAAAGAAATGCAACCAGACAGGTTTCTACCTGGGAAAGTGTTCATTTTTTACTCTGCAGTTCAAATCAGTGTCTACCTGACATTTATGTATCTTTAAGCTTTAAATCAGTGCTGCAGAGTGGCGGCAAGGTGGGAGGCTATCAGAATCACCCAGGAAGCCTTTTCAAGCTCCACCAGCCCTCCTCCTCCTACAGCCCCTCCTTCCCCTGAGATTCTGCCTAAGATGTGTCTCTGAACTTGAGAAAAACCGTCTGTTCACTTACAAATAGACATTTTTATCTCCAAAAGGGCAGGTTTCTGCACATGAGCCTCTAACATGTATCGGGTGGGGGTGGGGGGTACTGAAACATACATCAATGACAACATCTTTCAGTTGAATGCTGACATGTTAAAAAATGGACATTTCTGAGGGATATATTCAGTTAGTGAGCCCTTTGTACTAATGAGATGAAAATTGCTACTTTAAATACTCATATAGGTCAGTAAGCTTCATTCTGGGAATGTTTCATGAATTCAGGTTTCATTCTGTGAGATTTTGTTTCATAAATGCAAACACTTGTAGAATGAAGTAAAAGAGTGTGGCAGACTCAGCTCAAATTAACTACTACTATTAGAAAGGCATGATGAGTGAGAAACATCAACTTTATATCATAAGCAGTGTTAAAAGCCATTTTTATTACACACACATTTCCCATAGTTTAAATTCCTTAAAACATGACAACCATGTCACAATCCCTGGAGTTCATTTTTTTTCCCTTTAAAAAACATCATGAGGCTTGGGTAGATATTGCTCTATTCTCCACAGACCTGACCTTTGAGGCCTCCTTTGCCACAAGCGTAATCTTGTCTTTGTGAACATAAGGTACCAACATAAACACATACGCTGCTCACATTTTTCTGTTGCAATCACATAATTGAATCATTTTATTCTAGCATGCTTTTGCCAAAATTTTGAAATATGGAATGTGTTGAGTTTTTTAAACTAAATATTCATAAATTATGATTATAATTTTCATATTTGGAAGTAAAATTACTCATATGAATGTAGATAACATTAAAGTACTTATGGAATCAAAACATTCAAAATATTATAATACATTTGATATAACATATTTTATATTGGTGAAATGACTAAAAGATTCTGAAACCTCTTCAACAAATTGATGTCTTTACTAAAATTTAACTGATAATATTTTAAATATATGTGTGGGTGTGCTCAATTGTGTCCAACTCTTTGCTACCCTATGGACAATAGCCCACCAGGATTTTCTGTCCATGGGATTTTTCAAGCAGGAATACTGGAGTGGGTTGCCATTTCTTCCCCCAGGGGATCTTCCCAGCAGGGATTGAAATTGCTGTTCCAATGTCTCCTGAATTACAGACAGATTCTTTACTGTCGACCCATTTCAAAAGTCCATTTTAAATATAGCTAACACTTAATGTTTATTCAATCCCATGTATGGTTCAGTTCAGTTCAGTTCAGTCGCTCAGTCGTGTCCGACCCTCCGCGACCCCATGAATCAAAGCATGCCAGGCCTCCCTGTACATCACCAACTCCCGGAGTTCACTCAAACTCATGTCCAAAGAGTTGGTGATGCCAACCAGCCATCTCATTCTCTGACGTCCCCTTCTCCTCCCACCCCCAACCTTTCCCAGCATCAGAGTATTTTCCAGTGAGTCAACTCGTTGCATGAGGTGGCCAAAGTATTGCAGTTTCAGTTTGAGCATTCTTTGGCATTGCCTTTCTTTGGGATTGGAATGAAGACTGACCTTTTCCAGTCCTGTGGCCACTGCTGAGTTTTCCATATTCGCTGGCATATTGAGTGCAGCACTTTCACAGCATCATCTTTCAAGATTTGAAATAGCTCCACTGGAATTCCATCACCTCCACTAGCTTTGTTCGTAGTGATGCTTTCTAAGGCCCACTTGACTTCACATTCCAAGATGTCTGGCTCTAGGTCAGTGATCACGGTATCATGACTGTCTTGGTCGTGAAGATCTTTTTTGTACAGTTCTTCTGTGTATTCTTGCCACCTCTTCTTAATATCTTCTGCTTCTGTTAGGTCTATACCATTTCTGTCCTTTATCGAGCCCATCTTTGCATGAAATGTTCCCCTGGAATCTCTAATTTTCTTGAAGAGATCTCTTGTTTTTCCTTTTCTGTTGTTTTCCTCTATTTCTTTACATTGATCACTGAGGAAGGCTTTCTTATCTCTCCTTGCTATTCTTTGGAACTCTGCATTCAGATGCTTATATCTTTCCTTTTCTCCTTTGCTTTTCACTTCTCTTCTTTTCACAGCTATTTGTAAGGCCTTCTCAGACAGCCGTTTTGCTTTTTTGCATTTCTTTTCCATGGGGATGGTCTTGGTCCCTGTCTCCTGTACAATGTCACGAACCTCCATCCAGAGTTCATCAGGCACTCTATCTATCAGATCTAGTCCCTTAAATCTATTTCTCACTTCCACTGTATAATCATAAGGGATTTGATTTAGGTCATATCTGAATGGTCTAGTGGTTTTCCCTACTTTCTTCAATTTAAGTCTGAATTTGGCAATAAGGAGTTCATGATATGAGCCACAGTCAGCTCCCGGTCTTGTTTTTGCTATCTGTATAGAGCTTCTCCATCTTTGGCTGCAAAGAATATAATCAATCTGATTTCGGTGTTGACCATCTGGTGATGTCTATGTGTAGAGTCTTCTCTTGTGTTGTTGGAAGAGGGTGTTTGCTATGACCAGTGCTGTAGGGCCCCATTGTTTCTCCCCCGGTGGTGCCGCGGGGGAGAGCAAGGTGTCAGTGAGTCCTCGCCTCGGATGTGGAGCCCATTTTGCCTCCCCGCGCAGGAACGGTGGGGAAGAAACCCCAGGGGAAGGGTGAGCTGGCCGCCCGCCCCAAAGCCCTCCTCGCCCGGAAGAGGACACTCAGACGTGGAGGGGGTTCTGTCAAGGCAGTTCCGCTTTATTGTTACAAGCCCTCCATATATAAAGGCAAGCGAGGGGGTTTTGCAAGGGACTTCCTGCGGTCAGCTCCAATCATATTAAAGGTCAGGTCGTCACGCGCTGACGTCACAACAGAGGTCTAGGGTGATCATGCACTGTTCACGCAAGGGGAAGTGTTCAGGGGCCAGTCACAATCTGGGGCTGTGCCCTCCTGACATCCATCAGGCGCCATCTTTATGGGTGCACTTTTGCCATGTGTCCTTTTTCAGCCATGCTCCCTATACAGTGCGTTCTCTTGACAAAACTCTATTAGCCTTTGCCCTGGTTAGTAGTTTTTATGTGAATTAATGTATTCACAATAAACTGTGGACAATTCTGAAAGAGATGGGAATACCTGACCACCTGACCTGCCTCTTGAGAAACCTGTATGCAGGTCAGGAAGCAACAGTTAGAACTGGACATGGAACCACAGACTGGTTCCAAATAGGAAAAGGAGTATGTCAAGGCTGTATATTGTCACCCTGCTTATTTAACTTATATGCAGAGTACATCATGAGAAACACTGGGCTGGAAGAAGTACAAGCTGGAATCAAGATTGTCGGGAGAAACATCAATAACCTCAGATATGCAGATGACACCACCCTTATGGCAGAAAGTGAAGAAAAACTAAAGAGCCTCTTGATGAAAGTGAAAGAGGAGTGTGAAAAAGTTGGCTTGAAGCTCAACATTCAGAAAACTAAGATCATGGCATCTAGTCCCATCACTTCGTGGCAAATAGATGGGGAAACAGTGGAAGCAGTGTCAGACTTTATTTTGGGGGGCTCCAAAATCACTGCAGATGCTGATTGCAGCCATGAAATGTCCATCGAGTTGGTGATGCCATCCAGCCATCTCATCCTCTGTTGTCCCTGTCTCCTCCCGCCCCCAATCCCTCCCAGCATCTGTTCATTGGAAAGACTGATGCTAAAGCTGAAACTCCAATACTTTGGCCACCTCATGAGAAGAGTTGACTCACTGGAAAAGACTCTGATGCTGGGAGGGATTGGGGGCAGGAGGAGAAGGGGACAACAGAGGATGAGATGGCCAGATGGCATCACCAACTTGATAGACTTGAGTCTGAGTGAACTCCAGGAGTTGCTAATGGACAGGGAGTTCTGATGTACTGTGTTTCATGGGGTCACAGAGTCAGACACGACTGAGCACTGAACTGAACTGAACTGAACTGAATGTATTCAACCCTTATAACAGTACTGTAAAGTAGATACTTTTAGTATCCCAATTTACCAATAAGAATGCTGATGAAAAACAGGTATTTTTCTAATGTCACAAGGTTAGTGAGGGGCAAAAGGGATTGGAACACAGACACTTTCACTTCAGAGCCTACTCTCTGAAACACTTGATGACTATCAAGTCTACTGGTACTCTGGGACTCATCCTTGGGTTGAGTCCTACTAGCTCTTCAAAATACAATGATTTACACCTATGCCCATGGCCTTTCACAGTGGTTATTGTAGAAGTTACCATGGCTTTCAAATCATTGCTACCCTATGTGTCTTTTTTCATTAAGGACATTCTAGATGCCTCTCTGACACAAAATTGTTTTTGAAATACTAAATATTAATAGTTTCTCTTTTTTCCCATTGAGGTACAACATGTTGATATAAGATGATCTTGCCATCTCCTCTTCTTAATCCATAGGGTTTATATCTTCTTCTCCCTCATATGTAGACACCATGAAAAAAAAAGACACAAGAAAAAAGACCTGACATCCTGGCTCTTCCTACTCTTTTTGCCACACTATCTGAAAATAGACTTGGTAAGATTTGAATTTCTAGTTTTTTTTTGTTTTTTTTTACTTCCCCATATTATATCCTCTAAAGAAACCAGCAAGTTTGATGGCCTCAATCTTCCATAGTAGTAGCATCTTCTCTACACTATAGAAGCTAAGTTAAAAATCAATTGTTTGGTTACAGACAGAAATGTTGTCTCAGTGTTCAGGTGTTCAGAAACTAAATATGAAAAACTGTTTCCCATATGAATTTCTGCTTTATCCAAAGGTATGCCTATTTCCTGCCCCTTCCTCCTCTTCCTCAGGTTAATGAGTGCCTTGAGATGACAGGGAGAACTATTCTGTTCATGAAAAGGCAAAACAGAAGAGTTCTTTAGCATATAAATAAAACTATTATCCTTTATTATACATAAACCAACAAGTTAGCTGTTGTTAAAGAGTGCAAAGGTGTTTGAGACCCAAACCTGAATCATACAGCCCATGTAAATTAGTGAAAGGAAACTATGTTTGTTGGGATATCAATAGAAGGTGATAAAAATACATGTGGACATCAGAAAAGTGCTGGGCACTTCCAACTGTAGCACTTGGGGGAAGCTTGATGCTTGCATTAGTATCTGAACTAGAATTTGAACAGTTGGTCTCTTTGTGAGGAAGAAAATTTCAGGTAGTGTAAGGTCATCAGAAAATGCAGACTTGAATTTGCCAGCTTATGGGCTGTGACCAGACAAAAGGCTCAATTCTTGGGGTAATGAAAGTTGGCCACAGCAAGGCTATGCAGGCAAAAGTACGGTTACCAAACCAGGCTCTAGATGCAAACACCCCTCAAAATTTTTCAATATTTTGAAATTTTTATTCATTGAAATATTCTTCAAATTCAATTGGAATCTTCTAAATATTCCTGAGAAATTTTAGTGTTCTCAGATATTTAAATGGACTTTCTTCAAGTTACTTGGCCTATCTCCTATAAGCACAAATTTGCTCAATAGATTCCTCCTAATTTATAACTAGAGCTCCCCAGGTGGCACTAGTGGTAAAGAACCCGCCTGCCAGTGCAGGAAACATAAGAGATGTGGGTTCGATCTCTGGGTCAGGAAGATCCCCTGGAGGAGGACATGGCAACCCATTCCAGTATTCTTGCCTGGAGAATCCCATGGACAGAGGAGCCTAGCAGGCTATGGTCCAGAGGGTCACAAAGAATCGGACACAACTGAAGTGACTTAACACGCATGCACACTTTGTAACCTTCAGTTGGAGTGGTCAATAAAATGAAAAGTAAGTCATTGCCTGTAAAGTGCCTCCTTGTATTTTAAAAGACTTGGCCACAGACAAAAGAAAATCTATAAAGAATGAGGTCCCTTTTGATCTCACTAGTGTAAAAAATGTAAGGAGTAATTTACCTTTGGGAATAATAATCATCAAAAGATCTTTCTTGTCCAAACAAGAAATAAAATAACAAATACAAAAAAAAAAAGCATGTATTAAATTAAAATGCACACAAATTATTCTATAATTTATGCATTGTTAGACTTTTTTTTTTCATTATGTAATCACTCTCAGGGTCTTCTGATAGGCATTGGGTAGATGATGATGATTCAAATATTATTACATTGGGGAAAATTCTTGAGAAGTTCAGAATCTAGAGAAGTACTGCATGTAAATAAACAAGCAAATAATTGCAAGGTCTTTATTCTTAAGAGTGCTTCATTTATAATATTCTCATAAATCTTAATGCTAGGTTGCCCCCTGAATTCTAGTTTACAGCACCAGGCTGTTCCCGGCCAGTGGGGCCATCTGGTGGACCACGTGGGTCCACATGGTCTGAATGGTCTGAATCTTGGTTGCTTCCTTACTATTCATCTCAATCTTTTAAACTTCTGTTTCACATAGTTCTGTTTAAAATGCTTCTGGAAAATGCTCACTTGAATTGTTTTACTGCTTCTTTCTTTCCCTGAATTTCTTTTTTCCCTCAACATCAGAAAAAAAGTATTCCTTCTTTACTCCTTGTAATGTAATCTGTTAACCAAAAAACAACGATGATCAGCATGAGGCTAGTTAGAACTAGTGCAACTACTTAAAGAGCATGAAATGCTCCTATTTCCAATGAAACTAAGCATGAAGTTAAAAGAGTAGCTTCATTGTAGAGTGTTGTTGGAAATGACACGAAATGAACTTAGAAATTTCAATACTACTTACCTTCTTGTCCTCATTTTCTTTACTTATGCCATAAAAACAAAGATCAAATGGTTTCCTTTTTGTCTGATTTAATCAGAAATTATTTTTAAAAAATTTTTGGTAGAGGGACTTCCCTGGTGGCCCAGTGGTTAAGAATCCACCTGCCAATGCTAGGGACAGAGGTTTGATCCCTGGTCCAGGAACTAAGATCACACATCCTTGGGGCAACTAAACCTGCACCATGGCTAACGAAGCCCACATGCTCCAGAGTCCATGCTCCACAACAAGAGAAGTGAGGGCAATGAGCAACTAGAGTAACCCCTGCTCACCACAACTAGAGAAAGCCTGTGTGCAGCAATGAAGAACCCAAGTACGGCAGCAAAGACCTAGTGCAGCCAAAAATAAAGTAAAATATTTTTAAAAGATTTAAAAAATTTTGGTAGAATTACATTTTCTGTAATATCATTGTTTTCCATATATTAAGCATGAGGAACATGATTTTGATTTTGTGGGCTGAATTCTAGGCCACAATTTATAGTATGTTTCCATAAAATAAAGCACAAGAAATTTATATCAATGAAACCATAAATAAATTCAGGAAAAAACTGAAAGTAAAAATCTCGAGTATATAATAACTGCTTTAGGTTGTATATTTTAAAAGTTTTTTATAATTGTTATTCATTTATTCTTTAAATGTCTACTGATTACCTTTTCTGTGCCAGGCTCAGTATTAGGGACTATGAATAAAATCTTATTATATAATCAAAATGTTAGTGAATCATTGCAATATTTCTTGAACAAACCACTCAAGCCCCTATGAACACAAGTAGTCTTAAGAAATTAATGTGTCCCTCTCACCCTTTAAATCTTATTTCTAATTCTTTAATGCCTTTAATTAAATTGAGGATAGTTTACTATTGCAAGTGGCTTTTGGGGATTACATAGTTTATTCTTAATTATAACATGAATATTTAATGATACAAAGTTGTCATCCTGTGTTCTGGAATTAGTAACCCATCATTCCAACTGAACATCCCTTCTTCTGTCTGTTACTTGTTATGTTCAGGCTTTCACTGCTTTCCATTTTAATGACTGGAAAAGACTCCATGACTCTTCCTACTTAAATTCATTTTGCACATTAATGCAAGATGTGATCATGCTAGCATCTCATCATTGCCCAAAGCCCTTTAAAAGATCTTTTAAGATAAAACTCAATTCTGATTGGTTTATAGAAAATTTAGGTGTTCACATAAAAATAATATTCCTAGAATTCCCACATATAAAGGAGCAGACTTCTAACACTTTTAGTTGTGTGAACTACTAAGAAAAAAAGATCCTTCCATGGCAGCTTTTTCTATTAAAAGTGTTCATGTAATCAAGGTAATTTTTTTGATAAATCAGAATGTTTTGGCAATTTTGGTTTTAAGAATGCTTCTATGAGTTCTTCTCTATTTTATAAATGTGGACTATAATGCATAGATGTAATTTTAAAATAGGATTTAGATGTGCTTTCTCACGAAGAGAGCAGGTGATCTGAACTTCCTAAAGTTTTCACATCAGTTTACTGATCAGATAAGGTAACATTATTTGTGCACTGTTCAAGATGATGGAAAATATAGAATTGTATTTAACTAATCCTGACTCTTTGTGACCCCATGGACTGTAGATCAAGACTCCTTGGTCCATAGAATTTTTCCAGACAAGAATACTGGTGTGGGTTGTCATTTCCTACTCCAGAGGATCTTTACGACCCAGGGATCAAACTCATATCTTTTATGTCTCCTGCATTGGCAAGTGCCACCTAAGAAGCCCTATAATAGCATAGGCAAAATGTGGAATAGACCACCTGACCTGCTTCTTGAGAAACCTATATGCAGTTCAGGAAGCAACAGTTAGAACTGGACATTGAACAACAGACTTGTTTCAAAGAGGAAAAGGAGTACGTCAAGGCTGTATATTGTCACCCTGCTTATTTAACTTATATGCAGAGTACATCATGAGGAATGCTGGGCTGAAAGAAGCACAAGCTGGAATCAAAATTGCCGGGAGAAATATCAATAACCTCAGATATGCAGATGACACCACCCTTATGGCAGAAAGTGAAGAGGAACTAAAAAGCCTCTTGATAAAAGTGAAAGAGGAGAATGGAAAAGTTGGCTTAAAGCTCAACATTCAGAAAACTAAGATCATGGCATCTGGTCCCATCACTTCATGGCAAAGGGATGGGGAAACAGTGGAAACAGTGTCAGACTTTATTTTTGGGGGCTCCAAAATCACTGCAGATGGTTACTGCAGCCATGACATTAAAAGACACTTACTCCTTGGAAGAAAAGCTATGACCAACCTAGACAGCATATTAAAAAGCAGAGACATTACTTTGCCAACCAAGGTCCATCTAGTCAAGGCTATGGTTTTTCCCGTGGTCATGTATGGATGTGAGAGTTGGACTGTGAAGAAAGCTAAGCACCGAAGAATTGATGCTTTTGAACTGTGGTGTTGGAGAAAACTCTTGCGAGTCCCTTGGACTGCAAGGAGATCCAACCAGTCCATTCTAGAAGAGATCAGTCCTGGGTGTTCATTGGAAGGACTGATGCTAAAGCTGAAACTCCAATACTTTGGCCACCTCATGCGATGAGTTGACTCACTGGAAAAGACTCTGATGCTGGGAGGGATTGGGGACGGGAGGAGAAGGGGATGACAGAGAATGAGATGGCTGGATGGCATCACCGCCTCGATGGACATGAGTTTGAGTGAACTCTGGGAGTTGGTGATGGACAGGGAGTCCTGGCGTGCTGCGATTCATGGGGTCGCAAAGAGTGGGACACGACTGAGCGACTGAACTGAACTGAATGTGGAATAGACCACCTAGCAATCTATAAAATCAGTCCTACATTCCTGTTCAAATTTACCTTGCTGTATTTGCCTGTCTGCAGACAAGAGGTTCAGCTGGTAAAGAATCCACCTGCGGTGTGGGAGACCTGGGTTCGATCAATCCCTGGCTTGGGAAGATCCCCTGGAGAAGAGAAAGGCTACACACTCCAGTATTCTGGCCTGTAGAATTCCATGGACTACAGTTCATGGGATTGCAAAGAATCAGCCACAACTGAATGACTTTCTCTTTCTCTATCTTTCAGACAAACTAAAGTTCAGATCCCAATTTAAGTACACCAGTTGCTTGCCTCCTCTAATCCTTGACTTCTTTAACCATGTTTATAGTGAAGATATTAATAATACCTACTTCATATTGTAATTTGTAACAAAGGAATATATATGTCAGACTAATGTGTTCAAAAATGTTAACTGTAAGAAATTTTAAGATTATGATTATATTAAGCACAATGCTTTCTGGACTCCAAACGAAGCTGATCCATATTTGACATCCATGCTGTACTCTTCTTTCCTCTTCTTGCCCCAGCTGTTTCTTCTGCCCGAGATGCTATCGTTTCCAACTTCACAAACATAAATGCTATTTATCCTTCAAGGCCCAGGCCCAGTGTGCTGTCATTTAATGCACTGGTCATTTCAATCTGAAGTCCTCTTTCCTCTCACCTATCATAGCTAGGTTTCTGTACCTCTTCCGCTGTCCTTCTGAGAGTCACCCTATTTTGTTCTCTATTCTCTCTTATTTTCTACTAGATTATTAGCACAACAGGGGAGATTACCATCTGATTTATCTTTAACTTAACGTGAGGACATGATTTCTCCCACTATGTTTATCAGGCACCCCTTGCTGTGATAATGCTGCATAAAAAAATCATTTGAGAAGTTGGGGTGAAATCAACAAGCTTTTTTTTTTAAAAAAAAGTCTTCCTCATGGGTGATTGGGTCTGCCACATGTTAGGTAAACTGAGTTGGATGCAGGTCCCGAGCTGCAGGCTATAGCCCTCTTCATGGGTCTCTCATTCACTTTGAGTGGTGGCTACCTGGTGAATGTTCTTCCCAGGACTCGTGGCAGAAGTGCATCAAAATGAGTAGAAGCATGCAATAGAAGGAACTGGCACTCTGTAGCACCTGCCCACACTCATTGGGAAAAGCCAGTCCCGTGGCTAAGCTGCCACCAGTGAGGTAGGTGGGACTTCAAAGGCAAAAGGCAAGCCTGTTAATAGAGAAGGAGCAAAAAGTCTGGATAAATACAATCTAGCACACTATGTTTATTCCAGAACTCCTTTTTAAAGAACAGGAGTTCCCTGTAATGGACTTTGGGAAAGGGGGCCTAAGATAATGAGGAATGAACAAGTTTTTAGGACAGTAAAATTATGGATTTGCATTTTACAAGGTCATTCTGAAGTGTCTGGAGAGCTGGGTTGGAATATGAGAATAGACTAGCTACTAAGGAAATAACTAGGAGAGACCACGGAGAACATGCCAATATACTGTATGCCTGTGGGACTGAAGATAATGAGTTGGGTCTCCAGGATGTATGGATTTTAGTAACAGGATATGCGATATGGCAAAAGTGAAGATGATACTGAGAAACAGCTCCAAGGTTTCACTGAGAAAATACAGTTCATGTATGCAGAGCCACATCACTGATGTCATTCCTTAGATGTCTATGCAAATTGAGTACTATGAACAATACAGAACATATCATAATAATGTCCTAAGTACAGACACATTGCAAAACACTTTCATACACATTTCATCTTCAGGGCACTTTATGTGTTCATATGGTTTCTAGTTTTTATAACAAAAAACTTCAAGTCCAAAGAAATTGCAGGAATATCTGAACAAATAACTGAGATAAACGGAGACTTAAGTCTATACTTCCTGGTTCAGAATCTTTCCACTACTCCATTAAGTATCTTATTTCTCTCTTTCTTTTCTCTCTTCTCAATCTTTTGTGTTATGGTTCTTTTTTTTTTTTTTTGCTTTGTTTCTTGTTTTTTTAAATATTTTCTCTACCCCAACTATAAAGCCCTTAAGGAGAAGATGCTATCTCAGGACTATCTGCTTTCCAAATTTTCGATAAATACTCTCTAGTGGGGACTGAAGAATGCAGCCTGTTCCATCCCTTTATTATGATAGAAAACACTTCCTCCCTTTTACTCAACTAAAGACAAAAGAATGCCTTTCCATCTACTTACAATTCTCTAGATACACTGTCATCGTCTGTCTTCATGTATTTCTCTGAGTCTTCCTCTCATCCCTCCTCTTCAATTGTGACCAACATAGATGATCCAGCCAACATTCACAACACCCTTTTCTTTGTCCACTACATATGACTGGTTTAGAAGCACCATTGAGAAAATGAAAACTTATTGGGTTGAGAACTTCCAGGAATGTGATTCAGAAGGCAACTATGCTGGCTGCCAGAGAAGGCAATGGCAACCCACTTCAGTACTCTTGCCTGGAAAATCCCATGGACAGAGGAGCCTGGTAGGCTGCAGTCCCTGGGGTCGCTGTGAGTCGGACATGACTGAGCAACTTCACTTTCACTTTTCACTTTCATGCATTAGAAGGAAATAGCAACCCACTCTAGTGTTCTTGCCTGGAGAATCCCAGGGACAGGGGAGCCTGGTGGGCTGCTGTCTATGGGGTCTCACAGTCGGACACAACTGAAGCGACTTAGTAGCAGCAGCAGCAGCATGCTGGCTGCATCCACTGAGGCCTGTTGTTCCTTCTTCTTCCTGCCTGGAAAGTGCACCATGATGGCTGGAGATGGACAACCCATCAAGAAACTGTGAGAATGTACATCACATATTATAAAACATGAAGCCAAGCCAAGAAAAGGACATAACTAAGCAGCTTTTGCCAACAAAGGTCTGTCTAGTTAAGGCTATGGTTTTTCCAGTGGTCACGTATGGATGTGAGAGTTGGACTACGAAGAAAGTTGAATGCCGAAGAATTGATGCTTTTGAACTATGGTGCTGGAGAAGACTCTTGAGAGTCCCCTTGGACTGCAAGGAGATCCAACCAGTCCATTCCAAAGGAGATAGATCCTGGGTGTTCTTTGGAAGGACTGATGCTAAAGCTGAAACTCCAATATTTTGGCCACCTCATGGGAAGAGTTGACTCACTGGAAAAGACTCTGATGCTGGGAAGGATTGGGGACGGGAGGAGAAGGGGACGACAGAGAATGAGATGGCTGGATGGCATCACCGACTCGATGGACATGAGTTTGAGTGAACTCTGGGAGTTGGTGATGGACAGGGAGGCCTGGCGTGCTGCGATTCATGGGGTCGAAAAGAGTCAGTCACGACTGAGCGACTGAACTGAACTGAACTGAACTGAAGCAGCTTTTAGTCCAAAGTGACCCTGAATGGCCCACTCCCAGATTTCTTATAGTTCAAGATAAATAAACCACTGGTGTTTAGGTTAGCTGTGCTGATACACAAGTGCTTAAGTTGTCCCTCTGGTTAATTTTCTTCTCAGAGTCCTTCAGTTAAGATTTTCTCAAATCTTTATATTTCCACCACATTTTGGTATTTATTGTGAAATCCTTTTGTTATTCATCTATATTACCTGTTAGACTGTAAACCCTTGGTGCAAAAGGATCATTACTCATGAATATTTTTTGTCAGAGATCTTGGAATCACGGTGCCTCCATACAGCATGGGCTGAGTGAAAGTTTTCTGAATTAAATTGAGTGGAACTTTAATTGGATTGCATTGAGCTGAATGGAACTGAATTGAATAGTACTCAATTCTCCCAGTCAATTAATGCAAAAAGCAATCTACTCGGAGCTGTTCTTCAGCCCCCCTTAATTAATGCTCTTCATTTGGTACAGTGATGTGTCATGGCACAAAACTCAAGCCTGGAGAAGAACTCATTCTCCCCTTCCACACCACAGAATAAGCAGAGTAATTTTGTCTGTCCTACATCCATTCTCTTGGCACATTCTCTTTGATATTAATATTCCTTCTCAGTACATTGATTTTCCTCTTGGGGAACCCCTTCTCCCCACTGTCTTTCCAAGTTCCCAGGTCCCAGAAATTGGCACATGATCTAGATCTTGCCATTATGTTCTAATCACTTGGCCATGATGATTAGGTCAGGTTTGGGTATGTGTCCCAAAATAGGCCACAGTCATGATTCTGGGAGTTTGTCAGCTTGATGGGAGTGAGAGTGCTCTTTGTTTTGAGCCTGATAATGTTAAAGACAATATAAACCTGGGACTGACACTTCCCAGTATGGACACTGTCGGCTTTTGAATGAAGCTAAAACAGAGGAGAGCAGAACCAAGAGGTTGGGGGATGCTTGGGAAGGTCTAAGTCCTGTGAGTGGTGGTATTTAAATTATTCGATGCAAAACATGATCCCTGGAATCAGATTTGGAAAAATTACTTAACTCCTCTGTTTCCTCCTGTATAAAATGGAGATAATAACAGTACTTTAACTGAACCCTCATTTTGAGGATTAAATGAGATAGAACATGTAAAGAATTTAGAATAGTGACTGACACACAGTGTGTGACAAATGTTAGCCATTGTTAACATAGACATTTTCTTCTATGTCTTGTAAGTTATGTTCAGCAATAAATTATCTTTTTTGCTTAAGGTGGTTTCAGTTGGGCTTCTATCACTTGCAACCTAAAAGGTCTTGTCTAATATAATTAGTATAAAGCATAAACCCCCAGAGTGTATGGGCTTACAGTAGGTCCAATTCCCTTCGATGGCTGAGGCAGAGAGGGGCATTGAACCAATTGAATCTGGACCACCTGTCTCACCTCAATGGATCTCTATCAGTGATGTTACCTGAGGACTCCGTCCGTCCGTCCGTTCCGTCGCTCAGTCGTGTCCGACTCTATGCGACCCCATGGACTGTAGCCTACCAGGCTTCTCTGTCCATGGGATTCTCCAGGCAAGAATACTGGAGTGGGTTACCATTTCCTTCTACGAACTCCCAACTCACAGTGAGTTTCCTCCTCACTATCCTATTGATGCTCACTAAAATCTCCTTCTTCTGTGTTCCCTTTAATATCTCTGATATGATTCACTTTTTAAACCATATAAAAATACAAAAAACAGAGACCCAAACATATAAGGTGAAATGAAAGAATATTTTTGTAATTAAAATACATTTTCACTATTTTTTATGTCATATGTCTTAAGCTGGAAGCTTTCTCCATACTAGTTTATAGTAAATAATATTATAACTAAGCAGCCTACATGCTAAATAGCATACTTTTCTTGGTGTAGATTTCTGGAGGGATATGCGGGGGATTTGCATGCTTAATTCCCATTAGCACCTGTCACTGGGATTTATTATCCCAGAGTTAATTCTCCACTCACTGCAGCCAAGAAAAAGGAAGCCCTTGTACACGGATTTAAATGACGCTATTTATTTTTCAAAATGAGAAGAATTTCATGTCCTTTCCTTAAACACCTGTAGTATTCCAATCCTGAAAAACTCATATTTAAATTCATTTTTGTGAGAATTTGCCCCAGTTTGATTTTATTCAACAGCTGGAAAACTCTACTCATAATTTGAAAATTTGTCTCCGGGTAAAAAAAAGTTTTAATTGAGGACATAGTTTTAAGATCCATTAGCTCTCATTCATCCATTCAATATCCAAGAAATGTTTATTGACCACCTATTATGTACTAGGCAGTTTTCTAGGCATAGGGTATAGATCAGTGAAAGTGTTAAGAAAAAAATTCCTCCCCTTGAGGAGCATATATTCTATTGGAGAGTATCCAACAGACACACATATATAATACATATACATCTATGTATACTTAAACATAGGCATATATGTTTTATAAAATAAGTATTATATGGAAAATAAAAACAGGTAAATAAATCAAGGGTGATGTGGTAGGTGCTATTTTAGGTTAGCTGGTCAAAGAAGGAATCTCTAAGTGGTGTCATTTGGGCCCAGATCTAAGTAAATGAGTAGTTAGCAGTCTAGCCCAGATGCCTATATGCAACACTTGCATCATCTTTTCCATGAAGAAAAAACTAGGCAGGATGTTGATACACAAGGCAAGTTCCTTTGGCAATTATGGATTATAGGAAAGTCACCTGCTTGGAAAGGCTGACAGATTTACTGGTACTTTTCCTGTCCTTGTTCTTGTGTACCAACTCTTCCTTTTCTTTCTTACCTCAACTCTATGTACCGTTTCTCAAACAATTCTCCTGCTCTCTGTAGATTTAATTTCAGTATTGAACTACTTTTCCCCTTCTTACCTCTTACACTTTCTTTCAAAGAATTAATTTTATGCAGTGTCTGTCACTGAGTACTTCAGTGACCTAAATAGAATTATGTGACAATTTAATTCTATTTAACTAACTAGACTTGGAATTCTCCCTTATTGAGCCTTTTTGGCAATCAATCAACCAAGACTGATTGAGCATCAGCTATACATTGAGTTCTATATTAGGAGCGAGGGATGAAATGTTGAACAAGGCAAAGTATCCGCCTTACAAAGAGTTAAATTATAGTTAGAAAAGATAGACAATACAATTGCAAATGAATAAACACACTTTAGATGTTGTTAATATAATGAGTATATATGGGGCTTCTTAGTATTTAAGCTGCTGTTCTTGGAAAAATTACAGACAAATATGAAATATAATCATAACCCTTTCTGTTGATGACATCCTCAAAATACAGATTGTGAGTGGCCTATCTGAACTTTCCAACATGGTAGCCCCTAGTCATGTGGGAATTAAAAAACTCCCACTAGTTACCCTGCAAGTTCTCAGTAGCCACATGTGTCTAATGACTACCGTTTTGAAAAGCACAGACATAAACACGTTTCTCATTGCAGAATGTTCTGTTGGACAGCACTGGTCTAGATAACATGCAGCTGATGAGAATCTTTCCTCAAAGATAAAAAGAGCAGCTAACAATTTTATGTGTCAGGCACTTCACAGATGTTTAACTCATTTATCTCTCACAAAATCCTAGAAGATAATTACTGCTAATAGACCCATTTTGCACAGAAACTGAGGCATTAGGCTTTATTTTTCAATATTTTCCAGCTAGTAAATAAGAAATGCTAAGAATTAAACTCAGGCAGTCTGACACAGGCACCTCTTATCTTCTTACCAAAATATCTTGGTAAGAGGAAGCTGAAGAGAGTAAAGAAGTGGTTTTAGTATGGCAGTCTGTGCCTCCACAGAAATAAGAAATGACCAATTTGTCAATGTCTTTGCCAAGAATGACCTTTTCAGATCTACCAGACTCATCCAAGACAGGCCTTATGGGCTAGAGGTTTAGATGGGGGTTAACTCTGAACCCATCTAATGAAATATTTCACAGATGAAGAAACTGAGACATGCAGTTTACCTGACCTGTCCAGGATAACAGAATGAGTTAGGGCCACAGCCAGATCAGACCACAAGCTTCCTGTTTGTGTGTGTGTGTTCACACTGACCCCTTGGCAACATGAGCTTAAAATTTGCCCAATGTATTATTTAGTATCAGTTTAGAAATGTAATAATCTTGGGAAGTGGTTTTCTTCTTCCTGGAAGGTCAGTTTGCCAATGTGTATTGAACTTTTAATCCATCCACTTTCCTTTTATCTAGTCTTTCTTTATTTTATCCACCCGTTCTTATATTTCCCCTTCATCATTACAACAGGGATCCACAACCTAGCTACCCAGGCAGTTCTTTCCTGAGTAAAAACATAATAACAAAAATTCATGGCAGTTTGAGTCCTCACACACACCGTTAGGAATATGGAAGACATGTCACAGGTTCCATCATCACTTTAAGTGAGTATCTACAAATTCTCCTGGGCACTGTTTCTGGGAGTTTTTCCGGTATCATCTCACCACTCTTTACATAGTCAACCTTGCCAGCCCCCAAGACGCACGAAAATAAACCTCTGCTGAAGAAGGAGTTTTCCTTGAGCTTTTAGTTACTGTTCCACTGCAGAGAAGCCCAGAGCCTAACGCAGTCTGAGTGGCGTTGGCGTTGACCACCCCAAGCGAACTGGGGCACTGCAAAAGCTTCCTGCCTTCTTCCCCGGCACGCAGGACTTCAGCTCTGGCTCGAACCCGGCTTCCTCAGTTTCGAGACCTGAAGCGGCAGGGCGAGTCCAGCCCGGGGAGTCGGGCTCCGGCGGCGGCCCGCGGTGTAGCTGGCAGGCGGCAGGCTGGGCTGCACTGGACGCGGCCAAGCGGCTGGTGCGCGCCCGCCGCGCGGTCGGAGTGCAGGGCTGGCGCCCCGCGGGAGGCAGGCGCGCTCCCACTCTCAAGCCGCGGCTTCCCTCAGCTCCCAATCTTCTCAGCTTCCGCGGATAAACCCACCGCCGCTCTCCACCTCCGGCTCCGAGCGCGCTGTTCTCTCACTCCTCGCTTACATAACGCGAGCAGGCGCGCTCCCGCCGCCTCTTGCCCCTGCACCGACTTGGGTTGGGCCCTCCTCGCCTCCGTGGCCAGCGCCTCCGCGCCCCTGTGCGCCCCGCGCTAGGAGGTGACCCTCTCTGGCCACCCGGCAGCGGCGGCAGCCGGGAAGTCTCTCTGCCCGCAGGAGAACCTCGCGATTGGAGCCGCGAGCGCCTCACCGTGCGCAACTCCCTCCCTCGGCTGCCCCCTCCTCTCGCTGCTTCTTCCTCTCCCTCCGCCCCCCCCCGCCCCCCGCGTGCCTGTGTGTGTTCGGCACAGACGAGGGGACCCAGGGAGCAGTCCAGGCTCGGCGCGCGGCGGAGCTGCGGCTGCTCCTGCTGCCGAGGGCAGCGACGAGGCGGCCGCCTTGCGCCTCCGCGGACTTCCCAAGTGGGGGCAGAGCAGCCTCTCGCGAAGCCGCTGGTTGGGAAGGCGCTGGGAAAGAGGGACCTGCAAACTCCTCCTCGGCGTCCCCTCCCCACCCTCTTTTGGCCCCTGCCCTAGGAGAAAGTGGAGTGTGGCGCTCGGCGATCATTATTTCTTCAGACAGCTTCGCGGTGCACCGATTCGGCGGCAGCCCAGTGGGGCTCTCGGCTGTTGGCGCGCCTCCGTGTGTGCGGTGTCCCCCGGCACGCCTCGGTCGACGATGAGGAAAGGTCTGCGGGCGACAGCGGCCCGCTGCGGACTGGGACTGGGATACGTGCTGCAGATGCTCGTGCTACCTGCCCTGGCCCTGCTCAGCGCCAGCGGCACCGGCTCGGCCGCCCAAGGTAAGAGGGTCCGCCGGCTCCGCGGCCGCCTCTCTTCGCTTCTCGGGCTTCCCTCCTTCTTCCTCTCCTCCTCAGTTCTCCTGACTTCCTTACTTCGCCTCGTTTCCCTCAACTGGAAATCACTTTAAATTCTACTTTTCCAACTAGTCGGGAAGCTTTGGTCATAATTATTTTTAATCTGTCATCCTTGATGGGCACAGCGGGGCCAGGGACGCACGGAGTGTGGACACGCGTCCACCCCTGGCCATGTGGGAGCCTGGTGTGTCTTTTGCACTTTCTGTCCGACACTCTCACGTCGTTGCACATTGCTCACCCCGAGGTTTGGAGGGACTCTGGGTGCGGGCGGCGGCGTGGCCTGCCGCTGGTGCTCTCTGATGCGCAGAGGCTCCCCGCGCTGTGCCACGTCTGGGTTTGCGGGATCTTCAGCGAGTCTCAAGACGCCAGACGCCCAGCGGCTCTCAGCTGAGATAACGCGTCCCTTGCGGCCGGGGACCCTCCGCCGCCGGTGCCCCTCGGCGGCTGCCCCGGGCGCGGTGGAGATTCGCGGGGCAGCGGGACGGCGTCCCAGCCCGCGGCAGGCCCGGGGTGTGCGCGCCTCCCCGCTCTCGCACCCTCTCCGGGTCGCCCTACTCGCCGGCCACGGAGAAACTTAAAACCTCTCAGCTGTGAGGAAACGGACTGGTCGTTCAAACTAAATCCGAAACTCCCCAGGGGTAACCCGACCACTTTATAACTGACATTTTAATGCGTCTGAGCTTTAAAAAATAAGTGGCCGGGGCCCTGGGCACACCCGGGATCTAGAGGAGCTTGGCCAGGAGTTAAGGGTGGGTGAGGGCGGAGGGGAGGCTCAGAGGCTGACCGCCGTTTTCTTCTTGCCCTCCGAGTTTGAGGTGATGGAGGCAAATCTCTGCCTTCCGAGCCCTTCCAAGAGGAGTGGAAGAGACTGAAGGGAGAAAGCCAAGACTCCCCTCTCCGGGGTCTCTCTCGGGTCATCTGACCCCCTTCCACCTCCTGGCCAGGCCGAGCACCCCCCTGGGTCTTGCCGCCCAGTTTTGTGGCGGTCGGTGGCTCCGCGCTGGCAGCTCAGCTTTTCCCTGGGATGAGGGTGGGGGTGGAGGAAGCTTCCGCAGCGTTCGGAGGTAATCCAGGCATCCTATCATCTCGGTTACACTCTTTCCAAATTTGGAAACCGGAGGAGGTGCGGCGAGAGCCTCAACTCCTCGGGAGATGCTCAGACACTCCGGAGGTTAGCGACAGTGTTCCCGCAGATCTGCGGAGAAGCTGGGGGCGAGGGCGTGGGAGGTGGAGGCGGGCGCCCGGCGCAGGCTGGCGTGGTCCGGGTGGGGCGGTAAGTGATTAGCTGGGCTTTGTGAATTAGCCATAGCTGCTTCGGGGAGTAAATTTTCCTGCTGCCTAGCTAAGTAGCCACGCTCATAAATCCTTCCCTTCTAGCCAGATGCCTCCCATCCCCGAGGTTTTGCCCTGGTTTTCTTATTCATATTTCTAAAGCTCATGTATTTTACAAAGGAATCCACATTGAGAATCATAAACTTATTGTAGGTTTCTTGAAATTGGAAGAAGTTCTCAGGACGGCAGCTGAGGGTACTTCGAGGGGGCGTTTGCAAGTTGAAGTGAGCAACCTGATGAATTGTTGTGGAATCAACCGCGTGACTCCCTGTGGAATTCGCCTGCTGTTATTGGGCGCACAAAGGACTAAGCTATAGGGTGGGGGTGGAGGTGGGGACGGAAGGGGGACCAGGCAGTAAGAGAACTGTTTAGGGAAAGGACAAGTTAAAGTCCCCAAAGATGCCAAACGGGAGATCTAGGATCCCTGCCGAGAGCTTACTACAGCCAAATTAAAAAGACTGGATAGGAAAAAAGATCAATAAAGATAATCAAACAGAAGATTGTAAGTGGATTAATATTGAAAGAAGAGGGGAGAAGCGATTAAAAGAAAAGATGCCCAGGATAGACTGAGCGTTTGCCTCTTACACTTTTTTTCATTTCATAGACCAGGCAAGCCAAAGATTGAGGATTGAACCAACTCTTCTGATCTTAAGTGGAACAATTAAATGTATTCTTTTGGGTTTGTGCATTTCACTGCTGTTTCTCTCCGTTTATTTTTTTCTTTCAGTTCCTGGTGGACAGACTGTTTGAATCTTGTCTTTGAGAGACACACTATTCCACCCCTTTAATCTTTGGTTTCCTCTGTATTCCAGGATAACAGATATTCCTGTTAGGTGTCAAAAATGTAGAAAGCACCAAACTCTACTTTCTGCTACCATCACTATCGCTCTAATCCATTCTCCCAGCCTGTTTTCTGTTGAACTACTATTAAATACACTTTCTTCTCTGAATCACACTCCTGTAATAGTTTGATAAGGAAGTCAGACCTTTCTTTCCTTCGAATTTTTTCTGTTTTTTTTTCTCCTCTCTCTTTGGACTAGATCACTAGGAAAATACAAGATGCTGTTGCTCCCTCAAAGTATGATTTCCTTATGCTGAGGGCTTAAAGATGGGGATAAACACTTTCTTATGAATGGAAGTATGTATGCAATTAAGGTGAGAAAGTTAATATAAGCACTTTACAATGTGAGTAAGCTTTTTATTCTGTTGTTAGAAAGATACTAGAAAATTGAAAGTTTTAGGAAATACATGTCTTCAGAGAGAGCCAAGAAAATAATAGATGTTTAAGAGAAAAAAGCAGAATGGATATTATTTGTGAGTGTACTCGTTTTGTAACTGTGGTTTGAAAAAAGACAGCAGTCATTTTAAACAGGTCCTTGGGAGAGTCTTTAGGCTTTAAGCAACAACTTTCTCCTTTTTGGCTATGTTCTAATTGTTTCATTCAAGATTGCTGGGAACTCCTAGCTCCAGGGAATTTGTGGTGTTTCTGACTTTCAAGAATGAAAGATTTCACCAGGAAAAGGCTCTGTGTGTGTGTGTGTGTCCAGTTTGCCTCAAAATTAGTGTCCTCTTGAAATGCATTTTATTCCTGGATTACACAGCATTGATATTCTGCTTATCTAGCACCAACTAGTGTTATGAGTGTTAACACCACCAAAGTCAGAACAGAAAATTACTGAAGACTCTAATTAATTGGGATAATTCTCTATTATTGTGAGATAATTTGTAATGTTTTTAAAACAATATACTTCTTCCAAGAAAAAAAGTAAAAATTACTTTCATGCCTTATGCATATTGATGTGGTACAAATAGACAGCTGGCATGGAAGACTGACTTTCATGACATGTATACTGTATAGTTTTTCTATTTCAGGAGCAGAGTAAATTCTTAAGTCAGCATTTGGAATTTGTAGTAAGGAAAAGTAAGCTAGTTTACCTTTGTTTAGACCAATAATTTCATGTCTTCTAGCTTAGGGGATACTTAAAAGGCTTCAGAGAGCAAACTTTCCAAGTACTTGCAAAGACCGAGGAACCATTAAGTTTTTAACATTTACTAATTTCCTGGCCTTCTGTGTTCTGGATCCCGGGGATTCCATGTTCAATAAGACAGGGCCCTAGAGCATCTCCTGTTGTAGTCTGGTTGTCCGATCAGAATTCATACTAGATCCTTGCTAAGCAACCCTCCTAAGGATATGGAAGAGGCATCCAGCTCTCCTAGGCAAACCCTTTTAGCATATTTAGAATTATTGTTGAGACTTAAATATAACTGTTCTCTAATGTATGCTAGGTTCTCCAATTAGTGCAAATAGCCACAGTGCCCTAACTGCCTTTAGCACTTTTCTGATTTAGGTCATGGCTTTGCTGGAGCAGCAGAGGGAGTCACTCTCAGAAGAAACATTAAACCTACACGCGGCAGCCACTTCAAGATGATAATGGGGAAGCATGTGGGGATGGGGCTTGAGCCAGCATTCTTGCCTTGCTCTTTTAGCCTATGTCTTCTTTTTTAGTTTGACTTTTGTGTTTGTGGCAGTTAGGAACAAACCTGTTCACGTCGCCTCAAATCAGAAATCCGTGAGCTGCTTGCATGGTGGATGGCATTAGAAGTAAAGTTCTGGAACAGTTATCATGCCCCATAATGTATTCTGTTTGTTAGGGAGTTGAGAAGACAGCTTCACCCTTCGAGGAAGACAGGCTTAGAACCATCGAATTGTGATTTGCATTCCGAAATGTAACAGTGGGCTGCTACTTTCTGGATTCAAGCATCCTGTGTTAGTAGTAAACACAGGGCAAGCTAGAGTTGCAGCAGGAATGGTATCAGGGGTTCCATAGTTTCTGCACAGAGGAACTTAAGGGCAGGAGTTTGGTTGGAAGTGGTTTGGTCTTAAAACTGTTTGTACTGCAACTGTCTTATTAGATCTTACTTAGGTTTAATATATCATTGGTCTTGCTTTGGGGAGGCACAGGTTAGAGGCTGTGAGTAGTGTGTGCCCATTCTGCCTGTTAGTTTAGTGGTTATGACTGCCTCATAATACTGCTGCTGCCACTTCCTAGCTGTGTGGCCACTGGTGAGTTATTTAGCTTCTCTGTGCCTCAGTTTCCTCAGATGTAAAATGGGGATAAGGTAATCTATAAGTCAGATGAGAGCTGTATGAATTAACACATCAAAAGTGTGAGCAACAGTATTCTTTGGTTTCTATATCTGTAAACCACAGACAAAGAAATCTAGAAAATTAAAATTTAAAGAAATTAAAGGTCAATAATTTTGAACCCAGAGTAGGGTTTGCTGCAGACACTGCTTCCCCTAAAGTCACAGATGGAGTTGTCTGAGGAAATGCTCCAAAATGTCCCACTGCAGACTCCTGGGCATGGCATGGTTCTTTGAACAGCCTGTGAGAAGCTATCTCTTTTCATAGCCACACTTTTTCCTTTTCACACAATCTGGGAAATTAACCTAATACCAGTTCTAAAAATGCCATGTTAAGTCACAGCCTATTGAGCCCTGGCTCCACTATTTGACTTCCTATCTTCACAATGAATATTGAAAAATAATCTTGCATAAATCTATAAATACTTTTATTTAAAAAATTACATGTAAATTCCAGATTTTCAGATAACTGTTTTGAGAAAACCAGCCTGTTGAGCAAATGTGGATAGTTTTTCTTAAAAAAAAAAAAAGGACACAAGTGTATATCTAAAAATCATAATGGAATACATGATAAAACAACACAAAAATACAGAAAAACAAGGGAAAGCAAATCACCAAGACTTTCATACATTCAAGTTATATTTGCAATAGAAAGTTTCAGCATCATAATGTAGAACAACATGGGTAATCTAGATAATATGTATTTTGAAAGTGTCACACTTAATTACTCCTATTTGTTTAATGGTTAATGCCAGTTTTCATGTTTAGTGCTTTTTTTTTTTGTCCATGTCATGTGGATTATGGGATTTCAGTTCTCCAACCAGCAATCAAACCTAGGGGCCCAGCAGTGAGAGCTCCAAGTCCTAACCACTGGACAGCCAGGGAATTCCCTCATGCTTGTAGTAAATGTTATTTTCTGGCAAAATTTTAAGATAAAACTAGACATTTGTGAGAGTTTGTGTTATTTAGAGTTAAAACACATCTTTCTCTTACAGTATCTTCATTCCACTTTTACTTTTGGATTGCCTGGTCTGCAGTTAGAGAGTCCTAAATTTCTCATTCTTTTTCTCTTTTAACCTAACTCCTTAAAGCTATGTATGGGCTCTTCTTTGACGGCAGATTGCTTATGGATTTGTAGAAGAGCGCTCCATGAATATGAGACCTTGGCTATTGTTCCAGTATCACTTAGTTCAAGGATGTTTAAGCTAAAATAGAAACTATGAGAAACTCAACGCTATTCTTTATGTGACATTTTTAAAGTATAGTAAGTTTGCCTTGAGCAAGATTTAAAAAACTATAATTTGGGAGAATGGCATTGAAGCATGTATATTATCATATGTGAAATGAATCACCAGTCCAGATTCAATGCATGATACAGGATGCTCGGGGCTGGTACATGGGGATGACCTGGAGGGAGGATATGGGGAGGAGGGAGGTGGGAGGGGGGTTCAAGAAGGGGAACACATGTACACCCGGGGCGGATTCATGTTAATGTATGGCAAAACCAACCAATATATTATTGTAAAGTAATTAGCCTCCAATAAAAAATTAAAAAAATAAAAAACTACTGTTTCTTTTTTTCTAGTTTTTAAAAAGAAATCCAATGATTCAATAATTTAGTTTCTCTTATTTTAAATATTTATGACCTCCAAATCTGTAGAAATTTTAATAACAAAAATTATATAGTAATAATTTAATGAGCTAACAAGCTCAAAACTAGTAAACTTTTTTACATTCTCTACCTGATTAGAACTCTTAGAAGAATTTCTGCCTTTTCATGAAAACCTAATACATATATTATGTTGTAACTATTTGGACTCTTTATAAACAAAATGTTGAAAATATTATCATAATTTTACAATTAAAATGAGTTCAGGGTTAAAGTTGTAATGTGGTTTCTCATTTTGAGAGTTCCTGCCCCCAAAAGTTGCTCCCTTAGGATTATATAATGAGGTTTTGAAAGCCACAGAAGAATGTCTCCAGATTTGATACTTAAAACCTATCTAGTCATTCACACATAGTGTTAAAGTTACTGTGACATTAATTAAATTGAAGTTATAATTTGAAAAGTGAGCTGAAGCTTTCAAAGTGCCAAATATGCTGGTTTTTGTCCTTATGTCAGTATACCTTTTTATTAGCAATGGGTAGGAGAATCCCAGGGACGGCGGAGCCTGGTGGGCTGCCGTCTATGGGTCGCACAGAGTCGGGCACTACTGAAGCGACTTAGCAGCAGCAGCAGCAGCAGTGATTCAAAAGTGCTTTAAGTATTGAAAGTATAAGCTTAACATCTGAAAACTCCAGTGTTTGGGGAATACCCTCTTCTAATTAAATAAGCATGTCTCATCACAGTGTGGTAGTGGAATGAAAGAGAGAGGAGACAGGTGAGACTTCATTTTATTGATGTGCTTCTTAGAGTTCTTACTTAAAATATGAGGGTTCCAAATAATCATCTGTTAACAGATGATATTGATTAATCAAATTTCATTCTAGAGTTACCAGTCTTATTTATTTTTAAATGTTGTGAGGATAAGGGTTTTATCTTCATTAATCATTGTCATTTGGAACCTGTGGCTAGATTCATTTCTTGGCAATTATGAAAGCCATAAAAATGCCTCATGTAGATGAACGTATATTATCTGTTCTTCTAACTAAGAATGTGTGAAACAACAGAAACTCCCTCTGCACATTAAACAAGTTTATTGATGAAAGCTAACATTTTTCAGTCTTAGTCAATGTCTTAATTGATTATTTAATCATGGGCTGACTGAACTCAAATGTTACTGTCTTTTTTCCTCTGTTCTGAATAAAAATCTTATATATGAACATTCATTTCCAGTAAATAAAACATTAGTGCTTGCCCACTAAAATACATCTGTAGCCCAGTTATAAGGGTAAACATGTCCTTGAGTGGAAATGCAGGTGTTTTCAAAATTCATGAAAATTAGTGTGCATAATAATATAAAATATGAAAGAGCAATGTAGAAGTAAAGTAGACCATTTGTTCAGAAAAACAACGATTTTAAGATAATGCATAATGTACATTCTCTTAGACAAGAGAAGTTTAGTGCACTATGATAGGCTTGTGGTATAATAATATCCACTTATAAATTACAGGCATAGTGAAATACATCCAGGTATCAGGCAAAAGTGATGGGGAGCAGTTTGGGACTATTCTAGTCTCTGTGAATTTGCAAGTTTGTTTTTGCACTCAAATTGAGTATTTTAGATGATTCCATTATCTTTTGGTAATTTCAAAAACCTTAAAAAAATCTTTCTAAATCTGAATCAGAGACTTCTCTTAAACAAATGGTATTCTCTGACATTTTCGGAAACTAAAAGTGATAGTCAGTGAAGAAAGCATTGCTGTTGTTTTATTATATGTGATTATCACAAACCTGTGTTATCTCTGATCCAAATCAAATAGCCAGATTGCTACCACAATAAAACCTTTGATTGGAAAGACATAGTAAATGATGGCAATTTTACTTTGAGTGTGATGTCTGTGTGAAATATGTTGACTTTTGAATTCAGCTTTTGCTAAGGGAAAATGATTCATTTTATCTTCCATTGAATAAAGAGTTTGATAAATATATACATTTTAGCCACCCAATGGAAGTAGGCAAGTTTGGCAAGCAGAAATCTTGGAGTCATTCTAGAAAAAACAGTAATTACCTTACCTGTCATTTTCTTTAGCAACTTTCCTTCTTTCCTCTGTATCTCCATAAGATCATGAGAGAGCATAGACTTTTAAATGCGTTAGGGATCAAATTCAAGGATTGAAAGAGCCTGAGACATTTTCCTCCCAGCTTGCTACAACCATCACCCACAGAGCATGCGGCTTGGTGGAAAACAGAAGCCTGTTTCAGAAACTGCTCTCAGAAGCTGAGGAAAAACAGGCATGCTCAAATGATTTATTGTTTGTGCTATCCGGAATAGAGACCTAAGATCAGTATTTCATTATAATATTATTCAATGGCACTCTGACTTGAAACCTTTATATAAATAGAGTCTTGATACACACCTATTTCCGTGAACATAGCAAAAGAGTTTATAAAATATTTAAAAGATATATATTTTTATACATCACATTTGGATTTCACTTGGACCTGTTTGAGCAGGATGTACTTGTTTGAGAAATCTAGACTTAAAGTTATATACTGATACATGGAATCCTTCAAAGTTCTCTATAAAATGCATTTACAGTTCCTCAGCTACTCTGTTGAATAGTGTCATTAATAATACCACCATTGTATGTTAAATCTCACCTGTAAATCAGAAATTGAATATCATTCTTAGGATATATAGGAGTTATTAGGGACAATTGTCCCAGAAAAGAATTTGCTTAAATGAAGTTTTATCTTTAATATAAATAACAGTACATTTATAGAAAATGTTACCAATATCTTTCTCTTATATATTAATCAAAATATATATTTATTTTTGCTTATGTTTGCTGCTGCTGAAAAAGTGTAGAAGAAGGATGACTAGAAAAAGTTTTAACAATAGATTTGTTTTCCAAGTAGGGATGGGGTTAATCAGTTTATTAACTTTATTAGAAACAATGATCACGTGAAAGATACACATGTCATTTTTTATAGAATGAAATATCTATGGAATTATTTCCCAGGAGGGCATTTCCTGGAAGACTTTTAGTGGAATGAAGAGTTATCTATGAGCATACACACACACACACACACACACACACACACACACACTTATGTTTGCACACATTGTGTGTGTAACTCTTTGTTTTAGGAGAATTCATTGTCAAACAGTCTTGGCAATATCCCTAAAAAGCAAACAAACAAAACCTATCAAATAAATGAAACCAAACTTACTGAAAAGGAATTATAAGGTGGTTATTGAATAGGGAATTAGGTTTCATCCCTGGTTTCTAGCTGAAAAATTATATTCTTTTCTGCTAAAAGTGCCTTGTTGTCGACCAGTCGTTAAGTTGTCTACAGAAGTGCATGGTAGAGCTGCATCTGCTTCATTTGCGCAGTGGCTTATCTGATAGAAGCAGTTTTCTCCTGCCCTGCAAGTGACAGAAATTGGGGGATCTCCACATACACTGGCTTGTTTTAAACATGTGGAGAAAAAATAGCATATTTTCCTACACATGCGTGTGTGCATCCTAAGTCACTTTAGTCATGTCCAACTCTTTGCGACCCTATGGACTGTAGCCTGCAGGCTCCTCTGTCCGTGGGATTCTCCAGGCAAGAATACTGGAGTGGGTTGCCATGACCTCCTCCAGGGAATCTTCCCCACCCAGGAATCAAACAGTGTTCCTTACATCTCCTGCATTGGCAGGTAGGTCTTTACCACTAGCGCCACCTGGTAAGCCCATTTTCCTACACAGTAGACTATAATTTTTTGACCAAAAGAGAAGGCCAACTCTCGTCTGTGCATGAGTGAAATGTTTCATTCACATGTGGGACCCCCTCTTTAACAGAGACAATGTTTGCCTGGTAAGCACCTTGCCTGAGGTGATGTCTTATGATTGGGCAAATTGAAGGCAGTCAGTTGTGTTGTTTTTTAACTGGCAATATGTTTCAACTTCTTAATAAAATGGAATTATGTTTCCAGGTGGAATGTTTACTTTTCTTGGACTCCATCAGATGCCATAGAGGTGTTTTTATTTCCAGATTTCTCCATTATATCCATTGATACCTCTATTTAAATGAACAAAGATAAAATTAGTTGAGGGGGAAAGAGTTGTTCCTGCTGAAAGAAGATAAAAAATTTAATTCCACGTAGAGGGATAATATGATTTCCTGCTTGTTTTTAATATTATATTAAATGCAGGTTAATATATATTTACATGACACATCAATATGTAAATATATGTTAATTATTGCCATGTTTCCACATCACTTGGCATTTCTGAACTAGGATTTTAAAAGATGCAAATAAATTCTAGCACACAGGGAATTGTTTCCTATGTTCTCTATCTTACATATCATATGTTCATGGATGACATAGTGTTTTCATAAGAAAACTATGTAATATTCTGTTAAGAACAGCAAAGTAATAATAATAATGTCCCACAAAGTTTTGGGATTGCAAGTCTAAATGCTAATGAGAGGTTGCCTGTTTAATGCTGAATTGCAAGGTTAAAAAGAGGGTCTTAAAGATAACAGCAGATTCCACAGCCCTTGAGTTTGTTTTGCATTCAATGACAGTCACTAAATTAGGGAAAGGAATGTTCAAACAACACACTTGAGGAAAAGTGATTTTTATAGAAAGGAGCCATTTCTGCTAATAGCCAGTAACTGCACGTAACCCTGCTGACATTAAAAGTCCATTAGCTAAGCTCAGTTTAAATAGCAGCTGATGCAGTGTCAGCTAAATGTACACTGGAATTTTTTCATATAATGCAGTAATAGCAGTTCTGTAATTTTTTTCTAAAACTACATACATTAAGTAAAACAAATGTCATCTGATAGTACTGGCAGGGCTGCTAATAAGCAGGCAGAGATTTGTGATGAAACAAAAGTAACAGTCTATATAACAAGAAGACAATAAATGGTAGTGATGGTTTTAAAAGGAAGCCTTTGAGAAAAATCATATGGAGAAGCTTAAGCTGACATCCAGAAAGAGTTGTTTCCATAGAAGCACGTATTAATGTGCACTACTTTGAGATATTCATTTAAAGTGGAGTGATTTTTTTACCATTAGCCTCAGTGTTTAGTATTTCAGTGTATTTTGAAACAACAGGAAGCCCCCTCCCTAGACACTGTTATATGTATAAATAGCAAGGGAGTGGGGGGATGGGGTAAAAGGAGATTGAAAAAAGAACACAAGTGAAAAAAGAGATGTAACTTCATATGTGTTAATATCTTTAAGGAGATTACTATGGTAATATTTTTAAGCAATCTGATTTATTAATGCTGCCTACAATGAAATCAAAGTTTGAAATATTTATATTATTGCCCCCCTCCTGTTTTTCCATCTTTTGAATATTTTCCAATCTCCATTTTAATCATCTGAAAGACAGGGAGTTTTACTGGAAATTTTTAATAGAATCCAAAGATTTTTAACAAGTTATCTTAAAGAATTCTCTAGGACAGTGTTCTGTAACTGTGAGGCCATTGTGGAGACAGTGAGGGTCACTTTGTAATCTAATGGGTGAGTTGGGAACAGGGCAGTAATTAATCAGTGGCTGTCGTGCTCACACCACTATAAAGTATTACGAGAACCTTCATGCTGACCACCCCTCCCCATTATCAGACCATTAGTAAAACCCTGTACAGGCAACAATGGGGAGGCCTGCCTAAGCTTATGACCCTAATCACTTGGGTATAAGCTTTGTGCATATTTTCAGAATGGTCACTAGAATTCTTATCACATTTTTGAGTACTCAGAATTATTTATCTTTGTAATTTAAGAATTTATTTATGTCTAACATGAGATATCTTACACATACACAACCTGAAATATTACATTTTTTGTTTATTTTTGTTTTAAAGTTAACTCAGTTTTCTTTATATGATTAAAAAATACCTCACATAACTCTGTGTGGCTTGAAAAGAGGGAAAGAGAAAGGAAAAGGGAGAAAAAGAAGAAAGGACTACTATTTAACCATAATGGGGTGACGGAGATCTCCCTTTTATGTTCACAGCTTTTCATACAAACGTTTCATAATAAAATCAAGAAGTTCTCTTTGGTGCTGGTAACTGTTTTAATTCAGTTCAGGCCACTGTAAAGACTTATTTTGAATGAATTGGAAGCTTCTATGGATAGAGTTCATGCAATTAAATTCCTAACCAAAATCCCACTTACTAACATATTGCATGAGGGACTTGATGAATAATCTCGTCTTTAGTATGTAACTCAAACATTAATAACAGATGGAAATATGCCTAAATTCAACCAGTAAGCTTTGATTTTTAATTCTAAACTGACTTTAGTTTTTTCAGACTAAAACATCTGTTAAAAGTGACTATTTTCTGTATGTTTTTTTCTTTTCTGTTGCATAAATCTATCACAAGATGAAAAGAGAATGCCAGAGTATTTGGCCACGTGATAAATTTGTACATATCTATGAACTAGTATTATGAAATTGAATTATGTTGAAAATTATCAGATGATGCTCAACTGAATGAAATAGGACAATTATTACATTAGAGTTTGGAATAGTTTTTAGAAAAAAAATTACCCTGCAATGTAAATATACTGTTGCTTTCTTGGAAGTTTTACAATGTGTTGTTGTTGTTGTTGTTTTTGATGAAGAATTACATTTTGAAAATTTTTGAGTGAACATAATGTATAGTATGGCTTGGTGTTAAGTTGAATTTGTTCATTTATACTTGGAAAACTTTTCTTAAAATAATATTTAATAATGTCTGTTGTTTAGTGTGATTATCATGACTGTTTAGAATAGTGAATGGTTTAGATCACTGCTTTTTTGCTTTTTAATATTTCTTTCTTTTGACACTTAAGGAATTAAAACATATTAAATATATGCGTGTATGTGTGGGTCTGATAATTTCCTGGTATAGTAAGTTAATAAAAATTCATTGCAAAAAATAATGTTTACAATCAAGAGTGTTCTTGGCAACTATGCTAGCAAAATATTAAATACTTACGCAGTCTTTATAAATAAGTCTCTTGGTAAAAGTGAATAAACTGAGCTTAGCTCTAAGCCTGAATATTGAATACAAATTTAAAATAGCTTCATCCCACATTTGTAAGAAGAATGTCAGAGTAAGAATAGTATTTACATCACAGAATTACAAAGATTAACAGGGTTGTAAAAAGGGAAGAATTGAGGACACAGTACCTGGCACATGATACATGCTTAATGCACATTACAGATTGTTGTTGCTGTTGTATCTTCATTATGTACATCTTGGCACTAGTATGAAAATCATTGAATATATCACAGGAATGAAAAGATTGCACTCAATTGGGGGTACTAACAGGTGGAAAAATATCACTTAAACCAACAAAAGCATGTTGTCGAAGATGAAATTCTTAAAAAGAATTTGGTAGATTTAAAAATCACATTTTAAAATATCCTGTTAAGTTGTCAGGTTTTAATTGTACATTAAAACTCTTTGGAAACTCAACACATGTGCTTGGGTTTTATGGACATGTTTTAGATGATTTTTTTTTTCCTATGCTGGATTCTAAATGTTGAATATATTCTACTAAAACTAGTATCTATTAAATGTTAACGAAATAATCAGTTTATATTTTTCTCTACTATATATTAGCTATACTTGTAAAGACAAGTGTAAGTAAAAAGACTGGAAAAAACAATTGGAAAATTCTTTAGTTTTTCCTAACATTTAAATGCTTTCTGGCTCAGTGGTAAAGAATCCACCTGTGATGCAGGAGACCTGGGTTTGATCCCTGGGTCGGGCAGATCCCCTAGAGAAGGAAATGGCAACCCACTCCAGTGTTCTGCCTGGAAAATCCCATTGACAGAAGAGCCTGGCTGGCTATAGTCCTTGGAGTCACAAAGGAGTTGGACATGACTTAGTGACTAAACAACAAAATTCTTTCTAGAAGAATGGAAACAGCCTTCTTCACTTATATCAGAAATTTACTGCTATAAAGCAAAGCATTTACCGATCCTAGGTAGAAGCAAAATTTATTAAATTGAAGTTTCCAAGCAAAGCCAAAGTTCCTATATGTGTGAGGGGCATGTTATAATATAGGCAAACAGGTAAATTAAGATACACAAACTTATGTATTTTATAATTGACACTAGCATTTAATAAAGTATTTTTTCTAATGGATTAGTTCATGAACAAACTATAGCTGAACTCTTATAGTTTCTCAGACATATATGTTAATTATGATATATATGATGGGAAAGGGAAAAAAGTACAGATCATAATTTTACTTAAAAAAAGTTTTCTAGTGTACATTTATAAAATGGAAGTACTGTTGCTTAAGTTATAACTTTATTTTGAAAACAATGGATATAAAAATGCTTTTAGCTATAAACAACATTCAGTACTATATTTTTTAGTTCACTGTAACATTAAATAATCTGTTCAGTCTTTAGTTTACTGTGACATCAAATAATCTTGTTTGTTCTTTTTTAAAATATTCTTTAAAATGTGCTATTGTAAAATTAAAAGCATAAAAAACTTTTTCCTCAAAATGTGTCAACTTGATAAGAAGACTATAACCCAAAGCATTTATGACCAAAAATAATGCAATTATGGACATTTAGCAAACAATGTAATAGATGCATTGACTTAAGTAAACAAGGATAACACCATCACTAAAATGATACACAGGAAACACTTTGTAAAGCCCATTGAACATTGATTCTGTTGCCGTTTTCTTTGTTTAAAAAAGCAAAGTTTAACACACTTAGTTTATACTCCAGCCCTCCGCCACCACAACCCCCTCACTTCCCCAAGTCCAGCATTGTAAGAAACATCCCACTTTTAAAAGAGAAAATTAATAAGAAGTCTAGAATCAACAGTATGGTTTAGTTCCTACATAATTATGAAAACTTATCTTTATAGCATCTTATTCCACTTAAAAAACCCAACAGAAGCAACCTAGAATGTTTTAATGATTGATTAAACTGCTCATTTGGGGTTTTCTGCTGTATATAACATTTGGTTTGCAGTAGTTTTCTTTGAACATTTCCAGGGGGGAAACCACAACCATTAAAAAGATGAGACTGTATTTCTAACCCCTCCTTCTAGGGTATACCTGTATTTTTGTTTGTTTAATTTTTAAATAAAGACAAACTTCTCAAAACTTTAATTTTCTGAACATTAAATGGTCTTAAGCAGTTCTAGTGTGTTATTACTTAGGTCTTGTTATTTAAAATTGATATGAAAAATATTTATTTTGTGCCAGAATGCATTTTTATTTGTTATTATTTTTTCAGGAAGGAGGGGCAATTTAGAAAGTCAAGTTGTTGAAGCAAACAAAAATTAATTTATTTCAGAGTCTCATATATGTTAGATGTTTGTAAGCACTTACATTCAATCCTTTAATGATGTTAAATTATGAAAGATGACATATATTACTGAAACATATTTTGAATATGTCTGTTTCTCCCAACTGGATCACTAAAGAAGATTTTTCCTGCTTCTTGTCCTGCCTCTCTCTCCTTTATTCTCCACACAGAAGCTAGGCAAATACTACAAACATCATCAGTAAAGCTCTTTTTCCTAAAACCCTTTGATGGCTTTCTGTTGCTTCTAGAATGAGACCTAAACTTAATATGGTTAGCATAGATATTTGTTCTTAAACCTCTAATTCCATTCCTGGTATTCCTCTGTGGTTATGGTTTCCTCTGAGCATGCACCGTTCCCAAGCCTGGCTCTGGTGTTTCAGTGCAGCTCTAGAAGGGGACATCCTTCAGATATTTTTAACAAGCTGGCAGTGAGTGCATCCCTTCTGTTCCGTTCAGTCACTCAGTCGTGTCAAACTCTTCGCGACCCCGTGGACCATAGCCTGCCAGGCATCTCCGTCCATGGGATTCTCCAGGCAAGAATACTGGAGTGGGTTACCATTTCCTTCTCCAGGGGATCTTCCCAACCCAGGGATCGAACCCGGGTCTCCCGCATTGGAGGCAGACGCTTTAACCTCTGAGCCACCAGGGAAGCCCAGTGAGTGCATATGGCAGCTTATATTCTTCCCTTTGCTGTGAACGAGTGTTCGCTCCTCAGGTTTCATCCCTTTCTTCTAGCTGACTTCTGTTCCACTTTGATGTCTTAGTTTAGGTCTTCATTTCTCCATAGAGCTGCTTTTTACACCCAACTGTAACACTCTTTCCTTTTCCCTATGTCCCCAGCTAGCGTGTCAGCAGGAAGAGGGCAGTAAGCATGTTCACTGTGGTATCTCTAGCATGTGAACAGGTGCTTCACGTATGCAGTGGGCATACAATATAGATCTTTTGAATGATGTTGGATAGATGCATAACACATCTTAGAGGGGCTTTTGGTGAGTACCCACTGTGGTGGAGATAACAGGAACTTTCCTGATTCCCTTTGTCACTGACCTGGGGAGCTCCTGTGCTCAGTGAGCGGAATATGGAGTTGAAGGTAGAAAGGACAGTCTCAGGAGTGAAGATTCACCATCCCTTAGATTCTGTCTAAAAGGCCAATCTCCTTGCTTCAGAAATCCATTCCTGACTTCAGATAATCCACCCTTTAATTTGGAGCTAAGTAATGAAGAACTTGGATTCTGATATAGTCAAAGGAAATAAACCTTAGACAATTAGATGGGTAAACAATGTGAGCACAGCTAGACTCTTGGCCAGTTTGGTCAATGTGCCTAAACATAGCATGGGGAGTTAAAGAGACCCACAAATTGAAACAGCACCCTATCAACCCTCAGAGAACCTGATTATTCAGTTATAGAATTCTACCGTATGGAATATTATTAAAATAGATTTTCTGCTGGGTGATGAAATTGTATTATATTAGGATTATTGTTGGGTCAAAAATTGCTCTATAGAGTATTTCTTATTTCTGTCTACTACAAAGTAAATAAGGCTCTTGCAGGGTATGTGTCTTAGTCTGTTAGGGCTACTATAACAAAATAACACAAACTGGATGACTTATGAACATCAGAAATTTGTCTCTCACAGTTCTGGAGGCTGGGAGTCCAAGACCGAGACACCAGCACGGTCATGTGTGTAAGGATCCACTTTCTGATTCCCAGACAGCGATCTTCTGCCTATGTCCTCACCTGGCAGTATGCAAAGGATCTTTGCAGTTCTCCTTTATAAGAACACTAACCCCATTCATGAAGGCTCCACCCTCAAAACCTAAGTATCGCCCAAAGGCCTCACCTCCTAATACTGTCATCTTTGGGGGTTAGGACGCAAAGTATGAATTTGTGTAAGAACAAACATTCAATTTGATGGTATGATCCTATGAGTATGAGGTGGGAGGGTGAGGAAAGGGGGCAGAGTAGTCCAGAGTCAAGAAAAATAAATCTGTTTAGAAGTGCATATTCAATTATCTTCCTGTAATTGACTACTGTTTGAAATTTCTTTTGCTAGGACCACAGTCTATTTTCTTTGGGCAGGATATTTTGTTTTTTAGACTAGGAAATCATATAGTGAAATGTATCATTATTAAACATTACTGAACCAGATATTCTCGCAGGCACTTTTAAGGTGACCAAAATATGTTATGGATTATGCTACACTGCCGGCAAAGAGGAAATTATAACAAGTAACTACTTCTTTTTTGTTAAGACTTCAGTAAACACAGACCCAACTTGCCCTGAGTAATTACCACAGAGAGCTATGCAATGGTCTTTAACTGGTAGTTGTTTGTAATCAAGCAGCCTGAATCTTGCCTTGACATAAAGCAGAGGAAGTGGTTAGGAGACAGACCTGTAATTATCAGCAGCAGGTGCCCATAATGGAATGCCAGAGAGATGTTTAGAGAGGCAAATATTACTTTAGGAAAGCTTTCAGGACTGTCAATTTAGACCAAAAGATGTCTAAATAAAAACTGACTTGAGAGCAATATTAAAAGAATGTGTCTTTGGAAACAAAAGAAAGTGTAATAAATTCCTTTTATGCAAATTAACCTCTTCTTCCATATGCCTAAGTATTATCAAGATATGAAGTCTGAAGGATTGGACTCCGTGTTCAGAAAAGAAGTATTTAATAACTTTAGACACTTTTGGTTATTAAAAGGTTTATGGTTTAAACAAAAGCTCTGCTCTTTATTTTAATAAGTATCACATGAATAAATTAAATGAAAAATTAGCTTTTCTAAAATGAATTTTCATGTCTTCAAATGACACTGGATCATAGATTCCATAATCATACATGACCAAAATTCTCATTTTAATTTTATAAGTTAATAATCTTCTCAATTTGAAGAATCTTCTAATTTGAAGAATAAAAATAAAAGAAACTTTGTGGGCTACGGGAAATCCAAGATGGCTGCTTGGCTTTTCCCAGCTCCCTGACAAACCTCATTTTTTATTTGATGGGTTAAAGCCTCCCTGGCTACAGGGCCTCCATAATAAAAAATCACGGAATATTAAGTTTTGTAAATTGTTAAATTAAGTTCTAGTTTTGTTAATGTCTAGTGTTTACTAATACTCACTGCTGAGACAGTTCCTTGTTACATGATACTGCTAAAAGATTTAATTAAGTTATTAAAAAGGATACTCTAGGTTAGTTTCTAAGGCTTATCTCAGTAACCAATCTTCAGATAAAGGTCAGATGCCCCATAATGTACAACCAGGAGATTAAGACCAGACTATAATCATTTAACGAATGAAGTCAGGTGACTTGGGGTATACCAGGCTTTATCTAATGAAAGTTCTTGACTTATAATTCTTATTTTACTAATAACTGCTAGCTATGGCTATATTATTTTCTATGTCACTTATTTCACTGAGCCTGTGATATAATGCTGAACTGACAGTTCCATATGAGATCAATAATTGTAATCATGTGACTCTGGGTATGGGAAAAAGCAACAAGAGGAAATATTTTCCTGGACCAGGAGGCTAGTAAGACAGTGGTCCAGAGACTTTTGCTACTTGCAAGCCCTGGTCCATTTTAGCACACTGAGTGGCCCATCACTTCCCTAGACCTGGGAATGAGCCTTCCCAGCACCGTGGGACACAATGGCCATGAAATGGTGTCACATCGTCAGATATGTAGCTAAGAAAGGACCCTGCTGACTGGAAGTTGGTACTTGCCAGCTGCCTCTACAAAGATTACATCATGACCATTGCAAGCTACTGACCTTCAACACCCCCTGAAAGAAGTTCAGGGTGAAAATCAGGAATGAGGCACTCTGTGCTCTGAAAAAAAAAAAAAAAACTTGCAGAACAGGCCTTCAGATAGTTAGATCTTTTCAGGAAAAGGTTTTATGAGTTCCAATTCTTGCATCTTCTCATACCTAGAAAAACGCTGACGTCATTAATGGTGAAATCTGCTTTGGCTATTTAAAAAAAAAATTTTTTTTTTACAATTAAAAGTCAAAATAGAGTAGCTATGGTTCAGACATCCTTGGAAATAACTATTTCCCAGATATCCTGAAAAGTGATATTATGGGTGTGAGTTCAGATTAGACACTGTGACCTAATGTAGAACTTAATGCTCCTGTAATGCATTTTTGCTTCTGTACTTTGCTTGCTGCTTGTAAAACCAAAGTTACTCCATTTTAAGATAAGGTTGTTTTTAAGTAAAGATTCCTAAAATTGTTTTTTAAAAAAAAAAAAAATAAATGAGAATCAAACCTTTAATATAGGAGCCTCTGGTGGCTTAGATGGTAAAGAGTCTGCCTGCAGTGCAGGAGACCCAGGTTTGATCCCTGGGCCGGGAAGATCCCCTGGAGAAGGAAATGGCAACCCATTCCAGTATTCTTACCTGGAGAATCCCATGGATGGAGGATCCTGGCAGGCTACAGTCCATGGGGTCACAAAGAGTCGGACATGACTCAGTGACTTCACTGAACCTTTAATATACATTTTACTAGTTTACTATATATTAATTTATTAGACATTTGTCAATTGTACAGAATTTCACCCTTCAGTGATAACATTTTTAAATTTTTACCCTTTTCTAAAAGAAATAAAATATTATCATCCTTTCCGAGTGGTACTTAGAAGGAATAATTATCCATATGATAAACTATATACAATAAAAACTTGTAATCAAGTTATAAAAGAAATATTACATGTAGATTTATAATGCCAGTTCCCCTTTAAGAAGTGCACTTAGCTAAGTTGTTTTGATAGTGTCCTATTATTTCAATATTTTTCTTTCATCTTAAACTATAAAGACTGTGCTTTATATTAACTTACAGGAAATTCTATTAATACTGTATGAGGCAATGACAGACTAAAGAAAACCAACAAAACATAACTGCCTGGGTAGATTTTTATGTTTTTAAATGGGGAATTTTCTTTTCCTGTTTTCTTTCTTTTTCAAGTAAACACTCACTTTGGTTGTCTTTATGTTGTGGGAGTGAATGCACCATGTGGGCTTGAACACCTTCTAAAGGACAGAGGAGTCGTGATTTATCTGTAAGACCTCATTCATTCTCAGATGTGCTTAGCTTGTATTTTGGGGAATATTTGTTTTCCTGCCTAATGCTAGCCATATATTTATCACTGTGAAAACAAGTGGAGAAATCAGTCATATATTTATCACTATGAAAATAAGTAGAGAAGTCAGTCATCCACTGCTGTTGCCAAAAATGCCTTTAGCTCCCACAGTAGTTGTATGTCAAGATCTTGCCCTACTTAGAAGGAAGACATAAGATTTATTCTGGAAATTTACCAGGATGGACTAGCCCTCAAAACATGAAGGAAAAGATCTCTGTAGCTAAATTAAAATAAACTTAAGTCACACTTGATACATTATGCTTAAGATAGCTCCATCTAAAAATATATATGTAAGTTGTAGAGGGCCTTAGTCTTTTGGTCAAAGTGGACCCAAATATGGGCGATTCAAGAATTACCTAAAAACGGATAGATAAAATCAAGGAGAACAATAGTTTTATGATTTGAAATTTATCTGCATATTTTGACTTATTTGGAGTTCTTTTCCTTCAGATTGTGAAGTAAATTAAACCAAGCTGGACACAGGGCTCATAGTTTATATAGGGATGACGAAGCATCCAAGTATTATACTTACCTGCTTTCTCACTAATGAAATTCAGAATTGACATGGAGGAGAAAGATGTGGTTAGAGCTGGTGAAACATAGAATATATTTCTATTTTAACGTGTAGTATATTCTCTCAAGTGATAGTCTCATTTAACATTTTTTCAACCTTTTTTTCTAGTATAGCTGAGATCAATTTAATTTAGGAAGTATTAATTGCAGTATCCCATAGAGATAAATGAGATAGACTAGAATAAGATGCGGTACCCATCTTTAAGAAACTTAAAAATCTTGTTTGGAAGATAAAATAATTGCAGGTAAAACATACAAAACTACAAGGTGGCAAATTGACAGAATAAATAAAACTGTTTTGAAGGAGATAAAAGGAGAGAGAAATATGATTTGGTGCTAGGACTTTCTGCTGGGATAAACTCTTAGCCAATTTTGAGAAAGGAATAAGCCCTTTTATAAGTATTGCTTCCACTTAACTTGGCAGCCACTGGAAATGTTTTGTTATAGTTGTGCAAGGTTGTGTTTTCTCTTCATCTCTTCCCATTTTCTTCCCCTTTCAATTCTGAGAGCAATTCTTCCCTCAGGCTTTTTCCTATTAACAGCACTTGTCTCTGCCTTGAAGTGAGAAGTTACAGAGACCTGGTTTCTGATTTCTTGAATCCTGAGTCGCTCTTGCCTTTGCTGTCTCAGCTTCATTTCTTCAGTGCAAATTGAGTCTCCAATCCAAATTTAGCTATTTTATTACATACTCTGTAGCTAAGGTACTTTACGCCAGACATTACTGCATCTCCCAGCAACAGAGTTTGAGTTTGTCAAGTTGTGCAGGTTTGTTGTCTCTTTTTAAATAGAGTTTTAAATGTTTTAAAACTTGTTTGGATATTGAGTAATGTTCTCCGTGGTGCTCCGATGTGTATAAAATGATGTCAGTGCTTGAAGGTAGAGGACTACTATAGTAGATACTTTGCCCTTCTCCATAAAGGATATACAAAAGGGAGGAAGCCCATTTGCATGAATCTCAAGGGTGAGCAAATGGATAAAGTTAAGCACATGCAACCTGTAGAGCTACTTCAAAGTCAATTGTAACATTTTCTATACTTAACTAAAATTCTTCAGGTAAATTTAAATTGAAAGGGCCAGAGGGATCTATGTGAACAGTTATGAAATTTAGACTTAAAATTTTAAATGTAAGAATGGTTTGCCTAACATCTTCCACAAATGTTTGGAAAAATAGGTAGATGGATGGTTAGATAAATTGATAGATATTAATCTTAAATTAGGTAGTATAATAACTTTTAGAACTCTAATAATGTTCTTACTCTTTAGATCTCCACTTTTACTTTTCTTATGCTTTTTTTTTTTTTTGTCATTTGGAGAAACTAAGAATGTTGCTAGGGTAAACAGTATATGGGATGCCAATGAATATTTCTGAAGCTCTGGTATTTTCCAGTTTTAGATTTTTGAAAATGAAAATGTGGGAAGAATGTAGGAGAAGAGTGTAAAGTGATTTTTCAGTTTGGTGTTGCAGTCATGCATGAGGTAGGGCTTTATTAAGTTTCTGAAACAACTGCCTTGAAAATACATATAAAATTTTTGTTTTAGACTAATAAGAAAAGCACTTCATATCCTTTCAAATGAAGACCTCATAATTCTTAATGAATGCTGTTTTTGTCATCTGACCCACTAATTATAAGACTGTGAAACAGGCAATTCATTTTTCCTAAAACATATGATAATAACAATCATAAAACCAATTACAAATGCTTTACTATCTTAAATGATGTATATATAAATATATACTGGTAGCTCTATAGAACACCAACTGTAGGACTATAAAGAAAGATACAGAGGATAAGAACTACTCCAATATTTCAAAAATCCTAGGGTTGCAGAGCTCACTAAACAAGAAGTTGGAGTTTTTCGCTACTTTAACAATATTGACTCAATTTGGTAACACTCATCAGAAGCCCTAATTTGTAGTATATTTCTATGATTGAAAGTGAGTTAATCTATTATTTTTCAATAAACATAATTTATTAAGTAGTGAGTATAAAACAATGTCAAAATCAGGGGGAAATACGAAGAGTCATAAGTAGTGTAAAATTTGCAAAATTTTGTTTTTAATCTGTGTGTTTATCCTTACTTGTTAAAATATTTGGAATTGAAATTGACCTCATTACTTGAGTTCAGTCAGTTTTGTCATAAAAATTTATTTGAACTTATTTGTAGAGTTTTTATACTGAATTTTAAATATTGTCATCTGACTTGAAACTTTATCCTAAAAAATTATGATACCAGGTGTGCATTAAAGACATGTTTTTGTTCCTATTATTGTTTCCTTCAGTGCTACAATTTCTTTTAATAAAACTGCAGTTGAATTCTCAGCTACTTTTATTCGCAAGGGAATTAATGCAAATACATTTTTCTTCAGGATCTTTGTTAGTCCGTAATGTTGATAGTATATAACTATATGTAGGATCATTTTCCAATCCAGATGATTAGTTTCAGAGACCCCAACACATGACAAAATTGACTTGTGGGAATATTTTTTAAACTTTGGAAAATGAGAGGCCCATTTAGGGTACATATTCAACATTTTAAAAAACTTAATTATACAATTTTTGGAATATAGTTATTTTGTGGAGATTACTTAACTTGTTTGGGCTTTAATTTTGACTTTAAGATACAAATTTGAGAAACTTCATAGATATTGCAAGAAATGCATTTGTTCTTGTATTACATGCTAGTTTAGCTTTTTTGAGCTATTTCTGACCATTCTTCATGAAAAACTTTTATTTTCATTATTGAACTAACCTAAATGTAAGTATATCTTAACTAAAATTTGTATAGAAGTATATTCACTTATATTTTGTATTATAAACTCTTTTATTGAGCATTTTCTTAATCAGGTATAATTTTATCATTGAATCTTCATGTCTGCTTATCTGCAGCATGTTGAATAGAAGAATAGATTCATTACAATGACGCAGAGGTAGGGAGACCACATAATTATTGATTAAATTAGGTCATTTCTGTGAATGAATGGGAAAGCTATTAAGTGTTATTTCTGGAAGCATAAACTGGAATTGTTCTGGTTTAACAGGATGAATAATCAACTTACCAGGACACTGCAAGATCCTGAAATACCTTGTAAATTGCTAGGTTAGAATGTTAGTTTATATTCATAGTGGTTTTAGTATTAAATATACTTTACTTCATATTTTTGAACTGATTTCCCCTTTTTGATGTTGAAGAGAATAAATTGATTAATCAGAATAGCTACTTTCTTGTCTGTCTCAAATGATAGAATGTGCTTCACCTGTGCACCTTCACTCTTTCAGGAAACCTATTTGAATGACTTACTAAATGTATTATCGGGGTAAAACAACTTGTTTTCAGTAGCAGATTGTATTTTAAAAAGTATTAAAACCAAGATTTGTTTCAAAAGACCTAGAATATTCAGCCTTAGAATATTCTTTGCCAGGGTTGGTCTTGCCCCTTTTCTCTCATTCTTATTAGTTGCCATTCTGCTGCTTAGAATTGTCATTAAATGGGCATATGATTTGAGAGGCTCTGTCAGCACATTAGGCTTCTGAGGTGGTGCAGTGGTAAAGAATCCACCTGCCAATGCGGGAAATACAAGAGATCTGGGTTCCCCCTGGAGGAGGAAATGGCAACCCTCTCCAGTAGTCTTGCATGGAGAATCCCATGGATAGAGGAGCTTGACAAGCTATATTCCGTGGGGTTCAAAGAGTCCTAAATGACTGAACACGCATGCATGGCATGAGCACATTCAGTTTGGGTAGCTCTATAGATACCCAGCAACAGAACATAAAGCAGAGAAAACTCTAACAGTAGCCTCCTCTAAGTTGGTTAAAATTTGCCTTTGTTAATGTCTACTTCAGAGTGTATTGAAATTCAACTGAAAGAACCAAAATGGATTTTTCAGTTTGAACTGAAAAGAAGAAATATTTCCAAACAACTATCTTGGACAGAGGCATGATATATTTGCCATATATTGTGCCTGTTTTAAAAAGAAATAGTCTTAATTCATTAACATGAGAATTGCATAAGGTTTTCTTCTTTTTTTAACAGTACTTATCATGAATGAAAATTTTGGTGAAACATATTTGAGCTACATGGGGTTCACATCTTTTTATCTTGTGGAATTTACCAAAGTCATTTTATTAACATTTTCTGGAATGAAAAACGCATACAAATCATAAATACTCAACCATCAAGTTTCAAAAGGTAACTCTGCAAAGTTTTAAGATGATAAAGTTGGAATTTAACTCAAGAAAAATTATAAAACTGATGTAATTACTTTAGTACATGAGCATTCATTGGTATTTGAGGAAGAAGAATAAATGTGGGGAAACAGTTATATTTACTCAGTTAGAACTAATTCATGAGGCCAGCAACACAAGGGAGGGCATTCTCAAAATTGCTACTATTACATATATTATACTTCCTTTTGGCATTTGAGCTTCCGCATGTATTCCATCAAGTCTGTGTGCAAGGCGTCTTCTTTTGACAGGGGCATATGGAGGGGGAGGGCTTTCCTCTAATTCAGCCCGGCTTCAGTGACCTACTAATTTGACATCATTTAAAAAAAAAAAAGAACACTTGAGAAGCAGAAATGCAGATGGGGAACTGACTTGCCTTGTCTTCAGAAACTTGACCTACCCAGAACATGTATTTTACAGATGAGGAAACAGAAGCCCATAGAGCCCAGAGTTCACACAGGTGTTCATGCAGACGGAGGATACAACACCTTTCCACCAGTTCTTGGTTCCAGCTGCTTTCTACTGTGCAGCACTGCACCTGCAGCTGCCCTCACGCAGATTTTTATTTCACGCCTCTGAGTCTTATTCTCCCTTGGCTAATCCAGCGGTCACAAGCTCCAGTGCCTACCAGGACCAGTGAGGTTCTGTGAGTAAGTACGCTGAGTGGATGATGACGGATACTGCTGGGGACCATGGCAAATCAAGAGAGCACAGGTCCTGCCCGACATGGAAGGCTCCAGTCCTTACCGCAGGAGTGTGGGCTTGGTATGGCCTCCAGATTTTCAAGAAAAGCCAGAAATCTCCATTTTTATTTGAAACTTCTCAGGCAGGACAGGTCAAAGAAAACTTGCAGTCCCTTGGACATCTGCCTGCTGCTTGAAGTTTGCAGCCTCCACTTTAGTGCATGCTTCTCATCTCCCTAAAACAACAATCATAATTGGTGCCATTGTTTAAAACATCCAAGGCACCATTTGTGCATTATGTCTTGGAATCCTCTCACCATCCCAGGAAAATATTGAAGATGAGGAAACTGACGCTCCAGCTAAAGACAAGGCTAGCCTACCCTTGTTTGATTCACAACTGTAATTTTACTCACGCTCTACAGCCAAACTCATGGTTCACCACCACTGGTTGAATTAAACCTACTGGTGAATCTATAGAGTTTTCCAAAGTCTATTTCAATTCAGCTTTTCAGACATGTTTTGAATTTTGTTGTTCAGTTACTCAGTCATGTCCGACTGTTTGCAGTCCAATGGACTGCAGCATGCCAGGCTTCCCTATCCTTCACTATTTCCCAGAGTTTGCTCAAACTCGTGTCCATTGAGTCAATGATGCCGTCCAACCATCTCATCCTCTGTCGCTCCCTGCCCTTCTCCTTGTGCCCTCAATATTTCCCAGCATCAGGGTCTTTGTTTTAAATTCAGTTCAGTTCAGTTCAGTCGCTCAGTCGTGTCCGACTCTTTGTGACTCCATGAATCACAGCACGCCAGGCCTCCCTGTCCATCACCAATCCCAGAGTTCACTCAAACTCATGTCCATCGAGTCGGTGATGCCATCCAGTCATCTCATTCTCTGTCATCCCCTTCTCCTCCTGCCCCCAATCCCTCCCAGCGTCAGTTTTTTCCAGTGAGTCAACTCGTCACATGAGGTGGCCAAAGTATTGGAGCCTCAGCTTTAGCATCAGTCCTTCCAATGAACACCCAGGATTAATCTCCTTTAGAATGACTGGTTGGATCTCCTTGCAGTCCCTATCTAAAAAGCATTTTGTACCCTGAAGATGAAGAATAACATTGCATAAAACATGACATTCGGCCTGGTAAACAAGCTACATTTGTATACTGATAATTATTTTAAACAAAGAAAGTGATAATTTTTAGAATTTAAATCACATCTCTGGTGTAATGTTTCTAGCTGGCTATTCTGTTGAGTCCTAGATGGGATAACACATATTTCTTATTTTTCTTTTGAAAAAAATTATTTGTATATATGCAATAGAGATGAAATTCAGGCTTTAAAAAATCTTATTAGCCGATTGATACTTTTGACATTTATTCCTAAAGGTAACATTGTTTCAATTTGATTTACTATGTATTTGGAATTGAAACTCTGATTCTAAGTTCAATTTGATTTTTTTATTGACATCATTTTAAAAGCAATTACAAAAATTATTTTACTTTTAATTATTTTGATCTTTCAACTTTGAGTACAGTACTGTCACTGTCAATTTAGTGGAACTAGTAGAATCATTTAAAAATTAGTTTCTAATATTTTTATTATTATTTCCTTCTCCCTCTTCCCTCTTTCTCTCAGTATGACCATGCATTCTTTCACAATGTATATCCCTAATTAATTGCACAGCCACATTTCATTTCAGCTACAGTCAAAACTTTTTATCTGTCCTGACATCTGTTTCTGCTACATGCAGAGATAATCAGTTCTATCAGAAGAGAGGCGACAGGAGGTCTCTAAGGAATGGGCACTGCAGTGGATGCTGTTGGTTCCTTGTCCTGATCTGCTTTGCTGGCCCAGTGCACTCATCCCTCAGCTGCTGTGATGCTGGCGGCTAAAGGCTCACAGCTGTCCCTTTTCTCTGAAGAACTGCCATTGGCTGAACCAGAAGCTGCCTGGCCTTATAGGTTTTTTTCAAGGTGGGAAAAACACTGTGGGGCAGTTTATGCTCCCTGCCCACAAGGCTGAAGCCTGACTCCAGCTGAGAGCAGATTTTTTAACCTATGCTGCCCCCGCCACTCCATGACTCCCGCTAGTGTCCTTCAGTGAATCAAAGGCACAGGAAACTCTGTATCAGGCTCTTCTTTGAGGGAACTCAGGTAAAGAAGACACGACAGTACCCATTAAGTGTTGTTGAAATACACTGTCATTTGCTAGAAAATGTGCCTGCAAGTGGGAGACCCTTTAATTTCTTGTGCTTTGTTCTGGTCCTTTGTGTTGCTCAAAATCAGAAAGTATACAAGACTTTGGGGTATTTGAATAGAGCAACGACGAGAACACATGGTTTGAAACACAAGCTCTACTGTCCTGCAGTCTCTAATATAGATACAGATCCACCATCAGGAGAAAAAGAAAGAAAAGGTTAACATGGAAATAGTGAAGCGATTTTAAGAATTCTGCTGGGGATTTCAAGAGCCCTTTGTTTTGAAGGTTAATGGTGATAACAAAATCCACTGTAATTTGGGAGGCTGACTCTCAACTCTGAACCTTAAGCGACTGACTGAAAATGTAGTCTCCAAGAGCAAAAAAAAAAAAAAAAAGTTTTATAGTTGCTTTTTTTTGGTAGGTGGTCTTTCATGTTAAAAACTTGCTAGTAATGATGAAGTTGTAAAAATCTTAATATCTTTCTCTCACTCCTCGTTCTCATTTCTTCTTGTTTCTACCCCATTCTACCACTCTCACCCACCCCCATCTCTTGTACATACCTTTCTCTCTTTCATGCCTTCTTTCAGAATGCCTTTCATCTAGCTTAGCTTTGCCTTCTTGTGTGTGTGCTCAGATGCTCAGGCATGTCTGATTCTTTTCGACCCCATGAAATGTAGCCCACCAGGCTCCTCTGTTCATAGCGTTTTCCAGCAAGAATACTGGAGTGTGTTGCCATTTCCTATTCCAGGGGATCTTCCTGACCTAAGGATCAAACCTGCATCTCTTATGGCCCCTGCATCAGCAGGCAGATTCTTTACCACTAGAGTCACTTCGGAAGACCTAGATTTGCCTATTTGTACTTAAAAAAATGTTACCATGGCACTTTTTAAATGATTAATTCTCTGGTTATTTGTAAGGTACCAACATTTGAATAACTGAGGGGTTTTAGTTTTTCTTTCTTTTATAAAAAGAGTATTTTCCAAACATCGTTTTACATGTAATTTAATATCTGAAAATCAAATATATAAACTATACCTTAATAAAATGCTTAAATAATGTCTTTCTTCACATGCATTTGTTCAGTCAGAGACTATTTGTAGCTTATCTGGGAAAATTGAATATGATTTAGTATGTAATATTAAATTATTTCAGAAATAAATTACTGGAAGAAATTTGGTCATTTTTTCCCTAGGAAAAAATGCACATTTCTGACATTTATTTTCAGTTTGATATTCATTAAGTTGAATTACATAATTTGTAACTGCCAGTTTTCTCATTCACCATGCCAAGACCAAATTGAATGATAAAATTAAAAAGAAAATTATGTTTACTTCTACATAATTTTCCTCATTTTGGTTTCCCTTGGATTCTGTGATTATATAAAGATAGGTAGGAACTTTTAAAAATAAACAATTATTTCTTTCTAGAGTTTGCATTTTTAATCAAGTTTTTTGGGGAAATTTATGAAGATCTATACCTTTCTCACATTTTTCCCATGGATGTTTCTACTTTGGGTACCAAGAAAGAAAGGGGAATCATTACTAAAAAATTACCAAAAAGGTGATTTACTTTTTAAATTTTATCTGAAAATAGTTGTTTAAATGTAGCTTCCTCAGTGAGCCAAAAAAAACTTCATATTGTTCTATTTTTAGTCATTTATCCAGAAATATTGAATATCTCTTTAGATCAGGCTATTCCTATCAGAGTTCAGGTGTAAATTTCTATCATGTTTTCACTATTCTGAATTTTGGAGTTTGGTGTAGTAACTATTTGGTTGGTGAAAAAGTAATTACTGTTTCAGACTCTGAATTTAAATCATCATAACTAGGCTCAAACACATCTTTATTCATCAAAATAGGAATCATTACAATCAACACATTTTTGCCAATGAAAAATAAATTTGTTTATTCCTGTAGCATAAACATCTGTGCTTTGGAATTCAATGAACTCTTGGAAAGTATTTTCTGACTCTTGCTGTTTGTGGCAGCATTGTCCCTGCAAAAAGTTGTTGAGATACTTGAAGTTGTAGTCATTTTGGCAAGAGAGCAGGTGAATATGGCAGATGAACAGCCCAATCTGTTCAACTTCTGAAGCATTGGTTGTGCTACATGCAGTTGGGTGTGTCACAGAGAAGAATTGGGCCCTCTTCTGTTGACCAGGGCTGGCTGTCAGAGTTTCAGTTTTTGTGTTCAGCTCATCAATTTGCTGAGCATATTTCTCAGATATAATGGTCTCGCTGGGATTCAGAAAGCTATAGTGGATCAATCTGGCAGCAAACCACCAAACAGTGACCAAGATCCTTTTCTTGGTGCAAGTTTGGCTTTGGGAATTGCTTTGGAGCTTCTTCTCAGTTGAACCACTGAGCTGGTCATCGCCGATTGTCCTATTCAATCCACTTTTTATCTCACATCACAATCCAATTGAAAAATGGTTCATTTTTGTGGCATAGAATAAGAGAAAATGATACTTCAAAATGACAACTTTTTTTATTTGTAGTCAGCTCATGAGGCACCCACTTGTTGAGCTTATTCACCTTTCCAATTTGCTTCAAGTTCTTGGGCAACTTCTTGGGTAGTTGTAAGAGGATCAGCTTCGATAATGGCTCTCAGTTGGTTATTGTCAACTCCAACGACCAGCCTCCAGGCTGGTCAAGGCTCTGTCTCAAGGCTCATTCTCAAGGCACTGTCTCCTTTGCAAAAATTTTCAAACCACAATTAACAACTGCACTGTACATTCATTAGCAGTTCCTTGGCCAAATGTGTTGTTAGTGTTGTGATTGTCTCTGCTGTTTTACGACAAATTTTGAACTTGAAATTCACTCAACTTTGCTTTTTGTCTAACATCATTCCCACAGTCTAAAATACTAAAATACATAGTCTAAAATAAATATCAAGTAATAATTCATTAACCAAAAAAAAGCAAGAAATGTGCATTAAAATTATGTATGATATAACCACATTTATTTAAGAATGTATTCCAATATCAAGGTTCAATAATGCAAAACTGTAATAACTTTTGCACCAATCTAATAACACATCCAGCAAATTTGGAAAACTCAGCAGTGACCACAGGACTGGAAAAGGTCAGTGTTCATTCCAATCCCAAAGAAAGGCAATGCCAAAGAATGCTCAAACTACTGCACAATTGCACTCATCTCACACGCTAGTAAAGTCATGCTTAAAATTCTCCAAGCCAGGCTTCAGCAATACGTGAACCATGAACTTCCAGATGTTCAAGCTGGTTTTAGAAAAGGCAGAGGCACCAGAGATAAAATTGCCAACATCTGCTGGATCATGGAAAAAGCAAGAGAGTTCCAGAAAAACATCTATTTCTGCTTTATTGACTATGCTAAAGCCTTTGATTGTGTGGATCACAATAACCTGTCGAAAATTCTGAAAGAGATGGGAATACTAAACCACCCGACCTGCCTCTTGAGAGAGAAACCTGTATGCAGGTCAGGAAGCAACACTTAGAACTGGACATGGAACAAGACTGGTTCCAAATAGGAAAAGGAGTACATCAAGGCTGTATATTGTCACCCTGCTTATTTAACTTCTATGCAGAGTACATCATGAGTAACGCTGGGCTGGAAGAAGCACAAGCTGGAATCAGGATTGCCGGGAGAAATCTCAATAACCTCAGATATGCAGATGACACCACCCTTATGGCAGAAAGTGAAGAGGAACTAAAAAGCCTCTTGATGAAAATGAAAGAGGAGAGTGAAAAGGTTGGCTTGAAGCTCAACATTCAGAAAACTAAGATCATGGCATCTTGTCCCATCACTTCATGGGAAATAGATGGAAAAACAGTGGAAACAGTGTCAGATTTTTTTTTTTTTTTTTGGCTCCAAAATCACTGCGGATGCTGATTGCAGCCATGAAATTAAAAGTCGCTTACTCCTGGAAGGAAAGTTATGACCAACCTAGACAGCATATTAAAAAGCAGAGCCATTACTTTGCCAACCAAGGTCCGTCTAGTCAAGGCAATGGTTTTTCCAGTGGTCATGTATGGATGTGAGAGTTGGACTGTGAAGAAAACTGATTGCAGAAGAATTGATGCTTTTGAACTGTGGTGCTGGAGAAGACTCTTGAGAGTCCCTTGGACTGCAAGGAGATCCAACCAGTCCTTCTAAAGGAGATCAGTCCTTGGTGTTCATTGAAAGGACTGATGCTAAAGCTGAAACTCCAATACTTTGGCCACCTCATGTGAAGAGTTGACTCACTGGAAATTACTCTGATGCTGGGAGGGATTGGGAGTGGGAGGAGAAGGGGACGACAGAGAGTTGAGATGGCTGGATGGCATCACCGACTCGATGGACATGAGTTTGAGTGAACTCCGGGAGTTGGTGATGGACAGGGGGGCCTGGCGTGCTGTGATTCATGGGGTCGCAGGGAGTCGGACACGACTGAGCGACTGAACTGAACTGAATAACACATCCAGAACAAATACAGTGAATCAATTAATTATAAAAATGAAAAAGATAAATGTTGAATTAGGTTTAAACCTTACTCGAAATAACAACTATCTTTTTTTCTTGAGTTAATTGTGATATCTTAGAACAGTGACACAACAAATTATCAATATACCTACGAATATATTTCATATCCTATATGTAGAAATGGTGCCATCTATAAAGAGATCTAGATCTCTTTCTAGGTTCAGTATCTAGAGACCTGGGAAGCTCTGTGACTTTAGGGAAGTCATTTTATCTTTCTGGAGGCATCAGTTTTTTTATCCATTTCAGTGTTTGGAGGGATTGATAGAGATCCCTATATACTTTAACATGTCTGAAAGGTTAAGAATCCATCTTGGCATTGATAATAGAATAGTTTTTAATGATTCCTAGTGGTTCAGGCTGGAGAAGGCAATGGCAACCCACTGCAGTACTCTTGTCTGGAAAATCCCATGGGTGGAGGAGCCTGGTAGGCTGCAGTCCATGGGGTCGCTAAGAGTCGGACACGACTGAGCGACCTCCCTTTCACTTTTCACTTTCATGCATTGGAGAAGGAAATGGCAACCCATTCCAGTGTTCTTGCCTGGAGAATCCCAGGGACGGGGGAACCTGGTGGGCTTCCATCTATGAGGTCGCACGGAGTCGGACACGACTGAAGAGACTTAGCAGCAGTGGTTCAGGCACTGGTGATGCCTGGGTTAATGACTCTGCTGGGAGTAGAGCTCCTTCATTATGAAGTCAGCATGTTCCAAAGCTCTTTATAAGTAAGTTATATTAAAGATGCAGACATTAGGAGCTATTCAAGGCAAAAATATCTTCAGTTATGTTTGCAATTTAGGTTTGAAGGTAAAGTAGGGCAAACAGTGGAAGAAGTGGGAAATTCATAAAAGCCTCCACTTTCTGTTTCCTTATGCATTCTGAAAAATTAAGAGATTTATTGTATTTTCCCTCAATTCCATCACTTGTATTGATATAGGGAAATGTTTGCCATGCAACGATTAGGCAGGTAGGTTGATTGTGTCAATACTTTAGTCCATGGAGAAGGAAATGGCAACCCACTCCAGTACTCTTGCCTGGAGAATCCCTTGGACAGAGGAGCCTGGTGGGCTACAGTCCATGGGGTCACAGAGTCGGACCCAACTGAGCAACTGACACACACACACAATTGAAGAGATACTTGATGGTACACTTTATCTATTCTCACAACTCCTGCAGGAAGCAGGATGAGGCAGGCAGTGCCTGGGACGCAGAATGACTCACCACCCCCCATCCCTTCTGGAAGTCTTGGGGTCTCAGTGCCTGCAACAGCTGGCCTTGGGCAAATAAAAGACTAAGTTGTCTACTAAAAAAAAAAAAAATTTTACTCCAGTGAATTCCAGTCAAAATATTGCCTCAATCAACATTTGGTGAAGAAAAGGACTAAAAAAGAAAGAAAATGTATGTGTGTGTGCATGTGTGTATATGTTTAAGGGGGTTTGTATTTTTGTTTGCTTTTCTGAAGTTTTCTGAACTAGTAAGTGAATCAGTGTTTTGGGTCATTTTGTGTCAGTAATGGTGATGGTAGCAGTGATGAAGTAATCTTAAGTATATTTTATGGTCTATAAAAGAGAGAAATCATTCAATCACTCTGGAATGATAGGGTGGTATGATGGCCTGAAGGGAGATCTCTAGTTTCTCCCTCCAAATGGACTCTTACTTCTCTAGGGGATACAAACCATGCTGGCCTTGCTCTAAAGCCAAGCACCAGTCCCACGTCTCCGTGGGTTCGGGTGTCAATTACTGCTCTCTTGTAATGTTTTTGTTTTTGTTTTTGATTAACTAGCTGCTTGCAGCTTAACAGTGTACCCAAGCATCATCATAAAATTCTCTTTAACTCCTATTTCTCTGTGTCTTTGAAGCCACATTTCCCAAATGTTGATTTAACCTTGAAGCTACATTTCCCAAATTGTGTAACCCTTAGAAAACAGGAGTTGATTCTCTAGCCAGATTTCTCTTTCTTTCTTTCTCTTTCATTCTTGTTCAGCTTCAAAATGAATTTCAAATGAGATACTTTTGGAAATAATACTCTAAACCAATCTCTGTAATTCTCTATTACTAACACACCCAAGTCAATATATTTTGTTTGTTGCAAATATATATTTAAATATTAAATTATATTTCTCACTAAAGCTGTATGTATACCTCCTTTAAAAATTGCATAAGTTTGTTTATAAGGTCTTATACCTTCAGAAAACAACTTCATAAAAAGGATAGTCATATTTTAACCCGCTTAATTATTCTTTGAACTCAGTTACTAAGTAAACTCTACACAAAATAGATGTTATTTAATTGCTTTCTTATAAACGAAATAAAAATATAATTCTTATAGATTAAATGGCTGAAAAGCAGTTTTTAAAGTGAGATGGTTCTTCTGCATACTGAAAATGACAAGAGTGTTTCCAAGGTGAGCTACTACAGCTGTAGTTATTTTCTAGGCCTTCTTCCATATTTATATACATTACATTGAAACGTCGTATGGTTTTCTCTATAAATGTCCATATTTCAGGTCAATATTTTTAAACATTTTAACTATATTTTGTAGCATAATTACTAAATAGGTTTTTCTGTGTACATTATAGTTTAAAGAGCTTCAATCTTATCATTGTATACTGAGTCTGCAGTGACTGCTTCTTTAGGTTAGTCAGTTAACAGATGAATGAAGTGTTTCTGGAAGAAAGAGAACAAAGTTCATCTTCTTGTTCAGTGTAAATATGGTATGCTGGGTAGTCAGTGATTTATTTGCAGTGAGAAAATGGGCCTTGCTTTTTCAGACACCATCACCAGTGACACGTAGGCCAAACATCAAGGAGCTTGTGTGGGCCGTGGTTCTGGAAATCTGGTGGGGCAAGGCCGTCTTCTAGTGCTTTATCAGTTCTTGGACAAGGACTTCAGGGTTATGTTGAGTAACACATTCACTATCTCAGTCTCTTCTCCTCATTAAGGGGAAAAAAAAAAACTCTGCCATAATGTGATCCATGATTAGAGTTAATGCAGTCTCTAACATCTCCCAGATGTTTCAACGTCACTCACATCACTTGCAGAGTTTATAAATGTGATTTGTCTATGAGGTTTTTCTTTTCTGGACCAAACATTATCTTTCTGCTTGAGAGGGAAAAAGCTAAATTAGGGACTCAATGAGTTACTTAACATAATTTACAGTATGTTTAGAAACAGTGCTAAAATGCTGAGTATGTAATCAATGGCATATTCTCATAAAGAATGTATTTGCACTCCCTAACAGAAATGTGATGATGCCAAAATGACCAGATGTCTCTTCTTAATGGTATTCCTTTTTCTATACTGTGCCTCAATTCCAACTTTCTATGACTATGAATGACCATAATATAATTTTCTTTTCTAGTATAGGGAGAGAAATAGCGGAATCCCAACCTGGGAGAATATATATTTGTGGTATTGAGTTAGTAGTTTAATTTTCAAAATTGTTGTCTTGGTCATGATATTTTTAGGAACAGTTATCCTTTTTCACTTTGTTTCAAGTTTCTGTGTTTTTCAGTTTCATTGTGTGTGTGGGGGGGGTGCACGCCCACATGTGTGTTTATAATACAGATGGAACAACTTCTTTTGCCTTTTTATTGTGTGAGCTACGTATGTATCCTATATCAGGTAGTCATATATTTATATGTAGTGAGTGTGACTCAAACATAAGATCATTGGAGCTTAGAAACCCCCTAATTCATAGATTAAAGCATACATCAACAACAAATGAGGAAGGTGCAACTTTCAAAGAAGTAAGAATTATATTCGGAGGAAGCAAGAATTTTCTGAGTTAGAATAAGATACTAGTATCTTGATTTGAATAACACCTTAATATTTTTTATCATTATTAGTTGTTTTATCCAATTTTGCAATTTATAAAACAATGTCTATATGTTATTACATTTAACCTTCATAATTAATCTTTGAGTCAGGAAAAAATAGGTATTACCCCCCAATTTACAGAAGAGGAAATTGATTAGCGAGTGACTGAGGCATGTACATACCCTTTCCCTTCTTAACCCTCTTTCATCACTTCATGGGGCCTCTAAACCTCCATGCTGGGAACTTCAGTTCTCTTTTCGTAGTGCTCTCCGTGTGGGTGTGCCATGGGAAACACAGCAACTTGGCACTCACTAGAGGTCCTCTAGGGCATATAGGAAGTGTCATTTCAAGAAGAGATTTTAACATGCATGGTTGAAATGAAGCCTTCTGTTGCTTGGCTCTCCAAGAGATAAACACCAGATGCAGACATTGATGGAACAATGATTATCCAGGCTGATGAGCATGTTATTTTGATTGCAAGGACAGTGGACTTAGAGGCAGTGCTTGGGAAGGCTTTGAGAACAGTAGGAGATTTTGCAAATCCATCACTCCTTCCACTCCAAAGGGTCATGTGCCCACTTCTGACAAGGCAACTGACCACCACTGCATGTTCACACATACTTGTCCCCAAATTTTCACTGTCCACCAACTTGGTAAAGAAGGCACTTGATCTTCGTAATCAGAAAATTTGACTTAACTTACAGAAGTTTTGTTTACTAAAAGTATGAGCCATGTGTGTTCCTACTCTTCATCCACATATTCAATGTTGACTTTTTGGTTGAAAGAATAAACGCTGTTCCAAACCATGGAATATTCTGTCCTTATTAGTACTGTTTTCATTTGCACAACAGTTAGAACCTCCAGTCCAGAATTTACATTCAAGAATATTCTGTGAGGAGCTAGATTTTGGGGTCAATTTGAGATATACTTTATTCAAGTATCAAATATTTCTTATTTTAATTACATTTTATTCTAATCCAAATAAAGTGATTGACTATAGCAATAATTTTTAAGGACTAGGATTGAATAGATAAACATTATTACTATGGTACTGAGAAAAAAAATAATGAATTTTTCTGCATAGGTGATCCAGACCAAAATCACAGTTAAAATTACTTAATTCGTTATTTAAGTCATCCTATGTAAGCACAGTTTATAAGTTATAATAGACATTTAATTTCTGCACACATGTATGCACTTCTAGAATTAATATATGTATACATGCATAGTGCCACATCATTTAAAAATTGTTTGGTAAATGTTTATAAACATTTTGCATCTATATATACTCAAACTGCCCAGTTTTACTTGGCTGAAGCCATCATACAGCCCTAGAATAGGAAAACGTGACCTCTAAAAGTATAAGATTTGGTGAAATTTGCTGTTTTCAGAGGTGTATTGTTTTTTGTAAAATCCTGTTAGACATGTAAGGTGTTTTTTTCCCTTAGATCTATGTTGAACATCTGTTGACTGTTGGTTATGCATAGTAGATGATTAGAGTTACTTAACTGCATTATTCATGGTTAACATTTATTTCTTTCTCTATCATAAAGGAAACTTTTTGATGTTTTTAATTATCCATTTTATTCAGCTAACTGAAACTTTGGCTTACAGAGGAAAGCCTAAGAGGCTAAGCACAAATACCTCATTCTAAGGGCAAACTATGGAATCCTCTTCAAATTGTGTCATTGGGATTTCAATCAGAATACAGGCTATGCAGTTTCATTCTGTCAATGTCACTTACCAGCTATTTAAATTTGGGCAGATCCTTAATATTCTGATACTGTTTGTCCATCTGTAAAATAGAAACCGTAATACACTAAGACCCTTGTGATAACTTATTGAGAAGACATTTATGAAAGGAGTATGTTCCATGAATGTACTATAATCAGGAATTGGATTACAATCAGTAAAGTAATTGCATGTATACCAGTCAATATATATTGCATAAGAGAGATATTCTTGATGCTTGAACTATTCTTAATTTCCCATATTACTTATATAGAGTAGTTGACTTCTTTCTTGTCATCTGTATAGAAATAGTCTTCTTAGTCTTTCCATACAAATTGAGAAATGCCTCAAGAAATTGTTTGAGCCATATTGTCTATATGTAAGAATTATTTGATTCGGAAACAAGAAATTGGATACATTTAAAAGAGTAAGTTATTAGAATGGGAGAAATATAAAAAACCCACTGTGTATTCATATAGTTACTCATTTGGTAAGTATTTACTGAATCTGCTGTTTGTCTGGAACTTTTATCTAAAGTTTCTGTGTAAATAATGCTGATCTGTGGTTCCTGCCTCATGGTAATGTAAGGGATAAACAGTAAAGAATGATACAGAAAATTGTTTAATTGCAATTGTGATAAATGCCTTGAAGGAAAATGTACAGTAAATTAATGAAACATGATAACTGTGGAGACTGCCTAGGAAGACTTTTAAGAGGAGGTCTTTTGACCCCTGGAAGAGTCCTAAGAATTAACCCAGGATGAAGGGAATTCCAGTCCATGACTAGGACCAATAGAACTACTTTAAGTTCTAGAAATTAGTCAAAATATACTAAGGTCACATATTTTTTAAAGTCTGAATTTATTTGATGTTTGTGCTTAATTCAGATAATGTATTTTTTAGAAAATGTAGGTGCACAAACTGCTTATAGCTGTTTAATTATGAATGCACATTTTGTTAGTTGAGTTACTCCTTAACTAATCAGGCTAATCTAAAACAGATTTGATCTTGAGTTATTATATGCTATCCATAATTTTTGAATGATTTTCCTGTCTACATAACTTCTGGTGAACGAAACTATGGAAAAATGAGAAAAGTGGTACTGAGCCTGGCAAAACCGGTTAATCTCAGAAAGCTGCTTGGAGAAACGAGAGGTTTGTCATGATGATTGGCAGTACCTGAGCATCCAAGAAAAACATACTGAGGTTTGGATTTTCAAACTCCCAGAATATTCAAAGGGGATTTGCCAAGTTGTTCTAAAGTTATTGCCTTATTCAGCCCCCCACATTGCTTGTTACTCTTTTAAATTTGGTGTGATCTATTTAATATATTCAGCTGTAGAAAAAAGATAATTGAGATGAACATTTCAATACCATTTGGTTCATCTGTCTTGATAAACACATGATTAACTTTGTGAAGAAATTAATATGAATTAATATTAAAATTTCAGTATGATGAGTCTGCTTTGAAGGAGAAGGAGAAGTAGTAATGAAAAATAGTAAGGCTGATAGATCTTTATGTCTCTAAAAGATTTCAGTCTATATCCTGAGATGCTATTATAGAAAGGGAAGTTTGTGAGAGAAAATTGCTCCCTGATGCAGTTGGATCATAACGTATTTGTTTCTCTAACCATTACTTCTTATCACATTATGAATGGAGCCACCACTTAGCACACCAGGTCTGTGTGTGCCTGGCATTCTGAACCTTAATCTGACTAATGCCCCCATTGCAAGATGTAAATAGATTACAAAGAAAAATTCAATATTTTCGCCTTTCTCCCACCAGAGCAGCCCACAATAGTTGTTTCCTGCCACATAATTGCATTACATGCCGGGATGTGATCCATGGTTAATGGCAGTCACAGTCAACTGTCACTTTGCTTTTAGCCTCGGTCATTCAGTGTGATTTACTTATTTAGCACCATGACAAGAACTAGGTTTGTCAAACCAGTTGTGGTGGCATGACACCAGCCTCTACCAAGAAAATAGATTTTTTATGTTTTCCAGAGGGACACCTTTGCCAGGGAGTAAATCACATATCCTGGTGGCTCTGTGGTAAAGAATCTGCCTTAAGTGCAGGAGACCCAGGTTCAATCCCTGGGTTGGGAAGATTCCCTTGGAGACGTCATGGCAACTCACTCCAGTACTCTTGCCTGAAGAGTTCCATGGACAGAGGAGCCTGGCAGGCTACAGTCCATGGGGTCGCAGAGTCAGACATGACTGAAGTGACTAAGCAGCCGCAGCAGCAAAGCACATATACGTACGGCCTCTATAAGGTAGATTAATTAATTTGTGAAGACTTTTTATGTCCTTGAAAATACTGACTAGTTTTCTTGGTCAACACTTCTAAGAAATGATTTTTTATTACCTGAAAAGTTAATTTTTGTTTTAATCTAATTTGTAAGAACAAAAACAAAATTGCTTTTAGGTAGTAGTGACTGAGCAGTTTCCTATGCACCTGGCATGAAAAAGTTAAAAATCTAGTTTATATAGTCATTAGCAAGTATAATTTCAGGTAGATAAACTTTAAACACTATTGAAAGGTGAAAAATGGTTAATTTTAGGATATTTTATTTTTATGTATAAGCAAATGTCAATTTAAATGTACTTGAATCATCTGGTTATTTATATGAAAATTTCCTCCCTGAGGTGACTTGAATTATTGGAAGATTTTGAGGATGAAAAGTGATGTTCTCTCATTGTTTTATTTTATGTCTGGACTGTTCATGCCCAGTTTCCCTCACCACATTGTCTAGGGGAAGAGGATTAGACAGTTGCTAGCTGTAAATGAGAAATTCTCCATGCTTGGTTGAAAATTGTCCATCCAATTTCTCTGTCACAAGCTTAGGAAGAACTTCCTGATTTCAATATGTTTTTCATACTTTCATCTTGATATTTTTTTGTGCATGTGAAAAGCAAAAATAATGATTTTTCATACTTTAGTCTTATTTTTACGTTTCCCTCCATCAAGTTCAAGCTTGACTCTCTAAATCTTAAAATGGTCCTTTATCACCAATTAAATGAAGACACAGTTCCTTGTAGTCATGGAACATGCTAGGTCCTTCATATTCTGGTCCTGCCTCCTGCCCTCTTTTCCAGCCCCATTTGTATTTCAATATTCTGTTGGATCGCTATGCTCTTTAACCACCTGGTGCCAGTCCAGTGTTCTTGCCTGGAGAATCCCAGAGACGGCGGAGCCTGGTGGGCTACCATCTATGGGGTTGCACAGAGTCGGACACGACTGAAGTGACTTAGCAGCAGCAGCAGCCAGTACCTGGCATCTTGCTTCCTTCTTGTCTAACAAATATTCATCACTTATCCGTCAAGTCTCTTCCCAAACAGGATGAACTTGACCAAGCAATCCCATTCCCTCACATCTTCCAGACAATGCCCAGAATGTGACCTCCGGCCATCCCTGCCCAGCTACTCAGAAGAAAACTCCCATCATTTCCCTTCCACAGTCATAGTACCTATTGCTGTTTTTCTCAGTTTTTCCGTTGCATGGTTCTGAATCCCTGTCTTTCTCTCACATGCGACAGGAAAGCCTTCAAAGGGAGGGACCAGGTACCATTTGACCAGTTTATATCTTGTGCATCTAACGAAGACAGTGCAGTTCTCTCTCTAGAATGCAGACATGAGAACAGATCCACTGTACGTGGAGCTCAGCTAGGAGTTCTGTACATATCTTCTGAAGGAATGAACCAGTGAAAATAGTAAGTGAAGAAACCACTTGCTAAACAAATGTAGATTGTTGTCTAAAGTGACGGTGTTAGTTGCTCAGTCATGTCCCACTCTTTGCGACCCCATGGTCTATAGCCCACCAGGCTTCTTCGTCTATGGGATTCTCCAGGCAAGAATACTGGAGTGGGTTTCCATTTCCTTCTCCAGGCGATCTTCCCAAACCAGGGATTGAATCTGGGTCTCCCGCATTACAGGCAGATTGTCTAGTGGTTAAATATTTCCCAATCAGCTTTTACATTTTGGGCTTTTTTCTCCCAGGGTAATTCAATTAAGTTGAATATCTAACACAACACTAGCTCTGTGTGCCATGTTTTTGTCATGTGAAGAGAGACAGATTCCATTTTCCTTATTTATTTGGCAGAGCTTGTCTGAAATTCTAGCATGCCATGAAAGTGCTGAGGTTTGAAAACACTCTGAACCTGAGATGAACAAGAAATTATAGCAATCTCTTGTTAGAGAAAACACACATGTGCAAACACAATTGAAAAAAAATATTGTATTACTAACCTCTCCTTTGTGGTTCTTAGGTTTGGCTTCTTCCCTGGAACTCAGCTCCTGCTAATTTAACAAGGTCATCAGTGACTATCTGCCTTCAATTAGCAAGGGTTGTGAGAAGTTTCTTTTGGATGAACCACAAAATTATTAGCTTTGATATCATTCAAAGAGTTTCCCAGCTATTCTTTCTGTCTTTCTGAACCAGTATCCCCAGTGTATCAGTGTTCTTCTATATTCAACAGAAATTATGAAATCATTCCTCCCATTTTTTGGAGCATTGGCCTTGAATTGTCTCTGACAACAGTTCAACCTCTTTTCTCTCTGTATATCCATTTTTTTTCCTGACTACCTAATAAAATAAGGGACAAACTTAGGAAAATGCTGAGGCAGACTTTGTGTGGGGTTGTAGAACATTCTATGGGCTATAAGTAAGCTTGATACCAAAAGCTGCTCTCCTCAGTTTTGGCTATGTCCACATAACTCTACTAGTAACATTCCTCTACTGATACTAATAATTCTACTAATAACGACTTCCCAGATGGTGCTAGAGGTAAAGAACCTACTAGTCAGTGCAGGAGAAGCAAGAGACCTGGGTTTGATCCCTAAGTCAGGAAGAAGCCCTGGAGGAAGACATGGTAACCCACTCCAGTCTTCTTGCCTGGAGAGTTCCATGGACAGAGGAGCCTGGTGGGCTGCAGTCCATAGGAATGAAAATAGTTGGGCATGACTTAAGTGACATGACTTAGCACACACGCATGCACACGTTACTCTACTATAACTTATCCTGCTAAATCTGAATTTTCATTTTGCTATAGCACACTATATATATATATGATACATTTTTAAAAGTAATATATTGTGAAGGGATAAAAAACACTGAAGGAATGTATTAAAACTATTTTTCAAATATATGTGCATTATATATGAAAAGAGAGAGATGCAAAGATAGAGCCATACTTGATTGCTTTAATTCTGGATTCCCAGTGTCTGGCACACAGTAAGCACTGAAAAAATAGTTGTTGAATGAAAGAACAAAGAAAGAAGGAAAAAAAGAATGAGCATTAGTTATAACTAGTTATTTTAAAGAGCTGTTTCAATTTACTTATTTATAACTGAGTTCAGAGTGTTGCTTGCCCTCTAGTGGTCTGTTTTAATGCATTAAGAAAATAAAACTAACTTGGCCTTTAAAGATAAACATTTATATGATAATATAAAATATTTATAGATGGATAGTAAGATCATTTTAATTTTTAATAAGTATATATCTAATAAAATTGCCTTTTGATTGTTAAAAATTTTTCCAGTGAAACATGTCAGGGAGAATTTGGGAAACCCAAAGAAAAGACTTTTCCATTGAGAAAGTTGCAGATATTTTATGTGAGAAGTTGATGTCTTAAACATGATACTATTATATGTTAGCTATTTTCCCAAAATTTGTTGTGCCTCAAAAATTATAGATGGAATTCAAATTGTGTCTCTTGTCTTGCAAGAATCAAGTATTGCCCAGATGGAAAACAAAATCTAGCAGAGTATTGTATAGACATGAAATGCAAACACACTCTTCTTGTGGAATATTTTGATATAGACAGTTAGGAAACTACTGGCAATTTAGACACTAGTGTGGCTGATTAATATTTACTTAGTTTTTAAAATGTTATTTCCATTGTTCATGTTTGGTTGCTGTTCCACAAATAATTACTTGGATAAAAATGGCCTTCTATTCTAACATCAAGTGTAATTAATGAGAATAAAATTAAATGAAAATTCATAAAAACATATTATGAAGAATATTTTTCTCTCAACAGCTCTCTAATTGTCTAATAATTGTCTTTAGTCTACATGATTGCAGTTATTTTAATTGAATTAATAACAGGGTATATACATTTTTAGTGAGCAGCAATGTTTGAATCAGTTATTTAAAAGAGAATGTCAATCCAGATTTTCATTAAACCTCTTTCTTCTCTTTGCTTTAGTTTATAGCTTATATAATGGAAATAAAGATGGATTTTTTTCTAGTTACAAGGCAGGACCTAGAAACTAGGGTGAAGAATAATGTCTCCAAAAAGCATAGAATTATCGACTAAGAGTCTGTATGAAATCAATCCATGAATAAGGAAGTTTAAAATAAAACTTTAATAAATATTGGATTATATTTCTTTGACTGCATTCAGATACAGCAAAATAAATACACTGAAAATTGTCAGCAGGTATCATTATGGTTACTAAAAGAAAGTTTAAAAAAATCTTTCTGGACTTCCAAAATTTTTAACTGATATAGTAACACAAGTCAGGAGTATACTTCATTAAATGTCATTAAACATATTTTAGTGCACCATATGCTATGTTGAAGCTTTTACTTGATCGAAAATTATTTTTCCACATTCTCAATTCTCTAGGATTTACCTGAACTCACTTTTGAAGTGTAGAATTATAGTGAGAAATTATGAATTCAACACATTTCAAAAATTTAAAGATTTACAGTTCATTTCTTTACTTTGGAATGTTTATGTCCTGAGATCTAATTGTTTCTAGAAGGAAAGACTGTTTCATCTTCAAATAAATTTTTTGATATTGTGTTTAATAAGAGCTGTTTATTGTAGGACTTCACAGATTATTATTAGCACAGTAATATTAATTAAGTAATGTGCATTATTAAACTCCAAGATGAGTTATACAGCTGTATTCAGGTATGAGGAACCCCCTTTTTAAGAAATTTTGGGCCTCAAGAAGTGCTTACCTGATGCACCCTCTTTGGAAACAAACAAGACATAAGTAGGGCATTAAAGAAAGAGCAGTAAAGATGGACAGAAAAAGAAACATTAAGTGAAATGACAAACATCAGTGAGTAACAGCAAGATGAAAACATAATTTACAAGTATGTTTTATTACTTCACTCTGACTGGACAAGAGGATTCTTATTAGCAAATACTGTTCATTGAATCTGGGCCACTAACAGGAGAAGGCAATGGCACCCCACTCCAGTACTCTTGCCTGGAGAATCCCATGGACGGAGGAGCCTGTTGGGCTGCCATCTATGGGGTCACACAGAGTTGGACACGACTGATGCGACTTAGCAGCAGCAGCAGCAGCAACAGGGCCCAGACTGTTCAGGTCTTGATGCCAGCTTAAGGGATTTGGGCTTTATCACATTGTGTATAGGAAGAGGTTAAAAGTTTTAATGAGGAAATTGATAATAGTAACAGTGTGTGCATGTATGCTCAGCCCACTAGTCTCCTCTGTCCCTGGGATTCTCAGGGCAAGAATACTGGAGTTGGTGATGGACAGGGAAGCCTGGTGTGCTGCAGTCCATAGGGTTGCAAAGAGTCAGACGCGACTGAGCGAATGAACTAAATTGAACTGAACTCATGGGAATCTTCCCAACCCAGGGATGGAACCCAAGTCTCCTGCATTGGCAGGCAGATTCTTTATCTCCATGCCACCTGGGAAGCCCCAATAATAACAGTAGACATCATCTATTGAACACTTGTCTTAGGAACTTTTCTAATTGCTTTACTTGTATTAACCCATCTATTTCTCTCAACAACCTTAAATAGTAGGTAGGAAATAAGGCAACAAAGTATCAGGTAACTTTTACAAGATTAGTAAAAATGTGAAAGCTGAAGCTGTCATGAGTGCATTCCCAAGCAGTGTAATTTCAGAATCTTTGCCTTTAAACTCCATTCCATGTGTAAATATGTACATTTACACTCTATAAGGAGTATAAAACACTGTATAAGGAGACAAGTGGAAGTAGACCAAGAGAAAAATTCTTTGGTCAGGAGATTCTTGCAGTAAAACAAGTGAAAGGTCATAATATTTTTCATTAACGTGATAAGGCATGTGTGCGTGTGTGCTAAGTTGCTTCAGTCATGGTACTGGGAATGAAAAAGGAGTGAACTTTAGAGATTCTAAGAACCCCCTGGTGGCTCAGAGGTTAAAGCGTCTGCCTCCAATGCGGGAGACCCAGGTTCGATCCCTGGGTCGGGAAGATCCCCTGGAGAAGGAAACGGTAACCCACTCCAGTATTCTTGCCTGGAGAATCCCATGGACGGAGAAGCCTGGTAGGCTACAGTCCACGGGATCGCAAAGAGTCGGACACGACTGAGCGACTGAACAGACAGACAGACAGACAGAAGAAGAAATCATTAATGCTGAACATTTTGACTTAATTGATGGCTTCACATTGATCCAGGGAAATAGAGGAGTTCCCTATATCAGTTATAGCTGACTGTGGCCTTTTGAGCAAAACTGAGGAATTCATGCAGCAGAAATAGTCATAGGGAAAAATGATGCGTCTGAATTTTAAAGCTCTTTAGTTGGAGATAATGTCAGCAAACTAGAATCATGTGACTGTATATCAGGAGGGAGAAATGGCTATACACAGAGAACTGGAGTCATCAGCATCATTTTGAGAAGTGAGATCAAGAGGAGGTATGAGGATTTTTTTAAGGCCAAGTGTGGAAAATTCTGAAAGAGATGGGAATACCAGACCACCTGACCTGCCTCTTGAGAAACCTGTATGCAGGTCAGGGAGCAACAGTTAGAATGGGACATGGAACAACAGACTGGTTCCAAATAGGAAAAGGAATACGGCAAGGCTATATATTGTCACCCTGCTTATTTAACTTATATGCAGAGTACATCATGAGAAACACTGGGCTGGAAGAAGCACAAGCCAGAATCAAAATGGCTGGGAGAAATATCAATAACCTCAGATATGCAGATGATACCACTTTTATGGCAGAAAGTGAAGAGGAACTAAAAAGCCTCTTGATGAAAGTGAAAGAGGAGAGTGAAAACGTTGGCTTAAGGCTCAACATTCAGAAAACTAAGATCATGGCATCCACTCCCATCACTTCATGGCAAATAGATGGGGAAACAGTGGAAACAGTGTCAGACTTTATTTTGGGGGGCTCCAAAATCACTGCAGATGCTGATTGCAGCCATGAAATTAAAAGACGCTTACTCCTTGGAAGGAAAGTTATGACCAACCTAGACAGCATATTAACAAGCAGAGACATTACTTTGCCAACAAAGGTCCATCTCGTCAAGGCTGTGGTTTTTCCCGTGGTCATGTATGGATGTGAGAGTTGGACTGTGAAGAAAGCTGATCGTCGAAGAATTGACACTTTTGAACTGTGGTGCTGGAGAAGACTCTTGAGAGTCCCTTGGACTTCAAGGAGATCCAACCAGTCCATTCTAAAGGAGATCAATCCTGGGTGTTCATTGGACGGACTGATGCTAATGCTGAAACTCCAATACTTTGGCCACCTCATGCGAAGAGCTGATGCTGGGAGGGATTGGGGGCAGGAGGAGAAGGGGACAACAGATGATGAGATGGTTGGATGGCATCACTGACTCAATGGACATGAGTTTGGGTGAACTCCGGGAGTTGGTGATGGAAAGGGAGGCCTGGCGTGCTGTGATTCATGGGGTCGCAAAGAGTTGGACATGACTGAGCGACTGAACTGAACTGAACTGAGGAGATAAGAGCTAAGTTTAGAAAAAGGGGTCTTGGGATCTACTCAGTGTGACAAGTCTGTGAAAGAAGAAAAATCAGAGAAAGAAACTAAGAATGTGTAGTAAACAATGGTTAACATCAATAAAAAGATAAAGTGATGACTTCCACTGTTGTTAAAGAGGATAGAGAGAGAGAGAGAGAGAGACAGAGAGAGCTGGAATGAGGGAGGAAGGATTAAGGGTTAAGTTATTTCATTGATTGGTCTGTTTGGCTGTCATTAGAAAGAACTTAGTCGCTCCAGAGTTACCACCTGTCAGTTACCTATCCTAATTATCTAATGGTGTATCATTAGCTCATTTTCTTCAGTCGTTTTAAATAGATCATCACTTTCCTTCTATTTGTCAGTTAATTTATTCAATATAATATTATATTAAAGAAGAAATGAAATGTGTTCTATCTTTTTAGTATATTCGTAGTCTCAAATTCATGAGAGTAAAAACGTTGAAAACTGGAAAATGCAGCAGAATTGTTGGATTCTTACATCTCTATTGAATTCCTAATCTAACCTCAGAATACAATTGGTTAGAATGCAATTTCTAATCATTTAGTGTATATGTATGTGTTGTATATTGTTGTTGTTTTACAGTCACTAAGTTGTGTCCAACTCTTTTGCAACCTCGTGAACTGTAGCCCTCAAGACTTCTCTGCTCATAAGATTTCCCAGGTAGGCATACTGGAGTGGGTTGTCACTTCTTTCTCCAGGGGATCTTCCTGACTCAGGATGAAACCTGCATCTCCTGCATTGCAGGCGGATTTTTTTAGCATTGAGCCACCACGTGTTGTGTATGAAAGTGAAAGTAAAGTCACTCAGTCATCTCTGTCTCTTTGCGATCCCATGGACTGTAGCCTACCGGGTTCCTCAGTCCATGGAATTCTCCAGGCAAGAATACTGGAGTGGGTTGCCATTTCCTTCTCCTGGGGATCTTCCCAACCCAGGGATCAAACCTGGGTCTCCAGAACTGCAGGCAGACGCTTTACCATCTGAACCACCGTTTACACCTATGTAAAAAGACCATTTATTATGTCACTCATACCTTGCCTGGATTATATTTAGTAAACACATTGAATACTTGTACTCAAAAATCCAAGAATGAAAGCATTAGAGGTGGCTCAGCTGGTAAAGAATCCACTTGCCAATGCAAGAAATGCAAGAGACCACAGGTTTGATCTCTGGGTTGGAAAGATACCCTGGAGAAGGAAATGGCAACGTGCTTCAGTATTTTTGCTTGGAAAATTCCATGAACAGAGGAGCCTGGTGGGCTACAGTCCATGCGGTCCCAAATAGTTGGACATGACTGAGCACGCATGAACATTATTGAATACTTGTACTCAGAATCCAAAAATGCCGGTATTAGAATATAGTAATAATGGAAGAAAATGAGATGTATCCTGGATATTATCACTACTATATATATAAGCAACAATTTTACTCTGTTTCATTCTTCTTATTGATAGGGTGCAAATATTTTAAAAAACAAGTTGATAATGTGGTTTCTGATTAATTTTTCCCAGATTTACCATCTGGGTAAGTCAACTATGTAGTCGTTTTTCTAGGTCTTCTTTCCAATTAGCCTTTACTCAACATGCTGGATTTTTTTTTTTTTAAAAGGAAAGTAACACGTAATATTTTATTACATCAAAGACCACTCAAAATAGCAACTTTAAAATGTGTGAATGACAGGATAAATTACTACTGAGTATTATGGTTAACATCACTGTCACCTAGAGGCAAAAAGCATCATGCAATGTTGGTGGTTTGGTGACATATTTTGAGTGGAATGTGCTGTACTATTGGGCATTAGGAAATGTAGTAATTTATGATAATTACTGAATCCGAGGCAGATAAAAGCAACAACTAAAGACATATACTTTCATGGCACTGTTGCTCTGAACTTACTGCTCCAGAGTTGAATATTCTGCAACTAGCTAACGATTTTGCTTCTAAATTATTTTCGATTATTTTTAGATGACAATGTTTTCTACTCTGTCTACATTTCTTGGGAAGACCATAAAATAAATTTAGCCAATTTTTAAGATTAAGATGAATTTATAATGAAAATAAAAATTAGATGAGTGAAGTGAATAAATAAAGCACAATTTTCATCCTCTTCTTTTTGCCAGATATTAAGAGAAGGGATCCAAGTCAGCACATATTCTAGTCTTCTGGTAGTACTCTGAAGAAAAAAGCACTTTAGAGTGACTCTTCAGCCTTGAAATGAGTTTAGTCTTGTGTTCTTTGAATCTGTTTTTAGCCTTCCTCAGAGACAGAGATAAAATCAAAGCTGTGACCTTAACGCTTCCTCTTTTCAGAAGACTTCTTACACTTTTCTCACTTCTTACAGAAACTATGGCATTGCTTTTTCAACATCCCCTATATTTCAAATAGAGGAGCAGCAGTTTTGCCATTAGATATAAGGTTATATAGACACATATCTTTTTCCTCGAGTATAGTAAGTAATAAATTTATTTGGATATCATGAAATTTTCTAGAACACAAACAGAGTGTGTTCCCATAACCTAAATTTGACATGTGTTGAGGAAGAACTTTTCATAATAATGATCAAGCCAATTTGCTTTACTTGCTTAAAATATTATGTCACCCAATGACAGAACAAAAAAAGTGTTTATAAGACATACTGCATAATTAGGAAGTAAATTCCTAAGATATATGGCTAATACAGCAGGATTTGAATAGCACCGATTCTAAAGCTGAATCATGGTCTTTGATGAGAGTGGGCTGAAACAATGCAGGCTTTGAGAGCCTTGCAAAATCTCAATTAAGTTGCTGAAATGTTTCCACAGTTTATTTTTCTAGGATCTTTTCCATGACTGCTTGCTCATAAAGACCTGGTTGTGGAAGGAAATTGGGCAGGAACTCTTGAATTGGCCTCTTGTTTGCCTAGTTCTTTTGACCGGTACCAGGGTGGTAACACTTTGGGGGCCTTAAGTTGTTCATTTGCTACTGTTCTTAATCGATAAATTACAATAAGTTGTTCTCTGTTAATGAATAATTAAAATCAGGTTCTAATAATGGACTTACTGAAGCAGGGAGCAAAATTCTGAAATATTTGTGAATATTTGTTGCTTTTTCTCTGTGAGTCCCTGCCCTATTTAGCATAGTTATTTTCTTTTTTTTTTTTTAAAGAGACTATCAGGAATATTTGAATAAATAAGCTAAGACTCTGAGCTCTATACTGTTGAATTTGAATAATTCATAAAAATAAAAATCTTTTATTGAAAGTAATTGTGAAAAGTTGAAAATTAAATAATATTGTAAGAAAAGATCATCAAAATTATAAAACGGATCCCTAAACTTAAACTGAAATATATGACATCATGAAGCAAAGATATTAGTCAATGACTCACGTAAGTGAGGGTATTGCGCATATATATGCATATATAATATCTTTGAAAAATACATTTTTTAAAATTTTGGCACAGAGGTTAACTTTTCATTCACTGTTCTATTATGTCAGCATCTCTTTTGAAACCACAGCTTGATTTTGTTACTGTGTGTGTAGACTTGAATTAATGTGTGTTTTTCTCCCATTAAAAACTTTTTTCTACTCATCTGCAAATAATAGATGAAATCAATAATGAAATACTCCTAAATTAATCAGTACTGTGATCATGATTATGATTCATGCTAGTTTTTCTGAGGGTACTATTAAAGAAGTTAGGTCCACAAAGATGTGATTCATGTAACATATGTATACGTCCTTTATATATATTTGCCACAGACATGGGGTCAAGAGGAAGTGAGAGGTGTCCAAAAGGAACAACTGGGGATTTAAAGACAGAAGGTTAAAGAAATGCTTAAAGTTTTCAGTTTATTTTGTGCTATATTTAGAACTGAATAGTGGGGAAATTTGCCCAGAGAGGAATTGTGTTTGCAGTAAGAAAGGGGAAGAAGCCCTAGTGTAGAAAGGCACAGTGTAGACCCTAGTGTAGAATAAGGAATGGTGAACCTTTTCCAGGATATGAGAACTGGGGAGTGGCTTCTTATATTATCATACACCAAATGTTTATTATTTTATGGAAAATTTCAGTGGGATTTCAAGAACAGAAGTCTTAGCTTTACTGTTAATCTTGTGAATGGATTTAAGATAAAATTATATATTATAAAACCTGTAGGAAATAAATTTTCAGGATTCTTAGTGATATTAGATAGCGGTGATTGATTAATGACATTAATTTGAAGTTCTTTTTAGGTTGATATGAAGTGATAATTAGGGGCTGAGGTGAAAGAGAAGAAAATGCCATAGGTTTGAAATTAAAATTGCTTTGTTATGTTAAGGATGTTAGTGAAAATTTTCCATGGAATATAAGCAAAATGGAATTGGATAGGATGGAAGCAGTGCTCAGTATCAAACTATAATAAAGAATTTAGAGGAGCAGGGGCTGCTGCTGCTGCTTAGTCGCTTCAATCGTGTCCGACTCTGTGCGACCCCATAGACGGCAGCCCACCAGGCTCCTCTGTCCACGGAATTCTCCAGGCAGGAGTACTGGAGTGGGTTGCCATTTCCTCCTCCAGAGGCAGGCATGCTATTTTATGCTTTTTTAAAGAGTCAGGTAGGTGGTTTTGCATATTCTTCAAGTAAAAAGAGCAGAAATAAAAACATGTAAATAATATGGTTTCTATTCTATTATTTTAGTGCCTCAATACATTTTCTAAAGTTTTTATTTTCATTTCACTTTTGTTTTTCAGTAACTTTCAGAAGGTTTGTGTCCTGATGGCAGCCAACCAATATTAGAAAAATAAACTGAATTTATTGCATTGAGAGAAGAGTTATATCAAGTAACTCTAACAGACAATATGTTATAATGAAAATCTAAATGAATGCCAACCTATTAATGTTCAGAAAGAGAAAAGTTAGATGTATTATCCAATAATTACAGATTTGAAGATAATGGAAGACATAGGACTTAAACTTTTTTTCCACAATAGGAAGTTAAGATGTGGAATACATTTTAGGAATATTAATAAAGGTCAAAAGAATTTTTTTATGAAGAAAGAATGTAAAACCAGTGAGAATCCAGCAAAACATCACTTGACAAACCGGGAATAGACGTGTGGAGTCTTGGCAAACTGGAAGTTTTAATGATTTGGTAATATTTTAGAACACTATAATATGTAAAATAATCTGGGCTGAAATTTATGCTTTACCCTAAAAGAAAGTTATGGAGGGATGATTTTATTAAGCATCTGATATAATGAAAATATCTACTTTCATTGTTGCTGCTACTGCTAAGTTGCTTCAGTTGTGTCCGACTCTGTGCAACCCCATAGACGGCAGTCCACCAGACTCCCCCATCCCTGGGATTCTCCAGGCAAGAACACTGGAGTGGGTTGCCATTTCCTTCTCCAACAACTTTCATTGTTAGTAACGGTAAAAATGGTGGTATCTGTATACTGAGGGTTGTTCACAGGCAGTCAAGGCTTTGGTGAACCTTAGGGGCTGTCATTGGAGAAGGAAATGGCAACCCACTCCAGTGTTCTTGCCTGGAGAATCTCAGGGATGGGGGAGCCTGGTGGGCTTCCGTCTATGGGGTCACACAGAGTCGGACACGACTGAAGTGACTTAGCAGCAGCAGCAGCAGGGGCTGTCATGTAATTATGTCATGTAACTGTTGGCAATTATGCATAAGTCAAAAACACTTCCATGTGAAAATTATTTTTGTTGCATGTCTAACAAAGTTTCTTATCCCAAGTTTTTCCTAGGTGATCAGGGTTGAATCAAATCCACTGTAATATAACAACCAACCAAAGTAGGAAATATTGCATCTGTCAGTAGAAGATCAAGCGTAAATGCTCATTAACTTGTGTCAGAATTAGTAATGAAGTTTGAACACACCACCATGGTAAGAATTTGAAAATATGATTATACTTCAACCTAATGAACCGCAGTTTTTGAATTAAAAAACAGACCAGTTCTTAGAACCCTAATTTGTCAACAGAAGAGTAGGATTCACTTGTAGTTTCTTTTTTCTTGACATTTTTTTTTAACTGAAGGAAATAAATCTTCTCTTTCCTCTTACTGTAACATTTATCTATGGCTGCATCACCACAGGCTTCCAATCAAGAAATAAACATTTCAACATTTCCAGCGTAAGAGGAAAGGAGCTTTGTTAAACATACATATATTTCAAAAACTGTTTTATGTGGAAGAGGTCATTCATCACTGTGAGAATATTTTCAAAGGTGGTATCAGATGTGAAATTCAAAACTGCCTCAAAGCTGAATCCTGAAAAGGGAATTGTAATAGACAAAAGAGTCCTTGGTTTTAATCATGTTCCTAGAATTCTGATTTTCCTTTTTAATATTTGTACAAGTTATAGGTTGGTGTTTTAGAATCTATTGCTCCTCAAAATTTTATTTCATATATATATATATATATATGTATGTATTAACAAGAGTCGAAGAATTTGTAAATTTAACAACAGTGATTGAGATTTCTACAGTCTTTAGTATGTATTGACATTAATATTTGATTGGCTGGAAATAACCTTTCGGCTATGAAAGAGTTCATTAAGATAACCAGTAAGAAAAAGTATGCTGCAAGTGGGGATAGTTAGACTTCTTAGAAAGCAAACTCCTTTCAACTTTGCTGCTGCTGCTGCTGCTAAGTCACTTCAGTCGTGTCCAACTCTGTGTGACCCCATGGACGGCAGCCCACCAGGCTTCCCCGTCCCTGGGATTCTCCGGGCAGGAACACTGGAGTGGGTTGCCATTTCCTTCTCCAATGCATGAAAGTGAAAAGTGAAAGTGAAGTCTCTCAGTCGTGTCTGACTCTTAGTGACCCCATGAACTGCAGCCCACCAGACTCCACCGTCCATGGGATTTTCCAGGCAAGAGTTCTGGAGTGGGGTGCCATGGCCTTCTCCGTTTCAACTTGTCTAAAATAGTAAAATTATATGTAAATACTGTATATATAGAATGCTTACTGGCAATAAAAGCCCTATGTAATGATCTAGTTCTAACAGTCCTGAACCAATGAAATTTGCCTCAAGCTAGTTCTTTTAAAGGACACAGGCACATACAGAATAGGGGACGAGCTACATATATATATTTAAGAAGTAAAATCTAATTGTATTATCATCTAGTTCAGTATTTCAAACACAAAGCACTTTCCAAGAACTAAACTAAGTAGGTTAATTTCTCCCTCTGTGTCAAGCAGAATTAAAATCACATCTCTTTTAATGTCCATGAATAAGGTGTTTTATCTCTAACACAAATTACCCAAATTCTGCAAGTATTTATTAACACATTGGAAACACCATTATTCTGGGAACTTATTGCTAATAGTCATTCAGTTCTATTTGTAATAGCTATTAATATTAAAAAGCTGGAAAGTTTATGTTTCCATGTTATAGCACTTAAACTTGCCCAAGGGAAGGAATATACCATACTTGTATGTAAACCCATTCAAGGTGATATCAGTGGGACCGAATTTTCCGTCCTTAAATAACCAGTACATGAAAATTACTCTCTAGTATTTCAAAGAAGGAAGTGCTAAATACTATTAGCTAAAAGAACTTTCTGCCTGACTGCATTAATTTCCTATTCTTTTCATTAAGGGGAAAGTTTTGATAGGGCTTATAAATTACATGTTCCTAGTAGACTAATAGCTTGAGGAAAAACATGTAATGGCTCTCCTTAATCAAAATAAGAACAACTTGTTGTTTATCCAGCTGAGGAACCTTGGATCAAGGGTACTCATTTTATTATTTTTATGGCAAATCAAAAGTAATCCATAGAAACATGAACCAATGAAATAAGTGTAGAAAATTAGGAAAAAACACTAATGTGGCTATGAAAGACATAGTTTCTTGGGAATTCAACTATTCATTAACCAACTTATTTATTGAGGACTTGCTGTGAGCCAGTTATTGGCCGATAAGTACTAGGGCTATCAGAGTGAGCAAAACATTTATAATCCCTGTCCTCGTGAAATGAATTGTCTGGGAGGACACTGAATGGATAGGAAGAGGATTGTAGAGGCTCTTGACTCTTTTGAAACTGGAGAGCCTCTCAGTAATATTCTGTGTGGCATAACAAAGTACTAAGAATGAAACCATAATGGAGATTAAATTTATTTTCTATTAAAAAGAAAATATTACTGCACTTCTCTGAACTAGGAGTTAAGGAATTAGTTGCTCCAAAAGCAAACTAAACCTCCAAATTTTATATCATTTATATTGTCTCCAGGTCAACTGGCTTCACAGACTAAACTCTAAAGTGCTCCAGTTACTAATGATTCAGGTTCTAAAGGTGTATTAAGTATTTGAAAGATAGAGGGATTCATCCTCATGTGCATTCTGTTTTCTGACATCCAGGGCTGCACTTAATGGCCTGGGAGGTAGCCAGTTAACCTTTCTGAAACACAGCCCTGTCTGGTCATGTTAATCACAGTGAACGACTGTCCTTTCAATCCTGCTTTTTCCTCCCCAGCATCTTCAACTTCCATATGTGCACACAAATCCCAGCTTCTAACTGGACATCCCTGTAAACTCACTTTAATGGCTTAGGCAAATTTGTCTATGAGTGAGGACACAGAATGTGTGGAATGTGTTTTGTCTCTTTACACTTAAAGGAGTTTAAACTTCCCGTGATTGCTGTGCTCCTCCCTCCATTTCTCCACTGCTTCACTTCTCTGGCTCAGATCAATGTCAGTAGTTAAATGAATCCGTTGTATGAATGCATCTGTTGACCTGGCCTTCCTCATTGATTGCGTAAACAGTGCACAGGAGTGAGGTTTCTAGGGAAGAGAACTGGCCTGCCACCTGCCCTTGGCACCACTCCCTGAGATTATGGGGGTTTCCCACAGAGGTTACTTGTACAGAAGCAGGACATGGGGACACTCAATTAACCACAAGGAAGTTGAAAGCCACATCCAGCCTTTATCCATAACCTGTGAGATTCATTTATTAATATAAAGGGAAGACAGCAGTCGAGGGGTTTGTTGGCCTTCAAAACATTCCTGTAAGGAACGCTGACAAGATCCTCAGTTGCCTAACGGTATCAAGCTGATTTTTTTAAATCTCATCCATTATATCCAGATAAGATTGTTGAATGGGATCGCTGATTCAATGGACATGACTTTGGGCAAACTCTGAGAGATGGTGAGGGACAAGGAGACCTGGCATGCTACAGTCCGTGGGATTGCAGAGCTGGACACGACATAGCGACTGAACAACAACAGATTATATCCAGAATATTCCTCCCACCTTGAATTCTGAGATTCACTGGAATTTGTGTTTTTTTAAAAGTTGAGATATACAGATGACACCACCCTTATGGCAGAAAGTGAAGAAGAACTAAAGAGCCTCTTGATAAAAGTGAAAGAGGAGAGTGAAAAAGTTGGCTTAAAGCTCAACATTCAGAAGACTAAGATCATGACATCTGGTCCCATCACTTCATGGCAAATAAATGGGGAAGCAGTGGCTGACTTTATTTTTCTGGGCCCAAAGTCACTGCAGATGGTGATTGCAGCCATGAAATTAAAAGATGCTTACTCCTTGGAAGGAAAGTTATGACCAACCTAGACAGCATATTAAAAAGCAGAGACATTACTTTGCCAACAAAGGTCCGTCTAGTCAAGGCGATGGTTTTTCCAGTAGTCATGTGTGGATGTGAGAGTTATACTGTAAAGAAGGTTGAACACTGAAGAATTGATGCTTTTGAACTGTGGTGTTGGAGAAGACTCTTGAGAGTCCCTTGGACTGCAAGGAGATCCAACCAGTCCATCCTAAAGGAGATCAGTCCTGGGTGTTCATTGGAAGGACTGATGTTGAAGCTGAAACTCCAATACTTTGGCCACCTGATGCGAAGAGCTGACTCACTGGAAAAGACCCTGATGCTGGGGAAGATTGAGGGCAGGAGAAGGGGATGACAGAGGATGAGATGGTTGGATGGCATCACTGACTCGATAGACATGGGTTTAGGTGGACTCTGGGAGTTGGTGATGGACAAGGAGGCCTAGTGTGCTGTGGTTCATGGGGTCGCAAAGAGTCTGACACGACTGAGGGACTGAACTGAACTGAACTGAAAAGTTGAAAATAACATAATAAATGGGATTTGATCTAGAATAAGAAGTATGTTTTGAAACTGTTTGTTTGAAAATATTTTCCTCACTTAGGGCTTCCCTGGTGGCTCAGAGGTTAAAGCGTCTGCCCCCAATGCGGGAGACCCAGGTTCGATCCCTGGGTCAGGAGGATCCCCTGGAGAAGGAAACGGTAACCCACTCCAGTATTCTTGCCTGGAGAATCCCATGGACGGAGAAGCCTGGGAGGCTACAGTCCACAGGGTCGCATAGAGTCGGACACGACTGAGCGACAAAACGGAACGGAACAAAAGTTCATTTCACTGATTCTTGATAAACTTATTTCTTCCTCTTTTTCCATCAGGGGAAACATATTTTGTTAGCAAAGCACTCTACCAATAAAGAATGCTGTAAGCTTGTATTTTTCCTTCTCTAAGCATAAAGAAGTGCTTATTTTTATTTGGAAATAAAAAACCAGATTTATGTCAGTAAAAGAAAGGTATCAGCAATTAAAGTAGCATTTCTCTGTGTCTTGCCCTACCTGAGTTTTCATGAAGTTTTACATTTCACTTCATATAAATAAACTCCAAAATAAAGTATTTAAATGTAAAATCTGAACTTGGTAATAATAATACGTGATCCCCAGAAAAGATATATTTCCCAATCGGAAAATATTGTGGAAGAAATAAAGCATTGTAACAGAGGGATTTTCCACGTGTTTTTTTTAATTGCAAATATGTAGAGACTGGCTCAAAGTTAGAGCTACAACCAATCTTTGGAGAAAAAAAAAAAATCCTGCAATAAATGATAGTATTAGTTCACACCTGTATACACACTTAACTTTTTAGAGCATTTTGACAAATAGCATCTCATTTGATAGCTTTAGAGAAGACAGAATGCTTTTCTTCTTATGTAATACTTGTCAAGAGTCAACAGAAACTGTGTTTTAAATGCAACTACTCTTGTCCTGGTGGGCTATAGTTCATGGGATCACAAAAAGTTGGACACAACTGACTGAACACGTGCACCCACTCTTGTCCTTATGACTCCCTGAGTGATCTTTCTTTCTGCCAAAATAACTACTGTAATATATTTCTGATTTGAGGTTAGAAAATAAGAAATTCAGAGATTATAATAAATAGTAGGAAAAAAATGTACATAGTCCTCAGTAAAACAATTGAAAGAAATAATTCTTTTAAATATTCTGATCTAATTCTACAACATTCAAGAATAATAATAAACAATAAATGCCATTTCTTAGTTCTTTACTGAGTTTCAGCATCCATGATAGGTGCTTCTTGAATTAACAGTCTTTGATGTTTGAAAAGCCTGAAAGGTATATATTATCATTCCCATTTTACAAAGAAGAAAATAGTCCAGCTAAATAGTTTGCTGTTGTCCAGTTGCTAAGACATGTCCAGCTCTTTGGGACCCCATGGACTGCAGCACACCAGGCTCCTCTGTCCTTCACTATCTCCTGGAGTTTGCTCAAACTCACCTCCATTGAGTCAGTGATGTCACCCAACCATCTCGTCTTATATTGCCCCCTTCCCCTGCTCTCAATCTTTCCCAGCATAAGGATCTTTTCCAATGAGTCGGCTCTTCACATCAGGTGGACAAAGCTTTGGAGCTTCAGCTTCACCTTCAGTCCTTCCAATGAATATTCAGGCTTGATTTTCTTTAGGATTGACTAGTTTGATCTCCTTTCTATCCAAGGGACACTCAAGAGTCTTCTCCAGTACCACAGTTTGAAAGTATCAATTCTTCTGTGCTTAGCCTTCTTTATGGTTAAAAGGTAATGGAACAATTAAATCAAAACCCAGGTCCGTGAAATTTGAAAGGTTGTCGGTTTAGCATTATTCTATGATTATAATTTATCTGATCACTGAATAGAATATTATGTAGCTACTTAAAAGCTTATCATGAAATTACATGGGATTTCTGAAAATGCTTATGAGGGAGTATATAAAAATGTAGGTCACAATAAAATACATATCTTTAGAAAGACTGGGGCAAAACATGTAAGATGAAAGTAGTTTCTGTATTATGATTTTTTCCTTTGGTATACTTTCTAAACTTTCCTTAATATTGTTATAATTATATTATTCATAGGCTTCAGTCTTTAAATAATAAGTGAATCAAATGGTTGAGGGATTAATGAGTTTGTGGAGAATATTAACTATTATTTGTGTCACCTGTGTGCCTTTTGTACCTTGAGTTTACATTTACTACATTAAGTCTTACAATTTGTTTACATGCCTAGGAAACCATTAGTGATTTCCACATGAGTGTAGCCTCCAGGATCCAGCATGGTCCAGAGTGTTCATTAAATACACCCCAGATGAATGACTGTTGAATAAACAAGGGTCTTTCTTAAAGCTCATTAATAATACAAAGTTAGTGGAATAAGCATAGAATTGATGAATATAATCTCTCATAAATGCTTTATATTACATATGTCAATATGGGTTTGTATTTCAAAATAAGTATAAATATATATTTCTTATTGTTCTTGTTCTCAATACTGTTGTCATTTAGTGCCCAATATTTATGTCATTTGATCAAATTAAGGTTATCCTATATATGTCAAGGCTATGGTATTTCCAATGGTCATGTATGGATGTGAGAGTTGGACTGTGAAGAAAGCTGAGAGCCAAAGAATTGATGCTTTTGAACTGTGGTGTTCTAAATGACTCTTGAGAGTCCCCTGGACTGCAAGGAGATCCAACCAGTCCATCATAAAGGAGATCAGTCCTGGGTGTTCATTGGAAGGACTGATGCTAAAGCTGCAACTCCAATACTTTGGCCACCTCATGCGAAGAGTTGACTCATTGGAAAAGATCCTGGTGCTGGGAGGAATTAGGGGCAGGAGGAGAAGGGGATGACAGAGAATGAGATGGCTGGATGGCATCACCGACTCGATGGAGGTAAGCTTGAGTGAACTCCGGGAGTTGGTGATGGACAGGGAGCCCTGGTGTGCTGCGGTTCATGGGGTCACAGAGTCGGATATGACTGAGCCACTGAACTGAACTGATATATGAATAATGTCTCTATTTTAAACCTGTGCTGTGTTGTGCTTAGTCGTTTAGTCGTGTCCGACTCTTTGAGACCCCATGGACCCACCAGGACCCACCAGGCTCCTTTGTCAATGGAGATTCTGCAGACAAGACTACTGGAGTTGGTTGCGATGCCCTCCTCCAGAGGATCTTTCCAACCCAGGGATCAAACCCAGGTGTCCCACATTGCAAGTGGATTCTTTGTTTGTTTTTAATTTATTTATTTATTTTGATTGGAGGTTAATTAATTGTAGTGGTTTTTGCTATACATTGACATGAATCAGCCATGGGTGTACATGTGTTCCCCATCCTGAACCCCCCTCCCACCACCCTCCCTAGCCCATCAATCAGGGTCATCCCAGTGCACCAGCCCTGAGTGCCCTGTCTCATGCATCAAACCTGGACTGGCAACTATTTCACATATGGTAATATACATGTTTCAATGGTATATGTTTCAAATCATATGTTTCAGTGGTATATGTTTCAAATCATATGTTTCATATTCATTTGATAATATATATGTTTCAATATATATGTTTCAAATCATCCCACCCTCACCTTCTTCCACAGAGTCCAAAAGTCTGTTCTTTATATCTGTGTCTCTTTTGCTTTCTCGCATACAGGGGCATCGTTACCATTTTTCTAAATTTCATATATATACATTAATATACTGTATTGGTGTTTTTCTTTCTGACTTACCTCACTCTGTATAATAGTCTCCGGTTTCATCCACCTCAGTAGAACTGATTCACAGGCATTCTTTTTAATAGCTGAGTAATATTCCATTGTGTATATGTACCACAGCTTTCTTATCCATTCTTCTGCCGATGGACATCTAGGTTGCTTCCATGTCCTAACTATTGTAAACAGTGCTTCAATGAAGATTGGGGTACATGTGTCTCTTTCAAGTCTGGTTTCCTTGGTGTGTATTCCCAGCAATAGGATTGCTGGGTTGTATGGGAGTTCTATTTCCAGTTTTTTAAGGAATCTCCACACTCTTCTTCATAGTGGCTTTACTAGTTTGCATTCCCACCAACAGTGTAAGAGGGTTCCCTTTTCTCTGCACCCTCTCCACCATTTATTGTTTGTAGATTTTTGATAGCAGCCATTCTGACCAGCATGAGATGGTACCTCATTGTGGTTTTAATTTGCATTTCTCTTATAATGAATGATGTTGAGCATCTTTTCATGTGTTTGTTAGCCATCTGTATGTCTTCTTTGGAGAAATGTCTATCTGTATAGTTCTTTAGCCCATTTTTTGATTGGGTCATTTATTTGTCTGGAATTGAGCTTCAGGAGTTGCTTGTATACTTTTGAGATTAAGTCTTTGTCAGTTGCTTCGTTTGCTATTATTTTCTCCCATTCTGAAGGCTGTCCTTTCACCTTGCTTATAGTTTTCTTCATTGTGCAAAAGCTTTTACATTTAATTAGGTCCCATTTGTTTATTTTTGTTTTTATTTCTATTACTCTGGGAGGTGGGTTATAGAGGATCCTGCTGTGATTTATGTCAGAGAGTGTTTTGCCTATGTTTTCCTCTAGGAGTTTTATAGTTTCTGGTCTTAAATTTAGATCTTTAATCCATTTTGAGTTTATTTTTGTGTATGATGTTAGAAAGTGTTCTAGTTTTATTCTTTTACAAGTGGTTGACCAGTTTTCCCAGCACCACTTGTTAAAGAGATTGTCTTATCTCCATTGTATATTCTTTCCTCCTTTGTCAAAGAGAAGGTGTCCACAGGTGTGTGGATTTATCTCTGGGCTTTCAATTTTGTTCCATTGATCTATGTTTCTGTCTTTGTGCCAGTACCATACAGTCTTAATGGCTGTAGCTTTGTATAGTCTGAATTCAGGCAGGTTGATTCCTCCAGTTCCATTCTTCTTTCTCAAGATTACTTTGACTATTCGAGGTTTTTTATATTTCCATACAAATTGTGAAATTATTTGTTAGTTCTCTGAAAAATACTGTTGGTACCTTGAATCTATAGATTGCTTTGAGTATTATACTCATTTTCACTATATTGATTCTTCCGATCCATGAACATGGTATATTTCTCCATCTATTTGTGTCATCTTTGATTTCTTTCATCAGTGTTTTATAGTTTTCTGTATATAGATCTTTTGTTAATTTAGGTAGATATATTCCTAAGTATTTTATTCTTTTCATTGCAATGGTGAATGGAATTGTTTCCTTAATTTCTCTTTCTGTTTTCTCATCGTTAGTGTATAGGAATGCAAGGTATTTCTCTGTGTTAATTTTATATCCTGCAACTTTACTATATTCATTGATTAGCTCTAGTAATTTTCTGGTGGTGTCTTTAGGGTTTTCTATGCAGAGGATCAAGTCATCTGCAAACAGTGAGAGTTTTACTTTTTCTTTTCCAATCTGGATTCCTTTTGTTTCTTTTTCTTCTCTGATTGCTGTGGCCAAAACTTCCAAAACTATGTTGAATAGTAGTGGTGAGAATGTGAACCCTTGTCTTGTTCCTGACTTTAGGAGAAATACTTCAGTTTTTCACCATTGAGGATAATGTTTCCTGTGAGTTTATCACATATGGCTTTTATTATGTTGAGGTATGTTTCTTCTATGCCTGATTTCTGGAGGGATTTTATCATAAATGGATGTTGAATTTTGTCAAAGGCTTTCTCTGCATCTATTGAGATAATCATATGGTTTTTATCTTCCAATTTGTTAATGTGGTGTACCACATTGATTGATATGCAAATATTGAAGAATCCTTGCATCCCTGGGATAAAGCCCACTTGGTCATAATATATGATCTTTTTAATATGTTGTTGGATTCCGTTTGCTAGAATTTTGTTATCAATTTTTATATCTATGTTCATCAGTGATATTGGCCTGTAGTTTTCTTTTTTTGTGGCTTTTTGGCTGCTTTTGGTATTAGGGTTATGGTGGCCTCTTAGAATGAGTTTGAAAGTTTACCTTCCTCTGCAATTTTCTGGAAGAGTTTGAGTAGGATAGGTGTTAGCTCTTCTCTAGTTTTTTGGTAGAATTCAGCTGTGAAGCCATCTGGTCCTGGGCTTTTGTTTTTTGAAAGATTTTTTATTACAGTTTTGATTTCCGTGCTTGTGATAGGTCTGTTAAGATTTTCTATTTCTTTCTGGTTCACTTTTGTAAGGTTATACTTTTCTAAGAATTCATCCATTTCTTCCAAGTTGTCCATTTTACAGGCATATGGTTGCTGATAGTGGTCTCTTATGATACTTTGTATTTCTGTGTTTTCTGTTGTGATTTCTCCATTTTCATTTCTAATTTTGTTGATTTGATTCTTCTCCTTTTTTCTTGATGAGTCCGGCTAATGGTTTGTCTATTTTATTTATCTTCTCAAATAACCAGCTTTTAGTTTTGTTGATTTTTGCTATAGTCTCCTTTGTTTCTTTCTCATTTATTTCTTTCTCATTTATTTCTGCCCTAATTTTTATGATTTCTTTCCTTCTACTAACCCTGGGGTTCTCACTTCTTTTTCTAGTTGCTTTAGGTGTAAAGTTAGGTTACTTATTTGATTTTTCTCATGTTTCTTGAGGTAAGCTTGTATTGCTATGATCCTTCCCCTTAACACTGCTTTTAATGACTCCCATTGGTTTTGGGTTGTCATGTTTTCTTTATCATTTGTATCTATGCATATTCTGATTTCTTTTTTGATTTCTTCCTTAACTTGTTGGTTATTCAGAAGCGTGTGGTTTAGCCTCCATATGTTTGCATTTTTTAATAGTTTTTTCCCTGTAGTTGACATCTGATCTTACTGCATTGTGATCAGAAAAGATGCTTGAATTGATTTTGGTTTTTTTTTTTTTAAATTTACCAAGGCTAGATTTATGGACAAGGATGTGATCTATCTGGGAGAATGTTCCATGTGCACTTGAGAAAAAGGTGAAATTCATTGTTTGGGGGTGAAATGTTGCAGGTGGAATTTTTATCAGCTGAGCTACCAGGGAAACCTTGGGTGGGGTAAAAGTGATTTTTTGTTAGTAGCACACTTGAAATATTTTAGATTAAAACTTACAAGTGGGCTGAAACTGTGCAGTTTATAGTTTCCTAATTAAAGTAAAAAACCACCTATAATTATTTCTAGTTCTGTATTCTTCAATATTTAACAATCCACAATATCAGATGTGGTATAGTTCAAAATTCAGTCAGTACTTTCAATTTCTTATCAGATATTATTATACCTTTTCTTGGCCCATCTGGGTCATTCACTAGTTTGAAAGAGAAAAGAGAAAAATGAACAGACACATTTGGTTAAATCCTAATTTTTGAGGCTCACTAAATGTCTCCTTTGAAAACCAGGAAATGCTAATGCATGGAAGCAGGGTGCACATACAGTCAACAGAGGAAACCACTCTGCTAAGCTGATAAATAAGGATGTATGCAAACTAATTTATATATAGAATGGTCAATGCTTTTTTCCTCCAGAATGGTATACTATCTGAGGCCTTGGATTTTCCGTTTTCTTGTGGTAGTTTTCCATTAAAGTTTTATTCAAGTAACTTTTATTGAATTGCTCCTATGTGCAATATAAATGGGATAGTGTATGTGAGATACCTTGGAAAGTGCAGAGTCTATACAAATAAAAATTGTTGCTATTAATGTTATGTCCCTGAGTAATTTCTCCATATGAGAAGAAGGTTGCCTATAATATTGATTCTTTGTCATGCATTTGAACTTTGAGGATCGTTACATTTGGGCTTCCCTGGTAGCTCATTTGGTAAAGAATCCACCTGTAATGCAGGAGACCCTGATTTGATTCCTCTGTCAGGAAGATCCCCTGGAGAAGGGATAGGCTATACCCACTTCAGAGTTCCTGGCCTTCCCTTGTGATTCAGCTGGTGACGAATCTGCCTGCAATGCTGGAGGTCTGAGTTCGATCCTTGGGTTGGGAAAATCCCCTGGAGAAGGAAGGGCTACCCACTCCAGTATTCTGGCCTAGAGAATTCCATGGACTGTATAGTGAAAGAGGTCGCAAAGAGTCTGACACAAGCAAAGAGTCCGACACAACTGAGCAACTTTCATTTTCAATCCTTACTTTAAAACTTCTTATTTTTGGCCCGTTATGTTGTTTCTACTGTAACCAACAGATTCCCACTAGACTCATAATTTAAAAATGAAGATGACTGATTTGGTCACAAAACATTATGAGTTTTAAAGTCAGAATTCTAGATTTTAAGTCTTGGATGTGCAATTTAATAACTGTTTAGACGTGGGCATCCATTTTATTTGCTGGAGTCTTAGTTCCCTGTCCATAAAATATGGTTTGTAACCTACATCTTAATTTGTGTATGTTTGTGTGTTAAGTCACTTCAGTCATGTCTGACCCTTTGTGACCTTATGGACTGGATTCTACCTGGATCCTCTGTCCACAGGATACTTCTGGCAAGAATACTGGAGTGGATTGCCATGCCCTCCTCCAGGGGATAGTACAGATCCAGGAATTGAATCCACATCTCTTACATCTCTAATTTGCTAATTGATATTGTTGTGAAAGTATATATAAAGAGTACAATATCTTATGAAAAAACCCAAATGAACTCTCTGGCCAACCCAATGTATGTGAAGCTAATGTGATCTTGATGATAAGTACATATAAATTATCTTTTTTATTATAAATATGTGGATCTCAACTCCATATAATGTCTACCCTTTTCCTCAGAGGAAAAAACAATGCAAAAACAAAGACAAAAAAACAGTCAGTGCTTAATTTGATCTTGAAATTGAGAAACTCTTCCTTCTAATGTTAGAGGCAACGGTTTTTGTCAATTTCAGGGCAACCTCTATAGATCAGCAGAACCTGACTTCTATACTGATAAAATTTGTCTATGTTGAAACTGACCACTGATATCCAAAAGGAATACTATCCTATTGTTAAGAACATTTGCAATAGAGGGGATGGGAAATGTGTTAGAGTCTTCATTTCATTTGGGCTTGGAAAATAAACATTATGTTGAAAGAGAAAGCTAGAGAGCAATAATTTTTTCTTTTCAGTTTAATGACTAGTTGATTTCCATTAGAAACATTTAGAAATGCCCCTATAAATGATATGCACAAGCTTATGTAAGTGGGTCACTTTTGTTTCATATGGAGAAATATCCTATATAAATCTAAGTTCCAAATATCTCTGTACATAGTAACCATGTGTGTTAATATAAAATATTCTAATTTATAATGAAATCAACTTTCCTTAATCTTTTTCAAATTTAAAGAAAGGTAATAGTGAGTTACTTCTGGGTACAAAGATTAATGAAGACACTTATAATAGGTACTGACTTAAAAATTGTGTCAGTTCTGCACTTTAAGAGCTTGTGAATCACTGATTCTGTGGACATGAGTTTGAGTGAACTCCGGGAGTTGGTGATGGACAGGGAGACCCGGCGTGCTGTGATTCATGGGGTTGCGGAGAGTCGGACACAACTGAGCGACTGAACTGAACTGAATACATTTTATGAACATCTTCATTTTAAAATTGGATTTCAAAATGTTTTAACTTTAGCTAAGATTTAGTTTAACGAGTTTTCAACATTGTCTTTTTGAAACAGAAGATGCCACTCTTTCATTCATCAAATTTACTTTTTCTCATCTAAATTTTTACATTTACAACTTTGAGAATTCCACCTAATGTGGGAAAGCATTCTAAACAGAGGTACATTCCATGCACTTTATTTGATAAAAGCATTGAATTCACTTAACTGCAAGGTTGGAGGTATGGGAAATAGCAACAAGATATGAAAAAGATCTCTAAGGCCCAAAGCAAAGTATGGGACCATTTTGGTCTAATTTTTAACAGCTGATCAATAGTAACTTTTTTTTTTACAGTTTCTGAAACCTCTAAATGAATCATGAATTGCTGTTATTATTATACCAGTTGAATATCTGAACATGCAGACCCACCTTGACACTACTATTAAATTATAAATGATTTGCTGTTTTATAAATGTGAATGGATTTAAATAACATTTGATTTGTGCTTTTACATTCTCCAAATAGCACCACTCTTTAAGCCTGTATGGTGATTTAAGCTCTATTCAGTCAATCATCTCTTTTTTAGTTTTTACTCACTGATCATATGAATGATTTTTATTTCTTGCCCTTTTCAATCTTGGGAACAATTTTTTAAAAACCTTAGAGTAAGTCAAGATAACTGACTCCTACAGTTTCAATATCTCCTTACTGAATTTTGATAACATAGTTTTGATTTAATCATAAAATGCACCATATATTTGGCATCTTTGGCAGATTCTATCCTTTAAAACTTAAAAAAAATAGCATTGTCGTTGGAATAGAATATTAACTGGGAATGGTAGTGGAGATTTTCTGTCATTTGCTTTTAGATTGTTTATTAATAAAATTAGCCTTTAGGTTGGAATATTGTTGATCAGTCAGACACATTTGAGTTAAAAAATAAATGGTTTGCAAGATCTCTGAAACAAGCAGGAATGTGCAGTGTTTTGTCAAAACTTTAAAACTTCCTAACCCAGCTACTAGATGCCTTAAAAATATGTACAACTTTTGCCCTATAGTACAAGGTTGGAAATGAGTATCCTAGCACAACTGAAAGAGTTCAAAGAAAGATTTATTGAAAGAAAAGAGTATGTTTATTATTTTAACCATTTGGTAAAAATGTTTTTTTTTCACAGATTAAAAAAATCGTTCAAGTTTAGTAAAACTCACCATCTATTGTTTTCTTCTGCTGACTAAAAAGTACATTGTTGGGTAAAGACATTTAAAAAACTCCTTTTTATGTTTTTTAAATTTTTATTGGAGAAGCTGATTTGCAATGTTGTATTAATTTCAGGTGCACAGTAAAGTGAATCCCTCTTTTTTAAAAAAAGTGTACACACTAGAACCTTAATTTGAAATTTAGTATTTAAGTTTGCCTAACTTACATTTCCTGCCATCTTTCCAGTCATGAAATTCTGTATACTTACTGGATTGTTGTACTCAGTTTTCCAAAGAGGTTTTGCAAATTCCATCTTCAAAGCTATATCCTTACTCTTGGTTTGGAATTATTTACACCTTCTTTATGTAAGAAGAAGGTCTCCATTATGGTCTCAGATTCTAGCTCTGGAAACAACTCCTCACTGCAAATCCCAGCCCATGGTCACTTCACATTTATCTGAACTTATACTGTAGTTATTATCTTTGTTCTAGTTTGAGATTAAGATTACATTACCATATATTAAGGGCTTCCCACGTGGCACTAATGGTAAAGAACCCGGCTGTCAGTGCAGGAAACGTAACAGACGCGAGTTTGATCCCTGGGTCGGGAAGATCCCCTGGAGGAGGACATGGCAACCCACTCCAGTATTCTTGTCTGGAGAATCCCTATGGACAGAGGAACCTGGAGGGCTCTTTGCAGCCCATAGGGTCGCAAAGAGATGGACATGACTGAAGCGACTGAACACACATCATATATTACTGCAGGTTACCTCTAAAGCTGATCCCAAGTATATCATCATATGTACTTATAACTTCTCTCTAACGTATATCCCAACATATAAAAGCAGTTTAATATTTGTGAGCTATTCTCTAGGTGAAAAGAGTACTATGAATCAGTCAAAATCAGAATTATTTATCAATATAAAAGAAATTAAACTGTTTACTATTAAATCTATGTCTAGCTATCGGAGTATTACCTATAGGAATCCTTGGACAGTTACTTTAATATGGAAATGAGAATGAGGTAAAATAAACCTAAAAATCTTATCCAAGTTAGGTGAAAATTTGTTCTAAGTTAAACACTGCATTTGTAGAAATTGACTTCACTAATTTCATTAGGTGATGAATTTTTCTTGCTGCTGCTGCTAAGTCGCTTCAGTAGTGTCCGACTCTGTGCGACCCCACAGATGGCAGCCAACCAGGCTCCACCGTCCCTGGGATTCTCCAGGCAAGAATACTGGAGTGGGTCGCCATTTCCTTCTCCAATGTGTGAAAGTGAAAAGTGAAGGTGAAGTCGCTCAGTCATGTCCGATTCTTCGTGACCCCATGGACTGCAGCCCACCAGGCTCCTCCATCCATGGGATTTTCTAGCCTAGAGTACTGGAGTGGCTTGCATTGCCTTATCCGGAATTTTTCTTAGAATAATAGTAAGCCTCACTGCAGGCCTTCCACTAGTAAACTCAACTCCATTAAAGATGAAGTTGAGTGTGTGTGGGTGTGTGTGATAATATGGATGAAAGATTAAATTTATTTTTCCTACCTTGAATAAAATATACTTTTGAATCTTAAACAGGGTTAAAAGTGTTGAATGTGCAAGGTTATCTAAAGACAAGATCTTTAAGCTATCTGGTATGCATTTTGAGAGTATCAAAAAGAAAATAGCAAGTAATTCAGGTTTCTAATGCTGGAAGAGGAAGGCTCAGTAACTATGGATTGTTTCTACTAAATTGATTACCTATTATTTTTAACAAGAAGCAGAAACCACTTTCTAAATTTTACAACAGTTTCAGTCTTTTTTTTTTTTTTTTAAAGTTAACAACAAATGGTAGAAGCGTGATAGAAGCAAACATACATAAAGGTATGTTCAGTGGTCTTTCTGTATCACAACTTGACAATAAACAGAATAAAAGGTCTCAGAAATAGAATTGCTTTTTTCTGAGTTGCTCAATTTTTCACTTATAAGTCTTCAAAAGGGCTATCTTGATAGCTCAGTTGGTAAAGAATCCGCCTGCAATGCAGGAGACCCCGGTTTGATTTCTGGGTCAGGAAGATCCGCTGGAGAAAGAATAGGCTACCCACTCCAGTATTCTTGGGTTTCCCTTGTACTCAGCTGGTAAAGAATCTGCCTGCAATGCAGGAGACCTGGGTAGATCCCTGGGTTGGAAAGACCCCCTGGAAGGGAAAGGCTACCCACTCCAGTATTCTGGTCTAGAGAATTCCATGCACTGTATAGTCCATGGGGTCACAAAGAGTCTGACGCAACTGAGCAACTTTCACTTTAAAGCCTTCAAAATGTTCACTAAAGTCATTAAATCTTTGGCCTTTTTGCTGAAACTCAGAATAATTTTTCCTTACCTGTGAGGGATTATGACCACTTCTGTTAAACAGTGACCTTTTTCATGTTTAAAATGGCAATGCAGTACTAAACTGCATTTGTGCCTGTGATTATTTTGTCAGTCTCCCAGTGGCTCAGTGGTAAAGAATCTGCCTACAGTGTGGGAGCTGCCAGAGACATGGGTTCTATCCCTGGGTCGGGAAGATGCCCTGGAGGAGGGCACAGCAGCCCACTCCAGTATTCTTGCCTGGAGGATACTGTGGGCAGAGGACCCTGACATGGTACGGTCCATAGGGTCACAAGGAGACAGACACTACTGAAGCGACTTAGCACGGCACCGGTTAAATGTGACTAAAGTCATGTTTTTCCTTGTTTCATGCAAAACACACACACACACACACACAGAGAGAGATCACTGTTTTGGGCAGTCATTGAAAACTTTTATTTGCCAATATTATAACCTTAGAAAGGTAGCAATGTGTGCATTCCCTCTTATTTTTGTGTTACTACCTGCCTATTTGTTCATTTAGCAGCTATGTATTAAGTTCCTACACTGTCCCATAAACTAGGCATTGGGGATTTAGATAAACCTAGTCACTGCCATAAGGATCCTTTTATTTAGTGGGAAAAACAAAAAATAAATAATAATTACAGAAGTAAAGTATAGTCTATAATTGATCTAGTATGTGAAATGAGACCTGTCTGGATATATAATAATTCAATAGTTGTACAATTTAAAGCATTTTATATTTATAGAATATTTTATCTTTTAAAGTGTTTTGTTGTTTATCCTTTAGCACAAATTAAAAACATCTGAGACTACCTCTCAGATGTTCTTTTAATCAATATGACTAATGGATACATGTATTCAGAAACAAAATTTTCCCTTTAGCAGAAGATTATTGAGAGATAACTACTGAATGGTAATTTTCTTTTCCATTTATATTTGTGGTTATGCTGACATTTCAGTAAGGTTTTATTGAAGCAATAAGGTCACTCACTAAAATGCAGATGATGAATCTAATAATAGTGTTAATTATGCTTTATTTCATACATATAGACATGCAGAATCTGAGTCATAGCTGGGATGTTAATTACTTCATAAGGATTAGAATAAATTAAGGTAGGGGCTCCTTCTATGTATTAATTAAAAGTTCACAATGGGATCAGCAATTCAGATAAGCAATAAAATGTGGTTGAATGCTTATTTCACTATGAACTTTAGGATGTTTATTGGCAGAAATATCTTGAAAAGTTCAAAACATTAGCATTATCACATTTTAACAGCTTTTTCCCTCTGAGTTACTTCTGTAAAGACTTTTGGTAACTTGCTGTATTTAAATTTGACCATTGCAAACCCCTTCCATCTTCTTGAAATACTACTTTTGACTACTGTAAAATCATATTTTCCTCCCATGTTTCCCTCCACCTCCCAGATCTATCTTTTTCAGTCTCCTTTTCTGACTGTCATCAGTGTCGAAATCTCAGAGCTCCATCCTGAGTCCCTCTCAGGCCTTCTATGTATTAGGGCTTCATCATGTATTATTTCAGTTGTGTGCCATGATTTTGATGACCATTTTTAGGTAATCTCATTTACTCCCATGGATTGAAATTTCAACTTCATCATGATGTATCCTAAATTCAAAATTTCAGTCCTGACCTTCCTCCTGAAATCCAGAATCATATAATCAACACCATACTTGACATCTCCACCTAGAATATCAATGGGCTTCCCTGGTGGCTCAGACAGTAAAGAATCTGCCTGCACTTGGGGAGACCTGGATTCAGCCCCTGGGTTGGGAAGATGCCCTGGAGAAGGGAACAGCTACCCACACTGACATTCTGGCCTGGAGAATTCCAGGGACAGCAGCCTGGCAGGCTACAGTTCATGCAGTCTCAGAGTCTGACATGACGGAGCGACTTTCACTTTCACCTGGAATACCTTGTCCCTGACAGAATTCTTGCTTTCTTTCCCTTCGTTCCTTACCTCGGAACTCATTTTCTGCATCCCATCTCCACTCATTTTCTCACCGTATTCTTCACCATCTCTCACTGAGCTCCACTCGCCTTCATTCTGTTCCTATAAATGCCTCTGTACTTTCCACACAGGGCCTTTGGTTCTTCTGCCTGCAATGGCCCGTCGCCAGAAACTGATCTCTGCTTTCATAACAGGCACCACTATCGCATCACTCTAGGGTAACTTCTTAGACCTTGAAAAGTATATTTCTCATTTCCTTTCTCCCTCCCTTCCTTCTTCCTTTTCTCCCTCACTCCATTACCTTATTCCTTTCTTGAATTCTCTCATTTTTATAACATTGTTCTACCCCCATCCCCTTTGTGCATAACACAGTTTAATGTAGCAAAGAATAAATAAAGACCTGCCAAATGGCATGGTTTAGTCAAATTCTCATTTTTCTAACTGATCTTTCCTGAGGTTACCTCAGAATGGTGGAGGGCATGCATGTCCACGTGAGAGTGAGCTGCTACTTCACCTAATGTTATCATTATCTAAAGTTATCTAAATATTTGAAATATTCTGTGCTAACAACTCTTGCTTCCTCTTGAGACTGTGAATAGAATTATTTCCAGATGGTCCAGAAGTTTCAGCGTATTGCTACAGTTAACAAAAAGCTTTTGTAACTGTTATATTAACCACTAAGGAGCATGTGCTACCATTAATTTGTGTTATGAGTTCCTGTTAATGGCAGAATTTGCCTGTACATGCATTTTTCTCCTAAAATTGTATATAATAATTAGAATTCTGGTTGCAGAAAATTATAGATAACAAAAGACTGACACCACAGTACTTAAAAACATGTTAGGTGTGCCTTTTAGTAAAGAACTAAATTTTCAGATGTTATGGAAGTACTTCACTGTTTGCGTTTAAGAAAAATTTCTTTTACAAATCTGCTAAAATAAAGCTAAGGAGCCTTTGATTATTGTTGTTAAGTGAAAAAAGAAAGAGTCGCCAAGTCATATCTGACTCTTTGTGACCCCGTGGACTGTAGCCCACCAGGCTCCTCTATCCATAGAGTTCTCTAGGCCAAAATGCTGGAGTGGGTAGCCATTCCCTTCTCCAGGGGACTCTTTGTGACCCCATGGATGTCTGCCAGGCTTCTCTGTCCATGGAATTCTCCAGGCGAGAATGCTGAAATGGTAGTCATTCTCTTCTTCAGGGTATTTTCCTGACCGAGGGATTGAACCCAGGTCAATACCTGCATTGCAGGTATTTTCTTTACCATTGGAGCCCCATGCTAAGATGAGACCTGGGTTATTGTTATTAAGGAGTGTATAAAATGTATTCATTTATCTCTTTCTTTTATTGTATTTATATCAAGTAAATCAATGGAAAATTCTGTTTGGAACATTATATTTCTTTTTGTTACTATGAATAAATTAGTAGTATATTGTATTCAATAGTACAGTGTTTTTTTTGAAGTTCCTTAACGTGAACATAATAAAGAAATAAGCTTAACATCAATATTCCTGCCCTTTACTTAGTTATTTCCAGAACATTTCCAGGATGGAATATTTAAAAAGTCTTTTGGGCTCACTGTAGTTTGACTGAAGTAAGCTAAAGATTGCTTTATTGACTGGACCAGTGTATTAATCAAAGAAGGAAGAAAGTTTATCACACAGTATCTGGAAAGTTTTAAAGAAAGTGGAGTGGGATTTCCTAAAATTTTCTTCTACCTACTTATAAATAGTTGATTTAAATGTAAAAGACAAATCGAAAATTATTAGGAGGAAAGAGAACCAATAACGAATTCAAGGTCATAAAGTATACTTCCTATTTCTTTACAAGAACCTAGGGCTATACCGTTTTTTGCTGCTTGCCAGCTTATATATGGTTACCAGGGAAACTTCCTGTTCTAAATTATGCTGTGTGAAACTTACATGTATTCTCTTAATTTAAATCCCATATTTAGATTCCATTTAAAATAGCTAGGATGTGGTAGGAAGGAATTCTCTAATATATCATTTAACATTTGTAGTTTCTTTTTTAAAACGAAAAAGTTTGATGGCACATAAGTATTTATAATAGTATAAATCAATACATAGCATTTTTAAACATCTCATAAATCAGGCCTGTCTGGTTTCTTTGTCTAAATAGAATAAATTAGACAAAAAGCAATGTTTTACTTAGAGTGATTTTATGTATGAATATTAAAAGGTATACCACAGAGTGTAGTATCCATAAGGCATTTCCGTTTTGTATTTCTTGTGGCAAAATATATGTTAGAGATTTGAAGGCATGCTTTCAAATGGGAATAAACACTTGTAGAGTTTTACAGAATCTAGTACTTCAGTCTTTCCTGAAAACTTTATATTCGGGTGTTAGATATCTCTGTTCATTGACTTTGTTCATTCAACAAGCACATACCTGTTCATTATCAGGTACATTGCAATGTGCTAAACACAAAGGATTCCAAACCAAATATTTTACCTACTCTCAACAAGACTAGAGAAAAAGATGGCAATAAGTCAGTCATCTTGGTATGCTGTGATGAATTCTGTAAAAGGGAAATGCACTGGGGGCCAGAGTCAGGGTGGAGGAACATTCAAATGAGATGGTAAGGCCCAGGATCATCTGGGTTCTTCTGGACCTGGAAGAAGCCATAGATTAAAGACTTTTTAAATCAAGGTGTAACTCAGATGATGTGATTTGCATTTGAGAATAACTCTGATGGCAATGTGAAGGCTGATGGGGATTAATCCAGATTAGAGATAAGAACACAGTGTGCTGGGAGACCACCCTGTTGTTCAAGTTTGGAAAGATAAGAACCTGAATGAAGGCATTTGCAGTAGGAATATCAAGAAGGGATGCCAAAGAGTGTTGACGTGGCAATGATTTGGAGTCAACGGATGTTAGAGAGGAAAAAAAATATATTATTTTATATAGGTATTGTATAGGTTAGGAAAAGATGGCCTAGAAAATGATGCTTACATGTAGTCTAAAACTTAGATGAAACAGCTATTGTCACTGTTGAACATGCTCTATTTTCAGGAACATTTTTTACACTGGGTTAAAATAATAAAAACTTTCTGTAATGGTTATAAATTGTGAAATTATATATTTAATTTTCCTTCATGTATATGTGACATTTTGAACTTGAACAAATAAAAAACTAAAAAGATAAAAACTGATTTTTTTAAAAAAAATCAAAGCTGATTAAATCAGATAAAAATATTTCAGCAAAAGGTTGCCCCTTAAGAAACCTGGTATTTTTCAGAGAAATATATTTTAGAGTTCATTTCTGACATAAATTTATAAAATCAGTTAATGTCATCTAACATTTCCTTAACTATAATGATATTCTTAATGGAAAAGATATTAGAAGGTTGTAAAATTAAATGCATATTTGAACCTGTGGTTATTCTGTTCCTAGTATTACTTATAAAAGCATAAAAGTGACCATCTGGGTAAAGCAGGAATGTAGTTTTGGAACCCTACCTGATAGCCTTGACCCTTTAAACCCATAGCTGAGATTTAATGTCAAAATAAGTTATAGAAAAACATGACAACAAAACATCTCCTTTTCTATTCCCCTTTAAAAATGACTAAAACTCAAGATGTATTGCATATCTAACCGCTATTAATTTAGGAACATTTCATAATCATCAATATGATAACCAGTTCATATCAGTCACAAGTACTTAAAAACTGAAGCTTTTGAGTACTTATGAAATACACAGAGAAAACGTGAGTACTCCACTGACTTGTGGGGGAAGGAATCTATATTATATAGTGTTATGACTGCTAATTTGCTTTGGGACCACACGTGAAGTTCATTTTATACTGGTTTCTTACTTACATACTCTGTTTTTCAAAATACTATAAAATGGATATTTAGGGCTTATAGGCATTGATATTCTTTACCAACTGAGCTATAGCAATGGCAACCCCCTCCAGTACTCTTGCCTGGAAAATCCCATGGACGGAGGAGCCTGGTAGGCTGCAGTCCCTGGGATCGTGAAGAGTCGGACACGACTGAGCGCCTTTACTTTCACTTTTCACTCTCATGCATTGGAGAAGGAAATGGCAACCCACTCCAGTGTTCTTGCCTGGAGAATCCCAGGGACGGGGGAGACTGGTGGGCTGCCGTCTATGGGGTCGCACAGAGTCGGACAGGACTGAAGCGACTTAGCAGCAGCAGCAGCATTGATATTAGAGAGTTCCATAATTGATGACGACTTAAGTAACTAACATAGATTTTCACATATCATTTCTTTTTTTTTTTACACTTTTGCTAAATATTTTGTAAAATAGCTTGTGCTATTTTACATTTAGGCACAATTTTGAACATTAACCTACTTAGTATCACTATAATCATTGTCATATTCTGTCTCAGCAAAAGATATGTAATGATTCCCGAGACAGTTTAGTACAGTGAATTTTTTGAAAATATATGTCTTTTTATTGATAATTGTTATCAGAAAATGTAATTAATAACATACCATGTTCCATTAAATGGAAATTTATGTAATTTTTTCAAAATATATGCTCATATTAGAGAAAGGAAGGCAGAATATAAATGTCAGCTATTCTTCACTGCATTTGTTTTGAGACCACTGCAAGGAGATCCAACCAGTCCATCCTAAAGGAAATCAGTCCTGAATATTCATTGGAAGGACTGATGTTGAAGCTGAAACTCCGATACTTCAGTCACCTAATGTGAAGAGCTGACTCATTCGAAAAGACCCTGATGCTGGGAAAGATTGGTGGTGGGAGGAGAAGGGGACGATAGAGGATGAGATGGTTGGATGGCAACCAATGGAGATGAGTTTGAGTAGACTCCAGGAGTTGGTGATGGACAGGGAGTCCTGGCGTGCTGCAGTCCATGGGGCCGCATAGAGTCAGCCCCGACTGAGCGACTGAACTGAACTGAACTGAATAGGAATTATGTTCTATCAGCTGAAAGAGATTATATATGCTTGGATGAATTATATTTGTCACTCACGAAGTAGTTTATTACTACGGACAAAAGTTTAGGAAGTGTTTTCAGGTTTAAAAATAATTTCTTATTAAGATAACAGGAATTTGTCAAATGGTTTGGGTTTACCTTCAAAGTTTATCTAGAATCTCACCTCTAATCCTTTCACCTTGGTCTAAGCTATTATCATGAGAATGAGTTATTGTATTGGCCTCCTAACTAATTAGTTGTTTGAAGCAGAACAGATTAGGCTTTTGCAGGCAATGATTCTTAACTCTCCAAACCTCAGTCGCTTAACACCAAAAATAATTCATATATCTTACTGACAAAGGTCTGCTTTATTTTGACAAGATGAAGATGCTAGAGGCGACTTCTCACAGTCATTCAAGGATCCAGGCTGAGGGAAGCTGTGTCATTCCATGTCGCCAGCTGAAACAGTAGGGAAAAAGACTAGATAATTCTAGAGTCACAGCATAAAAGCGACACAGGTCACTACTGCTCATATTTCATCATCTGGACATCAGTCCTGTCACCCCACTAACTACAGAGAGGCTGAGAAACACACTTTTTATATGCCCAAGCAGCAAAAGGGGACCAGGAACTCTCAAGCACTCTTAATGTCTTCCCCACTAGTTTAGATGATCAAACCCTCCTTGCTACAAGATAATTTCAATAGAATAGTAAAGTGATCATTTTAATGTATCAGATCATGTCACTCTTCCGTTTGAAATCATATTGAATGGCTCCATATTTAACTCAGAAGGAAACCAATGTCCTTACTATGAACCACAAAGTCTAACGTAGACCCTCCTGAGTGGCTCACTCCCTTCCTTCTTTTAAGTCTCCTTGTTGAGGGGCCCTTCTTTATTACCCTGCTTTTTTTCTCTCCATGGCATTTACCACTCTTTGACATACTGTGGTTATTGGTTTTGCCTGTTTATAGTTTGTCTCTTCCTGCTAGAATGCAAGCTACAGAAGGGCAAGGACTTTCTTTAATTCACCCTTTTAACACCAAGCCAAGAGTGGTGTCCGACATGTTAGAACATGAATGAATGGAGGAACAAATGAATAGGATGCCCCTAAGAACTGTGTTGAAAATCTCCTTGCCTCTGTATAGTTAACTTGTTTGTTATATATTCTTTAAGAAACATGTTTTATTTTTCCCTTACTTCCTTTTTTCCCCTTGTTTCTGAAGGTATCACTAAAATTTATCATACAAAGACATGTACCATGCTAAATGGTATCCAGATTGAAAACAGTAAAAATGAGAGATCAAAGGCAAACCTGGGGTACCTGTATAGAAAGATTGTATCAAGGGGAGAGGATCTGCAGGTCAAGGGAGGTCCAATTTGGCGTGATTTTTTTAATGCAGCTTCTGAACCATGTAGGATTAGTAATAGAATATAGAACCATAAATGAATCTTTTTCTTAGTTGTATTTAATTTAAATTAAAATGAGACTGTATCTGATTGTTGAAGTGAGAACTTATCACTCTGCCATTTTTATAGTAAAATCATAATCTACCAAATTAAATAATTGTTTAAGATTTCAAGTAAGCAGATGCTTACTAACGTAACGAGTAGAGAAAAATATACTTTCCTATACACATACACATTTACATAGGTAGAATTAAGGAATGGGTATTTATAAGATAAAGAGAAAGAGTTTAGAGGTAATAGGAAAAGTGCTGATTTAACGTTGACAGTTGCAAAATGAAAAATGTTAATATCCTTTTTAGTTCACTTGACAGGAGATGACCTGTCAAAGAAGGGAAGAAGAAGGGAGTTTGGGTGAATTATTTACTAGTGTGAGACTGATGATTTATTATGCCTGAATGGAATTTGAGTTCTTTGCCAGTGGACAGTCTAATATACCAGAACCAAACCCAGGCGTTGACTATTAGCAGGAGGTCTTGAAAACAAGGTAGTGATGGGCTGGTGCTTATAAAGGGCTGGCTTTGGGAACTGCTGGAACCCCCTGCTGCTATTCCTGTGGATTCCATTGTGGTCATCTTAAAATGCTTTTATTTTTTCCTCCATCTGAGGCATGACAAGCAGGCTGTGTGCAATGGCAGAAACATGGCAAGGGGTGATCCTTGAGAAAATTCTCAGTCAGATTCCATCATATACACATGTAAATAGTACCATTTATTTCCTATTTCTGAGGACATGGCAACTAGTAGTTGTTACTTTGTTTCCTAAAGTAACAAGTGTCTCAAATAGTAAACTGATATCCCATTGTGTGTCAGAGTTCTCTAGAGAAACAGAACCAATATTTCTTTTTTAAAGATTTTTTAATAAGGAGTTGGATCACATGATTATGGAGGTGGAGAAATCCCCAGGCCTGCAGCCAGCAAGACTCAGGGGAGCTGATAGTGAGGTCCCACTCTGACTGTGAAAGCTTGAGAAGCAGGACAGTCATTGGTAAATGTTCCAATTCAAGTCTGAGTGTAAAGGCAAGAGAAGACTGATATCCCCAGCTTCAGGGTAGGCAGAGAGAGCTAATTGTCCCTTACTCAGCCTTTCTGTTCTCTTCAGCCTTCAAAGCACTGGCCGAGGCCCACTGACACTGGGAAGGCAATCTGCTTTATGCAGTCTGTCTCCACTATTTACGCTAAGTCGCTTCCGTCGTGTCTGACTACGTGTGAATCTATGGACTGCAGCCCGCCAGGCTCTTCTGTCCATGGGATTCTCCAAGCAAGAATACTGGAGTGGGTTGCCAATTCCTCCTCCAGGGGATCTTCCTGACCCAGGGATCAAACCCACGTCTCTGTGTCTCCTGAATTGGCAGGTGGGTTCTTTACCACCAGCACCACCTGGGAAGCCACCTCCACTGACTCATGTGTTAATTTCATCCAGAAACACCTTCACAGACACACTCAGAATAACATTTAGCCAAATATCTGGGTGCTCTTTCTCCCAGTCTGTTAACACACAAAATTAACCATCACATCTATGAAAAGTAAATTATTTTTTGGCAGGAAAGGAAGATTTTTGGGTGGAAAATACATTCACATTCTTGGATCTCTTATCAACTAAGCTATTCCTTAGAATAAGAGAACTCTTACCTCAGTTAAATACAGCTCATCAGTAACCACTGGTTACTGTAGTTGTTGCATTCTGAACCTCCATATTGTTTCAAATATACATTTAGGTAACTAAGTGGGGAAAGAAATACTGTCAACTCAAACAGTAACATAGGTTTTATCCTCTGCTGTGGTTTAAAGACAAGATCTCAATCCTGGCTGCGTACTAGTATCATCTAGAGGAGCTTTGTGACCCCACAGACTGTAGCCCGCTAAGCTTCTCTGTGAGTGGAATTCTCCAGGCGAGAATACTGGAGTGGGTTGACATTCCCTTCTCCAGAGGAACTTCCCAACCCAGGGATTGAACCCTGGTCTCCTGCCTCACAGGCAGATTCTTTACCATTCGAGCTATAGGGAAGTATTAACACAGAGGAGTTTTAGGACTTCCCTGATGGCTCAGAAGGTAAAGAATCTACCTGCAATACAGGAGACCAGGGTTCAATACCTGGGTCAGGAAGATCCCCTGGAGAAGGGAATGGCAACCCATTCAAGTATTCTTGCCTGGACAATTTCATGGACAGAGGACACTGGTCGGCTACAGTCCATGGGATCACAAAGAGTTGGACACTACTGAGTGACTAACGCTTTCACAGGAGAGCTTTAGGGCTTCCCAGGTGGCACTAGTGTTAAAGAACCTGCCTGCCTGCCAATGCAGGAGATTCAAGAGATGTGAGTTCTATCCCTGGGTCGGGAAGATCCTCTGGAGGAGGGCATGGCAACCCACTCCAGTATTCTTGCCTGGAGAATTCCATGGACAGAAGAGCCTAGCGGGCTAGAGTCCACAGCATCACAAAAGGGTTGAACATGACTTAGCAAGTAAAGAACAACATCCAGGGGAACTTTTTGAAATACTCAGCCTTGGTCTGCCATCCTGTTTTGCTGAAAAAGTTTTCATTTACTTTCGTCTCATGTTCAAAGGATTTGTTAACAAAATAAACCACTCATTATATACAAATAAATAATATAGATATTTATTGGAGAATTATCTAGTTTATTTTCAACATACTAACATTAAAAGAAAAGAGAAATAGAGCAGAGAATGCATCACCAAACTGGGTTTTGACCAACACCCAGACTTAAACAGAGCTGGGAAGTCCTGTGGCACAGCATATCTGGAGCCCCAGGATATGAGTCCTGGGAGTGAGTCTGCTCTGTGGGTGAGACTTCAAAGATTGCAGTTCCAGGTTCCTGTTTATAATCCCAGGATGGATGCAAACTGATATCATCATCAATCTGTGACCAAATTGCAGGCCTGGTTTCATGTTAATGCTGTTTGTTTTCTCTTGTTAAACTTGGAAATTTGCTAAGCCTGGGGCTTGGTTGGCCAGGCCCCCTTCAGGGGCTCAACAATCACAAGATTTCTCCCCCATCTTATTTGTAGTGCTAAAAGTCTTGCACTCACAGCAGGCAGTCACTCAGTCAGGGCAGTGTTCAAGCAGGTTAGAAGCAATGTCATAGGCCTGCCTGCTCTATTCGTTTAATTTCCCTAACACATCCAGACATCCAGAACAATTGGATTCCTTGAGGTAGGGCCTGGCATCCATGTTTCATAAAAGTCCCCCAGGTGATTCCAGTGGGTAGCCGGACTTGAAATCCTGATTCCATAAACCAAAGATGATGACGTAGCTCTTTCCCATGAGTCCCCTTCTGCATAAAAGTGTCCTGTGCTGTGTGTGTTGTCCGGTAGTCTAGAGTTCCTTCTTCACCTCCTTAGATTCTGTCTGCTCTCTGTCAAATAAATGCCAATTCCTGGGCCCTCAGTTCGCTATGCTGGCAAATACTTCAAAGTTTCTCACCTCTATTTTTGTTTCACAAGGTCTGTCAGTGGCTGATTATTTTCTGAACATTCCCCAGGCCACGATGGTTAGACAATCCAGGGAACTTCTAAATTTAGCACCTTCAAGTCCAAATTGGGCTTGTGTTTCGTCCCTGCTGAAAGAAGACTAAAATTCTAGTGTTGCATGACAATGTCAGGAAGCAGAGAACAGTTTCCTTGTGGATTTTGCTCCAACCCCGTGGAACTGCATTTGAAAAACAAGCCTGAGGAGTATCTCTGTAAAAACCTGAATTCCTTTGTCCCATGCCTTTCCCATATTACAGAATGCAAAGCATATCTCTTGCTTCTGGTATGATCTTTCATCATACACTCAGAAATCTATCCTGTGGTCTAAAATTCCATATCATAGAAACTTACAGAGGAACAGTGATAAGTTTTTAACCAAAAAAAAGACACATATGACATGAAAGAATATACTTATAGAGATAATGGCAGAGACTATTTGAAGTCAAGAATGACCTGGAAACTGCATTCATGTAAGTAGGCATACAAATGGACATAAGAATAAAGCTGCTGTTTATTTGCGTTGCTGTGATGAAATACCACAGACTGGGTGGTGGGAAAACAACAGAAAATTATTTCTCATGGTTCTGGAGCCCAGAAGTGTCAAGGCACCAGCGTGGTCAGGTAAGCGCCATCTTCCTGGTTCATAGCTAGCACCTCTCACTGTGTCCTCTCATGGTAGAAGCAGCTTGGGGTCTCTCTGGATTCTCTTTTGTAAGGTATAAGTCCCATTCATGAGGGTTCCATTTTCATGCCTTCAGCACCTTCCAAATGCTCCACCTAGTAATACCGTCACCTGGGGCATTAAGATTTCAAGAAAGGGACACAGTCAGAATGTAGCAAGCATAGGACAGTTCCTAAAGGTAGATATTCAAATATAATCCTAGATTCAGGACTTAATAGACTATTGTGTCTGTTATTGATAGAACTAAAAAATAAAATTTAAAAAAAAAACAGATGAATTAAAGAAAAGGCGCTTGTGCCAGTTGAAATGAACTGAGCTGCTTGTGGGGAGCATATACATCAGTTTAATTTACAATAAGGGTGTGGAATAGAAACAACCACCCAGACAGTGAAAGGATCATCAGTGTCAACAATATTGTCAATAAAGATGATGGGAGGGATATATAGTGAAATGTGAAGCAGTCCTGAACAACTGAAATACATGGATGAGTATTGTTTACTGATTCAGTTCAGTTCAGTTCAGTTCAGTCGCTCAGTCATGTCCGACTCTCCGCGACCCCATGAATCACAGCACGCCAGGCCTCCCTGTCCATCACCAACTCCCGGAGTTCACTCAAACTCATGTCCACAGAGTCAGTGATGCCATGCAGCCATCTCATTCTCGGTCGTCCCCTTCTCCTCCCGCCCCCAAAATTTCCCGGCATCAGAATCTTTTCCAGTGAGTCAACTCGTCGCATGAGGTGGCCAAAGTATTGCAGTTTCAGCTTTAGCATCAGTCCTTCCAATGAACACCCAGGATCGGTCTCCCTTAGAATGGACTGGTTGGATCTCCTTGCGGTACAAGGGACTCTCAAGAGTCTTCTCCAGCACCACAGTTCAAAAGCATCAATTCTTCGGCGATCAGCTTTCTTCACAGTCCAACTCTCACATCCATACATGACCACGGGAAAAACCATTGCCTTGACTAGACGGACCTTTGTTGGCAAAAAAATGTCTCTGCTTTCTAATATATTATCAAGGTTGGTCATAACTTTCCTTCCAAGGAGTAAACGTCTTTTAATTTCATGGCTGCAATCAGCATCTGCAGTGATTTTGGAGCCCAAAAAAATAAAGTCTGACACTGTTTCCATGGTTTTTTCATCTATTTCCCATGAAGTGATGGGACCAGATGCCATGATCTTTGTTTTCTGAATGTTGAGCTTCAAGCCAACCTTTTCACTCTCCTCTTTCACTTTCATCAAGAGGCTTTTGAGTTCCTCTTCACTTTCTGCCATAAGGGTAGTGTCATCTGCATATCTGAGATTATTGATATTTCTCCCAGAAATATTGATTCTAGCTTGTGCTTCTTCCAGCCCAGCGTTCCTCATGATGTACTCTGCATATAAGTTAAGTAAGTAAGGTGACAATATACAGTCTTGATGCACTCCTTTTCCTATTTGGAACCAGTCTGTTGTTCCATGTGCAGTTCTGACTGTTGCTTCCTGACCTGAATACAGGTTTCTCAAGATCTGATAGATAGAGTGCCTGATGAACTCTGGATGGAGGTTCGTGACATTGTACAGGAGACAGGGACCAAGACCATCCCCATGGAAAAGAAATGCAAAAAAGCAAAATGGCTGTCTGAGGAGGCCTTACAGATAGCTGTGAAAAGAAGAGAAGCGAAAAGCAAAGGAGAAAAGGAAAGATATAAGCATCTGAATGCAGAGTTCCAAAGAATAGCAAGGAGAGATAAGAAAGCCTTCCTCAGCGATCAATGCAAAGAAACAGAGGAAAACAACAGAATAGGAAAAACAAGAGATCTCTTCAAGAAAATTAGAGATTCCAAGGGAACATTTCATGCAAAGATGGGATCGATAAAGGACAGAAATGGTATGGACCTAACAGAAGCAGAAGATATTAAGAAGAGGTGGCAAGAATACACAGAAGAACTGTACAATAAAGATCTTCACGACCAAGATAGTGACGATAATGTGATCACTGACCTAGAGCCAGACATCTTGGAATGTGAAGTCAAGTGGGCCTTAGAAAGCATCACTACGAACAAAGCTAGTGGAGGTGATGGAATCCCAGTTGAGCTATTTCAAATCTTGAAAGAGGATGCTGTAAAAGTGCTGCACTCAATATGCCAGCAAATTTGGAAAACTCAGCAGTGGCCACAGGACTGGAAAAGGTCAGTCTTCATTCCAATCCCAAAGAAAGGCAATGCCAAAGAATGATCAAACTACCACACAATTGCACTCATCTCACACGCTAGTAAAGTCATGCTCAAAATTCTCCAAGCCAGGCTTCAGCAATATGTGAACCATGAACTCCCAGATGTTCAAGCAGATTTTAGAAAAGGCAGAGGCACCAGAGATCAAATTGCCAACATCCGCTGGATCATGGAGAAAGCAAGAGAGTTTCAGAAGAGCATCTATTTCTGCTTCATTGACTATGCCAAAGCCTTTGACTGTGTGGATCACAATAAACTGTTCACTGATTATGGAAGACAAATGTCAGGTTGTTGTGTGGTCGCTAAGTCATGTCCAGCTCTTTTATGACCCCATGAATTGTAACCTGCTAAGTTCCTCTGTCCATGAAATTTCCCAATCAAGAATACTGGAGTGGGTAGCCATTGCCTTTCCCAGAGGTCTTCCCAAGCCAGGAATTAAACCTATGTCTCCTGCCTTGGCAGATATTAAAAGAGGAGAGGTTGGTGAGTGATCTTGGGGAAAGTGATAGGGACAAACAGAAAGAATGACAATCTGTTACTCTTGTTGTGTGTGTCAGGAAGATTGGTGACAAAGGCACAGAGAAGGCCCAGCCTTGGGCAAGAAGAGTTGGCAAAGGTTATTACAGAAAAGAAGCAATGTTTAATTGAGAATAAATGCCGTGGTGGAAGGAGTTTTGGGAGCAAAAACCAAAAGGTAGAGGAGAGTGACAGTATGGAGAGGGAATGGTATAAGGACTGAAGAAAGGTTTGGAGGTGAGTACTGGAGGAGAAGGCTGACCGCCGAAGAATCGATGCTTTTGAACTGTGGTGTTGGAGAAGACTCTTGAGAGTCCCTTATACTGCAAGGAGATCCAACCAGTCCATTCTAGAGGAGATCAATCCTGGATGTTCATTGGAGGGACTGATGCTAAAGCTGAAACTGCAATACTTTGGCTACCTCATGCGACGAGTTGACTCACTGGAAAAGACTCTGATGCTGGGAAAGATTGGGGGCGGGAGGAGAAGCGGACGACGGAGAATGAGATGGCTGGATGGCATCACCGACTCTGTGGACATGAGTTTGAGTGAACTCCGGGAGTTGGTGATGGACAGGGAGGCCTGGCGTGCTGTGATTCATGGGGTCGCGGAGAGTCGGACACGACTGAGCGACTGAACTGAACTGAACTGAACTGGATTTGGACAGTGGTAGAACTGAAGAATCTAGTCTGGTAACAATAACATCAACAGCAACAATAATAACAGTTAAAATGTATTGAGCACTATGTGCCATGCACCATTCTAAGCATTTCACGCGTATTATTAACTTATTTAAGTGGGGGCTTCCCTTGTAGCTCAGTCCGTAAAGAATCAGCCTGCAATGCAGGAATCTGCCTGCAATGCAGGAGACCAGGGATCAATTCCTGGGTCGGGATTTTAAATAACATATCAATAAATAAATAAGGTACTATTATTGGTGCAGGCTGCATAATCTGTGCAAGGTCACATGCCTGGTGAACACGAGGGCTTCAATCCCAGCCTAGCTCCAAAGCCTGTGCTCTGAAGTATGAGAATGTGTGCTGAAATATAACAGCTGAAGGCAGTTGTGTCTGGATGGCTGTTTTTTTCACAAAAATCATGCTTCTTACAAAGACAGCATTATTCTAAATTTCAGTTCAGTTCAGTTCAGTCACTCAGTCGTGTCCGACTCTTTGTGACCCCATGAATCACAGCACACCAGGCCTCCCTGTCCATCACCAACTCCCGGAGTTCACTCAAACTCATGTCCATAGAGTCGATGCATTCTAATGTAACATATGCTTGATGAAAAAGGCTGGATTATGGTCTGCCCTCTGGGGAGGTTGTCTGATGAATGTGGATGGACCAGGGCAGCAGCATCCAAAGGAGTTTTGGTTAGAAGGTGGTGAGCCCTGATAGCGGAGACTCTGTCTTTCTTGGGAACACACCTCAGACAATGCTCTTAGCTTGGCTCCACCAGCTTCAGTTTCTCAGATATTTTGCCTTTCTTCATTCCACATTAATCCTGCCTTACACTGACATATTCTTTTCTGGGTTATATTAATATCACCACTTAAGTCTTTGACCTGAGGATCAGGAGTCTCTTTAATTTTGCAGTTTTCTTTCTTGTGATCTATTTTGTATTGATCAAGATAGTTTTAACTCTCACAGTGCAATCTTATTTCCAAATTAGTAGTCTGTCTGTGTAGGTAACATAAAAAGGATAACAAACTCACTGGGCTAAAAAGGCTTCTCCAGAGGGTGCCTAATCTATGTCACAGCCGGTTGGCAAAATTGTTCTCCAATGTCTTAGAAATATGGCTCTTTGCATCCTTATATATACATCTGTTCCTTCCCCAAATCTATGAGCAGTCTGATTTAATCATCCTAATGGTTAGCTTTAGACATTTTAATGCAAGTTAAAATTCATATTCCTTTTTACTTGCTTTTTCTCTTATACCTTATGTGTGCACAGGCACACACAGGGTCACAAACTAGTAATCTCACAGACTGTTGTAACTGAGTCTCTGTTGTTGCTGTCAGTAGCTGTGTCCAACTCTTTGCGACTCCATGGATTCCATCACACCAGACTTCTCTGTCCTTGACTATCTTCCAGAGTTTGCTCAAAATCATGTCCATTGAGTCAGTGATATCACCCAGTCATCTCATCCTCTCGTGCCCCCTTCTGCTACCCTAGATCTTTCCCAGCATCAAGGTCTTTTCTGATGAGTCGACTCTTTGAATCAGGCGGCCAGAGTTTTGGAACTTCAGTTTCAGCATCAGTCCTTCCAATGACTATTCAGGGTTGATTTCCTTTAGGATTGACTGGTTTGATCTCCTTGCTGTCTGGATGTATCCAAATAAATGAATTTGATGTCAGATTGCTTTTCCTCATACAGGCTACAGAAAAGAGCACATTCTCTGGAGGCAGGTAGACCAGGATAAAGAGACTCTGTTGTGACTCTACTAGAGTTACTTCATTGCTTGCAGACTTGATTTCTTTCCTATAAACTAGGGATAAGAGTAGTATACACATCAGAGGGTTAAGATGATTTTTTTTTTAAGTATGGGAAAATTCTTATTGCTATAATATGCATTATTTAATATTAAACAACTGTAGTTTTCACATATCATTTCCACCATTTAATATGTGATCTTAGACATATGACAATATTAAAGATCTTAGGTTCTACAACTGTTTTTTCCTTTGGAGTATAATTGATTAATTGATTTACAATGTTGTGTAAGTTTCAAATGTACAGCAAGTGATTCAGTTATACAATCACACATATTCATTCTTTTTAAAATTCTTTTCTCATATGTGTGCTGTGTTGTGCTTAATTGCTCAGTTGTGTCCAACTGTTTGTGACCCCATGGACTATAGCCTGCCAGAATCCTCTATCCATGGGAATTCTCCAGGCAAGAATACTGGAGTGGGTTTCCATGCCCTTCTCCAGGGGATATTCCCAACCCAGGAATTGAACCCAGGTCTTCTGCATTACAGGCGGATTCTTTACCATCTGTGCCACTAGGGAAGCTCCTTTTCTTATATAGGTTATCACAGAATATTGAGTAGAGTTCCCCGTGCTATACAGTAGGTCCTTATTGGTTATCTGTCTCATATATAGTATAATTTTTATTAGTAGAGTCATAGGTCTTTTCTTTTCTTAAAAACAATACAATTTAAAAAAAAGTAGGCAGGGGGACTCTTCCCAAATAGTATTAACCACGTATGTGATCCCATTGGTTTGATCTGATCTGAACAAAATACCACCCCAAACCAATATGTATTGGGATTTTTTTTTCCATATACACACACATAAGTGTTTTAAGCTCCCAAATTAGTAACAAAGGATAGTTTGCTTTCACTGGAAATTCAATCTTGTCATGAGACACAAGTTAATATATATAAAATAATGAATAAGTAAACCATTGATAAATCTTCATGACAAATTGCAGTTCAAGTCTGACTCTTCTTATTTTATGAAGGAGGATGAGAGATACTTGCCCAAATTTCCACATCTAGGAAGGGCCGTGAACTTGGCACTCAGTCCTATTTCTGAATTCCAGGCTCTTCTCATTACATCAGCTGTTTTTCAACCTGTGCAATTTTTATGTCACAAAGGACTTTTTGGTGTAATTTTTTTTTGCTTTTTCTTTGGTTTTTTGATGAATGTGAGATGTGTGGTCTTTTGTAGCATGAATAAATTATAGCATTTTAGAAACTATATCAAAATGTGAATTTTTAAAATTTAGGAAGAGGGTAGAGGTAAAGGCCATGTTCTCTGACAAAACTAATGGACACCCGAGTTCTAAAAAGTTATATTATTTTTCATTTGGTTGTGTGAGATTTTATGTAATTTGTGCAATGTTTTATCTGTAAGCTACCATCATTTTCTGGGGCAAAGAAAATAATTCACTGTCTGTCATCTCCAAACCACCATTCCTTTTACAACTGCAAAATACCCTGTGGAGATGGTATATGCCAGGCCTTTTTAAGACTTTACAAAGACTGGAGACCAACTGCTTTCAAACAGAAATATTTACTGAGAAGCTAATCCGTATATCAGAGATCTGAAGAAAGAGAGCATGACTAACAGCTGAAAATAGGGCTCATTACTGGAGAAACTGCAATGAGCCCAGGGGGAAGTTCTCTAATTCTAGAAAGGATGTGTTTAAAAGGAAAGGCCAAAAGATGGAGTGAGATTGAATAACATATTTGAAGTAGGAAGTTGGACAAACTGACTTCAGTTAGTGAATATTAATAGAATTGAGTAAAATAGCCCTGTTAGGTTATTACAATGCATTGTTGCATCATAGAGTCTTTAATCAGAAGTATTTGTTTATCTGACTAGGAATCTTGGCCTATCCTCAATAGTGTGTAATAATTCAAGGAAACATAGTATGTGCTTGGCATAATTACATGAACTGAAAAAACTACTTTATTCCTCTGAGAAATGTAGTGGGGACCTTCTTGTTATCATTAGTGATCATGGTGTCTATTCAAGGAATGAATAAGCTGGTAATAGTTTTTATTCAGTGTCAAGCATGGGGAGAATTAAAACAATTAATGAAAATTAATCATATGAAAAATTAATGCTGATCATAGAGGTTTCCTAGAAGCAAGTTGTGCTTGCTGCTTTTGTTTTTGAATATTCTGAATGTGATAGAAAGAAAGTGAAGAGAAAGGGCCTGGCATGTAAGCTTTCATAGAGCCATAGGATTTTTAATATATGCAATCGTTTTGTTCTCTCAGCAGCTCTTCAAATTAAGTGTCATTATTACTTCCTCTTTATAGACTGGGAGATGGACCAAAGAAGAGGGAAGGGCTAAAGCAGGACCCAGAATGGGTCTCTGATTCATATTCCATGTTCTCACATATTCTCTTCAATTATGGATTTTTCACTGGGTCCCTGGAGTTTCTTAAGTCAGTTTTCAGAGCACAGAGTATAAAGAAACCTCCTAATTTAAAATTAGATTTTCCCTTTATCTTCAGGAAAGCAGAGACATTTGACCTCAGCTACAAGTGAACAGAGCAGGAGGCAGAACCCTAGGATGACTCCCAGATGGAGCTGCTTATTAGAGTACAGAGCAGACTGCGGTGAAGACAAAAAGGTTGAAACGCCTTTACCAGGAATGTGCTGCATGATAGAGATAAACCAACATTTATTAAAACAAGGCACTATAAAACAAACACAAAACATTCAAAAACAGGGAAAACTAATCTGTGGTGTTAGTTTTTAGAACACTGATTAGTTGGACACATAGTAGAACTTGAAGACAGCTTGAGGGCAACTTCTGGGATTCTGGTAAAATCCTTTTTCTTGCTCTGGTGCTGGGTGGGCAAGTAGGTTCATTTTATAAAATTAATAAGCTCTACATTATAATCCATATATTTTCCTGTTTTTTTAAATTATTCATTATATTTATTTTATGCTTTTGTTTGTATGTAATTATGTATTGTCTGGGCTTGCCTTGTGGCTCAGATGGTAAAGAATCTGCCTGCAATGCAGGAGACCTGGGTTTGATCCCTGGGTTGGGAAGAGCCTCTGGAGGACGGCATGGCAACCCACTCCAGTATTTTTGCTTGGAGAATCCCCATGGACAGAGGAGTCTGGCAGCCTGGCAGGCTACAGTCCATGGGGTCACAAAGAGTTGGACAAGACTGAGCGAATAAGCCCAGCACAGCATGTATTGTCTGATTCTGAAGGTGTTGGTTTCTCTCCAGTTGTTACGTGCCTTTTAAAACTATATATATGACCAAAAAAGAAGTGTGAGTATATATAGATGTGTACGTATGTGAAGCCCAGTTTAACTGCATTTCAACTGTGTGGCAGCGGGTCAGTTACAGAAGGCATATCAACTCTGAAGAATGGAAACAGATTTTTTTTTTGCACAATATAAGCATAAGGGGGAAAATAATAACACTAATGCTTTCTGAGTGAAAGGTAAACATTCATTATAAAACTGTTGAAGGAAGAATTTATCACTGAAGGTTTAGGTGATATAAGTAAGCAATTTGATTATATGAATTATCAGTGTCTTCAACACAGAAAACATTGAAGGCTGAGGGAAAAAATGTGTTCTGTGATTGCAGCCTATCGGGGTTGAAAACCCCTGTGATCTCTGTGAGGGAGTTAGACCTTGAAAAGAAACAGATTCTCAGTTGGGAGCTATTATTCTAACAAATGTTTCCCTTCCAGAATTCTGTCCTTCTGAAACACTGTATTGACCTCACTGTCTCACAATTAAATCATTAATGGCTACTGTCTCCCCCATGTAGACATCTACAATGCAACTGATACTAGATTTGGAATATGCCACAGAAGAGTGGAGGTCTTAATATTTCTGGAGTAACTTTAGCACAGGTCACTGACTGAAAATCTGCCCGTATGTGACCATTTTTAAAACTTCATCTTTTGATAAATTTCTTGAAAATGAATACTTAAGAACAGGTCACCTCAATTTAACATAAATTTGTACCTGTATCAGAAGAAAATGAAAGAAAATTAAACCATTGTTAAAGACATGAATTCTAAATGAAATGTACTCTTATCATGAAATCTAAAGATAAATGCAAGGACATTTCCCAGCAAAAAAAAGGGAAGGACACAACACATATTTAATAAAGCACAAAGAAGCAGCAAGCTCTAAAGAGAGAAAAAGGGAATATTTTGCTCAGTTCCACAGTGAGAACTTGAATATTCACTTCCCGTTCATAGATGTTAAAATGAAACAGGACCCTGGCTACCAGGGATGAGGATAGGGCAGAAATCTTAGGCAAGCATGTCGTTCTTACAATCATGTTTCAGATATAGGCAGTACTGTAGGTCCCTGATCACAAGTTTCAAGGAGAAATTTTAAGGCAAAGTGTAAGGAGAAAGTCAAAACCAAAATAAGAGGCTTCATCATTAATTACCAGATGAGTCTATCATCCTCTACATTTTGAGGAACATAAGAGGAGTTAACTTCCAAATGCTCTGTACCATTGGCAGCAAAATATAAGATATTTGAGTAACAATCTGGTTATTAACCAATTTATGATCCTTTTATTTCAGTGAAGCATAAGGGACATGATAAAAACTTGCTATAAATAAACGATGGCTTTGTTGAATAGGAGCATTTTTTTTTTTAGATTTTAAAACAATAGAATGGGCCAAATATCCTTGTAAATTACATTAATGAGATAAATTGCTACTTTTAATAGAGGCTCTGTGCTCTATGCTGTGCCTTATGCAGATTTGCCAGTTAATAAGCCTGAACAGTGTTTCTGTTCGTGGAAAATGAATCTGTAACGATTGTCAGATTATCTGTTTGGCATGCCTGGCTGGTGTCTGGAATGGCACTTTGCTAATGTGCTATTACTCAGTGTCATTAACCCACACAAATGATTGAAAGGTGAATTTATATGTGTACCATGGGGCTCAGCACAGGGAACATGCTGCAGTGAAATGATCCTACAAAGGGTATAATGAACCATTCATTCTGGATTTCCATTCTTTAGTCTTCATATCCTCACTTCAGAAACATATGATATTGAAATATGTGCAGAATAACGAGACCAAACTACTATCTAAAAGACACAACTTAACATTGCCTCAATGTCTGAAAAGTTACACAGTTGAAAACGAGTAGTCATCTATCTCTCATGATTTCCATTTAGAGGAATCTTGGCAAAATGTCAGATAAACACTTTGGAACTTTTGGAACTTATTTCATACAAAATATTTTGGAAAAAAAAGAATATTTTTGAAATCTTAGAAAAGTAGAACTTGTGATGAAAATGTGAAACTAACAACCTCTTACTCCTTTATCACTGGAATTTAACTTACCCTTCTGTGGATTAATTAAAATATTTTAGAATGGAAAATATTCTTCTTTAAATAACATCTGTGATAGACTATTGCAGCAAAGCCATAAAATGGAAGCTACCAAATATTTTCCATTTCCATCTTCTGAATAAGTCTTGTTTGATATTACTTCAGCAGTATTTTAATTTACACTAATGCTTTTAATTGCTGTAAATTTTGAATAGATTTGTAAATAGGTTGTGCTCTTATTCTTAAGGAAATAAACAGAAACTATACAAAATATGCTCTCACTCTGATTCCCATTATCTGCTGAACTAGATTTTGTTTAAATTTAATAGCAATGCTTGAGGCTTTTACTTATTTATATTTATAATATAATATATTTATATTATTTTTATAAATTCAATTTCAAAACAAAATCAACACTTCCAAGGAAAAATCCCTTTTTTCTGTTTTTAATTCCAGCCTCTTCACCACTGGCTTACTGTGTCCCTCCCTCATTCTTGGCCCTCAGAAATAGAGTTTTAAGTTTCAGCCATTTTTCCTGTATTTAAATTTGAGAAGTTGTATGAAAAGTATATCTACATTTCCCAAGTTGACTTCATTTTGCTTAGATAATTGTTTCCATCTTTATATCTTTCTCTGACAAGGATACAAAAATTTAAGTGTTTACCTACATTCACCATACATAGCAAGAACTTTTGCAGCACCATTAATCTATCTTGTTGAGAGATGAAATATTTCATACATTTTTCTTTTTTAAAATATCAAGGCAGCTTTTGCAATTTAAAAAAAAAGAATAGTAATTTCTGCTTAGCTCAGCAAGTAGGCCATAAGGGTTATTTGGTCTTGCTAGAAATGGGTTTTCTCTATCACCTCCTTAAAATATTTATCAAACCAGAATGTTGCTTATTTTCCTGCTCTGGTTATAGATGTTTGTTAAATATAAAATTTGATAAATATCTGACCCATCTCAAAACCTATTATGAAATAGCCTCACTTCATTTTGAGAACTCACTTTGTTCATGTTTATAATTTATTGCCATCACATAAGCTGCAGTTTTTTCTTGGCCTTTCTCTCTGCCCTTTATCATCCACCATCTTTTTCTCACACTTACACTAGAGCTACTCAAGGAGAGTTCCCCCTTCCAGGGCAGCATCTAACTCAAAGGTGCAGTCCCCATAGTTTGTTATGTGATGTCCTCATGGTGTGTTCCGTCCTCTGCTAACCAAGTAGTCCAAGTTACACTTAAATGGATCCGTGTTAAATTGCCCACTCATCCCCACCTTTAAAATACTGACCCTTCCTCAGAGGCCTTCTTAGGAAATACTTTATAAACAATACTTTATGGAGGGAATATTTGGACACAGGACTTCACTTAACTGTCATATAATTTTGTGGCTTTTTCAAACTTAGCTTTAGGATCTATGCAGTATTTTTTGTCAACTATGGAATATATTGTTACAGAATAATGAATGTAATGAACATCGGAGTACATGTGTCTTTTAGAATTGTGGTTTTCTTAAGACATGAAAGCAACCTAGATGTCCATCAACAGATGAATGGATAAAGAAGTTGTTCATATACACAATGGAATATTACTCTGCCATAAAAAGGAACAGATTCAAGTCAGTTCTAGTGAAGTGGATGAACCTAGAGGCTGTTACATGGCCTGACAGGATCTCTTATGAGGCAACAGTCAAGCTTGTTGGCAGGGGCCAGTGTCCTCTGAAAGCTTGCTTAAGACTGGAGGGTCTTCCTCCAAGTTGGCTCACTTGTGTGGCTGATGGCAGGAGGCTTCAGTTACTCATCATGGTTTGAATGTCCTCGTGACATTCCAGCTGGCTTCCACTGAGCAAGTGATCTAACAGAGAGCAAGAGTGAAGCAAGTCAGAAAGAGAAAAAAAATTATTGTATTAATAGATTAACACATATATAAATGGAGTCTAGAAAAATGGTACTGATGAACCTACTTGCAGGCAGCAAAAGAGACGCAGACATAGAGAACAGACTTGTGGACACAACGAGGGAAGGAAAGGGTGAGACAAATTGAGTACCATTGAAACATATTCATCACCATGTGTGAAATAGAGAGCCAGTGATGGACAGGGAGGCCTGGCGTGCTGTGATTCATGGGGTCGCAAAGAGTCGGACACAACTGAGCGACTGAACTGAACAGAACTGAACTGAGTGGGAATTTGCAGTATGATGAAGGAAGCTCAACCCAGTGCTCTGTGACAACCTAGAGAGGTGGGATGGGGTGGAAGGTTGGAGGGTGATTCAAGAGGGAGAGAACGTATGTATACCTATGACTGATTTGTGTTGATGTATGCCTGAAACCAACACAACATTGTAAAGCAAGAATCCTCCAATTAAACATAAATTTTAAAAAAAGAATAATGATTATAAATTCCAGGGACAATCTGAAAAGAAAATAAATATATATTGGAAAGGTTGTGTTCTCATTCTCCCTCTCTCCTCTCTGTTTATATCTATGATTGTTCTGTATGTGATTCTACACACACACACACACACACACACACACACACACTCACACACATGATTGCATTTCCTGGAATCCTATGTCTTCTCTTCAGTTCAGTTCAGTTCAGTCACTCAGTCTTGTCTGACTCTCCGCGACCCCATGAATCACAGCATGCCAGGCCTCCCTGTCCATCACCAACTCCCGGAGTTCACTCAAACTCATGTCCACAGAGTCAGTGATGCCATCCAGCCATCTCATTCTCTGTCGTCCCCTTCTCCTCCCACCCCCAATCCTCCCAGCATCAGAGTCTTTTCCAGTGAGTCAACTCGTCGCATGAGGTGGCCAAAGTATTGGAGTTTCAGCTTCAGCATCACTCCTTCCAGTGAACACCCAGGACTGATCTCCTTTAGGATGGACTGGTTGGATCTCCTTGCGGTACAAGGGACTCTCAAGAGTCTTCTCCAGCACCACAGTTCAAAAGCATCAATTCTTCGGCGATCAGCTTTCTTCACAGTCCAACTCTCACATCCATACATGACCACGGGAAAAACCATAGCCTTGACTAGACATGTGATTGCATTAGTTGTCTACTACTGCATAACAAGTTACTCCCCAATTTAGTGGTTTAAAGCAATTTATAAACAAACATTTATAAACATGTTTATGCAGATTGTGAAGACTAGGTATCCTGGACAAGCTTAGTTGGTTGGATCTGACAGGATCTCTCACGAGGTAGCAGTCAAGCTTGTTGACAGGGGCCAGGGTCCTCTGAAAGCTTGGCTAGGACTGGAGGGTCTTCCTCCAAGTTGGCTCACTTATGTGGCTGATGGCAGGAGGCTTCAGTTTCTCATCATGGTTTGAGTGTCCTCGCAACATGCCAGCTGGCTTCCACTGAGCAAGTGATCTAACAGAGAGTAAGAGGACAAGCAGGAAGCACCATGCCTCCCATGACCCACTCTCTAGAATTCTTCTTGTTCACATCCACCTCATTCCCTCCATTACAAGGGAGCTGCTAGACCCAATCCCCACCCAACTGGAATGCAGGTAGGCTCTACCTCTTGAAAGGAGTAGCATCAAAGAAATTGTGGACATATCTTAAAATCATCATGTTTACTAAGAAAAAATATCTCTAGTTGCTGAAATTATCACTATAATGAGATTTATGAATGGCTTTTAAAAATATAATAGCATGAATTTCCTGAGACTTGGGATTATTTTTACCTTATTCACCCTTGTATCCATAGTTCAACTCAAGCATAGAAGCTGGAAGATAGTACTAAGTGCTGAATATATGTTTCCTAAACATCTACAGTTTTACTGCCTACACTGGGTTCTTATTGCTCAGCTTTCAATAATGTTACATAAGGGGAAATGGAATTCTGAAGACGAATTTTAAAAGTTACAAGTGTCTAAATTTATCTCATAATTACCGTCCCACATATGTGAAGTTTATATGTAGCATATTATATGTTGATTATCTGTTATTAAATATCTTGTTTATTGCCTGATACCTTTACAAAATTTTAAGCTTCATAAATACCAAGATGTTTGCCTGCTTTAAGGCAGTAGTCCCAGCACCAAAACGTTGTTCTTTGTATTAGCATGTGTGCATTCTGGCATGCTCAGTCACTCAGTTGTGTCTGACTCTGCAACCCCATGGACTGTAGCCCGCCAGGCTCCTCTGTCCATGGGAATTCTCCAGGCAAGAATACTGGAGTGGGTTGCCATTTCCTACGCCAGGGGATCTTCCTGACCCAGGGATCGAACCTGAGTCTCTTGCATCTCCTGCATTAGCAGGCAGATTCTTTACCACTGTGACATCTAGGAGTGTTTATTAAGTGATTTAATTAAAATAGTCACTAAGTTAAGGATGTCAGAAAGTTTAATTTTCATGGATTCAGTTTAGATATAATTATGCATATTTGAAGATCTTCAAAATATCTCTTCTCTCCAGGCTTAAGTTTTCAGTGTTCAAGAGTAGCTCATACCTAAAACTTTATTGTTGAAACACACTTATAGCTATTGTCAAGGTATGGGCCTTTGGGGATGACTCAGTTTATTTGATTAAGTTGTTGACATTTTGGAAACTACAGGGTGAGATATGGGGAAGTCAAGTTTTAAGGTCAAAGTATGGTAAAGAGAGGGGCCTCCTAGGTGGCACTAGTGATAAAGAATCCACCTGCCAGTACAGGCCAGAGATATAAGAGGCAGGAGTTCAATCCCTGGGTCGGGAATATCCCCTGTAGAAGGGAATGGCAACCCATTCTAGTATTCTTGCCTGTACAATCCCATGGACAGGGGAGCCTGGTAGGCTACAGTCTATAGGTTTGCAGAGTCTGACATGACTGAAGTGACTTAGCATGTGTGGTAAAGAGAAACCCTGAAAACTGGTGAAGACTAAATACACATTCAGGTCCTGAGCAAGGGTAAAGAGAAGAGGAAGCTTGTGGGGGAAACTGTTCATCTGTAGTTCTGGCCCTGAAATTAAAAAGAAAATAAAATGTACTGGGTGTTTTCTACTAATTTTCACCCATCCCACGTGTTACTGAAAATAATGGTTCAAATTTACTTCAAAGAACCACCAAGACTGTTCAGAAAGGATGAGCATGAGAGAAAGACTATTTGGCTTCCTTTGACATGGAAGAAAAGACATAGAAACGAGCTAGGACTTTTTTTGTGAACCTCACAATATAGCATAGTGTACCACAAAATTCCATACTTTCAGAGGGACTTCATTGACTGTGTATTCTATTTTTTTTGGCTATGTATTCTAATCTCCTTTGACATGGAAGAAAAGACATAGAAATGAGCTAGAACTTTTTTTTTTTTTGGCTATGTATTCTAATCTCCTTTGACATGGAAGAAAAGACATAGAAACGAGCTAGAACTTTTTTTGTGCATCTCACAATATAGTATAGTGTACCACAAAATTCCATACTTTCAGAGGGACTTCATTGACTGTGTATTCTATTTTTTTTGGCTATGTATTCTAATCTCATTTTATTATGTTAGAGAATTTGGATAATTATCTATTTTAAAGTGTATTAGTATGACAGTTTTCATAGTTAAACCTCTTCATTCCTTCATTTTCAGGGAGATGGAAGTTACAGGCTGCAATATGGCTTGAGAATCTGTCCCCTGACAGGGATGGATAATATAGGGAGTCTATTTAAAATAATTCACCCTCTGCCCCTCATGGGTATTCCTAAGTCTTTGTGGCCATTTGTTTTAAATTTTTTATTCTTTACTTAACATGGCCTGCAACTGACCTGTACAGTTTCATTTGGGACTCTGGGCCCTGATAGTAGGATGTCAGGTAGTCATGTGGTTCTCACCATCACTGGGGATGCATGTTCAGCCCGGATCATCTCTCTGTGAAAAGCTCCAAAAGCATTTCTTTTTCATTATTTAACACTTGATTATGGAGAAGGAAATGGCAACCCACTCCATTGTTCTTGCCTGGAGAATCCCAGGGACGGGGGAGCCTGGTGGGCTTCTGTCTACGGGGTCACACAGAGTCGGACACGACTGAAGTGACTTAGCAGCAGCAGCAGCATGCTATTTCACTTGTACATCAGAGCTCTCATTTATTTTGCCCAAAGTTATAACATAGTGCTTAACCCCAGTCAGAACACTAGTAAATGTTCTAAGTTCTGAAAATTATTCTATAATTTTTAAATTTTTATTATTATTTTTTTTAGTTTCACAATTTATAAGAATAAATGGGAAGGTACTCTTTAGTAGGTTTAGGTTGAAGCGAAAGTCTTATTTGGAATTTTTCTTTCTTTATTGGAGGCTAATTATTTTACAATATTATATTGGTTGGTTTTGCCAAACATTGACATGAATCCGCACCAGGTGTACATGAGTTCCCCTTCCTGAACCCCCCTCCCACCTCCCTCCTCCCCTTATCCTCCCTCTGGGTCATCCCCGTGCACCAGCCCCGAGCATCCTGTATCATGTGTCGAATCTGGACTGGTGATTCGTTTCACATATGTTAATATACATGTTTCAATGCCATTCTCCCATATCATTTTTCTTCATGATCATGATAAAATAAAGACTGATTTGTAAGAGAAATTCAAACAAGTAATTCCCATGTCATTTCAATTACAAGATGATATGAATTTATTTACATTTAAGAAATGCATCTATGACATTTGAAAATATTATTTATGAAATTATACCCTATATTAATTTATAGTTTCTGTGGATTATGGGCTTCCCCAGTGGCTCAGCTGGTAAAGAACCCGCCTGCTAATGCAGGAGACACAAAAGACACAGGTTTGATCCCGGGGTCAGGAAGATCCCCTGGAGGAGGAAATGGCAACCCACTCCAGTGTCTGTGCCAGCAAAACTCCATGGACAGAGGAGCCTGGTGGGCTACAGTCCATGGAGTTGCAAAGAGTTGGACATGACACACATGTGATTATGTTTGTAAGTTAAAGAATTTAAAACAGCACTAATTTAGATCCTCTTACTTTTCTAGTTTAAAAAATGCCTTTCATATCCCACACAGGGTACCGTCAAACAGCAATTCCTACGACCTGGAAAGAAACTTTGCTAATCAGATTCTCCTTAATGATGCTGTGCTCGATATTTGTCTTTTAACTGTCTTTGACTAATTCTCATGTCTTAAAGAAAGATGGAATGGCTCTCGAATGCTAAGATTAAAATGCCAGATGCAGCACATGAATCAATTGTAAATGACAAAAATGAACAGTAACAATTTCATTTCCGTAGGAACCAATTCATTATTATGCAGCCTGCCAGTGATGTTCTAACTCCTCCCAGCAGGCCAACTTAGACTTCACCAAGTATTTTCCTTAAAAGTAAGCCAAAACAGAGCTTTTTAGATGAGCCTCATGCTACAGTTCCCTACCAATAGTTTCCACGTCCATTTTATTGGGTCACTAAAATGAGATGTTTCTTTTCATCCACATGCTTTTCTGTGATATGGTAAAAATTAAACTTGCGAATAATAAAGGATTTTGTTCTCTATGTAAGCTCATATTTTCAGCTTATATGAAAGTATTTACATTGATAAATTTCATCTTGTACTTCCTGAGATTACTTGTTTATAGTAATCATCAGCAATCATTTTATTGAATGCTTCTTTATTTAACTGGATATAAATAATTTAATAATGTAGTTGTAGAGTTTAAAAATACCTAGGAGAGAAACCTCCAGTTTATTTACATATTTCTTTCCCTTCCTAGACTGTCCCAAGAGGGCAGGACCTGCTTCCTATTCACCTTTATATAGGAAGTACCCAACACTGTGGTTTGAAAATAAGAAGTCAGTGTAGGCCTGTTAATTAAATGATTGAATGGTTAAATGGATGTAAATGTTGTTATAAGGCATATGCTGAAACTTATATCTGTAGTGATAGGAGAATTCTAAAATCTCATGTTTTCTTAAGCCCCATCACCCTTTTTCTCTCACAAATCATGTAAGTCACATGGAATATTTATAGTTTTGACTTGGAGGATTTTGTAGTACTAGAATTCCCTAGGCTTCCAGCCCTGTCCTCTGCTCCATTTTCCTGTTTTCCATTCGAATGGGTTTGGGCTTCCCAGGTGGGGCTAATGGTAAAGCATGCCTGCCAAAGCAGGAGACTTAAGATATGCAGGTTGAATCCCTGGGTCGGGAAGATCTCCTCAAGGAGGGCATGGCAACCCACGCCAGTATTCTTGCCTGGAGAATCCCACGGACAGAGGAGATGGCGGGCTACGGTCCACAGGGTTGTAAAGAGTTGGACGCAACTGAAGCGACTCAGCATGCACGCTGCGTGTGCATCCTTCTGTTCATGGTTTATTGCCTGAATTTCAGCCTCCACTTGTGCCTCATCCTGTGTCCACTACTCGTTGCACAGTTGGACTTCTTGCCCTTTGAATTAGGAGAGGCTTGTGTCTTCCTAAGCTGAGACCTCTCCTGCCTCTACTACTTCCTGAGAATCCTTTCTTTTAGTAGCAGAAGCTTCTTGTTCTCTCTAGTAACCAATGCTGTTATGCATTTAGCTGCTTCACCATCCCATGACCACTTGTCCTGGGACAGAGGTTGCAGTTGGATCCTGCGGCCTGGTTGCCACTCCAATCATTGATTATTCATCAGCCGTTTATTTAACCCTCTGTGTTACTGGAAGCCTGGTTTTTCACCAACATAAATGCCTAGGGTTTAGCTGGTGGGAGCCACAGCATGTTGGAGGGAGGCAGCTGGAGGGCTACCTGCCCAGACAGAAACAAATCAAATGATCATTGGAGATATTCCCAGGTTTCCTTGTTTAAAAGGCAGACAGATCGAAGACACTGCCACCCTCTAAGATTTGAAGACTAGCAGAGCAACCTCAAGGCCTTCACCCCTTTATGACCCCTAAATGTTCACCGACTGTGTGTTATTATTTCACGTTCAAGTGCTTGAATGCATGTGGTGACTTTCTAGTATGTGTTTGACTATCTACCTTAATCAAGTAATCTGGAGAATCAAAGAGCACACTTACATATACATTTAAATTTCTTGAATACATTTATCAATAAGAAAAAGGTTCAGTTCAGTTCAGTTCAGTCGCTCAGTCGTGTCTCACTCTCCGCGACCCCATGAATCACAGCACGCTAGGCCTCCCTGTCCATCACCAACTCCCGGAGTTCACTCAGACTCATGTCCACAGAGTCAGTGATGCCATCCAGCCATCTCATTCTCTGTCGTACCCTTCTCCTCCCGCCCCCAATCCCTCCCAGCATCAGAGTCTTTTCCAGAGAGTTAACTCGTCGCATGAGGTGGCCAGTGTATTGGAGCTTCAGCTTTAGCATCAGTCCTTCCAATGAACACCCAGGATTGATCTCCTTTAGAATGGACTGGTTGGATCTCCTTGCAGTCCAAGGGACTCTCAAGAGTCTTCTCCAACACCACAGTTCAAAAGCGTATTCATTAATTATTTGAATACATTGGAAGAAAATCAGCTACATTGGTTGTTTTTAAATTCGTCACCTAAACCCAGGATATTTGCCAGTAATTTTTTTGGAAAGATCTAAAACATTACAGACTTACTTACTTACTTACTGTATCTAGAAAGCTTTATTTGACTTTCCCTTAAGATAGGTATTTCCAGTGTATCTCCATATTACAAGAACTTACCTTTGACTAGGAATTACTCCTGAGGATTTCATTTTAATAGTTAAAGCTAACTTGACTATATTTGCCACTAAAATGCTTTTAGGCTGATAAGGGCCATTATGGGGAAAGAGGGGGTCCTGTTTATGTTTTAAATCTGGATACCTAATCTAGTACCAGGAACATATTTATCACTCAAATATTTCTTGATATTTATATTTATAAGTAAATCCACAGTGTACATTATGCCATTATCCTGTGACTGGTTTGAGTTTTAGTTTTTTGGTATCTAAATTTATTTATAACTATTTACTGTGTATCCACTTAGGTATAATCTGTTTACATATGCACATGTCAAACAGAAGGTATTTATATAGAGAGAGGGAGGGAAATGAGCAAGTATTAAGGAAATATTTTGCTCATTCAATAACAGTTAAAAAGCAGCATTAGCTCTTTTTAATGTTGTTGTATTTTATGGTAATACAGCATATCATTTTCTTTCTACTTCCTCACCTGAAAACCTCCAAGGCTCTATCATGTTGATTGAGGAAAGGACTGTGGGAATCAGTAAACAAGTAAAAAAATCAATAAGTAATTCCAAGTTCCAATCATATAACCACAGGATAAAAATGAGAAAATCAAAAGGGACAAAGAAATGTTTCCTCTTATTTGGTTAAAAATCCACACATGAGAGAATATCTTGGGTGGGGAAGCAGCCTGACTTTGCCAGCAGTATTAGGAGCACCATCAGTAATATCACATGCATCAACTCTGTTGGACTTCCTCCTGTGTAGTCAGCGCTGGGTCTGACAGAGGATTAGAGAAACACCTGGTTTGAGCTGTGCAACTGCATGCTCAAGGTGGATTGCCAATGAAAGTCCCAGAGTTGTTGTTGTTATTGTTGCTTTCACTAGAAAAATCCTAAATGACTTGACTGACCAGGAAATAATGAGGATGTATCATTTTTTATACTACTATCTCGTTTTATCACCTTGCGATATTTCCAAGGTAAAACTGAAATTTTATTTAGATTAATGTGAATACTTGAGTCTCTCTCCTGTATGTTATTTTGCATGAGACACCAATTAATTTATAATTTTACTTAGGAGAATATTTTCATACCGACATTTGATTATAATGTGTTCATAATACAATATTTTAATCACCAAGACCACCACAATTTATTTCCCTGATTTTCTCTTCTGACATCTATTTGACTCCACCCTCTGCTGCATATTGGGAAAGTACTATGTCATATCTTAACTTCACAGGAAGATCAGTCTAATAATAAGTAAGTTATTATAAATTTCATGCCTTACATTGTCTTCGGAGGAAAAGGTATTTTGCTTAAGAAGTCTTCTCTTCAAGTCTATCTGAAAAACTAAACAGAGGACCAATTTACATATTCAGAGAACTTAACGAAATAGAATAGTTGTCATTGTCAATAATTTAAAATTAATACTCAGAAATATTTTCCATAATAAGAAAATGTGATTTTTCAGAATGTAATATGCTGAAATATCAGAAAGTATCTGAAATATTTTAAAACATCTTGTGTGCCTATGTAGAAATTATTACTGTCTATAATTTTTGTAAATAATAAGACTTTTGTATACAATAACCTCAGATATGCAGATGATACCACCCTTATGGCAGAAAGTGAAGAAGAGATAAAAAGCCTCTTGATAAAAGTAAAAAGGAGAGTGAGAAAGTTGGCTTAAAGCTCAACATTCAGAAAACTCAGATCATGGCATCTGGTCCCATCCCTTCATGGGAAATAGATGGGGAAACAGTGGAAACAGTGTCAGACTTTACTTTTTTGGGTTCCAAAAATCACTGCAGATGCTGATTGCAGCCATGAAATTAAAAGACGCTTACTCCTTGGAAGGAAAGTTATGACCAACCTAGATAGCATATTAAAAAGCAGAGACATTACTTTGCCAACCAAGGTCCATCTAGTCAAGGCTATGGTTTTCCCGTGGTCATGTATGGATGTGAGAGTTGAACTGTAAAGAAAGCTGAGTGTTGAAGAATTGATGCTTTTGAACTGTGGTGCTGGAGAAGACTCTTGAGAGTCCCTTGGACTGCAAGGAGATCCAACCAGTCCATCCTAAAGGAGATCAGTCCTGGGTGTTCATGGAAGGACTGATGCTAAAGCTGAAACTCCAATACTTTGGCCACCTCATGCGACAAGTTGACTCACTGGAAAAGACTCTGATGCTGGGAGGGATTGGGGGCAGGAGGAGAAGGGGATGACAGAGAATGAGATGGCTGGATGGCATCACCGACATGATGGACATGAGTTTGGGTGAACTCTGGGAGTTGGTGATGGACAGGGAGGCCTGGCGTGCTGTGATTCATGGGGTCGCAAAGAGTCGGACACGACTGAGCGACTGAACTGAACTGAACTGAACTGATACATATAGTAGATAGAATTCTAAGATAGCCTACAAGATTTCTTCCCTCTATTATACACACCCTTGTAGAAACCTCTCTAACTGAGTGTGGACAGACCTATGAAAATGATGGGATGTCTCTTCCATGATTATGTCATATTGTTTGGCAAAAGGGATTTTGTAGCTATAATTAAGATCCATAATCAGTTGGCATTGGCTTAGATAAAAGATAAACAAGCAGACTGATAACTAGGTTATTCCACAAAGAAAAGTTACTATTATGTTATTTAAATTAATATATAAAATATATTTAGATATGTTTACAAATTATATTTATATACTATATATAAATGTATGATAGTATAATATATAAATAATTATACTTATTTTAAATTTAAAATATGCATGTGTGTAAATGAATAGAACTCTTCAAAGAGCAAGTTTTTTACAAGGAAATATGAAAAACACACTTTGTTCTTCATTTCCCCCCAGAAGAGTTATAGTTTTGATTCCATGCATCCAAACAGTTTCAGAAGCACGCTTGTAAGATGGTAGTTTCCCACAGAGAGTCCTCATGAGGGCCTTTGTGGTTACTTGTTACTCTTACCCCTTTTAAAAAATGCAGTTTTCTTATATTTGATCCAAAGAAAACTTCATTTTCACAAAGAAAAAGGAATCTTAACCTAGTACCTGTGAGTATATATTTTGACTTATTGGCTATTCTGAAAAGTAACCCGTTACCCTTTAAAATAATCGCCAGGTTGTTTAATGTTATTTGAATTATTGTTCATACAAGTAAGTAATTAGAATGTTACACATGTAGAAAATTGTTGAAAAATACTTAGATTTTTTAAGATTGCTAGTTGCTCACAAAGTTAAGAGCAATGTTGTTACCAAGTCACTACACTGTATTGCAATAAATATGTGCTCATTCATGTCCAACTCTTTGTGTGCACCTGCTAGTCTCCTCTGCCCATGGAATTTTTCAGACAAGAATACTGGAGTGGATGCCATTTCCTTCTCCAGGGATCTTCACAACCCAAGTGTCTAAACCGCATATCTTACCTCTCCTGCATTGTCAGCAGATTCTTTCCTGGTGCCACCTGGGTATCATAGTAAATGTTTGCTGTTCTACAGGAGTCTTTTAGGGGAGTTCTTTTAGCCCATCCTGGGATCACATGATCCACCATTGTTGCAGTGTATGTGAGTTAATGCCACATTTCCCTTCATTTATTTCTGAAGGAATTGGAGCCCACATTAACTGCTCTGCCTCCAATTCTGTTATCCTTGATGACTCTGTGGGCAGTCATTCACAAGGTTGTTAGAATGTTTTCAACTTATAAAGAACTATATCAAATCCATTGTATTGAACTAAGTTGTAATTATAGTCTATTTGTATACATTTGTTGTATTCTGTCCATTTACAATGTGACTTATGGGTCTGATATATTCTCAGTCAATGATATGTGCATAAGCATTATTGAACCAGAGCAGACAGTGGCAGCTCTGGAGCCAGTATAGTCTGATACCTTGATGGGCCTTTAGGGAGTTTTAATACGCTGATTACTGGAATGATACAGCATCAGTCTACTGAATGACTTTGTACATTTTGATGTTTTTTGAATATTCAAGGTACACACCAAAGTCAGTTCTTAGAAGAAGGAACATAAAGTAACTATTACAATGCCGTATGAAAGGATTAAATTGAATTCCAGGTGTATTTACTAAATATAGAAAGTAACTAGGGATTTGAGAGTTGGAAGGAAAAGGAAAAACTGCCCAATTGTAGTATCTTTGTCTCTAGTGGAAGAAACTTTTCAAATGGAACACAGGGTTCCTTTTAACCATATGTTTTTTCTTAAAGTAGATAGAGTGAGTAAGTAACCTAGAAAAAATCCTAGGTGACTAGCCAAGCTTGAATGAAAAGGTTCTAGGAATGTCCACATAACTTTTCTGGAATTATGAAATAAGAGAAGTAGGAAATCTTTTTAGAGAAAGCCAAAGGAAATTATAATTTTAGAGTTAATTAATTCATTTATTTATATATTAGTGAACAAAGGCTTGTAGTAAAAGTCAAACTGATGGTTATAAATTCTTGCCATACCATTTAAATTTGGGGGCCACTGTTAACTTCAGTGTTCTATTAAATAATAGTAATAATAGTACTCATTGAGTCATTATGAGAATTAAAGGAGCTAACATGTATAGAGCTAGAGTAGGTACTCAATAAAATTTAATCAGTATTATTTATTGAAACCAAATAGTTTGTGAGTACTAATTACCTATGTGACAGTGAAAGTGAAATTGCTTAGTCATGTCTGGCTCTTTGCGACCCCATGGACTGTAACCTACCAGGATCCTCCATCCATGGGATTTTCCAGGCAAGAGTATTGGAATGGGTTTCCATTTCCTTCTCCTGGGGATCTTCCCAACCCAGGGATCGAACCTGGGTCTCCTGCATTGTAGTCAGACACTTTACCATCTGAGCCACCAGGGAAGTCCAAGATCTATTTTTATAATCAACCTACTCTGAAAAAATAAGGGTAATTTTGAAATACTTTAGAAGAGATCTCATTGAAGTCTTTTCCTTCAGTTATCTTTGGAAGAGGGCTTGAGAGGGAAAAAAGGAAAGAAAATTTTTATAATTTTAGTAAAAAAAGAAAAAGATGGAAAAAGCAAATTAAAATTATGTGCTAGCTTTTGTGAAAAACAAACAAACAGATGTGTAAGGAAATGATAAAAATTTTATTCGTTTTTCACCTGACTGAAAAAACATTCAGCAAAAAACTGTTGGTAAAAAGATATGATACAGACTTTGTAAAATAATCTTTTTTAATCTCAGTGATCCCTGTTTCATGGCTAACATAGAGGTAAAAATATAGTATTTAATGTAATAATTTCTATTTAAATATTATTGTAATGTTTAGTTGAACACTACAAAGAAAGCTGTTCATATTTCTGGGTTGAGCAGGACAGACCTCTGGGAATGGGCTGGCAGGGCTCTTGGTACAGAGTCTCCTCAGGCAGAAATTAAGGTGTCAGCCTGGCCTGTGCTACAGTCCCTTCTAGGGTGTAAGTCCATGACCAGGGTCTGTGGTTGTTGGCAGAATTCAGCTCTGTAAGACTGATATCCCTGTCTTCCTGCTGATGGTTAGTTCTTAAAAAAATGAATCTTTTTCTCTCTCCCCTTCTCACTCACTGTCAGTCTCAATCTCTTTCTCTCCAAAGTCTGTGACTGAGGATTCAGAATTAGATAGATAAAAGTTTCAGTTTGACCCTAGTACCACCGCTGCTGAAATATTAACAGCATTAAATGTGCAAATAGAAAATGTGAATGCAGACCAGAAGTCTTTAGCTGGGTACTCTTGTCATGTTGGTTCCTTAGGGTTCCTTTCCCAGACAAATGGATAGTGACAAAGATGGTAAGAGTATTTGATATGGTCACTACAATTCTTTGACAGCACAATTTGGCAAAGGGATAAAGACAGCAAGGCAAGTCACTTTCTTGTCACGTTTGTTTATTTCAGGAAACAAATTTTTAAATGAGTATAACACAAAGCAGTGTTCTATGTGGAATATGATTCCCTTCTGTACTTTTTAAAACATTTGTTTACAATTAGTGAAATGAATAGGTGTGAAAATAGGAAATAGCAAAAATGAGTGCATTCCTAATGTTTCTGAATTCAAGTTTAATGAACTCTAAAAATAGTACTGAACAGTGTGACATAGAGTTTTTTTTTAAATATGTGCATACACATGTAGGTGAAGACATTTACTTGAGCAGACTTTCTCTTCTTGATTTTGTGATTTTAACCTCTCTTTGATAGTTAGTGGTCTGTTCCATCTGTCAATATTATACTCCAAACTAATGTTTCATTGCCCTATTATAATTGTGATCATCATATGCACAACAATTAAAATTGAGGAAAAAGGGCATCTGTATATAAGGGAGGCTATGTACTATGAAGTGAAGTGAAAGTCACTCAGTCTTGTCTGACTCTTTGTGAACCCTTGGACTATACAGTCCATGGAATTCTCCAGGCCAGAATACTGGAGTAGGTAGCCTCTCCCTTCTCCAGGGGATCTTCTCAACCCAGGGATCGAATCCAGGTCTCCCGCAATGCAGGCGGATTCTTTACCAGCTGAGCCACAAGGGAAGCAAAAGAATACTGGAGTGGGTAGCGTATCCCTTCTCCAGCTGATCTTCCCGACCCAAGAATCAAACCGGGGTCTCCTGCATTGCAGGCGGATTCTTTACCAACTGAGCTATGAGAGAAGCCCCACTGTATGTTGTTCAGTTGCTCAGTCGTGTCCGACTCTTTGAGACCCCATGAATCACAGCACGCCAGGCCTCCCTGTCCATCACCAACTCCCAGAGTTCACGCAAACTCATATGCATCGAGTTGCTGATGCCATCCAGCCATCTCATTTTCTGTTGTCCCCTTCTCCTCCTGCCCCTAATCCCTCCCAGCATCAGAGTCTTTTCCAATGAGTCAACTCTTCACATGAGGTGGCCAAAGTATTGGAGTTTCAGCTTCAGCATCAGTCCTTCCAATGAACATCCAGGACTGATCTCCTTCAGGATGGACTGGTTGGATCTCCTTGCAGTCCAAGGGACTCTCAAGAGTCTTCTCCAGCACCACAGTTCAAAAGTGTCAATTCTTCGACGATCAGCTTTCTTCACAGTCCAACTCTCACATCCATACATGACCACTGGAAAAACCATAGCCTTGATTAGACGGACCTTGGTTGGCAAAGTAATGTCTCTGCTTTTTAATATGCTGTCTAGGTTGGTCATAACTTTCCTTCCAAGGAGTAAGTGTCTTTTAATTTCATGGCTGCAATCAGCATCTGCAGTGATTTTGGAGCCCCCCAAAATAAAGTCTGACACTGTTTCCACTGTTTCCCTATCTATTTCCCATGAAGTGATGGGAACAGATACCATGATCTTAGTTTTCTGAATGTTGAGCTTTAAGCCAACTTTTTCATTCTCCTCTTTCACTTTCATCAAGAGGATTTTTAGTTCCTCTTCACTTTCTGCCATAAGGGTGGTGTCGTCTGCATATCTGAGGTTATTGATATTTCTCCCAGCAATCTTCCTGGGACAAATCCTCTGTCACCTACAAGCCTCATGGGACAGTCATTATTTTAATAAATTAGCATCTAGGGCCTGGCTCTCAAACTTATGGTTGCATACACAAGTGGATTTAGCCCTCTCCCCTGGGTACACTGAGGTGTCAAACCAAAATTCCAATTTAAAATGGAAAACATAACCATTATATAGAATGGAATACTCCCATGAACCATGGTGGTGCACTCTCTCCCCGTAGTCTAGACACAAGGATATTCAAATGAATGTCCAGGTATTCCTATCTAGTAAGAACTAATATCTCAAGGACAAGATTATCAGCGTCTGTATGACAAAAGCATTTTCTCTCTGTAGGCAAAAAACCATGGAGAAATAAGTAATAAAGATTGTTTGCAATCAGGTCAAGGAGAATTAGACGAATCATACAGTTCTGGGCCATTGCAGATGGCTACCAAATGCAGTAGAGAAGGTCCTGCTAGTGGGAACGGAACAATACAAGCCCTTCATCTATCTTCAGCTTAGACATGACTTTGCCAATGGGAAGAAATTCTTGAAGTTTATTGCCTAAAGGGCATACTCTCCTGAACAAAGTTTGAAAGATACTTTAAATACTAACCTCGATGACTCCCCTTTTATTATGGTCCCATGGATGATTAATGATCCTCTGCCTCCTCCAGGGATTAAGACACTATTTTTAATACATATGTACATTTTGCATAGCCCTTTCTTGTTCCATTATGTTTCCACTTTATAGTTTAACTTTAAGGGCAATATAATTTCTTATTATTTTCAAGTTTGGGGAGATATCTCATTCTGGTCTGCAAACATTAACAAACATATTTCTTAATGTCCTTTCCATGGTCTTAATTTTGAAATTAGGAATGTTCAGCAGATATCTGGATACTAATATTTTCAAACCATTAGAAAAATGAGTTTTACAGATATGGAAAATATATGTGTATAATATATGTGTATATATATACATATATATAAACCACAACTGCAATCAGAAAATGATTAAATTTTAAGTCCCCTTCTATGTTCAAGAACACCTAGATAATGTTCTGCTAGGTTAGAAAGTGAATAAGCTATGTCTGCAGCTAATTATATATTACTTCTAATTCACCTCTTCCTCAGTACACCATTTTCCCTCCTCCACAAATCCCACTTGCTTGTTTTCTTGCAAAGCTGCCAAGAAACTGTGAACAAATTTAACGTCTGAATAACTGCTTGCTCTCTCAATGACCTTGAAAAATTACTTGCATCATTAAAAATTCATAGAAGAGAAAGTTTTTGAGAAGACTGACATATGTAATCATAGTACCTCCTGTTATGCTACTGTACTATTATAGTCTTATGAACTTTAAAATTATCTCAAAGAAATTAACTTTGCTCTAGTTACCCAATTACATCAAAGCTTTCTGATTTTTTTTCAAAGAGCATAGCACTATTTTCTGCTAGAGGGTAAGAAATTAAAAACAGAAGATTGATGGATCCTGTAAATTTTTGTGATATTTCACAATGACTGTTTCAAACAGTGCTACAAAATTGCAAAGGAAGTATTTTGATTGTCTTTTTCATTGAGGTGAGACTCACAGAGAAGATATTTAACCATTTTAAACTGTATAATTCAGCAGCACTTAGTGCATTCATAGTGTGTTTTCTTTAGTTTCAGGACTTTTTCATATCTCTAGAAGAAGCCCTTGTAATCACTCTCTAGGACTCTCACCTCCCTTCCCCTGGCAAACACTAGCGTGCTGTCTCTGTGAATTTGCTATTCTGGATTTCAATGGTTCTAATTGTAAATAAGTATAAATTTTAGATTCTGTTTATGCATTGATTTTATTCCCGTTTTCCTTGAGGAAAGAGATATGGAGGGTAAGGACATAAAATCCTAAGAATAAGTTATGAAAACTGACAGGATGGTAAAATGTCATCAGAAGCAGCTTTCTGCTACTCTTCCCATAGCAAGTACCACACTGTATTGTAATCGTCTCCTTACTTGTTTATTTCTCTTCAAGACTAAAATCATTGGACTTTTTTCTCTTTAAGCCCTAGTGCTTGATACAGTGCTTTGACACATATAAGTGCTTGCTGTTTACTGAGGGGAATGGGAGGCAAAAAGAGGTGGAGCTATTGACAATATTTTGGCCTAAATAAAGATCCTGAATCCTTCTTTTCTCTTTCCTTTCTTTTTTCTCTTTTCTTTATTCTCTTTTCTCTCTCTGTGTGTGTTGATTTGTTTTTGAGATCTGACTTTCCTGATGTTACTTTGAAGAATATTGACTTGGTCCCAAAATGTATTTATAGAATTAAAATTGGCCTTACCTTCACTTATCCAACATTTATTAGCTTTATTAGCATATCAGTCATAATTATGATCATGTGTATTATGTAAAAGAGCTACATTTAATTATCTGAGCAACACAATTTGACTTCGTTCTCTATCCTTTCTCTTGGAGTTCTTTCCTTTTGGCACAACCTTTGTCTTCCAACTCCAGTCCCACTCCCTTGCCCAAGGCATCAGTACTCAGTCCAGTGGGATCGATCAATCAACACTCAACTCAGTACTAGAGTGAGAGACATATAGTTAGGATAGTGCCTATGGAAAAGGGAGAAAAACTAGATCTAAATCACTTCCTCCTATATACTTTCCCTAAAATATGGTTTTTATTTTGCATGGGACAATGGAAACAAAATCATTTAAAAACCCGGTGTCAGCCCCATTTGTTTCCTACAAGGCAACTAGTCTTAAGTAGAGAAACTGCCACCACAGACAGTGGTGGGTATCATTTCAGCAGTGGCTAAAATAAACGTGTTCTTTTACCTTACCTTTTTTTCTCACTTTGTGTTTGAGGATAATTCCACTAATGCTGGCAGATCTGTTCCTTGTGTCTGAAAAAAGTCAGTGGGGAATAATAGCCTTACCATAATTCTTTCAACATCAGTGTCTATGAGCCCTTATTCTATGTTGGTTTAGACAGACTGCTCCTTCACAGACAAGATATCAGGAATATATTTTAATCTTCTGCTTCCAAGGTTCTGTGAAGATAGTGCTATACATCTGATTTATGAGCAAGCATAGGTTGTTGTTGATTTCGCTGAATTCCTAAGGAAATTGTTTTCTGCTTATTTTGTCTTTCCTCTGGGTAACACATCACATTATCTTGTTTGGGGGTGTCTGCTTCTCACTGCTCAGCACCATTAGCATACATCTGGGCCACCTTTGTGTGGAACTGTCCCTTGGTGAAACCCTCAGTGTTCTGGGATGGAGAAAGACTGCAATTTACGGAGTCCATTATCACCTCTGGACGTGTAGAATGATAATGGAAGTGACAGAGGTGCAGCTGAAAATTGGCTCTTAATATTTTATGTGCTTAAGCAAAGGATTGGAAATCTCATGCTGCTCTTTAGGGAAAATGAAGTATGTGGGATTTTTTTTTTTTTCCTATTAGAAAGTTATACGCAAAGGGTTGACTACAGGGTTGCAAGAAAGTATTACAGCACATTCGTTTTGTGTTAACCAACACTTCTCACTGGAGGTTTACAGAGAAAAAAATACTTCTGCATGAAAAATTAAAGTATGGAAACAAAGTATATGCAGCAAAGTTTTAGAATTGATCATTCTAAAATAATGCACCATATATAGTATCACTTTGTTTTAACTGATGGGATATGTCTAAGAATTCACAAATGTTTGTCTAAAAAGGTTATTTTTAAATTTTTGGATTCTTATTTCACAGTTTTCCCCTAACATATTTTTCTCCTGACTTACAACTTAGAATAACATTTCAGGAGCTATCATTGGCACAATGAGTTTGAAAACAGAAATTCTATCAGTATTTTTAAGTGTTTTAAGACAAATAAGATGGAAAATAAATGCAGCTTTTGAAATAGTCAAATTAATAATCTAACATTTATCTTATTATATTACAGTGCTTATATTAACACTAAAGAGATGCTTGTTGAAATCATTTTTATTGAAAAATATAGTTTCTGGCTTGACTAAGATAAGATACAATAGAGTGCCCTTTTCATAAGTATTTTATTACGTGTCATCCATCTTATTTCAGACAAAACAAAAGTAGTATGGTAATATATTTTCCTAATAATAAAAGACTAAATGTTATTGAAATATAGCAAATGTTAAGTCCTATCTGTATTTCCTGGATGTATATTTATGATATCGAGAATTTCTAATTTTTCTACTTTACCACTAGAATATACATTAGTGGCATTACTATATTGCTGTTGCCTGATGACTAATATGTCCAGATTTTAGTTTTTAAGGCATTTGGAGATGATGGAATAAGCCTGGTGGACTTTTTCCTTCAGTTGCTTTTCCAAAACAACAATTTACTTTCTCCTGTATGTTTCTGTCAATGTTTCTTTTCTGGATATGAATATCACTTTGCTTAACTGAGAGTCGGGAAAGTTTCAAGTTCCTGTGATGGATTTCAAGCACCATTTAAATCAGCAATGTCTGCCTTTTGAATAAGATCTCTTAGATCTGATTATTTAGATGTGTCTTTTGATTTAGTGGCCACTGACAAGATCAAAGTAGCAAGACTCAAGATTGAGACTTGAGGAGAATTCTAAATACTGCAAACACCCTGTCAGTGATGCTCAGCAAACTACTTGAATTAAAAATTTCTCATATTTTTGACACAAAACCTTCACAATATTATAAAGTAATTATTCTCCAATTAAAATAATTTTTTAAAGTCTTTATACTTTATAGAATCATTATTAGTTAATATCATTAAGTTTTATCACTGCAAATTTATTGAGCGTATGTGCCAAGCAAACTTTTAGGCACTTCTATATATATTCTGTATATAACATTTGTCTTTTGGGGCTTCCAAGTTTATGAGGGAAAAGATGATTGCCTTGTTCACTGTTAGCCCTGGAGCTAATTTAGTTCCTGGAATTAATAGAAACTCAACAAAAATTTGTTGAATTAAAAAAAGCATTACTTTTAAAAATTCTAACCATGATAAAAAGATAGCTATGTAAATATTTTAAGGGGTGTGCTGTGCTGTGCTTAGTCGCTCATTCGTGCCTGACTCTTTGCAACCCCATGAACTGTAGTCAGCCAGGCTCCTCTGTCCCTGGGGATTCTCCAGGCAAGAATACTGGAATGGGTTGCTATGCTCTCCTCCAGGGCATCTTCCCGACCCAGGGATATAACCCAGGTCTCCCACGTTGCAGGCAGATTCTTTACTGTCTGAGTCACCAGGGAAGTCATTTTCAGGGATGTTTTCATTAAAGATCTGGAGTTCTAATATTGATGACTGAGCATTGGTCCTCTCTTTGCTTTTGGGCACCTAGAATGTAAACAAGTAGAATTCCAGGGATTAAAACTTCTTTATAAAATTGGGGCTTAGTTGGTTTCTTATTCAGCAATGAGCCAGGTAGCTGAGAAAAGAAGAGAAGTGAAGGGCAAAGGAAAAAAGGACAGATATACCCATCTGAATGCAGAGTTCCAGAGAATAGCAAGGAGAGATAAGAAAGCCTTTTGAAGTAATCAATGCAAAAAAAAAAAAAAGGAAAACAATAGAATGGGAAAGACTAGAGATCTCTTCAAGAAAATTAGAGATACCAAGGGAACATTTCATGCAAAAATAGGCACAATAAAGGACAGAAACAATATGGACCTAACAGAAGAAAAGATATTAAGAAGAGGTGGCAAGAATACACAGAAGCACTATACAAAGCAGATCGTAATGACCCAGAGAGCCACGATGGTGTGATCACTCACCTAGAGCCAGACATCCTAGACTGTGAAGTCAAGTGGGCCTTAGGAAGCATTCCTACGAACAGAGCTAGTGGAGATGATAGAATTACAGCTGAGCTATTTCAAATCCTGAAAGATGATGCTGTGAAAGTGCTGCACTCAATATGCCAGCAAATTTTGAAAACTCAGCAGTGGCCACAGGACTGGAAAAGGTCGGTGTTCATTCCAATCCCAAAGAAAGGCAATGCCAAAGAATGGTCAAACTGTTGCACAATTGTACTCATCTCACACGCTAGTAAAGTCATGCTCAAAATTCTCCAAGCCAGGCTTCAACAGTATATGAACCATGAACTTCCAGATGTTCAAGCTGGATTTAGAAAAAGTGGAAGAACCAGAGATCAAATTGCCAACATCCGTTGGATCATGGAAAAAAGCAAGAGAGTTCCAGAAAAACAATTATTTCTGCTTTATTGACTATGCCAAAGCCTTTGACTGTGTGGATCACAATAAACTATGGAAACTTCTTAAAAAGATGGGAATACCAGACCACCTGACCTGCCTCTTGAGAAATCTGTATGTAGGTCAAGAAGCAACAGTTAGAACTGAACATGAAATAACGGACATGGAACAATTGGTCAAGGAGTATGTCAAGGCTGTGTATTGTCACCCTGCTTATTTAACGTATATGCAGAGTACATTATGTGAAATGCCAGGTTGGATGAAGCACAAGCTGGAATCAAGATTGCCTGGAGAAATATTGATAACCTCAAACAGCAGATGACACCACAGTTATGGCACAAAGCGAAGAGGAACTGAAGAGCCTCTTGATGAAAGTGAAAGAAGAGAGTGAAAAAGCAGTCTTAAAACTGTACATTCAGAAAAACTAAGATCATGGCATCTGGTCCCATCACTTCATGGCAAATAGATGGGGAAGCAATGAAAACAGTGAGCGACTTTTTTTTCTTGGACTCCCAAATCACTGCAGATGATGACTGCAGCAATGAAATTAAAAGACGCTTGCTCCCTGGGAGAAAAGCTATGACAAACCTAGACAGCATATTAAAAGGCAGAGACGTTACTTTGGCAACAATGGTCTATCTAGTCAAAGCTACGGTTTTTCCAGTAGTCGTGTATGAATGTAAAAGTTGGATCATAAAGAAAGCTGAGAACCGAAGAATTGATGCTTTTGAACTGTGGTACTGGAGGAGACTCTTAAGAGTCCCTTGCACTGCAAGGAGATCAAACCAGTTAATCCTAAAGGAAATCAGTCCTGAATATTCACTAGAAGGACTGATGCGGAAGCTGAAACTCCAATATTTTGGCCACCTGATGTGAAGTACTGACTCATTGGAAAATACCCTGATTCTGGGAAAGATTGAAAGTGGGAAGAGAAGGGGACAACAGAGGATGGGATGGTTGGATGGCATCACTAACTCGATGGACATGAGTTTGAGCAAGCTGCGGCAGTGGGTGATAGATAGGGTAGCCTGGTGTACTGCAGTCCATGGGGTTGCAAAGAGTTGACCAGGACTGAGCAAGTGAACTGAACTGAATGAGCCAGGTTGGGCTTCCTTGGTGGCTCAGTGGTAAAGAATCTGCCTGCAAATTCAGGAGATGCTAGTTCGATCCCTGGGTCGGGAAGATCCCCTAAGGAAGGAAATGGCAACCCACTCCAGTATTCTTGCCTGGGAAATCCCATGGACAAAGGAGCCTGGCAGTTCACGGGGTCATAAAAGAATCCGACACAACTTAGTGACTAAACAAGAACAAATGGGCCAAGTAGCAGTGGTCTTTAAAAAAAAAAGAAAGAAACAAAATGCGATTTACTTATGTATCTGAGACTACGCTGGGTCCTTGTCGCTGTATGATGGTTTCTCTAGTTGCATTCAGCAGGGCCTACTCTCCAGCTGTGGTGCACAGGCTTCTCATGGCGGTAGCTTCTCTTGTGGAGCACAGATTCCAGCCACATGAGCTTCAGTAGCTGTGGCTCATGGGCTCTAGAGTGCAAGATTAATAGTTGTGGTGAATGGGCTTAGTTTCCCCAAAGCATGTGAAATCTTCCTGAACTAGGGATCAAATCCATGTCTCCTGCATTGGCAGGTGGATTCCTAACTACTGGACCACCAGGGAAGTCCACAGTGGTCTTTCTTAAACCAGATATAGTTGTTCCCTCTGGGTCTTGCCAGGCGTCAAACAAAATGTCAATATTGATGTCGAACTAGCATCTCCTGAATTTGCAGGCAGATTCTTTACCACTGAGCCACCAAGGAAGCCCAACCTGGCTCATTCAGTTCAGTTCACTTGCTCAGTCCTGGTCAACTCTTTGCAACCCCATGGACTGCAGTACACCAGGCTACCCTGTCTATCACCCACTGCCGCAGCTTGCTCAAACTCATGTCCATCGAGTTAGTGATGCCATCCAACCATTAAAGTGTCTTTTTTTACTTTTTAAATAATTGAATCATATGATGATAAAATATTCATCTCAAAGGAGTGTTATCTGTTGCTGACAGCTTTTCTGTGTAAAAATGTATTTCCCAGGTGTTATTATATTACCGTACCTCTGTGTTAAAAGTCTACAGGCATTATTGTAGTAGTTGTGATTTAATTTATCAAATGAATATATATATATATATATATATATATATATATAAAACTCTATTACTTCACACTTTCTCACACTACTGAACATTATGAACAGTTGTAACAAAAACACAACCATTGCCACCATTTTCTCTCAGCTCTACCCTGAGTCAGAACTGCTTTGTGTACTGTAAATCTCTTAAAGCCCGGCCAGGAAAGCAGGAAAAGGAGACTTTTTTATATTTAAAAAATATCTATCTTTAAATTGCTCCATGGTGTGCTATCATTAGCATTTGTTTTACTTATATGTGTATACAATATATGTGTAAATTACATATGTATTCCACAGATGAGGAAAGTAAGGCCCAGCTAGACTCTATGATTTTTGCCCCTCATGAAGAGATTTTCAAGGGTCTCATGTGGGGCTAAAACCCTCACTGAGAATTCTTTTGCAGAAGTTATAGTACAGTGTCCAGAAATCAGGCTTAGGTATCCTTTTGTGTGTGAGAGGAGGTCCTGACAATAGGAGAAATCACACTCTAAATGAGACATTAGCTAGAAAATTGAGAATGGAAGTGATTGATTCTTCTACTGGCAACGTCCTCCTTCTCATTTTCATTTTGATCAAAGTTGTATCCATCCTATGGGCCAGCTCCCAAGCCCCCTCTTCCTGGGAGAAGATTCCTTTTCCACAAATTCCTTTTCCTCTATTATAATATTCTTCATAGGCTGCCGGGTGGTAACCTTTTGTTTTCTGTCATTGTGTCTTAATGAATCTACAGTTAAGCAGGCCTGAATTTTAATCTCAGATCTGCCACTTTAAATAAATTGCACGTCACCAGGCAAGTTGCTGAATTTTCTACTGTAACTTTCCTGGTTTGTAAATTAGGTCACTTGCCTCATGGTCAAATTTTCAAGCTTAAAATATGTAAATAGTTTTGCAAAATGTGTGACATAAAATAAATGCTCAATAAATGGTAGCTATTATTTTTGGCCTGTGTGTCTCATTAGAGTTTAGTGCAGATATTCTTCTGTCTATAAATCAGTAGTTGGGTATTGACTTTTTAAAGAATATCTACATAATCTCCAACTATTCAGCTATTACTGGACAATCTAGATTCAGGTCTAAGCAAGTGTTTCTAGATAAAATGTAACATTTCACAATGCTATGTAAGAACTCTTTTATCTTGACCTCATGGTTCAAGATACTACAAATATATTTAAAAATAACTTTTATATAGAGTTAATTCTTGATTGGGGTCAAAGAAAGATATGAACAGAGATAATAGCAAGCTTCTCCCAGTCTACTGAACTGTGCATAGGGAATGAGAGAAATGCAGTGAGGCCCACCTGATGAATGGATCGTCAAGTACAGTGGTGGTGCCTGACATGCCTCCCTAAATATGTCAGTAGACATATTTAATGCTCCACTATTTACAAACCAGTAAATGAACTGATTTTTAAATCATGGTATCATTTACATAGAATCAAAGCTGCACTTTTTAGTTTATAGTTTTATGAGGTTTGACAAACACATTCAGTTATGCAACCACCACAGTTGTGTGTGCTCAGTCATATCTGGCTCCTAGAGACCTTGTGGACGGTAGCCTGCCAGGCTCCTCTGCTGTTTATGGTATTTTCCAGGCAAGAATACTGGAGTGGATTGCCATTTCCTACTCCACAGTTGTGTAGCCAACACAATCAAAATATCGAACATTCAGTGAATTTGGAATTAGGCAGACTTAGTTTAATTGCTGGATCTGCCACTTTCAGGCTGTTGGTCATTGAACATTTCTCTCACATCCAAAATATGACTTCATGTCTACTTCCTAGGACTTCCCAGGTGACACAGTGGTAAAGAATCCTCTTGCCAATGCAGGAGAATCCAAGAGATGCAGGTTCGAGCCCTGGGTCAGGAAGATCCACTGGAGAAGGGAATGGCTGCCCACTCCAGTATTCTTGCCTGGAAAGTCCCATGGACAGAGGAGCATGGTGGGCTACAGTCCATCGGGTCGCAAAGAGTCAGGCATGACTGAGCACACACGTCGACTTTGCGCCAATTCCTTTCCTTACTCCCAGCTTTTGGAAACACTTAGCTGTTTCCTGTCCCTATAATCTTGCCTTTTACAGAATGTCATACAAATATAATCGTGCAATAGCTTCTTCCTCTGATTACTTTCATTCAGCATCATTATTTGAGACTCAATCAGATTTTTGTATATGTCAATATTTAATTCCTTTCTTTCCTAAGTAGTATTTCATTGGACAGATGTACCATGGTTTGTTTATTTATTCACCAGTTGAAGGTTGCCTACAGTTTTTAGTAATTATAAGTGAAAAAACTGTAAGCATTTGTGGACAGGTTTTTGTATGAACCTGTTTTCATTTCTCTCAGGTAAATACCTAGAAATGGTTTGCTGGGTCACATGGTAACTGTTTTGAACTACTATTTAGAATGATTTTTTTAAATATAATGAAAGACATGCCATTTTGATTTTTAATTGAACAATTATAGATTTATAATAATATTAAGCATCTTGTGAGATTTTCTTAGTCATCTAGACCATCACTTATTGAGAACTGAGTGATTATTATATATAAGAATTTGAGTTACGTGATCTTTCAGAACATCACCATGTGGAGTGCTAACTTTTCCTAAATAGGTCAGACAACTATGGATTCTCTTCTATTTTGTAGATTTTTTTCCTCCTGTCTTTACAAATTGCTTTCACTTTGCCTCCTGGCTACTTTTTCCTGCACTCTGCCCTTTGTATTTACTGTGTTTTATCCACTGCTTAATAGTGAATTAGACTAAATAACTTGTTAAATTGTTGGTTGCTTAAGAACAGATAGACTGTGAATGAGGGCCTCTTTCAGTCACTCTTGAGAAGACATGTGTCCTTTTTTCATTTCAGATACTTTTCATAAAATTTTATTTTGTAAAAACCAACCTCTTCTTTGCAAGTTCTTTGTCATTTTCCAGAAACTTTGTATTCTTAATAAGTAAATCTTGATGGTACCATCCTAGTGATAACATAAATTCACATTCCGATTATGCCCTCTCTTCCACTCTAGTACTGAATACCCATCCTGCTAAAGGTAACTTAAGACTTCCTTCTAGCATTATCAAAAGCATTATCTTATTGAATATGCATATTTGATGTTCTAAGTCTATGATGCTGCTAAGTCACTTCAGTCGTGTCCGACTGTGTGACCCCATAGACGGAAGCCCACCAGGCTCCCCCATCCCTGGGATTCTCCAGGCAAGAACACTGGAGTGGGTTGCCATTTCCTTCTCCAGTATATGATAGCATGATATTAAAAAACAAACAAACACTACTTTCTGGCTGTTGCTGTCACAGGGTAATAGAAAAAAGCCCTATCTGATTCCAGACACCTAAACTGCAATCAGTTACATCCCCCTCACTTTTTCACAATTACTCATCTGAAAGAAAAGAAGATTCATCTCTTTAATTAATGTATATAAGAAAGGAAAGAAAGGAGGACAGATGGAATTAAGGAGTGAAATGTAAGAATGAACATGATATGGACTGCCCTGGTGGTCCAGTAATTAAGAACCCACCTGCCAATGCAGGGGACAGGGGTTCAATCCCTGGTCTGGGAAGATTCCACATGCCCACATGCTGCAGTACAGCTGAGCCCATGCACAACTACTGTACTGAGCCCACACCCCCTAGAACCCGTGCTCCATGACGGAGAGCCCACCGTAATGACAAACCCGCACACCACAACTGAGTAGCCCCTGTTAGCCCCAACTAGAGGAATTCTGGATGCAGCAACAAAGACCCAGCGCAGCCAAAACGTTAAAAAATTTACAAAATGAATGAAAATAAAATACACTTATAAGTAAGGAAGGAACAAATAGACCTTGGTTAATTTAGTTTGCAAAGCATCCCCTACAGTTTGATATGTATTTGATATATGAATTGTCTCTGAAACTCTCTCCTTTGCAAAAATAGAAAAGCAAAAGGCAACTAATAAGGAAAATAAGTTGAGTGAGGTGACAGCTTTGTCATTTTCTAAATTGGATTTGCTCTCTACTTCCTTTCCGGAATGACGCCCCCAAGGCTCTGCCTCTACTGCTGTCAGTTTAGTTCCCTCCAACGTTATTAAACCCTGCCAATCCTGCCTTGAGAGTTCCATTAGAATAATTCCACCAAGAGTGGGTATTTATATACTTCTTGGTACATTTCTAAATATAATGGAAGACTGTTTGAATATAGTATTTCAGTTAATTTTTTAATGGAAGCAAAATTTTAGATTTGCACAATGGTGATGATCCCCCTACGACACATAAATCTCAGAGCTAGACCAGAGGCACTGAGTACCAGTAGGCACTGGAGGAAAGAATTATTAATCCATTGCTCCAACCAGAGGACTCTTCTTAAACCTGCCTGCTCAGTCACTTCAGTTGTGTCTGACTCTACGACCCTATGGACTATAGCCACCAGCCTCTTCTGTCCATGGGATTCTCTAGGCAAGAATACTGGAGTGGGTTGCAATGTCCTCCTCCAGGGGATCTTCCTGACCCAGGGATTGAACCCCCATATCCTGCATTGTAGGTTGATTTCTACCACTGAGCCACTGGGGAGGCCCTCTCCTTAAACCTATGGTACTTTCAGTGTCCCCTTGGCTGGTCATACAAGTTCTTAATGACTTCACAAGGCAATCCATTCCTGTACATATTTTCAGACAAGCAGGTTCCCCCATTTCTTAAATGGAATTGCTGAGGCTTTAAGTTAATTTCTCAAGATCTCAAGTGAATAAAGGAAGATGAAGTTAATGAGAAGCAGGTTTCCATTTAACCAGTGCTGTTTTCACTGTAAAACTCCATATTAATAAGGCTAACACCAGTTATGTTGCTTGTCTGTCCAGTTTCAATATAATGTATAGAGATATTTTTGTGCTTTCAAACTTTCAGTAGACTATCAATATATACAGAGATTTACTATTTTAATAACCATCTCCATGACAATAAACTAAGGAATTTATTCTGCAATATTTTAAAAGGGTGATGGAGTGTTAATAGATTAATATAAGAGTTCAGTTCAGTTCAGTTCAGTCGCTCAGTCGTGTCCGACTCTCTGCGACCCAATGAATCACAGCACACCAGGCCTCCCTGTCCATCACCAACTCCCGGAGTACACTCAAACTCATGTCCACAGAGTCGGTGATGCCATCCAGCCATCTCATTCTCCGTCGTCCCCTTCTCCTCCCGCCCCCAACCTTTCCCAGCATCAGAGTCTTTTCCAGTGAGTCGACTCGACGCATGAGGTGGCCAAAGTATTGCAGTTTCAGCTTTAGCATCAGTCCCTCCAATGAACATCCAGGATTGATCTCCTTTAGAATGGACTGGTTGGATCTCCTTGCAGTATAAGGGACTCTCAAGAGTCTTCTCCAACACCACAGTTCAAAAGCATCGATTCTTCGGCGATCAGCTTTCTTCACAGTCCAACTCTCACATCCATACATGACTACGGGAAAAACCATTGCCTTAACTAGACGGACCTTGGTTGGCAAAGTAATGTCTCTGCTTTTTAATATACTATCAAGGTTGGTCATAACTTTCCTTCCAAGGAGTAAGCGTCTTTTAATTTCATGGCTGCAATCAGCATCTGCAGTGATTTTGGAGCCCAAAAAAATAAAGTCTGACACTATTTCCACTGTATATATATATATATATAATACATTCATGATTTAACTAAAATTGTTTCTAAACTTGGTGAGTTTATCTTTAATGAAAGGTAGAGTATTTGTAGGAGAAGGCAATGGCACCCCACTCCAGTACTCTTGCCTGGAAAATCCCATGGGCGAAGAAGCCTGGTAGGCTGCAGTCCATGGGGTCGCGAAGAGTCGGACCTGACTGACCGACTTCACTTTCACTTTTCATTTCATGCATTGGAGAAAGAAATGGCAACCCACTCCAGTGTTCTTGCCTGGAGAATCCCAGGGACGGGGGAGCCTGGTGGGCTGCCGTCTATGGGGTCGCACAGAGTCGGATATGACTGAAGTGACTTAGCAGCAGTAGCAGCAGCAGAGTATTTGTATCATAAACGAAGAAACAGTTCAAATCCTGTTAGCATTTAGATTTTAAATTCAATAATCCCCCAGAAACCCCAATAAAGAACAATATTTTAAAACAAGAGTAAATATGTAATCTAAATAAACTTTGCTATATTCCCTTAAAATTGGTAAAATTCTATTCAGAAACATTAATTTTCACATTGTAGCTCTGAAAAGTATAAACTTAGAGTAAAATAGCAAAAGGGAATATTGATTAAAAACCAAATTTTCAGTAAGTTCTGAAAGGAGGAATTACTTATTAAATTCTCAAAGCTTGTAGATTCCACCTATACTGTGTAGGGGAAAGATGACCAACCAATTGCTTTGACTGTTCATATAATGAAGTGAAAGTCGCTCAGTCGTGTCCGACTCTTTGCAACCCCCTTGGACTATACAATCCATGGAATTCTTCAGACCAGAATACTGGAGTGGGTAACTGTTCCCTTCTCCAGGGGATCTTCTCAACTCAGGGATCAAACCCAGGTCTCCCACATTGCAGGCAGATTCTTTACCAGCTGAGCCACCAGAGAAGCCCCAAATATAATACCTAAGTATACTGAACTATCAGGGAAGCTTTTCATATAATACCTAAGTATATTTAGGTTAGCAGACAGCATTGGATCATTCAAAGGGATCTTTTGAGTTAGTAAGCCTTAAGGAAAGAGTAATTCAAATACTAATTCATACTGTGAGTAGAAAAAATAGGTAGCTTATTGCCCTAGTGCAACCTTTAATTACATATTGAAAAATAACAACAGAAATAAGCAAAGGCTCCTGAGGTCCTCTCTGATCTTTCAGTGGCTCCTGCTTGACTGTGTCCCATCTAATCTGGTCGGTACCATTCTCCTCTTACTCTGTCACAAGTGTCCTGATGTCTCTTGGCCTATCCAAGCTGATTCTCAGTTCAAGCTTCCTGCATGAATTGTTCCCTATTCTGGGGATATTCTCAGAGCAAAATGCTTCCTTAATTCTTATCATCTGGTCCTTTCCTGACCAGTCCTGTTGAAATATCACCAGTTCCCTACTTGCTTTCTCTCCAGTTACCTTATTTCTTTAAATGTTTCCTCCAACTGGACTGTAAGCTCTTTGAGGGCAAGGGCTGTCTTGTTCATTGTTATGTCCCCTAAACCTAGGAAATACCTGCCTGAGCTGTTAGTATCATAAGTAGTACAAGGAAAAGCTATCTGTAGTATATATTTACACGAATTTGTGTTTGGGACTTCTAAAATAAAAGGACACATCTGTATATATTACTAATTATTTAGAATATATTTGCTAATTATTCTTTGTAGGAAAACTATTGTTTTACCTCACCAGATTTTTCCAAGTACAAATGTTTGAGGCAGAAGAGAACATACGTTGGTTAAAAAAAAAAAAACCAAATAGTAGGGACCTTCAAGACTTTGTATTATCATTTGCTCTCTCTCTCCGCCTCGTTGTATGGTCAAGGTAAATGGGATGCACAAAGGTGACATAGTGCACGGGGTCACGTCTTCGATAGACTATACACGCCGTTCTCCAAACTGGGCTTCTACATGGAAGTCATTTGAACATCCTTTCCACTTGTCTAAGCTGTCTTTCTTTCCTCTTGCTGGATTAGCCATTGATTTACCTGCCTGGCATCTCTTGCTCGTGGCAGTTTCCCATACTGTTTGGCTTCATGTAAGTGACTTATTCTGAACCAGTGCTTAAGAGCCCAGGCTCCCAAAGCAGTCTGTCTGGTTTGAGTCCTGACTGTACCATTCACTAGATATAATTTCCTAGTTAAGTAAGTTATACAACCGTGTTTCAGTTAATTCCCCCGTAAAACAGTGGTAGTAACACTTTTTTTTTCCCTCTGAGAATTAAAGAAAACAATTTATGTACATAAAACAGAGTCATTGTATGTTTTTAGAAGGGCTCTAAAACATTGGTTTGTAGAATTATTTGGATAAATAAAAATTGAGTACTAATATGTTAAATAATACTTGGCTAAAGTAATTTAGAAATTTCTTTATTAGTTAAATATTGATTTAAGAAAAAAGCACCCTGGACAGACTTCTTACCATTAACCAAGGAGTTCTCTTTCATTGTTAATTAAATGTAAAACAACTTCAGTATTATCTTTTGAAACACACAGTTTTAAATTTACTGCAAGGAGAGTAATAAATTAATTTGAAGTCCATTATGAATGATTTTTCATGTTTGTCTCCTATTAGCAGTGCCATTGCTTCCTTTCATTAAGCTAGGTAATGAGGAGATAGACATATTTTGACTTCAGGAAATGGATAGAAACAAGATGTAAAAATGAAAGTCTCCTGGCTTTAAGCTGCAGTTAGCCCTTTGTATCGGAGAAGGCAATGGCAAGCCACTCCAGTACTCTTGCCTAGAAAATCCCATGGATGGAGGAGCCTGGTAGGCTGCGTCCGTGGGGTCGCTAAGAGTCGGACACAACTGAGCAACTTCACTTTCACTTTTCACTTTGACGCATTGGAGAAGGAAATGCAACCCACTCCAGTGTTCTTGCCTGGAGAATCCCAGGGAGGGGGGAGCCTGGTGGGCTTCCGTCTATGGGGTCACACAGAGTTGGACACGACTGAATTGACTTAGCAGCAGCAGCCCTTTGTATTCATCTTTGAACCAGTGTTTCCAACACCCTTGAATTTAAGCAATCTCATGAAGGAATGGGACTTCTGTTGTGTCTCAGAGGGTAAAGCGTCTACCTACAATGTGGGAGACCAGGGGTCAATCCCTGGGTCGGGAAGATCCCCTGGAGAAGGAAATGGTAACCCACTCCAGTACTCTTGCCTGGAAAACCCCATGGTCAGAGGAGCCTCGTAGGCTACAGTCCATGGGGTCGCGAAGAGTCAGACACAACTGAGCCACTTCAGTTCAGTTCAGTCGCTCAGTCGTGTCCGACTCTCCGCGACCCCATGAATCACAGCACGCCAGGCCTTCACGCTAAATGAAGGAATGCTTTTGTGTCAAAAACTAAATTTGGATATTAGGAATTCTAAATTCTAATGTTATACTAAGTCTATAATATGGCTGACCAGTATTTTTAATGTTTTTGTTCCTGTCCTTTTTAGAATCAGTTGAGTGTGGCTTAAGTTTAATATTTGTGAAGTCCTTTTATATTCTTCAGTTGCGTGACTCTATATAAAGGCAAAGTATCATTGTTAATTCTCAGGAGTGTTATTAAAAATCACTTCCGTTCCGTTCCGTCGCTCAGTCGTGTCTGACTCTATGCGACCCCGTGGACTGTAGCCTACCAGGCTTCTCCGTCCATGGGATTCTCCAGGCAAGAATACTGGAGTGGGTTACCGTTTCCTTCTCCAGGGGCTCTTCCCGACCCAGGGATCGAACCATGTTTATAAAATATGTTGAAGATAAAAATTGTGATATAACCACTATATGTATGTTTTGTTTATTAAAGAAAACCATGTTAGAGCTAAGTTTGCTGATGACACTTTTTAAATTTCATTTCCCTGAATTCCTTTAAAAAGTTCAGTGAGGCATGCATGCCAGGCTATTCAAGCACTCCAGGAATCTTTCTCTCTCTCTCTTTTTTTTTTTTTCCTGGGAGTTTTTTCTTTTCTTTAGTGTCAGGTCTCAGGAGTTTTCATTTTCTCTTCTTAATCATTACCATTAAAAACATCTAGAAACTAATATGTAACATCTTAACATTGTATGCAAATAAGATTAGCTCTATATGCACTGTTGCCTTTTTACTATAAAGAAATATGAAGGGTTTTCTACTCAGACTTTATTTTTTAATTAAAATCATACCAATATTTGAAATAATTATGAGTACTGAGACTCTAACATCCTCCCTTGATGGTAAATGATGTGAATGATTACTATAGCCTGCCAGGCTCCTCTGTCCATGGGATTCTCCAGGCAAGAATATTGGAATGGGTTGCCATTTCCTTCTCTGAATGATTATTTATTGAAAGTTATGAAAAAGTGGTCTGTTTTGTTTGAATTTCTCACATGTAGAAGGAAACACTTATTTTAGATGTGATTAAGTTCATTTGGGCTCTTTCTTTTTTTTATTTTCACTCCTTTCTCCAGTATTAGTGACTAGAAGAGGAAAAGCCAGCAAACACAAATAAATGATCTCCCACTGAAAATAATCTGTTATCTGATTGTCTCCATTTATCCAATTACATATATTTCTGGCATCTTTATCCATGTCGAACAACAGTGAGCCTGTAATGTTTAAATGTCAAACAGACACAAAGACAAAAGTAGCTGAAGGTAGCTGCCTTGCCAAACAAAGAATGGAAGTGGCAGAAATGCCAGTAAAAAGCAGAAGCAGCAACAGTTGGCTAAATATGTGGCCCCATAGCGCTTGGAAGACAGGGAAAAAATGTGAATGAGAGAAAACAGACAATCAGTATTATGGCTGTGGACGTTTTTGGTTTATCCTTTCTTCCTGAACCCTTCTCTCTCCTTTTCTAATATTTCAACCTCTGATAAGGAGTTGGTGAAGGAGCAGTGCTATGAGATTACAAGTGAAAGAATGACATTCCATTTCCTAGTGCTTGTAGGGTCACTACACACTCTGACATATGGGTTTATGTTTCCCACCCAATTAGCCAGTCAAAATGGGAATGTTCATTGTTTTAAGAAAATCCAAGTTGACATCAACATCTCCTAAATTTATTTGACCTCAGAATACTTTTTCCCCCCCTGAAACACCATTAACATCCCACTTCTAGAGCTAGTGTTCCATAGAATGCACTTGAGGGGGATAATGCTTTAAATACTCAGAAAAGGTTTAATTACATTTTCAGCATACCACACTAACAAGGAAGTATGTGATATGGTTTTGGAAAGTTTCCTTCAAAATAATTCAGATAAAAATGCTTTGTTTCTAAAAGCATTTCTCTTTCATCTATCAGAAGCTTATCTATGACTCTAACCATATCAGATAACTAAGGGGATGCTTGTGAGTTGTGTTAAATAAACTTTGTCTTAAAACATAAAAAGGAAAAGAGGAAAGAAAGAAAACAAAAACTCACATTACACTCTTCTTTTTGTAAATGATTCAGACTTTTCTTCTTGAGTTAATGGTTTGAATGGCCTATGAACACTTCCTCATGTCATCCATGCCAGCCGTGCCTATAAATCTTTTACATTCAAGAAGCTTAAGATGTTTCATTATTTATCTGTATCTGTTGGGGTCAGCCTTGATGAAGAAGACTGTTTGTAATGAACTGCTTATTGCAAGGTCCTGTAAAAGAAAAATAAGTTGAACTTGGCCCGTAAACTTGGATATACACAAGAAGTATAGTTTTTCTTACTACATGACAGGGCAGAGAGTCTGAAATTACTGATGGGAGTTTTTGAGAATTTAGGAATTAAAAGCAAAGCTATCTTGTGTCATCTTCACTTGGGGAGGAAGAAAGAAATTTACCATATAGGGAAGGACTGGTACTACATAATGACCCTCAGTTTATTGCTGAGTTTCCTCACTATTATGGGTTATGTGAAAAGGAGATGATAACTGTAAGTCACTTCTGGAAAACAGTATTTTCAGAAGCTAGAACTACCATTTGCAAATTTTTGAAATAAATAAATCAATAAAAGCAGCTGTTTAGGAAGCTCCACGTGTGAGAAGCATTTTCCATTCCAGCTCATCTCAGATAATATGTGTCTAGATTCCTCAGCACAAAATGCAAGTAATAAACACCTATCTCAAGGATGTTTTCATAAAATTGTATTTTTGCTCTCATTAGTTATGAGAAAAGTTAAAAATATTTTTCACAAATTATCTTTTTGTTTTGAGGAATATATTTTGCCTCATACTATGCTTTTTAATATGTTTTGTGACCATTTCATTTGCAGATCTTCTAAAAAACAGACTTACATTGTTGGATTATTAACTGAGAGGGTACTTGTTCTCTAACAATCATCTTGACTCCAAAGCCACCAGAATTCATTCAGCTAATCTGCACTGATATGTGGCTTGGAGGAGCTTTGTTTTAATCAAGGAAGGGAGGTATGGCTTTGATTTTTCACTTACGTTAGTTTAAAGTGGTCATGGAATCTCCCAAGTTTAGGTCTAGGGCCATCTCTGTACAAAATGACTTGATAAAAATAGAGCAAACCTTAGCAGAATACATTTTTTTTTTCTTTTAGTTATGTTGGTAGACTTCAAACCTCTGATCAATTAAACAGTGCCAATGTCTGTAAATGCAGTTTGTTTGTGGCAATTTATTTTACTATGGGTTTTGTTGGTGGCTTCCCTTGTAGCTTAGTTGGTAAAGAATCTGCCTGCAGTGCAGGAGCCCAGGGTTTGATCTCTGGTTTGGGAAGATCCCCTGGAGAAGGAAATGGCAACCCACTCCAGTATCCTTGCCTAGAAAATCTCATGGACAGAGGAGCCTGGTGGGCTGCAGTCCTTGGGGTCGCAAAGAGTCGGGCACGATTGAGCGACTAACACTTCCCTGGTGACTCAGACAGTAAAACGTCTGTCTGCAATGCTGGAGACCCGGGTTCAATCCCTGGGTCGGGAAGATCCCCTGGAGAAGGAAATGGCAACCCACTCCAGTACTCTTGCCTGGAAAATCCCATGGACAGAGGAGCCTGGTGGGCTACAGTCCATGGGGTTGCAAAGAGTCGGACACGACTGAGCAGCTTTACTTTACTTTACTTTTGTTGTAGTGATAAAAAAGAAAATCCAGACAATTATTAATGAATTTAGAAGCATAAATGTGCACAGCTTACCTGCAGCTCTGCCTTTATTTCTACATCTAAATAAATTCCAGCTAAATTGTTAAATTAATCATACTGAAGTCCGAGGCTCTGATAAGGATCCTGCCACTCATTTTATCTCTTTCGATGCTTCAGACAATTTAGCAAACTTTTCTTTGTTGGGCTTTTGCTTTTATGACAGAATTAGATGGCATTATATGAGACCTTATCTTGATGCTATATCATTCCAGTGATTGGTTCCAGCTAATCCAAATTTTTTGCTAAACTGCATTGCAGGAGCGCTAACTACAGTTCTACATCAGACTGACCCTTATTATTTCTTCTACTCACTACAAATATGGTGATTTTCAAAAATGTTCAATATTTTATTTTCTAGCTTTATCATCTCTATTTATGAGAAGACTATATTCTTTATTTTATTAAAGATTATTTAGCATGTTTTCAAACTTATAGAGCTTTTCCCTTGTGTTATAGGTTCTCAATACACTAAAGATAGGCTTTTATTTCTCACTTATATAATACTTTTATGAATCTTCAATAAATAAAACTTTGAACTTAATAATTAAAATCTTTTTCATTTCTTGAATCCTTAAGAATTTTAGATTATACAAAAAGAACTATGGTCATAAAATACCACCAGTTCAAGTATTCAAGGCCATCTAAATATGAATCTTTAATAATATTTTTAATAAAATATAATGACTATATTAGAACTGACATGATATACTTATGTAAATTTCACAATTAGAGCTGCATAATTTATTCGCATCAATATTAGACCTATATTTGATGTTCAGCCATGCTTTTATTCACATTAAAATGGTTTCTGTTCTGCTTAATTGGTTTGGATTTGCTCTGTCAGGTTTTCTTTTTCCCTTTATTTCCTTAGTGAGAAAGTTGCAGACCTGCTGTTTTATATTGTCTTTTTTTTTTCCAAAAGAGAAAGAGGCAAGCAAAAATCTAAGTCCTATTAAAAGAAGTTTATTCAAAGTTTATGAGCACTTCAAAAAATGCTTCTGTCTTCATTGAAGCGTTATGAAAATCCCATGATACATTCTTCTATATAATAGACAACAGAAAATACATAAAGCCTTGAAATTCTGTTAAAGATCATTATTTCTAAGACCATAGTATTGACTATTTCCAGAAAAAGAGTATAGAAAACAGTGAAGACACCTCCACCCATACTCATCATTGTTGGTTTGCTACTTCTGTATTTCTACTGGCTATAAACCAATTAGCATTATTCTAGTATGGTATATATTGGTAAAATATTCTGTTATCCTAGAAGCTTAAAAGTATTCATTTAATTAATTCTCAGAGTTAACTAGCATAAACCACCTAGAGCCTTTTGTCATGAGTGACCAGTCTTCACACTTTCAGCAAGCTGACTGCTTCAAAAACTGCCCAAACGAAACTATTTATCCATAGTTGTTTCTATTGTTACTTATTTTTGCAATATTCAGTGTAATATTTGAATGTTAACTGCTCTTACAGTTTTGCTTTAATTTTATATTTATGGATTTTTTTTCCACTTTCTTATACTGAAGAATATGTTGTAGCTTTAAAAGAGTTTTGGAGTTCACTTCCAAGAAAATAATTCCTGGACTATTTGAAGATATTATGTAATAGAGGAGCATTTTCTCAATTTCAGAGAAATAGACTATGGGATATTATTTTTAATCCACTAGATAATGATTGCTACAACTAATTTTCACCTTGGATTTTTTCCATTAAATAAATTATAATGTCTTAAATCCCTAGTTATTACCAAACCTGAAAATGGATAATCATGGAAAATTATTAGAATAAAATTGTTTTGAGTTAAATTTGCATTTAATATCTTAAGGTACTTTTAAACTATGGGGAGGGTCTTCATAAAAATCACACACAGGTAGCAGTGAGAAAGTGTACAGTTGGTTCTGGCTAAAATGCAACATGTATGTTCCTAAAACTCAACCCTCTTTGCAAAATCATGAAATTAAAAATCACAAGCACTTAATAGGAAAAGTGGGGTTGAGTGATAAAACTCAAAATCTGAATTAGACATACACACATACAAAGACAGAAACCTAATAAAAATGGTAGCATAGTTTTACACATGTAAATGGTCTGAAAACACATAAATACTACAGGAAATATGGACTTTATTTTGAAACAGATCTGAAGTTTGCTTCTAGAAGAATAGCAGCTAGAGAGTTATTGTGAAGAGGCAGAAGGAAGGTTAGTTTTCCCAGGTGACGCTAGAGTTAAAGAATCAGGGTGTTCATGGTTTATAACATAAATGGCATTATTTTGAGAGAGGGATAACTTAGGTATGGCATTGGGTTTTTTTTCTTTTTGCAGCCTGAGGCAGTTGTAAAATAACTTCATGTAGCTTTTTACAACTGTGTATTATATAGTATTTTTTCATTTGGTGAAATTTGAACTGTTAATGTTTTTGGCATTGTGCTTTGAACCATTTATTAAATAAAAATTAAAAAAAAAAAGAATCTGCCTGCCAATGCAGAATGCAGGAATGCAAGAGACGTGGGTCCAATCCCTGGGTCAGGAAGATCCCCTAGCTCCCCACTCCTGTGTTCTTGTCTGGAGAATCCCATGGACAGAGGAGCCTGGTGGGCTACACAGTCCATGGGGCCACAAAGAGTTGGACATGCCTGAGTGACTGAGTGCACTCACACAGAAGGAACGTTATCTGAAACCTGTTTGGAAGCTTTAACACCAGATGTGGTTGGGTGTGGGTCTTAACACTTATGGTGAACTGAAGTAGCTGGTACAGGCTTGTGGGGTGTTTTGTGTGTGGGCAGGGGGGCACAGGCCCCCATTTTGTGGATTCCTATGTAATCAGGTCAGTTGGCTGTAGTTTTCTGTGACTCTCTCTTGTTTGTCAAAAGCAAAATAATGTATAATAAAATGACATATTTACATCATGCCCAAATTATTTCCTGTTGGGAGTTTACATTTTCAGAACAAGAGTTATAGAGGAACTGACTATACATTTGAAACCTAGGCACACTAACTTTCTAATTGAAGATGATGAACTTTAAGGTAAAAAGAGGTGATTGTTCAATATTGTCAAAAATACAATTGATATGCTACACTTTGACATTTTCCCTCTACTGTTATGCAAAATTGAACTTCAACTTTTCTGTCCAGCTTGACTCATTCATTCAAATTTGTTTTGCCCTGAGAAATAACATCTTACCTGGAAGAGATATCCGAACTGGGAACACCTCTGAATAGTCAAGTAATATTTAAAATATTTTTCTTTGTCTGTCCTCTTGTACTCTGCCTCTGGAATTTGTGCTACCATACCAGTCAGCGCAAGTAAACATGGAATTCACTGTTCATTTCATGAATGAATGCATTTAGAAGGCTAAGTGAAAGTATGGGAAATGCAGATTTTATTCAACCTATCTTACTTCTGCAAGAGCAAGAATGTCCTGTGTTGTGTTTCTGTACTCTGAGAGAAGTTAACAAATATTGGAAGGAATGGGCTTTGAAGACTTCAGTGCTTCTGTGGCCCTTGCAGCGTGCTTTCATATTGTGGAGCTAGAATCCAGTGCACAGAGTAGAAAAATAATAAGTTCTTTGAGCTGAAACTTCATAGTCACTGTGGGATATTCAAGAAGGAGACCAATGGGGAGAAAGATAATATAGTCATAGCTTTGAACTTGTCCTGGATTTTACTTGCCAGAAGTCAAGTGAAAGTCACACTGACACCTTATTATTACTAGCTCTTTCTCGTGTAAGGAAAAGTACTCCACAGTCCATGTTGATAAAAGTGAAAGGGAGTTCGCACTTAAGAGAGAAGGTGGTCTTAAATTTAGTGTGTAAAGAAGGGTAGTAAGTCTAAAATCTACTCCAAGCCTCAGCGTGGAAAATACTTTTAATGGCAAGTCTTTGCTCCACATCTGACCCAAGTTAGGTATCCCTTCATGCATGCCCAGTTTTCAGGCTGTAGTGTACTCTGTTTCCTGTGTCCTGCTGTGGAACCAGGATAGAAACTTTTCTGTCCCATTCCCTATTAATTGTCCTATTGTTTAGTTCATTGTCTGGGGCAGAGTAGGTGTTTAGGAAACATACATGAGTAAATGAATGTGCATTGGAAGGCAAAACCTTAGTGCTTAGAGAAAGAAAAGATAAACATACAGCTTGGCTGAGAAATAGTATGGCTCATTACTATAGAGTGAATAAATGGTGCCCAAGAAAGAAATGATCAAAGAGACTATAATCCATTCAACTAATAGTTATCTGCTGTATGCCTACTATGTTTCACCTTGTTAGATGACATAGTAATTAGAAATATCTAGTCCCTGCAGTCATGGAGCTTCTAGTCTAGTGAAGTGCAGATATTAAAAAAAGAAAACCTAAACAAATGTGCAATTCAAATTTTTATCAGAGCAAGTACAGAGCATAACTGGGAAGACATAATCTACATAAGCATGCAGTGAGGGCATTTTAAAGGAGAAGATATTTAAGAGTGACAATTGAAGAAGGAGGACAGGCAAAACAAAGAAGGATTAACTTGTATGTGGGCTGTGGAGATAATAGGAGCCCAGCATGTGTGAGAAAAAGAAAGAAGGTTGGTGCAAATGGAGATGAGTGAGCTAGAAATGAAGATCTAGGGATGTGGTTAAGAGAAACAGCCTGGAGTCAGATCATACTTGGTGAAGAAGGTTTGAATTTTAATCAGGATGAGTTGCATGTGTTTGTCAAAATGTATTGAGTTTTAGTTTAAGATTAACAGATACATGTGACTATATATGAGATAAACAAAAAGGACATACTGTATGATATTCAGTATCAATATTGGTAATATATTGCCAATATATTATTATAATCATTATTATAATAGGTAATATAATGATGTTACCTATTATACCTAATAATAACCTATAATTATTAGGAAGGAATATATTAGGAAAATATTAGGAAGGAATCTGAAAAAATATATATACATGCACATATTGTATAACTATATATATATAAAATGGAATCATTTTTCTGTACCCCTGAAACTAACACAACATTTTAAATCAACTATCAGTTCAGTTCAGTCGCTCAGTTGTGTCCGACTCTTTGCGACCCCATGAATCACAGCACGCCAGGCCTCCCTGTCCATCACCAACTCCCGGAGTTCACTCAAACTCATGTCCATCGAGTCGGTGATGCCATCCAGCCATCTCATTCTCTGTCGTCCCCTTCTCCTCCCGCCCCCAATCCTTCCCAGCATCAGAGTCTTTCCAGTGAGTCAACTTGTCGCATGAGGTGGCCAAAGTATTGGAGTTTCAGCTTCAGCATCAGTCCTTTCAATGAACACCCAGGATTGACCTCCTTTAGGATGGACTGGTTGGATCTCCTTGCAGTCCAAATCAACTATACTTCAATTTAAAAAAAGAACTTTCACTCAGAAAGGAAACAGTAAATTTTGTCTTAGTATTAATATACATATTACACAAAAAGTTAAAGAAATGTTGAACTCTGGTTAATGATACACATTCTTAAATATTTAGGGGAAAGTACTATAGTCATCCGGGAGTTGGTGATGGACAGGGAGGCCTGGCATGCTGTGGTTCATGGGGTCGCAAAGATTCAGACACGACTAAGCGACTGAACTGAACTGAACTGACTGATACTAGAGTCAGGGTTTCCCCTGTGGCTCAATAGTAAAGAATCCACCTGCAATGCAGGAGATATAGGTTCATTCCCTGGGTGGGGAAGTCCCTTGGAGGAGGGGATGGCAACCCACTCCAGTATTCTTGCCTGGAGAATCTCATGGACAAAGGAGCCTGGAGGGCTATGGTTCACTGGGTCACAAAGAGTCAGACATGACTATAGCAACTGAGCAGATGTGCATGCATGCATACCAGAGTCTGAGCTTCCCAGGTGGTGCTTGTGGTAAAGAACCCACCTGCCATAAGAAGAGGTGCGGGTTCAATCCTGGGTCAGGAAGATCCCCTGGAGGAGGGCATGGCAGCTCACTCCAGAACTCTTGTCTGGAGAATCCCATGGACAGAGGAGTCTGGTGGGCTACAGTCCATAGGGTCACATGGAGTCAGACATGACTGAGGTGATTTAGCACATATGCAGGCATACTAGAACCTGTAATTTACTTTGAAATGCATCCAAAATATAAGATAGATTGATAGAGGAATGGATAGATGTATAGAAAGGTGTAGTTACTTGTAAAATATATGTGGTGGATACACAGGTATTTACTATAAAATTTCTTCAACTTGGCTGAATGTTTGTATCAATATTCATAGTAAAATGTTGGGGAAAGTAAGTGAATGCTCGAATATGATAATAAGAAAAGACATAAAAATCACAAAATCTCACAACCAAAAGAAAGGGATTATTGTAGCATATGACCACTTGATTCTTCTCCTATGAGGTTTTATGGAATTGGTATCTTTTTCAGAGTAATAAGCATATCCTAAAGCTTTAAAAAAACATTTCAAATTATTTGCATACTTTATGTCACTTAAACTATCAAATCTTTGATGTGGAATTTCTTTGCGTAAGAATTAATATAAAGATAAATGTATTAGACTAAGAACTCATGAATCCAAAACTGTCCACCAGCACCTATCAGTATAGTAGAAAGGAAATGAACACCCTTGAGTTCGTTAGTATGACCAACTATCTGCAAAAGATTCGACTAGTTTTTTTTTTTTTTCCAGTTTTGTGGTTGACTTAAATGATAGAAAAGAAAGAATAACATTTCTTTGAAAGTGTGTCCAAGTTTCTTGGTGTACTTAGGAGTTTGCGTCTAACCTTTCTGTAGAATTTAAGTAGCATAATTCCGAGCCTGTGGATCAGAGATCACTCTTCTCCTTGATTCCTTCCTCATTGTGAGCATTTCACTGATGAATTAGTGCATCACAGAATCACATCAGAAACCTGGTGCTTCATCTCCCTGTGTTTTCAATAAAAACATTTCCCTTTTACTGGTGTTTCTTCTTATTGACCCTTTAAGGTCAGAAGACAGCGTTTCTTTATTAAATCGGTAAATCAGGGTATTTAATTGGCTCTAGAAACTTCAGAGTGATCTTGGCCTTTTCCAGCCCCAAACAGGATTCTGACCAACCACTGTGAATTCTGCTTTTCCAAGAAGGTAGGGGGTAAGAGATTATAACAGGCTCTGTGTAAGTAGTCAGTTACTTATTGCCTTCAATGTGCTGATTTTTTGGTGTAGGCAAAATGCCAAAATCAATGTTTTTGCCACATATAAAGAAATAGTTTAGCATATAGAAAACTATGTGGTTATTTCCCTTTTTTTCTGAAAAAACCATCAGACTTTTAAAAGTAAAATCTGTGGTAAGTTTTACAGAGGAACTTATTTTTATTCTCTGTGTCACAGAGAAAATAATTAGATGATTGTTGGCATTAGCAACTGCGCTAAGATCAATTATACTGCAGGAACGATGAAAGCAGACTTTCATAATGAGAGCAAATGGCCTAGAGTCTACGAAAAACTGCTGAGAATCTTCTTAGGGTGGTACCATTGCTAATTAAAACCTGAGGAAAACACCAAAATTGTCCAGGAAACACAAATACTCATTGCAGCACCAACCTTGAAGGTCATTCCAATTTCTAAACGATCTTCATTGGAATTTGGGTTTTAAAAAATGTCTCCAGAGCTGCCTAATCTCATTTCCTTTTATATCTTTTTCATTTGACTCCCTTGGTTTTCTGTTCTTGTGCTTGACATCATTATTACTTGATATGGAGCACTGAGAAGTGAGAGAAGCAAGTTGTTCGGAAATCATGCCTGTGGCAAATATTTTAGACTGGCGAATATAGCCTCATTTATCACCATCATTATCACTAAAAAGCTATAGGTCAGAAGTGTCTTAAGTACCCTGTGTTTCAGCATTGTCCGCTAAACTGGGGTTAATTAAAATGTCTCTTTTAAGTGTACCTCTCTTGAATACACACACACACACACACACATTTTTGTTCCAATCTACTTTAAAGTCATTTTCTATATGTTGCTGGAAAGAATGAAATTGACATGTATAGGGTATTATTTCATTTTCCTCCACTGAAAAAGGAAGAAAATCATCTAGAGAATTGTTAGTTTCAGAAGTGTAAATGGTTCTAACTGCCTGTAAAGGCTAGGTTCCAGTTTTAAAATAATACACTTTTGACCCATTACCCTTATTCTCTTATATTTTTAAAACAGCAGAAGTCTTTTCAATCTGTGCCTTTACTTCTCCAAAACATGTAGCCACTGAAGTGAGGATGGATAAGTATTATCTGGGAAGTTTCTTTATAAAGTGCAGCTTTCTTAGCTCCATTCCCAGGGGTTTTGATTCAATAGCACAATAGGGGAACCCGGAATGTTTATTTTAACAAGTCTCTGAGGAGATTCTGATGCACCTGGTTTTTGGACACATTTTGAAAACCTCTGCTTCATACCATAACTCTAGAGTGTTATGGGGCTGAATGAAGGGTGCCATAAACTGCACAGGAGGGGAACGTAAATTGACATGATAGTAGCACTGGATTCAAGCTGAGTGCTGAAGCCTGAGTGTGAGTTACCTGCAGATGGGATTAATGGGAGTGAGAAGGTAAGGACATTTTAGGGAGAAATAAATTCAAGTGCAAAGACATAGGGGCTAGAGAGAAATCGGTGTTTTCTGGAGTCCAGAAATAGATCTATCTGGATGAAGTGTATTGTGTGAGTGGTTGAGGAGGCATCATATAAAGATGAGGTTGAAGAAGTGAACTGGGACCAGACCATAAGATCAGAGTTCTTATAGCCAGCCCCAAAATTTAGGGCAACATCCTGCCAGCCATCACAGCTCCTGGAGGCTGGGTGCCCTTGCCACCATTCCTGTGCTTGGTCATGTTCTGAGGCTCCACATAATCTTGGGTCTGGGCTTCCCGGGTGGCTTAGTGGTAAAGAATCCACCTGCAATGCAGGAGACACAGTTCAATCCGTGTATTGGAAAGATCCCCTGGAGAAGGAAATGGCAACCCACTCCAGTATTCTTGCTTTGAGAATTCCATGGACAGTGGAGCCTGGCAGGCTACAGTCCATGAGGTCACAAAGAGTTGGACACAACTGAGCGACTAATACACATACACACACAATTTTGGGTCCATCACCATGTTAGGAATTCAGTCGTTTTTAATACAGTTATTGTACTACAACTTCCAAGGTTGGAAACCCTACAGAAATAAGTCATGATATATGTAACATGCAAGAAGAATGGCTTTTAAAATATATTTTACTTGGAGATAACTTATATCTAATAATTCAAAATGCTCTCTTTATTAATTTTGTCTTGTAAATATTAGGAAATGAACAAAAGCACTGTGATAAAACAATTTCTTGTGACAAAAAGAAAAAATTGGTCTAAAATTCTTCCGTTTAGGTCTGATAGCCTGATTTTTAAGTGTATTTCTTTCCTACTCAGTAATGGAAAGTAAATCAGATGTTTTAAAATATTTTATTTTGAATACATTTTATCATGAAATTTAAATAAGGGAGTATCATCATCCTGATCCACAAGTTAAGATACAGGCTAACTTTCAGACTGAAGAAATTTCCTGTTCTGTTCCTGCCTTTTGGCATTAATTTTTCAGTCAGTTTTCTCTTCCTGGTTATGGATATGTATGTATTTAAATATGTATTTATGTGTCAAGACTTGCCAGTCAAGAAATGGCAAGTAAATATGCACTAAATGTAAGAAATGTAAGACACCTACCTTGAACTTAAACTTGATGTGTTAACTCCATTGCTGTAATGTGACCTCTTGGTCCTGCTCTGATCACATCAGTGTACGAACACCTTTAAATGGTAAGCTAAGAGTCTGCCAAGAAGTCACTTTTTCCCCCCTCTCCTATTTCTCCATTTAACTTTCAAATTAGGAAGGATTTGATTTTCTTGATCTGCCAAGTAGCTGTCAACTCAGAACAACTAGATTTATTTCCTAGTGTTTGATTTCTTGATCTGAATTAAGACTTGAACAAGAAAATGTCTACCAATCTTACCAGGTATTCAGTTCAGTTCAGTTCAGTCGCTCAGTCGTGTCCGACTCTCCACGACCCCATGAATCACAGCATGCCAGGCCTCCCTGTCCATCACCAACTCCCGGAGTTCACTCAAACTCATGTCCACAGAGTCAGTGATGCCATCGAGCCATCTCATTCTCTGTCGTCCCCTTCTCCTGCCCCCAACCTTTCCCAGCATCAGAGTCTTTTAGGAAAAGAAAAACTAAAGCCATGAGTTTCTGATAGAATGCATATACAACCTGTAGTCTGTTTGATTAGACAAAAAAATCCAGTGTTTTTTTTTCCTGAGATCACTATTATTTAAAGGAAGATGCAAAGTGTTTCTTCAAACAGAAATCAAGTCTTAAGACAGTCTTTAAAGACAGTTTTCAGACCTGTCGTTTAGATGCTACTTTTAAAGTGCCACCTAATGAACTGGAAAAGGCTTTTATTAGCAAATTTACTTACATTGGCCTACCATAGTGAAAGGCTTGTTTAGGGTGGATTCTGCTTTCTCAAATTGCCCTCTTTAAATAAACAGAGCAAGGGAAGAAAGCTTTTAGATGTATAACATGAAGCCATTACAAAAAGCCGAAAGTCAACCCATGAAAGGAAAGGAGCTGTTTAGTGCGTTTCCAGTTAAGGATCTGGGTGGTGCTGGAGAGAGAATGGAAGATAATAGACTCCTAGTGACGGGGCTGTCAAGAGACAGAAAACTGTAGCAGCTTTGTGGGAAAATAGAATTGCTGGCTTTGCCCACTTGACCTTTAGTCTGAATAGATGGGCTTAAGAAGATCACAAAGGGCTTTGCAAAAAAGGTGGTCTGCTCAGTTCTTTTGGTTTCTGAAACTCTTCTTTTATTCAGGGGAGTTCTAAGTTTGTTTCTCGGTATTCTTGAAAAGATTCCCTGAAATCTCTATTATCATAACATAGGTATGTGTTTTAAATGAAGGCATTGCTCAGCACATGGCCATCATGTTTCCTGTGCAGCAGTGAGATGGAGTGTGTCTATGAGGAAGGGTTACTGATACACTCCACATTATCACTCCTGTCAAAGGCATTCATTGGTTCTCCTTCTGTTTCTGGGTAAATGCATAATCTTCTTTAAATCAGAAACACAAACACTATTTGAAGGCACAGTGTATATCAAACACATATATACTGCTATATAGATCAGCTTATAGATTATTAATAATTGCCAGTATTTTCGGAAAACGGGGCTTGACAGTAGTGGTTCATGTGAAAAAAAAACCTGGGAGATTTTAGTTAAGTATACCAGTTGCATTTATGCAAAGGTTATGATGTGATAGCCAGCAAATCTATTTAATCTTAGTTGCATTTATGGAATTATAATTTCCTGCCCTAGGCAACATGGACACTGATAGTGCACTTAAAAGAATTGTGTCCAGAGTATTGAGTAGAGTTTCCTGTGCTACACAGTAGGTCCTTGTTAGTTATCTATTTTATATATAGTAGTGAGTATGTGCCATTCCCAATCTCCCTATTTATCCCTTCCCTCCCATACCCTTCCTGGTAATCATAAGTTTGTTTTCTACATCTGTTAACTCTACTTATGTTTTGCACATAAGTTCATTTGTACCCTATTTTTAGATTCCACATAAAAGAAATATCATATGATATTTGTCTTTCTCTGTCTGACTTACTTCACTTTGTGTGGCAATATCTGGGTTCATCCATGTTGCTTTTTTATGGCTGAGTAATATTCCATTGTATATATTTGTATTCACTTTTCTGTACACCTGAAACTAACAGAACATTGTTAATCAACTGTACTACAATAAGAGTTTTTAAAAATTGAGTCCAGTTTTGAACATCCCACTTTCAAATAAAAGTGGCAAATTTGTGAACATATAGAGGAGATTACTTTCCAAACACCTTTGAAAAAATAAGGTATTGACCATATTTATCAGAGTTGATTAGTGATTTGGATAGAAGAGAAGTGATAGGCAAGATCATAGATTTCAAATATCTGAAGGCTTACTATATAGAAGAATACCATTTGTAGGGTTTCAGAAATTTATAGCTTCTCTAACAGTATAAATGTATGCCAGAATAAAAGACAGATGTGTTAAAGAGATAAGATAGAAAATATTGGGAACCATAAAAATTACACAAGAAAATAGAAGCAAATGTCTAACCTCTTTTGGAGTTGAGTTGGGTAAACTAATGAAGAAACTATAAAGAAAGTACTGATAGTTATGAGTAGGATTATCTGAATTACAAATTCTTAAAAGTGATAGGTAAAATATTTTAAATATAAAGAAGTTGAAACAATTATAAAAATCATATTCACCAAGAATAGTTAATGGCATGAATAAATGTTCACATTATACTATTAAGTAAAAAGAAAGTTTAATTCTTAGAAAGTTGAAATATGTGTATTAAAATAACTGCTAAGATATTCTCTTTAATGGATTTCTCTGAGTGATTAAATTGTAAGGTTTTAAAATTTATTTTTAGTATTCCTGTATTTTCCAAAATTTTACATAGCAATCCTTTCCTCTTTATATTTATAGAACGATATCTACAAAGCAAAGGATACAAAAAACAAAAGAAATGAATTAATAATTAAATCTTAAGGGTATATATAGTTAAGGTTAATAAAAAGATAGCAAATAAATATTGAACAGTGTCTCTTGTCCTATGGGCTATGCCCATTATTAGTTGAATCCATGTATAAAAACCATTTTGTTTATTTTTAAACATTTTTTAATTGGTGGAAAATTGCTTTACAAGGCTGTATTGGTTTCTGCCATACAACAATGCAAATCAGCTATAATATTATGCATATCCCTTCCTTCTTGAGCCTCCCTCACTGCTCCCATCCCAACCCTCTAGGTGATCACAGAACACTGGGTTGAGTTCTCTGTGCTATACATCTGCTTCCCACTAGCTATCTGTTTTACATATGATAGTGTCTATCCTACTTTCTCAATTTGCCCTACCTTCTCCTTCCCTCTCTGTGTCCAGTGAGAAGGATGAACCTAGAGCCTGTTCTACAGAGTGAACTAAGAAAGAAAAAAAAAAAAGCACAAATCTTGTATATTAACGCATATATATGGAATCTAGAAAAATAATACTGATAAACCTATTTGCAGGGCAGGAATGGAGATGCATACATAGAGAACTATGGAATTGTGGAGGCACTTCTAGTTTCTATACGTCTCTACCTCAGTTTTCTCATCTGTAAACTAAAAAGGTTATTACACTGGTAAGGTTGCTGAGAGGATTGAATAATATCTATAAAGCACTCAGCAGAGTTCCTATTACATATGAGCAATTAATATTACCTATTCTTCTTACATTAAAGATATATATCTCTATATGATAAGTTTTATATTATAATTAGGTAAAAGAATGTCAAGAGTTATTCCTATTTATTTATTTTAATGTCTTGGTACCTCAAGAAGTCTCTCACCAGGTTTTTCATCCATTAATAAGATTTACTAAGAATTTTATGAATCAGAGCGAGAAAAATTAGAGTCTAGTATATAGCCCTTATGCAATAGGGGCTTCCCAGGTGGCACTAGAGGTAAAGAATGTGCCTGCCTGCCAACACAGGAGACATGAGAGACAGAGGTTCAATCCCTGGGTCGGGAAATCCCTGGGAGGAGGGCACAGCAACCTACTGCAGTACTCTTGCCTGGAGAATGCCATGGATAGAGGAGCCTGACAGGCTACACAGTCCATGGGGTTGCAAAGAGGTGGACATGACTGAAGTGACTTACAGACTTGCTCTCACAGCTTTTTAATATGTGAATCAATACTGTCCTTTTTTATTTAGTGTTTAACACTTATGGAGATTGACTAATTTTGTTGTATAATTATCCATGTTGAGAGCTTCTAGCTTAGAACAAGAGCATCAGTTCAGTTCAGTTCACTCGCTCAGTCGTGTCTGACTCTTTGTGACCCCATGAATCACAGCACGCCAGGCCTCCCTATCCATCACCAACTCCCGGAGTTCACTCAAACTCACCTCCATCGAGTCGGTGATGCCATCCAGCCATCTCATTCTCTGTCGTCCCCTTCTCCTTCTGCCCCCAATCCCTTCCAGCATCAGAGTATTTTCCAGTGAGTCAACTCTTTGCATGAGGTGGCCAAAGTATTGGAGTTTCAGCTTCAGCATCAGTCCTTCCAAGGAACACCCAGGACTGATCTCCTTTAGAATGGACTGGTTGGATCTCCTTGCAGTCCAAGGGACTCTCAAGAGTCTTCTCCAACACCACAGTTCAAAAGCATCAATTCTTCGGCGATCAGCTTTCTTCACAGTCCAACTCTCACATCCATACATGACCACGGGAAAAACCATAGTCTTGACTAGATGGACCTTTGTTGGCAAAGTCATGTCTCTGCTTTTTAATATGCTATCTAGGTTGGTCATCACTTTCCTTCCAAGGAGTAAGTGTCTTTTAATTTCATGGCTGCAATCAGCATCTGCAGTGATTTTGGAGCCCCCCAAAATAAAGTCTGACACTGTTTCCACTGTTTCCCCATCTATTTCCCATGAAGGGATGGGACCAGATGCCATGATCTTAGTTTCCTGAATGTTGAGCTTTAAGTCAACTTTTTCACTCTCCTCTTTCATTTTCATCAAGAGGCATTTTAGTTTCTCTTCACTTTCTGCCATAAGGGTGGTGTCATCTGCATATCTGAGGTTATTGATACTTCTCCCAGCAATCTTGATTCCAACTTGTGCTTCTTCTAGCCCAGCGTTCCTCATGATGTACTCTGCATATAAGTTAAATAAGCAGGGTGATAATATACAGCCTTGATGTACTCCTTTTCCTATCTGGAACCAGTCTGTTGTTCCATGTACAGTTCTAACTGTAGCTTCCTGACCTGCATACAGGTTTCTCAAGAGGCAGGTCAGGTGGTCTGGTATTCCCATCTCCTTCAGAATTTTCCACAGTTTATTGTGATCCACACAGTCAAAGGCTTTGGCATAGTCAGTAAAGCAGAAATAGATGTTTTCCTGGAACTCTCTTGCTTAGTTCTGTTCATTCTAGAAATGATAATAACTCTATTTAAATGCTTGTTTCACTGCCATTTGTGGCTTCCTTCAACTTTAAAAGATTATGGAGGTGTCAGGGAATGTTTACTTTAGAGTAAACTAGAGCCTGGCTGTTTATCACATCAATGCAGATGCTCACTTGTCCCAGAACTTCTCTCTCAGGCACAGAGGAATGGGCACAGAGTCTGTACATTTGAAAGAAAAGTCTGAGATTATTTTTGGCTTTGGAAGTCTACTCTCTATTTTAAAGAACATTTCTCCCTAAGTGTTTTTTAAAATACCTTTTATGTGTGATTTATCTTCCACAAATTCCAAACATATATGTATATATATTTTTAGAATCGACTGGGAAGCTTGTTTATCTATTTATTTTTTAACTTTTTTTTTTACTTTACAATATTGTATTTGTTTTGCCATACATTGACATGAATCCTCCCCAACATATTTTAAATATTGAAAGTTAAGACAGAAAATGTTTAGAAAAGAACAATATAAAAAATGTTCTTTTCTGTCTTGAGAATGTATTTTCTTAGGAAAGCTTTTTCAGATCTTATAATGGCCCATGGATGCAGTCCCTGACTTGCAATTTCATGACTTCATAATTCCATGGTGTTACTTATAGCTGTTAAAAACATTTTTTTTTTCAAATTTGGCTCATCCAGTCTTAGTTGAGGATCTTCCATCTATGTTGTGGCATGCGGATCTTTAGTTATAGCGCATGCATGCACTAAGTCACTTCTGTCGTGTCCAAGTCTTTGCAACCCTATAACCCACTAGTCTCCTCTGTCCATGTCATTCTTCAGGCAAGAATACTGGAGCGTGTTGCCATGCCTTCCCCCAGGGTATCTTCCTGACCCAGAGATTGAACCCTTGTCTCAGACATCTCCTACATTGGCAGGCAGATTCTTTACCACTAGCTCCACCTTTATACAAACTCTTAATTGCAGTATTTGGGATCTAGTTCCCTGACCAGGGATTGAACTAGGGCCCCCTGCATTAAGAGTGAAGAATCTTAGCCACTGGACCACCGGGGAAGTCCCTGATGAATGACAAAGTCACTCAGTCATGTCTGACTCTTCACAACCCCGTGGACTGGAGCTCTCCAAGCTCCTCTGTCCATGGATTTCTCCAGCCAGGAATCCTTGAGTGGGTACCCATTCCCTTCTCCGTGGAATCTTCCCGACCCAGGGATCAAACCCAGATCTCCCGTATTGCAGGCAGTTTCTTTACCACCTGAACTACCAGGGAAGCACAGGGAAGTTCCTAGCTGTTTAAAATTTTAAAGTACAGCTGCATTGGAAAAGGTGATCAGAGAGCACCTTGCTTCCTCCTGTCATATAAAAGCACCCACTGGGATAAGATGTCAGTGAATACAGGTGGAGGTGGTGCCATGTATTCTGGGTAGTATGGCCAAATCATGATTGTCTTTAGTGTCGCAAAGGTTCAAAATGCAGTTTTGTTTCCTCAAACTTCCAGAGTGCTACTTCTATTGGGATGTTCATGTGATATTCAGCTCAGGAAATTCTCTTCCAGCAGAAGGTGTAATCCTTTCATATAGAAAGTATTGTCATTACAATAGGGTTTGTCGAAGGATTTCTCTGCATTAGTAAAGGTATTCCCTGGAGGCAGCAGGAGAAGTCTCATTGTTGAGCCCAGACCACCACTTTATGTATATCTAAATATGATGTTCCTGAGATTTAAAAATCAACAAATCTATAGTTCTAAAATAGTGGATTGATATTTTTATCTTCCGTTCCATTCCGTTCCGTCGCTCAGTCGTGTCCGACTCTATGCGACCCCGTGGACTGTAGCCTACCAGGCTTCTCCGTCAATGGGATTCTCCAGGCAAGAATACTGGAGTGGGTTACCGTTTCCTTCTCCAGAGGATCTTCCCGACCCAGGGATCGAACACAGGTCTCCCGCATTAGAGGTAGACGCTTTAACCAATCCTTGGGATTCCATTTTCAAGAATCCTATTCTCAGCAACTTCCCTCATAGTTATGTTGTTGTTTTATATCTTGAAGAGGAAATACACCTAAGCACGCATGTGAGTACAAACAAACATATAAGTATAGCAGAGTTGTCCGCTGGAAGCCATTATCTGTATAACTAATTAAAGAAAATAGCGTATTAACATGCACATCATGAAGCAAACTCCATTCTCTCTAGAGTATTCTCTCATTGAGATACAAGGACTTTATCTTTGGCACAGTGGGTCTGAACTAATTGAGATGTCATTAAAAAAGAAATCAGATAAAAAGGTTAGAGGAGAGGGATGTTGTTGCAAAATTGTCAGTTTGCAAAAATACATTTTTTTTTAGTAAAAATACAGCTCTCAGTTGCAGATCTAATCACTGGCAGAAACGGGGGACGGATGAGGGAGAGATAACAGAGAAAAATAATGTTTTAAAGAGGAAAAAAAAAAAAACACGAGTAAGACCCTAATTCAAATGGGAAGCACTCTCATTTTAGAAAATGTTTCCTTAACAGATTGTTCTAGCCCTCTGCCTCAAGGTTTTTGATTAAATTAATGATGGTACTGATAAGCTCCGTTAGTGTTGCTATTTCCAGAAGGATATTTTCTACAGCCTTCTCTACTTCCTAGCCCAAATCTCAGGTATGACAATAGAATTGCTAATTGAAGCCTGAACAAACCAAGAAGATGAACTTCTTATTACTATGCAAATACAGAGAATCCAGGAAATTAATATTTCATGTGAGCCTACCTAAACGAGTAATGTTTCCATTATGGGCTTCATGTCACTCAGCTGGGAAGCTGTTGCTGCAGCTTGTTGTCGTCAGTGAGGTCTTGAACTTCTCTTTTTTGTCGCATGTTGCCTGCTGTCTTGGGACCAGTCATCACGTCTGACATGTTGTGTTCAGTTGGCCCTTGCTGTTACCACAGATCTTCCACCAGTACAAACAGATGAACTTGTATGATCCGTAGGACACTATCAACTTGATTTCCTGTTTTGGTAGTAAAGTATTAGAGGAAAAAGGCATGCAAATTATAGATAATAAAGAAGGGGGAAAGTATTTCAGAAAAAATGAAGCATAAAATTCATAACAGGGGATATGTTAGGGACTCTTCTGTGTAGCATGATTATCTGACTGAGAACTTTGGAAAACACAATAAAAAGGGTGTTACTTTGGGGGTGTGAAATAGTTACATTGAATTATTCATAAACAGTCATTTTGCTAAGCACCATTATATTACATATTCTAACGAAAACTATTATAGTTAACCATTAACATTGTGTGTTACATGAAAGAGTGTAATAGAAATGAGTGAGAAGTAAGTTTGCTTTGAACTTTCTGATTCTTGTTTTAGATGAAATATCAAATAATAGGCTTCTTAAGAGCAGAAATAAAAAGAAAAATCTTTTTTATCTACTATAGTGCCTAAAATAATATGAAATATTTGGATAGTTGTCCAATAAATATGTTGAATTTATTTTTTATTTCCCGAATCTTGCTGAGAAATAAGTTCCAAAAATGGAGGAAGGAGATGAATGACAGAAAAAGTGGTCTTGCTGAGGTGTCCACTGTTCTGTCATTCTGTCTGCAAAGCTGTTGATGCAGATATTATCCTTCACAGTTGGTAGGTGTTTCTTTACCTTTATTGAGAATACAGTTACAAATGGTATTTGACAGAAAAGAGACTTTTAGGGAAACTAGAGCTTGTTTTGGAAAATATGTCCCAAAAACGTCATGTGGAAGTTTTAAGGATGCGGATTAATTTATTTAGACAGAAATGTGTGGAAAGTCCATGTCTGATAACTGAGAAAGGGAAAAGCATCACTTATATTTGCCCAGATGGGTTAGAAAGGCTGAAATAGAACATAATAGAGAGTGAAGATAATTAGATCTTTCAGAGAACTGACCCCAAATCTCAGCATCTAATACGTGGTAGACCTGGAATTCTGGAATGGCCTTGGTTTGCTAATCTCAAGTATTAATCATGTGATTTATAGAATTTGATCACAGTAGCATTTTTTCTTTATTGGAGAACGTCCTTTGTTTAAACTCTCTTTAACTGTAATCCGGGTTGTGTATATTTCTCTGTTTTGGCCTTTCTCTGAGTCTCATGTATCTTTTTCATGTCACTCATGGTGTCAGTGTATAGATGCTACCATGAAAGAGTATGTTTTCTACTATGTTTGCAGAACCTCTGTGTTGAAACCAGTTTTTGTTGCATTTTTTTATTATTGCAGCTTATTGTAATAAAACCTGAAAAAAGATTCCCGTTTTAAAGAAAGGAAAACACAATGAACAAATAAATGAATTTAAACCAATTCACAGATCTAAAAACTAAATTATATATTTTAGTATATGCATCAATAAAAAATATTTGCACTAACTTTTACTGAGAAGTATCTATCAATCCCCTTTTGAAAAATGAAAGTGTGCAGGTGCTAGGTAAATAAAACAAATTAAATTTGTTGACTCTCTAGACTCTTATGAAAATATTGATTTTTTTGTTTATGTGTCCTCTTTGACACAAATATATCTGACATTTTCAATGAAATTGCTTACAAAATAGACAAAATCTGCCTGAATTTTATGTCAGACATTCCCAGTGAATGTAACAAAGAAGAATAGCTGCAATTGAAACCTTAAGATACTGTCTTGGTACTTGTTCAGTGCATTTTCATCATATTTTAGAGGGTAGAGAGTTATACTTTTCAGATAACACTAATTTAACCTGAACCATCTTTTTTCAGACTCACAGTAAGTGCAGAATAAATTAACAAATTGTGAATGCTTCCTAATGCATTGTTTTCATATTTGATTGTTTGTATTTATTCTCAGTGCCTCTCAAATAGAAATGTTGAAAATGCCATTTCTTCTTAAAAGGCCATCAAAATTATGGAAACATTGTGTTGCATATCAAGTTCTTTTTATTATTTATCTTGTAACCAAGGTCATGCTATCCATTTCTAAAAGAACTATGGAACTGTCCTGAGCTTGTATTTTAGAAGTTACATTCTAGAGGGCAAGAATCTTTAATTTTAGGTATTTTGTATTATTTAGTATATCCATAGTAGCATCATGAGTAATTAGTGTTATATAAATTTTCAACATGTACCAGAAAACTAACACTCCAGGAATGAATTCCCTGATGCCGAGCTCTGAAAGAAACGTTGAGGGTCTTTATGGTGGTGAGGTGGTGACTACATTACCACATTACTGCAACATTCTGTCTTCTGTACAGCTCAATAAATATCCGTTTACTTTAATTGAGTGGGCATAAATAGCATTTACCAGAAATCCTTTGCTGGCAGCCAGCTGCATTAGGCTATGGAAAACCATAGAATATTCTCCCTGGAGTTGAAGGGAACACAACCTCTTTTTAGTGTCCACCCCTGCTCACAGAGGAGACTCAAGTTGTAAGATCGATTATGATTTCATTCTGATCACTAGTAATTAGTTCACTAGAAAACAGATTTTGTATTATCATAAAGAATCTATGAGCAAAAAGGCAAATAGAGTAAAATACTAGGTTTTCAGAAAATTTAGTTTTTAATGGTTTTCACTGTCTTAAGAATTACTTTCTCTGGATATGTTTACATAATAGCAAGGTTACTTTGTCATCTGAATTTCCCTGATATAAAATTGGGTGGGCTAGAGGGAATATTTAGAAACCAACAACGGCAACAAAAAAGCATGCGTGTGTGCCCAGTTGCTCAGTTGTGTCTTACTCTTTGCGACCCCGTGGACTGTAGCCCGCCAGGCTCCTCTTGTCCATGGGATTTTCCAGGCAAGAACACTGTAGTGGGTTGCCATTTCCTTCTCCATGGATGTGATTTACTATGTCGTCACAATCATTTATCACAAACTTGATATCTTAATGTTTCAGGCTGTCAGAATATTGACTTTAAGGAAGTCTATGTTTTTGTTTACATTATCTCAATTCCAAGTATCTATGAGAAAAAATTAAGGGAAGTAAAAAATACCAAGGATTATTATGTCTCATCATATGAGATGGATCCTCTTGAAACAAACTAAAATCAGTGATATGGAAAGTGAGCAGAGAAAAAACATTCTGAAGTCCAGGAAGGTGGGCATGAGGGAGGGTGGCAGTTCAGGGAGGAGAGAAGTAAGTCCAAGATAGTTGCCTGGTGTTGGCTTCTCTTTGTCATGAAAAAAGAGACTGTATTGCAATCATTTTTTTATCTTTCTGAAGGAAGTCATATTGGCTCTTGCTAGCACCAAAAGTTTTACTTTTCCTCCAGAGTTTTACCTTTTCTCTTTATAGATGCTCAGGAGTCAGAGCCATGGGCATCTGGTGCTTGTTCAATAAACAATATTTATGTTGTTATAGTGGAAGACAGGTCTCAGGTTACTACTCATACTTCCCATCCCCATCTGGCATCTCTGTGCAGATGGACATTTTAGATTACAGCATGATTACTTGCAATACATTTTTCTTTCATTCTTTCTTTCTTTTGTCTTTCTTAAAATTCCTAAGTTTATTCTAAAAATTGCTTAAAAATTACATAAATTTCTTCTCATTTTCAAAAACTATCAGTAAATCAAAACAAAAACTTCTTGTCATGGCATTTCTTATCACATTCATATAGTTTTAGAATTGCATTCTGAAAGAGAACAATAACCTCAGACTAACATTTCAAAGGAGGACACAGTTTGCTATTGATACATGTAATCATTCACTCCGGCTAGGCTAAGACACTGAAGCTATCAGAGTCCACGATCATGGGTGATCCTGGGTGGGGTCCTCACTGCTCCTTCACCTGAGTAGAGCAATTGTCCACCAGATGAGTTTGGAGGATGCAGCCCATTGAGAAAATGGTTCCCCAGGGACTCTTTGCCCACTCCCAAGCTACCACTTCTCCACATTAAAGGAGTAAGAGTAATCACTTCACATGATCACTAAAATCTTAATTTATCAGTAAGTCATTTTCTTTGGGAGAAGCGGCAGTCAGAGACTACCTGGTGCTTTCGAGGGAGAGGTGGCCTGTAAGGAGTATAACAGGAAAGGAAGCAGAGGAAAACACACTGCAGTTGCTTTAACTCCATGACACCATCATTATGGCAGAAAGTGAAGAGAAACTCAAAAACCTCTTGATGACAGTGAAAGAGGAGAGTGAAAAAGTTGGCTTAAAGCTCAACATTCAGAAAACTAAGATCATGGCATCTGGTCCCATCCCTTCATGGGAAGTAGATGGGGAAACAGTGGAAACCGTGTCAGACTTTATTTTTTGGGGCTCCAAAATCACTGCAGATGCTGACTGCAGCCATGAAATTAAAAGACGCTTACTCCTTGGAAGGAAAGTGATGACCAACCTAGATAGCACATTAAAAAGCAGAGACATTACTTTGCCAACAACGGTCTGTCTGGTCAAGGCTATGGTTTTTCCAGTGGTCATGTATTGATTAAGAATTGGACTGTGAAGAAAGCTGAGCACCAAAGAATTGATGCTTTTGAACTGTGGTGTTGGAGAAGACTCTTGAGAGTCCCTTGGACTGCAAGGAGATCCAACCAGTCCATTCTAAAGGAGATCGATCCTGGGTGTTCATTGGAAGGACTGATGCTAAAGCTGAAACTGCAATACTTTGGCCACCTCATGCGACGAGTTGACTCACTGGAAAAGACTCTGATGCTGGGAAGGATTGGGGGCAGAAGGAGAAGGGGACGACAGAGAATGAGATGACTGGACGGCATCACCGACTCCATGGAGGTAAGTTTGAGTGAACTCCGGGAGTTGGTGATGGACAGGGAGGCCTGGCGTGCTGTGATTCATGGGGTTGCAAAGAGTTGGACACGACTGAGCGACTGAACTGAACTGAAGAACTGACAAGAAAGCAAGCAGATAAGTCCATTTCATGAAATGCCACAATTTGAAAGCATTCTGAGAAGTTTGGAGGAGATGGATTTAAGTCAAAGTGAAATACTAAAGAAGACTGTAAACAGAAGGTTACTTAACAGAAGACTGCAACTATCTTGAGGAGTAGAGCTAAAAATATAAATATACTCATAAAGCATTGAGCTAAATTCATGGATAAACCCTACTTATTTATTTAGGGAGTGTTTAGGTGTGTGTCCCTAATCTCTTGCAAGTGACATTATGGGAGAGAAAACAGATACCATTTATCTCAAAATGCCATTATATCAGAGGTATTTGCATAAAATTGATAGAGCATTCTTGGATTTTAAAGAACTGTCTCTTGTGCTTTGCATTTCATATATAGTTGTCTTAATTGTGCTTAATAATAGACTGAGGAAGAGGAAATAACTATGACAAAACAACAGATAACAAGTACATTTTTATTTGGATTTGGCCTAATGCCAGAGACATAGACTCCATGATCTGTGTGCTCCTTCACCTACTCATTCCCTCTGTGCCTACCACCGTTTCCTTCCTGCTTTGGCATTACTTCATGAATAATCACCGTTTGAATGATGAAATACAACTATGAAATGTTATGTCAATTACACAGGCTTTATTTGATGCTAATTCACTTAGGAACTGAAGATGCTTACTTCATTTTTCCTCTAAATTAGTTTTAATCAATCTGAACAACATCCCAAGGAAACATTTTCAAGGAGAATTACAAAATGGTCATCATGAGGATGATTTTTCCTGCTCACTAAATGTGAAAATCATGATGCAACAAGTGCATGATGTCAAACACTGGAGTTATTAATAATGAAAATATAGGTCAAAGAGCTCTGTAGTAGAGGGAGGCACATTTAAAACAAATGACTGAACTTAATGCACATTCAGTACTTACAGTGCTAATTTATGTAAAAAGATGTATTAAATCTCTACCTGGCAAAATCATTTTCATATTCAATTCATTTTTCTGTGTGCCATTAGAGATGTAGTTTCTTAGACTACAAAGGTCCTAAGGGGGCCTATTCTGAAATATATAAAAATAAAATATGCTGGAGCAAGTGGAGCCTGGAGATTCCTCAGCCCAGACTTAAGAGTGGGTAAGCATGTGGTTGGGGTCATCAAACAGAGCTGAGTTCAATTCTTGTGTCTAGCACTTAACTTACCTCATACAGTTCCTTGACCTCAGTTTCTCACCAGTGAGAAAATTTCATAGACTCTTCCTCATAGGGCTATTTAAAGAAATAAATGACACAATAGACTTAACACCTCTTGAATTCCTGGAACAGAAGTTTGAGCTATCACAAGCACTCATCTAGTTCTAATCTATGCAGAACTTTATGGAGTATTTACTTTGTACAGGATAGGCATTCTGCTGTATCTTTTCAAACAGCTTTAAAAGCTGTTTATTAAACACGCTATAAATGCTTATTTTTCCAAGAAGCACAAGCCATTTAATTATGTCATTTGTTTTGCCCTGCTGCCCTGAGACTTGGAGATGGCGTGTAGACATTTTGATAATGATCTCATAGAAGTTTTATAAATGAAAGCTTATTTCTGTAATGCTGATAAAAATAGTTAAGTGAACTGGACCTAACTGTTCTAATTTCCAGATAAATCCAATTTATATTGAATCAAATTATATCTCTTCTTAATTTTCACACATCAATTTTCTCTTTATCCCCTAAAGCCATGAATCAACATAACACTTACACATGGCATCAGAGATTTTGTATCATATCCATCCTTATTGCTTCTTTTTGTTCGTTTAAATCTCTGTCACCAGGACAGGGTCTGGCTATGTTCTACTTGGTGTTTCACTTAGTTCCTAAAGATAAATACAGTTCAAGGATGCACTGAGGAATGAACTTTACTTAAACTGATTCTCTAGGGAAGCTACAGTGCACACCACCATTTCAGGTGCTTCCTTATTCTAAATACTCATATTTAGCCAGTAATCTTTCAAAACCCTTAGTCCCAGTGCCCATAGAAACACTGATAGTTGGTTCCCTTGCCTCTGCTGATAAGGCTCATCCATGAAATAAGTGCTTAAAATTTCTTCCGTACGTTGACTTAGATCTCTCTAACTTCCATTAAGCATTCTTTTTCTTTCATTCTAACTCTGACCTCTGGACATTCATAAATAAATTTATTACAAAGTCCCCTTTCTCTCACTTATTTGCTCCTATTTTCATCTTATGCCCAGTTCCATCAATGTTTTTACATCCTCTGATGAAGTTTAAAGTTGGAGTTGGAAGACATAGGAACATTATTATCTTTCAGTTATTGCCAGAGTAACAACACTTTTGAGTGATTTTCAAAGCACTTGAAAAGTGATCTCAAAGGAAGTGCCTTTTTTTCAGAATGATGAGTTCACGCTTCAGTTGCCTTTTAATACCTGCATGTCCTGAACTCAGGGCTTCCCAGGTGGCGTTAGTGGTAAAGAACCCACCTGCCAGTACAGGAGACTTAAGAGACTTGGGTTCAATCCCTAGGTTAGGAAGATCCCCTGAAGGAGGGCATGGCAACCCATTCCAGTATTCTTGCCTGGAAAATTCTGTGGACAGAGGAGCCTGGCAGGCTACAGTCCAGAGGGTCACAAAGAGTCAGACATGACTGAAGTGACTTAGCACTCACACACGTCTTGAATTGAAACAGTTAAGTTCTGTTTATCCCATACTTTCTAATGACTCATCATGCGTACTTCTCAAGGCTTTTAATCATTAAGGTTGTTTAGGAAATGAATTTGATATGTGTAATAAGCCTTATTTTAAAAATCATCATTGCTTTCTTGAAGATGAGGCAATGAACTTATTAAAACCACACAATTAACCTAAGTAATGTAAGTAGTGCCCAGGGACTAGAAAAGTGACTGACACATAAAGGAACCTCAGTAAATATCAACTCAATCAGTAAATAATCATTTTAGTATATTCATTCTATTTTTCATTGGCTTGCTTTTTTGTTTGTTTTTCTTAGAAATCTGTGTTTTGGGGCAGACTCCAGGTGTTTGCTAGGAAGCATACGTATTCCCAGCCCAATCTGAGATTTGGTTTAGAAAGTCAGATTAGGTCTAGGAAGCTATAATCACCGAAACAATTCTGGTGATTTATTTTGCCAAATAATTTGTCATAATGTGTTTGGAAACTTGAACTAAAAATTTGTGAAATAGAAGCAAGAAGTAAAGCGAAAGTGTTAGTTGCTCAGTCATGTCCAACTCTTTGTGACCCCATGGACTGTAGCCGGCCAGACTCCTCTTGTCTGTGGAATTCTCCAGGTAAAAATACTGGAGTAGGTGGCCATTCCCTTCTCCAGGGGGTTTTCCCAGCCCAAGGGTTGAATTTAGGTCTCCTTCATTGCAGGTGAATTATTTACCATCTGAGCCATCAGGGAAGCCCTCTAAGAAGCAGAGGATATGTAAAAATAGTCGAGATTGAGACAAATATTTGTGGCTAATGAAACTTTTGCATGCCTACTATTTTTAAAAATTACTTACTTGATACTTTCACATTTATGCTTCTGACACTCCCTTGAAGAATTTAAAGGGTCTGTGACAGCTCAGGCTAAAGTATCAAAAAGAGAAGAAAAATCTTTAGTTGTGGTGGCCAGGGCTCCAACGAATTTATAATATAATCGAGGGAGAGGCTTAAGTTTATATAAATTTAATATGATGAGTAAATATTATTGTACTGAAGATTTGGACTTTTATATTTTATTTTATTTCCCACTTGTAAAAGAAAGATCACGGTGATCTCCAAAATTCTTTTCTTTATATTTTCAGCATAATTATCCAGATCATTTTTTCTCCTTCACTGCACTATATAACCTTCTTGAAGGAAACATATTTATGTTCAAAGGCATTATTTACTGAGCCTAAACAAATTACCTGGAAATACTAGGTTATGTGTTTCTGCCTGCCTAATTACAAAAGGCAAAACAGTTAGGTCGAAGCACCTTAGTTGCTAAGTATTTTCTTTATACTCTGCTTTTTGCCATCATATGTCAGTAAGTTTGGGTAGCACCACTCCTTGCCTGAAAGAATTCAAATCGTTGCTGATGGTCTTCATAGCAAGGTCAACTGAGTTCCATACTTGGCTTGTGTCTTCAAAAATTCATAAGTGATCATGGAGGTGCTAAAGCACAGTTAGCTTTCCAGGAAGGGTAGATATATGACCTTCAACATTTTATTTCATTTTATAATTTTATCTTTCATTTTATCAGTCCTTTTTTTTTTTTTTGGAAGCATGAAGATTTGGACTTCCCAATCTCAGATTGGGTTGGGGATGCATATGCAAACACCTGGAGTCTGCCCCAAAACACAGATTTCTAAGAAAAACAAACAAAAAAGCAAGCCAATGAAAGGGAAAGGGAAAGTAATTTTCCCTTTCAAAAAAAAGCCTATATTCTGGAGGAAATAAATGGAAACTGAAACATGGGAAATTTGAAGCATTTATAGAGAATGAATAAAAGAATCCCTCCTTAGTTTCATAATGTTTACCAACCATAGGAGTGACTCAAATTAACTTCATGTTCTATTTAAGGTGATAGAGTGATCTTATCGTAAAAAAAAAAAATCATATTTGTCCGTGTGTAGTGAAGTGAAGTCACTCAGTCATGTCCGACTCTTTGTGACCCCGTGAAATGTGGCCTCCCAGGCTCCTCTATCCATGGGATTTTCCAGGCAAGAGGACTGGAGTGGGTTGCCATTTCCTTCTCCTGGGGATCTTCCCAACCCAGAGATCAAACCCAGGTCTCCCTCATTGCAGGCAGACTCATTACCATCTAAATCACAAGGGAAGCTATTTGTCTATGTGTCTCCACTATGTAATAAGGTCCAGAAAAGTTTGACAGGGTTTTTGGGTCTGAGTGCAAATTGAAAGACAGCTTTGCTCTGAAGGTAAGGACTCATCCTTCCCATTTGCTGGCCATGTCTCTTGTTTTAAAAGAAAAACCGGGAAGCTGTTCTGCACTTCATTGAAGACCTATCCATCTGCAGAGTTTGCTGTGAAGAGCTGTGTGGTTTGCTGACTCAGGAATGGGACATGTATGATCCTCGGCTTCCTTGCCTGTCGCACAGTCTCACAAACAGACTTTGAGGGAAAGTTTTCAACACTTTGGAAGCAATATATTTTAATGCATAAATTATTATTGTGATAAGAACAAAAATGAGGTATATGACAGTGCTGCCAAATGCTTTTTCCAATCTGTGTAGCTCTAAAACCTTCATTTCCACTACTGGGAGAATGAATTCAGTTAATTATTCTGAATTGTATCATCTTCAATAAAGTGCAAAGGTAATAAGACTCTCCACACCAATGTGGTATAATCAAAATATTTCAATGTTAGATCCCATTTGAATGATGAGGCTGATGAATGGTAATTCTGTAAAGGAGTGTAGTCCTCTGTGGAAAAGGGTTGGAGGCCAGGTTCTACCATGAGTGGCCTTGAGAAGACAGGGCTGAGGAGATAGGCAGAGAAATAGAGGTCATTGCTCTTTTCTAGTTGGCATCTCTGGAGAGCACATGAAAAAGCCCACTTGAGTTGCAATAGTGGTGTTATGGGAGACGCTGGAAGCAGAAGAGAGGCCATACCAAAAACTGAGCATTTTATATCTCAGGTACATTAAAGTAACAGCTCCAAAAAAATCAAGGAAGTGTAAGACCAGGAGGCTGGAGTATGGAAAGAGCACTGGATGTGTTTGGAGAACTGAGTTTCATGAAAAGGGAAGGTGGGTTTATTAAGTTCACCTGGGATACTTCATTCTTTGTTTTCCAAGATTTGTTATACCTTCAGAAGAAAAAAAAAAGGAAAACACCCTCTTAACTTTTGTTCAATTCCATCAGTGAAAGAAGTGAGGGAGAATCCTGGCTTTGTAGATGGAAAGCAAGAGCTGGTGCTGAGGAGCGTACTGAAGCTGATAAACTCCGTTTCCTCTTCTCCTCTGCTCCCTGTGTGGTTTGGCCTTCCCCTTTTGCTGTTTGCCCTTTCTTACCACCTGCCTTATACTCTCAGTCCTCTCTGGTGACAGTGGGAACCTAAAACCTTCTCAAGGTCAGGAGTTGGCGACTTCCTGTGCTAATTCTCATGGGAGTATTTATACTGTAATCATCTTCCAGGAATAAGACAATGAATCATTTATGGAGTAAATCATGAATGGTAGATTTTCAGGCATCAGTATAATTTTGGGGGAGTTATTTGACTTTTTGCTGCTTCCCATTTTATACCAAATACAGTGACTTTCAACTCAATGTACTCTTTTAAAAAATATTGATTGATTAATTGATTTACCTGACTGTGCTATGTCTTAGTAGCAGCATGTGAACTCTTAGTTGTGGCGTGTGGGATCTATTTCCCTGACCAGGGATCAAACCCGGGGCCCCTGTATTGGGAGCATGGAATCCTAGCCACTGGACCCCCAGGGAAGTCCAATGTACTCTTATTATATTGATTTATCTAATAAACATTACCAAGTGTCTGTTAATATACAGCAGGCAAAACTCTTCACACTTGAAAAACAACCATAAGATAAACATTGGTTCCTTCAAGGAGCTTCTAGTCTAGAAAAGGAGGAAAGTGCTGCCATAAAACTACAATAAAGTGTGAAAAGAGAAAAGAAAAGCAGATCCAGTAGGAAGCCCTAACGGGACAATTGTAGCCACAGAATGTGTTCATGGAAAAGAAAATATCAGAGTTGCATTTTGTGTAGTGATATGAACCCAGTGAACATAATTGAAGAAGGGAGTTTTGAGAATGGGGAGAAGTATGTATGGACCTAAAAAGGCTTAGGGACTTCCCTAGTGGTCTAGTAGTTAAGACTCTGTGTTCCCAAAGCAGTAGGCATGGTTTTGATCCCTGGTCAGAGAACTAAGATCCTGCATGACAAAAAAAAATTAAAAAAGGTCTTAATGAGCACACTGCTTTGCAGGTCATTAGGCCTGAGTCAAATGTGAGCTATTGGGGGAGATAAGGGTAAGAACATAGGCAGGAGGGGACCTGTTGAGGGAGAGTAATGACTAGTTTAGGATCTATGACTGCCCCTGCTGAAAGCCATCAGAAAAGTTCCAACTTAATCACCAGCTCTAGTCTCCTATATATCACTTAGCCAACTATGAAGATTTAAAACTTTTGAATACAGGGAAGAGATACAGATTCAATTTAATTGCAGCTTTTTCATTTGCCTAATTTCCTTCAATGTAAAACAAGTTTATACTGTGTTTTGTGAATTATTTAAAATATATGTACTTTTCCTCTTGTGTCCAGATTTATGAGTGGATGTGAAGGAGCCTGATGTTAAACATATGTGTACATTCATTTTTGAAAATCAGGAAACTGGAGAGTTACTGTTTCCTGTAGGAACTTCTAACAGAAACCCAAAAAAGTAATACAATGTGCCAGAAAGCTCAAGGGAATATATAAAAGTAAATTGCAAGGCAGAGAACCCTGGCTACCCAAAGGAAGATAACTTTCTCTTTAAAATTCTATCCTCTGTGTCCCTAATAAGATAGGCTCAGTGACTGACTCAGGACCATTTACGGACACCCAAGTTTCTTTTGCCCCCTATACTAGAAACATAAATCTTGTTTGTCCAATAAAGACATGTAAGGCAGAAAGTTATGATAGTATCCTCAATATCTTAAAGTTAGATGTGTCAAGACATTGGAAGACATCCATCTTCCCTGTCCTGGCTACTCTCTGGTTTGTCCTGAGGGGCTGTGGCATGTGTTTTCCTTGAAATTTTCAATAAAAAATCAGAAAATAATTTCTTTTGGATCATCAAACTTTCCCAGCTGAACTTCTTCGAGGTTGACGTGTAGAGACAATTAAACAGAGCATTTGCTCAGTTTACGTGGACATTGTTATTGCAGCATTTGTCCCTTTCCTGACAAATTGCATTATGCCTCTGCCCTCTGAACCATTAGAAGGTCCAGAGGGAATCAGGTGGTGATGAGGAGGGGCCACTCTCACACTTGTCAACCCCAAGGCAGAGCCAGGCTGAACCGCGAACTCCCTTTGATTCTTTACACTGGTGACTGTGGTGGGGGCTGTTTGTGTGGGATACACATTTGAATGCTGTCATTTGCCTCTGAGCAGAAGGTCATCATCTCTTTAGTGTTCAGAGTGAATGCGATACCCCCAGATTTGTTCAGTAATTGCCCTGATTTCTGCCTGGGGCTTGACTTTCTTCTGTCTAAATGTTGCGTCCCCTAACACGCTCCCCCATTACTAACAAAGTGCCTCTTTCATTTGCTCTGGGCGGTAGCTGCATCAACTGCCTGGGCTTCAGTTCTGAGGCTGATTCAGCATCACAGACTTCCCTTTGTGAGCATCTTGCCTCTCTTCCCTCTTCTTCCCCCTCCTCCAGGAATTGAAAAAAATAATAGGGGATTTCAGTTAATGCTGAAACATCCGTTGAATTCTAAAGGAGTGGAGTTTGTAATGAATGCACAAAAGTAAGAGAGGACAGGTAGCCCCTTGAATGAAATCTGTTCCTCTTCTCTTTTTTATTTTAAAGCTGTGACCTACTGTGGGAGGCCATGTATTTGGAGTGATACCCAGGACAGTATAACCCAGTGGATTACGATGGTTTTTAGGAACTTGCAGATGTTTGTTGAGAGGTGCATTAGTACCTCTTCCAGTGTGGTCTAGGGTATGATGTCCCAACTTCTCTGAGAATCAGTTTGTCATCTGCAAAGTAGAGGCAATAATACCCATCTTACAGACCAGGAACAAATACAACATATATGTAAGGTACTAACATGATGTGCTAAGCACCCCAAAACTATCGACAGTCACCATTTTCATTGCCATGGTTGTTTTTCTACTTATGCTATGACCATGCGCTCTCTATAAGGATAGAGTTAGGAGTCAGCTGGGAGAACTGGGGGCAGGGGGAAACTTCTCTATGAAGTCCACAGAGCTTGGTGAAGCCCATCCTTTGCCCCAGGTCAGTTCTGGGTGCACACAACATTGCCTCTGCCCTTGTGGGCCACACCCTCTTGTGGCAGGTAAGGGATAGATCATAGTGGACTCCAGAGCCAGTCAGTAGGTAAAGGGAATGCTTGTTAGTGTGGTGAGTGCTATGAAGAGTAAAGGGGGCTGAACTAGTGCATGGAGTGGGTGCTTGAGTTAGTTTGGCTGGTCAAGGAGAGTCTCTCTGAAAGCATGGTGTAAAGCTCCCTAACCTGACACATATAGAATCCCTTTCAACATCAAAAAACTTGACAACCTCCACAAACTAAATAGTGGTACTTTCAATTTTCATTAGTTTGAGAGTACGCAGAAATAAAAGGCTATTGGGAATTCAGTTAAAAATAAAAAAGACCCTTATACACAAATGTGTATTTTATTTATCAGTGCAAGATCCATGTATATTTGAAAAGTACATATGTGTATAGGAAATGTTATTGGTTATTCTGAGTCACTTAGGTTACTTGAGGCCAGTATGTCGGAATCACTGACAGAGTGGAAAAAGGTTTGGGTGGGAAAGATAGGAGACCTGAGCCCTATTTTCTGCTTTTTCAAAAACTATGATGCATGTGTGCTAAGTGACTTCAGTTGAGTCCAACTCTGCAACCCTATGGACTGTAGCCCTCCAGGCTCCTCTGTCCATGTGATTCTCCAGGCAAGAATACTGGACTGGGTTGTCATGAACCCTGTGATTGAACCCATGTCTCTTATGTCTCCTGCATCAGCAGGCAGATTCTTTACCACTGGCACCACCTTGGAAGCCCCTTTCAAAAACTAAACAAAGAGCAAAAAAGCCAGTTAACTTTTTTGAATGTTTCCTCATTATTGGAATGAGGATAATAACATCTGTCATTTAACCTCCTAATGATTGTGTGAGGTAAAACTAATCTGACAGATAGGAAAGTTCTTGCAAAGCATTTGAAATTATGTGAAGATACAAGTATTAGCAATGGCTTCCAATAAGAAATTTTAATAATCTAGAATGCAGTTCAATTGTTAAAAAAACTAATTTGTCAAACTACCTATTTCATCTGCCTTTGTGTGGATTAAGGTCCCAAGAAACTATACTGGCATCAGCTGCTTTAGCCTGTGTCTGTTTCTCTAAATGATGTGAATGTGGGTCAAGTCATGGGCTCCGAAGGGTAAATAGATTATTATCCTCAACTGTATAATCTTTGGGGAGATTATACTATGTAGGCTACTTAAATGCTGCAGAAGTGATATACTTGAAGTAGCTAGAAATGTCTCTTTCTTTTTCTCTCTCTATATGTGTGTGTGCTAAGTCACCTCAGTCATGTCCAACTCTTTGCAACCTTATGGACTGTAGCCCATCAGGCTCCTCTGTCCCATGGGATTCTCCAGGCAAGAATACTGGAGTGGGTTACCATGCCCTCCTCCAGGGTATCTTCCTGACCCTCAGATCGAACCTGCATCTCCTGCAGCTGCTGCATTGAAGGCAGATTCTTTACTACTGAGCCTCCTGGAAAGCAGCTCTCTATGTATAGATAGATATTTCTAGAAATTAACAATTTATTTAACAATACATGTATTTAACAATAATTTAGCAATGTAGAAGTATTTATTTTAATTTATATATTAATAAATGTGTAATATATTTTTATTAATATTATGATTGTCAATGGAGAAGGCAATGGCACCCCACTCCAGTACTCTTGCCTGGAAAATCCCATGGATGGAGAAGCCTGGTAGGCTGCAGTCCATGGGGTTGCTATGAGTCAGACACAACTGAGAGACTTCACTTTCATGCACTGGAGAAGGAAATGGCAACCCACTCCAGTGTTCTTGCCTCGAGAATCCCAGGGACGGCTGGTGGGCTGCCATCTATGGGATCGTACAGAGTCGGACACAACTGAAGCGACTTAGCAGCAGCAGCAAAATGATTATCAAATGTAACATTTTCAGACATCAAATAATTCCTTACCTATCCCTTTCAAGGGGTTTTCCTTGTGGCTCAGTGGTAAAGAATTCACCTGCCAAGCAGAAGATGCCGGTTTGATCCCTGAGTCAGGAAGATCCCCTGGAGAAGGAAATGGCAACCCACTCCAATATTCTTGCCTGGGACATCCCAGGGACAGAGGAGCCTGGCAGGCTACAGTCTATGGGATCACTAAGAGTCAGACATGACTAAAGCGACTAAACAATAACAACTTCCCTTTCAAATTTCAGAGCCAGCCACTTTTGAGTCTTCTGTTTTTTGGTTTTTTTTCATATCTGTTCCTAGATAAATAGTTGATTCTATTGTTTCTTTTCTAGTCATCCACGATTGACTTTCAACTACTGCAAACTGCAATTTATCTCTATTATAACTCCCTTTTCCATCCCACATGCTCCCCTCTCCTATCTCCCCCATCTGGTAGTGTAATACTTTTTGCTGCGTGACTGTATAGATCATCGTATTTATTTATTTCCTTGTACAATGTCTTGTTTTTATTGAAATGGTAATTGCTTTTTTGCGCCTCTCTGTGTTTTTTCTTTCTCTCTGTGTGTCTCTTTGTTCCTCCTGCACCTTAGATTTCTAAGTACTAATATTAATGTATCCCCAGTACTTAGCGACTTCACTTTCACTTTTCACTTTCACACATTGGAGAAGGAAATGGCAACCCACTCCAGTGTTCTTGCCTGGAGAATCCCAGGGATGGGGGAGCCTGGTGGGCTTCCGTCTATGGAGTCACACAGAGTCGGACATGACTGAAGTGACTTAGCAGCAGCAGCAGCAGTGCTTCCACCAAATTCTAAAATTCCTCCCAGCAAGGCCAAAGCATCATGTAATCTCTGCACTGTTCCTTGGAAACAATAGTTTAGGAACCCTCTTTCCTCTGTTCCAGATACATGGCTCTTGGTGCCCCTCCAGGCTTGCTGCACAGCTGTCCACCTAAGATCCTCTTTCCTGTTGCCCCATAAGTATCCTCTGCCTTTATTGGACATTCTGTCTCTTGAGATACCTCATTTCTTCTTGTCTGGTTTGCTTTTTAGTGTTAGTAAAATGCATCTGTTAGCCTTTTCTTAAGAGTAAACATGTGAAAGAGAAAAATTAAATTTTAGTGTCCTTTGTACATGTGAAAACATCTTTATTCTCTTCAGATCGTCAGTTGGTGCAATGCTGTATAGAGATTTCTAGATTAAAAACTTTATTATCTAAAGTCTTAGCTTTTAATGGGCTTCCCTGGTGGCTTAGCTTGTAAAGAATCTGCCTGCACTGTGGGAGACCTGGGTTCAAACCCTAGGTTGGGAAAATCCCCTGGAGAAGGGAACGGCTGCCCACTCTAGTATTCTGGCCTGGAGAATTCCAAGGACTGTATAGTCCATGGGGTCGCTAAGAATTGGACATGACTGAGTGACTTTCACTTCACTTTCAGTTGAGTTCAGTTCAGTCGCTCAGTCATGTCCGACTCTCCGCGACCCCATGAATAACAGCACGCCAGGCCTCCCTGTCCATCACCAACTCCCGGAGTTCACTCAAACTCATGTCCACAGAGTCGGTGATGCCATCCAGCCATCTCATTCTCCGTCGTCCCCTTCTCCTCCCGCCCCCAACCTTTCCCAGCATCAGAGTCTTTTCCAGTGAGTCAACTCGTCGCATGAGGTGGCCAAAGTATTGCAGTTTCAGCTTTAGCATCAGTCCCTCCAATGAATATCCAGGATTGATCTCCTCTAGAATGGACTGGTTGGATCTCCTTGCAGTATAAGGGACTCTCAAGAGTCTTCTCCAACACCACAGTTCAAAAGCATCGATTCTTCGGCGGTTAGCCTTCTTCACAGTCCAACTCTCACATCCATACATGACCACGGGAAAAACCATTGCCTTGACTAGACGGACCTTGGTTGGCAAAGTAATGTCTCTGCTTTTTAATATACTATCAAGGTTGGTCATAACTTTCCTTCCAAGGAGCAAGCGTCTTTTAATTTCATGGCTGCAATCAGCATCTGCAGTGATTTTGGAGCCCAAAAAAACAAAGTCTGACACTGTTTCCACTGTTTTTCCATCTATTTCCCATGAAGTGATGGGACCAGATTTTAATAATTCATTATCTTATATCCTTTTTTTGTCTTACAACCTTCATCTGCTATATGTCTACTTTTCCATTCTCTGTTTTTGTGTGTGTCTGTAGCTTTTATGTTTTATCTTTGGAATTAGGCATTTTAGGAGTGAGGTACAACCATTCACTTATAACCAGTAAGTTGTATCTCTTTCATGAAACACCTAAAACATGCCCATTTAATGTCATATTTGTTGAATTTGCCATCGATAACCATTGAATTATTTTGATTTTAAAAGCAAATATTTGCATTTTTTAATGTTTTTTAATTAAATTGCTGAAAACATAATTTGGAGTGGACTAGCTTTAAAAAAATTTTTAAGAATTACTTTTAGTTAACAATTTTAACCACTAAAATTTAGAGTTACTTTCATTTTCCAGGAGCATATCACTTTCTCTTTGCTTGAGGTGCTTTATAAATTATACTCAAAAATTTAAACATGAAAATAAGGAATGAATATACTTTGTACATGTAGTAGGGTGGCTTAAAGGACTAAAAGAAGTCAAGGTTATGATCTATTTTTTGTTATATAACCTATTTTTTTGCCACATTCTGATAAATTTGGACCATGAACCAGGTCTGCCCTAGTTGCATCACATATCAGCCATGCCTAAACCACAGTTGTCAGGTTTCATTTTAGAGAAATGAGATCACGCCTGGCCCTAATGGAATCAAACAATAACTTTTCAGATGATTTCAAGGTCTTTGAAAAGCCTTCCATAGTACCTGCAGATCACGACATTATCTCTAAGAAGCTCATGCTATTTAATGCAGCCTATTAACTGGAAGACAGGCAACTTCTCACTCAACTTAACACTGTTATAGATGATGTATTCCAGCAGATAGTTTGCAGAGCGTTGGGAAGCAGTGAAATAGAACTAGTAAATTATTAATTTGGGAGTGGTGTTAGAGGTCAATATATTGGGAACTGAAGTAATCTTGGAATCATATCTTGATCTAGCATGTAAATGGAGTTGTTTCTGTTTTTCAGAACTCATTAAGACGAGAGTTTCTATTTTTTTTTCTACTTGGCTGACATCTTATATTTGCTAATGTCTATTTTTTTTGCTTTTGGCTAAATTCTATTTTTAATAAAGAGTCTGTCCTAGACCCCAGGCTTATGGCAAGCAAAGTATTTTACTAAATGATGAAGCATTGGTTTGTGTTCATTTTACATATATGGTAGCCTTCTATTGATGGCAATTGAAACTGTTTCCATTTAATGTGATTATATATGAAGTTTTATAACATTATAATATGAAGTTTTTACTTAATGAAGTGATTTCAACTTAAAAAAATCACAAATAATACTTCAAGGCAAGTGACTATATCAGAAATTGTGAACATTCAACTAAGATTTAGTTCACAGGATGAGGGTAGGAGGCTTGGACTTTGGTTCTGTCTACAGCAAATGTATGACATGGGCTTTCCTGGTGGCTCAGACGGTAAAGAATCTGCCTGCAATGTGGGAGACCCAGGTTCAATTCCTGGGTTGGGAAGATCCCCTTGAAAAGGCAACGGCAACCCACTCTAGTGTTCTTGCCTGGAGAATTCCATGGACAGAGGAGCCTGGTCACATAGAGTCAGACATGACTAAGTGACTGACACTTTCACTCTCATAGCAAATGTAAGACACGAGTAGGTCATCTAACTTCTTCATCTAAAATGAGGCATCAGACCAGATGTCTTATTTTTAAACCCCTCATATTTCTTAAATTTCCTGCATTAAAAGATTTTTTTTTCTGACCCTTAATATGTTTATTGCTTGTTTTTAGTTTGGTGCATCTGCGGAGGAGTGAAAAATTATGAAGAAGCTGATGATAACCATCAACAGCATTCCACTAAGGAACAGAGGAATGATAAAAGAGCAAACTAGCTTTATTTGTTCATAGAATTTTAGAGCTGGTAGCACCCTTAGCAAACATAAAGACTAACTTCCCCTGCCAACATTTGTTTAATAAATGAGAAAACTGAAGTATTTCAGAAAATTAATGAAACTCATTATCATACAGCTTAGTAGTTAAAGGCAAAAAACAGCCTGGAACCTTGGACTTTGGCCTAGAACCTTGGGTTCATTTTGTACCTCTTCATGTGACATCATTATGGTATTCTGATATGATTTTCTCAAACTTGTCAAATTTAAGAACTGTGGCTCATGCCAGGATGCTGAATTTTTTACATCCAGTACAATCAGAAATGAAGCAAAGCTCAGCCAAGTGGGCATTTAAAGAATCGTGTGCTCTGCTTCATCCATACCAGCACTTTGTAAAAATACCTCAAGACTACTGATTTTTTTCTAACATATTTTTGAGTGCATGTGTGTGTGCTAAGCTTCTTCAATCATGTCTGACTCTTTGCAACCCTATGGACAGTAGCCCATTAGGCTTCTCTGTCCATGGGAATTCTCCAGGCAAGAATATTGGGGTGGGTTGCCATGCCCTCCTCCAGGTGTTCTTCCCAACCCAGGGTTCAAACTCACGTCTCTTATGTCTTCCACATTGTCAGGTGGGTTTTTTAGTACCACCTGGGAAGCCCTATATTTTGGGGTAGTTTTGTTCAAAAATAGTCTGTTTCCCTTCAGTGGTTAGATCTAAATGAAATATGAGGGGGTATAATCAGAATCCCTTCCAGGAGAACATATGAAAATGAGCAGATATTGTAAATTACTTCAAAATTGTAAACAGTTTCAGTGTTAATTTGTTTTCATAGTTGGTAGTATGAAATAAGTTATTCTCAAGGAAAAACAGAGGAGGAGAATGTGTATGCACTTTTTTATATTTTCCTCCCAGTCCGTTAGTATCTATTGACTCTTCATCAATTTAATTACTGTGTCATCTATGTCTAATGTGCTTGCCACAGAGGAGGCTAAGTAGTTTCCTTCCCCAAAGTAGCTTTCTGTTGCTAGAAAGAGGTCCATCTATGAGCCAGGCTCGCTGCTTTAGAAATATGCTCCTATTGATCACAAGAAAGAACTTTAAAAATTGACTCGAGAAACATTACTGAAGAAACATACCAGCATTTCCTTCTTTAGTCATGACCTAAAGCAAATCCATAGAACAGTGCAGTGACATAGAAACTGAGGGAAATGGAAAGAGATGGACTTGGGCTAGAAGAAAAAAACTTGTGAAATAGCAGTTGATCAGCAGCTGACAATGAGTATGGAAAATATGTATTTGTTTTTATTTCCACAGTAAAAGTGTTATATTTAAAATATTTATATTGACTCCCAAAGGGGAGCTCTACTACATTTGAAATATAGTAGAAATAAAACAAAAATATCTATTAGGAAATATTTATTGAAGACTATTGACGTCCCTGTGTAGAAGCTTTCCACAGCTTCCCAATGTCTGTGACATTAAAGGCCTTCTCTTAGAACTTCATGAGCTTCTTCCCAAGTGTGAATCCCAACCAAGCTGACATGTGTCAGAACGTACTCCCAGTCACTCTACCAATACATTTTTGCTCAGGTTGTTTCCTGAAATGTTCTCTTCCCTGCCGACTCCCTAGCTCTTAGTTTTGAAATGTCATTAATACTGACAGGCTTCTTTAAAGACCTTGCTCTAAGAAGCCTTACCTGATTCTCCCAACTAGATGCAATCTTTTGCTCCTTTTTAAAATTTTAATACCTACTGCATTTACTCCTGCATTCCACTTATTAATTATTGGTGCCCTTGTCTAATTCTTTCTCTCTGCCTTTAAGACTGTGAAGTTCTTAAGCTCCTGAGCATAGAAGTAATTTATACTCATAAGGTTGAAAAGTTATCTTAAATACCTTACACTGTATTTTTTAATTGCTATTTAATACATGAAAAGGTAAGTAACCCCAAATTTAGATCACTCTTAGGATCATAGAAAAAATGTCCAAAGGACATTTAGCTTAGTTTTTAACTTGAGGGGAGAATAAAAGAAGCAATGTATTTAGACTCAGGGACTTTAGAGAAATTGCTGCCAATATATCAGGATTTCAAATAGGTTTAGAAGGATTTAGGTAAGTGTAGGTAATAATCTAGATATGTAGCCTGAACTAAAGTGGAGAAGAGGAAAGTATAGGGTCCAACCATGAAATAGATAGTAAATATGTGCTATAATATATTTATATACTAACAGAGGGTTTTATAGTTTATAGGTTGTTTTTGTGTGTATATAATCTTTGTCCTCAATAACACCCTGTAACACTTAAGTACTATAACACTTTAAGGCCATCTGGGATTATCTGTTTATTCCTCTCCCCTTTGGTCTTATGTCATCAAAAACAGGGAGAAGCAATTGTGTGCATTTTTATTCCCCTTGAGGCTAAGCAGTTCTTCAAGAAATAAACAAATGGAGATTGATTGTGCCTATTATACAAAATAAGTCCCTGAGAGAAGTGTGCTTGATCACAAAGCCCAGATTTAAACATAGGTCTTCTCTGTCCATGTCCAGAGCTCTTTCTTACATGTCAAGGCTTCTGTGTGCCAAGAAAGCAAGGCCAGGGTAGAAGAGAGAAATATGGAAATACAGAGCTGATGAATGCTACACAGAGGGTAGGATTCATTTGAAAATTATATCCAACAGAGTGAAACACAAGTGATATCTTTAAGTTGAATAATAGCAGTAAGCATTCTGAAAAAAATTAGCAGGAGGTAGAGGTGGTGTTATGTGAGCACGTTGCATTAGTAGTATTACATTTCACAAAATGAATAAAACTACAGATTATACATTTTTAGAACCAGTTTTTAGGGAAAAACTAGATAATTAGTACCTGAAATTACATAAAGATGGGAGAAAAACTATTTCTCAAATCTCTCTACTAATGACTGCTGTCCACATCTTCCAAAACCAACAGAAGACACTACTTTCAGATGCTATCCTTGGCATGCTTCATCATTCTCTGATATCCCTGACTTTCAGTTAAAAATCAGTATTTCTTGAATGTCAACTATACATCTAGAGAATACGCAAGTGAAAGCAAAATTGTTCCTGGCCTCCTATGAGAAGTCCTCATATCAGAGAGTTTTGCGTGTTCAGGTCTAATTAGCCTCATCTCTTTTGAGCCCTTGGCCACTTGTTCTGCCCCAGACACCAGCAGGGGTCCACCCCAGCCTGTCATGGATGAGAACTAGGATAAAAATATCTGAAGAGACACTGAATGTGCATGTTGAATTCTTTGTTTTGCTATCCAGTCTGTTTTTTTTTCCAGTATATTTTCTTTCTTTTTATTTTTTATTCTTGGTTGCACTGGGTCTTCATTGCTGCACAGGCTTTCTCTAGATGTGACGAGCAAGGATTACTCTTCATTTTGGTGCTCAGGCTTCCTATTGCCATGGTTTTTCTTGTTGTGGAGCACAGGCTGTAGGTGTGAGGGCTTCAGTAGTTGCAGCTTGCAGACTCTAGAGCATGGTCTCAGTAAGTTATGGCAGACAGGTTTAGTTGCTCCGCAGCATGTGGAATCTTCCCAGACCAGGGATTTAGACCATGTCTTCTGCATTGGCAGGCAGATTCTTATCCACTGTGCCACTAGGGAAGTCCTATCCAGTTTGTTCTGTACTATTGGATAATGTGTTTTCTGAAACAGCTTTAAAACTCCTCCCAAGGAGTACACTCTAACTTATGCACACTGTAGTACCCTCAATTTTTAACAACTTAAAGCCTCCCAATCAGAATATATATTGAAAAGAAAAATACATCTAAGATTATATGTCAAAGGAAAAAAATATTTCTTTTAATGAGAAATAAAAAAGGAAAACACTCTATCATCCAAAACTCAGTTGAAAAAGTCAGAATGAAAAAGAAGAAAGAAGATATTTGATGTTAATTTGGATGTAATGCAGTTGTATTAGTTTCCTGCTACAGTAAAAAATACCACAAAACTAGCAGTTTAAAATAACACACATCTACTGTCTCCGTTTCTGCAGGTAAGAAGTCGAGGTGTTGCTTACTGGCTTCCCTGCTCAGTGTCTACCAGGCTACCGCACAGTTGTCAGCCAAGAGTGAGCTCTCATCGAGGCTCAGTGGGGTGGGGAGAAAGATCCACTTCTTGGTTCCCACAGGATATTGGAATAAATCCTTTCCTTATGACTATTGGACCAAGAGCCATATTTCTTTCCTGTCTGTTGGTGAGATCTGCTCTCACTTTCCACCATCTGCCCACCACTCTTTGCCACATGCCCCTCTCAGACCATGACAGCCTCTTTCTTCAAAGCCAACACAGGGAGTCCCTATCTTCTCAGACAGAACCTTTCCTAATGTAATCTAATCATGAGAAAGGCATCCCATCAGCTTTGCTTATTCTGCTGGTCAGAAGCAAGTCACAGGTTTCTCCTGCACTCAAGGAAAGGGAATTATACAAGGATTTAAATCATTGGTATTAGTTTAGGATATGCCCACTGCAATAGTTTTGTCCATTTCAATGTGGATGTGTCAAAGATTGGTACCTTTTTCTATAGAAATTTTAGGAACAAAATTCAATGATAGAGAAGTTAACCATTATTTTAAGAAATATATTAAGTGAATATATGCAGGCATTGTGCTAGGATGGCTGGATGGCATCACTGACTCTGTGGACATGAGTTTGAGTGTACTCCGGGAGTTGGTGATGGACAGGGAGGCCTGGCGTGCTGTGATTCATGGGGTCGCGGAGAGTCGGACACGACTGAGCGACTGAACTGAACTGAACTGAAGGATAAACAATGAAGACAGTCTGTTTGGTTGGGGAACATACTTTAATGGGGAAGACTTATTATTACAAGCAAACAAACAAAAATCCTATTAATCTCTATAATTATAGTTTCTAGTAAGTTCTGAGAAGGAAAAGAACTGAGTTCTCAGAAAGAGATTAATGAAGGAAACCCACCTTGGGTGGGCTTCCCTGGTGGCTCAGACTTCAGAGAAACGGCTTGCAATGCAGGAGACCTGGGTTCAATCCCTGGGTCGGGAAGATCCTCTGGAGAAAGAAATGGCAACCCATTCCAGTATTGTTGCCTGGAAAGTCCCATGGACAGAGGAGCCTGGCAGTCTACAGTCCACAGGGTCTCAAAGAGTCAGACATGACTGAGAGAGGGTATTATGGGAGAGAATAAAAATCAATAAGCACCCTAGGCTTGGTGATGATGGCATACTTCCTTAAAGAAATGTCATCTGACCACCTAAAGAATGCCTACAGGTTATTCAAGAAGGAAAGGGAACTTTAGGTAGGAAGAACCATCATGCAAAAGCTTTGAGGCAGGAAAGACAAAGCCCATCTGAGAGACTGAAAACGATCAGGGTAACTGGAGGAGATGCATTGTGGATAGATGAGGATGGGGAGGTAGGAATGGGCTACAGCCCTTGATAAGGATTTTACATTTATCCTGAGTACACTGGGAATCTATTGAAGGGTTTTCAGCGGGGAAGTAACATGATCCAATTTGAAGACATTAATGGAGAACAAATATTTTGCACTTTTTTTTTCATCCTTAATAACTAGCGATTCTTGCCTGTTGCATGCAATACAATGTCTTTTTGTGAAGTTGTTGACAAGGTTTCCTGGTAGTCTCTAGGGAAGGCCCTACTTTAAGTAATTGCTATTTAATCATGTCTCATTTAACATTTTTAGAATACTTTTTTTTTGGCATGATCATTTCTGTGTCTGGGGATTTTTTTTTTCTTCTTATTTTGTACTGATTGCATTTGTGTTTTAGGGGCATAACATTGCAGGTGACATACTTCTATTCGTGTTTGTTACCCTGATTATGTTGAAGATGTTAGAAAGACCTGTGATATAAACAGCATGTTTAAAGTAAATTGACCTTATTTTGGAAGATTTCCATGGAGAAATACAGAAAATAAGTGCTATATTTTTTCCAGTATTATTCAGGGAATTCATGGAGTAAAATAATGCTTTCCATTTCCTCTTACTTACTTAGTTACTTGATAAACTGTATTTTTCCTGTGATTTTTATGTAATTAGTTCTAAAGCTGCATTTATATCTGAACGCCTTCTGTAGCAACCTCATTCCCACATAGAATTCACTGTTGGCAGAAAAAGGACATGCTGCTGAAGTATTTTTTCCTACCAATTAAATAGTGAAAACCATCCCACTGAGAAAGCACAGACTAAACTTTATCTCATTAAGAAAAAATCCAGATGCCTTGTTTACTTGTGGTTGAAAATCAATGCCCTATTGTCTTCTAGACATACATAATTTGCAACAGAAACAAGAAATAGGAGGTATGCATTCATTGCTCTGTCTAAAATAGTAATTAAAATGCAAGTTTTTTATTTTCAGATGGATAGTTTAAGAAAATCAGCAATGGTTTAGAATTATATAAACACTCAGTAGGGAGAATCCTTTGCTATGATAGAACTGTACTTACTCTTGTGCCTAGGCTGACACTCAAATAATTGTTGATTGAGTGATTGGATGAATTTAGACTTCTGACTTGCAGCTCTTATTCTCACTAATTTGGTAGAAAATTTACAGAATCTGGCAGCCAGAATTGGGCAGGATTGGTATCACAATCAAGGTAATCTTGGTTTCAACTCTGGTAAAATGCAGGACAGATTCAATTACTCAGCAGTACAGAATACCTTTCATTAAAATTATAAAGAGATAATTTCTTCTGATTACCCAAGTCATCTTGATGACCTAAGTAAATAGTTTTGATTATAACCATAGAATCCTTTATTTCAATTTGCTTATTGTTAGAGATATAAATTTTCTTCCTGCCTTTTGGAAGCAAGAATGTATGTTATCTACCATAGCATTTTACATAGGAAGCAAAAAAAAAGCTGCATTTGGCTAGTTCATTTTGGGAAATTGTGTCCCAAGGGTGCAATAAAGATTCCAATTTTATGAACAGATTGTAGAACTAGACACATTGAATTATGAAGATGGAGCAGAATGCAGACAATTAATAATAATACTACTCTAAAATATAGATGAGAATTTCAAAGAAGTTTTTCTGATAGTTTTCTCAGCATTGTGTGATGAAATCTTTACACTCTACCTTGCACAGCGCGGAGAGTTGGACACGACTGAGCGACTGAACTGAACTGAACTGAAATCCCCTGAAGTCCACCTCTAAAAATTTGAAGGGGAGTAGAGACTCATACGTTATTTCTTCAGTAGGTGGACATTTGTCCAAAGAACTGAATTTTATAGATGTTACATGTCGTGTACGCATCATGTACATTCATGTTCTGGGCATTCAATGACATAAATAGACTATAGACTAAAGCTCTCAAAAGAACTACTTAAGTTTCTACTTGTAGTATATGCTGTTGTCAACTGTACATTTTTCTATTTTGGCAGAATATATTTTGTGTTTATTTGAAAACTATTGTTAGTGAAATGTCTAATGAAAACTCAGGAGGAATATAAAGAAAATAAGTTCTTTGACTAGACCAGAATTAGCTTCATCTTTTAGGTACCTGTTTCCTTACTACCTTTATCTAATATTATTATTTAAAAATCATTAATGGAATGAGATTAACAGAAAAATAAATGTAAGTTCTCATGTCCATACTTGTTTAGTTGAAAATAATACTGATTGGCAAAGATTTAACTACAGCAGTTTGTTTTTTTAATTAATTTATTTATTTTAATTGGAAGCTAATTGCTTTACAATATTGTGGTGGTTTTTGCCATACACGACATGAATCAGCCACGGGTGCACATGTGTCCCACCATCCTGAATCCCCTCCCAGCACATTCCCCACCCCATCCCTCTGGATTGTCCCAGAACACCAGCTTTGGGTGCCCTACTTCATGCATTGAATTTACACTGGTCATCTATTTTACATATGGTAATATACATATTTCAATTCTATTCTCTCATATCGTCCCACCCTCGCCATCTCCCACATAGTCCAAAAGTCTGTTCTTTACATCTGTGTCTCTTTTTTGCCTTACATATAGGGTCATCATTGCCATCTTTTTAAATTCCATCAGTTCAGTTCAGTTCAGTCGCTCAGTCGTGTCCGACTCTCCGCGACCCCATGAATCACAGCACGCCAGGCCTCCCTGTCCATCACCAACTCCCGGAGCACACTCAAACTCATGTCCACAGAGTCGGTGATGCCATCCAGCCATCTCATTCTCCGTCGTCCCCTTCTCCTCCCGCCCCCAACCTTTCCCAGCATCAGAGTCTCAATTCCATATATATGTGTTAATATACTGTGTTGGTGTTTCTCTTTCTGACTTACTTCACTCTGTATAATAAGCTCCAGTTTCATCCACTTCATCAGAACTGACTCAAATGTGTTCTTCTTTATAGCTGAGTAATATTCCATTGTGTATGTGTACCACAATTTCGTTATCCATTCATCTGCTGATGGACATCTGGGTTGCTTCCATGTCCTAGCAATTGTAAACAGTTAAATGCAGCAGTTTATTAATCTTGAAATTTGGTAGACATTCTCACTTTATGTAAAGCACTTGGCTTTCTCAGAATCATAAGTGAAAACTATTTTATATTCATTGGAAAAATTCTTGCTTCCCACTTATCAAATCCCTACTTTTCCCTTCTGTGCTCTGCTCTTTCCCAGGGCACCCAGACAACACAGGTAGAATTCGCACCTTTTCTCTTCCTCCCCTTGCTTCTCTGGCACCCAGCCTCCTGGCTTCCCTGTCTGAATGCACTGAACCCATGGACTCTGCCATAGATCCTAGTGCATAGTACACAGGAGTTTGGTGAACGTCAGTGTCTTGAAGTTCTTTGGACCTCAGCTCCTTTATCTGTAAAGCAGGCATAATTACAATACTTACCTCACAAAGTATTTATGGAGATTAAATGAGCTAAATATAAACTAAATTAGTTAAATATTACATGTGAAACACTTAAGTTTGGCACACAGTATAATCATCATTACCCTTCTACAAATTTAAATGCCCATTAAAAGTGGAAGGTAGAGGTGTTTTCACTCTTTGAGAAAAGAAAACACAGGTCATCATTCTTTTTCATCTCGTAAATTTAGAAAATATTCCAAGTACCTTTGGAATCATATATCTAACACTTTTACAAGTGAGCAAACGGAGCTCCTGAGAGCCGGACTATCTTTACGAGATCACACAGCTAGTTAATGAGCACCAGATCCTGAATCCAAGTGTTCTGATACAAGTACTCATTTTCTACTCAGCAGAATCTCTTTCTTTCTTTGTAGATTCCCGGGGTCCTAAAGTCACAAACCCTCAGAATCATATCCTGTGGTTTATCTCAAGCTGAAATGCCTTGCCCTATTTATCAGTTACCTGTTTATAATAGTCTAATTCAGAAAATCACAAAGGCTGATTCAGAAAAATGAAGAAACTGCTTTGGGATGAAAGCTGCCCACATGCTCATTCCAGGTCAGTGAGATATAGAGACAGGGCCAGTTTCACCAGTGAGCCAACAGAAGTGTTGTTGGCCCCTAGAAGGGCCCCAGGCTTAGGTTAATGCTCTGCTGTTGCTGTCTTGAGATTCGTAGTATTTTTTGAGTAAGGAATCCCACATTTTCATGATCACTTGGCCTACAAATTATTTGCCCAGTCCTCTGATAAAGTGGTGGATCTTTGTGGTAAGTTCCTTGGTACTCTGGAAACTTTAGATCTGCTTTGCATGGAAGGAACTAAGATGCAAAACTCAGGACTATTAAATCCCTCAATTAGTACTTTCATTAAAGTGGCATGCTGTACAGTGTTCAAAAAGAGGGTTCTTTAGCTTTGATATGTCATTTAGGAAGAGAAAAAACTGCCCTGTGACAGCTGTATCCTTTTGACAGGTCATGAAGGAAAGTAAGACTCAGAACTCTGCAGATTTAACCTGGACTAATTCCTCTTGATCTCTATATAAAGGGGTTTGTTCTGATTTTTTAAAGATAAAGAACATAGTTTAACATATAAGAATAAAATGAATAGTGTTTTATTAGAACCTGTGCAGAAGATAAATTGCTTTACTGTGATGATAACCAGCACTTTAACCATTAACTGAATTAATGATTGTATTGGAAAAGTAAGACAATAACTTAAAAAATCACATAAGTATATTGCTAAAAGGCAAGTAACTTTGGACCTAACTAGCAGTTGGTTAGTTTTTCAATGTAGACAACTCAGAGCCCAAACTAATAGTCTACAGTACAAGGGGCTACATTTACACTGCTGTGAAGAGAGGCTTGGCCAAATGACCTGCCCACCGTGGAGGGCTCCTCCAAACCATTTAGCTTCTGGGCAGAGGAGGAGGGCTGAGGAAACAAACTGGTGGGAAATGGGGGGCTCACCGTGAATCTTTGCCCTTTGAATTAATTCTGGTTGACCTACTTGAGCAATGATTGAAGACTTTTTGATTCACTTTGCCCCCATTTATCCCCTGGTGAGCATGGGCTTTTTATTTTTTAATGAAACCATTTTCACAGCCTGTTGTTTTAGGTGTCAGCAATAGCAGATATTGAGGTAATTTTTGTTGTTGTTTTTCTTTTTCCCTTTTTTTTAAATCAATTTTTTAGTGCTGTTTATGCTGCTGAATTGCTTTGAACCAGCATCTTTCTGCAGAGCTTTATTTTCTGGCAAACAGCTGGATAACACTAACAAAGGATAAAAATAATCCCAGATAATAACAGATGAGAAAAAAAATACATAGCAAATACCTTTTTAGAATTATAACGGTATATTTTTGTCATCCCTTTTGATTTATGTAGAGAATCTGCTGGGAAATACTTGTCCAAGTATTGAACTTTTCTAGTCCAACTCATAGCCTATCTCTGGAAATCAATGGAAAAATATAACTTTATATTTTTTGCTATTAAGGTGAACACAGTTTATTTACTCCAGTTTTCATCCTTTGGCAGTCAGAGTAAGTAAAGGTCAATCCTTGTTCTACCAAGAGGAGTTTTCCAATTAGAAGCATTTTATTCATAGTACAAGGAGGGACTGGCTGTGCAGTTAAGTATCCTAGTTTGTGAGATTTCATTACTGCCTTTCAAAGGTTGCTTTAGTAGGATTGAAGGCACCTTCAAAAATTATTCATAATGCTTCTGGAGTGGACAGAAGTCTCAGTTAGATGGTTAGAAAACACCTGGGTACAAAAGTCAAGCTCAGCTAACTTAAAACAAATGGCGTAGCAATACTGCAGAGAATAGCAGATTTATTTCACTGTGTCAGTATGAGCTTCAGTCCATCAAAGCACCACTAAGGGCAGTGCATTAACAATACTCAGTACAGGTTTGCAGATAAGATGTCCTTAGCCACCCAGCCATACATATTCACTTATTTTTCTATTTCTTAATAAAGCTATGAGATAATGGGTTTTCAAAAGTGAGTACCATTATCATAACTTTAATCTTATTTACATTCAAAACTGTCCTCCAGGGTTGATGCTTACAGGAGAGACATATAGTAAGCTATCTTTAAAAAAAGATCATATAAAAATTGCTTTTGAATTCTGTTTTTTTGAAGCATCTATAATTTGTGGAATAGCTGGTTATAAAAAATTAGAAAATGACAATTTTAGGTTTTTAATTTCAAGTGAATAAATCATCATGGGAAGACAGTATCAGCATGCTAAATATTCTCTGTATAAACTTAGTAAAATGACACTCATGTTCATATGTCAGGTCAGTGTAGACAGTTAGAAACAGCAGTAATATTTCATTAGACCACAGAAATAATATTTAGAAGCAACGAAAATTTTAAATATTTGAAAATGTTAATGGAGCCTAGTAGAACTTCCTAGTCAAGTCTACAGTGTCAATTGGAATAACTGAAATTTAGAAAATACTCCAGAAGAACTTTAAGATATAAGAAGTTTCCCATGGACTTATCACTTCAGCCCACATAGTTGCATAAGCATTTTAAAAGAAGAGTTTTTGCTTCCTGTCTGGATATCCCTCCTTGATCCCTCCAACAGTGTTCCACAGTCAGGGAGGATGTTCAGGTCACAGAAGTTCCATCTTGGAAAATTCAGATTACTTACCTTCACTCAACATTTTGTTTTATCCTTTGACCTTCTTAAAATAATAACTCCTAATATATTGGTGTGGGGGAGGTAACAGGACAGTCAACAGGCATGACTATTAGATTCCTTCTGATCCATCTAATTCCTCCATCTGTTCTCCTCCCACCTTGCATTTTATCACAAAATGACACATAACAGAAGAGTAGTATAATAAATCTAAGCCTGTGACTTAACTGTGTTTCCCCAAGGGTAGAGATCCCTTCTGTTTCTTTTCTCTTTTGTTTCCAGGTTAAAGGGTGCATTTGTGGACATCTGATACTGTGCATGCTGATCTGAAGGAATTTCCCCAGGGGAATGTGAGATGTATATATCTTATTTATAGTCTCCTGGGAGATTTTTACTTTTAGATAGTCATAGTTAAATCAATATGGCCTTAGTCCTTCCTGCAATACAGGCAGATTCTTTACTGCTGAGCCACTGGGGAAGCCCAGTCTCAGTCCTTCCAAACCAGTAATATATGTTTAGCTAAATTGGTTTCTAAAAATCTCGTGAATTGAAATTCTCTAATTTTCTCTCTTGTGACATTTTTAATCACTTTGCAACAATAAGATTTTTATGGTAAAATAATGCATTAGAAAGTTGTTTAGATAATTCAAATTCTTTTAAAAATAGCTCTGTCAATTGTTTAAATTTTGCCAAAATCTGTACCATTTTTAGACTCATTAATGGCTAATCATTTATTGGAGTGTTTTCTTCTCACATAAAAATTGTATCAGTTATATACTTACTTTTTACTCATAGAAAATTTTAGATATAACTGTCTGCATACATGACTGGTCCACTGCTTCAGTCCTGTCTGACTCTTTGTGACCCTGTGGCCTGTAGCCCGGCAGGCTCCTCTATCCAAGGGGCTCTCCAGGAAAGAATACTGGACGGTGTTGCCAAGAAATAACTGTATAGTTACTCAATAATGAACCAGGTTTCTGGTGGGGGTGAGGAGGTCCTTGGTTGAAAATTGAGTAAAATTTTAGGCAGTTTAGTTCCCCTTATCTCAAAGATATAATTCTATTTAAAAAATTCATTAATTTTTCAAACCTCATTAAGAAAATATTATGAGTACCTATTGCAAAGTACTGTTTTTTCTCATGTAAAGAACAACTCACATTATAGTTTACAAAACATGGTAGGTGAAAAAGTTAAGAGGTTTGTCATCATTAAAATGGTTAGGCCACTACCTCCCAAATAGTTTTAAATCTGTATTTAATAGATATTCTTACTGAGTTCTAGGAATTTACATAGAAGATAAGTGGCGTTGACAGTGAAAGAAAAGGAAAGAGTGAGAGATATATTGGAGAGAAAGAAACGACAGTTCTCTGACTGTCTCACTCATCTCTTAGAAAAATGATTTATTATATGAAAATTGTTTAGCAAAATTTATGCAATTGTCAGAAAATGACAATCAGTATAATATACTGGAAAATGATTTAGCCTAGTTGTAGTCCTGGCCTCCCCATTTTCTAAAATGTGTCAATTGGACAACATTTATCCATTTCATGACTCAGATTTCTCTTCTGTCATTTCAGTCAGTTCATGTCCAACTCTTCGTGACCCCATGGACTGCAGCACGCCAGGCTTCCCTGTCCATCACCAACTCCTGGAGCTTGCTCAAACTCATGTTAGTGATGCCATCCAACCATCAAATCCTCTGTTGTCCCCTTCTCCTCCTGCTTTCAATCTTGCCTAGCATCAGGGTTTTTTCCAAGGAGTCAGTTCTTCGCATCAGGTGGCCAAAGTATTGGAGTGTCAGCTGCAGCATCAGTCCTTCCAATGAATGAATATTCAGGACTGATTTCCTTAAGGATTGACTGGTTTGCTCTCCTTGCAGTCCAAGGGACTCTCAAGAGTCTTCTCTAACACCGCAGTTCAAAAGCATCAGTTCTTCAATACTCAGCTTTCTTTATGGTCCAACTCTCACATCCATACCTGACTACTAGAAAAACCATCGCTTTGACTAGGTGGACTTTTGTTGGCAAAATAATGTCTCTGCTTTTTAATATGCTGTCTAGGTTTGGTCTCCTCTGTGAAAGGGACTAAAAATCCTGCCACTAGGTTGTTGTGGATTAAATATGGAAGGTGCTATGAAAAATGGAAAGCACTGTAAGAGTCAGCTTTTTAGAATCCATTTAAAATCATCTACTTTTAGAGCTAGAAGGAAACTTTGGGGATGATGAGCCTCCTCATCCCCATTTGGGAAATGAGAGAACCTGCCAGGGAAGTAGTGATCTTTGCTCCACATCACACAGAACTTGGACCTCAGTTCACACCTCTTGACTCCCTGTGTCATCTCATGTTTTACTTGTATGTCTGTTGATTGTTTGTTTTATTATATCTACTTTTAGAATGTAACCCAAATGATAGAATGCCATCAGGGCTATTAAGAAGTGTAGGGTTGTATCTTATCTCTTTTGAAAATGTAGAAGCCAAGAGTGAGAATTTATAGATTTTTTTCAGTGGCATGCTTCCTGGTTTAGAAGCTCTAGGGAGTGTGCCTGTTTTATATTACCTTGGAAATGTATCTTTCCTGGCTAGTTTCCAGCTAAGATTTTTACCAAATCCTGGCTTTAACCCACCAGTAAGTGTTGGAGCTTCCTGGGTAGCTCAAATGGTAAAGAATCTGCCTGCAATGCTAGAGATGGGGGTTCAATCCTTGGGTTGGGAAGATCCCCTGGAGAAGGTCCCCTGGAGAAGGGCATGGCAACCCACTCCAGTATTCTTGCCTGGAGAATCCCATGGACAGAGGAGCCTGGTGAGCTACTGTCCATGGGGTCACAAAGAGTCAGACACGACTGAGTGACTAACACACACAGTGTTGGAGCAGGGCTTCCTAGGTGGCACTAAAGGAAAGAACCTGCCTGCAAATGCAGGAAACATAAGAGACATGGGTTCAATCCCCGGGTTGGCAAGATTCCCTGGAGAAGGGCGTGGCAACCCACTCCAGTATTCTTGCCTGGAGAATCCCATGGACAGAGGAACCTACAGTCCATAGGATTGCAAAGAGTCAGACACGACTGAAGCTATTTAGCACACAGCACAGCACAGTGTTGGAACAATGGAATGAACCAGACACCTCCAAGTCTCCCAATTTCCCTTTTGTCTGGGGTGATTTATCTCCTGCTATTTAATAAAGAATGTGAGTGATGCCTCTTACTGTCCAATAACAAGAATGGAAATTATGATTGAGAAGAAAATGTTGCATTTTCATAACTGTTGGGGCACACTTTTAAACTATTTTTGAGACAAGCAATGCACTTTCAACTTTACTTTCTAGAACAGCTGTATCTAGTAGAACTATAATGCACACTGAACATGTAATTTAACATTTTCTTGTTGTCATTGTAAAAAAGTAAATGGAAGTAGTGTTAAAATTAAACTTAACATTCTTTTAACTCAGTTTATCTAAAATATCATCTCAACATGTAATCATTGTTTCAAAACTATTAATGAGATATTTTATATTCTCTTTTTTAACTTAGTTTTTGAAATCCACTGTTTATTTCATACTCACAACACATCTTAATTCAGATGCTAAATTTTCATTGGAAGTACCTGATCTGTATTTAATTTCATAAAATTTGCATATGAAAAATAACTTTGCACACCCTAAATATTCTGAAGATATTCTAAAAAATCCTTTTACTGGATTAAATATCAATTTAGCTTGTCAGTTATATTAGCCAGATTTTTAATGCTCAATAGTCACCATATAGGATAACACAGAAGCCTGTGCAATGCTCTTATTTTAGCTTATCCCTATTTAAGTGAGAGAAAAAGAGAGTCAAAAATCCACCTATCCATCTACTTTATTTTATTTCATTGACTAATGCTTTATTTTGTTGTGGGCAAACACCTTCTCCATACTTTCTATATAAATACTTAGATTTTCCTTTTCATACTGACTAGTAAAACATACATTATGAGAACTGATGGGAGGATAAATGTTGTGAAATTGCCTTAACTGTGATTGTTAGTGCTTGAATTGACCAGATTTCCTCTCTAACAGCTTTGAATGCTTTGTGGATTTGTATAACTGTGTGCCCTGCTTCATAAGTACTTTCAAAGTAACCTGCTTTGTTTCACTTGATCACTCTAGTATGGTTAAGGACAAATGTTTTGGAATAATAACAGGCCTACCAAATTGCCAACTGGGAGATACATGGAATATGCTTAGGGCAGCTTTTTGCAGCATTTCTTGTACCTGGCAAACCATTTTAGAAAAAATGTTTAGCTTCACAATAGATTCTTAACTAGCAGATTCTAGAAAATACTTTTTATATAATATATAGGCTTATTAGTTACCATTACTTTCTAAAAAATTCAGGTTCTGAAGCCATGTAGAGAGATGGCATAACAAAGTAATCAAAAGCATGGCTCATGAGTCAGGCTGGCTGTGTTTGTATCTTGATTCCACTATGTATAAAATATATAAATCTGTGCAAAGTTACTTCACCTTTATAGGCCTTAGTTTTCTCATTCTAGAATGGAGATCAGTATTGGATTTACTTAATAGGGTTGTTAGAGAACCAAATGAGAACATATCCTCAACCCTATGCTTGGCACAAATAAGTGCTCAGAGTATGAATTTTTACTGTACAAAACTGCTGCAACTATAGGTATTGTCATACTTTAAACCCATTTCCAAAGGTTAAAAAGAGGAACAGTATATGCTGTATGTAGCTGTAGTGAAGAAAAGTCAAAGTGTATAAATCCTGAAGAGTGGAATATCAAAGTGAGGAGTTTCCAGTTTCATTTTTTTTCTTTTGAATTAGTGTATAAGTTCTTTCTCCCAAGACGTAAAAGGACTGTTCATCCCTTTCATTGTGAAAATTTTGCTTTTCTTACTTGTTCCTGGGTGACTAGTTTGCATCTGTTTTGAAATAAGACTTTATAAACAAATTCTCAAAAATGATTCTATAAATAATAGATCAGACTTTTAATCAAGGTAGGGTTTTATGTTCTGAAAATTATAGCAAAGATAAACATCATGAAGTACATTTGCTAGTTTTATGTATTGCCAGATTGGTAAATTACTGTACTTTTTTTGCTGTCCTTTTATTGTTGTTGTTGGTTGTATTTTAATTTACATCATTCTTCATGTTCCTCAACTCCTATTTCTCATAACTCTTTTCTGCATTATTATTATTAATGTGACATTTGTTATGTTTATAATGTTTGCATAAAAATAGATCATCTCTGCTAGGTAGTTTTCAATGTTAAAAGCAAATGTACTTACTCATTGACTATGAAAAATATCCTTCTGGAACAAATATAGAACCATCCATCTCTTGAACAGAATTCTTATGGGCTTTGCTTATCTACCTAACTACCTTGAAAACATAGCTTGGAAATCATTCCCATACTTTTGGGGAGCAGTCAGTCATTTAAGTATTTCTACTAAACAGCAAAATCCTTGAGATAATCAGGTTGTTACAAGTAAAAAGGGGGTTTTTGTTACCTTAAGTGAAAACCAACACTGAACCAATGTTTAAGATGCATTATTGTGGGCAGAAAAAATCTTACTTTGCTCTTTGACAGGGTTAGTTATAAAAGTTCATAGTCAGGTCAGCAAAGGAAGAAACAAGGTTTTAGAATATATTTGGCATTTAAAAAAATATTGAGTTGTTAATTTTGTATGTGCATGATGTTTCAGGTCACTTTCTTTTTACTTACATTTTGAAAGTGGAACTAAGTCAGAAAGTGACACAAAATTAGAAATGTCAGGATATTTAACTAGATGAAGGTGAAAGAAAAGAGTAGAAAAAGATGACTTAAAGCTCAATATGGTAAATAGTTGGGGGGAAAATGGAAACAGTGGCAGATTTTATTTTGCTGGGCTCAAAAATCACTGCAGACAGTGACTGCTGCCATGAAATTAAAAGACACTTGCTCCTTGGAAGAAAAGCTATGATAAACCTAGACAGCATATTAAAAATCGAAGATATCACTTTGCCAACAAAGGTCCATATTGTCAAAGCTGTGGTTTTTCCAGTAGTCATGTATGATGTGAGAGGTGGACCATAAAGAAGGCTGAGCACCAAAGAACTGATGCTTTCAAACTGTGGTGCTGGAGAAGACTTTTGAGAGTCCCTTGTACAACAAGGTGATCAAACCAGTGAATCCTAAAGGAAATCAATCCTGGATACTCTTGTAAGGACTGATGCTGAATCTGAAGCTCCAACACTTTGGCCACCTGATGCAAGCAGCTGACTCACTGGAAAACACCCTGCTTCTAGGAAAGACTGAAGACAAAAGGAGAAGGGGCAGCAGACGCTGAGCTGGTTGGATGACATCACCAACTCAATGGGCATGAGTTTGGGCAAACTCTGGGAGATAGTGAAGGTCAGGGAGGCCTGGCATGCTGCAGTTCATGAGGTCCCAGAACGCTGGACATTACTTGGCAACTGAACAACAACAACAGCAAATGGCTATTTCTCTTTAAAGATACTGAATTTGAACAAATAGACCATGGTGTCACATAAACCATGAATGTGTTTTTTTTAATATTATTTTTTATGAGTTAGAATACATATGTTTTCTTCCATATATTGATTAATATTCTTTAGGGTTAACAGTTTATTTATGTAAGGGAGGAGTGAAAGAAAAGTAAGTGTATCTAGAAGACCAGAGTTTAGATTAAACATTATTGTAATTGTCCAAGCCTTAGTAATATAATTTGCATTTCATTGACATCTTGTATAGGTTTTTAAACTTGGATTACAATCCTTATGAATGTCCATTAAAATCCACAAGAAGATCTTCATGGAGAGAAAACAAATACTTTACTACATTAACATAAGTATAAGAAGAGTGCAAGTTAAGCAAATTTTTGGTGGGAAGTGAGAACATCTGTAGCATCTTCCCTTCCCAACCAGGCAAGGACCTGGTCCTGGTGTCTCCTGCTGTCAACATCCTTGTCCCCAAGAGAGACTAGCACGTCAGAGCTCTGCAGAGTTTGTCCATTTTTGTTTAAGAGAACATCACCACGAGAGAGACTGAGAGATCGTGTGCATCCCAAGGTATAAACAGGCATTAGAAAGAGAAGGACAGAGAGTTTCACATAGAAACAGTGGAATGATCAAAGGTATCCATGTCCAACTTATGCAGCCGTGCTAAGTGTGCTCAGAAGAAATATTTGAGTGCATCAAATGATGAGTGCTTTAGTGAGGAAGGAGATAAGACTGAAAAAATTTGGAGACATGAATGCTTGGCCAGCAGTATATGCAGAAACTGTATTTGGGCATAGCAATAGTGTCAAAAGAGAATGGTTAGAAATTGGATGTAATAATATAAGAATCAGCTGGGGGAATGAAGAAACAGATGAAAGAAAAGTTAGAAAAATTACAGGGACAGACACTGCAAGTTATGATGGATGGTTAGAAATGAGTCAAGATAAGTTTCAAAATGGGTATCAGTAATGACAGTGGCACCATTAATGGACTCTTTACATAGAGAGAATGTTAGATATCTTTTGAAGAGGACTGAGGCTTTTGATGTTTCAGCTTTGTATAAACCTGATTCAGCCCTTGACTAACTCTTTGGCTTGGGGTTTTGCAGCAATTGTCATCCTAATAGAGCCTGATTTCTCTCAGATCATTACTAAAATATGGGCAAAGAAAAGAATTCTGGACATATCAGAGCTCAAGTAAATACTAAATTAAAAAAGAAGAACACTGTCATGATGTTTTTCTTAAATACGTTTAATAATAGTAATTTTCTTGTAAGAATATAAGAATTTGCAAGTTTATGAGCACTTTTTGTCTCCTCCTTCTCATGTAAAAACATCTACTTGATAGCAATAGAAACTTCTGACATTTTTAATTGCAGAACCCTGGAATAATACACTATGCTATTAAAATTCTTCTTTCTATGTTCCATGAAGTATCACTGAAAATCATCTGGCTTTGGTTCTTACTTGTGTAATGATGATAAAAATGAATTTTAATGAGAAGATAGATTTTTTACAAGAACAAAATGAAATTGAGCAGTACAACATTATATATTCTTCTAGCTTCCTGCAAATTGTAACCTACCACTTTTTATAGGTATGAGCAACTCAATATATCTACACAATACAGAAAAAACGATGAGCAGCACAGTTTGTTTTCCTAGCATGCTTGAAATAAAATGAAGTCTTTGTGTGCATGAAAAATTTTTCTCTTTTTGAGAGTTTACAAAGCCCTGAGTGAACGAAAAATGTAAACAGGGACCCATAATTGTTCTAGTGACTGAAAACATTTCATTTCACTCTGAGGGATCTCCCATTGCCACTTCCAATGGGCTCCAGACCTCCCTCTGGGCATAAATGCAATGTGAGGGAACTCATCGCCCTTCTCCCCTCTTTAAACTCTGTCCCTTTCTTACATTCTTTGTCTAAATTACTGGATCTTTTATATTTTCTTCCTCATCTTCTCCAAGGCCACTGGTTTAGTATGAGCCTCTGTAATCTCTCACCAGATTTGCAATATCTCTCTGCCTACTCATCCCTTTTGCTGTCTTTTACCCCTTCCAAGCCCTCCTCCACACAACCACCAGAGTAATCTATTTTTAAATAGGAATCTGGACCCATCAGTATCCCCTGGAAAATTCTTTATTGGCCTCTTACCAGGATGCCATTCAAATTTCTTGATTCCACTGCCAAGCGTTATCTACTCTCCAGGCTTTATCCCTACTCCTGCACACTAGCCTGTGTTCCAACTCTGCCAGACTTCCTGGGCCACTGCACAGCAGCTCTGTTCCTTACTTCTGTAACATGGCAACTATGTAGAGTGTTTTCTACCCACCTGCTGATGTAACAAGGTCATTTTTCAAGATACTGCTAAAACATGATCTCCTCTGACCTCCTTCCTTGTAGGCACAATTTGTTCCTTTTAGTTTATACTTCTATCTATTACTCCTGTAATTCTAATTATTTTTCAATCTCTCCCTCCTTTTAACTGTGAATTCTTTAAAGACTTTCCGTAAGCACATTGTATATATGAGCCCAAGAATGGTACATGATAGTTCATAAATCTTTCCTTCATGAGTTGATTTAAGAAAGTAGGCAGAAATGGGCTTAATGTTTGAAAAATATTCAATTCTCTTATTAACCTTACCATTGACAAGCTTTCACATAAAAATTGTTGGAAAATATGTATATATATCCACATAACATCTATGTTGTTTAGTTGCCAAATTGTATCCAACTCTTTAGCAATCCCATGGACTGTAGCCTGCCAGGCTCCTCTGTCCGTGGGATTTCCCAGGCAAGAATACGGGAGTGGCTTGCCATTTTCTTCTCCAGGGCATCTTCCCAACCCAGAGACTGAACCCATGTCTCCTACATTGGCAGGCAACTTCTTTACCACTGAGCCCCCCAAAACGCCCATATTGAATCTATAATTAATTATAGTTATATATAATAAAAGGGCTTCCCTGGTGGCTCAATGGTAAGAATCCATCTGCAATGCAGGAGCTGCAGGATATGCTGAATCTACCCCTGGGTTGGGAATATCCCTTGGAGGAGGGTATGGCAACTGACTCTAGTATTCTTGCCTGGAGAATCCCACAGAGGGGACTGGCAGGGTACAGCCCATAAGGTTGCAAAAAGTCAGACACAAACGAAGCAACTTAGCATACACACACATATACAATAAAATATTTGGGTTTGAAATACACTCTTTTAGTTATTACTTTCTTTTAGAGTAAATCATTTTTTCAACACGCTACTGCTAATTTAATAAATGGCACTTTACAAAATAGTTAATGCTATTTATAAAAGTGTATAGTGTCCTATATTTGAATAAAATCTAGTGCTCTTTTTAAAATGAAAGATGAAAAAGACAAATTTGAGTATCCTGATGTGAAGAGGAAACCTGTGGTCTTATTGAAAATTAAGATGAAAAGGTTACGTGTACAGTTCTTTGCCAGCGTAATGAGAATGTCCATGTCTCAGCTTATTAAAAATTGGGAAGTTTATATTGAAGTCAGTTGTCATGCTTCAATTAAGTTAGCAAATATGAATGTCAATATTGTCACAGATGCAATATTAGAACTGATGTTTAGTCCTAAGTAGAATGCAGTGAATGATTAAGTCTAGTACTCAGCTCCCTCATATTAAATAAGGAGTAAATAGATTGTTTTCCTTATCACAGAAATCTCTTTGGTGTGCTGTTGTTTAGTGTTTATATAAATAAGTAGTTAGAAAAAGGTAAACAGACTCAGCGTTAAGTAGTGTTGAATCAGTAGAGTGATAACTGAGTCTTAACATCCAAAACAGAAATCTTGAGGATGACTATTATGGGAATAGTTTTTTGTTTTTGTTTTTTTTATAATTGAAGGATAATTGCTTTACAATATCGCTTTAGTTTCTGCCATACACCAACATGAATATTGGTGGGAATGTAAATTGATACAGCCACTATGGAAGACAGTATGTAGATTCATTAAAAAGCTAGGAATAAACACCATACAGTCCAGCAATACCACTTCTATGCATATACCCTGAGGAAACCAAAATTGAAAAAAAAAGAAAAAGGGAATAATTTTTAAGAGGAGAAAACATTAAATTCCCCGAAGAGATTTTAACTTCCCGCTATTTTCAAGCATTTAACAGCAACAGTACAGAGAATCCATACACATAGTTTACAGTGCTTATTCTTTTATAACTTTATCATTTTGAAACAGGTATCTAACTAAAAGTAAATATGTATATATAGAGAGAGAGCATGAATTTTGGGGGAGAAGAAGAGAAAATAAGAATGTGTTGAAGATTTAGCTTCTTTTTCTTCATCATCTTCTTTTTATTTGTTATTTTCACACTTGCCTTCTGCTTTTATATTGCATTAAGCTTCACCAACCTTGTTTACTGTTTATTCCAGGATGCTTCCTGTATAGAGCCTCTGTTATCATATCCTGCTAACAACACAGTAAATGGAAATTTGGGAAAAGCCACAGTAGGAACTGCTGAGTATCAGCAGTAAGTTAATCAGATTTAGATACCCCAAAACTAACACAGCTCACAAGACTGATAGCCAAATGCTACAGCAAATTGTTTCTTAGCAGGAAATCTACAGTACTAGTGTAATTTGAACAATGGAGCATTTGACAGCTAACTCATCAAAAGCAGTGCACCCTAAGGAAGTTGCTCACTTCTAGTTTTACATTTAGCCAACCATTGATAAAACAGTGGCTAATAGGACAATCAATTTAGAATCAAATGATGGCAAGGCTACTCATCCCATTGCCAAAAGGAGATACAAGCAGTAGTATATTATTCTGCCTAGGGACTCTATACTATATACTCACCCAGATTGGAAGACGGGTCACCTATGCCTTATTAATTCCTTTTGAGTGCCAGTTTGATCATATATTAATGAGCATGATTAAAAGCTAAGCTATTATCTGTTCCCAAAAGGTTGACTTAGGCAAAATGTCACAGAATAAGTCCAAGTTGTCTTATGCAATGTACTAGAAGTAATCAAGTAAGTCAGATGAGGTTTGTGACTTCAAAGAAAAGAAATCTTTGAAGAATATGTCCATTATGTTTCCATATGGAAGTTTATCTTATATAGTTGGCCAGAAAGTATTAAAATATTTAAAGTTAATAAAGATGCTTCCAGTTCCCAAATGTGGGGGAGCACTTCTTTGACTGTGAGCTTTCCATGTTTTATATTAAGCAAAAATACACAGAATTATTATATATGCCCCATAGTTATCACTGCAGACAGTGACTGCAGCCATGAAAGAAAAGCTATGATAAACCTAGACAGCATATTAAAAAGTGAAGACTTCACTTTGCCAAAAAAGTCCTTATTGTCAAAGCTGTGATTTTTCCAGTATTCATGTACCAGTGTGAGAGATGGACCATAAGGAAGGCTGAGCACCAAAGAATTGATGCTTTTGAACTGTGGTGCTGGAGAAGACCTTGAGAGTCCCTTGTAGAGCTAAGGAGATCAAACTAGTGAATCGTAAAGGAAACCAACCCTGAATACTCATTGGAAGGACGGATGCTGAAGCTGAATCTCCAGTACTTTGGCCACCTGATGTGAAAAGCCAACTCATTAGAAAAGACCCCGATGCTGGGACAGATTGAGGGCAGGAGAAGGGGGCGACAGAGAATAAGATGGTTGGATGGCATCACTGACTCAATGGACATGAGTTTGAGCAAACTCTGGGAGATAGTGAAGGACAGGGAAGTCTGGCATGCTGCAGTCCATGGGGTCACCAAGAGTCAGATATGACTCTCGACAAAACAACAACAGTTATCATCTATGCTTTTCTGCTTTACAAAGAATTTCAGGTTTAAGATCCCCACTCTATATTCCAACTTGCTATAAGGAAAGTTCAGAGTAGAGTCAGGAGAGAGAGCAAAGATATGACAGGGAGAAAACCAGCGGTGGCTGTGAAATCAAACCCTTTGTCATATCTGCCAGGCAGTATAACTGAGAGGTGTACTACTCACTATAATAGGTGTACTAACCATGACAGTGACCCCCAGCCATCAAAAGCAGAACAACAACAAAAAGGTGTTTGGATAAATTTTTTAAAAATCTTCTCTTATAACTTCAGGTCTTATGAAATACTTAGATCAAGAATAACCCCAATCAAATTTGGTTTTTTTAATTGAGATGTTTTGTAACTGTATTTCAAAAGCCAGAAAGAAGAAAAGAATATGATGTATCTTGTTCTTCATTCTAATGTGTACTACATTTTGAATAATAATATTTAGATTTCTTTGGTTAAATTAAAATATTTTTTAAAAGAAAGTAGAACCCAGCCCCTGTGTTTAAGGCGCCAATTTCGAATTGACTAGGAAACCTAGAGACCAGATCCTCACCCAGCTTTGCCTGGGTCCCCTGAGCTTGTGGGTGGATCCTTTACCAACCCTGGAGTGTAGGCTTTGCTCTTTTCTTCTAGTAACGCTCTTACAGACCAGATGCCCCTACACACCCCACACATATGCACTCATATTCCATGGTTATAGCAACAGCCAATCACTATTAAACTGATAGCATACTTAGCAAGACTCAATCATCTGAATATCTTAATAGTTTTGTAGATTTGTAGCTTTCATTTAATGCTTTAGCAGGATTTTGGGGGGGTTATGCTTTGTTTGTTTTTAATATCTAGGCACATATGTTGCCATTTAGGTAGTTGGTTAAGTGTATATTTGGGTTTTCCTGGTGGCTCAGTGGTAAAGAACTGCCTGCCAATGCAGGAGATGTGGGTTTTATCCCTGGGTCGGGAAGATCCCCTGGAGTAGGAAATGGCAATCCAATCCAGTATACTTGCCTGGGAAATCCCATGGGCAGGGGAGCTTGGCGGGGCTACAGTCCATGAGGTCACAAGAGAGTTGGACATTACTTAGCAACTAAACAACAACAAATGTATGTGCAGTATTTTTCACATTTTTTCCAAGTCTCCATTATTGATAGTAGCATAATTAAACCTTAGAAGTAAAGTATCAAATAATTAAGTTGTACAATTTAATTTGATATTCTCATATTTGAGCTTTAGACAGATTCTTCAAAATGTAATTATTTTTTGCTAAAGTTAATGCTGTCCAAGTTTACTAATCTCACAGGCAGGGATATATGGTAGTGGTGATGGTGTGATTTTTTTTTTTTTCCGGTCAGGGGAGGAGTGTTAAGAATGGCATATTTATTTGAAATAAGATAAAATAAGAAGACGTAAGAAGAGAAATAGTTGCTCCTTCCTTTTCCGTTTTCTTCTAGCAACATGGCAACCATGCAGGCATATTTTTCTTTTACAACAGATCTGCTATAAACTTCAAGCCACTCAGCTCCTTCATGAATAATTTCACAGAAATATATAATCAACACACTCCACTCCATGATGTAGCTCTTCAAAGTGGCTCTCTTAGCAGCACTATTTTGTTCAATAATGATGAGTATTCATATTCAGAAGCAAAGCATATATCTTATTCTGTTCTTATAAGAAATTCAAGTTGTGCCTTGTTAGAGAATAATGCAGAAAAAAAGTTTAAAAACATATGATTCCAAAATTAAAATCTTATTATGAAACTATTTATAAGCAGTAATGATATTAGGTATTAGGATTTAAACATGTGAAATCCTAATAGTCTTCTTTTTGTTTCTTCTTGTGTACTGGGTTAAATCTTCTCTTGTATAAATTACATACATAGCAAATATTCATTACAATGAAGATTTAAAATTGGCAGAGGAAAACTGAACAAAATATGAACTTTTATATTTCACTTGTCACACGGTCCTTGGGAGATAGATCTTTTCTTTAATGAGGTTAATTAAAGTGGGCTTAGTGCTATTAGTTACATGCAGAATCTGAAGCTAGATGCTTAATCATAGAAATCAAAAATGATCATTTAATGAATTCTGAAATAAGTAGTGTGATTTTACTCTAGGATATATACAAAAGGGAGTTGTTTGTCACATAGAAAGAAAGGTGAGAAAAAATAGCATCACAAGTCTAGAGATTTAGTCTGCAGGATTTTATTAATGGCTACTTTTTAAAAGTTATCTTAAAGGTAGTTACATAAGGAACATGAAGGTCTTAGACATCAAGAAAAACAGTAATTTGTAATTATAATTATTTTCATGGTTTTCAGGTTTCTTTATAATGTATTATATATATATATATTCCACCAATTTAACCATGTTAATGAGTCATAAAATACAAATTGACACCCTTGATTTTGTTTTAAATAAATGTAAACATTTTCTATTATTTCAATTATTAAAATCAGAGTAATTCTAAGAACACATTTAAAAGACTTGGAAAGAAACTAGACATGCAGCCATAGCTCAAGTGAAAATTGGTCCATGAGAAAATGGGACAGAATGTGCTTGCTTTTTATTGAAGAGAATTAAGTCAATATGGAGGGCATGAAAATAAAGTAAGGAACAGAGAGAATTGTTAAATCAGAAACTTTAAAGAGGATATTTCAGAAAGCTTCCTAATGGAGGAGGAGCAGAGTGATAAATACAACAAATGTGATAATACATTTTTTTGTCATCGAACCACAAGTCTTTCAGGAACTACCCATGGCTCCTTTACTGCTGGTGGTCCATCTAACGACCCTTCCCTGGGAGTAATTGACAGGACTAAGGAAGACATGAGGCAGGCTACCATCTTGACACCTCCTTATCTTCTGACTGTGCTCTCTGAGATTTCTTATCATACCTCAGAAGTGCCAAGTCCTTGCCACTGTGTTGGCTGCTGAGCACTGATCTACCACCATGTGACACTAAATCATGTGAAACTAAATCCAAAATTCCACAAGGAATGGGGTCAACCTATCAGTGAAAATAATAGCCCATTTGAACGCTTCTTCTTTTCTCTGACCGGAAGGCAAGCTCTCCTGAGTCTACTGGGGATATTTCCTAAAAACACTTTGAAAGCTCACACATGTGTGCTGTGATTTTTTTTTTTTTTGAAAGCAGGATACTCTGCTTGGGGAATAGGAAAGCCTCTGCAGCAGTGGAAAATGGTAGAAATAGGAGAGATCCGTGAACATGTTCAGAGAGCTGTTTGCATAAATTTAATGTTATTTATGTTTACTAAAGCTTAGATAATTGCTCATTAAAGACTTCATTGAGTGTATAAAAATAGGGCTTGCTACATGGTAGTCACTGTATGCCCTAAACCTATTTTAGCAAATTTTCTGATAGTGCCCAGCATGCATCTGTGACTGAGACAAAAATCAATGCTTATGGATTTAGCAGTGTAATCCTATCACTTGTTCTGTGAGATATGATTTGAAATGTAAAGTACGTTAAGTCTTAAGTGAACTTGGAGGCATGGAGTCTCTGGGGTGTTTCTTACTATCCTATTTATTATTGATCAGGCTATTTCTTTATTGTCTCTCTTCTCCTGGCCCCAGTTATCCTTCTTCCCCTTTTCACCAGTAGCTTTTAAATTATGTGTACCAGAACCAATAAACTACCCTCAGTATGAGTATTTACTTCCTGCTTTCAAAACAAGTAATAATTTCTAAAGTATTCAAAGCAAGAACTTTATCATGTGACAAACTGGGTTAAGTCTTAAAACAAAAATAATAGTTAAAATGTTAGCTGAAGTTTCTAAGTTTTACCAAGAAATTTTAGTGCTTTCTCTTGAAGCATAACACAAAGTAAATCAACTACTTTTAAGTAACCTTAAATAATCCTAAATTACTGCGTTTTATATTTGCAGGAAGTTCTTAACATACAATTTGAGAAATTGTTGGTTATAATCTAATTAAGATTTTAAAAATTAAATGTTTATGGTCAAATTTACTATGAAAGAATAAATACAGTTTAAAATAGTCATAGCTAGCTGGAGTCATTCATTCATTCAAGAAATACCCACAGGAGACCTATGGTATTCCAGCCACTGACAGGAAGTTTTTCAAAGACTCCAGTTGTTATGATAGTCTAGTGATTCCTCATAAGCTGTATACTGGAAGCTACTATTAACTGGAATTTATAAAAGTCATGTTTGTAACGTGTAAAAAGTTTGGCTTTCTTTTCACTTCCTGAAATGATCATCTGCAATAGCCTTCAGGTTTCATAAAAATTGTTACAGTTACGTAGGCTTTTATCAGCCTGAATTGAGATAAAATTCTGCCCAGTTTAATAAAATGTTCTTCCCATTAATAGATTGTATCTATTTTTGTATCTGATTTTTAGTCCCTGTTCTGAAAGTGGGTTATATTTTCCACTTACTGTATTCTTTTTGATATGAATGATTCATTTGTAAAATAATCTTAGTTCTAAAGGCTGTAATTTTTATTTTTGTTGGCATATCTTAATTTGGGGAAGTGCATGAACTGCCAATGAAAATTAGACCACTGTCTACATAAACTACTAAATCTTGAGTTTAACTAAGTGGTTTTTAGATGTAGACAAAAGAAAGGAAAGAATAAAAGTATATAGGTTTCCATGTAAGGTAAGACATGAGTGAAAATCATTCAGAACACTTCTGTCCAGACTGTATGTGTGAAAATAATTATGGAGAAAACACCTGTCCCATACGTGTGAGTTTTTCTTGCTTGGATGCATGTGTATATATTTAAAGCTTGACACTTACTTAGAAGGAATCCTGAATTTGATTGGACAGTATCTGCTTATACATGCAGTCTGAGTCTTTTAAAAGTTATTTTGTCTCTAAAAGAGCAAATCCGCAGAATGACCTTCAGCTACTATTAATCCATCTAAATGTAGGGCATGAATGCAGAACACATCTGCCATCTGTCAGCTGAGAATTCCCCTGCCACTACCCCACCCCTACTCCCCACAAAGTCCTCTTGGGGCTACGATAACAGGGAGAGGTCTTTCTTGGTTGGCAAGGAAAGAGTGCATTTAGACTAATCATTAAAACCCATTACCTAACAAAGTGCATGTTCTTAAGGAATATAGTGATACTTGCCAATGAATTAATCAGCAAAATAGACTATGAGAAGGTGAGATTAACAGTCTCAGAAAAGATCAGAATCCATGAGATGCCAAAGCAGTTTCTAGTGGCCATAAATCTTAGCCCAATTAGAGAGATTTTCTCTTAGCATTTAGAATTCTATCTGGATTTGGTCTCTTTGTTTCTCCACACTGTGTTTTATATCTGAGGCTGGAACAACGACCAGGAGCTTCCTGGTGCTTGATAGGGAGAATCATTTATTTGAATAATTGATCATTCAATTAGTAGAGCAAATGTTGAACAGTTGGACAGCTCTTTTTATCAGTGTTGATGGGAAATAATAGGCGGTAGTTCGTTATAAAGCAGAAAATTGAAGTGTGATTTTAAAATAAGAATATTAAATACAACCACCCCTCACAACAAAGCCTTCTTATCTGCTCTTTTTGTCACAGCTGTTTGATTTTCTTTTCCCTCAGTGTTATTACATTCCAAAATATAATCAAACAAGTGATTGCATTCCCTGAATATTACTGAATAGTGATTTGCTTATGCAAAGTGGGTCTAATATTAACTAATTCTGTAGACTTGAGACCTAAGAGTAGAGAATGATTTTAGCACTTCATTGGGTTTAAAATACCAGAGGAAAAAAAAAGAGAGAGAAAAAATATAAATAAAATAAAATACCAGAGAAAAGGCAGACAACCAAAAATGTTGTCTAGGGGCCCTGGGGATACCCTTGGGCTGTGCTGACTCTCAGCTGAATTTGAAGGAAGAAACTATATTTTCAAGAAAAATGCATATATCTTAAATGGTCATATTTGAATTTTTAACAGTAAAACAATAGATGGATGTATAATGTGTTTTGGATAATAATATTGCTTTGTCTTGAAATTTGAAAATGCTTAATCAAGGAAAAGCCTGTATAATCTCATCCTGCACTTTTTTGGTGTTAAGTTTAATCTAGTGTCAAAGACTATAATTTGATTTAGGAGGATAAGTCATAACTCAGTTATCATAATAAAAAATTTTTATTGTTTAAAAGAGGAAGCTTCTAAACGTATAAATTAATGCTAATTCTTAAGCTAACCCTATTTTAAATCAACATAAATATTGATAAACCAGCATATCTACTTGTTCATACAGAACATGTAATATTTAAAAGCAATCTATTTCCTTCTAGTTTCTAATATATAAACTGCTTCTTAGAGAAGAAACTGAATTACCTTATAGTTCAACAATGCGAGGTATAGAGCTGGGATCTTTCACTGAAAAAAGTATGTGCATGTATTTGTGTGTGTATGTGTGTATATATATATATACACACACACACATATATATGAAATATATCTATGTCAAGGGTAAAGTTTTTAGATGATATCTATGTATATTCGTGAATATATGTATATTTCCATTATTTTAAAAGCATTTTGTATAAGAAATATTAAGCAATGTAATTATTATACATTATAGTATATTAATATAATATTAAATAATGTTCAATAGTGAGCAATCATTTTATTCCTGTACCTAAAGGGACTTCATTAAGAATTTTGCCATTGAAAACATTGCTTTTTATTTAATTAATTTTTTTCTTTTTTGGCCATGCCATGTGGAATGTAAGATCTTGGTTTCCCAACCAGGGATCAAACCTATTCCGCTTGCAGTGGAAGTATAGTCTTAACCACTGGACTGCCAGGGAAGTTCCTGCTTTTCATTTTAAAAATAAGCACTTTGCTATTAGAAAATTGTCCTTCTAATCTTATTTTCAATGGTTTTATTAAGCGTAAGTGTTGAAAGTTATCAAACACTTCATCAGCTTTAATCATGTATTTTCATTGCTGTTTGATTAGCATGTTGCATTAACATATTTTCTTTAGAATAATCACCTTTGCATCTCTACTGTTGTTTCTTCCCAAAAAGGTGAAAAAAAAGGATTATTTTTAAAAAAAAATTTCTTGATTTTTTTTTAAAAATAATACTTTTTTTTCACCTTTTTGGGAATGTGGAAAATCTATTTTTCTATGAAGTTAAAGAATCTTAAGAGACAGTATCTTGATAATGCTTTTTCTTGTTATTTTTAACTGTTTTTAAAATGTTTTCTTCAATTATGTCCTTCATAACCAACTTTAATCATCTTTATATTTATTCTGAATCCTTTTTGTTTACTCTGTCTGTCTTCTCTCACCTTTTTCTTAGTTTAAAAGTTTATTCATCTACTTCTTATCCAAGTATTAACTGAGAGTCAGCTGTGACAAGCCACTATGCAAAGTGGATGAAGGGAAGACCAATAGGATAAAGTGCTCAATTCCCAGTTACTGTTAAGTATTTTTAGTGTATATTACTCTAATCTATGCTGTTCTCCATGTCAGTTCTACTACTTAATACTTGAGGTGCTTTGATTTAAGTGGGCTTCACTGTTGACTCAGCTGGTAAAGAATCTGCCTGCAATGAGGGAGACCTGAGTTCAATCCCTGGGTTGGGAAGATCCCCTGGAGAAGGGAATGGCTACCCACTCCAGTATTCTGGCCTGAGGAATTGGGTTGCAGAGTCCAACCTCTTATATCATTGTACTTTAGCTCCTATGACATTTTAAACTTCCTATGCCGTGTAATTAATAATGTGCTTTCTTTCTAAATTCTGTATTTACCTTCTACGACCTATGCATTATGTTTGATTTCCATACTTTTCTGCTTCCTTCTTTTCGCCTTGTACAGAAAGTTTCTGACTGACACAGGACCATACATCTTCATACCTGGCTGAGAGAGCCTGATGACCTGGAGCTCCCTCTCTAGAGTCTCCATTCTGGCCCTCCTCCAGCTATGCCTCTCCTTACCCACCTCCCCTTCTAGATTCAGTACCTTGGACTCCAGAATGCTCTGCTCACATGGCTCTAGATTGATTTCAGGGATGGCCATATAGGTGCCTGCAAGGCCACTCCTGGTAACAAGGGGATCTGTTGGTGGAAAGAGAATAATCCGCTCTTCCCATGCCCCATGGAATTCACCATGGAACTCAGAGCACTTAGAGAATGATAATTTAAGGCTTCGCCATATAATAAACATCTGAAGGGATATATTTGCCAGGATTAGAAACATCAAGTATTTTATTTATTAGTTTGTTAACCTGATATATAACCTTTAACTATTTAGACATATGATACTCAGGCTTCCATTTGTACAGTTGCCCTGAGTCTTGCAAAGGTTGGGAGCACGTCTGTGTTGAAATATCACTTTCCTTTTTTTCCTTGGATTATTTTCCCAATTCATTGACATCTGTACTTGAGAGACATTGCTTTGACATCACTTTCCTCTTTACTCAACATCAAATTGCTTCACAAACCAAGGTGAAACAATGTATTTACTCTTACCTTTTATCTTGTTCAGTTCTGTTCAGTCGCTCAGTCATGTCCGACTCTTTGTGACCCCATGAACTGCAGCATGCCAGGCCTCCCTGTCCATCACCAACTTCCGGAGTTCACCCAAACTCATGTCCATTGAGTTGGTGATGCCATCTAACCATCTCATCGTCTGTCATCCCCTTCTCCTCCTGCCTTCAATCTTTCCCAACATCAGGGTCTTTTCAAATGAGTCAGCTCTTCGCATCAGGTGGCCAAAATATTTTATCTTGAAGCTTAACATATTTCAAGGAACAAAGAGGAGGCAGTGGAAGTGAGTATTCCGTTGTCTTCCCCTATTTGTAGGAAGAGACAGTGTCTTTCATTCTCTATCCTACAGCCCAACAGCTAAGCCATTTATTTCCCGTGAACTGGAGATTCATTCACTTACTCACAGTCTTCCAATGGTGCCTACTATGTGCTGGCCACTGTGCTGGTGCTGAGGATACAGCAGTGACTCAAACACTCTCAGGACATTTGAGAGGAGGAACTAGATGAAAATCATATTAACAGATCAATATATGTCATGACGCTGAGTGAAGATAAAGGCCATGAAGAAGAATGAAGTAGTAAATAAGGACACACAAAAGAGTCAGGGAATGTTTCTCTGGGTTAGTGATAGTGGGGACGAATCCTGAATGAGTTGAGAGAGCAGAGTGGAAAGGAAAAATATCCCAACTGGCAGAACCAAAAGCATTCCTGAGTTAGGAGACTGGCAGGTGTCAGAGGGACACCAGAAAAGCCCAGGAGCTGGAACTGAGTTGAGGAAGAGAGTGGTAGGAAGAATGAGAAGCTAGTGTCAATTTGTGTAGGTGAAGGGCACTCAAGGTCTGGAGAAATGAAGTCATCGGGAGTCTTTACTGGCATGTGTTCATTTATGTTTTAAAAACATCACTTTAATGTTGGGGGATAGTGGTGTTTAGGAGTTTCAAGTCAAAGTAGAGCTGCAAGGAGGCTCCTGTAGTAGTTACAAGACAAAGATCATGGTGGCTTGTACTCTACTGGTAGTGTAGGATGCTGTAAGAAATGAATTTCCAGATATCTGGTTTGCAGAAGTCAACTCTTAATCCTGGCTGCAAGGAGAGTTGACAGAATCTTGATACCTATTTTTTTTTCCCACTCTTCCCTCTCATGTGGTAATATATTAATAGCTTCCTGAGGGCCTCAAGTCTAGTACCATCTCTTATAATCAACTGTACAGAAGTCCAGACTACTCTTGTTATAGTTGCATTCTCTGAGAATGATAGAAGGATTTGTGGGTACTTTACTTAGAAGCAGAGCAAAAGCTTCCTCTGTGTTCACAAACCACCAACTGCACAATAGTTCTAGCATTAAGTCTTTTGTTGTATATCTATTTTTAATTAATTTTTACTGTATATAGCTATCTTTGAATGGGGAATGAATACTGACTTTTAATAAAAATGTAGTCTTACCCAAAATAAGTTGAAGATATTGAAAATCAGGATGTTTAATTTTAAATGTTTTTGTCTATTTATTAATTTTTTAGACTAAGAATGTAAGAGGAAAGATTAAGAAATCTCTTTGGAATCAGTGGTGCCTGATAGAGCAAATATTTCCTATTTAAAAGTCAGTTTTGTGTATGTGGTTGGAGAGAGAGGACTAGATAGAGTGTCTGAAATATCATAGAGACCATTATATCTGCACTTGTGCCTGTGGGTTCACCTTCTGTGGGCCTCAGATACAAATACATGGACACCAAACATTTAGAAAGCAGCTGTTCTTCTAAATGTATTAAGCAATTTACCTTAGGTAATGTAGCCTATGGAGAAGGCAATGGCAAGCCACTCCAGTACTCTTGCCTAGAAAATCCCATGGATGGAAGCGCCTGGTAGGCTGCAGTCTGTGGGGTCGCTAAGGGTCGGACACGACTGAGCGACTTCACTTTCACTTTTCACTTTCACTTTTCACTTTCACAATTGGAGAAGGAAATGGCAACCCACTCCAGTGTTCTTGCCTGGAGAATCCCAGGGACGGGGGACCCTGGTGGGCTTCTGTCTATGGGGTCACACAGAGTCGGACACGACTGAAGTGACGCAGCAGCAGCAGCAGCAATGTAGCCTATAAAATTTTAATTTTGGATTAAGTAAACCATATCCTTCACCATGTCTATTGCACCTTGATATCAAAAGATGAAATATGGGCATATTTAGTGGATTTCTTCTCAGAATGCTCCACTGGAGAAGGGTCAATCATTTCCTAATGAATGTCATCAATAGCAGTTCCTCTTCAGAAGCTCAAGGAAATTAGCCTTAAACAACAGGCATGGGTGTCTTGGGTGTTACACAATTATGTGATAGGAGTGTTACATATGGTTTCAGGAGGCATTGCATTGAAGAGATAATTGATAGGAAGCTGTCATTTTCTGGGCAGTGGTGCTAGCTGCATTATAATTTAGAAATCAGAGAGATGGACACCTTGAAAACCTTTACTAAGAAATGCAGAACATGGTCTTTATAAATAAATTGCAAAGTTAAATAAGGTTTATTGAATTTTAATGTTTATTTGGACAGGACATATGTTATACTGGGTAAAATCTGAATTAAATACCCTTTTGACTTATTGCTTCTCAAGTGTCTGTATGCTCTATGCTATAACATTTTGAGCTTACTTCCTTCTATAAACAGCTATTTGCTTAACAAACACTGACGCAGCTGTTGTGTTCCCAGTGCTTATACATATTAACTTATTTAATCTACATAACAATGCTTTGAAGTCTGTAATAAAATTATCCTGATTTCTCAAATGAAAATATATGGAACAGAGAGGTTAATTTACTTGCCCAAATTCACACAGGTATTAACTGGTGAGCTCAGGCAATGTAAATGCAGAGACATGACTCTAAATGGACAGATTATGCTGCATCTTCCTTGTTCGTTAATTGAAGGGTTTGCCCTTCCACAGTTCTAATCTTGGGCTTCACAGGTGGGTCAGTGGTAAAGAACTTGTCAGCCAATGCAGAAAACTCGGATTCAATCCCTGGGTCTGGATGATCCCTGAAGAAAATGGAAGCTAACTCCAGTATTCTTGCCTGGGAAAACCCATAGACAGAGGAGCCTGGTGGGCTACAGCCCATGGGGTTACAAAAGAGTCAGACACCATTTACCAATTAAACAACAACAAATTCTAATCTCCATTCCATCTGCTTTCACCAAAAATAGCAACAAAACCGTAAAATGTTTTTATTTTCTTTCTTATAACTATAAGCTCTGCAGATGTTGAAACACAATAGCAAGTCTGCCTTATGCAAAGCGTGTTTGCATCAGTTTAAAAAGCAGTCTAAATTTCTCATTTTTACATTTCTAACTTATTCTTTGACACTATTTCTATAATATAAAACTAATGGGAGAAAAAAAAGGTTTACCAAGTGGCACTGTGGTGAGCAGCCTGTTGTAGCAGGAAAAACCTGCTTACCCAAAGCATTCCTGAAAACAGACAGGCTTTCGATTCACTTTTGAAGCTGCTTGCTTTTCCCAGTTAAAAGAGGGAAATAGGTCATAATTATTGAGCCAAGAAAGTTTATCTGTTTCCTCTGACATTTTAATAAATAAAAACTGAAAAGAAAATCAGTGCTTGACTATTTTCTAATGTCAACTCTGATTTATTTCATTGTCTAATTAACATTTGACAGACCATGTAGAGTCTTAGAGCACAAAGAACTCACAGTGGCTTGAAGGAAATTCCATTGCTGTGATTTTGTTAGATCACTTAAGCTAACCTGTGATGGACAAAGATGGTTGCAGAAACACTGAGGGATATTTTAATGCTCTAGGAATCTTGTTTTCATAGATGGCATTTGTCCTTTTAAGTATATTCAAAATTAATGTCATCTATTCTAAAAGTACTTCATGGGAAATAGACGGGGAAACAGTGGAAACAGCGTCAGACTTTATTTTGGGGGGCTCCAAAATCAATGAAGATGCTGATTACAGCCATGAAATTAAAAGACGCTTACTCCTTGGAAGGAAAGTGATGACCAACCTAGATAGCATATTAAAAAGCAAAGACATTACTTTGCCAACCAAGGTCCGTCTAGTCAAGGCTATGGTTTTTCCCGTGGTCATGTATGGATGTGAGAGTTGGACTGTGAAGAAAGCTGATCGCCGAAGAATTGATGCTTTTGAAGTGTGGTGTTGGAGAAGACTCTTGAGAGTCCCTTGTACTGCAAGGAGATCCAACTAGTTCATTCTAAAGGAGATCAATCCTGGGTGTTCATTGGAAGGACTGATGCTAAAGCTGAAGCTCCAATACTTTGGCCACCTCATGCGACAAGTTGACTCACTGGAAAAGACTCTGATGCTGGGAGGGATTGGGGGCAGGAGGGGAAGGGGACGACAGAGAATGAGATGGCTGGATGGCATCACCGACTCGATAGAGGTGGATTTGAGTGAACTCTGGGAGTTGGTGATAGACAGGGAGGCCTGGCGTGCTGCGATTCATGGGGTCTCAAAGAGTCGGACACAACTGAGCGACTGAACTAACTAACTAACTTTTCTAAAAGTATCAAATGATAATTAGCCTCCATTCAAAGTTCCTGTTATTGGCTGAATATACAGGTCATTCAATCTTTCCTGGTCATTTCTCCCTAAAGAGTGAATACAGGTTTAGGAAATTACAGCTTGGCTCACTTTGTATTTGTTCTTTCTCAACTAAAATAGCCTTAAAAAAAATCATTTCTGAAGAGATTGTACTTTATTTTAATTTTTGAAATTATATAATACATACCAATTATAGTGTTAGGATATTTTGTTCTTGTATTCATTAACAAAATATTCCAGAGAGGAAGCTACTATTAATGCACATGAAGGAAAAGATTAAACAAAACACCCAATATACCCAAAAGGTAAACTCTCTAAAAATATATAAACTAGAATGTATTGAAGTTGGAAAACACAAATAGATTTTAAAAAATGTGTTTTAATACAATTAAATATTGGTTCCACTTGATAAACCCATGTCTTATTTTCCTCAGTTTATGTCCCATCTACAGCTCTGTTTAAACAATCAGTTTTCTAAACATGTACTAAACTTCCACTGTATGTAGGGCTGGACAGATGGGAAGATACATTGTTCAGTTCAATAATGGAGACAATGAAGCATGATCCAATTAGACTGGGTTACGTGCTGTGGAAGCAAGGGATGTGTTGATTAATTGCATCTAAGAAATTAATAAAACCTTAAAAAAATAAGATAATATTAGATCTATGAGTTTAAGGAGAAGCAAGATTTTGCCAGGTAAAGAATGGGTAGCTAGAAAAGTGAAACTTGAAAACAAAAGATACAAGGAACAATGTCATTCAAGGAATTTATTCATTCAACAGATAAGTGTTGAATACTCACTGTGTTTTTAAAGCTGTTCTAGTCATTTGCAATGATAAGTATATAGATGAACAAAAATCCCTGTTTGCTGGAACCTGAATTCTAGTGAGATAAAAATTAACAGTAAATAATAAGAAATAAGTAAAATATTGATAGATTGAAAGGTGATATTCTGTACGAGGAAAAAAGTGGATGACATAAACAAATTTTCCTAAGAGAGTAAGACAAATTGAGAGTGCTAGATGAGGGACAAGGGTTGTAATTATAATAAATGAAGTTTAAAGATAAGAATCAGGGGTCAGGAATTAAGGATTAAGGCCAAGAATAGAAGTCTTATAAGATCAGAGTAGGGTGGGGTAAAGTCAAATGAGGCTTGAAAAGTGGATGAGGGTCATTTTATAAAAGACTTTGAATGTAAATACAAGGTGATTGACTTTAATGCCAAAGATAAATGGGGAACAAGAAAGGATATTGGAGAAAGTTAGTAATATGATTGAAAGTAAAAGTCGCTCAGTCGTGTCCAACTCTTTGTGACCCCATGGACTATGCAATCCATGGAATTCTCCAGGCCAGAATACTGGAGTGGGTAGCCTTTCCCTTCTCCAGGGCCTCTTCCCAACCCAGGGATCAAACCCAAGTCTTCCACATTACAGGCGGATTCTTTACTAGATGTACCACAAAGGAAGCATTCAATTGCATTATTAAAGCAAACAAAAAACCACAGGCATTCAGCTAAAAGTTGGTGGAAAAGGAAAACGGAGTGAAATGTGGAAACATGTCAGGGGTTGCTGTTGTTGTTGTTCAGTTGCTAAGTTCTGTCCAGCTCTTTGCGACCTCATGGACTACATCATGCCAGACTTCCCTGTCCTTCACTGTCTCCTGGAGTCTGCTCATGTCAGGGGTACAATGGACAGAACTTGAAAATGGAGTGATTATGAGGAATAAGGGAAAGGGAAGAATTAAACTTGATTCCCATGTTTCTAACTTTGTTGACTTAAGGGAAAGGTATATTTATTAATTATATTTGAGCTAAGAAACACAGGAAGAGGATCAGACTGGTGGTCATTTTATAAAACTTGGGTAAATATAAATTACCTTTTTCATGGTTCTTTACATCCTCCCTTCTCTCCACCTTGAACAGGTTGAATTTGGAGATGTGAATTGCATATTTATGTGAAGGTGTCCAAAAAGAAGGCAACTTGCACTTGACCCATAGAAGTTTAGAGACCTAGATTGATGAGTTACGGATTAAAGTCAGGGAAGGGAATACGAGTATGTAGGGAAAGAAGTCAACTTTAAGGAAGAAAACCATCTTTAGCCAATCACAAGAATTGAAATGTTAACTCAAATTTCAAGTCTTTGATTTGATTAAGGAAATTTTCCTAACAAACTTTTCAACAGTTTTCCTTGGTAACCTATAATATACAGTCTGTACTATGCTATTAAATATACATATAATCATTAATTATCCACCAAGTATCCCTTCCACAGGAGAAGGCAATGGCAACCCACTCCAGAACTCTTGCCTGGAAAATCCCATGGACAGAGGAGCCTGGTAGGCTGCAGTCCATGGGGTCGCGAAGAATCAGACACGACTGAGCGACTTCACCTTCACTTTTCACTTTCATGCATTGGAGAAGGAAATGGCAACCCACTCCAGTGTTCTTGCCTGGAGAATCCCAGAGGCAGGGGGAGCCCAGTGGGCTGCCATCTATGGGGTCACACAGAGTCAGCCACGACTGAAGCGACTTAGCAGCAGCAGCATCCCTTTCACAATTCAGAACATTTAACATTCTCCCATCATAAACCCTCTTTTTTTCCAGATCATCCATGTTGGTTCAAACCAGCAATTGAGGCAAAGAAAAAAAATTTACTCTTTGTCTTACTTTAATAATCTGAAACAAAGCTGGCTTATTTATTTTCCTTTAATGCTCTCTCAGGCTACCTAAAGGGGTATAACAGAGAAACGTATATACACATAGAGACGTACATATAGAATTATGAACTGAGAGTCCCTTGGACTGCAAGGAGATCCAACCAGTCCATTCTAAAGGAGATCAATCCTGGGTGTTCATTGGAGGGACTGATGCTAAAGCTGAAACTCCAATACTTTGGCCACCTCGTGCGACGAGCTGACTCACTGGAAAAGAGTCTGATGCTGGGAAGGATTGGGGGCAGGAGGAGAAGGGGACGACAGAGAATGAGATGGCTGGATGGCATCACCGACTTGATGGACATGAGTTTGAGTGAACTCTGGGTTTTGGTGATGGACAAGGAGGCCTGGCGTGCTGTGATTCATGGGGTCGCAAAGAGTCGGACATGACTGAGCGACTGAACTGAACTTAACTGAAGAGATTTTTGACATTTCCTTTAAAAGCCATAAACTTGGATAATTCAGCATTTAGACAGAAAATTATTCACTGAATAGTCTTTCAATTTGTTATCAGCCAAAAGATTGAAGAGATCCCATGGTTAATGTCAGCCATGTGCTCTCTTGCCTGACTAATTTAAAGATTGTTCTGTTGCATAATTAGAGTAACTGAAATGTGAATTGCTCAAAATTAGTGTTAAAGGTTGGAGTGTGAGTTATGAGCAAAAATTTTGTAGTTTTGTTAAATGTCACTAAAATATAGACATATTGTACTCTATATGACTAAAAGCATGGGTAGTTTCATGATAGGTTCATTTCTTATTTATCTATACATTATTTAGATCATTAGGTAAGCAAAGGGTAATGCCAAGGACTTAGAGATTAGAGATTTCTGTTTATTGATAAACAATTACTGTGAACATTATTCCATCCAAAAATTTTAGCTCACTTAAATCAATCCGAAGCTTAATCGACATGCTATTTCAAGCAATTCAAAAAAGAGTCATATTATCACTAGGCTTGAAAAAGAATCCTCAGTACTCATTTTCTCATAATTGCTGTAGTAATGCTAATAGGTAATAATCACCCAGCCTTATCTCAGGTGAATTTTTCAACATAAAGATTCAGTCTGTTAGCTTAGTAGAATGGGTGATAGAAATTATAACATTTAGTTATAGAAGTAAGGATATTACAAGCCTCAGTCAGCCTTGGAATCATATTTTTGACTCTTCATCTTACTGATTCTGGAAAGGAAGACTAAGAAACATACTTTTGTCTATCCTAAGAGAGGTTTGACATTATTTTCTATTACTAAGAAACAACTGCTTGAGGGCTTCTGCAGCCTAGATTAATACTCTGTCCAGTGGTAACAACTGGTAACATATCTTTAAAATTTCATATTTATCATTTCATAACTCTTTTCATGGTAGCAGTGTAGCTTAATGGAAAACCCCAGGCTCTACAGTCAGGCAGACCAGCATCCAATTTTCTGTACATACAAGTTACATGACCTTAGAGAACCTGATCTCACTCTTGGTTTCCTCACTATTCATGAAGCTCATACTTGAGCTGATTGTTGTAAGGATTAAGAAGGCTGGGTACTTAAGTACCAACTACTGTGTCTGCATACAGTAGGTTCTCAACAAATGTAATATTAATTCAAAATCTTAGAAATTCTTTCTGAGACAGTAGCATCAATTAAATGTGACCATAATGACAAAGGAAGAATATCAAACTGTTTAATGATATCAGCCATATATTATTCAAGCCATAAATTAATTGGCAAATGTTAGGCATAGTCCCCTGAGGGTATTCCTTCTTTTCCTGTCCATCTCTACTAGCATTTGTTAAATTTTTATTAGAAAAATAAATGTGTTAAAATCTCATGCCTTTCGCATTCTATTCCCAAGGATATGCCTCTTCTATTTATAAGTGAGATTTTGGGTAAATAATTCTGAGAGAAAAAGGCAGATATTATGTAATTAATATCCCAGCCTGCCTCTTCTAGAAATTCACTGGAGTTAGTAATTAGAAAAATAATTATTTCTTAAAACTAGAGAGTGTGTTGTTATATGCATTTGAAATACACACAGGTACTCACACGGGTTGCTAAAGTCAGTGTTTACATAAACTGCCATTCGACTTCTTGTCTTCCAGCGAGATTAACCTTTAAAAAGGTGAATTCCATTAGCTCTTTTCTGTTTCAGTCTTACAGGCAACCTTATCAACCCTTTAAAAGGAAGTACTGAAGTTGATGGACCTCCAGCAGGCCTTCTGTGTAACTCTGTCCTTTTATGTTTCCTGCTGAAAGTCTGTGCTTGTAAATGGTGTTATTAAATGGTATATTTTTAATGAGGTTTGACTATTTCATTTTCTAAGGGTTCCCTTCGTGGGATCCTTGGAGGCAAATTACCACAGTGTTACAAGGCAGGGTAAAAATCTGCTCCTCGTTATGTGGGCCATGCAAGAGTGTGTTGTGTTAAAGCCCCCAAGCTACAGTCAAATTGATACCAAGGACTAAATGCTGAGAGTTTGTGGTGTGGAAGGAAACTTTCTATTTTCATGATAGGGTCCAGGAAACTTCACAAAAGGCAGTGAGCATCGGATGTGGTGTTGGCAACTCGGCAAAATCAGCAAGCAACCTGGTCAGTTTGCATTGAGGACTTGGTGACAGTGCTCTGTGCTAAGACGGCGTGCTCAGGCCACATATGGGTGACTCGCTTATCAAAGAAGGCCCCAAAGCCTGATGTGTATGATGAAACCACTTTCAGAGGTTTTCCAAACTGAAGTTCCCAGATGCCAGTTCTTTAGTATGTGTGTAAACAACCTGAGCAACACAGACTGGAACAGTTTCGCTGACCATCTTGGTCATTTGTGTTATGTTAGTCACTCAGTTATGTCCAGTTCTTTGTGACCTCAGGGACTGTTGCCCACCAGGCTGCTCCGTCCATGGGATTCTCCAGGCAGGAATACTGGAGTGGGTTACCATTCCCTTCTCCAGGGGATCTTCCCAACTCAGGGATTGAAACTGAGTCTCCTGCATTGCAGGCAGATTCTTTACTGAGCCACTAGGGAACCCAGGCATCTTGGTATAACACCATTAAAGCTATTTCCCCCTCTTTCCCAACCAATGAGAGTGTAGTAGAGTGGGCAGCAGGAGAAGTCCTTTCCTGACAACCTCAAGACCTTGCTACACAGATCTCCTGATAACCAGATAGGCAATGTAAAGACTGAGGCTTAAATAAAACTATAGCTTTCCTTCTAGACTGCCTTCCTGTTAAGGAATGCATGACCACTTTGAACTGAATATTCTTTTTAATTACATGGAGTTTTGAAAAACCCAGTGATTATTTCATTCACATTATCATTCACAGAGTGATTTTCTCATGATGCCTTTGTCCTACTGTGATAAAAATGTAAAGCTGAGTGCAATAATTGCATGGAGTTGTCCACAATGGGTGGTACAGTTTGCTACAAAACTCCTAAAGAATGAAAAGTACACATCAAACTGCCAAACATAAGTGAGCAAAAAATGGTTAACAGAACAAAACAGCAATTAGCTGAAAATGAGTACAGATAAGCTTTCCTTTTCATGTAGACCCTGGAGTCCACCCTAACTTTGCTTGAGAAAGCCAACAACAGGAAACCAGGTCATAAAGCCCCATGTGGCCTAGAATATGCATCCTTTACTTGGCATCATATTGGTGAAGAAGAGTTCTGGGAGTATCAGAAATAACATGCTCAGAATAAACCGAAAACCAAGCAGTGCAACCTCAGGAGTAACTCTGTGATAAAAGCAAATGCAAGCTCTCTCTCTAGACAGCTCTGTCCAGTAAAAATATAATGCAACCACATAGGACATATTAAATTTCTAGTAGCTGTGTTAAAAAATAAACCAATAAAATTAACTTTGATGATATAGTCTACTGGATCCAAAACATTGATTATTTTAACATGTATTCAATCTTAAAACATTATTAATGAGACTTATTATCTTTTGTGTGTGTGTGTGTGTGTGTGTGTGTGTATGTGTGTGTGTGCTGAATCTTTGAAATCCATTGCGTATTTTATACTTATACCACTTCTCAGTTTGGACTAGCCATATTTCAGTGCCCACCAGCCATATGTGACTAGTTCAACTCTAGACTAAATTTTTCTTATTGATAAACAGATTTGAAATGGAAGCTCAACTAGCTCTATTCTAACCTTAATACTGTGTTCTGTATTTTCTTGTGTAGATAGCAGATAAACCAATGGCAAAATTGTTCTGGAAACTACAAAATGATCGAATAATCTTGGAAACTTTTTTTTTTTTAATTTGGCATACAGCTGACATCTGTCATGTCCAACTCTTTGTGACCCCATGGACTGTAACCCGCCAGGCTTCTCTGTCTATGGAATTTTCCAGGCAAGAAATACTAAACTGGGTTGCCATGTCCTGCTCCAGGGGATCTTCCTGACCCAAGGATCAAACCTGCATCTCTTGGTCTCTTGTGTCTCCTGCACTGGCAGGCAGACTCTTTACCCCTTGTACCACCTGGGAAGCCTTGGCTTACAAAAGAGCTTTCTTCACATTTACCATTTCTACTACTTTTCTTCCTCTAAACTGCCATCCTTCTTCTTTTGTCCTACTTTGCCTACTGATCCTTTTGAAACTTTTGTTTAATTTGTTTTGTTGCTGCTATCTAATACTTAACCCAGGCTACATTGAATGATTGAGGACTTAAAACATTGCTAGTAGGACAGGAATTGAATTCTGCATTTTATTTCATTTTCATTAAATTTAAAAGTGGTACTGGGCTTCCCTGGTGGCACTAGTGCTAAAGAACTAACCATCCAATGAAGGTTTGATCCCTGGGTTGGGAATATCCACTGGTGAAGGAAATGGCAACCCACTCCAGTATTCCTGCCAGGAAAATCTCATGGACAGAGGAGTCTGGTGGGCTACAGTCCTTAGGGTCACAAAGAGTCAGACATGACTGAAGGGACTTGGCATGCAAACTGATACTGAAGTCAGTTATTAGAAAATATTTAAAGTATGTTTGGAATATTTTGGGGTGTGTGAATCTATTATAGTTATTGAACTATAAACTTTATGAAAACCAAATTTCTAGTGAAAATTTAGCTCTCAAGCTGAGATCACTAGAATTATAAATATAATACACACTGAATTGCATAATCAAGGAAAAGAATCTAAAATGTCAATAAATTTTTGAGTATATGTTACGGTTATAATATTTTTGATATATTGAGTTAAATAAAATATTAATAAAAACTAAGTTCATTTTTTTTTTCTTTTTTGTAATATGACTACTGGAAAATTTTAAATTGCCTACATGATTTGCATTATGTTTGTATTTGTATAAGTTCTGGCTTAGGTTCTTATACTTACTGAGTTTTAGGAAAGTCTCAAACACGTGGTTTGAAGAGTTGGGAGTGAGAGTAGAACACATTTCTAAAATCTATAAATCATAACTGCTTTACAGGTGGCCTCTTGAAAAAGTCAAATGGCTTAATAAAGTACATCATAAATAAACATTAGCAGTCATCAGAGCTAGCCTAGCTTTCAACATACTGCTCTGTGAGATGTTATTGCCTCTTTTGTTCCTGGGTCTTTTTTTTTAATGTCATATTTTTAAGGTCAATTAATAATTTTTACCAATTCCATAAAGTGACCTGAAGCATAGTAGTAAGTCTGTATTTTATTAAAGTGTTTTGAAATTAACAGTCAGAAAAAAGATACTGTAATAACTCAAGTTTTTACTCAGATTCTATGGGTAGAGGGAAAAACATACACATATTATGTTATTGAATTTGCTTTTCCAAATACCTCAGTGTTCAATTGAACTACTCAGTTATGATGTATTATAATTTCATACATCACAGATAACTAGATTTAATGTTATTTTAGACGTCAAAATGTTTTTAAATCATGAAAGAGGTATTCATACACAAGGCTGAATGGGCTGTCAGCACACCAGAGGCTAATTTAAACTGTGTCTGGGTTATTTTCTTGGGCTCTAATGCTTCTGTGAAAGCATCTATTCAGTGCACCATATCTGTCTTTCATCAGAATGAATTTGTCAGCCATTTCTAGGGAAGATAATATAAAATAATTTTCTGAATGTACTGTTTGTATTCCATTGCTAACACAAGTCTACAGACATCTCCTTAGATAGAAGATGGTCAATTCAAAAAGAATTCTTAAACACCTACTGTGAGCTAAGTATGGTAGGCCTTGTAAATACCAAATATGGTATTTCCTTGAAACAACTAAAAGCTACATGAATCATTCAAATGAATCTATATGAAAAGTTTAAACATCAGAACAAAGATAATACTTAAAATGCTCAAAAATTTGAATATAATCAGGAAAGCATAATTAATCTTAGTATATTCCAGTTTTCTTGGAGTAACCATAAGATTTATGAGAAGTAGAAATCAATATTTTAGAGGATAAGTATAAATATTTAATATGAAAAATGTTTAGACTATCTAAATTCAAAGAAAGTGGCTTAAATTGTTGTTCAGTTGCTAAATCGTGTCCGACTCTTTACTACCCTATAGACTGCAGCATACCAGGATTCCCTGTCCTTGACCATCTTCCAGAGTTTGCTCAAACTCATGTTCATAGAATAGGTAATACTATCCAACCATCTCATTCCCTGTTACCCGCTTCTCCTGCCCTCAATCTTTCCCAGCATCAGGATCTTTTCCAGTGAGTTGGATCCCCGCATCAAATGGCATAAAGCATAGTGTTAAAAAGGACTGGAGAAGTGAAAAGGTCAAAACATGAGGTCCGAGCTACCATTGATCAGAAGTATGACTGGGGGATCTGTTAGTAAGCATATCATTACATTAAAATGGGGATTAATAAAAACCCCTCCCTGCCTGATCTCACAGGTCTCAATGAAGATACTTTTTTCGAAAATTAAGAGACTAATCAAATGCAAGATATTATTGCCAACCTAATTTCTTAAGTTCCTTTGAAGGAATTTAATATGCCTCTGCTTCCTTTAGCTGCTTGTAGAACCTGATATCATTGCAAACTCTGTGTGTGTGTGTGTGTGTGTGTGTGCGTGCATGCACTCAGTGATGGCCAACTCTTTGCAAGTTATACTTGGGCACAAATAGAAATGTTTTGGCATAAACTGCCTCACAAAGAAAAGCTATTATCTTAAAATGACAAGCTCATTTTTCAGCTCTGTTGTTAAATGTGACCAAAATAAACTTAATAATTAAAAAGTACAAAGTTAAGTTTGACTGGTGTAATCAGAAGATCACAGAGGGGTTTTAATATGGAACTGTAGTTGACCCTTGAACAACATAGGAGTAACGTGCATCAGCCCTCCACACAGTTGAAAAATCAGAGTAGAATTTATAGTTAGCTCTCTGTATCTGAGGTTCCTCTGATCCGTGGGTTCAAACAACGATAGATCATGCAGTGCTGTAGTATTTGCCTTTGAAAATAGCCTACATAGAAGTGGCTTGCGTGTCTTCACACTAAGTTGCTTCAGTTGTGTCTGACTCTTTGTGACCCTGTGGACTGTGGCCTACCAGGCTCCTCTGTCCATGGGGATTCTCCAGGCAAGAATACTGGAGAGTGTTGCCATGCCCTCCTCCAGGGGCTCTTCCGGACCCAGGGACTGAACCCACATCTTATGTTTCCTGTGTCGTCAGGCAGTTTCTTTACCACCAGTGCCACCTGCCCATATGCTGCTAGTGCCACTAGCCCATAAGTGGACTAACACAGTTCAAACAGTTGTTGTTCAGGGGTCAGTTATACTTTACAAAGTATTTTCCAATTAGGTTTCCAGCTAGCATTTTATTTTAACAAAGGTCCTACCAGTAACATCTTCTTATATTTTATCATGAACTGTATGTCTAGCTTAAATTTTTATTTAAATGAGAGATTTTAGACTCTAAAGCAATTTCTCAAGACTTAGAAGAATCCAGGAAGATGACTAGAATTTTAACTTTGTTGTCTCTGTTATTGTTGAACACTCCAGGTAGTTTAGATTTCTTAAGAAGTTTAAGATAAAAGGATATGGTGATTCATCCATCTCGTAATTTGGGTAAAATATAATTTGTAAGTTTATTAGTATTTTCAACATCACATGTATTTTATTAATATAAAATTAATGCTTACCTTGACTTCTTCTTAGAAAACTCTAACTTGTACCTTTCTCTTTTGAAAAGGAAGTAATTTCATGCCCTTTTATTGACAGGAACAGATAGTGGGTTTACATTATATTTGCCCCATGACATTCTAAAGAACCAAATTTAATTTTTCTTCAAATGAAAGAAAGACATAGATTATTGCTGATAATTTGGATATTAAATAACTACTTCTCAGAAAATTCCTTAGAGTAGAAAATCCTGGAGGCTTGGTACACAACAGTTAAATCCTAGATTAGAACACAGATACTGTCCTACAAATGAGTGTCACTGCCAGAGTTCAGATCTCTAGAGATCACCAGTATCCCAGAAAACTTGGGTCTTGATATTTCACTTACATTTTATGTTGTTTATTCTCAATAATTTCTCATATGCATTGGTATTTAAACATATGTGGTTTTAACTTGTTAGAAATTGATCTGTGTTTGAAAAGACTGCCTGACATTTCAGCACATATCTGGGTGTTGATAAAACCAGTTTTAAATATGGCATGAGCTATTAGAAGTAGCATTATGAAATAGAACCTTCAAACAGCATTATGAAATAAAATTTTCAATGAGGATGTGCTTGTAAAAGCAAAGTGGAGTACTATTTCTGTTAGAAAATTAAAAGAATAAATTATGATGTTTTATTTTGTTTATACTGAACTGTGCTCGATAAAGAATTTGGCACTGCTTAGAAAAATACATAAACTGCAATGAATGAGATAAATCATAGAGAAAGTTGCAAAGGCAGGAAAATCATCAAGGCTATGATGATAATGAATTTATGATGATGATGACATGTTTATTCAATGTGTACTCAAGGCCAGGCACTTTGCATGTAGAAACTCATTTAATCCTCATAGTAACCTTAGCTAGTCAGAACTTCTTACAGATTAAAAAAGACATTAAGATGCATGTTCTAAGTCAGAGTTAAAGAGGCAGAACCCATGTTGGAAACTTGCCACCTGGCCTTCAAGCCTGGACTCCCAGTCACTGAGTTGCACTGACTTCTCTGTAAACCCAGCATGTGCTTTGCTCACAGGGCTTCCCTGGTGTCTCAGCTGGTAAAGAATCCACCTGCACTGCAAGGGACCTGGGTTCAATCACTGGGTTGGGAAGATCCCCTGGAGAAGGGAAAGGCTAACCATTCCAGTATTCTGGCCTGGAGAATTCCATGGACTGTATAGTCCATGGGGTCACAAAGAGTTGGACACAACTGAGCAACTTTCACTTCACCACAAATTTGGCTCTAAGACTTTTAGCAGCTACACCAAAGCTGCAAATATAATTATAGTATCAATAGGAATACTATATCAATCATCCTGGGGAATTAAAAGTCAAAACACTTTATAGATGTATTGGAAACTACCTCACTGAACCATGTATGGAATCATACCAAGAGTCAAATTATATACACCCCCATGTCAGTAATGGATTATAGCTCTTGAAAGCATCCACACCTCTAAACAGCAGACTATTAGTACAAGCCAAGTGAGCACAATTGTATTTTGCTAGCTCAGCTGACAGTCAGACGTTTCAACCTCCAAACCAATGGTATTTTGCAGCATGCAGGACAGAGGACACTTTAGAAAAGTTCACATCCTGGGTAAGATTATAGCAAGTTGGACTAGGAATGGATGATGGAAATAGGTAATTCTGAACATGCAGCCAAGCTAGTGGCCAATCTTACCATGTTGATAAATAAGATATGTGAATGTATACAGATATTTCATCTTGATATTTTATCCAAAGATAAATTTTGGCTAGCATGGTTTAAATGCTGGGTTGCAATTTCTTTCTCCAAAAGAGTAAGATGTCCCATCTAAGAAAAGCAGTCCACCCAAGCCCCGGGGCTGGAGCTGCTTTGCCCTGTAAACTAGAGGTGCTCTAGTCTCAGTTTGACTCCAGCAGTGAGGCATCAGGCGAGCTCACCTAGGGTTTCAAGGGGAACTGTGACTGTTATTTCACCAGAAAAGAAAAGCAGCCCCATTGCCCTGAAGCTCTCGGTGGATTTTTTTTTTTTTTTTTTTTTTGGTAACTAAACAATGAACTACCTTGGCATTGCTTCAGAAGCGGCATTATATCAAAGAACTTTTTTCTCTCTCTCTCTTGTGACTGAGAACAAGAGAGAAGCAAAGCCTCTTTCATACAGTGCATATTAATCACTATCAAAACACACAGCTGTTGGATTAATTTGAGTACTAATTTACTTATAGTTTGATTTTGCCACTTAAAATGAAGTATTATCACTGAGGCAACAGTGTGAAAGTATGTTGTTGTAAATGACCTTTGAGTCATAAAAGCTCCACTTGTTTTGCCAAATAATTAATCTGATGTTCAATGAATCTCCCACTGCCCAAAGACCTCTGTAATCCTGAAATGCGACATTTAATGTTTGCAGATGCTTGATTTAGTAGTGCTTCTGCCAACTGATCACTAACAAATGATAGCACAGCCAAGGAAGACCAGTGAGATTTGTGTCTGGTTTGTGTAATGGCAAACCTGTGGTGCCAGCTGTCTGCCAGAAACTCTCTTTAAAAACTCTTAAAAACTCAAATATAGTGAGCAATAATCAGTTCATTTTAAAAATGAAGCAGCCAAGAACTATTATAGAGATTGTAAATGCTTGATAGTGCAAGTGTTTAGCTGGCTCAGCCTACCAGCTGAGAGAGGTATAGTTGAGTTTGGTTTCCATGTATGACTCCAGTAACACATAACACAACACAAGTCACTGAGTCATGTCCGACTCTTTGCAGCACCATGGACTTTAACCTGCCAGGCTCCTCTGTCCATGGGATTTTCCAGGCAAGAATACTGGAGTGGGTTGCCATTTCCTACTCCAGGGGATCTTCCCCATGCAGGGATCAAACCTGCTTCTCTTTCGTCTCTTGCATTGGTGGGCAAATTCTTTACCACTAGCACCACCTGACGGAGAAGGCAATGGCAAGCCACTCCAGTACTCTTGCCTGGAGAATCCCATGGATGGAGGAGCCTGGTAGGCTGCAGTCCGTGGGGTCGCTGGGGGTCGGACACAACTGAGCAACTTCACTTTCACTTTTCACTTTCACACATTGGAGAAGGAAATGGCAACCCACTCCAGTGTTCTTGCCAGGAGAATCCCAGGGAAGGGGGAGCCTGGTGGGCTTCCGTCTATGGGGTCACACAGAGTCGGACACGACTGAAGTGACTTAACAGCAGCAGCAGCAGCAGCACCACCTGAGAAGCCCATGACTCCAGGGGATGACACTTACATAAGCTATGGTGTGAATGGTGCCCCCTAGAGTTGTGTAATACAGTAGTTCTACATATTATATTGTCCATGGTTTTTACCCTTTTAGCAGTATCCTATAATTATTTAACACTTGTTTGTGTCCCTACTTGCCTATAAACCCCTGGGTTAGTTTTATTTCTTATTCTTAATATTGTCAAGCCCCGGTAGAGTCCCATGGCATATGAAACTTTTTTAAAAGTTTATACATTTAATTGAACAAAAATGCAAATGTATTTTATAAAGCCAGGGATTTTAGCTTTTAAACAAATAAAAACTTTCCAAAAACATTATTCGTATCAGTATATCATATCAGTATGTCAGTATATAGCTCAGCTTTCACACTGTAACAGTGAGGAATTTTTAGGATGCAAGTGAAAGAAGATCAAATCAAACAAGTCTAAGTCAAAAGAAAAAAAAATGAATTTAGTGGTTCACATAAAATTTAAAAAAAAATCCCTGAATAGACCCGTCTAACTTCAGTGGCAATCAAGTCCACTGACCTGAGTGATGATGGCAACATATTCTCCCCACAGCTCTCTGCTCTGCCTTTCTCTGTGTTGGCTCATTTAAGCTGGCTCTTTCTGTCCCACATCAAGATGGTCACTAACACCCAGTCCTTTCAGGAACCATTTTATTGTTTCCAGGACAACAAAATCCCATATTTCATTTTGATGGCACTATCTTGGGTCACATGCTCACCTCACACCATAATTGTGGTCATAGGACCAGAATGCTCTGATGGGCTGGAGGAGTCCTGTATAGCCTAAGAGTGTAGGAGACATTTCTGTCACAAAACAAGAGGAAATGGATGATTAGCAAAGGAAAACTACATGTTTTCACTATCATATCTCCCATTAATAGGTGGTGAAACTAAGTCTCAGAAGGGATCGATGTCTTGGCGATGCGCGTCTTCTGACACTGAGTCCAGGGTGTCTTACACATTTCCTGTTAGTCATTCAGTCATTCCTGTGAAGATTCAGGTGTGTAAGTAGTTAACAGTACGGGCGTTTTTAGACCTACAGCATGGTATTCTGAGACACTGAAGAGTCACAAGTTGTAAATGGGTAAATTGATCATGGGAATCATGAGAATATTTTTTGAGTCTTTGGTTTAGTAGGATTCAATCTGATTTCCCAATGTATGAAAAAAGATAGCTTGATTTTCCTGACAGATCATACAAGTGAAAACTGTCCCTGTAGTATTTTCAGTGATTTCAACAGAAACAAGTGCAGATAGTTTCCTTGTTTCCCTCCTCTCCTAACCATTGAAAGGATTTGATTTGCTTTGCTTTGGATGTGGTTCTGATTTTGGTGGAAGTAAAGTGGCACACTGGCCTGAGGGATTTGTGTGTGTTTGAAAGAGTCACAGACATTCGAACCGCCCACAGCTGCCCTGCATAGGAGACATCTTCATGAATACTGCATGATTCTGCATCCACATTTGCACAGAGCGGCACAACCTTGATAACCACATTTTATTCTAGTTCAGTTTTTGTTGACTTTCTGCTTCACTTTTTGCAGCAGTCAGTCTGGAAGGGATGAGAAGGATAATGATTTCACAAGAACTTGAGTTGAACCCGTACAGAGGAAGAGGGAGTTAGGGGGAGGGTCTGCCCTGAAATCAACCTGCTTATTTAAGTAGATTTGAAGAAAAACAGAGCATGAAAACAACAAATCAGCCTGACTTATCTAGGAGGAGTGGATAAAATAGTCCCTGCTGGAGGAAATGTGTAACCCAATCCAGTAGTTTATCACATCTTCCTGAAACCTTGAAATAGGTCTATGAATTTATATTGTTTCCGAAAGCCCTGTGAGCCATGCTATCTTACCCTGCCCCACTGTGAACCCTGAAATTAATCCATTGCTCTCTCAAACTTTGGGAAAATGATATGCCTCTAATGTCAATGAACTAGCTGCATTCACAGAATGGCTTTTCACTCCCTGAGTTTACTGAAGTGGAAGACAGAAAGGGTATGCCTTTCTGAAAACAACCACATGTGCTCAAAGACCTAGATTTTCTAGGCGTGAGTGCATCTCTGATAAAAATACCTGCTTAGCATGACGAAACCTGGTTATTCCTCCTCTCCGCAAATCATTTGCATCCTTTATATTTGTAAAGATTGTCAACTCCTATTTCTCTTTTGGAGATTTGACAAAGCAGAGGCCTTGGTAAAAGGAAAATGGATACTGTTAAAGGAAATCTACCTCCTGTAATAAAATAAGTCAGAGCTCTGTTTTCGATGCCTCTGCCTTTTTACAAATCTCCCTCCTCTGCCTCAGTTTACATTAGTTCATAGTCATTATTTATATTTTATATATTCTGGAGAGGCACTTTGTAGATGGGGAGAAAGAAAGTTAAGATTTCTGGCTCAAGAATAACAGCTAAAAACTATGGAATTTTCCATTTGAGTTGCACTACATGTCTTAGAATATTTTCTTTATAATCTTTTTACAAATTAGCTTACTATTACTTATTTCACAATCATTTTAACAGTGCTCATATCTTATTCTAAGGGTAAACAACTTTCAAATTTCTTATACACGTTCAATACTGCCCTGTTTCTTTGTTCCTGTCAGTGTTGTGGATAATGATTTGCTTTTTCCTTTATAGTTCGTAACAGCTTTTACAGGTAATTTAAAGCAGTTAAATATAAAAGTATAAAAAATAAGTAGATTTGAATAAGTTAGAAAGTAAATCAAATAATAGAACAATAAAAACATATCATTGTGATCTCTGAAGAGACTGGCAGATAAGTATTATAAAATTATGTATGGAAAATATTAGCATCTGTATATCTCATTTTGACCCATAACTAATAAATAAATGTTGGTATTTCCTGGAGAAACTTCACAGAGCTGATTATTCATCAGGTGATTCTCTAAGACTGTATACTGAGTGTCAGTTAAAGAAAATTTCTGCTACTTATTAGTTGTGTGAATCTTGGGCGAGTTAATTGGCTTCTCTGTGCCTTTGTTTTTCCATCCTTATAGGAGAGATAACTACATTATCCATGGTGCTGTTGTGTGAATTAAGTGAGGCAATAAATCTAAAGTACTTAGGGGGTACCCAGAATTTGTAAGTTCTTTATTGTATCTATATTGTTTCTAAGAGTAGTACTATAAGAGAATTATGGACATCGATTTGCTAAGTTATAAGTTTTCACACTGTGGGAGGCAACACCACATACACAGCACTCAGACTTATTAAGCTGGAAGTACCTGCATTCCTTTCCTAGCTCTTCCATTAAATGGTTGGATAGTCTTAGGAAACATGCTCAAACTTTCAAAAACTTTCAAAACCTAGGTTTTCGTCTATGGAAAATATAATAAATTCACTATAAAAAGTCACATGACACAGGGTAGCTAAAAATGGAGACAGCAATGTAATGTTATTAAATAATGTAGAAAATGGTTTCACGAAGAAAACTTTCTTCACCTCTTCTTGGAAAGTCTCTGGCCTTAAGCAAGTGATAGTAGAGCCCATCATTAAATCTCATTCAGTCTTTTGCCCTAGAACTGAGTACCCTGTATCAACAATGAATGGTACATGCTTGATCTCTATGTTATAAAACAAAATTAAAGTAATATTTTCTGCTTATTTATAAAACATTGGAATAGGTTTAAAGTGATTGACAACTTGGCAAGTTTTAATTTTATTTCAGCAGGGAAAATAATTGAGCAGTGCCATGTTCCCAATCTTAATCTTTTTTTTTAATTTGATCTTCACTTTTGTCTTCTAAATAGATAACAACATTAAAAATGCTGCTTAATTCTGCAGTCCAGTATGATTTCCAAAACAAACTTATTGGAAATTGGAAATAAGTTCAACTATACCTGTTGGTTAATCTTTTTTCTGTTTTTATTGAAGAATTTAATTATTGACCCTCAGTAAGCTACTTCTAAGTGTAATAATACAGTTTTTAAAGTTTAACTGTCTTAAAGTAAAACCAGAGTCTTTGGAACTTTTTGTTTACTTGTAAACGTCTAGAAATGCTGAGGCATTTGTCATATATCAAAATATAGTCTTTGTCTGAAACGTCAAGGTATATTTAGGGTTTGAAAGATTTCTTATTTTATAAAAATAGTTCACCTCTTTCAGCTTTGTGTAAAAATATCAGGCTGGGCTAAAGTGACAAAGAATGCCTTAAGGGAAACTTTGAATGAATAACTTTGAAGGAAAACTATTTTCACCAAAGACTTGTCCCAATTTAATTAGTTACGGGAGTTAAAGGCAGGGAGAAAAGGCCAGGAGCCTAAAGGGATTTCAGGAGTAAAGTGTCAAGGAGAAGTGAGGTCTCACATGGAGAAGGAAGTGTTGCTCCTTTAAGGTTTAATAATTTTGTGACCTAGTGTCAAGTGTTGTGATTTCCAGTGACAGGAGAGGTGAAACGTGAAAAATTAACCAACCCTTTATCTTGCTGGAGGTGATTCCTACCCTTACCATCTTCTTTGGTATAATGGATATATTATAAACAGTAAATTTTGAAAGAATGTCACTTGCTCCATCAAAAAAGATAAAAAAATGGATATATTGGTACATGATCAGTACCCTCACTTAGTAAGCAGAATTTATGAAATATGACTTTGAATCACATGCCACGTGTAAACTATGATTTTGAAAAAGACAGATATGGATCCACAATTCAAATATCAAAGCTGAAGTGAAGATAATAGTGACGTTAAAAAAGATTGTGATGCTTGTTTGTTTTTGTTGTAAAACATCTGCAGAAAGTTTCAGTTCAGTTCAGTTGCTCAGTCGTGTCCGACTCTTTGCAACCCCATGAATCACAGCACACCAGGCCTCAAAGCCTTAAATTGCTTTTTTTTTCTTTTTTTTACATTGGCTGTTAGCTTATAATAAACTTAGTAGGCATGTCACGACACTCACCTGGCAAGTGATAGATCAAGTGGAACAGAGAATTTACTATAGAAAGCGGTAATCAACACAGAGCAACATGTACTGCATGATCCCACTTGTATTTTTAATGCCATATATGTATCCATATGAGTCTTCCCAGATGGCTCAGTGGGTAAGGAATCTGCTTGTAATGCAGGAGACACAGGAGACACAGATTCAGTCCCTGGGTCAGGAAGATCCCCTGATGGAGGGCATGACAACCTACTCCAGTATTCTTGTCCCATGGGCAGAGGGGCCTGGAGAACTACAGTCCATATGTTCACAAAGAGTTGGACGTGACAGAAGCAACTGAGCATGAAGGCATGTATCCACACACATTTACACACACACACACACACACCTGCCAAAGTAACTGCATAGATAAATATTCTGAAAAAAACACACTAGTAGGTAGTAATAAAACACATGATAGTAGGTAGGTCCAGGGAGTGGGATGGAGCTTAGGAGTGACTATCCCTTTTTGTAATTTGTTTATTATACAATTTTGTCAACTAAAATCTGTAAGTATTGTAACTTTGTAATTAAAAAAAATAAAATAACAGCATTAATAAGAAATAAGCATGAAGTAACGAAAAAATAAGAAGACAGCAAATAAACTTAATTAGAAGGGGGGATCGAATAAGTGCCATGGAGTTTACATAATCAAAAAATTTATACCAGAGCCATGAAATTTCAATATTAGCCTGGGAGGTTGTTTCTTCCATTTAATAGCTGTGCAGTCTCAGACAAGTCACTCAAAGTAGTTGGGCCTTCATTTCCTCTTCTGAAAAATAGGCCAGCTCTCAAATTTTATGTGGATATTGAATTATGCAACAAATTACTTCTCTGCAATCACAAGCATCACACACCATGTTTTCCCTAACTAAGTTGAAAGGTGGTAATAAGAGATAAATTCAGCTTATTTGGGGTCATGTTTTGTTGAATAATAAAAGTTTCCAGCAAAATCAGTTATGATTTCATATTCTGTTTAGAAATGCTAATATAAGGATATGGTATAGAAGGTATTGAGAAAGAAAAGTTCATGAGCAGGCCAAATCAGTAACAAGGGTCTTGTAGTAATTTCAGGAAAATGGTAGGACCTCAACTTGAGTTCTGGTGATGCAAAGGGGAATAAGGGTTGATGGTGAGTGAGAAAATTTAAAGCTGATTTTATGCACTATGCATGTAGCTGGGGCTTCCCTGGTAGCTCAGCTGGTAAAGAATATCTGCAATGCCGGAGACCCCAGTTCGATTCCTGGGTCGGGAAGATCCACTGGAGAAGGGATAGGCTACCCACTTCAATATTCTTGGGCTTCTCTTGTGGCTTAGTTGGGAAAGAATCTGCCTGCAATGCAAGAGACCTGGGTTCAATCCCTGGTTTGGGAAGATCCCCTGGAGAAGGGAACAGCTACCCACTCCAATATTCTGGCCTGGAAAATTCCATGGATTGTGTAGTCCATGAAGTCACAAAGAGTTGGACACTGCCGAGTGACTTTCACTTATTTATCTATATAGACGAGTTCAACTCAATGGGGAGATGGGACTCCAGGCTCTTCACTTGAGGCTATTACAGTCAGAAAGAAGGGGTTGAGTCAAAACAAGAAGTTAGTTTTAGAGGGAAGATAATTTTAATATTGATGCTGAGGTTAGAGAGTGAAACTTCTGATCTCACAAAGCTTGGAGTTCTGTGGGAAGGGCAAAGAAAATAAGCAACTAACTTGGTAAACTAATTTGAGATAGTGATAGGAGATAATGAAACAGGGAAGAATATTTGTATTCTATTAAAAGTTCATCACTAAAGGGATGTTGCCTATGAGCATAATTATACATAATGGTCCATTTCCAGGAACCCTTCATCCTCCCAGGTAAGGAGCATTAAACTAAAATAACCTTGTTTAGCTCACAGGAAACATCCTGACCAGGCCCAACGATGGATGACTGCAGGAAGGAAGTAATTAACACTTACCTTCCAGAGGCTATATCTTAGCCTCCTGTACCTGAATTCTAACTCAGGCAAGATGGTTGTTTGGAACACAAGTCCACCGTCTTCTTGGTTGGCTTCTTTCCAAATAAAGTCACTATTTCTTGCACTAACAACTGATCTCTCGATTCATTGGTCTGTTGTACGGCAAGCAATTCAAGCTTGGACTTGGTAACAAAACAAACAAAAAAAATCAAACAGAGATTGGGTAGTCAAGAATCCATCTTTGCCCAGGAGGCATTTTGAGCTGAATCCTAAGTGGCAAGAAGGAGGTGAAAGATCTTTCCTAGAGAAACGAAGAGCAAGTGCAAATGACCTCAAGTGGGACTGAATTTGGTGTATTCAGAGATATAAATACCAGCTGCTTGTCTCGAGCGTGACAAGGAAAGGACAGGAGTCTTGGAAAGGAGACATAGAGACTGGCAGCAGTCAGATCAGGCGGGTCCTTGTCAGCCTTGCTAAAGAATCTGATTTCATTCTCAGTCAATGCAAAGGCATTGAAGGGTTTTAAGAAGCAGAGAGGGTGGAGCAGAAGGTTGTATGTGTGACATGATCTGATAATTGTAGCCAGAGTTGTGGATGAGATGCCCAAGGGAGAGACTAAAGGTGGGAACCTTGAAAAATATCTCTCTGTATTCGAGCAGGAAAGAACGAAGAGAAAGGTCAGAGGTAGGATGGGAAGCAATCTAGTGCTAATGCACAGTCCCCCAGAGAGGAGGAAGTTTCAGAGAGGAGGGAGCGGTGCAGTGAAGTCAAGTGTCAGATGACGCCAAGAGGTTGAAGAGAGACTGTAATCAGATGTAGCATGTTATTTCCCAGTCACAGAATGCTGTAAATTCAACTTTGGTTAGTGAAGGGATGTATTTAGTCCAAAGCTGTGCACACCTCATGATATACGATATTTACAGTTGCTTAGAGGATAGATATAATATTTTTTTTTACAGGAACTGGATGTGTACTTATAAACACTAAAGAACCACCTTTCAAATATGTATACTTCTGTTATATTTTGTGCAAGGACTTCTTCTCGTGTAATTCCTATATATTTCTATCTTATAGAACTTCTTTAGGAACAGTTCAAGTGGGAAGGAAAGAAAAAAGCTGAAGTTCTTGCCAGGCGCTGGACTACATGTCAGTAATGCGGAAAAGAATAAGATAAAAACTCTTGCTAACCCTTGAACTTGCCTTCTAGTGGGGAAGAACTATAAACAAGAGGAAGAGTAGAGAGAAATGGGTGGCTATAGGTGATATCAGGGGTTTATGTCCAACATTTGAAGCAGAGTGGCCTTCCAAAGAAGGGGTGTTTGACATGTGAAGAATGAGTAGCAGTTATGAAATGAGATGGTGATAAAGTTGTGGGAAGTGTAATGGCCAGCTTTATGTGTCAGCCTGGCTGGGCTTCATTCCCCTTATTCCATCAAATAGTAACCTAGGTGTTGCTAGGGAAGTCTTAGCACTGCTTATTAGGTTCTCAATGGATGGACTCAAACACACGCTTTTTATCTAGGATAATTTCTCTTACTCAAGGAAGCTAATTTTGGGCTTAATCACATCCAGAAAATATCTTCACAGCAACACACCTAGATTAGTGTTTGATTGAATAATGTATTCTTGGCATCTTGACTTGTAAAACTGACCATCACAGAAGTTTAACAGGAATGAAATAAATATGTGCTATATGAATATAGTGTTAAATTTTCAAATCTTTATTGCATTCTTTTAACCTGTAAGTCATTCTTTTAGTTAAATTAAAATTTCAGGATTAACTTAGGATTTATGTTGTCTTATTTATCTATTGATAACTGTTTAGTTTCTATAATAGTTTTCTGAGCGATCTTGCTTTATTCATTAGATTCCTGAAGTTCAAAATAACAGCGTAGGATTTATAACTCTCCTGGAGTTAGAGTTATAACTCTAGTGGAGTATTTATAACTCTTAATGGAGAGGAGGAACGCAGTATCATTGGGGGGAGGGGTAGAACTTTTTCTTAATTCACTATATAAATCTCTATGTGTTGTTGTGTGTTAGTCGCTCTGTCGTGTCCAACTCTTTGTGATCCAGGGACTGTAGCCCGCCAGGCTTCTCTGTCCATGGAATTCTCCAGGTCAGAATACTGGAGTGGGTACCATTCCCCTCTCCAGGGCATCTTCCCAACCCAGGGATCAAACTCGGGCCTCCTGCATTACAGGAGGATTCTTTGCCATCTGAACCACCAGGGAAGCCCATTAAGTTTCTAATTGTGTTAGCAAACCTTTCTGACATCCTAAAATTAATAAGCACATTAAAGTGAAAGTCAAGTATTAATGAATTGTAAACATGTTATTTACATAACCAGACTAATTGGCCAATTTTTATTATAAATTCCGATTATCATAAATTTACTATCTTTTATTTCATTGTCTAATTTTATAAGAAAAAAGATTTCATTGAGAGATAAAGTGCAGCTTGACTATAACAGCTAGGACAGCCCTAGCATGTAGAAGATAATCCACAAATATTTTTTGAGCAAATTTTGAGAAATAGAGTAAACTATCTTAAAGTCAGAGATCACACAGATGAAGAAATTAGGACAATGGACTATAAGAGATAAATGAGATATAACTAGTCAGAATGAAATAAATGCTGTATAGCTACAGCTGTGATCTTTGAACACAGGTGTTAGTGGAGACATCGCATAAGGCTTTATGGAGTCAGTAGCATTGATTTGGGAAGGTTTAATGTAGTGAAGAAACCGATACTGGTTATTCCAGGCAGAAGCAGTAGGTTGCACGTGGAATTATCTAATTTCTCCTTTTCTTAATTTAAATAAAAACTCAAAAACATTAAAAAATAGAAATCCTCCATAATCTAGCATGTGAAAAATCCACTCCAAATAGAGGGAAAAAATTCCCCCTAAAGCTCTCTAATTCTTCTCCCCAAGAAGTATTTACTGTTAATATTTACTTTGGCTTCTAGGCTTTGTCTTACACTTTTTCTTGTGATTTATTGATGCAGCCATCCACACACACACACTTCTCTTTCTGCCCTCTCTCCTTTCATTCCTTCTTTTCTGTGTTCTTAAACAAAAGTTGCATCACTCTATACAGATTGGCTGCAACCTTGTTTTATTTGCCTAGTGAATAATGGATACCCTTCTAATTTAATACATACAAATTTGCCTCCTTATTTTTATTGATGAAATAGTGTTCTCCTGGATGGATATATCATTAATAATTATCTGATTATTCCTTAGTTTGTTGTTAAGTTGTTCTCAGACTCATTTAAATAGTTAATTTCAGCTGCATTTTGTTGCAGTGTATCATTTATTTGTTTAAATAAACAATGCTGCCATGAACATCTCTGTATACATTTATATTTTGATGCCATTATGTCTGAAACAGGGATTCCAAGAAGTGGGATAACCTATTTGGATGTATATATATGTTAGGTAGGTAGAATAGGGAAAAGGAGTCCAAAATGGTGGTGGCTAAAAGATAAGGAAGGGAAAAGCCCATGAAAATAGAACAGAGGAAGGTCAAAGGAATGTCCGAGGACCAGAGTGAGGACTGCAGGTAGAATAGCACTCCTGAGTAAGCCAAATTTGCATAGGGCAGATCCAGGGGGAAGAAAAAAGCATATAAAAAGAGGAGCCAAAGCTAGCTCTCTCTCTCTCCCACGCTCTGGGGCACTCTTCTCTTCGTGTCTTTGGATCAATGTGCCCTCACGCCTTGAAGATGGATTTTCCTGCTATCTTCTAAATAAAATAGAGCTGTAACACTGAGCTGTAACACTGATTTGTCTAAGAGCTATAACATGGTCCATTCAAGACCTGAGAGCTATAACACGGTCTGTCCAAGACCCGAGAGCTGTGAGACGCCGAGGGGGCTTTAATGTCCGTCACTCCAAATCTTTGTGGTGACAAGACAAAGAACCGAGGAGCATAAACTCACCTGACACATAGATTTAATTTTTATTTGTATTTTCAAATACTCTCTACTGTGATACTAATTAACACTGTAGCCAGTATGTGCAAATACTCATTTCCTCAAAACCTCAGCAATCATTCAGTATATTTTAGCTAATATGATAAGCAAAAAGAAAACTTACCATCATGCTTTACATTGCATTGATTAAATTATTTGAAGAAGGAAGCAAACTTTTCTAAGAGCGTGGTGTATAGAACACATGGCAAAGTAGAGATTGTAGGCAGGAAAACACTTAGGATTTTATGTTAGCAAAAGTCAGAAATAATAAAGGCCTAAACTGGGGCATCGGAGTCTTTTCCAGTGAGTCAACTCATCGCATAAGGTGGCCAAAGTATTGGAGTTTCAGCTTTAGCATCAGTCCTTCCAATGAACAGATGCTGGGAGGGATGGGGGCAGGAGGAGACGGGGATGACAGAGAATGAGATGGCTGGATGGCATCACAGACTCGATGCATGAGTTTGAGTGAACTCCAGGAGTTGGTGATGGACAGGGAGGCCTGGCGTGCTGTGATTCATGGGGTCACAAAGAGTCAGACACGACTGAGCGACCGAACTGAACTGAGCTGAACTAAAACTGGGGCAGAAGGAGGTGCCTCTCTTTCACAGCTAAGTGCATGTCAAATCGCATGCTGACTTCATGTCACTATTAATAATGTATGGGGATTATTTGGAAATAAACATAGAAAAAAAGTTTTTTTTCTTTTAGAGTTAGAAATCATGCAGTACTTTCAAATTGTCCAATACATTTAAGGGATTATATATTCCACTACTTAAACTTAAATGATGAATCCATTAATATGTTACTTGTGATATAAGCCATAGTCTTTGTCTTTCAAAGGATATTTTAATCAAAATATTAAAAATAAGCCAAAGTCTCATTCAAATAGTTAATTCCAGTTGCCTTTTGTTGTAATATATCATGAATTATTTCTCTGATGGATGGGCAGCCAAATGTAGATAAAATTAGCTTTGCAGTCATTCATTTTAAATTGCTCTTGAATCATTTGGAAGTAAATTCCATTTCAAAAGACTACGCTCCAGGTCTCGGACAAAGAGATAATAGTCCTATATTTTATGATATAAGCAATAATAGCTTAAGTCTTATGATTTAGAAATATAGAAACGTATGTATTAAGTTCATGAAAATTAAAGCTTGATATATAGCAATAAAACAAGAAACCTAAAGCTTCCTAGATTGATGTTCGTAGCATAATATTTTCCTGTCAAAAATTAGGTGGAATGAAAGTCTATAAAAATAATACATGGTGCAAAGCTTTCTCTTCTTGTATATAAATGAAAAAACAAAAGGCTATATGAGATAACAGAAAAGGAATACTGAGATTTACCTGATATTGAAATGAAAGTGGTAATATCATTGTTGAATAATGGTAGAAAGTGGAAAATTATGTCATGTGTTAGGAAGGGTAAAATGAAAAATAATATTAAATCAGAAAGGCAGTATATCTTTAATACTGAGCTCAACAAACAGAATAAAACCAGATTTGGAAATTTTTCTTTGTTAATTTGAATGAACTGCATGTAGAAAAATTGTTTAGCTATTTAATTAAGTCAATTTGTCCAAATAGAGTAATGTGGACAGTATCAGCATCTGGAATGTGCCTTCATATATAATGACTTAGGATAACTGTAGTGCGTTGTCAGAAGTAGCTTCACAGTCTGAAGTTGCTATTCACAAATCGAGTTCCCATTATCTCCCTGAAGACTTCAGGAGGCTCTTTGGATATTTATATTAAGAAATAAAGTGGTAAGAGGATGCACTCACTGCTCTAGCTGGCTGAAAAATCAAATTGTTCTTTTATAGCTTCAACTTTTGCAGCATGACCTTAATACTACTATCAAAAAAGCTGGCTTATTTGTGCAGTAAAATGAATTGCATGCTAGGAAATTATCTCAGTAAGCAGCCAGCAGTTCAAGGTAGAATCTCAAACCTTGTTTATTATTCTCATGTACCTCTAGTGCCCTAAAAATGTTAACCTCGGTGTGGCAGGAATTTTATTTGTTTTGGATCAGGTCTTTGGATGGGCACTGGAGTACATCAAAGAGAAAGCCAGTAACAGATACAATCACACACTTTCCCTTGAACACCACTGCAGACATACTTGTTTAGAGAATTGATTGGTACCTGAGTTTCTCAGTCTGAAAAGCCATGTTTTCTTCTAGAAAATATCTGATCAATATAAGAAGCTGGGAAATACCAGATAGGTTCTAAAGTGGATATCCACTAAGTAGTATGTAATTTTAATTCTCAGACTTCACATGATGTGAAACACTCAACTAAATGATGTTTATAGACAGGGCCACCTCATGGTATCTGACCTGTGCTGTCACACAGCACCTGTGCTTTGTTTAATACCCTGCAGTAAGCATCTCAGAATTCTTAATACATTTTTATACAAAGGATCCCGAAATTGTCATTCTGCACTGGGCCACACAAATTTGATAGCCAGTCCGGTCTGTAGATTTTACTATTTTTATGACACCTTACATTTGTAAATGAATTTGAGGTACTGTAAACTCTAAAATACCTTGTGGATCTGTTAAGAATGCTCAAAGTCACATTCAGTTCAGTTCAGTTGCTCAGTCATGTCCGACTCTTTGCGACCCCATGAATCACAGCACGCCAGGCCTCCCTGTCCATCACCAACTCCCAGAGTTCACTCAAACTCATGTCCATCGAGTTGGTAATGCCATCCAGCCATCTCATTCTCTGTCGTCCCCGTCTCCTCCCGCCCCCAATCCCTCCCACATCAGACTCTTTTCCAGTGAGTCAACTCGTCGCATGAGGTGGCCAAAGTATTGGAGCTTCAGCTTTAGCATCAGTCCTTCCAACACCCAGGATTGATCTCCTTTAGGATGGACTGGTTGGATCTCCTTGCAGTCCAAGGGACTCTCAAGAGTCTTCTCCAGCACCACAGTTCAAAAGCATGAATTCTTCGGCGATCAGCTTTCTTCACAGTCCAACTCTCACATCCATACATGACCACTGGAAAAACCATAGCCTTGACTGGACAGACATTTGTTGGCAAAGTAATGTCTCTTCTTTTTAATATGTTATCTAGGCTGGTCATAACTTTCCTTCTAAGGAGTAAGCGTCTTTTAATTTCATGGCTGCAATCAGCATCTGCAGTGATTTTGGAGCCCCCAAAAATAAAGTCTGACACTGCTTCCACAGTTTCCACATCTATTTCCCATGAAGTGATGGGACCAGATGCCATGATCTTTGTTTTCTGAATGTTGAGCTTCAAGCCAACCTTTTCACCTTCCTCTTTCACTTTCATCAAGAGGCCTTTGAGTTCCTCTTCCCTTTCTGCCAAAAGGGTGGTGTCATCTGCATATCTGAGGTTATTGGTATTTCTCCCGGCAATCTTGATTCCAGTTTGTGCTTCTTCCAGCCCAGCGTTCCTCAGGATGTACTCTGCATATAAGTTAAATAAGCAGGGTGACAATATACAACCTTGACGTACTCCTTTTCCTATTTGGAACCAGTCTGTTGTTCCATGTCCAGTTCTAACTGTTGCTTCCTGACCTGCATACAGGTTTCTCAAGAGGCAGGTCAGGTGGTCTGGTAGTCCCATCTCTTTCAGAATGTTCCACAGTTTATTGTGATCCACACAGTCAAAGGCTTTGGCATAGTCAATAAAGCAGAAATAGATGTTTTTAAAGTCACATTAGTATGAGCATTTTGTTGACCTTCTGTAAGTGCCTGATACTATACCAGACTTATGGAAAATAAAAACAAAAACAACAGTAGACCCTGTCTTCAAAAAACTTTCATACTAGCGTTAAGAATTTGTTATATATTTCTGGCTTTGAAAATTGGGAATAGTTGGATAACTCTGGTTGCCAAAATTGGAAAGTAGGTTTCTCCATATGTGAGAGGCAAATTTATAGTGTGAAGAGCTAAATGTTCATGAAGAGGTATTTATAGGTGAACACTTAGAGATGATATTTTTTCCTCATTAAATACACATGGTATTTGGAGATGATCACTTTTTCCTTGTTAAATACATATAGATGTAACCATGCTGGATATTTAAATACTCAGCCATTTTTCTTTATAAATCTTGATTGAAGAGAATTGACTTGCTTGTTTGATTTTTTTTTAAATTACTCTAGCAAAAATAGAAGATAAAATTTCATTAAAAGGTAATTTATGTAATACCATTATATCTGGAAATCAATGCTGACACTTACCATTTTTTGTCTAGAGCAAAGAAAGTTTTCTCTCAGCATGCTTAACCTGATGGTGGGAGAGCTGTTTTCTGGACCATTTTCTACAGTTGGGCATGGTACCCAGGCCATCTGTTGCAAATGATCAAAGAAAGGGTTTCCCAACAGCAAGCCCACTGATAATCAGTCTAGTTGCATTTTGTCTTATCTGTTCCACTATGTTATCTTACTGACTCAGGGTCTTGAAAATTACCTTTATAAATGTCATTCTTACACCCGAATTAAGTACTAGAATAGATGTACCATATTGCCTGATGTGAATTAATCTAAGGCATGGACTTAAATATACTGTGTCTGTAGCACAAGAAATATTAATAAACTAATATGCTGTCATTGGTTAAGGCATCTCTCTAGATCAAATTTAAGAATGGGGTTCATACATTGACTAGAATGATGTATTAAAGAAAAACTGGAGTTATTTTGAAAACATTTTAAATGATAGAAATAATTGCTTAATAACTTATATATTGTTATTTAACAGACACCTTGAAAAAATAATAATTTTTAAAGCCTCAAACTCAGACATAGAATTATTTCTCTTTCCTTGTAATGATCATTTATGTTTTAAAATTCAAAATTAGTTTGTTCATACATTTTCTAAATACATCAAATCATTACTGTTTTTTCCCCACATTTAACAGAGCCCTGTTTGCCTTGAAAGCATATGTGTGACTTTTTCTTGGACTAGTCCATTAAGCTTCCCAGTAGTTTACAATAAAATAATCAGATGAATTTTTTTTGAAATGACTAAAGCAACTCATATCATTTTATCCATATGTGAACTTGACTGAAGTCAGAGATGAAGTGAAGAATGAAGAGATATATGTATTGGTCAAGGCAGGGTAATCAATTTTTAGTCCTTCTCTATCTTTCTGTAGGATGTAAACATGTAACTACTTTTGCTACTTTACTGAATAAGGTAAGGTGGTATATAATCACGTGGTATCTTACAATTGTCATTCCTTCTAAAGGAACAAGTCTCATTTTCTAGAACAATAACTGAAAAAAAAGGCTTTTTTACATTTTGCCTACTGAATAAATATATTGTTATGGAATACATACACAAACAGTTACAAAATTGAGTTATCCTCTGCCTTTGTGAGTAATAATTGAAAACAACAGTAACATTTTACAGAATTTGAGTCTTATGTCTTGTGGCGCTTTATTGATTATCGGTACGGTCCATCATTACATGTATCAGTAAGTGCTTCAGAAGAGAAAAACAACAAAAAATGGAATAAGGCCTTCAAGACATCAGCTTCACGCTGATGGATCTGTCAATACCTCAGTTCCCTGTTCCTTTATCTTTCTGAACTGTTTATCTAGGCACTTTTGCGTGTTCTTGCACATTGACTAAAGAAGCTGAAGTTGATGGAAATGAGGTTATTCTGTAGTAAGCCGACAGTTTGGATCCTTGATGTCCAACAATTGAAAAACCAGAAATGATGCCCTGTCAGAAGAAAGTATATTAAGGAAGTAAAGTGAGAAAACAAGTTAGGGACGGGAAACATCGTTTACATTGCAGGGTCAGTCGTTTATAATTGTGGAGTGGTTTTGAAAGCTAGTTTTGTCTGTGATGCAAGTAAAGCCAGTTTTGACTGCAGAACAAATCAGGAGACTAAATGTCATTACTAATTGACTGCGATCACGTGACCTAGATGGAAAAGTCCCAGGCCAAGTTTCTTAGTGGACGAATGTCCCCTTTACCAATGGCTGTCTCCCCAAACAGGGAAACAACTGAATAAGCAATAAAATGACTTCCAAGATAATATCTTAGCAATCAGTGTTTAACTACCAATACCATAATCGATATTTGCTGCTGAATACATGTGCGCTTTTTTTGAGCAAACCTAGGAAGATAGTGAAGGACAAGGAAGGCTGGCATGCTGCAGTTCATGGAGTCATAAAAAGTGGGACATGATCTGGTGACTGAACAACAGCAATACATACTTTTAAAGAATTTGTAAAAACTTTTAATTTTGGCCTCAGAGTTTTAAGTTACATATTAGCCTAGGGTGCTTAGTCAATGTAAGAAGTTAATAATAGTTTTGTTCTCCACTATCCTTCATAAGAAGAAAATTATCAGGGCTAACTGAAATGTAGTGTATTAGATTCCTTTGTCTTTTGTGAAGTATAATAATAGGGTTTCTAAATTGATGCTTTTGAACTGTGGTGTTGGAGAAGACTCTTTGAGAGTCCCTTGGACTGCAAGGAGATCCAACCAGTCCATTCTAAAGGAGATCAATCCTGGGTGTTCATTGGAAGGACTGATGCCAAAGCTGAAACTCCAATACTTTGGCCACCTCATGCGACGAGTTGACTCACTTGAAAAGACTCTGATGCTGGGAAGGATTGGGGGTGGGAGGAGAAGGGGACGACAGAGAATGAGATGGCTGGATGGAATCACCGACTCGATGGACATGAGTTTGAGTGAACTCCGGGAGTTGGTGATGGACAGGGAGGCCTGGCGTGCTATGATTCATGGGGTCACAAAGAGTTGGACACGACTGAGCAACTAAACTGAACTGAACTGAACTGAAAGTCACTTTTATTAGTTTCTGCTTTTTATTTGGAATCGTGCAGAAACCAAGTTAAAGGAAAATATACCTCAAATTGTGTAAGTATCTGTAACTATCTTGGGGTTTTATTTCTTCAGTGGTATTGGAACAGCAAGGTAGGAAAAATATGTTTGATAAATTTTAGTATATAAAAAAATGAGGCTTTTGATCTTCATGTTAATACTCTAATATTATTAATATTCTAATGAGAATAAGTGTGACTAATCATATAACTCTTATGGTATTTGAGATATAGTTTCCAAATAAGACTAAACAGCATTTCTAAACTCTAGGTTTTACTGTGGAACTATTAATATTAATACTATCGGTTGACTTGATGTTATCATGTATATTTCCAGTGTTGAGAATAATTCGGAGTCAATAATAATTCAATAAATATTTTTGGTTAAGTGAATGAATATATCATGAAGTGACATCTTTTGAAAATAATGACAGACTTGAATCTGAACTTGCTGCTGCTGCTGCTGAGTCACTTCAGTCGTGTCCGACTCTGTGCGACCCCATAGACGGAAGCCCACCAGGCTCCCCTGTCCCTGGGATTCTCCAGGCAAGAACACTGGAGTGGGTTGCCATTTCCTTCTCCAATGTGTGAAAGTGAAAAGTGAAAGTGAAGTCACTCAGTCATGTCCGACCCTTAGCGACCCCATGGACTGCAGCCTACCAGGCTCCTCCATCCATGGGACTCTCCAGGCAATAGTACTGGAGTGGCTTGCCATTGCCTTCTCCGGAATCTGAACTTAAAGATCTTTAATTCATATTTCTAGTATTTCTTCTAAGCTCCTTGCATAGGATTCAAGGCTTACCTAACAGCCAGGTGGCTCAAGTGGAAAAGAATCCACCTGCCAACACAGTAGACATGGGTTTGATTCCTGGATCGGGAGGATCCCCTGAAGGAGGAAATGGCAACCCACTTCAGGTATTCTTGCCTGGATAATCCCATGGACAGAGGAGCTTGGCTATAGTCTATGGGGTCACAAAGAGTGGTGCACAACTTAGCAACTGAATACACATACACACATACACACACACACACACACACACACATACACAGGAGCCTTATACTTTTCAAATAAGTTTTTCTTATGAAGTTGCTCTTGGTTTTGTCAGCTCTCAAGGGTAGCACTGTGTAGTAGGAGGAGTAGTGCTATGTTGGGAAGATCACAGTTTGTGAGGGAAACAAACCTGGGTTTTGATCCCAGTTCTGCTATTTATTACCTATGTTCTCAGGGCAAGATAATGGTCACCCTAGATATTGTGTTTTGACATGTATAAAAATAGGAATAATCATCTCAATCCTTAGTTAAACAATTAGTCACTAGACCTAACAGATTACCTGTTTAATAGCTGGCACTCAAATTACTTAATTAGATGATTTATGAATCATTATTGTTATCAAACCAGGTTTGTTTTGCCCAATATACAGCAAGCCAAAACGCAGAGCTGCCTAGTTTTTCAGGCAAAAGGGCAGCTATGTAAGGATATTAAGGAGCAAGTGTCAGAACGACCTCTCCAAAGGCAAGGGTTCAGAGTATTTATGCATGCATGCTAAGTTGCTTCAATTGTGCCCAACTCTTTGCGACACTATAGACTGTAGCCCACCAGGCTCTTCTGTCCTTGGGATTTCCCAGGCAAGAATACTGTAGTTGGTTTTCATGCCCTTCTCCAGGGGATCTTTACGACCCACGGATCAAACCTTTGTCTCCATCATCTCCTTCATTGGCAGGCAAGTTCTTTACGCCATCTAGAGGTAGCTATGAAGTAAAGAATAAAGAAGCAGGGTTGTCTAAGGCATGGGGAGCCTAGGGAGTTGGGGAAAGGGGACTGGAAAAAGGTGCAGTTAATTGTTCTACACAGGTGTAACTCAGCTCAGCCCTCTGTTTATTCAAAAATGAAGGCGCTTAGCAGGATCTGCGGAGAAGGCAATGGCACCCCACTCCAGTACTCTTGCCTGGAAAATCCCATGGATGGAGGAGCCTGGTAGGCTGCAGTCCATGGGGTCGCTAAGAGTCAGATACGACTGAGCGACTTCACTTTGATTTTTCACTTTCATGCATTGGAGAAGGAAATGGCAACCCACTCCAGTATTCTTGCCTGGAGAATCCCAGGGACAGGGGAACCTGGTGGGCTGCCGTCTATGGGGTTGCATAGAGTTGGACACGACTGAAGCGACTTAGCAGCAGCAGGATCTGAGGGTGGAGTGTTCAGCCCTTAGATGTCAAAATGTCATCCAGTGGACTCTCGCACATGCCCTGTTGAAGGGTCGATGTTCCTATACTGTTCGACTCAAACTAGACACAGCTGATTTCAAGTTCCTAGAAAATGATTCCTAAACATCTTATTGTTTAGGTGTGATGCCTCTTGGAGTACATGCAAGTCTTCTGTTTACCTTGATTAATAAAGGCAGGTGAAATGGATATGACTAATGATTACCCAAAGTTTTGTTATTTTTGAACAAATAGCAAGTAAAAGGCAAATGGCTACAAAGTTCTAAACATTTTTCATTTTCCTGTTTTACCAGATGATGACTTTTTTCATGAACTCCCAGAAACCTTTCCATCTGACCCACCTGAACCTCTGCCACATTTCCTTATTGAGCCTGAAGAAGCTTATATTGTGAAGAATAAGCCTGTGAACCTGTATTGTAAAGCCAGCCCTGCCACCCAGATCTACTTCAAGTGCAATAGTGAATGGGTTCATCAGAAGGACCACATAGTAGATGAGAGAGTAGATGAAACTTCTGGTGAGTTTTCCATTGCATTTGCACTGCTGTTTAGGATTCACTTACTAATTTGATGTGTTGTCATATTGTTCCCTCAATTATTGAAATTGAAAGTACAATGATTATCCTTTGGTAAAAAATTTTAAGGCAGTTTGGTTAAAGATTTTGTGATATCATTCCCTGTATTGCAAAGTAAAATGTGATGAATAAATCTTGACTTGATTCCTGTTGAACCCCATTGAATTAAGGCATGGTGTATAATTAATAGGGCTTCCTTGATGGCCTAGATGGTAAAGAATCTGCCTGCAATGCAGGAGCCCTGAGTTTGATTCCTGGTTTGCGAAGATATCCTGGAGACTGAAATGGCTACCCACTTCAGTATTCTGGCCTAGAGAATTCCATAGACAGAGGAACCTGTGGCCTACAGTCCATGGGGTCACAAAGAGTCAGAAACAACTGACTGACTTTCACTTTTAGTTTATACTTAAGAAGATAAATAATGAGAGTGAATAAACTGAATCATGGTAAATAAATACCTTAGTGAAAGATACCTTTGAATTTCACTTGTGTTATCAAGTCTGGTGTCAGGCCTAAATATCCTGGAATTGAGGAACATTTTCAATTAAGGATAAATTATACTTGTTTACCAACCCACTCCAGTATTCTTGCCTAGAGAATCCCATGGACAGAGGAGCCTGGTGGGCTGCTGTCCATAGGGTCGCACAGAGTTGGACACAACTGAAGCGACTTAGTAGCAGCAGCAGTACTGTTTACATGATTGTCAAGTGTTAGTTCCCATGCATAGTTTCCCCTTATATATTTTTAAACAATTTGTAAACATTGTAGATTCAAAATATTTGTATCTTTAACTTACATCTGAAGATGAATCCTAATTACCTAACTCTTCGCTGAAGTTAAATTCAGAGTGACTGAGAAAAGTGCTATTGTGGGTTCCGCAAAGAAAAGTGGTGAGTGTAGCCCCCATCTGGGTAGATCTTGATTAGAGTATATTTGCTTCTCATATTGTTAAAAATCCTGTCTTTATTGCTTTGTAAATATCATTCTTAATAGCAAAATACTAAAGTCAAAGAGAGGATGGAGTAGATCTTAGTAAACTGTAGGATTTACATTGACTATAAAGGAAACTTTCTTGACAGAAATTTCTTATTCCACAATAGGTAACTTAAGAGAATTGTGGAAACCCCTATAGTTATTTCAACTAGAAAATATATATATTTCTACAGTGGTTCAAGAGTTTTTGCTCTCCAGTAGGGAGAATATTATTGGAGAAGGAAATGGCAACCCACTCCAGTGCTCTTGCCTGGAGAATCCCAGGGACGGGGGAGCCTGGTGGGCTTCCGTCTATGGGGTCACACAGAGTCAGACACGACTGAAGTGACTTAGCAGCAGCAGCAGGGAGAATATTAATCTAAATTTTCACATCCCTTCCAGATTTGTGATTTTTTTAAATAATATTAAGACATACATTTTAATAATTAAGACTTTGTTGATCTATATTTCCAAACTAAATTGTGACAAATATGATAAAATTGGAAGCATTTAAATATCTTCATTTTCTTTCATAAATATCTCTATGTAACAAAAGGAATACATGTTTTCAAAATTCAATTGTAATTAATTTGTATTTGTATCCAAAGGTTGGTTAATGAGGGGCAAGCAGTGACCAGTATTTGAAGGACATCTTTGTTCAGTGTCTCTAACAATTAAGAGATATTAGGTAATTGAACATAGACCATGAGAAGTCTGAGAAGAAGCATCTTTAAAAAAAAAGAAAAAGCTTGTGAGACATATACTTATATAACACAAATGGTCTTAGAAAATTAGGTGGCAGCTCCACATAATTGTCAGTTTGTGAGTCAATATGCTTACTGCATGCAAGCTGATGACTGTAGAAATAACTGGGTATCCAGCTATATAGTCTCTTCCTTCAGGGAATTGGTCTATTACACCTCTTGGTCTAATTACTCAGTAAATAGCTCCACCAGATGTCTTCAAAATCTCAAGTGAATTGAGTTTTATTTGTTTCAGCCCATTTATTTGTAAAGATTTCAAACACACACATTTTAATACTAAGAGGAAAAAGAAATAAAATCACAAAACTAAAATGAGAGTCATAAACATACTTAGGCTTGTCTTTACTAGATTAATGAATATGCTTTTATAGGAAGATTATAAATAAAAACAAAATTGCTGTGATACTGAACACGTCTAGCAGCCTCATGCTGTCTTGATTGTGTATGTGTTTATGTGTATTTTTTTAAAAGACAGTTCCTTTTCATAAAGCATTATATCTTTATCTCCACAGAAAATTAATTAATATTGCCTATAACAACGATTAAAAATACATCTTAAAGCAACTATAAATGAAAATATATGGTATGTTTTCATTCAAATTCAGGATGGTATAGATTAGAGCCGAGGAAAGATTTGGCAGCCTTGATACTTGCATAGTATTCATATTTGGAATGGAATGCTTTTTTGTTGTTTTTCCTTTTCATCGAAAACTATACAGGATAGCTAGCATCCAGGAGAATGCATTACCTTTAAATATAGGAAAAAGAGAGAGATACCCACAGATACTAGTATCTTTTGATATTGTTCTTAACATAATTCATGTGTGCATGCTCAGTTGTGTCCAGCTCTCTGTGCTGTGTGGATTGTAGCTCGTCAAGTTCATCTGTCCCTGGGATTTCCAAGGCAAGAATACTGGAGTGGGTTGCCATTTCCTCTTCCAGAGGATCTTCCCCATTCAAGGATCAAGCCCAGGTCTCTTGCTTCTCCTGCTTGGTAGGTGAATTCTTTTCCATTGACACCTCTGGGTGGTCATTTGGTGGTGTTCTTAACTTACTAGCCAATGCAATTAGATAAGATAAATAACTAAATAGTTGAAAACAATCATTTGGACAAATATGATTTTGTAGATCTGGAAAACTTATGCAGTTTCAAAGGAAAAAAATTGAAAACCATTAAGAAAATATAGAAAAGTGGCTGATAAAATATATACATAACCCATCAACTTTTCTAAGTACAGTCAGTTCAAATTATATTGAACTAAAATATATAATTTATAATAACAATGCAAAAATGTAGATACAAAACCATCAAAAATTTGGAGAATTTTAGAAAGATTTTAAAATCTACTCAGAGACCAAAAAAAAAAAAAAAAAATCAATGACTTGAATAAGTGGAAAGATATGTCTTGTTCCTAGATAAAAATACAATAATTTTAATGTACACCTGGGGCAGATTCATGTCAATGTATGGCAAAACCAATACAATAATGTAAAGTAATTAGCCTCCAATTAAAATAAATAAATTTTTAAAAAACTAAAAAAAAGAAGAAATAAATGTTTGCTATTTACAAATGAATCCATAAAGTCATCAGCACTGTGTGAAAAATAATTTGAGAAAATAGCTGGAAAAATTTTGAAATAGTAGCACAATAAAGAGATATCAGCTCTTTTTAACTGTCATAAGACTAAAGAAGTTTGATCTTAGCAGAGAATAAGACACACAGATTAATGGAACCAAAATAGAAATCAGGAAATAAATGTCTAAGGCATTTTACACTGTGATGGTGATAATTTCTAAATGCACAAGGTAGGAAGTTGGAAAAGGAAAATATAAATAAGTTAATAAATAAATAAAGCTTGAGTTCTAGCTCATTCTTTAGAATAAAATAAATTCTAGATGTTAGGGTCAACATCATCATCATTGTCATTGTAGTCATCACCATCATCACTAGGAGAAAATACTGGCAATTTATTTATTGGTTGTTTGGTTTCAGTGGTGATCAAAGCTTTTCTAATGAAGACAAAATCCAGAAGCCTTATAAGAAAGCATTATTTTAGAAAAAATAGAGCATTATTAAATTTACATAAAGCAAGAAAACCACAAAAGCCAAGGGAGAGATATATACTAATCAAAGGGTTAATTTAATTAATATACTACTGCTACTGCTAAGTCACTTCAGTCGTCTGACTCTGTGCGACCCCATAGGCGGCAGCCCACCAGGCTGCTCCGCCATCCCTGGGATTCTCCAGGCAAGAACACTGGAGTGGGTTGCCATTTCCTTCTCCGATGCGTGAAAGTGAAGTCGCTCAGTCGTGTCTGACTCTTCCCGACCCCATGGACTGCAGCCTACCAGGCTCCGCCATCCATGGGATTTTCCAGCAAAAGTACTGGAGTGGGGTGCCATTGCCTTCTCCATACTACTACTAGCTCCTAAAATTGGAGAAGGCAATGGCACCCCACTCCAGTACTCTTACCTGGAAAATCTCATGAATGGAGGAGCCTGGTGGGCTGCAGTCCATGGGGTCACACAGAATCAGACACAACTGAAGCAACTTAGCAGCAGGAGCAGCAGGAGCAGCAGCAACAGCTCTTAAAATATATTTAAGGAAATGATATGTATCCCAATAATATTGAACTGAGTTTAAAGATGGAGATGTAGGAAAAGAAATGTAACTGGTAAATGCACATCTAAGAAAATGCTGTCAAGATCAGAACAGTTGTTAGTGTACAAAGTTGATAACGGAGTGGGATAGGGATATTTCATACTTTGTTGATGAGGTTGCAAATTGACGTAATCTTTCAGAAGACCAATTTGAAAATATCTGTCAACATCTAAATGTATGTACCCTTTTACTCAGTAACTACAAATTAAAATTCCTGATGAGCACAAAGGCTTGTATGCAAGGCTGTCCATTGCACCCTTGTTGAGGTTAGTATATCGAGGGCAGCTCATCTCTAGGATGGAATACTGCATTGCTTTGTAAAGCAATGAGATTTGTACACATGTGAAGTGGTAGAAAATTCTATCAGATAAAATTTGAAGTGAAAACCAAAATACACAACATTGCATGCAATATATGTCTTTATTATGTAAATAGAGGATGCACATGTATTTGTCTACGCATTAGGATTTTCTGGAGAAATGTACAAGCAGTTGACAGCTCCGAATTTGGGGCAGTAAGAGATTTTTTTTTATTGTTTGATTTTCATTCAATCCTCTGAATGTATTATCTTCATGGTAGATAATGAAATCTGAATTTTAAAGGCCCAAACTGCTTTATTGCAGCTCTTTGCCTGTTATCATAAATCTTCAGACTATACACTCCTGGAACAGAGAGATTTGTAGTCCTCCTTATATTGGAGCTCTTTGTTTTTCATCTCTTAGCTCTTTCAGAACCTTGTGAATGAAATTGAATTGCATGGTTCAAACTCTGGGGGTTTTCCTCTGAAATTAGTTTCATCTGTAACTTTGGTGCCCAGCTCTTTATTTAATACAGTTTGAGTATTGTTTTGCTATGGGCCTTAGTGATTATTAATATCAAGAAATGTTAGAATACATTGTCTTGAACTATATTAGATATCAGAGAAATTTTCTAGTCATTTAAAAAATCAAGCTGATTCTCAGATGGCAGGACAGAGAGAAGTCATTGCAAACAAGTTTGGTTTTTGTAGGTATCTCCTCCTTAGAATGGCTTCCCTGGTAGCTCAGTGGTAAAGAACCTGCCTGCCAACGCAGGAGACGTGGGTTTGGTCTCTGGCTCGGGCAGATTCCCTGGAGAAGGAAATGGAAACCCACTCCATTATTCTTGCCTGGAGAATCCCATGGACAGAGAAACCTGATGGGCTACAGTCTATGGGTTGCAAAAGAATTGGACACTACTTAGTGACTCAACAACAGCAATGACCACCTTAGAATAATCATACCTGAAATCCAATAGATAGGAAATCAGATATATTGCCTTGTAACTAAGAAAAGCCAACTGTATTCGGTAAGATCTCCACCAGAGGTACATTTTGATTGAAAAACTGCAAAATAATAAAATGAAAGAAAAGCAAAAGTTTCTCTCCAACTAACAAAATCCTTTCTTTTAAATTATGAAGATATTAAATATACAGAATTGCTCTGAAATATTAAGTAAATGGTTATATATATTCACTGAGCAAAGCTATTCCCTAGATAATAAAATGCACTGATTAAAGATCATTCATTTTGCTACTGTTTGCTTTTCCATCATTTAAATCGCATTTCATTTCTTTCAAATACGTAATATAAGAAACAGAAAAGTGGAAAGCAGCATGTATTAGGTGATTTTGAAATTTTGAATGTTGAGAAACTCTTGATAATATAGTAATAAGCATCCATGTTCCTTCAGGATTCCAAAGAAGTCTTGATCTGCTCAAAATTTTATGGTTACATTTTATGAAAAGCTCAGGCTTGTCTGCTTGGTTTTTACTTACTTAAACCTTTTCAACCCTTGTTTCCATGGTACCTAAGATTCACCATTGGAAAGTAAACATTTCCCCTCTATGAAGAAGCAAGGGAGTTTAGAAAATCTCCATTGGTTTGAAATTTTAGTAAGCCCTCAGTTCAGTTCAGTCCCTCAGTCGTGTCCGACTCTTTGCGACCCCATGATTCACAGCACGCCAGGCCTCTCTGTCCATCACCAACTCCTGGAGCTCACTCAAACTCATGTCCATCGAGTTGGTGATGCCATCCAGCCATTTCATTCTCTGTCGTCCCCGTCTCCTCCTGCCCCCAGTCCCTCCCAGCATCAAACACTTTTCCAGTGAGTCAACTCGTCGCATGAGGTGGCCAAAGCACTGGAGTTTCAGCTTTGGCATGAGTCCTTCCAATGAACACCCAGGATTGATCTCCTTTAGAATGGAATGGTTGGATCTCCTGCATTCCAAGGGACTCTCAAGAGTCTTCTCCAGCACCACAGTTCAAAAGCATCAATTCTTCGGTGATCAGCTTTCTTCACAGTCCAAATCTCACATCCATACATGACCACGGGAAAAACCATAGCCTTGACTAGTTGGACCTTTGTTGGCAAAGTAATATCTCTGCTTTTTAATATGCTATCTAGGTTGGCCATAACTTTCCTTCCAAGGAGTGCTGCTGCTGCTAAGTCACTTCAGTCGTGTCTGACTCTGTGTGACCCCATAGACAGAAGCCCACCAGGCTCCCCCATCCCAGGAGTAAGCGTCTTTTAATTTCCTGGGTGCAATCAGCATCTGCAATGATTTTGGAGCCCAAAAAAATAAAATCTGACACTGTTTCCACTGCTTCTCCATCTATTTCCCATGAAGTGATGGGACCAGATGCCATGATCTTTGTTTTCTGAATGTTGAGCTTGAAGCCAATCTTTTCACTCTCCTCTTTCACTTTCATCAAGAGGCCTTTGAGTTCCTCTTCACTTTCTGCCAAAAGGGTGGTGTCATCTGCATATCTGAGGTTATTGATATTTCTCCTGGCAATCTTGATTCCAGTTTGTGCTTCTTCCAGCCCAGCGTTCCTCATGATGTACTCTGCATAGAAGTTAAATAAGCAGGGTGACAATATACAACCTTGACGTACACCTTTTCCTATTTGGAACCAGTCTGTTGTTCCATGTCCAGTTCTAACTGTTGCTTCCTGACCTACATACAGGTTTCTCAAGAGGCAGGTCAGGTGGTCTGGTATTCCCATCTCTTGAAGAATTTTCCACAGTTTATTGTGATCCACACAGTCAAAGGCTTTGGCATAGTCAATGAAGCAGAAATAGATGTTTTTCTGTCACTCTCTTGCTTTCTCCATGATCTAGTGGATGTTGGCAATTTGATCTCTGCTGCCTCTGCCTTTTCTAAAACCTGCTTGAACATCTGGGAGTTCACGGTTCACATATTGCTGAAGCCTGGCTTGGAGAATTTTGAGCATGACTTTACTAGCATGTGAGATGAGTGCAATTGTGCGGTAGTTTGAGCATTCTTTGGCATTGCCTTTCTGTGGGATTGGAATGAAGATTGACCTTTTCCAGTCCTGTGGCCACTGCTGAGTTTTCCAAATTTGCTGGCATATTGAGTGCAGCACTTTCACAGCATCATCTTTCAGGATTTGAAATAGCTCAATTGGAATTCCATCACTTCCACTAGCTTTGTTCGTAGTGATGCTCTCTGAGGCCCACTTGACTTCACATCCCAAGATGTCTGGCTCCAGGTGAGTGATCACGCCATTGTGATTATCTTCGTCGTGAAGATCTTTTTTGTAAGCCTTAGGTTTTCCCTTTTCATCTATAATTATTCTCTCATTAGCAGAATATTATCATTAGGACCAACATGACAGCAATGCAAAGAATTTCAAGCTTTATACTGAATGCTGTGAATTATGTCATTTAGTCATCACAGCAATCTTATGATATAACTTTGGGATTCTCCTTTTGCATATGAGAAAACTGAGACTCAGCAGGATAAAGAAACCAATTTGCCCAGTTGCATGGCTAAGAGGTGACAGTCAAGATATGAACTCAGGTCTCTCTAATTCCAAAGTTTTTGCTCATAGCCCTATACTCAGTGTCTCCCTGAATACTTCTGCAACTTTGTACACAGAACTAAGTTAAACAAACAACAACAAAAAAATCTATGTAAAACAATTATCTGTTTTCTTAGGAAAGAAAATCTGGTTCTCGATGTCAGCTAAACATTTATCTTTCATGCTTTTCATCTCCCTTCTTGTCTTGTGTCAAGCTTTTTATATGTGGCCCTTTGTGGTTCTTTAGTAATCAAGATGGTGCTTAGGATTTGATTATTTTTATTTGTGAAGGTATTTAACATTTGGCCAAATAGCAAAAGATAGAAAGAATTTCAGTTGGTGAGCAAAAGATGAGCCCTTTTTTTTAATAGGAAAAAAAAGAAGTTGGTAAAGAGAAACTATACATGGACACAAATTTAAGTAAATTCAGTTCAGTTCAGTTTAGTCGCTCAGTCGTGTAGAGCTTTCAAAAATATACTCTGCTCACTCAGGTCCTGCAAGAGTGGCACAGCTCCAGAATTCTTTCTTCTTTTTTATTCTTACTTTAGTTACCTCCTTTTTGCATTCCATCAGCAAAAGCAGAAATCTCAACTTCACCCCTTACTCCAGCAGCCAAAGTGATCATTAAAAAACAGTTCATTCCTCCTCAGAATTCTCCCCAAACCATCCTTCTGTTTTTAATTCTTGCTGCTACTCTCCTAGTAGAGTCTTTAATTATATACCTCTTAGATTATTTAATAGCCTCCTACACCTTCTTGGTCGGAGAAGGCAATGGCAAGCCACTCCAGTACTCTTGCCTAGAAAATCCCATGGACGGAGGAGCCTGGTAGGCTGCAGTCCATGGGGTCGCTAAGGGTCGGACACGACTGAGCGACTTCACTTTCACTTTTCACTTTCACACATTGGAGAAGGAAATGGCAACCCACTCCAGTGTTCTTGCCTGGAGAATCCCAGGGACGGGGGAGCCTGGTGGGCTTCCATCTATGGGGTCACACAGAGTCGGACACGACTGAAGTGACTTAGCAGCAGCAGCAGCAGCACACCTTCTTGGTGTTAGCCTTTTTCCTCAGCAATCCATTCTCTAGCCAGTTATAGGCCTAAAGAATAGGGCCAAGTGTTTATATCATTTCATTTTTGTAAATATATATGTCTTTCCTTTGTCCATGGATAGAGCATATCCTCCTTGCTCATGTATTCAAAAACTTTCGTACAGTCTGTTCCTGATCACACTTTATAGCCTTATTTTAATAGTTTCTCCCCCACCACATGCCCTGTGTACCAGGTCAGTTTGGTTTTTCCTCTTCAACTGTGTTCAGTAAACCACTAGTGTCTTGTAAGTGCTATTTGAGAAAAAGAAAATAAAAAATAAACCGAAAGCTTTGTGGTCAAATAATTTAGGAAACACTGTGATAATTATATTCCCCTTTTGGAGAAAATATAAAGAATATTTGCATGTAGAAGTCCCAGTAAAGCTCTGAAGTGGAAAAACATTTTTTTAACCTCATATTATTTGGTCGCTTAACTCTTTTTCTCAGAATCTCTGTTAAAATATCATGAAAAGGAACTTCCCTGGTGGTCCAGTGGTTAAGAATCCGCCATGCAATGCGGGGGATGTGGGTTCAGTCCCTGGTGGGGGAACTAAGATCCCACATGCCACAGAGCAACTAAGCCCACACTCCAACTGAGCCTACGCCTCACAACTAGATAGTCCGTGTGCCACAAGGAAAGCTCCTGCATGCCACAGCTAAGACCTGGCACAGCAAGCTAAAATAAATACATAAATATTTTCAAAGATATCACAGAACTTAATGTCAGACTAGGACATGATTTTGAAAATGCAGCTCATACATTTTCAAAGGGAAATTATGTAGACTTTGTTTATAATTTTATTAAATCAGTCCAAACACTCTACATTTTTGTGCCTTAGGATCATAGAAGCTTTATTTCAGTGAGAGTAAATTCAATGAATTACTGGCATGCTTCTCATTAAGTCATATTAAAGTGAATGTAGTCAGATTTCTGTTATCATGACTTAATGGTCCTACTTTAATTATTTGGAACTTTAGGAAATAAGTTTGGTCACCTCCTGGCCTACTCCTAATTTTGGTTATTTGAAATGGACAGTTACCACTTTTCCTTTCCCAAATTCTCTGTCCTCTTCAGTCTAAACATTATGAGCTGAAGAGTAAGCTCCATGAATTCAGGGATTATGTCTATCTTTTTTGCTATTCTAGTTCCATGCTTAACTTGTTGCTAGGTACTTAGTAGGTGCTCAATAAATATGTGTTGTGTGAAATAGTGTTTCTTTATACCATACTTTGGGCTTCCCAGGTGGCGCTGCTGCTGCTAAGTCGCATCAATTGTGTCCAACTCTGTGCGACCCCATAGATGGCAGCCCACCAGGCTCCTCCATCCCTGGGACTCTCCAGGCAAGAACACTGGAGTGGGTTCCAGGTGGCACTCGTGGTTAAGAACTCACCTGCCTATGCTGGAGTCCTAAGGGAGGTGGGTTTGATCCCTAGGTCAGGAAGATACCCTGGAGGGGAAATGGCAACCCACTCCAGTATTCTTGCCTGGACAATCCTATGGACAGAGAGCCTGGCGGGCTACAGCCTATGGGGTTGCAAAACGTCAGAAACAACTGAAGCGACTTACATATACAGTATTTTCCCCCATTCCACCTCTGTTAAAAGCCTACTCATTCTTAAAGAAGTATCTCTAAAGTAATATCACAGATGAGTATTTCTATAAAACCGCAAATCATAGCATACACATGTCCACACTTCACTTATTTGTGCTTCCATTTTCATTATACTCATAAATGTAGATGTATATTAGGGTGAACCATATAAAGTTATCAATATTCATTTAGAGGTACAAAATAGCAGTTTCTTATAATTCAAGATCATATATTATTTATGATATATTTATATACTCACATAAATATGAATATGTATATATATATATATATAATCTCTGCTTTTTCATCTGGATTAGAATGGTACTGCTGCTGCTAAGTCACTTCCATCGTGTCTGACTCTGTGTGACCCCATAGACGGAAGCCCACCAGGCTCCCCCATCCCTGGGATTCTCCAGGCAAGAACACTGGAGTGGGTTGCCATTTCCTTCTCCAATGTGTGAAAGTGAAAAGTGAAAGTGAAGTCGCTTAGTTGTGTCCGACCCTTAGCGACCCCATGGACTGCAGCCCACCAGGCTCCTCCATCCATGGGATTTTCTAGGCAAGAGTACTGGAGTGGCTTGCCATTGCCTTCTCCGACAGTAGGGCCTATTTTGTAAAGCTTTGTCTTTTATAGAGTTTATAATACATGGCATTAACACAGAAAATGACAAATAGACGCTTGTTCTGTGGGATTGTAGCCATTCATCTTACTAAATTTGGGTAACTGAAATGTAGTGAGACATACTGATGATGTTTTTATTTTGAATGCTTCATGAATAGACAATCTGAGACATGCATAAAGCATAATCTTTGGTAAGAGTAGTGTGATTACTTTTATGTATGTAATATAACTTTATATATGTAGTGTGACTACTCTTATATGTAATGTGACTTTACACATTAAATACACACATCAAATTGATTGTTATTCTCTGTATAAAATAATGATTCTAAACTTAGTTCTCATATGCTGGGAAAGATTGAAGGCAGGGGAAGAAGAGGATGATAGAGGATGAGATGGTTGGTTGGATGGCATCACTGACTCAGTGGACATGAGTTTGAGCAAGCTTCAGGAGTTGGTGATGGACAGGGAAGCCTGGGGTGCTGCAGTCCATGGGGTCACAGAATCAGACACAACTGAGTGACTGAACTGACTGAACTGGGTTCTCATTAATAGAGTGAATATTTCCTAACGGAAGTTAGGTGGACTTTGTTTAAATTTTGGTAAATGATGCATGAAATTTGGAAGCCCTATTTGAATTTTATTCCATATTTTAAAATTTTATTCAGTGGAAATATTGCCTTTACAAGAATAGAGCTTTTAAATTTGTAACATGTTTGTCTGTCAATGAAGATAAATGATTCTGAAATATAAGTCAATTATTTTTTATTTGATTTCCTTCTCAGAGGTCCTTCTCTCAACACTAGAAACTAACAATTTTTCTTTTTGGTATGAGACTGGCCCCAAAATAAAAATAGAAACTTGGCAAGAATCCATGTAGTACATTGAGACTTTTCCACCGAGTCAGTCTGATAACTTGGTGAGAAAGTAGTTACCAGTTAGTGATAACAGAATAGTAATTATCCCCAAATATATACTTTCTCTTATTCTTCTTTTGTTAGTGCTCACAATTGATTTATCTTAGTTTCACATTGACATTGTCTTTAAACACCTGGATTCATGGGGCCAACATAATCCCAGCTGCACTTACAAAAGTTGGTTGATCAGAGTTCCACAACTTAGATTTTGTTGCTTTCATTTTGTTCTAGCATAAAAATAGTCTTGGCTGAGTGATTTGAGCTCTCGCTATATATGAACCTGGCTTTTGTTTCCATTATTTTCCTAACTTACAAACAGAAGTGAGTACTTGAAAGATTTTGGGCTATATGTTTAGATTCCTTTGTTTCAAATGTCATTGTCATGGAGTTTTTGTTGTTGTGTGTTTTATGATTAAAGTTTTTGCAAACATCAGTATTATAGATTCTGCACATACTGCAAAGTGTCCTGACTACACCATATTTATAGAACTATATAATTTTAACTTAGTTTTTTCCCATGGGGAAGATTTTTCACATTTGAGTTACATACTGTATAGAAAAAAGTAACACCAGTATTTTTTAAAACAGATACAGCCCAGAACATGATTACAAAGGAAAAGCAAAAACACATCACACCTTTCAATGCAGGTTTAGCTAGCTGTGTTTCACTATAGGAAAACAGAAATTTTCTAAAATTATATGCAGTTAGAGTTTTGATGTAATGAATACAAAAGAATTCTCCCCTGCCAACTAATACTTAGGGCAAGGTTACTTGTAATGCATTACTCCTTTTTCTTGCTACAACTAAGATGAAAGCATTGATTAATACAGTGTAATCAAGAATATGCATATAAGTAGACACATAAGTACAAACATATGCATGTGTGTCTGAGTGTGTTTGTGTATATGCCTTTGTGAATTTTGAGAAGGTCGAATGCTACCTACCCCTAGGCTCACATAGAAACTGCAATAAGAAACAGGAGTCCAAGGATCATTCTCTAGATTACTTGCAACTCAAACAGGGCATTTCAGGAGCAAAACTAGTGATTGTGTTGCTATAGCAATTCTGCCATGTGCCTGGCAACCATATATATGCCATAGCTTAGAGTTTTAATATGCCCACTTCAAAGTCAGAATAGCACAAGTGTTAAAAGCCATAATGTATTTTAAATCTAACCTTTGGCTAATATATATGAAGGTTTTAAAAAGTTTCTTGTTCCTTACTTTACTGGGAAGGAGCATAATTAACAAGAATTCTGGGTTGTAATATGAAATGGACTTATCATCTTAAGAAAGTTTAAGAAACAATTTCAGCTTAAAAAGAGGGTTAGTTTCCTAAATAGCATGGCTTTCTTTCAAAATTTAGCTGTCCTTTTTTGGTGTCTCTACCTCTTGTGCTAAATATAAATAAACCTGGTTCATAATTATGCAATAACGACCCAGGTTATTTCCTTATTCTGTGATGTCACAAATTGTCATCTGTTCTATTTGAGGCTCTGAATCTATCACTAAATCTTCCTATCTGATATTCTGCCAATAATTAGCTCAAAATTTTCTTTCCTCTCACCCCAAATCTTTGGGGCATTTTAAAAAGCAGAATAGAGATTCTTTTAGTTTAAAATGCTACAATAACAATGAATAGTGTGTGCATGCTCACTCAGTCATATGCTATGGACTGTAACTCACCAGGCTCCTCTGTGCATGGGATTCTCCAAGCAAGAATACTAGAGTGGGTTGCCGTTTCCTTCTGCTGGGGGTCTTCCAGACCCAGGGATCGAACCCAAGTGTTTCAGGACTCTTGCAGTGCAGGCAGATTCTTTACCACTGAGGTGCCAATTACCTAGTGCTAAAACTTGAGGAGAGAGGTCTTTACTTGCTCTGGAGTCTTTATAGATTTCTCACTCAAATACTATCAATCCAGAGTCATCCCTTAGCTAGAGATTTTCAGAGCCCCCTTGGGGATACCTGTTGAAATAACTACTCTTGCCAATTCCTCTGAAAAGTACTATTTGGTTATACAAAACCAGCATGTATAACATGAGAACTACAATTAACAAAATATTAGAATCTGGCAAAAAATGCAAGCACAGCACACAGAAGTATAATATCTAACAGTGAAAAGCAGTTCAGATTAGGGAAGTCTTGGACTCGTTCCTAATTTCATTGAGAGTTCAATCTGATTTTAAAAACCTGTTTTGAAAGAAATCTCCAAGAATGTGAAAGCAAGAGCAGCAAGGACCTATTAGGGCATTTGGCTGTCAACTCGGGCTGCATTTGACAATCACCAGTGGGGGATTTTGGAAAATACCTGTGTCCTGGCCTCACCCCCAGAGAGAATGGTTTAATTGGAAACAGGGTGTAGCTTTTTCTTTGTTTACTTGTTCTAAGCTCACTAGTAATGCTAATGTACAACCAGGCTTGAAAACTGGATATGATAATACACTCTTGTGAAAATGCAGCATAGAGGAGGTACATAGACTTACTACTCAAAAACCAAGAGCCAGATACTTGGTGCTGTAACTAGAGATAAAACTAAGACCTGATGCACTGAAGGAGATCACAGTCTAGAGAGGACAAAATAGAAGAGGGTAAAGAGAGAGTGAAAAAGATTTTGCTTTACCATTTGCTTGGGTTCTCCTTTCATTATGAGAATAAATTCATGAAACCCCTTGATATTTCCCTGGTATAGAGTTACATGGTATAGAGCCCCTGATTTCTTCAATGTCCTTTCACCTGTCTCTGCCTATTAAACTTCTCAGGATGAGAGATAGCAGCCTCCTGAGGGAAGAGGGGGAAATCTCGGACTTGAGTGAATTAAAATTTAGCTGGAAAAACCCAGGGGAATGGTCTGCACAAGGCAATTCCAGGAATGGCAGGGAATGAATGACATGCCTCTTTTTATAGCTACAGCCTTGATGATCCCAGACAATGATGCCCTCTGTATGAAAAGATGTTAGTGACTAAAAGCCTACCTCCCCACACCCATTCCATGAGGGATTTGTGAAACCAGAAAAACACCGCATGGCAGACAGCTTTTCCTCACTTTTTTGCTCCATCAGATTCTTGAGTCTACTCTGAATTTAGAGACAGAGAGTGAATGCCCTTAGTCATTGTATTAGTTTCCTAGGGCTGCCACGATAAATTAGTATGAATTAGCCTAAGACAATAGAAATGTGAAAGTGTTAGTCTCTCAGACCCGTCATGTCCTACTCTTTCGACCCCATGGACTGTAGCCCACCAGGCTCATCTGTCCATGGGATTCTCCAGGCAAGAATATTGGAGTGGGTAACCATTCCCTTCTCCAGGGAATCTTCCAGATCCAAGTATTGAACCTGGGTCACCTGCATTGCAGGCAGATTCTTTACCATCTGAGCCACCAGGGAAGCTCAGAAATGTATTCTTTTACACTTTTGGAAACTTGGAGTCTGAAATCAAGCAAAGCCATACTCCCTCTGGGGACTCTAGAGGAAAATCTGTTCCTTGTCTCTTCCAGCTCCTGCTGTGGGCCTTGGCATTCCTGGGCTTATTCCCATCGTTTAATCTCTGCCTCTGTCTTCACATCACTTTCTCTTTGTCTTCTCTGTATGTCTCTTATAAAGGCATTTATCAGTAGATTTAGGGCCCACCTGGATAATTTATGGTATCAAAGTCCTTAATTTAGTTATATCTGCAAAGACCCTCTTACCAAATAAAGTAACATTCACTTGTTCTGGGGATTCATATGTGGACATAACTTTGTTAGGGGCCACCATTTACTATAGTCACCAAACATCTTTCAAGAAAAAATCACTTTATGTGACAGTTCCAAAGAGCAGCAAACCTTAACAGACAGCACACCAAGGAAACATATAGATGGCAAGTAAGCATGTGAAAAGATGCTCCATGTCATATGTCATCAGGGAAATGCAAATTGAAACAATGAGATGCCATTATGAATCTATTCAAATGACCAAAATTCAGAACAGTGCAACACCAATGAACATGCACTCTTATTTATTTAGGGTTGGAAAGCAAAATGGTACAGCCACTTGGAAGGCAATTCAGCAGTTGTTTTATAAAACAAAACATACTCTTACCATATGATATAGCCATCACACTCCTTGGTACTTACCTGAAGGAGTTGAAGACTTATGTCCACACAAAAACACGGATGTTCATAATATCTTTATTCATAATTGCCAAGACTTGGAAGCAACCTAGATGTCCTTCAGTAGGTGAATGGATAAATAAACTTTAGTCCATTCAGATAATAGAATATTATTCACTGTTAATAAAAAATAAAAAATCTTTCATGTCATGAAAATATATGGAGGAAATTTAAATGCATATTACTAGGTGAAATAAATCAATCTGGGGACTTCCCTGTGGTCCAATGGCTAAGACTAATCGCTCCCAGTGCAGGGGAAAGTGAAAGTGAAATCTCTCAGTTGTGGCCCCATGGACTCTTTGCAACCCCATGGACTGTAGCCTGCCCTACTCCTCTGTCCATGGGATTTTCCAGGCAAGAATACTGTAGTGGGTTACCATTTCCTTCCCCAGGGGATCTTCCCGACCCAGGGATTGAAGCCAGGTCTCCTGCATTGCAGGCAGACTCCTTGCCATCTGAGCCACCAGGGAAGGAGGCCCAGGTTCAATCCCTGGTCAGGGAGCTAGATCTCACATGCCAACACTAAGAGTTTGCATGCTGCAACTAAAGATCTCTCATGCCGAGAAGATGGCAGATTCAAAGTGCCACAGCTGAGACCCAGAGCAGACAAATAAATACATTTTTGAAAATTAAAATTAGAAAAAGAAGTTAATCTGAAAATGCTTCATGTAAGATGTCACCTATTTAACACTGGGAAAAAGGAGAACTATGGAGACAGTGGGACTTCCCAGGTGGCGCCTAGTGGTAAAGAACCCACCTGCCAGTGCTGGTTAGATGTAAGAGACCGGGGTTCAATCCTTGGATCAGGAAGATCCCCTGGAGGAGGACATGGCAACCCACTCCAGCATTCTTGTCTGGAGAATCCTGTGGACTGAGAAGCCTGGAGGGTTAGACATGACTGAAACAGCTTAGCACACACATGGAAACAGTAAAAAAAATTTGTGTTTGTCAGGGGAGGGAAGGATGAATAGGTGGAGCATAGGATTTTTAAGTCAGTGGAACTACTCTGTATCACACTATAACAGTGGATACATATTAATACATTTGTCCAAATCCATGAAATATACGGCACCAAGAGCGCACCTTCATATCAACTATGGACTTTGGGTGATGGTATGTCAATGTAGGTTCATAGGTTGTAAAAAAAACAAGAATGTACTACTCTGGGAGGAGTATTGATAATAGGGAAGGCTATGCATATGTGGGAGCAGGACATATATGAGAAATTTCTGTACCTTTCTTTCAATTTTGCAGGGGACCTAAAACTGCTCTATAAAATTGTATTAGTCTATTAAATCCCATGACCAAAAAAGGCCATGATAGTGGAGACATGAGTAGGGGTGGCGGAGGCTGAAAGAGAAGGCATTTACCTGGCTGTCTTCCCTCATTTAGTCAGTTTCTAAGTCAACTGTACATGTAACTGGCAATGAAAGCATTTCTTCATGTTCTTTACCAGCTTTCTGAAGCTTCCCCCAATCTGCTCCGTTGTGTTATGGGCCAGATGCAGGGAAAGAGATGCACAACCAGGCTCCTGCATCCTCACTTTCCTTGTGCCTCAGCATCCTTGCCAGCCTCTGTGCTCTAACAGTTGGCTTGTCTCACGGAGACCTAAAATTTCTCACAGCCATGTTTCTCATGAAAGTTCTTTCCCCATAGAGTTGCTAAAGCTAAATCGAAATAGCCAACACAACCAAAAGAGTTGCACTTGATAATCTTCTACACACACACACACAAACACACACACACACACTTTGGCTTGGCCCAGCAACACAATGGGAATGTAAACATGTTGTTAATGCAGTCGCTCTCAGTTGGCTTCCCAGATGGCTTAAGTTCAATAGATTTTTCCCCCTGATTTCCTCAGCTTCTCCTAGCAAGTGCTAAACAGCCATTATGCCTTTTCCTGCACATTGAGATTCATCTGCAGCTACTAAACTGCTTCCAAAGTGCTTCAATTTTGCATGAGTGCTTAGCTGGGGACTGGGAGACATTACCCAGTGCTGAAGGCCCAGATCATTAGAAAGAGCATGTAAATCCTCTGAACCAGAAATAAAAAGTACAGAGATTTCCTTTGTGAAGTCCCAACTGCAGCTTTATGTAAAACATGAACCTTTGGCAAGGTTTTTGTGTTTCCTTTTACTTTCTCAATTTTAATTTTGCCTTTTTCTTTTTTTTTTCACTTTGGCATATGTGTTCTCATTTTTTTTAAACACAGGTTTACTTCATAGTCAGGAACATGTGCTGTCATTATTTCTCTTCTTAGGATACCAGAGCCCTCTTCATTTTTAATAATGATGGAACTTCAAAGTATTGCTAAGGGATCACCCACATGATAGATTTTTAAAACAAACCTGAAACCAGCTTTGAGGGGATGGGTTGAGATTTATGAGATATGTGCTGGGGACATCAATCTATATTATTTAAGTATAGATGTAGGAAGCGTACAGATACTGGGTTGTGGAGAGAGGTTGGGGTGAGACTCAAAAGGGAATTATGAAAAGATTAATGAGAAAGAGGTGATTGTGTTCCTCTCATTTTTCAATAGGTGCACCCCCTATATATTATGACCTAAAGGTCTTATTTGTGTTTTTCAAAGTGAACATATTTTTATCTGTACTTGATCTATGTTTCCATCTCTGCTGTCCTCCCAGCCTGCTTGTCAGACTGCTGCTGCTGCTGGTGCTAAGTCACTTCAGTCGTGTCTGACTCTGTGTGACCCCATAGACAGAAGCCCACCAGGCTCCCCTGTCCCTGGGATTCTCCAGGCAAGAACACTGGAGTGGGTTGCCATTTCCTTCTCCAATGCATGAAAGTGAAATGTGAAAGTGAAGTCGCTCAGCCATGTCCAACCCTTAGCGACCCCACGGACTTCAGCCTACCAGGCTCCTCCATCCATGGGATTTTCCAGGCAAGAGTACTGGAGTGGCTTGCCATTTCCTTCTCCAGCTTGTCAGACCATCTCACCACAAATTAGAAGTGAGCATGTGGTCAGCTGGAGCAGTGCCTATGAGAGGGCGGCAGAGTAGGATTGGGACGCTGAGAGTCCTGCAGTTCTGCCTGCTGTGGGGCTGGGCCCCTGACCCAAGCCTGTGGAGTTGTGACAGAAGCATTTATGATGGGAAGCTTCACTCTCCACCCTCATTCAGTATTTCTTTTGCAGTAGAATTTGGTGAACAGTTATGAGAACATTTTACTTTTTTGTCAGTAGTATATCCATTCAAGAGTAATAAACCAGGCTCCTTTTACATGACTACTCTGTAACTATTTCTCTTTTTCCATAATAACTTAGTCTATCTTTCTTTTAAGATTCTGATGAGATACAGCAGTTCACTACTTATCTCTAAACATATTTCCAAGGACATTTATTAACTGCTGATTTATTCAATGCTGCATTTGCCTGTGGAATCTGACAAAAATGTGACTAAATGGGCTTATAATAGTGTATGAAGTAAGTGCATTCCAACTTGGAACTAAAAAGAAAGTACTAGATGAATGATATACATGTAAATAAACATAGTCCTGTAAGGTGCATGTGTATACTGTCTGTGTAACATACACACTGTACACTGAAGCCGTTTTGTTTGTCAGCATGTGGTATGTATCCTTCAGACTGAATGGTCCTATCCATTAATTTAATTTTATTAAAAATATGGCTAATCATGAAACTGTTATCATCTCTATTAGTGTTATCATCACAGAATATTGTTTATTGTGATTCCACACTTTATGTCACTGAACTGCCCGTGTTAAATAGCTCACATTCCTGTTCTCCCACAGAGATTGTTTATTCACTAGCTTATGTAGCCTTTGCAGGGAATACATTTATAAGAGAAAGGAAAAAGAACAAAACTTTGCCTGGAGATATGAACAAACACATGATTGAAGCTGTTTGTTCAGTTGGCAGTATTATACAGTTACATAAGTATCTCAGGGAATCGGAGCCCATGGTGGGAAGCAGTCATGTTTCCTTCTTTCTTTTTCTTTGTGGTGCTAGTACAGAATGGACATGAAGACATTACAAATTATACACAGCATTCAGAGTCAGGCATTATTCTTACATTATTTCAAGTTTTAGTTTCCTATCTCGTGAAAATATCAAAATAAGATGTTGGACTGTAAAAAAATTGTAACAGTCACTGAACATTATAACCTAGATTTTCACATCAATTTCAACATTTTTTTAGAAATAGTACTTTGAAAAACTGCAAGCATACCATTTGAAAACATTTTTGTTACATAATAAGTAAATTATACTCTTAAAGCATTTGGGGCATAATATTAAAATCACATTCAGATATGTGAGAAAAAAATAATAGAAATTCTTCTCTATCTATATAACAAGATGTTGCCAAATATTTTTTAAAATTTCATTATTTGGAGCTAAGCACTGAATCATGTTTTAAAAAAACAACAAAGTATTGTGAATTTATAAGTATATTGTTCACTCATTTATCCAAGTCATATATGAAAACCTACTGTGTGCCAGGCATATTATGATCTGTATCATTTATGTCTGTATTATGCTAGGCTACAGAGGGCATGGCAACCCACTCCACTATTCTTGCCTCTAGAATCCCATGGTAGGAGCCTGGTGGGCTACGGTCATACGGTCAGAAAGACTCAGACACAACTGAAGCAACTTAGCATGCACACGCAGTAACAATTATACCTTTCCAAGGATAAAGACACTCTCAAACATGATAGAACAGTCTGCATAACAGTCCCAGGAAAATGCTCTTGGTTGTAGGGCAGCACTGTACTCTTTGGTCAGACCTGGACCCAAACTCCTTCCCTCCTGTGGTGCTGCTGTTCTCTGAGGCTTAACCTTCTTCTGCATCCTCCCAGCAGAAAGGGAAAGACAGCAAGGGGGACATTCACCAGCTTCTTCAACATCTTGGCCAAGATGTACACATTCCTTCCACTCACATTATATTGACCATAGCTTTTAAAAGGAAGCTAGGAAATGTGGTCTCGTTGTATTCTTCAGAAGATACGAGGAGCAGTCTTTGCCAAAGTCTTCCTACAAAATACTTTGTTATAAAATTTTGTTTTAGTCTAGTAAGAGTTGGGTGAAATACACTGAGAAAGGACTATCTAAGAAAATGAGAAATTTAATGCATTTGCAAAGTTACTCATGATGATAGCCAGTTCGGTTCAGTTCAGTTGCTCAGTCATGTCCAACTCTAGACGCCATGGACTGCAACACACCATGCCTCCCTTTCCATCACCAACTCCTGGAGTTTACTCAAACTCACGTCCATTGAGTCGGTGATGCCATCCAACCATCTCATCCTCTGTTGTCCCCTACTCCTCCCGCCTTCAATCTTTCCCAGAATTAGGGTCTTTTCCAATGAGTCAGTTCATAGCATCAGGTGGCCAAAGAATTGGAGTTTCAGCTTCTGCATCAGTCCTGCAATAAATATTCGGGACTGATTTCCTTTAGGACTGAGTGGTTTGATCTCCTTGCAGTCCAAGGGACTCTCAAGAGTCTTCTCCAACACCACAATTCAAAACCATCAACTCTTTGGCACTCAGCTTTCTTTATAGTCCAACTCTCACATCCATACATAACCAATGGAAAAACCATAGCCTTGACTAGACAGACTTTTGTTGGTAAAGTAATGTCTCTGCTTTTTAATATGCTGTCTAGGTTTGTCATAATTTTTCTTCCAAGGAGCAAGCATCTTTTAATTTCATGGCTGCAGTCACCATCTGCAGTAAATTTGAAGCCCCAAAAATAAAGTCTCTCACTGTTTCCATTGTTTCCATCTATTTTCCATTCTATTTGCATCTAAGTGATGGGACCAGATGCCATGATCTTAGTTTTCTGGATGTTGAGCTTTAAATCAATTTTTTCACTCTCCTCTTTCACTTTCATCAAGAGGCTCTTTAGTTCTTCTTCACTTTCTGCGGTAAGTATGGTATCATCTGCATATCTGAGGTTATTGAAATTTCTCCCAGCAATCTTGATTCCAGCTTGTGCTTCTTCCGGCTCAGCGTTTCTCATGATGTACTCTGCATAAAAGTTAAATCAGTGGCTCCGGCGGCGCAAGCGCAGACGCGGGAGACGCCCGGCTCCGGCGGCGCAGGCGCAGACGCGGGAGACGCCCGGCTCCAGCGGCGCAGACGCGGGAGATGCCCGGCTCCGGCGCAACCGACCACATGCAGAATCGTGGCTGAGATGAGCTACCCCGCGCCCAGGGTTAGGGCAGTGGCCGAGAGGAGCTGTACCACGTTGAGGAGGCGGTGGCTGCTTGGGCACCAGAGGGCCAAGAGGAGCTGATCTACATTCAAAGCAGGAGGCGCGGCCTTGAGGAGATACCCCTCGTCCAAGGTAAGGTACAGCGGCTGCGCCTTGCTGGAGCAGCTGGGAAGAGATACTCCACAACCAAGTGGAATATAAGAATCCAGTGTTCTGGGGAGGAAGGAACAAGATGGCGGAGGGATAAGATGGCAAGACCACTTTCTCCCCCACAAATTCATCAAAAGAACATTTGAACGCGGAGTAAAGTCCACAAAACAACTTCTGAATACTGGCAGAGGACATCAGGCTCCCAGAAAAGCAGCCCATTGTCTTCTAAAGGAGAGAGAAGAAATCCAGCTCCACCCACCAGAACACCGACACATGCTTCCCTAACCAGGGAACCCGGACAAGTCATCCGTCCAACCCCACACACAGCGAAGAAACTACGTAATAAAGAGAACTCCACAAACTGCAAGAAGAGGGAAAGGCCACCCCAAGCAAAGCAATATAAGCAAGATGAAGAGGCAGAGAAATACCCAGCAAGTAAAGGAACAAGATAATTGCCCACCAACACAAACAAAAGAACAAGATATAGGGAATTTACCTGATAAAGAATTTCAAATTTTGATGGTGAAAATGATTCAAAATCTTGAAAGCAAAATGGAGTTACAGATAAATAACCTGGAGAAAAGGATTGAGAAGATGGAAGAAAGATTTAATAAGGACTTAGAAGAAATAAAAAAGAGTCAATATACAATGAATAATGCAATAGATGAGATCAGAAACACTCTGGAGGGAACAAACAGTAGAATAACAGAGGCAGAAGACAGGATAAGCGAACTAGAAGATAGAATTGTAGAAATAAATGAAACAGAGAGGAAAAAAGAAAAACGAATTAAAAGAAATGAGGACAATATTAGAGACCTCTGGGACAATGTTAAATGCTCCAACATTCGACTCATAGGAGTCCCAGAAGAAGAAGACAAAAAGAAAGACCATGAGAGAATACTTGAGGAGATAATAGTTGAAAACTTCCCTAAAATGGGGAAAGAAATAATCACCCAAGTCCAAGAAACCCAGAGAGTCCCCAACAGGATAAACCCAAGGCGAAATACTCCAAGACACATATTAATCAAATTAACAAAGATCAAACACAAAGAACAAATATTAAAAGCAGCAAGGGAAAAGCAGCAAATAACACATAAGGGGATTCCCATAAGGATAACAGCTGATCTTTCAACAGAAACTCTTCAGGCCAGAAGGGAGTGGCAAGACATACTTAAAGTGATGAAAGAAACTACCCTACAGCCCAGATTACTATACCCAGCAAGGATCTCATTCAAATATGAAGGAGAAATCAAAAGCTTTACAGACAAGCAGAAGCTGAGGGAATTCAGCATCACCAAACCAGCTCTCCAACAAATGCTAAAGGATCTTCTATAGACAGGATACACAGAAAGAGTGTATAAACTTGAACCCAAAGCAATAAAGAAAATGGCTACGGGATCATACTTATCAATAATTACCTTAAACGTAAATGGGTTGAAATTTTCAAAAAGGCTAGGAAACAATTCTCATAGCCATCAATAGTTCAGTGTTGAGTTCATGAATAGTTTTTAAAGTTTGGGACAAACTGTAGTATTTGCTATTTGAAGTACTATTTGTAATTGGCATATTACGATGTAACATTGGTCTTCATTTCCATCTTAAAACGCCTAAAAATGCCTAACAGGTTTTTAGATTTGTGAATTTTAGTTGAAATGTATTTTACGATGTTACTAAACCTGCAGAAATATTGAAATATTTCAGAGAACTTATTCACTGTACATTTAATTTATTTTATTTATAAAAGTTATGAACTGTAGAAAGTTTTACTTGTTGGGTCAAATGCTTGTTGCATTTGAAGTGCTAGTTACAAGAAAATCAAATACCTTCAATGTATAAATGCTATTAAGTTTTTAAAGGACTCTGGAGTATAAGTAAGTTTGTTTAAAGAAATTTAGTCTGTTCAACTTGAAAAAAATAAATAAATAAAATTGGAAAAAAAATAAAAATAAAAAATAAAAAAATAAAAAAAAAAGAAGTTAAATCAGCAGGATGACAATATACAGCCTTGACGTACTCCTTTTCCTATTTGGAACCAGTCTGTTGTTCTATGTCCAGGTCTAACTGTTGCTTCCTGACCTGAATACAGTTTTCTCAAGAGGCAGGTCAGGTGGTCTGGTATTCCTGTTTCTTTCAGAATTTTCCACAGTTTATTGTGATCTACACAGTCAAAGGCTTTGGCATTGTCAATGAAGCAGAAATAGATGTTTCTCTGGAACTCTTTTGCTTTTTCCATAATCCAGAGGATGTCAGCAATTTGATCTCTGGTTCCTCTGCCTTTTCTAAATCCAGCTTGAACATCTTGAAGTTCATAGTTCATGTATTGCTGAAGCCTGGCTTGGAGAATTTTGAGCATGACTTTACTAGTCCCTTGGACTGCAAGGAGATCCAACCAGTCCATTCTAAAGGAGATCAATCCTGGGTGTTCATTGGAAGGAATGATGCTAAAGCTGAAACTCCAATACTCTGGCCACCTCATGTGACGAGTTGACTCACTGGAAAAGACTAAGATGCTGGGAGGGATTGTGGGCAGGAGGAGAAGGGGACGACAGAGAATGAGATGGCTGGATGGCATCACCGACTTGATGGACATGAGTTTGAGTGAACTCCGGGAGTTGGTGATGGACAGGGAGGCCTGGCGTGCTGTGATTCATGGGGTCGCAAAGAGTCAGACACGACTGAGTGACTGAACTGAACTGAAGTTACTAGCATGTGAGATGAGTCCAATTGTGCGGTAGTTTGAGCATTCTTTGACATTGCCTTTCTTTGGGATTGGGATGAAAACTGACCTTTTCCAGTCCTGTGGCCACTGCTGAGTTTTCCAAATTTGCTGGCATATTGAGTGTAGCACTTTCACAGCATCATCTTTCAGGACTTGAACTAGCTCAACTGGAATTCCAACACTTCTACTAGCTTTTTTCATAATAATGCTTTTCTAAGGCCCACTTGACTTCACATTCCAGGATGTCTGGCTCTAGGTGAGTGATCACACCATAGTGATCATCTGGGTCATGAAGCTCCTTTTTGTACAGTTCTCCTGTGTATTTTTGCCACCTCTTCTTAATATCTTTTGCTTCTGTTAGGTCCGTACCATTTCTGTCCTTTATCAAGCCCATCTTTGCATGAAATGTTCCCTTGCATCTCTAATTTTCCTGAAGAGTTCTCTAGTCTTTCCAATTCTATTTCTTTCCTCTATTTCTTTGCATTGATCGCTGAGGAAGTCTTTCTTATCTCTACTTGCTATTCTTTGGAACTCTGCATTAAAATGGGTGTATCTTTCCTTTTCTCCTTTGCTTTTCACTTCTCTTCTTTTCACAGCTATTTGTAAGGCCTCCTCAGACAGCGATTTTGCTTTTTTGCATTTCTTTTCCATGGGGATGATCTTGATGCCTGTCTCCTGAATGATGTCATGAACCTCCGTCCATATTTCATCAGGCACTCTATCTATCAGATCTAGTCCCTTAAATCTATTTCTCACTTCCACTTTATAATCATAAGGGATTTGATTTAGATCATACCTGAATGGTCTAGTGGTTTTCCCTACTTTCTTCAATTTCAGTCTGAATTTGGCAATAAGGAGTTCATGATCTGAGCCACACACAGCTCCCGATCTTGTTTTTGCTGACTATATCGAGCTTCTCCATCTTTGGCTGCAAAGTTTATAATCAATCTGATTTTGGTGTTGACCATCTGGTGATGCCCATGTGTAGAGTCTTCTGCATATCTGAGGTTTATTGATATTTCTCCTGGCAATCTTGATTCCAGCCTGTTTTTCATCTAGCCCTTTTCCAGGAGATCTTCCTGACCCAGGAATTGAATCCAGATCTCTTGCATTGTAGGCAGGCAGCTTTACCCTCTGAGCCATCAGGGAAGTCTGGTAATCTGAGGAGACCTTACAAATAGCTGTGAAAAGGAGAGAAGCCAAAGGCAAAGGAGAAAAGGAAAGATATACCCATTTGAATGCAGAGTTCCAAAGAATAGCAAGGAGAGATAAGAAACCCTTCCTTAGTGATGATAGCCAAGAAAAGTGAAAGTGAGGTTGCTCAGTCCTGTCGGACTCTTTGTGACCCCATGGACTGTCAACCTGCTTATTTAACTTATAACAGAGTACATCATGAGAAATGCTGGGCTAGTTGAAGCACAAGCTGGAATAAATATTGCCAGGAGAAATATCAATAAACTTCAGATATGCAGATGACATCACCCTTACTGCAGAAAGGGAAGAAGAACTAAAGAGCCTCTCGATGAAAGTGAAAGAGGAGAGTGAAAAAGTTGGCTTAAAGCTCAACAATAAGAAAACTAAAATCATGGCATCTGGTCCCATCAGTTCAAGGCAAATAGATAGGAAAACAGTAGAAACAGTGACAGACTTTACTTTGGGGGGCTCCAAAATCACTGCAGTTGGTGACTGCAGCCATGAAATTAAAAGACACTTACTCCTTGGAAGAAAAGTCATGACCAACCTAGACAGCATATTAAAAATCAGAGACATTACTTTGCCAACAAAGGTCCATCTAGGCAAGGCTATGATTTTTTCTGTAGTCATGTATGGATGTGAGAGTTGGACTGTAAAGAAAGCTGAGTGCTGAAGAATTGAGGTTTTTGTACTGTGGTGCTGGAGAAGACTCTTGGGAGTCCCTTGAACTGCAAGGAGATCCAACCAGTCCATTCTAAAGGAAATCAGTCCTGAATATTCATTGGAAGGGTTGATGCTGAAGCTGAAACTCCAATACTTTGGCCACCTGATGCAAAGAGCTGACACATTTGAAAAGACCCTATTCTGGGAAAGTTTGAAGGCAGGAGGAGAAGAGGTTGACAGAGGATGAGATGGTTGGATGGCATCACCAACTCAATACACATGAGTTTGAGTAAACTCTGAGTGCTGGTGATGGACAGGGAGGCCTGACGTGTTGCAGTCCATGGGGTCACAAAGAGTCAGACACGACTGAGTGACTGAAATGGACTGTAGCCTACCAGGCTCCTCTGTCCATGGGAGTTTCAAGGCAGGAGTGCTGGAGTTGCCGTTTCCTTCTCCAGGGGATCTTCCCAACCCAGGAATCAAACCCAGGATGATAGCCAAGTAAGGACTAAAAATCAGGTCTTCTGCCTTTTCGTCTAGTATTCTATGTTTTCTATATTTAGCTCTTTCTGTCAATAAAGACTTTCATACCATAGAAAACAACAATCCAAATTTCATTTGACTTGATAACCATAAGTATTTCAATATCACTGTTATTTCTTAAACATTTCTTAAAAAGTTAAAGAAAAATTGCTTTAAAATTCCATTTCTTGTTTTCCTGTTGAAGGAGTTTTATCAGTTATATTGTTGAAGGGCATCTGATATTCATTTCCTATTCTTTCCTTCCTGGGCACAGAGGAATACTACAGGTCCTGCATTCTTGCCATGCAAGAATCTTCTTGTCCATGGGCTATGAGTAAGTTATATGAACTTCCAAGCCAAGCATTTTAAGAGCAGCTGTGAGCTCTCTGTTCTCTCGTCTCCTTACTTGGGGACCCTGGTAGCCGTGGCTGAAAAGATGTCAGTTACAGATAGATGCAGCCTGGATTACTAAGAAAGGTGAGATAAAAGAGCTGCCCTGCAGACTTCTGTGATGGAAAATAGATTTTAATTTTGTAAAGCCTCTAAAATGAGAGGCTCATTCTATGAGGCCACCATCACCCTAATACCAAAACCAGACAAAGATGCCACAAAAAAAGAAAACTACAGGTCAATATCACTGATGAACATAGATGCAGAAATCCTTAACAAAATTCTAGCAATCAGTATCCAACAACACATTAAAAAGATCATACATCGTGACCAAGTGAGCTTTATCCCAGGAATGCAAGGATTCTTCAATATCCACAAATCAATCAATGTAATACACCACATTAACAAAATGAAAAATAAAAGCCATATGATTATCTCAATAGATGCAGAGAAAGCCTTTGACAAAATTCAACATCCATTTATGATAAAATCCCTCCAGAAAGCAGGCATAGAAGGAACATTCCTCAACATAATAAAAGCTATATATGACAAACCCACAGCAAACATTATCCTCAATGGTGAAAAATTGAAAGCATTTCCCCTAAAGTCAGGAACAAGACAAGGGTACCCACTCTCACCACTACTATTCAAAATCGTTTTGGAAGTTTTGGCCACAGCAATCAGAGCAGAAAAAGAAATAAAAGGAATCAAAATTGGAAAAGAAGAAGTAAAACTCTCACTGTTCGCTGATGACATGATCCTCTACATAGAAAACCCTAAAGACAGCACCAGAAAATTACTAGAGCTAATGAATGAATATAGTAAAGTTGCAGGATATAAAATCAACACACAGAAATCCCTTGCATTCCTATACACTAACAATGAGAAAATAGAGAAATTAAAGAAACAATTCCATTCACCATTGCAACGAAAAGAATAAAATACTTAGGAATATATCTACCTAAAGAAACAAAAGACCGATATGTAGAAAACTATAAAACACTGGTGAAAGAAATCAGAGAGGACACTAATAGATGGAGAAATATACCGTGTTCATGGACTAGAAGAATCAATATAGTGAAAATGAGTATTCTACCCAAAGTAATGTATAGATTCAATGCAATCCCTATCAAGCTACCAATAGTATTTTTCACAGAGCTAAAACAAATAATTTCACAATTTGTATGGAAACACAAAGAAACCTCGAGAAGCCAAAGCAATCTTGAAGAAGAAGAATGGAACTAGAGGAATCAACATGCTGGACTTCAGGCTCTGCTACAAAGCCACAGTCATCAAGACAGTATGGTACTGGCAGAAAGTCAGAAATATAGATCAATGGAACAAAATAGAAAGCCCAGAGATAAATCCACGCACCTATGGATACTTTATCTTTGACAAAGGAGGCAAGAATATTCAATGGAGAAAAGACAATCTCTTTAACAAGTGGTGCTGGGAAAGCTGGTCAACCACTTGTAAAAAAAAAAAAAAATGAAACTAGAACACTTTCTAACATCATACACAAAAATAAACTCAAAATGGATTAAAGATCTAAACGTAAGACCAGAAAGTATAAAACTCCTAGAGGAGAACATAGGCAAAACACTTTCTGACATAAATCACAGCTGGATCCTCTATGACCCGCCTCCTAGAATATTGGAAATAAAAGCAAAAATAAATGGGATCTAATTAAAATTAAAAGCTTCTGCACAACAAAGGAAACTGTAAACAAGGTGAAAAGACAGCCTTCAGAATGGGAGAAAATAATAGCAAATGAAGCAACTGACAAAGACTTAATCTCAAAAATATACAAGCAGCTCCTGCAGCTCTATTCCAGAAAAATAAACGACCCAATCAAAAAACGGGCCAAAGAACTAAACAGACATTTCTCCAAAGAAGACATACAGATGGCTAACAAACACATGAAAAGATGCTCAACATCACTCATTATCAGAGAAATGCAAATCAAAACCACAGTAGGTACCATTTCACACCAGTCAGAATGGCTGCTATCCAAAAGTCTACAAGCAATAAATGCTGGAGAGGGTGTGGTGAAAAGGGAACCCTCTTACACTGTTGGTGGGAATGCAAACTAGTACAAGCACTATGGAGAACAGTGTGGAGATTCCTTAAAAAACTGGAAATAGAACTGCCGTATGACCCAGCAATCCCACTGCTGGGCATACACACCAAGGAAACCAGAATTGAAAGAGACACGTGTACCCCAATGTTCATCGCAGCACTGTTTATAATAGCCAGGATATGGAAGCAACCTAGATGTCCATTGGCAGACAAATGGATAAGAAAGCTGTGGTACATATACACAATGCAGTATTACTCAGCTATTAAAAACAGTCTATCTGAATCAGTTCTAATGAGGTGGCTGAAACTGGAGCCTATTATACAGAGTGAAGTAAGCCAGGAAGAAAAACACCAATACAGTATACTAATGCATATATATGGAATTTAGAAAGATGGTAATAATGACCCTATATGTGAGACAACAAAAGAGCCACAGATGTATAGAACAGTCTTTTGGACTCTGTGGGAGAGGGCGAGGGTGGGATGATTTGGGAGAATGGCATCGAAACATGTATATTATCTTATGTGAAACGAATCACCAGTCCAGGTTCGATGCATGAGACAGGATGCTCGGGGCTGGTGCACTGGGATGACCCAGAGGGATGGGATGGGGAGGGAGGTGGGAGGGGGGTTCAAGATGGGGAACATATGTACACCCAGTGCAGATTCATTTCAATGTATGGCAAAACCAATACAATAATGTAAAGTAATTAGCATCCAATTAAAATAAATAAATTAAAAAAATAAATAAATTAAATTAAATTAAAAAAAAAGAAAAGAAATGCACTGCTTTTAAAATAAATAAGTAGCTGTCCCCAGTAACCTACATGTGAACTATTATAAGTGGCGATCACTCCAGAGGTGATTAGTGCTTGTTTCTAAATCATTTGGGATAAGAAAACAAATGAAAGCTTGATGGTAGGACTGATTATTATTCTGAATATATGTACATGACTTTTATTGTCAGGCTGTTTTCAGAGGGTCACCAAGAATATTGCTTTTAACACATGATTAATGACTTCATGTAAGATCATAGATCTGAAAACAAATTTTGTAATGATAATTAAAATTAAAATTATGAAAATTCAATTTAAGTGAATCAGATTAATTTTCTTTATTAGTAAAGCCATATTAATCTCTCTAAAGCAGATGTCATTTTAAAAATGTCATTCACCACTGTAGAATTTTCACAAGCTCCTTCTCCATAGTCTTCTCTAGCTGCCATATATGGCTCTCCAGGAATCTCTCTTCTGGTCTTATTTCTTTACTTAATTAATGTAAAGTATTCTGCACTGTGGTCTCCATGTTTTTCCTTCTCTGCCCTTTGGCTTCTTGCTGTTCTCTCCTCTTCAAGTATCTTTGATTCATCTCTAAATTTTTAAACCCAAACCATGCTTCAACATCAAATTGAAATACTCTATTCCCCAGGTTTCCCCTGATCTCTCCTTCTAAAACTGTTTCACTGTAGCTTTCTTTATGGGGTTTTTGGAATTTTCCAAACAATGGATTACTTTTATTCAATATATCAACATCCAGAGAATGCTAAGCAAAACCACATTGAAAGCCATGCTGAAATGGGTTCTTTGTTTACATTGACTATAAGGTTCTATGGTTTAATAAATTAGGGGAGAATGTTAAGTAAGTAAGTGTTAGTTGCTCAGTTGTGTCCAACTCTTTGTGATCCCATGGATTATAGCCAGCCAGGCTCCTCTGTCCATGGAATTCTCCAGGCAAGAATACTGGAGTGGGTTGCCATTCCCTTCTTCAGTGTATCTTCCTGACCCAGGGATCGAACCCAGGTCTCTTCTCTTCTTGCAGGCAGATTCTTTACCATCTGAGCCACCAGGGAAGCCTGAGGAGAATGTTGGCAGTCCAAATTAAGCCCACTTCTTTATGGCAGAACTTCTGACCAATGCCTTTTGTATACTAATGGCTTTCCAAGTTTCTAAGAGAATGTTGTATTAAGCAGAAATTCCCAAACTTATTTGAGCAGAAACCACTTTTTCTAGGCAGTTGAGGAATATTGTTGTAGTGAAAGGAACTGGGACTTTGGATTCAGACAACTGTGGTTCTGAATCCTGATTTCAGTAGTTATTGGCTGTGTGAACAGTTGTTTAAATTCTGACCTCCATACTTTACCCATATTAAATAGCTTTAACAATATTAATCCCAAGAATTATTATGCAGATTAACTGAGACCCATGATAGATGCTCATTAAATCCTAGTTACCTTTACTGTCCTGAGTTACAATTAAATTTACTTAATCCTAGGATTTAACACTACTTGAATTATAGCTATAACACACAAATCATTCATTCATTTAACATACATTAACTAGACAAATATTTGTACCAATTACTATACTGATGGATATACAATGCATTTGAGAGGGTCCCTTTACTCAGTAGACTAATATTTTTATCTCTCATATTAGACAGGAAGCTTCTGAAAGCAGAATCCGTAAGCATTTCATCTCCATGTCCATCTTGGAAACTACTATGCATAAAACAGGTACTCAAGAACAATCTCCACAGTAGAAAGTAACCCATAGGAGGACAGAGTCCTTATTGATAGTCTTTACCACTGTGTCCTTAGCATATAATAGAGTCTCAACAAATACCTATTGCATGAAGGACTGGATGAAAGTATAATAAGGTCTATAATTCATAACACCACAGTTAACTAATCTCCAATAATTCATTATTATTCCCCACCATTATTGACAGAAATCTTTTTCTAAAAAATTTGTTAAAATTACCTCTATTGAAATTACTAATGAACTGCCTGAAATTGGGACAGAAAGGAATGCATATAGTTAGATTTATATAATTATTAACCATTATGCTTTTAAAGAAAAATGTTGAATATATATTCAAATATATATAAAGTTTGATGTTTTATGAAAAATATTTAGATAAGTAATGTATTTGCTATCTCAGTGGAATGTGCTTTGTGTCTTTCCAGGTTAAACAGATTGCCATATCATGTTCTCATGAAATTGCTTCTTTATATTCTAAAGAATATTGACATACAAGAAGAGGTTAATTACAGAAAGCATTTTACTTCCCATTTTGGTCTCCTTGAAACAGAGTTTCAATAGGTCTTTCATCACCAAAGTTAGGAAGAAGAATTAAATGACGGGCCAAAACTGATAGGATTAACTTCTGTCAACTCATTTATACAACTCTATAAGTAAGATAAATAAATAAGATAATATAGATATTTTATATACCCACCACTCCAATTATCCTTCATACTTTCAGCCCTAAGTTTGGTGGTGGTGAGAAAGTCAAATCAAAATTAGAAGCACTGAACTTCCCTGGTGGTCCAGAGGTTAAGAATCTGTCTGCCAATGTAGGGGACATGGGTTCAATCCATGGTCCGGGAAGATTCTGCATGTGGCAAGACAGCTAAGCCCGAGTACCACAGATATTGAGCCCTTGAGCTCTATCCTCCATGCTCTGTGAAAAGAGAAGCCATCAAAGCCTGAGGAGCAACGAAGACTCAACACAACCAAAAATAAATTAATTAACTACTTTTTTTAAAAGGTAGAAGCACTGGTTCTCCCTATGAGGATGTTATGACATCTAAACCTGATGCTCCTTTAAAGAAAAGGGAAAAACAGTGTTAGCATTGTCGGTGTAAGTCATTTGTCACTCTCTTTTAATAGCATCTTGTAATTAAAATTTCAAGTTTCAGAAAGGAAGATTGCATTTATCTGTGGTTGATGCAAATGTAATTACAGTTTTGGACCATAATTTTAAATCATTACAACCTATGCTTAAGCACATCTTTATTAATCAAAATAGGAACCATTAGAATCAACACATTTTTGCCAATGAGAAATAAGTTTATTCCTGTCATGTAAAAATCCATGCCCCAGGTTTAGATGAACTGATGGAACTGCTAGTTATGGAAGCTTTGTCCCTGTAAAAAGTTGTCGAGATGCTTGAAAATATGGTAGTCAGTTTGGGAAAGGTCAGGTGAATATGACAGATAAGGCAAAACTTTGTAGCCCAGTGCATTCAACTTTTGAAGTGTTGGTTGTGCAACGTGTGGTTCGGTGTTGTTGGAGAGAAGAATTGGGCCCTTTCTGTTGACCAGTGCCATCACCAGGAATTGCAGTTTTCCATGCATATCAATTTGCTGAGCGTACTTCTTAAATATACTGATTTCTCTGGGATTCAGAAAGCTATAATGGATCAGATGGACAGCAGACCACCAAAGAGTGACCATGCCCTTTTCTTGGTGCAAGTTTGGTTTGGGAAGTGCTTTGGAACTTCATCTTGCTCCAAGCACTGAGCTGATCATTGCCAGTGTCATATAAAATCTACCTTTTGTCACATGTCATAATCTGATGGAGAAGTGGTTCATTATTGTTGCGTAGAGTAAGAGAAGACAAGATTCAAAAAATGAAAGTTTTTTTGATTTGTGGTCAACTCATGAGGCACCCACTTATCAAGCTTTTTCACCTTTCCAATTTGCTTCAAATACTAAACGACCACAACATGGTCGACGCTGGGTTCTTTGGCAACTTCTTGTGTAGTTCTAAGAGGATCAGCTTTGATGATGCTCTTAATTGGTCATTGTTAACTCCTAATGGCCAGTCACTCTGCTTTTCATCTTCAAGGCTCTTGTCTCCTTTGAGAAACTTCTGGAACCACCACTGCACTGTATGTTAGCAGTTCCTGGACCAAATGCATTGTTGTTTTTACGAGTTGTCTCTGCTGCTTCATGAACCATTTTGAACAATAAGAAAATCACTTGAATTTGTTTTTTGTCTAACATCATTTCCATAGTCTAAAATAAATATGAAATATACAAGTTTAATGTCATTAGCAAAAAAATCATAAAATGAGAAATGCACATTAAAATGATGTATAACGTAACCACATTTATTTAAGAATATATTCCAATATCAAATGGCAAAGTTCAACAATGCACAACCACAATTACTTTTGTACCAACCTAAGGCTTTCTCATTCTCTGTCGTCCCCTTCTCCTCCCGCCCCCAACCTTTCCCAGCATCAGAGTCTTTTCCAGTGAGTTAACTCGTCGCATGAGGTGGCCAAAGTATTGCAGTTTCAGCTTTAGCTTCAGTCCTTCCAATGAACACCCAGGATTGATCTCCTTTAGAATGGACTGGTTGGATCTCCTTGCAGTCCAAGGGACTCTCAAGAGTCTTCTCCAGCACCACAGTTCAAAAGCATCAATTCTTCGGCAATCAGCTTTCTTCACAGTCCAACTCTCACATCCATACATGACCACGGGAAAAACCATAGCCTTGAGCTGGATGGCATCGCCGACTCTGTGGACATGAGTTTGAGTGAACTCCGGGAGTTGGTGATGGACAGGGAGGCCTGGCGTGCTGTGATTCATGGGGTCGCGGAGAGTCGGACATGACTGAGTGACTGAACTGAACTGAACTGAATAGCTTTCTAGAACTACTAGACATCTCCCCACTCCAGATACATAATCCAATGCATATTTTTTTCTCAGCTCTAGACAAAACAGAAATATAACAAACTAAAACACAGACCCTTATTGGACACAGAATACCACACAGAACTTAATGACTAGAAATTATCACATACAAGGGAATCAAGTCAAACTATTACATAAAAGAACAAAATTCTTCCAAGAAAATCTCTTGAACCTCTCGGTCTCAGTCATGTTATTCCTTAACTTTCAGGAAAATTCATCTATATCACAAAGACAGTAAATGTAAGTTTAACAAAAATACTCATAATAAATCTAATACACTAGTTAGTTGCAATTGGCAATTACACAAAGTAATTCTAATTACTTAGGTGGCCTGTTTATATATTGTATGTTAAAAATTCAAGGGAAACATTTCAGAGAGAAGTTGTTAAATTATGCATTTACAGTGTCTGCTTTTCCTGATGTACTTTAAAGATTGTCAAATGACTTTGTGTAACAAAGAGCAATGTTGTAATTATAAAGTTCTGCCTTACAAGTTATTATACTTATTATTTTAGTTAGAGTTATAAGTAACTAAAATAATTTTCAGTTTTTATGGTATGACATCCTTTTAAATAAAAGGATTCTGTGTGATTAAATTTATATTAAGACATCTCAAACTGATATGTTTCATATTTTAGATATTGGTGAAAACTAATAGGACTGAGCTCTAGGAGAAAGCATGAAAAAGAGAAACATGCTAATTCAATAAAATGTTGTAGTGTATTCCAGAACATCCTTACCTGCAACTTTGTACATTTCCAAGTACTTTGTGAATATATTCTGATGAGATTTGGTAGAGTGACGTCTGTAGCTCTTCTCCCCATAGGGAGAGTACTGGAAGAAATAGAATTGCCAAGTCTACACAACAAAGTGTCTCAAAACTTCCCTTTCCATATGAAAGATTAAGTAATTGGGAGGAATGAAAAATACAACTGGGGCACACAAAACACCTCAGACTAACATGAGGTGAAGGTGCTTTTTAGTGAAACATACATGGGGTATTAAAAGATGCAGATTTGAACACATTTTTTAAAAAAAATTTAGATGATGCATAACTTGAGTATCACCTAATAAACATGATAAATGCATAGCACAAGCTTGGATGTGGTACTTGATCCATCTTTACATCTCTGGAACTTAACAGTTAATTTTTGACATTAGTGAATTTTTACTATTTGTTGATAGCACTGCAGATTATATTTCTGGGGAAATGTGGATATTGCTTTAAATAACTTTACAGCAGTATTAATCACAAATTTTGATCACTTTATAATAATCTCTAGGAAAACACTGTTAGTGATGTCAACACTATTAGAAGTTAAAATTATGCTAAAGATAAGAAATAAATGTCAAGTACCAGATTTTATTGCTATATTCATGTATAGCCTCATAAAGATCCAATCAGAGGTTTGCATTTATATCTGAATTTCTAAAGTCATTTGAAACTCCCTATTAACAAGTACATATTCATGCTCATTATAAGACTTCTTGGTATAGTATGCTAATTACTTTTCTACACTCTGGCTTCCAAACCACAATGATTCCTGTTATGAAAGCAAATCACTGCAAACTTCAAACAGCATGCATCCTTGAGATGCCACTATTAAAGGATGAACAGTGATGGGAAATCTTTGATGTTATCAGACGGGATGGAAAATACACATTTGTATTTGAGTAAATCCTGTAGACCGAAGCATTTCTCCCCACCCTTAAATAACCTGAAACCAATTTCAAGTTCCCAAATGCTCTTCAAAACAACCTGCCTTGGAAGTAATGCTGATGGCATTTCAAATTTCAAGGCAGCTTGCTTTTTCCATCTCAAGACTTCAAGCAGATTTGAAATTTCACTTTCAAAGAGAAAGGACATTACCTACTTTTACCCAAACCACTCGTCTCTGGTTTGATGAACAAAATGTCATAGGTAATGAACTTACCCATGATAATAAAAAGATGATATGTAACCCGGTAACTCAGAGTCTGAATAATGCAGCTAATTCTAGACAATTCTAAAATGTAAGTGTTTAGATACTTAATGCTTCCGTTTATTTTTTCTTTTTCTGATGGTGCTGACCACAAGTTGGAATATAAGCTTTGAGCCTGTGGCAGGGCCAGTGTACCCAACTGTAATTAATCCATCTCCTGCTGAATGGAGCATCTGTGAAGCTGAAGACAAAAATCAGTGTGTGCTTGACTCCTGGGCCCATGGGGAGCCTGGGCCACACAATTCAGAACATTCATACTGTGAATAATCCCTGTAGCAGGAGGATAGGTCTGTGGCTTCATAAAAGGATTTAGATTTGTGGTTAATAGAAACATCCATGAGTCTCTTTGGGCAAAGGGATACAGTAGCCCTCATGAAGTTTCCCTAGCTTTTAATTAGTTTTCCTTTGATTGCTTTAAGAGGGGAGTGAAACCTGAAGTTATCATCTTGGGACACAAAATATTTGTATGCAGTTTTAATATCCTGAGCCTGTTTTGCTGCTGCTCTCTACATTTTGGAAAGAGCCATTATAGTCCTAAGGAACTACACACTGCAGGTTTATCAGCCCTTTGGTGTCTGTAAATTTACTGCAGCAACCTTTAGAGGAAGCGTTTCTTTTCCAGTAACTGACTTTCTTCATGAACAGAAAAGGTACAAACAAATAAAACAGGCAAGAGTATTAAATACCAGAGTGGAGTTAAAAAGGTGGCAGGAAAAGAGAGAAGACGGTTCCATCTTTGTACAGGATTCTACACATCAGAAAAATGAGAATAATTACAATGAGACAAGAAAATGAAAGGCGTAAGCAAGGACCAGGAAAGAGGAAGGAAAGTAGTGCTATTTGTTCATAAGTTGGTTTTTCAATGTGGAGATTTGTTTTATTAGATGGACATTGGCTAAAATAATACAGTAATCTTTTCAAGGATTGGGATATGCCAGTTACTTGAAAATTCTTTTTAAGCTGATCACCATTTAAACATAAAAGCATTACTAATTTGCAAAGTTTTAAGGTAACATTAAATATATGTAATAAATGTTTGAAAATAGAGTCACCCCGTTAGGACCTTGCCCTGCCTTGGGCTTATGAAACCCGCTTTCCTGGGCTTCATTCCAGTTCAGGGACTCATGCTGCTGCTGCTGAGTCACTTCAGTCGTGTCCAACGCTGTGTGACCCCATAGACGGAGTTGGACTTAAAGACTTAGTCGTTTCTGTGACTCAACTCTCATCCGCTTGTGATGGGAAGAATTATCTGTCCTCTAATGAGTCAGCATCTGCTGTTGTTGGGGAATTGTTAATTTCCCTGAGTGTTTTTATCCATAGGAGAATGTCCTAGATTTTAGGGTAAGTACTGAAACACTCTTTTTTAGAATCTCCAGATGACACCTCTTTCATGTTACTTATACCAAGAAGTCATGATCAAACATTTTAAGAAATCATAACTTTCATGAGCTACATAACTCTATATCCTATACATGTCATTGTATCATGTGTCATTTCATTTATACATTTATATATGCATGCATTTTTTATTCTCATCTGATTATGTCATCTTCTTAAAACACTTGACTCTCAGAAAGAAATCCCAAATCCTAAACATGGTGTACAACAGTGGTTCTCAAACTATAGCATGCATCAGAATTCTTGGAGGACTTGTTAAAATATTGCTGGGCTGGTCTCTCAATTTTTCTTTTTCCCTGAGTCTGGAGTGGAGCCCAGGAATTTGCATTTTCAACAAGGGTCCAAGTGATGTTGATAAAGTTGTTCTGTGGGCCATACTTTGAGAACGGCAGGATCACAAGAATGTATATAAGTAGGTCACTTTCTTGTCTCTGGGTTCATTTCATGCTAGTATCCTCTGTGTCCAGTGCTCAGGTGTCTTCTCCTGGGTTCCCAGTCTCCTCCTTCCGCTTCCTCTTCTTACCATGTGTCCTGTCCCTCTCCCCATATGATTTAATCAGTCTGGCTCACGCAGGAGCCTTCTTACTAAGGTGAGTCTCCTTGTTATTCACTCTCATTACTTCAGTACTTCTTTGCAGCATTGAGCACAATTGTAATTAAATAATAAATTTATATATGTATTATAACTCTAGTTAATACATGCCCTTCTCACAAAAATAAAGGTTCATTAAGGGCAATGACTATCTTACTCATCAGAATTTCGTAAGTTCCCAGTGCAATATTTTCTACATAATTGATGCTTGATAGATATTTCGTCCATGAATGAATGAATTAATAAACAATACAAAGTAAAGTAATTAATTTTTCTTACTGCATTCATACATGATGCTCATACATCATTTATGCTCCTACTCCCTAAAGGTTATCCCTGCCAGTTCTCTCAAAGACACTTCATGCTAGAAGTATGTGCAAGAGAAGTGGCAGTTGCCCACATATATATAATTTAATTTTTCTTGCTCAATGCAAAGAGGCATATTTCAGGATGAATCTCTGAACTAGACTTTGGTATCACAAGATAAATACCCCTAAAATGATAATCATAAACTCAAGTTCAAATTTTATTATTTTAGGATTATATAATGCTGTGAAATAAATTCCAGTTATTTGAGCATTTTAACTGGAATTCACTTTATTTTTAATAGGATTTTGGTTACATTGTTATTAAAGAGAAACATTTGGGCTTTCAAAAATTCATGAAAACTTTAAAGTCATTCATTCTCTGGCTAGAACAGCAGAGGTTTGTTAACTAAGGCTATTTCTTTCAATAAAAAACAATGTGCCTTAATAATAAACAAAGCCATTTAATATGACTTAGTTTTTTAAAAAATCACCATAAAGTACTAGATCATATAATAATAAAACCTAAGTATATATATTTGTGTATATAAATATACATATTAATGATTTACATACCTATGATTATTGTTTTCTGTCATTCTCTCATTTTATGTAAAGAATTAGGTAAACCTACACTGTAAAGCTGTGTACAGCACATGGGTATCTTACACACAACCCATATAATTAAGATAGAATCCTTCAGTTCAGTTCAGTTCAGTTCAGTCGCTCAGTCGTGTCCGACTCTTTGCGACCGCATGAATCACAGCACGCCAGGCCTCCCTGTCCATCACCAACTCCCGGAGTTCACTCAAACTCATGTCCATTGAGTCGGTGATGCCATCCAGCCATCTCATTCTCTGTCGTCCCCTTCTTCTCCCTCCCCCAATCCTTCCCAGAATCCTTAGAAGATGTTAAATTCAAGTTCATGTTGAATACACAGAGAAAGATAACTTGGTGGTGGATGAATATTAGGTAATAAGGGGAAAGGATTTTTGTGGATAGATCTAATTCACTTTCATCTTCTGATGAATCCAGAAGATTTCAAATAGCAAATAAGAGAACGAGACAGCTGTGAATGAAGTAACTGGAGCTAGAAGAAAGTCAGAGGAGATGAGAAGCAATATGTGATTTGTTGGTCCATGGCATTAAGAAGGATCCCTGGGGGAAAAATTAGGTATGATGTTTTGTATTTTGTTAGTACAAGTCTTCTCCTGACTTAAATCTTCCTTTGCCTTGGCAGGGCTCATTGTCCGGGAAGTGAGCATTGAGATTTCACGTCAGCAAGTGGAAGAGCTCTTTGGGCCTGAAGATTACTGGTGCCAGTGTGTAGCCTGGAGCTCGGCAGGCACCACGAAGAGCCGGAAAGCCTACGTGCGCATAGCATGTAAGTCACTATGCAGGGCATTGTGGGTTCCAGAAGCTAATGCAATATGGGAAAACTTGACCACACCTGCCCTGGTGTCGAAGAACCCTGGCTGAAAACTGCTCCCAGACTTCTGCATTTGAGCTACACTTTCCCCTTAAGTCATCAGAATATCATTTCATTTTTTGTTTCAAGGCACTGAGTAATATTCCTTTAGGGATGTGAAAGAATTAGTGCTACTTTCAAAAGACTGAATGTTCTTTTTTAATCTAATAGTAATTAGGCTATAGGAAAACAACTGCATTCCTTTAATGAGTTTATTCTGCCAATTTGTTAGGACAGTGTTGACTAGTTTTGCTATTAGAAATAGAAATTATCCGGCAAAGCTTCTCTATTTATTTTAGAACTGTTCTAATGCATCAAAACACACCACTATTTTCCAAACTGTATTAATTTCTAGAGTATTTCAGGGAGATATTTCTAATATATGTTCAGGGAGAAGTTAAAAGTGTTCCATAATCAGTAAATGTGGGAAATACTTTTTTGGACAAAGTTAAAGAAGTTCCTTCATTGCAAAACTTTCCAGATTCTTTAATCTGCTAATGTGCATTTTATCCCCAAGGAGGAGATGTTGCCTGCAGCTCTTTCTGCAGGCCCTTTTCTCAGTGAGTACTATTCACACCTTGAACAGCATGAATGCTGCTTTAATGTCTGAAGCTTCCATACAGAGAAATTTTCTCAAGTGTGAGACCACTGAAACCCATGTAAATTTTACTATCTGAATTCCTTGGCATGTCTGTTCCAGCATGTATGCTAAGTTGCTTCAGTTGTATCTGATTCTGTGAGACCCCATGGACCATAGCCCACCAGACTCCTCATCCAAGGGATTCTCCAGGCAAGGATACTGGAGTGGGTCACCATGCCCTCCTCCAGGGGATCTTCCCGACCTAGGGATAGAACTCTCATCTCCTGCCTCTACTCCATTGGCATGCAGGTTCTTTACCACTAGAGCCAACTGGGAAGCCCCTTGCATGTCTGTAGTTTACTAAATTTCGATTTGCTTTGACATCAGTGTCACTTACCACTAATATGTCACTATGTGCATGCCTGCTCAGTCATGTCATATGCTCAGTCAAACATGCTCAGACTGTAGCCCACCAGGATCCTCTGTCCATGGGATTTCCCAGGCAAGAATATTGGAATGGGTTTCCATTTTCTCCTCCAGGGGATCTTCCTGAGCTAGGAATCAAACTCCCATCTCTTACATCTCCTGCATTGGCAGGCAGATTCAGATTCTTGACCACTGAGCCACCTGGGAAGTCACTAAGTTCAAACAGTTTTGGCTCCAATGCCTTCCACAATTCCTGTTCTTGCCTGTTCTTTCCCTTCTGTTTGATCTAGATCCCAACCATTACAATCACTTACCAGTTAGTCTCCATGATTCAAGTCTTTTACCTTTTCCAGCCCTTCCTCCATATTACCACAAATGCAAGATTCTGGAAGATTCCTGAAACTCAGGTCTTACCTCAGCTCACCTCCATCCCTGCTTAAAATTTCATAGTGGCTCCTGAGATAAAGTCAAAATTTCCTACAATGGTATATATCACTATTTGTTTACTAGAGCTGCTGTAACAAAATTCTACCAACTGGTGGCTTAAACAAGAGAAATTTATTTTCTCACAGTTCTGGAAGCTGGAGTCCAACATCAAGGTGCTGGCAATATTGGTTTCTGTTGAAGCCCCTCTCCTTGGCTTATAGATGGTTATCTTTTCCATGTCTTCACATGATCTTCCTTCTGTAACTGTCTGAATTCAAATTTCTCTTCTCTTAAGGATGTCAGTCATATTAGGTTCAGTTCAGTTCAGTTCAGTCGCTCAGTCGTGTCCGACTCTTTGTGACCCCATGAATCACAGCACGCCAGGCCTCCCTGTCCATCACCAACTCCCGAAGTTCACTCAAACTCATGTCCATCGAGTCAGTGATGCCATCCAGCCATCTCATTCTCTGTCGTCCCCTTCTCCTTCCGCCCCCAATCCTTCCCAGCATCAGACTCTTTTCCAGTGAGTCAACTCTTCGCATGAGGTGGCCAAAGTATTGGAGTTTCAGCTTTAGCATCAGTCCTTCCAATGAACACCCAGGATTGATCTCCTTCCAAATGACCTCATTTTAACTTAATCACTTCTTTAAAGGTCATATCTCCAAATACCTTCTGATGTATACTGGGCGCTAGGATGTCAACTTGTGAATTTTTTAGCGGGGGATACATTTCAGCCCATAACAACTGTATTTCATTGTTTCCGTAACGTAACCCAAGTTTCTAGCTCTAACCACAAAGAATGTCTCTGATCTAGTCATGATAGATTAGAAATACTTCCATTTCTTTTGTTTCCAGCTGTTATTCATCCTGAAGCGCTTTACCTTTCTCTTTCTTCCTTTCATTATTAGTAAATATTCATTTATTCAACAAATATTTACTAAGCATTTACTCTCTTATTGAGATAATTGGTATGGAGCCAGAATCAAAACACATAATGACCCCTGCCCTCAAGAGGCTTGTGTCTGCTGAACAAGTTGTTGTTGTTTAGTCGCTAAGTTGCATCTGACTCTTTGGGACCCCATGGACTGTAGCCCACCAAGCTCCCCTGTCCATGGGATTCTTCAGGCAAAAATACTGGAATGGGTTAGCATTCCCTTCTCCAGGGATCTTCCTGACCAGGGATTGAACCCACATCTCCTGCATTGCAGGCATATACTTATTCTTTACTACTGAACCACCAGGGAAGTTAGGGCACACTCTTAATGAAGTAAAGAATCAGTAACAGAGCAGATGGTAAGTGTTTTGAGGAGAGATAGTAGGGGAAGGGGGTATGCTGTGCTGGGGACGGTGGTCAGAGAAGGCCTTCAGGAGTAGTTGGCAATTGAAGGAGCCTGAAGAAAGGGAGAGGGAGAGTCAGGCAGAGGGGACAGCGAGTGGCCTAAGTACAAATGCCCTGAGGCAGGAATGTTTGCTGGCGCCGTGAAGACTGAATTGGCCACAGTGGCTGGACGAAGGTGAGGGAGAGGAGTCTCCTAGATGAGCTGAGAAACGTAAGGACAGGAAGAGCAGTGTGGAGATGGTCTAGGCCCTGTGGGTGTAACATCTTTGGTTCTCGGTATGAAATGGGAACTTCGGAATGTTTTCTGCAGAGGAGTTCATGCCCTGACTTCCATTTTAGCAGAACACCTGACTGCTCTGTTGAGAAAAGATCGTGAGAAGCAAAAGTAGATGCAAGGGAGACCAGTTATGAGGCTGCAGCTGTGAGAGATGTTAGGACAGCCTAGATTAGAAGCTGTGGGACTGGTGAGACCTAGATTCTAGATTTATTTAAAGGCAGAGGTAGTTGGGTATTTTTTTTTTTTTTTGAGAAAGAGAGAGGTTGGATATGGAATGTAAGAGAAAGAAAGAATGATTCAGAAGGCCTGAGCTTGTTGAAGGAATTTTTAGTTGTCTTTAGTGAAGTCATTCTTGCCTCATCAGTCTCCAGAATGATAGGGGTTCCTTTCTCAAACCTTTCAGACCAGTGCATCCATCCTCTTAATGTAGGGCTTGTCTCCTTTGAATTATATTCACTTGTTGTAATGTCTGTGTTTCAAGCCGATGAGTTCCTTGAGATCCATTTTGCTTAATTCAGCTTTGCTTAACTGTATATCTTCAGTGCTCAGCTCAATGCCTAGAACATCAAAGATGTTTAATAAATTTTGTTCAATTAAGACCATTATAACCATCATTGCTCTCTATTAATCATTCCTCTCTGAGCATGTCTAAAGGGATTTTTCTCTTTGTCTTAGTGGGTTCTCTATGAAGTAGACTCTGAGATGGAGACATGCATGCAGATAATATATTAACGAGTATTCTCTGGAACAATATCTGTGGAGGAATAGACTTGGGCAGAGGGAGAAATTGAACTGCAGTTCAGGTACAACAAAAGATGATGCCATAGGGGACACTGGAGTTAGGATGGCCCTCCAGAGTTGTCCCACCGTGAGGCCCAGGCCTGAGTGGATCTTTATCCCCAACATTGACTAGTCAGTGGTTGTGGTCCCTTTCTTTTCTATTCACCCTCACCAACTTATATGACCTGAGTCAAGTCAGCTCGTCTCAACTGAGGGCAATTTCTGGAGGGAGAGTCTGGGAGCCTTCACCATCAACACTCCCAACAGAGGGGATCAGTCCTGAAAATGGATGTCATCCACTACAATCATCTATCGCAAATCTTTTAGATTTCATTTTATTAATTATGAAGTAAAAAGATACTTTCAAACATGTTAAAAAGAAACAAATGAATTGTTGTGGTCAAATAATTAAATGAATTCAAAGTTAGCTTCTAGTTATAATCAAAAGAGGCACAATGATATAAAACTATCTTTCATTGCTATATGTTCATTAATATCAAGTATAATAGACATTTAAAATTGCCAATTTACAATTTATAATAAATTGACTTGCTTAAAAGCTGAAGTTTAATTGGTTAATTTATCTATTAATTTATTTTTGGCTGTACTGGGTCTTTGTTGCTGTGCTGGCTTTTCTCTAGTTGTGGCAAGCAGGGACTACTCTCTAGTTGCAGAAAGCAGGGACTACTCTCTAGTTGCTAGGGCTCCTCGCTAGTTGCTGCAAGCAGGAGCTGCTCTCTAGTTGTGAGGTGCAGACTTCTCACAGCAGTTCTTCTCTTGTGGAGCACAGGCTCTAGGGCTTCAGGAGTTGTGGCTCCCGGGCTTAGTTGCTCCATTGCATGTGTGATCTTCCTGGATCAGGAATCAGACCCCTGTTTCCTGCATTGGCAGGCGGATTCTTTACCACTGAGCCACCAGGGAAGCCCCAGAAGCTGAAGTTTAAAGGCTTCATTATTACAAATCATGACTCTTGTGAGGTGCTAACTTCATATGTATGTATTTATAATATATAATGTATCTAATATTATTAATATATGTACTATTCTCTTTATGTAACCCTGTTTGCCACATTAAAAATTACAAATGTATAAGAACCTTATCTTTCTTTACAGAATAAACTTTGCTATTTATTTCACAGCTTTCAAATGTAGTTTGACATTTTTAAATAATAAGACAAACCCTTCTTCTAGTAAGACATTAATTTGCCCATAGCACCTTTTCATCTTCATGTATTAAGATTGAAGAGCAGTTTGCTTGTACTTCCATAGTTAACCGAACTCATATGTTAGTAGTCAGGGAACAACATCCAATGTATAAAGATTTACTCATACAGATTTACCTCATGATGAAAAGAAAAGTTAAATTTCATATTCTCCTTGTCAGAGCTGATCCCTACCAAGCATGCCGTCACTAATGTTACAGGAAGGTTGCAGATTCTCTGTTTTGCTCTGTTTCAAGTCAGTCAGGGTGCTTTGCCCAGTAATATGTGACAGATGGATGTCACATCAACTGCAATTAAAGTTTAAATTTTTTTCAGGTAAAGATAGCCATGATGCTATAGATAATTAAGTTCACTTATCTCTCATATAATTTGATCTGTGTTCACTATGTGTGAATAGTGTACACTATGTGTACTATACCATAAATAGTGTGTGTGTATATATATATATATATATATATACAGTACATATATATGTGTGTACTAAAAAGGGGGCCATAGTTCTTCCATGAAGAAGCTCTATTTTAAGACATTTATAAAGTAGAAATGAATATTAGCCATTCTTTTATTTATTTAAGTTTGCTTATGTATATTTTGTGTATTCAAACTATATAAAATACAATAATAATTTTATGAGACAATCAGAGCAGAGGGAAAATAGGATATAGGAAAAAGTTAGGATTTGGCCAGGAGTGAGCTGAGAACACAATGTGCCTGCTCTGGAATCATACATGTTTAGCAGATGGCAGTGTCAGGTGGCCTTAGTGGGTGCTGCAGCTTCCTTTGGAGAGCGAGGGTTTTCTTCTGAGGGAACTCACATGGGCTCTGTAATGACTGTCTGAGTAGAACCCTATGGTGATGCAGCTGCCAGTTTCATTGGGTTGTTTATTCCAGTGTCCCTTGCTGTAGTCAATGACAAAATTCTGAATGTTCAAGGGAGGAAAATGTAATTCAGGCAGAATGTCAGCAAACCCTGTGTCTCTTCAGGAAATGTCTTGGCTGCTATTGCTGATGCTGTGATCGTTGATGATGTCGTGGTTGCTGTTGTCAGGGGATGGTGGGCATTATGTGAAAAGAAGAGCAAAGTGGAGTGGTTGGAGCAAACGTTTGGGGCCAGGTTGACCTATATATTCAAATCCTAGTTCCATCACTCACTAGTGTGACCTCATTCAAGCAATTTAACCCCTCTGAGACTTAGTTGCATCAACCATGAAATGAAAATGATAGGGTTATTTTAAGATTAAACTAAGATAAAGTTGTAAAGCATATGGCATAGTGCCAGACACCAAGCAAATGCTCAGTGAATGATAGCAGTGTTCATAACAACAGAGATAATGATTCAAACAACTTTATTTGTGCATTCTGAAATTTAGTAGTACCAAGTTAACATTGAAAACTGAAGAGTTTTTCCTTCTTTCACTACTTCCTCTACATCCTGGGCTGTCAGTCCTAGAAGTTGAAGTTCTCTGCCAATTCAAGTTTAATTAGACTGTAATTTTGTCCCTCTGCCTGAGAATGGAGGAGCCCTCTGCGTGTCCACCCTTCTCCTCAATTCGGGAGTTACAGAGGATCTATGTGCACAGACAGTCCATCTTCCCGGGGATGTCAGGATAGTTCCTAAGGAGTTTCTGTTTCTTCTGTGTACAAACCTATAAATCACAGCCACCATCACAAAGGCCACTGACTACAAATTGGAATAAGACAGTTCCTAGGAAGAATTGAAGAACAGGGTAGACTTTTCTGCCCTACTCTCATAGTTCACTCCTCCTTTTCCCTGAGAGCTGAGCTACCTTGTGAGCCACATGTAGGTGTCAAACGGGCTGTGTTTACATCTGTAAGTCCGTAGTGCCTAACACACTGTCCAGAGCAGCAGTGTCTGAGGAAATATGATGCCAGCCACATGGCATTTCGATTTTTCTAGTAACCATCCTTAAAAAAGTAAAAAGAAAACATAAAAGAGGCCAAACTAATTTTAATAATATGTCAGTTAGTCCACTCTATTTAACAAGTATAAACAAGTATGCATGACAAGTTTTGCATTTTTTTTCATACTAATTTTTACAGTACTTCTTAGTTAGGACTAGCCACAGGTCAATCGCTCCATAGCCACATGTGTCTCACATTGGATAGATGGGCTCTGGAGTTCTAATAATAGAGGAACTGTTTCAATCACTTTTTCACCTCACGTAGTTACTGTGTGTGTGTGTGTGTGTGTGTGTGTGTGTGTGTGTGTGTGGTGAAGCACTAGAATATATTCTGTTAGCAAATTTTAATTATACAATATCATATTATTAACAATAGTAATCATGGTGTACAAAAATATCCCCAGAACTTATTCATCTTGTGACTGAAAGTTTGTACCCTTTGACCAACTTTGGATGGTTCATTCAATTCTTGCACCAATGCTGGTGTGACAGGTGTTATTATCCTTATTTTACATATGAGGAAATGAAGGTCAAAGAGAAATTTGAAAACCTGCGCAACAGATTTCCCAGGTGGTCAGTGCTGATGATGCTGGGGACCCAGGTTTGATCCCTGGTCAAGGAACTAGAGGATCCTACATTCTACAGCTAAACATTCCACATACTGTGACTAAAAGATCATACTACAGTGAAGATCTTTGCATGCTGCAAATAAGACCTGGTGCAGTCAAATTAAATAAATATTATTTTTAAAAAATAGTGAAAAACATGCCTGAGTTCAAAGCTCATATAGGAGAAGCAGGTCAGATCAGCAAAGTCCATGCCTTGAAGCAACACACTGGATACAAATAAGAGAGGAGGTGACCATTGATTTTTGTGTCAGTTGGCAATTTACAAAAATATCTTATTTTCCGCATGGATAATGTTATAGGCTTATTAGTATTCACAGTGCAAAAATGTAAGAAGGCTTTGGGTTCCCACTTCTCTCCTGTTACTTGGTCTGTTCCAACCACACCAGTTTCTTTGCTTAGAGAATGTAATACACTGGTGCCAGTTAACTCTTCCTTCACACCTGGAACATTCTCCCCTACTCTACCGGGGGAAGAGTGGAATAGTGGCTTACTTCCTTCTTTCATTCAGATTTCTGATGAGACATCAGCTCTTTAAAAACCAGGTGATTGGAAAGATTTAGGTTATGTCATATCAGAATCTGTCAGCCTAATGCCAAGTGTCTTGGCAGAGCTCAGCAAGCGCAAGCTTGCCAGCACGCCAGAGTAAATGGCCTGATTACTAACGTGCATTTCCAAGCTGTGGTCTGATCCCTTGTATGGCTGTTTAAGTCCTGGTGGCTCAGTAGTAAAGAAGCTGCCTGCTAACGCAGGAGACATAGGTTCGATCCCTGGGTTGGGAAGATCTCCTGGAAAAGGAAATGGCAACACACGCCAGTATTCTTGCCTGGGAAATCCCGTGAACCCATGGGGTCACAGAAGAGCCAGACACAACTTAGTAACTAAACAACAAGCCCATTATAAAGTTACACAGGCCAGATTCTGAATTAGATGAGATTAATTACAATTTAGACATTTTTAGATCAGATAAATTTTTAACAATAAATATCTCATTTCATATAAATGTCAACTGTTGTATTAATTAGTTCATCATGCGATTCCTGTTTCAAGATTAAAAACCACAACACATGCCTGATTGCATTAGTCTATACTTTTCTAAGCGTATTTGCTTTTGTATATAAACAGAAGTTTTAAAGATCCGTGGAGGCCCCACAAATCCATACGCATTTATAGCTCATATTTGTTCTGAGAAGTAGACATCTAATTGTTAGAACACTGTCTCATAAGTTATATTTGGGAGGAAGTCATCCATCTATGGGCTCTGTGCTAGAGGAAGGGCTGGTAACCCACTGGACCAAAATATGCCACTAAAGTGATGTTTTATGCTGTATGAAATGAGAAGTTTATGGCTAAACTGCTTATTTGCAAAAAAGCTTGTCTGTAATCATTGTGTTCTTTTTTGTACTCTGAGAAAAGAGTCTTAACTTTTTGATATATTGGGTTCCTCATCCATAAAGCTGGCATGTTTCTGATTATTTATCCCTAAGACATACCTTAAAAAATATTGTGATGACATATAATCATTTTTTTTTCTGAAACTAAAGATGCAGTGTGAATAGAAGAGTGGCTTATATGGGATTTTTTTTTCTTCCTCTTCTCTGTAATGGATGTCATTGGAGTTCCAACTCCAAAATATTTATTTAAAAAAAAAAAAACCCTTTAGCAAAACTACCTGAATACAAATATGTTTGTTCTATAAGTGCCCCCAAAACCAAGAAATAAAGAAGAATGGCTGAAGGAGAAGGCAATGGCAAGCCACTCCAGTACTCTTGCCTAGAAAATCCCATGAATGGAGGAGCCTGGTGGGCTGCAGTCCATGGGGTCGCTACAAGTCAGACATGACTCAGCGACTACACTTTCACTTTCACAATTGGAGAAGGAAATGGCAACCCACTCCAGTGTTCTTGCCTGGAGAATCCCAGGGACGGGGGAGCCTGGTGGCTCCGTCTATGGGGTCGCACAGAGTCGGACACGACTGAAGTGACTTAGCAGTAGCAGCAGGCTGAAAGTGTACTTCCTTTTGCAGGGACTTCTTTCATTTAGGATTCTGTTTTAATGACCATGTGTGGTAAAGGATAGGCATGCCTTGGCAAAACTAAAACATTGCCAAGACAGTCCTTCTGCTGATTTGCTCAAAGATCATTCTAACCTCTGCCTCTGCCTATAATTATTAAGTTCTGAAAGTGTTAATGGTACATTCATATGACAGGTCAAAAACATTAGTTTTTTAAAAAGTAAAAGGAAATTACAAAACAATAACAGGATCAAAGTCAAAATCTTGCATCTTTTGTCTCTTAAAATATCCTGTGACCTAGTAACCAACATTTAGGGTATGCTTACTGTATGCCAATTCTGTTATAAGCCCCTTAGGCATGTTAACTCTTGTGATGCTTCCAACAATCCTGTGAGGTAGATTCTGTTATCCTTACTTTGCAAATAGTGAAACAGAAGCATGGAAATGAAATATTAGATAACTTACCCAAGCCACTTGTTTAGGAAATGATAAATCTGAATTATAAACTTTTCTTTTTACAGTACAATTCACTGTATAGGTTTATAGAAATGTGATAGTTCACTTTGCAATCTAACCATAGAGGAAACCTCATGTTTTTGTTGGGTTGTGGTTTCTTGTTTTGTTTTATCTTTATAATATTTAAGAAGCAGAAGCAAGTAAAAAAAGAAAACTTACAACATTTTTATATACTGTGTCCCTTCCATTTAAAAACCATAAGAATTGCTGAATATAACATTTTTTTCATTTTTTTTTTTTTTAATTCCAGCAAAGATACTCTATTTCTGGAAAAGAAAACCATGGCAAACTTTTTAGGGTTCTATAGCATTGTCAGGAATTTTTACTTTTAATAAATGCTCACAGCTCAAAAGACTAATCTAGTTTTCCCAAAATATGCTATACTGGTTGGTTCATGATAGTTGTTTCCTGTTAACAGCCAGATTTGGTGATTTAAGTATAAGTTATACTCTACTATGACAACATGAAAGTGAAAAGTGAAGTCTCTCAGTCGTGTCCGACTCTTCACAACCCCATGGACTGTAGCCTAACAGGCTCCTCTGTCCATGGGATTTTCCAGGCAAGAGTACTGCAGTGGGTTGCCATTCACCTCTCCAGGGGATCTTCCCAACCCAGGGATCAAACCCAGGTCGCCCACATTGCAGGCAGACACTTTACCATCTGAGTTACCAGGGAATTATCCCCTTTTATATTATTGGAAGAAAGACACATTTTTCCCTCTAAGAACACAAGTATTATTAGTATATGTGACCGTGGAATTATTTTGTTTGCTAGAGGAACAATTTGAAAGTACGTTAAAATGAAATTTTTAAAACTAAATATAGGGTTTGTGTCCCACAGAACCTGAATTCCTATATGGCACCATAGAGTTGAGAAGTAAACAAAAAATGCATTGGTTCTGTACCTGTGTCTCTATTACAGTTTGGGAAACCAAAGACAGCCCAGGTTGGAGATAATGTTTTAAGACAAAAATAATTCTTTTGCCTAACTTTATTTTAAGTTACCTGCATGTCCCCTAGATGCATGTGAAATTTCAGTGTCTGCTAGACAATGTCAGCCATCAACCTGAACAAAGTTAAGTGCTACTGACACTGGAAGACATCAACAGGAACGCATTGTCTTAAGAGCCATGGTGTAGAACCAGATGTGCTTTATTCCCACGGCCTCCCAGGCTCTTCTCTCCCTCTGCCTACATGGTCTAGCACAGTGCTATGCACATCATGTTGTTCCACAGATAATCAATCAGTCGATCAATCTATGGTTCTCAGATTTTAGTGCTGTGTGTCAGATATACCTGGGGGCCAGTGAAAACTGTGGATTCCTGAATCCCAACCTAGGAATGAAATCTGCAATATTTTTCAAGCACAGCATGGTAATCCCTGAGTTTCCCTTTGTGACTCAACTTTCAGTCATTAGTCACCCACATTCATAATTATTTTGTCTCATTTGTTTATGTTTATTTTGACTAACAGTGATAATGCCTAAAGTTGATACAGCATACTAAAATTTACTAATACTACAGGGAGTACATTTTATATTCAAGGCGTGATTCTAGAGTTTATATAGGCTTCTTCGTATATAAACCTGTAAAAGAGTCACTATTATCATGCTCATTTTTACGATCTCATTCAAATATGAAGGAGAAATCAAAAGCTTTACAGACAAGCAAAAGCTGAGAGAATTCAGCATTACCAAACCAGCTCTCCAACAAATGCTAAAGGATCTTTTCTAGACAGGAAACACAGAAAGGGTGTATAAACTCGAACCCAAAGCAATAAAGAAAATGGCTACGGGATCGTACTTATCAATAATTACCTTAAACGTAAATGGGTTGAATGCCCCAACCAAAAGACAAAGGCTGGCTGAATGGATACAAAAACAAGACCCCCATATATGTTGTCTGCAAGAGACCCACCTCAAAACGAGGGACACACACAGACTGAAAGTGAAGGGCTGGAAAAAGATATTCCATGCAAATAGAGACCAAAAGAAAGCAGGAGTAGCAATACTCATATCAGATAAAATAGACTTTAAAACAAAGGCTGTGAAAAGAGACAACGAAGGAAACTACATAATGATCAAAGGATCAATCCAAGATGAAGATATAACAATTATAAATATTTATGCACCCAACATAGGAGCACCACAATATGTAAGACAATTACTAACAAGTATGAAAGGGGAAATTAACAACAATGCAATAATAGTGGGAGATTTTAATACCCCACTTACATCTATGGATAGATCAACTAAACAGAAAATTAACAAGGAAACACAAACTTTAAATGATACAATAGACCAGTTAGACCTAATAGATATATACAGGACATTTCACCCCAAAACAATGAATTTCACCTTTTTCTCAAGTGCACACGGAACCTTTTCCAGGATAGATCACATCCTGGGCCATAAATCTAGCCTTGGAAAATTCAAAAAAGTTGAAATCATTCCATGCATCTTTTCTGACCACAATGCAGTAAGATTAGATCTCAATTACAAGAGAAAAACTATTAAAAATGCCAGCATATGGAGGCTGAACAACACGCTGCTGAATAATGAACAAATCATAGAAGAAATCAAAAGAGAAATCAAAATATGCATAGAAATGAATGAAAATGAAAACACAACAACCCAAAACCTCTGGGACACTGTAAAAGCAGTGCTAAGGGGGAAGTTCATAGCAATACAGGCACACATCAAGAAACAAGAAAAAAGTCAACTAAATAACCTAACTCTACATCTAAAGCAACTAGAAAAGGAAGAAATGAAGAACCCCAGGGTCAGTAGAAGGAAAGAAATTGTAAAAATTAGGGCAGAGATAAATGCAAAAGAAACAAAAGAGACCATAGCAAAAATCAACAAAGCCAAAAGCTGGTTCTTTGAGAAGGTAAATAAAATTGACAAACCGCTAGCCAGACTTATCAAGAAACAAAGGGAGAAGAACCAAATCAATAAAATTAGAAATGAAAATGGAGAGATCACAACTGACAACACAGAAATACAAAGTAGTATTAGAGAATACTATCAGCAATTATATGGCAATAAAATGAATAACCTGGAAGAAATGGACAAATTCCTAGAAAAGTACAACTTTCCAAAACTGAACCAGGAAGAAATAGAAAATCTGAACAGACCCATCACAAGCACGGAACTAGAGGCTGTAATCAGGAATCTTCCAGCAAACAAAAGCCCAGGTCCAGACGGCTTCACAGCCGAATTCTACCAAAAATTTAGAGAAGAGTTAACACCTATTCTACTCAAACTCTTCCAGAAAATTGCTGAGGAAGGGAAACTTCCAAACTCATTCTATGAGGCCACCATCACCCTAATCCCAAAACCTGGTAAAGACCCCACAAAAAAAGAAAACTACAGGCCAATATCACTGATGAACATAGATACAAAAATCCTTAACAAAATTCTAGCAATCAGAATCCAACAACACATTAAGAAGATCATACATCATGACCAAGTGGGCTTTATCCCAGGAATGCAAGGATTCTTCAATATCCGCAAATCAATCAACGTAATACACCACATTAACAAACTGAAAAATAAAAATCATATGATTATCTCAATAGATGCAGAGAAAGCCTTTGACAAAATTCAACATCCATTTATGATAAAAACCCTCCAGAAAGTGGGAACAGAAGGGACATACCTCAACATAATAAAAGCTATATATGACAAACCCACAGCAAACATTATCCTCAATGGTGAAAAACTGAAAGCATTTCCCCTAAAGTCAGGAACAAGACAAGGGTGCCCACTCTCACCACTACTATTCAACATAGTTCTGGAAGTTTTGGCCACAGCAATCAGAGCAGAAAAAGACATAAAAGGAATACAAATTGGAAAAGAAGAAGTAAAACTTTCACTGTTCGCTGATGACATGATCCTCTACACAGAAAACCCTAGAGGCTCTACCAGAAAACTACTAGAGCTAATCAATGATTACAGTAATGTTGCAGGATATAAAATCAACACACAGAAATCCCTTGCATTCCTATATACTAATAATGAGAAAATAGAGAAATTAAGGAAACTATTCCATTCACTGTTGCAATGAAAAGAATTAAATACTTAGGAATATATCTACCTAAGGAAACAAAAGACTTGTACATAGAAAACTATAAAACACTACTGAAAGCAATCAAAGAGGACACTAATAGATGGAGAAATATACCATGCTCATGGATTGGAAGAATAAATATTGTGAAAATGAGTATACTACCCAAAGTAATTTATACATTCAATGCAATCCCTATCAAGCTACCAACGATCTTTTTCACAGAACTAGAACAAATAATCTCACAATTTGTATGGAAATACAAAAAACCTCGAATAGCCAAAGCAATCTTGAGGAAGAAAAATGGAACTGGGGGAATTAACCTGCCAGACTTCAGGCTCTACTACAAAGCCACAGTCATCAAGACAGTATGGTACTGGCATAAAGACAGAAATATAGATCAATGGAACAAAATAGAAAGCCCAGAGATAAATCCACGCACCTATGGACACCTCATCTTTGACAAAGGAGGCAAGAATATAAAATGGAGAAAAGACAGTCTCTTTAACAAGTGGTGCTGGGAAAACTGGTCAGCCACTTGTAAAAGAATGGAACTAGAACACTTCCTAACACCATACACAAAAATAAACTCAAAATGGATTAGAGAGCTAAATGTAAGACCAGAAACTATAAAACTCCTGGAGGAGAACGTAGGCAAAACACTCTCCGACATAAATCACAGCAGGATCCTCCATGACCCACCTCCCAGAATATTGGAAATAAAAGCAAAAATAAACAAATGTGACCTAATTAAAATCAAAAGCTTCTGCACAGCAAAGGAAACTATAAGCAAGGTGAAAAGACAGCCTTCAGAATGGGAGAAAATAATAGCAAATGAAGCAACTGATAAAGGATTAATCTCCAAAATATACAAGCAGCTCCTGCAGCTCAATTCCAGAAAAATAAATGACCCAATCAAAAAATGGGCCAAAGAACTAAACAGACATTTCTCCAAAGAAGACATAAAGATGTCTAACAAACACATGAAAAAATGCTCAACATCCCTCATAATCAGAGAGATGCAAATCAAAACCACAATGAGATACCATTTCACACCTGTCAGAATGGCTGCTATCCAAAAGTCTACATGCAATAAATGCTGGAGAGGATGTGGAGAAAAAGGAACCCTCTTACACTGTTGGTGGGAATGCAAACTAGTACAGCCACTATGGAGAACAGTGTGGAGATTCCTCAAAAAACTGGAAATAGAACTGCCATATGATCCAGCAATCGCACTTCTGGGCATACACTCCGAGGAAACCAGAATTGAAAGAGACACATGTACTCCAATGTTCATTGCAGCACTGTTTATAATAGCCAGGACATGGAAGCAACCTAGATGTCCATCTGCAGACGAATGGATAAGAAAGCTTTGGTACATATACACAATGGAGTATTATTCAGCCATTAAAAAGAATACATTTGAATCAGTTCTAATGAGGTGGATGAAACTGGAGCCTATTATACAGAGTGAAGTAAGCCAGAAAGAAAAACACCAATACAGCATACTAACGCATATATATGGAATTTAGAAAGATGCAAATGATACCCCTGTATACGAGCCAGCAAAAGAGACACAGATATATAGATGAGTCTTTGGGACTCTGTGGGAGAGGGTGAGGGTGGGATGATTTGGGAGAATGTCATTGAAACACGTATGTTGTCATATGTGAAATGAATCACTAGTTCAGGGTCAATGCATGTTATAGGATGCTCGGTGCTGGCATGCGGGGATGACCCAGAGGGAGGATAAAGGGAGGAGGGAGGTGGGAGGGGGGTTCAGGAGGGGGAACTCATGTGCACCCGGGGCAAATTCATGTCAATGTATGGCAAAACCAACCAATATAATACTGTAAAATAATTTGCCTCCAATAAAAAATAATTACAAAAAAAAAGAAATTAAAGTAAGAGGAGGTAAAGCAATATGCTCAAGGCTACACAGCTAGTCAAGTGGTAGAGTCAGGATCTGAAACCAAGTTTGTCCAAGCTGAAGATCTTGGCTCTTGACTGCAATATCTTGCTTTGCAGGATCTTTCAGATCTTTTTCACAGTGACTTTCAATAAAAAATATATTTATATCATGATATACTAAATAAACATATACCCATCTTCTCACACACAAATACACAGAAGTTTGTGGGTGTACATATGTGCGTAGTTAATAATACATCAAGGTTAATGTCTTTCCAGTAGTCATGTGTGGATGTGAGTGTTGGACCATAAAGAAGGCAGAGTGATAAAGAATTAATGTTTTCAAACTGTGAAGACTATAGAAGGCTATAGAAGACTCTTGAGAGTCCCTTGGATAACAAGGACATCAAACCAGTCTATCTTAAAGGAAATCAATCCTGAATACTCACTGGAAGGATTGATGCTGAAGCTGAAGCTCCAATACTTTGGCCACCTGATGCAAAGGGCTGACTCATTGGAAAAGACTTTGATGCTGGAAAAGATTGAGGGCAGGAGGAGAAGGGGGTTGGGGGGACAGAGGATGAGGTGGTTGGATGGCATCACCGATTTAATGGATATGAACCTGAGCAAAGTCTGGGAGACAGTGTGAGACAGGGAGGCCTGGCCTGCTGCAGTCCATGGGGTCGCAGAGTTGGATAGGACTTGGTGACTGAACGACAACAATACTATGTATGATATACTTGACATTTTCTGTTTATTCAATTTCATATTTTAATGCTGGTATTCAATCCTCCAAGTTGAATTCATAGTACTCTAAGGACAAATTCCATAAGAAAAATATGGAATATTAGATACTATGGTTTTTAGACCAAATGAGTCAAACATGCTGAAATTTACTCAGATGAGGAATCATATTTCATGCCAGACTCTCTAATAGTAATAGAAATAGTTGTGTTAATTTATTACATGTGTTTTATACTTCATAATCTTCCAAAACCTTTTCAGATTCAGTATTCTTTTAATATTTTCAAAACCCTGTGAGATCTAATATTCGCAAACCCTATGAGATCTAAATAAAAAAACAACCAACATTAATAAGGTAATAATATGTTGTTTATATCTTATTATTCAATGGAATTTAAAGATTTTAATTTCCATTAGAATAATCTGTTGTAGTATGCTCATCAGAGAATTCTTGACTTCATAATACCAGTCTGTCACATTGTCAAGAAATTGTCTTTTTAAAAATATTTTATTCTAATAAATCTTTCTGCATAATGAAGTAGCATCACTAAGAGAATAAACATTTCTAACAAATGTAAATTATTTTTTCAAACTTGGAGTGAGAATATGATTATTTTCATTTTCAAAGACAATAGTTATCAGCAACCTATACCAACTTAGACACCATAGGGAGATCTTTTGCTGGTATTTTCTCCAGGTTTCCTTTCAGATCAGCAGGGCTCACAGGTACTTGGATACTAATATAACCTGTTACAGCAAAAGCTGCCACCTGTCCAGCCTCGACTTTCCCATTTAGGCCACGCTCACCCTTTCCAGGCAAAGATGTTCGAGGGTTGTCATTGCAGAAGAGACCTTATTGGGGACCCCTTTCATAAATATGTGCTTTGGCATGATAGACTTTCTTGCATGCTGTTTTGAGTAGGCATTTCCCTCCCACCTCTCCACAGAGCAAGAAAATTAGTTTTGTCAGTAATTCTCAATGCATTCATAATTTTCAATGTGTTCATAATTCTCAATACTTTTATAATTATCAAAGCTGCAATATTCATCTGCTCTTGTGATGTATATTATATTGCTTTCTTGTATTTGTACAAAGAATTTTCTGATGTGTTTAATCTGGAATCTTCTGAAACCCATCCATTGCCCCATTTTCTCTTACACCTGTATATTGAAGTGTACAGAAGTTCCAGGAAGATTGTCCTAAGAGGAGGATTTATAAGCTGTTCTTTTCAAAGATGCATCATCTTCTAGATTGTTGAAAAACAATTTCTTCTATTATTTCTCTTGGACACTGATAATTGATATAAATCCTTAAATGTCTTATCTTATTTGACAAAGCCAGGCTGTTTTCCCCTAAAATGCATATTTAAAATGTTAGTCTACTCAGTTATAGGCTCTCGAGACAAAAGAGACCTTCAAAAGCATCCAGTTATTTACTTCTATTTTGCAAATGAGGAAGAGTCTTCGCACTTCCAGGTAGCCTTCTTTTCTACCTGTGTAGGTGTGCGGGTACTCAGTGACTCGGTCATGTCTTACTCTTTGTGACCCCATGGACTGTAGCCCACAAGGCTCCTCTGTCCATGAAATTTTCCAGGCAGAAATACTGGAGCAAGTTGCCATTTCCTACTCAAGGGGATCTTTCCGTGCCAGGGATTGAACCTATGCCTCCTGCATTGGCAGGCGGATTCTTGTCAAAAAGCAGAGTTCATGTTTATAGAATGCCTTGAAATTAGTGGGCTTCACATCATAAATAATTTATAATCACTGTATTATATTGCAAAAAAGCTCACTGACAGCATCAGAATTCTAACATAAAAAATGAGATGCTGTGTACAGCCACACATTTACTTTCTTTGATTACTGTGTAAATGGTAAATAGAAATCCATATAGTTTCAGGTCTGATTCTGCATCTGCTAATTGGATTTCACTGTATGGATTTAGTAAGCCAATATTCATGTTAAGTAAACATCTCTCTGAATGCATACTTATAACAAAGGTGATTTTTCTTTTAATTGATGGAATCAGTGACTAAATCAGAGGTAAGCTGGGTTGACTTCACAAAAGTAATCTAGGTTTTAATGAAAGGATTTTATACCTATTTTGGTAGTAGCCTTAGAACTAATGGAAAGAAAACAGAAGTGTAGAATCCTAAAGGTCCTCCAAGGGCATAAATTCATCTTTTTCCTGACAGAAATGCCCACATTATTCGAAAACATTCTGTTTTACATCTCATTCCTAGCTGACAAGTGCCCGTTTTTCCTTCTTACTCATTCATCACCCTCGTGTTCTCTCTGCCTGCAAGGCATCCGGCCTGCCTTCTATCACATCTCTCCAAATGATGAAGGATATGTTTAAAATGTTACTCACACTGCTTGCAGAGTACTTTGGAGGCATATGAAAGGAGCAGCTGCCATGCTGGACAGCGCAATATATTCCATGTTCTTTATACAACCTGAAAGCTAGAAAAGAGATTTTGGGCCGGAATTAAAATGATTTTTCAGGAAGAAGTATTACATTGTGAGGGGTCACCTATGAATCATTTTAGAAATTAGATAAAATTTACATAGAGTGTAAAGTCAAATAACATCAAAACAATATAATTATATGGTATTCAGTGATGGTTCAGTTAAACCTGTCTTTTGAAGCCCAGGCCTCTGATGTGTGGTCACCATTCTCAATTAGAAAACAACAGTCTTCATAAGATGTGCCTTCTATTGGCAGGAATTTGAAAACAGTTGCAAAAACTATATACCAAATCCTAAGAAGAATTATAGCCTGCTACATTCGAATCCATCATCCCTTAACAGTGCTGCTGACTTTTATCAAAATAAAACTTGCAAAAGAGCAGTAGTTATTATTATAGTCATTCTCCCAATTGCTGTGCACCCCCAACACAGCTGGGTTTCTAATCCCCCTTCACTGCTAAATTTCTCAAACTTCTCCTTTTAAGTTCTTTGCTGCATTTGTCCTGTTGGCCTTCAAACTTCTTAAAACTTGGCTCCTCTGACAGTTGTCTCTTGGCTTTTCTCCTGTGTCTTTGTTCACACCATAACATTTTTGCAGACAGCTTTTCCTCTTTTTTTTTTTTTTTCCTGCTCTGGTAGTGTCATCTATTTCTAGTACTTCAGCTATCTCCTAGACAGTGAAGCACAGATCTTCTACCTGGCCTTCTTTTTGTAAACTTCAGACCTGTGGTCCTTAACTCGAGGTGATTTTCCTGTCAGGGGACATTTGGCATTATCTGGAGGTATTTATGTTGTCATGCCTTGGAGAGCTGTACTGTTATTTGCTGGATGAAGTCCAGGGATGCTGCTAAGAAACTTACTATGTAAAATGCAGCCTCACAACAGGATTATCCAGTCCTGAATGTCAATCGTGCTGAGATTAGAAATCATGATTTGGATCTACCGGATTTTTCCATTTCCAAATAGAGGGGGAAAATGTGGAAACGGTGACAGATTTTATTTTCTTGGGCTCCCAAATCACTGCAGATGGGGACTGCAACCAAAAAATTAAAAGATATTTGCTCCTTGGAAGAAAAGCTATGATAAATCTCGACAGCATATTAAAAAGCAGAGACATCACTTTGCAGACAAAGGTCTACATAGTCAAAGCTATGGGTTTTCCAGTAGTCATGTATGGATATGAGAGCTGGACCATAAAGAAGGCTGAGCTCTGAAGAACTGATACTTTTGAACTGTGCTGTTGGAGAAGACTCTTGAGAGTCCCTTGGACAGCAAGGAGATCAAACCAGTCAATCCTGGTTTGGAAATCAAACCTGAAAATTCACTGGGAGGACTGATGTGAAGCTGAAGCTCCAATACTTAGGCCACCTGATGCAAAGAGCTGACTCACTGGAAGTGACCCTGATTCTGGGAAAGATTGAGGGCAACAGGAGAAGCGGGTAACAAAAGATGAGATGGTTGGATGGCATCACTGACTCAATGGACATGAGTTTGAGCGAATTCTGAGAGATAGTGAAGGACTGGAAAGCCTGGTGTGCTGAAGTTCATGGGGTCACGACTTAGTGACTGAACAACAGTAACAACAAACTGAACATGTACCAAAATAAGTTTGCTATCTTTCTCGCCACTTTCCTGCCCACGGTGGTATGACTTCATTTAATGATGGTATAAACTTAATAACTGTAATAACTGAGAATATAATATTATCCTTTTCTCTTTGCACTCTCCAGATACTGAGGTTTACTGGAACAAATGATCTGTTCATTACCAGAATCTGCTTTCTCTCCTTCCTGTCGCTGTCAATCAGTTCAGTTCAGTTCAGTTGCTCAGTCGTGTCCAACTCTCCGTGACCCCATGAATCACAGCACGCCAGGCCTCCCTGTCCATCACCAACTACCGGAGTTCACTCAAACTCATGTCCACAGAGTCGGTGATGCCATCCAGCCATCTCATTCTCCGTCGTCCCCTTCTCCTCCCGCCCCCAACCTTTCCTAGCATCAGAGTCTTTTCCAGTGAGTCAACTCGTTGCATGAGGTGGCCAAAGTATTGCAGCTTCAGCTTTAGCATCAGTCCCTCCAATGAATATCCAGGATTGATCTCCTCTAGAATGGACTGGTTGGATCTCCTTGCAGTATAAGGGACTCTCAAGAGTCTTCTCCAACACCACAGTTCAAAAGCATCGATTCTTTGGCGATCAGCTTTCTTCACAGTCCAACTATCACATCCATACATGACCATGGGAAAAACCATTGCCTTGACTAGACGGACCTTGGTTGGCAAAGTAATGTCTCTGCTTTTTAATATACTATCAAGGTTGGTCATAACTTTCCTTCCAAGGAGCAAGTATCTTTTAATTTCATGGCTGCAATCAGCATCTGCAGTGATTTTGGAGCCCCAAAAAATAAAGTCTGACACTGTTTCCACTGTTTTTCCATCTATTTCCCATGAAGTGATGGACCCAGATGCCATGATCTTTGTTTTCTGAATGTTGAGCTTCAAGCCAACCTTTTCACTCTCCTCTTTCACTTTCATCAAGAGGCTTTTGAGTTCCTCTTCACTTTCTGCCATAAGGGTCGTGTCATCTGCATATCTGAGGTTATTGATATTTCTCCCAGCAATCTTGATTCCAGCTTGTGCTTCTTCCAGCCCAGCGTTCCTCATGATGTACTCTGCATATAAGTTAAATAAGCAAGGTGACAATATACAACCTTGACATACACTTTTTCCTATTTGGAACCAGTCTGTTGTTCCATGTCCAATTCTAACAGTTGCTTCCTGACCTGCATACAGGTTTCTCAAGAGGCAGGTCAGGTGGTCTGGGATTCCCATCTCTTTCAGAATGTTCCACAGTTTATTGTGATCCACACAGTCAAAGGCTTTGGCATAGTCAATGAAGCAGAAATAGATGTTTTTCTGAAACTCTCTTGCTTTCTCCATGATCCAGCGGATGTTGGCAATTTTATCTCTGGTGCCTCTGCCTTTTCTAAAACCTGCTTGAACATCTGGGAGTTCACGGTTTACATACTGCTGAAGCCTGGCTTGGAGAATTTTGAGCATGACTTTACTAGCGTGTGAGATAAGTGCAATTGTGCGGTAGTTTGAACATTCTTTGGTATTGCCTTTCTTTGGGATTGGAATGAAGACTGACCTCTTCCAGTCCTGTGGCCACTGCTGAGTTTTCCAAATCTGCTGGCATATTGAGTGCAGCACTTTCACAGCATCATCTTTCAAGACTTGAAATAGCTCAACTGGAATTCCATCACCACCACTAGCTTTGTTAGTAGTGATGCTTTCCAAGGCCCACTTGACTTCACATTCCAAGATTTCTGGCTCTAGGTCAGTGATCACGTTATCGTGACTATCTTGGTTGTGAAGATCTTTTTTGTACAGTTCTTCTGTGTATTCCTGCCACCTCTTCTTAATATCTTTTGCTTCTGTTAGGTCCATACCATTTCTGTCCTTTATCGAGCCCATCTTTGCATGAAATGTTCCCTTGGAATCTCTAATTTTCTTGAAGAGATCTCTTGTTTTTCCTATTCTGTTGTTTTCCTCTATTTCTTTGCATTGATCGCTGAGGAAGGCTTTCTTATCTCTCCTTGCTATTCTTTGGAACTCTGCATTCAGATGCTTATATCTTTCTTTTTCTCCTTTGCTTTTCGCCTCTCTTCTTTTCACAGCTATTTGTAAGGCCTCCTCAGACAGCCATTTCACTCTTCTGCATTTCTTTTCCATGGGGATGGTCTTGGTCCCTGTCTCCTGTACAATGTCACGAACCTCCGTCCAGAGTTCATCAGGCACTCTATCAATCAGATCTAGTCCCTTAAATCTATTTCTCACTTCCACCATATAATCATAAGGGATTGATTGAGGTCATATCTGAATGGTCTAGTGGTTTTCCCTACTTTCTTCAATTTCAGTCTGAATTTGGCAATAAGGAGTTCATGATCTGAGCCACAGTCAGCTCCTGGTCTTGTTTTCGCTAACTGTATACAGCTTCTCCATCTTTGGTTGCAAAGAATATAATCAATCTGATTTCAGTGTTGACCATCTGGTGATGTCCATGTGTAGAGTCTTCTCTTGTGTTGTTGGAAGAGGGTGTTTGCTATGACCAGTGCATTCTCTTGACAAAACTCTATTAGCCTTTGCCCTGCTTCATTCCGTGCTCCAAAGCCAAATTTGCCTGTTACTCCAGGTGTTTCTTGACTTCCTACTTTTGCATTCCAGTCCCCTATAATGAAAAGGACATCTTTTTGGGGTGTTAGTTCTAAAAGGTCTTGTAGGTCTTCATAGAACCGATTAACTTCAGCTTCTTCAGCATTACTGGTTGGGGCATAGGCCTGGATTACTGTAATATTGAATGGTTTGCCTTGGAAACGAACAGAAATCATTCTGTCATTTTTAAGATTGCATCCAAGTACTGCATTTCGGACCCTTTTGTTGACCATGATGGCTACTCCATTTCTTCTAAGGGATTCCTGCCCACAGTAGTAGATATAATGGTCATCCGAGTTAAATTCACCCATTCCAGTCCATTTTAATTCACTGATTCCTAGTGTCAGTGAACTCGCTGTCAGCTGAGTTCAGTTCCCCATCATCCCTCCTGATCTGTTCAAATGGTTCTCTAGCTACCTTCTGCTTCAGCATCACCTCCGTCACACTGAGAGCAATATGACATCTGATTTCCTTCCTCTGCTTGAAAAGCCTTTGAGAGTTTGCTATTCCTTAGTACAGCAGGAAGGCTTTTCATTAATAGATCTCAGCTTACCTTTCTAGTCTTGATTGTGAATCTTACATATCTTCATCCTAAGTACCTAATAATTAATCAATATTAAAGGAATTTGTCTTGACTCTTTGGAGATATATGTGCCTCACTCTTTCTAATTCTCCATCCTTATTTTGTGATATGCTGTTTAATTTAACTGTGAGTGAGTCTATATATTTGATTTGAGAATTAATTCTAGTCTTTACGTCTTTACCCTACCATGCATCAGATGGGATGTTTTCAGAATCATTTTTCACAAACAAGATATACCTTGTAAGAATATTTTATCCTAGGACTTCCCTGCTGGTCCAGTGATTAAAAATCTGCCTACCGTTGCAGGGGACATGGGTTCAATCCCTGGTCTGGGAGTATCACACATGCTGTGGGAAGCCCATATGGCTCAACTACTGAGCCCATGCTCTAGAGCCCTCAAGCCACAGCTACTGAGCCAGCACACCCTAGAGCCTGTGTTCAACAAGAGAAACCACCTCACGAGAAGTCCGCACAGCACCCTGGCTCGAGGCAACTAGAGAAAGCCCCTGGGCAGCAGTGAAGACCCAGCCCAAGCAAAAAAGGAAAAAAAGAATATTTTATCCCATGAAATTTACTCAGTGCTGCTGTTGCTTTTATTAATATTTTTTATCTTAATGCAGATTTAAAATGACAAAATTTTTTATCTTAATGCAGATTTAAAACAAAGAGAAGCTACCATATGAGAAAAGAAAGAGTAGAAATTTTCTGATGTTGCTGTTGAAAGGATACAAATCAACCTTAAGAGATATGAAGGGATGTGTGAGATAAAAAATATATATATGTATCATATCAACAGCCATCAGGTTCTAATGCAGCATCAATTATTTTGTTGTGAGACTTTGAGTAATTTGAGAAATGTGTTTCTTATATGTAAAATAAGGACATGGCTTAGATAACTTTCATGTTCTAATAACTCTGGATTTTAAGTAATTGTTTCTACAGTCTACTCAATTTCTTGATAATAAAATTAGAAATGCCTTTCTGACAGAAATTTTTCATGATTTATAGAGTCTCTTATCTTACCTCAGACCAACATAAATCCAATAATCTTTTCAGAACCCCTAAACTCTTGAAGGTTTTCTTCTGCCAAGAAATTCACCCAAATTGCAAATAATATGACATGAATTTTTTCTCACTGCATTTTTCCAGATGGTTCTTTCTTATAGCTCCTTGAAAGGCTTAGAGATACACCTCTAGAGTCTTCGGATTTCTACCCATTAGTTCAGTAGGCTGAAATGGTGCTTTTATATTTTTCAGTCATTATTGGGGACATGGGATGAAAAGACAGAGGCATTAACTTTTTAATAAAATCTACTGGGTAAAATTTCAATAAATTTTTATTGGGAGGAGCTGACTAGTACATGGATGAAATTTTTTTAACTTTGCCTTAAAAAATGCTGCTTTAAAGCTCTGTAACTGACTCATTTATTTTTTAGCTTTGGTGTTTAAAATGATAAAACTGATTTCTAACATTTTTGTGTCTATCAATAGCAGTTTTTAAGATTGTACTGCATATTGCTATAGCAACTATAACTATATAAATAAGTAATTAGATTCTTGTTACAAGTGATCAGAAATAACTATTTAATCTTCTAACTGGAGAATGGTGACATAATTACATATTGAGATATTTCTGGACCCATCCCAATAGTTACTCTTTTCTCTGTCTTACGTTTGAGATACTTCAAGAAACTATATTTATTTCTCCAGGACTCTAACATTCTGTTTTCATTCTGAAATAGAAACTTGCTTTTGAGTTAATATCAAAAGATCTCAGAGTTGTTGCAACTTCAATAGTATCTATTGTAAAGAAAGAAAGAATATTAATATACATAAGGGACTCTGTATGAATAAGAATCATAACAATGGGATTCCTTTATTAGAACTGTGATTGTTATAGTTGATTATTAAGAAATACTAGCAAACTATAATGAATGAGTGTCACTAATTGTTAGAATGAGGATCTCAAAGCATTCCAGTGAAGATTAAAATAGGAACAGCTAGTAATCTCTAAATTTCATAATTTCCACTACATAGAATATAATCAGTCACATTATGGCACAGCACTAACATGATTAAAAACTACAATGAAACAGAAAATAATGAACTGCAAATTTGTTATTGTATTTTCTAGAAATGAATAAATGTTAATTAGTTTTGTCTTGTATTTTATTACTTGTGCTTTCCAGATCTACGTAAAACATTTGAGCAGGAACCTCTGGGAAAGGAAGTATCCTTGGAACAGGAAGTTTTACTCCAGTGCCGACCACCTGAAGGGATCCCGGTGGCTGAGGTGAGAAGCAAAAATTCTTTGCATTTAGCAACTGGCACTTAGTTATTCTAACAGAGGCCTAATCCATGGCTAATGGTGCAGTGAATTAGGGTATGGCATGATGAATGGTTGGTAATGGAGTCCTAACTGCTTGCTACTGGCAAAATAGATTGATTGGGAACTGATTAATGACTTGGAGTCAATTAGAATGCCCCACTGGACAAAGCCACAGGCAGCTTGGTTTAATTTTGTCATTCTCTTTCAAGAAATCAGAAACACTGTTTTATTTTATCTGGCACTAATCATAAAGAAAGATGGCCTGACTTAATAATGTGCCATCAATTTTATTATTGTTCTTGATACTATGCAAAAAATGTAAGATGGGTGTACATGTGTGTGTATGTGTGACAGCCTGTGTACTCCACATATATGTTTCCTGCTCTGTGATGTAATCAAAGACGTACCTAAAAGCCATAGCCACACACCATGAATAAAAACATGTTTGAGGACTGTCAAGTAGTTTCATCCTATAAGTTTTCCATTAGCTCTTAATTTTCATTTTCTGGTTTTGGTGATACAAATTTGAAAGTTCATGAAATATTATAAATCAGATTTATACCATGATTTTTTATTAGCACCAGACAATACAATGCCCTTTGAAAATGCCTGTTCATGGGGGATAGGCCTCCATGACCACAGGAGTGTTCTATGCTCTCCTTGAGACACCGTTTAGAGCACACTGCTGAGGAAAATCATCTAATACCATGTCTTTTATTTCATTTCAACTAATTCCAAACTCTGAAAAATGTTACCCTGTTAGGATTATCAGAAGACATTCTAATATACATCAAACACTATTGTCCTAGCAGATCCAGTATCCTACAAACATAGAAAAGCTTTAATTTGATAAGTAACATAACTGCCAACTTACTGGCTGTCCTTGTTAGCCTCTAAACTACACTGAGCTCTTTGGAATTTTTACTCTTTATTGCATATATGGAAAGAAGCATTTTTTAAATTGCTATAATTTGGGGATGTGAGAGTTGGACTGTGAAGAAGGCTGATCACCGAAGAATTGATGCTTTTCAACTGTGGTACTAGAGAAGACTCTTGAGAGTCCGTTGGACTGCAAGGAGATCCAACCAGTCCATTCTAAAGGAGATCAATCCTGGGTGTTCATTGGAAGGACTGATGCTAAAGCTGAAACTGCAATACTTTGGCCACCTCATGTGACGAGTTGACTCACTGGAAAAGACTCTGATGCTGGGAGGGATTGGGGGCAGGAGGAGATGGGGACGACAGAGGATGAGATGGCTGGATGGCATCACCAACTCGATGGACATGAGTTTGAGTGAACTCCGGGAGTTGGTGATGGACAGGGAGGCCTGGCATGCTGTGATTCATGGGGTCGCAAAGAGTCGACACGACTGAGCGACTGAACTGAACTGAACTGATGGGTTAGCTGAATTTTTGTAAAAATAAGGCTGGAATTTTTCCTGTCCATGAAATTGTAAAATAATATTACTAAGACTTACTACATTGTCCAAAATTTTTTAATAGTTAATCAATGCATTTATCAGATTTCCATAGTTTTTCCGTCCTTTGAAAATTCAGGCAAAAGTGAGAGTCAGCACAGTTAGTGCGTCCCATAACAACAAAATTAAACATCTGATAGCTCTTTCCAAAATAATAATAATAATTAGAAATTTAGGCAGGGCCCTTACAAATGACTCCATTTTCTGTCACTACCATTCACATCTCTAGTCTGTCAATGCAAGACTCTGAGTGGCACTTTTAATGAAATTTACTTTTTTTTTACTTTGAAAGAAGAGAGTTGGTTTTTGTCTTGTACCTGACATCCCATGGCACTTTCTAGCACTGTATCAGAGACTATGCATGATTACTTCTGTATTATCCAACCACACCAAAGCCTTATCTTCCACCACTGACTCACAGGATGATTTATTGTGATCAGAAAGGAAACAGCTCTTCTCTATGCAACATTTCATTTCACTACTGACAATAAGTGCATCTCTCTCCTTAATCATGTTTCTAAAATTCTAATGCAAACCTCCTCCATTAAATTGCCTTAAAGACCAAAACATATCCCAAGTAACATGAGTGTCCATAGACTCTTTTTGACTCAGTGTTTATTAAAGTGAGCAGATCCCTGCAGAGATTTTCAGTTAGGAGTTTCTAGTAACTTCATTTTTTTTTAGTTTCCTCAGCAAAGTAGTTCACTTTGTCAAGGAGTAAAGATTCATGACTGCAAACTAATTGGCTGTGAATTTTATCTGTATCATCACTGGGGAAGAGACCAATTAACACTTGGCAAGCTCAAAAATCATATACCCATTTGACATTCAAAGAACTATATTTAATGTGATTTTTTTCAAGTTGGGAGAGAGATCAAAAACACTTGCTTGAGAGCAGGCTAATAAACTCCTGTGTAGATTATTTCCAACACCCTTAGAATCACCAAGATCAGAAATCTAATGTATACCTTAATGTGACACATTGCAACTGTCATTTGCTCAAGAAGAGCAGAAAAAGAGAAAGGGATGAAATATAATGTGGTGAATTAAGGGATTATAAAAGTATTTTAATTTAATGATGTACATATTCATTATCTAATATTTTATTTGCTTGAGGAATCTAAAAGAATAAAAATAGAATAAAATGAAATACTGATCTTAAAGGGAAACCAGAAGGTAAAAACTCTCATGTGTTACCATAAACAAAATCAGTCCTTAAGGTATCAGGCCTTACTGGCAAGGATTCTTGCTTCTTTTGTGTTCTAGGCAAATGATTTTGAAAAACTCAGATACTACATGCTCAGCAAATACATGGTTGATTGATTTAATTTATCTTTGTTTAGTAAGTATATGTCTAGCACCATCGAATAGGTAGTCAAGTTCATTATTTGTAAAACATCGGGAGGCAATAATTTCCTTCCCACATAAGTCAGTAGGTTTCCAAAGAGTTCTACTAATCTTAAGTTACAGCAGCATCACCTTTGGTGCAAATAATGGCACAGGGATTTCTGTGGTAATAAATAACATTTCATTTTCTCCTTTATTTTGGCTTTAATTTTTGCTACAGAGTGTTAAACTAATTTCCATTCAGAAATCTAGGCTTAACCCCCTGTCACCATTTCTGACTGTTGAACTTCAAGCAAGGTACTTCCAATTCCTATACCTAACTTTCCTTAATTAAATTACAAACCGGAGGTAATAATAGTGTCTCTCCAGAACGTAGTTGAAGATTAAATGAGATGATATATGCAAATAAATCACTTAGAACATGTAGAAGAACTCAAGAAACATTACTATTGTTATTATTGTTAATATATTATCACCTCTTGATTCAGAGAAGACTGAACTCAACCTCTTGAATTCTCAGTAGTCACGGGCACATTGCGCCTCTGATGGGCAATGTAGGGTATGCATCGATGAAGCTTCTGTCTGATGAAGAATCACAGAGATTCCCTCCTGTATCTTCTAACCAGTTATTTGATTAAAATCCACAAATGCTACAAATGAAGATAAAGGAAACTCCCTTATTTATGTAACGTATTTACTCTCCAAATGACTTGTTACTGTGGAAATCTGCACCAAGTCCTGGTGTGCTGCTGTTCTTACTCTGATTTTTAGTTATCTGTTTAGTCATCATGGGCCTAGAACACTGGACTAGACTTTGTGTTTCCTCCAAAAGAGGGAATTTGGAGTGGGATTACTGTTGGAAGTTTTCCTTTTCCAAGCAAAAGGAAAGAGAGTGACAAAGTCTCAGAGGAGGAAGAGACCAACTCAGGATTCCCTGTACTCCACCTCTCCAGGCGGTGACAGTTTTGACAAAGAACTCCTCTCAGCACTCACTGGTTAAGAAAAAAATATGTTGCAGGTACCTCAGGGATGAAGCACAAGAGTTTCAGAGCTCTAGTCTTGGCTGTTCCTACCTCTGGCCTCCTTCTTGCCAGGGCCTTTCCTCGTTTTCTTTATTTAAATATTTATCAGCCACACAGCTTCCTTAGCACAGGGCTAGCATCTGGGGGGCCTTCTGCAGTATCAAAGGTGCAAACCCTTTAGTTGCTGATCATAGCATGGTCCGGGGATCCCCAGAAGCCAGCACCTTGGGGTGAGGGGTACTTAGCTATTAATCAGCAGATACAGAACTATTTCAGTATTTAATACCTGGTATGAATGAAGCAGTAAAGCTGCCTGAATGTCAGCCCCTATGTTCTCTGACTTTTTATAGCTCCAACTATTTATTATCTGTGTCAAAATATGTCTGTTTACTCCTTTGCCTGCTTGACTAGATTGGATGAAATAAGAAGAAAAGGGATTTTTGTTCAAGTTTATCTCTAATACAAGCAGACTGTAGGTTACAGAGTAGTTTCTCTGAGTGCGTTGAATTAAATGAAATAGAGTCCCTGCTGGATATGACAGAGAAGCTGCACCTCAAGAAATGGAACTTTCCAGAAACAGGATGTTTGTCACCACAGAAGATGTGTGCTGAGAGAACTCAGTGCAGGTGGAGTAAGGGAGTCAGTCAGTCAGAAGGGTTCTAACCCACTGGACCATTTGGATCACTCCAAAAGGTCATTGGGAGTTACTTTAGTTCATGGACTATAGGACAGGTTAATAGTAATTATGTTAAAATTAAAAGTAGACTCAGTGAAAGAAAGAAAATAAATCCCAGAAATAATCTGAAATGACATTGCTCAGTATTTTTAATAACTCCTTTGCAAGGATCAAGCCAAAAATATAATGCTTTTCTTCCATTTCTGGGGAGGCATTTGCCTTCCTTTCGCAGAAATCTCTCATCTCCCCAAAGAAACCAGAAAATTAATATGCCCATGAATGGGTTCTGTGTTGCTCCAGTGGCACAATAGCAGAACTCTGTGAAATGAATCCCTCCTTGCTCATTTTGGTTTATGCCTGGGAAATGTTGCTGTCATATGGTGAGCCAGAAATATACTCAGAGATGCTTTATTTCATCAGATTATCTCTTTTGGAGAGTACTGGGATCAAAAACATCAATGGATATGACATTTGTTGGCATGACACAAGGAGCAAAACTGAATTTTTCACTAAAATAAACCTGTGATCTGTTTCACCTTAAACAAGGGGATAATTGCTCCTCTAATTATAATTGAACTATTTCTCATAGGAGTCAAATTGGAGGAACAGGGCACCATGTTCAACTTATTGACCCAATTGTGCTTAAAAAGTGTCATCTTCTTTATCAACATTTGAATCTCTAATTAGCAAGTGGGAAAATATGGGGTGAAGTGTATAAGAATAGATTACTTGGCAGTCTTGCTCAACAGGAAATAGAATTTTTAAGCTGATAATGCTAAGGGGGAAAGAGGCTGGCAGCTGGAGGCTTCACCAAATATATAGCATCAGGTGGCTCTCTACCTAACTGATTATTAATATGACCACTGAACACTTCGTTTCATGAGAGAGCTGCATGTTTCGCTGCCATTCCCTCATAATCGGAACTTTGTGTTGATGCATTTCCATGCAGGTACATTGTCTCCCAAGCTGTGCTTTATATTCTTTGTAGTCAAAAGAGGCTTAGAGAGAAGAGTTCGAACAGTAATTTGGAGGGAGACATTGCTTTCAGTGCCCAGTGATATCTATTGGAATTCTCTCCTAGCATGTGTGTAACAACAAGGTGTTTTGCTATGAGATGAGTATCAACCCTACAGATAGATTTGCCACAAGTTTCAGGTTCCTTGCCTGGTAGCCAGCTTGCAAGCTTTACATTGGTCCAGTCAACAGTTGCCAACATTGTCTTTTATTTTCGTTATTTCATATGATTTTCTGTCTATATATGCATCTAATAGTTATGCACAGAGAGCACCATAAATAGATAACTGGTTTGCAGGTAACTCTGTAAACCAATTAAAAAATATAATAAGGTATCCAATATAATAAAGAACCAATATCAACATCAATTTTTAAAACTCAGGAATAAATAATAAACTTTCTTTGATTTATAATAGATTTGTGGCATGACTTCTGCACATATACAGTGATTCCTTTGAGCCTATAGTACAAAATCCAGTTTTTATTTTTACTCACTAAATCATTTATTCCAGAAATACTTATTGTCCTCTCACCATGTACTAGATACTCTTCTATTTGAAGGAGATACATGGCAAAGTCCCTAAATAGTAATAAGACACTAAAAACAAGGGTGAAAAAAAGCACAAGATATAATCAGATAATTGTAAGTTAAAGGAAATACGACAAGGTCATATCTGAGAAGGCTGATGGTTGTTGGGGATCAGGAGTCACTTAAAGTTCAAGGAGAATCTATCTGATGAAATAACATTTGAGCTGAGATCTGAGTGACAAGAAAGAGCCAGACTTGAAAAGATCTGGGTCAGGAAGCTCCAGGCAGGGGAGCAGAATACCTCAGAATGCGGTTACAGATTAAAAAGGAGGCCAGTGTCTCTGAGACAGTGAGCCAGGAGGTGGGCAGGAAGCCCTTCAGTCAGAGAGTTAGGGTGAGTTTGGTGACTGAAACACAGTAACGGGAAGGGATTTTGTTTCTGAATATATGCAGTCATTGGAGATTTTAAGTGAGGGATTGACACGACCTGATACACTTTATTTCTAAGCTCATTCTTGCTGCTATAGGGAGTGTAGATTTTAGACGTGTAAGAATGGAAGCAGAGACACCGTTCAGGAGATCTTGCCATACTTCACACGGCAGAAGATAGTTGTTGGTCTTAGGGCAGAAGAGATAAGAGAAAGGTGGAGATATAAAGGATATATTTTAATTCCTTTAGGAATAGAAATTCTGAACATGGATTTTAAATTTTATTTTATAAAATGAATAAAATCTAGAAAGTATTTGGTTCTTCAGAAGAAAGTGAAATCTTCTGTACTAAAAAGAGAGCAAACAGTAGAGCTTTTCTTAGATAACCTAAAATCAGTGGTCAGTAGACTTCAGCTGTTTTCAAATACAATCTGTCTCTCTCAGTGTGCTTCAGCAACAGGCAGTAACCTACGTTGAGTCCATTCCCAGGGCAGGAGGGTCTTTTATTTCTACAGTCCTTATTTCGTGAAAAAAAAAATTTTTTTTTTCCCTTAGATAAATTCTTTGGCTTTGAAATTTCTTTCAATGATTCTTCATATGCCTGCTGCTGCTGCTAAGTCACTTCAGTCGTGTCCGACTCTGTGTGACCCCATAGACGGAAGCCCACCAGGCTCCCCTGTCCCTGGGATTCTCCAGGCAAGAACACTGGAGTGGGTTGCCATTTCCTTCTCCATCGTGTGAAAGTGAAAATGAAAGTGAAGTTGCTCAGTCATGTCATATGCCTAGAGGCACTATTTATTGTAAACTCTGTGGAAGAAAAGTGGTAGTCACAGAGAGCAAAAAAGCAGTGTTTGTTAAAAGTGATCCGTTTTAGCAAGAGTCCAAACACTTTCAGTTGGTAAATGCTGACAGTTACTTAATCTGAATGTTTATAGCAAAGACTGGTTAGAAGCTATCTCGCAACAAATCAATTATAGTTCTTTTGCCCTGAAAAAGTTAGCATTTTAAGGACATTTCAGTGTCATTTTGCTCCCTTGTAAGATATTATCAGAGTCATTCTACTTTGGGCTCTTTTGGTGATGGCCACTATTGATTCATTTATCAGCATGCTTTTTATCTCCTCATAGTAGAATTTAAGGTTTAGGAAAAAAATTCAGATTTCAAGACAAGTTCACATCTAAAATGTGGTTCACACACATTCAGCTCTCAAAAGCATGTGTGCCTGCATGCTCAATTTCATCCCTCTGTGTGCAACCCCATGGACTGTAGCTTGCCAGACTCTGTCCATGGAATTTTCCAGGCAGAAATACTGGAGTAGATTGCCATTTCCTGCTCCAAGGGAGCTCACCCCACCCAGGGATTGAAACCACGTCTCCTGCATCAGCAGGCAGATACTTTACTATTGAGCCACCTGGGAAGCCAATGAGCTAGACATGTGTCCAATTAAAGGAGTGTTTCTGCAGCAGGAAAATAGGACCCCTTTCTTAGCAAATTCCTTCTGTTTGCAGAAGTTGCAAAATGTCAGTCGTATCTATTACTAAACAAGTCCTTACGCCAGACCTTCAGTGAACCAATCACTGAGACACTGGGATTTGCAGCTAAGAGTTTACTCACAAAACAGCCAAGTAAGAAGATGGAGAACAAACTTTAGCTCCACCTCCTCGAGGTGAAGCGGGTGGGATACTTATGGGATAAGCAAGGTGGTCTTAGGTTGGGGAAAGGTGATTGGTGGAAGCGGCACAAGGGGCGGAAATGGGTATTCTGCGCAGGAGCATCTCTGTTAAATGCTAATACATATTCAAAATGAAGATGCCCAGTCTTACCTGAGGATGCAGTTTCCAGTCTTCCCTAGCCAACAGGCCACTCACCGCCTGAAACTGGTCACAGGTCCAGTTTTAGTGTCAGGGGTCCCAACCAGCCTTAGATGCTAGCCCTGGGCAGGAGCTGGCTTCAGATTCCTTTAAAACAACTGGACTGCATGGAAGCTAGGAAGGTATGTAATTAAAAGAGGGGGGTAGGGGAAAGAAATACTAAAACAGGCTTTCTCAGTGAAGGCAGTTTGTAAGCAAAGAGGTTTTGATAAGTTGGTCCCCTTTCTGTTCTGTAAGACAAGCTCAAGAATTTCTGTTAGTTATCAGCTTCTGTTAAGTCTGTCAGGCATGATTTTACTTGTACTTGGTTTTTTAAAATCCTCTGGCCTTTTTTTTCTTTGTACAGTTATCTAAAGACCATGCTTGAAGACCAATACTTTTACATCATAAAAGTACAAATACTTTCACAAAGCTACTGAAAGGTACAAAGTATATTGGACAGTGGTTAACACAGAAAAAAAAAAATGAATGTCTTACTGCTATTGTCAATCTGAGAAGCAAATAGCTGCATAAACAAATAGCCTTCCATTCTTGACTAGAGATAGTATCAGAACAATGTCATCACAGTAGACTTGGGAGCCAAGGAGAGTTTCTTTGTATACTTTTTTTTTTAATTTAAATGACCTTTTGCTTCTTGTCTTCTATGATACTTTTTACCCATAACTTTTAACGGGTAAATAATATTCATTTGCAGTCTATAATGAAGACTTTCTTGATTGGACATATGAAACACCTGTTATCAGGGTGAGGCACCAGCAGATCATTCTGTGATTTCAATCTCTGGGTCAGTGGAGCTAAATCCTACCTGGTGGAAGTCTACAGAAGGCTTATTAGCTATATCTTTTTAGCATTGTCAAGACTTTACTACTCAAGGCTTGATGCACAGATTATCTGTACTGACTTGACCCCTAGGAGCTTCTTAACAAGGCAGAATCTCAAGCCCCATACAGAAAACTTAATTAGAATCTGCATTTTAGCAAAATGATCAGAACCAGTCTTCAGTACTGGTTCTCAAAGACTAGGATGCACATTGGGATCATCTGGGAATCATTAGAAAATATTGATGCTTATAGCCCATGCTAAGGATACTCATTTAATAGGTGTTTTGTGCAGGCTGAGTATCACTATTTTTAATAAGTTTTTAATAGCTCCCCAGGTTATTCTAAAATGCAACAAAATTTGAGAACCCCTGGTCTAAAGGGGAAGGTTAAAACAAACAAATAAGGAAAAGTTCAAACTTGTCACTTCTAAACCAGTCAGTAAAACTTGGCCAACTCCAGCTTCTAGCTAATGCTTTTTCTAGAAGCGTGGCTTGGCTGAGTGTGCATTTGATAATTGCCCTATAATTGCTGTTCCCATTTGTATGATTAATGTACCTGCATGCAACAATTCTAGGCTGAATCTTCATTCTCTCAGGTATACACATGCTTCTCTATTCTGTTGAGTCATTTTCAACCTCAGTGCTCTGACTTGAGGGTCCCCAGTTTGAGTTTAGCAGAGTAACCTTTTTGATTGATATGGATTTTTCTAGCTAATGCTTGCTGGACTCACTTTTCATATTGGGTGGCATGTGGCAGTTTCCCTTTGTTAATTAGAACAAATGTGCCAATTATGTTAATGTTTCTCCAGATACCAATCAGAGAATAATTAGACACAACACATCTGTCTTTCACAGGGGAGTAGAATAAAGAAGAAAACTGCAAGATGCGTTGCTCTTTATTATTTACATATATGGATAAACGGTTCTTTAGCCAATTACATGGTTAGCAGTTCACATATCAGGAGGGCATAGGGTGCCAATAGCTATTTGGGAGTCTGAGCACCTCTCCCTGTTAACACTTTCCTGACCAAAGTCTATTTCTAAAGGATCTCTGCAAAGAATTTAAGTGGTCTGTCTTTTCTTTCAAAATAAATAAATTTACATTTCTTTATCAGTAAAATGTAGGTATGTCATTTACCCTGAACCGTAGAAAGAAACAAATTCTTAAGTATTTACAACGCTCAAAAAGAATTCAATTTTATTGATATAAAAGAGCACACTGAAAGAAATCACAAAATTCAGCCTATAGGATTATATTGAATGTGTTGTAAATATATGTAAATCACTATTGGATTTATATTCTGTAACAGTTTCTGCTTATATATTTCCATATGTCTTAATTTTGGAGCTTTCTGATTAACGGAAAAATTGAATTTGCTTCTGTTGTTTTATTGGCATTTACAGTCCATGCTGGGCAGGGGTTTAGAGAGATGTGGTTGTAGCCTAATTATTTCATAATGTGAGTAATGCCTCTGCCCTTGTGTTGTTTCTGGCAGAATGGAGACGAGACACATTAGCCTTCTTGAAGGTACTCAAAATGTATCCTAACCACTTCTCAGATAAAGCTTTTGTTTAGAATTTAAAGTACATGCACTCTAGCAAAATATGGCTTATATTCCTAACATTTGATAATATTAAACTATGTTCTTTTGTCATCTAAGGTTAAAACATCATCCTTGTTTTTATAATGTCTATATTATTGTGGTTCCAAATATTGTGTTGTCACTATCATTCTTTTATAAACAGTTGGCCAGAAAAGAAGAATGAATTTCAGATTACAGATTCTTCTTACTGTGACACTTAAAGGAACAACTGAGAGAAGACTTTTAATATATTTGGAAACAGTTGAGCTTGCTAATGCTAGTGCAAGGCATTTCTGTAAAGCCCCTAATATATGAATAATCTGGGATATGGTCCTTTTGCCCAGAGGGTTGGAAGGGATAAGGCAACGAGGAAGTGGATTAGTTGTTGTTTTACTTTTTATTATATCATTCTGCCCCAAATGTTTATCTTTTATTTTTTAATAGTAAAACATGAACATAGTTAGGTTTTAAACAATTTTAGTAGTAAGCCATTAAAAAAGTAACTTGAGATAAGTAATTTTTAGAAAATAATTGTTGTGTAAATGGGTCCCCCACTTTATATACTCTTAACATTGGGAGTTTTGAAGTCTGTCTTAGGTAACCTAGCTTTTATGTTATTTCACTAGAAAGAGAAGTGGATAAAGGTGAGAAAATGAGTGTAGGAAGCCAAGATTAAACATGGGGATTATTTACCCCACCTGGAATGTTAATCCACCTTCCTGTCTTTGCTGGAGATGTAAATAAAAAATTAAAGTAAGAAAATAAAGTATTTAGGGAAAAGATATAGCATTTTGAAAGATGAGGGTCCTTGAATGCTCCAGCAACTGCTCAGAAGAGGTTATGCAAGCCTGAGCCCTTGAAAAATGATCTCCATGTTTTTCTGCACAAATTCTCTTCCCCTGACAGCACTTACAGAGCCAATAGTTCTGAATTTTCTAAAATATCAGTGACAATAAAACTATAAAACCATGCATGTAAGAGCCATAAAAAAAAAAAAAACTTGATCCTTAAATCACACCACACACAGGAAGGAATGGCAGTTTTACACACCTTTTCTGGGAAAACACAATATGGGGTCAATATGCTCTAGTCCTAAAACTTATAATCAAATTGGGACTCACTCATCATTAATAAAATCACGTTAGGGTTTTCAAAACTATGTGCCAGGCTGAAGGCATTAACAGGACTGAAAGACCTGTTGGAGGAATTTTTAAATGGTTTCTCATCTTACTATAACAGCTGGGAAGCAGTCCTCTTACAGGATGGCTTGAAACATGACATACACTAGGGGGGACTGAGGTTGTAAATAAGGAGAAACTTCCTAATCAGGAGAGTTTTATGAATGAAGTCTCACAAACCAACACCGTTAGTCCTATGTAGTGGAAAACTGAAAGATTTCTTCCCCCACCTCCCCGTTTGGTATTGTGAGTATAGATATATGTTGTTCAGTCACTCAGTCGTGTGTACTTCTTAATAAAGACACCGAGGAACACTGAAACATCAGCATTTAAAATACATTAGTGCAGATGGATGCAGTTCTGTTTGGGGTAAACTTAGAGAAGAGGCAATTAAATTTATTGACTCTCTTCTAAGTGCTTTACCTTCCATAGTTCATTAAATCTTCCCACATGCCTGGTAGAAATGGTCTTTCCCGTTGTACAGGTGAAGGTTGTGATTCTAGGAACTTACAACCTACCCGTGACTGCTGATTCAGCAAGTGGGAGGACCAAAATACAGAGCCAAGTCTGGCCAGGTCCAAAGCCCATGTTTTTTTCTATAGCAAAATGCTTTATTGACTGCATGATTTTGTAATTTAGTTCATTAAAATGACACATCGTGTGTAGCCTTATTTGACCAGTTTTCATGAGCTAATCATAGAATATACAGACAAAAATTATTTTATGGGAAAAGTTCTTTGTTTTAATATAATTATCTCCTTGAGGGTTTCCTGGGTGGCTCAGTGGCAAAGAATCTGCCTGCTAATATAGGAGACGCGGGTTTGATTCCTGGGTCAGGAAGATCCCCTTGAGGAGGAAATGGCAAGTCATTCCAGTATTCTTGCCTGGGAAATCCAAGGACAGAGGAACCTGGCAGGCTATAGTCCATGGGGTTGCAAAAGAATTGGGCATGATTCAGTGACTAAACAACAGTCATCTCACTGATTTTCCGAAAGTGGGGTACTCATATTTACCTGAGTTGTATGTTACTATTTATACACAATTCTTAAAATGGTTAGAATTTTAGAATGTAAAAGAGAAGTTAAACTCCACTTAAGATCCATTAATAAAGAATATGTCAATGATTTTTAAATATTTAATGGTCAAGAACTTTCCCAAAATGTATTTCTAAAACTAAATTAATTGGTATATATCGACTCGATGGACATGAGTTTGAGTGAACTCCGGGAGTTGGTGATGGACAGGGAGGCCTGGCGTGCTGTGGTTCATGGGTTGCAAAGAGTCAGACACGACTGAGCCACTGAACTGAACTGATAGGTCATTTTTATCTATCATAGCACTGCTGTTACTTTTGTGATAGTTTATGATAAATAGAACTTGCGTCCCTGTTGGCTCAGACAGTTAAAAATTTGCCTGCAATGCAGGAAACCTGGATTCAATCCCTGGGTCAGGAAGATCTCCTGGAGAAGGGAATGGCTAGTCACTCTAGTATTCTTGCCTGGAGAATTCCATGGACAGAGGAGCCTGATGGACTACAGTCTATGAGGTTACAGAGTTGGACCCAACTGAGCAACTAACACTTTCACACTTTCAGTACTTCGAAGTCATATGAATCTTTCAGCTACTAGAGTCAAAAAATGTATGTATTACTAAGAATCAGTGGAATCCAACATTGTAATTGTCTGAAACTTCAGCAGTCATAATTATTAAATATTTTGCCTTATTTCTAGCACCTGCAGTAGTGCTTGGTGCATAGATATTCATAGAGTGAACTAGTTTTGATCTTACTTTTATTTTCCTGTGCAATCATGTCTGTTTCTTATCTTTAAATGTAGCAGCATATCTCGATTGAGGGAATGCTTATTTTCAAAACCTTACTGCTTCTGGTAATAGTTTTTTTCATAGAGATAAAGCTCACTCATTCATGTCTCTGTTCATTTATTCATCCATGCTTTCTTTCACCACACTTCATCATGATGGCTTTACTTCTGTGTTTCAAACAACAACTTTTGCAAGTGCTCTTCTCTGTACCTGAAACATTCTAGCTCAGGGTTGGCTCCTTCTAGGTATTCATGTCCTAGTGTGTAGTCACCTCTTAAGAGAAGCCATGTCTGTTATCTAAAGCAAGGGTCAGCAAACTATACTGTACAGGCCAAATATGACCCACCTCCTGCTTTTGTAAATGAAGTTTTATTGGAACACATCCCTGCTCATTCATTTACGTATTGTCTGTGGTTTGTCGAGGGACCATATGGCCCCTAGGGCTAAAATATTAAATATGTAGTCCTGTGCAGAAAAAGTTTTCTGACTCCTGATCTAAAGCACTGTATAATGCTGATTTATTTTTTCTAGACTTTAGCACCACTGAAATGATCCAATATGTTTATTTGTTTACATGTTATTTTCTTTTCTCTTGAAAAATCACTTTTAACAGACTTTATATGGTTTATTGATGAAGCCCAGGTACCAGGAATAATGAGGCCACATAGTAGATGTTCAACAAATATTAATTGGATAAATGATCAATATATTTTTTAACATCTCTGCTAGGGCATTATGCTTGATAAGTGAGTGTGGCTCAGTCATGTCCGACTCTTTGTGACCTCTGTAGACTGTACAGTCCATGGAATTCTCCAGGCCACAATACTGGAGTGGGTAGCCTTTCCCTTCTCCAGGCGATCTTCCCAATGCAGGGCTTAAACCCAGGTCTCCTGCATTGCAAGCAGATTCTTTACCAACTGTGCCATAAGGGCAGCCCATTATGCTTGATAGGGTGCATACAAAATGTATTCAAAGTGAATCATATTGTATGTATCATCTGTATAGATACATATACAAGATATATATTTTAAATATATATATATGTAAAGTAATACTCTCAAGAACTTTTGTGGTAGGTGTCCACAAACTCTACATAAATTATTACAGTACAGTGATAAGTGGTTTGAAAAGAGTGCCACAGCTGCACATAAAAGGAAAACACTGATTTTGCTTAGGAGAGACTGCTGCTGCTGCTGCTAAGTCACTTCAGTCGTGTCCGACTCTGTGTGACCCCATAGACGGAGAGACTAGGAAGGCTTTAAAAAGGAAGCATCTTCTGAGGTGAACATTCAGGAAGTAATGGAATTGTCTCAGCAGAAAAGGAGGAGAAAGGCATTCTGGGTAGAGCGCACAGACAGTAGAAAGGATGAAGTGGCCGTGTTCTGATGATCACATCAGAGGAAAAAGCTGAGGAAGTGTTGGGAAGTTCAGTGTGCCTAGAGAGTAAAGTTTCCAGGGTAAAGCTATTACCATCCAGGGTCCTTGGACTCCTTAATCAATAGAAATTGGTAAGAAGCAGATGAGGACTTCAGACAAGGCTTTATGGGGCTCAAGCTCTAGCAAGAGGAAGTGAAAACAAGAAATAGGTGGCCTTGCTTCTCTCCGAGAAGGGTGGGTTGCTTCCTTAAATGGCATGAGGGTGAAGGCAGATGAGTAGGTCCTGCCAGAGGGGTGGCTTCTAGGGTCTGCCCACTCCCTTGGTGGTGCTGTGTGCAGAGATCATGCACAGTACCCTGCTTTTGCTCCTAGTACCTCAGAAATGGCACTTGCTTATTGGCCTTTTTGTATCTTATTGTTCATAATTTGCTGCAATTCAGGCATGTATACAGTTATTTTTAGTCCCTGTTTCTTTGTATTTCTGTTGCTTAAAGAGACATTTGTTCAGGTGCAGGTACTCCAGTAAAGGATCCCAGATTCCACTGTTTCTCAAAGTTAGAGCAGGAATTAGGGGTACCTTGCAAAAGCTTTCATATGGCACACCATGCAGTTTGGATTCCTAAACTGGATACAGTGACACATGAAGAACATTTTTGCTGATGTTGTTTTTAAGATTTACTTTTTAGAGAGAATTATGTTGAAATTAAAATGGAATCACACTACTTAAGAAGAGTGGGGCTAGGGAAGAGGACCAGGTTTGAGGAATATTTGAATAGTATTGCCAAACCCAGGTTTAGCTGCTCACCGATCATAAGCCAGTAATTCAAGAGGCAAGTGTCACTAGAAAGGAAAGATACTGAAATTAGAAAATCTGGCATACTGGGAAGAAGAACTTGTGTCCAGAAACAAACTCTGAAGATTCTGCTCAGCCATAACAGTTTTTAAAGGAATTATGGAGGAGAAGAATCATCTCAGTGAATCACTGAGGCGGGAGTTTGGTTTCTACATCATTCTCCATTGCATGCAGACTGGCTGGCTCTCTTCACATGTCCTCTTGCCCCAAGGATCTGCTTGCAGGATTACTAAGGGAGCTGTTAGAGGTAGAGAACTAGTCATTTCTTAACTGCTTAAGTCCTCATTCCTACTTCTTTTTGTCTAGGAAAAAGATTAAGGGGCTAGACAGGGCATGGTATGCGTTCAGGAAAGCATAACTCGGGAGTTAGTTTCAATTGTTTAGTGGTCTCATTCCTATAATTAAGTTCTTTTAAGGTTAGAAGGGAACATAAATGGGCAAACAGGAAAGAGGCAAAAGACCTGCTTTCAATTCCCCACTGTCAAACATCATCAAACATCATTTGAATTCTATGGAATTAGGGGTGGAGATCCATCTCCTGTAACTTTTTCATGCTGACATAGGGAGCCGTATTCAACATGGGTCGGTAGCATCTCTTTGCTGACAATTTCAATTGTCCTCTTACATGTATGGGCAGAGTAAGCTACAGGTATTTTGATGCCCATTAAGATATAGATTTTTATGAGCAATAATGTTAATCCCTTCCCTTAAGGTCAGTTCTTGGGATTGTGCTAGCCACAGATTCAGTACTGCTCAAGACAGAGCAGCTTATGTCTGCAGTCTGGTCATCATGAAGTTAGCTTTCCTACCCCTCTGGTGGCAGTTACAGTATCTGTAAAACAGGAATGTTCATCAGACACTGAGTCTGTGACTCTGTTGTCCTAATCATAAACTGCTTGGCTTTGTACTGGGGAGGGGATTGTAGGGTTCTGCTTAATTCTAGTAGAATCTGTAGCTTAATGGAATGTTTTGAAGAGAGCTGTGAGAATTATTATAAGCTTTGAGTTTAGAAATGGGAGGATAACGACTCAAGAAGACCAAGTTTATAGAGAGAGGACTTTTGTTAGGTGATATTGAGGTCAATTCAGCACCTTACACTTTGCATATTTGTTGAGCATGTACATAGAATTACCTGGAAAGTAATTGGAAATGTGAATTATCTAGAAAGTAATTGGAAATGTGAATGGAGCATAACAGAACTTAAGACTGAAGTTAATGATTTTTGAGTTAGAAGCCATGAGAAGGAATCACCCAGTCAGTGCATTGAGGCTGGTTGTTTGAAAACCTGACTTCATTTTAGCATCATCTGAGGAGCTCCATCTAGTCAAGGCTATGGTTTTTCCAGTGGTCATGTATGGATGTGAGAGTTGGACTGTGAAGAAAGCTGATCACCGAAGAATTGATGCTTTTGAACTGTGGTGTTGGAGAAGACTCTTGAGAGTCCCTTGGACTGCAAGGATATCCAACCAGTCCATTCTAAAGGAGATCAGTCCTGGGTGTTCATTGGAAGGACTGATGCTAAAGCTGAAACTGCAATACTTTGGCCATCTCATGCGACGAGTTGACTCACTGGAAAAGACTCTGATGCTGGGAAAGGTTGGGGGTGGGAGGAGTGGGGGACGACAGAGGATGAGATGGCTGGATGGCATCACCGACTCGATGGACATGAGTTTGAGTGAACTCCGGGAGTTGGTGATGGACAGAGAGGCCTGGCATGCTGTGATTCATGGGGTCATGGTCAGACACGACTGAGCGACTGAACTGAACTGAGGAGCTTTAAAAACTCTGATGCCTCAGTCCTTTGTCAGCCCAGTTAAATCAGACCTTCTGCAGGTAGGGCCCCGGCATGGGAAAGTCTTCACAGCTGTGCCACATGATTGTGGGCAGTCTCAACAATGTTGAGAACCGATGCTGTAAAATTAAAAGAGGAGAAAATGAAAGAGATCCATGAGGAGGACTGTGAAAATGCTAGATGAAATGAAGGGACCAGTGAAAGAGGTTTGAGAAACAACAGTCAAGTGGCAAGAATACATAAAAGAGTGAGGGAGAGTCCCCTTGGACTGGGCAGTTGGGGAGGTCTTTGGTCACCTCTGAAAGTGAAGTGTGAGCTGTGAGTGTGAATGCAGACAGCAGTAAATTGAAGACTGAATGGATGGGCAGGTGACTAGCTGGGGACTGAATACTCTGCTCTTTCAAGCAGTTTAGCCAAGAAGGGAAGGAGAATGCAGAAGCATGGATGAGAAGGCATGGGCTTGTCACTGGTAATTTTGTTGGTGGCGTATTTTAGGGATGGAGGAGATGTTCGTGTTTGTGGGCGACTTGATAGAAGAAAGGAAGAGCTTTAAGAGGAGTTTATATCTTTTGGCCTGTTTGTTCTGTTAAACGCATACATCATCTGCTGAGATTAAAGAAGGTCACAAGAATATTGAGTAATTTGTTGATTACCGAGGGCCTGAAAAAGCCTAAGAGGTGGAGGAAGTGGCCAATGAGTGCAAATCTAGTGACAGATTCAGGAATGTGAAACTGAATCCTGTTTGCTAATAACATTTTTCGGCTAGCATGAAATGGTTTTGTTTTCATTTGCCTTTCGTTGATTGAATGTTGAGCAATGTGAAGATTGCTCTTTACAGAACTATATCACTTTGCTCAGCATCTTTTCCATAGATCGTGTGGCCTAAGAAAATAGCAAACCACAGTAGTGTTAGATCTAACACAGCTGAACCTGGATATGTGCAAATAGAAGGTGTCCTTAAGACAGAATTTGATGGAAAGTTGTTAGGTTAAAAAAAAAAAAGTGACCATTAAAAATATTTTTAAATGTTTTATATTAGGTGGTATTCTTTCCTGTTTACTAAACTTAGATCTTAATTTATGAAAGTCATTTAAACTAGTAAAGACACTATAAGTTATACCAATTTTTAACTGGAGTAAAGTATTTACACTGTAGAAGAAGAATATTAACACCAACTTTAAGTCATGAAAAAAAGTGAAAGTAAAGTCGCTCAGTCATGTCCAACTCTTTGCAACCCCATGGACAATAGTCTACCAGGTTCCTCCATCCATGGAATTTTCCAGGCAAGAGTACTAGAGTGGGTTACCATAGGAGTAATCAAAAGCGCTTTCATATAACATTTTTAATATCTCATGGGACCTTTATGAAGGAGGCAGGGCAGATATGAATATGTAGAGATTAAAATAAAAGGTTTAATGTTATTAAGTGACTTGCCTAAAGTCAAACAATTAGTGGATGGGACAGGTGGGTCTTAACTGTATCCCTTAGAACTTGTCTTTTGGTAAGCTCTCTTTGGCTTTATGTAAATGTGAAGCAATATGTGTCACTGTGGAAGTACTCAGGAGAAATATGCAGAGTTCTGTTCACTAGTCCCCAACTCCCACTCCTATTATCCTGTTTCTTGGTCTTCCTGATTATCAGCCTCTCTCATTCTCCCCTGATAGAGTTCCTTTCTTGAGGATGGAATCACCATCCTCCCATACCCTGGTATAGTGATCTTCACACTTTTCTTAGCATATTTCTAAAAGATTCAAATAAAGATAGATGGATAGCTAATATATAGCTCACCAACAATTTTAAGTTAATATCTGAAATGTTCTTCATAAAATTAAATATTTGGAAAAGATATTATGTCTGGGTATATTATAAATATTTGACATCTTTAAATAAAGTGATTAGGTGTCTTAAGATGACCCAATGGAATGCAAACACCAAACACCATAATGATTTCTTAATCCAAATCATCCATTGATAAAATGAGAACAAGTTTTCTTTAATAGAAGGTAATATTTGGAGTGTTCTTTTTTCTATCTTATATTTCTACACCACTTCCTCCATGGATTTTTTTTTTATCCTGAAGTAATACACTTGATGCACAAAAGTTTTAGTTACCATTCCATACGTCTCTCTAATAAAAAATATATGTGTAAGTTTTATATCTTTTGACAATGGAGATCTAAGTGTTAAATTTCTTTTGGATTAAATTGTCAGTATATTCATCCTAATTAGATGATTTGTCTAAAGAATCCAAGTATACTGCAGTTGTTGGTAAATGATTATTTAATATAGAGACTGAGTTTTTATTAGAGTTACATCTTGAAACAGGAGAAATGATGATGTCATCCTCCCTAGTTAGCTCATTTAGCTATGTTTGAATGTAACTTTCCACTGAAATGAGACTGGATAACATCAGTTTTGTTTCTATCTGTCATCTATAATAGATTCAAATACTGAGATGCTTCTCACCCATAAATAAGTAAATAGGAACACATGGAGTTATATTGAACAACATCCCCCAACTCTTTATACATTTTCTGAATTATACACAAAAAATCATAGTGTGCTATCATCAACTTGAAACTAGTGTCTTTTGCTGAGGTCTCCTTGACTGGCATATTAGGACTTCCATCAATTTTGATGAAAACAAATAATTGTAAACCAGCGATTTTCAAGAGTAAAATCATTATAGTATCTTACTCTGTCAACTTCCACACTTAGATTTCTAATAACTTGCTTGTTTGGTACCCTGGGGTTTCTTACACCCTCACAGTGTACCATGGTAAGATTGGGATACAAGAGAAGCCTTTATTTTGAAAAGTAGAGGACAAGTTCTCAAGGCAAGTTCTTTTTGAGATGTGTATGGGTATTCAAGATAGAAATATTTAATTCTGTAAATACTTCTTGTTCATGTATGTACCCTTTAGAAAAGTTTGTATGCTGCTGGGTACTTGAATCACAGTTTTAAATCCTTACACCTTCAAACTCTTTATCTATATTGAAAGAGCTTTCCCTTAAACATTTATATGCCTTGTTTTATAACACTTCATATCATTTAGTTTAAGATGTTATTTCTTCAGGTCATTTGCATGTGAAGAAGGCCTTCTAATGGCGAAATTAAAAACCAGCCCCACTTAAATACATTTTAAATCACTGCCAAAAATTTGGGGGACAGTTTTGGGGAGCAAGGAAGTTTTCCTGATGCTGCTGAAATCAAAGTACACCTATTTTTTTTGTGTGTTAGCTATGAAAGTAAATCTGAGTTGTCCTTTGAGACAGGACAGAGTAGGGGTGGTAACAGAGGGTGGATCCTCTGTCTCTTTCTAATGGATCTCACTGCCTTCTGGAGGACATCAGCCAGAGCTAGCCCAAGTCCGTGTCCTGGAATAGCTAAGGTGTTCTTCAGTGTCTCAGCTTCTTCCAGCCACCAACACATAATCTGGAGCTCACAAGTCTGTGACACTATAGTTGCCTTCTCCCAGTTCTTCACTTAGAAGATGAAAAAAAGCCCAGAACTCAAGGAAGTTGTTATTCAGCTCTATGCTTACTCCACAAGCTTTGTAAACCTGTGTCAGTTCTTATGTACGAACATCAATTCTCTCATCTGAAAAATGTGTGTGTGTGTGTATATACATATATATACATACATGTACACACACCCCTCCCTCACAGTGCTTCTGTGAGGAATAGAGGTTATGTCCATAATATACCCAGTTCGGTGTCTGAAATGCCTCCAGCGTGGCCACTTGTCATGACCTTTTCACTCATGGCCGACATGCTGCCTCCCTTTCATTCCCCTCTCTGTCCTCAAAATTTCAGCAGAGGGAAAACACTCTGCTTTTGAACTCTCCTTAAACCAGGTCACTGTTAGTTCGCAACTTCCTGGACGAAATCAGAAACTGGCCCTCATAGAGGGAGGTCAAAGACCTGAGGAGGAGGTAGACCACTCCAGATTGGTAGGTGGCAAATTCAATAAGCAGGAAAACTTACATACAAAACTTGTCTTGGATGGCCACAGGAGTAGATCTCTGCATCTGCTTGCCAGCATCTTTAAGAATTAATTTAAAGGCTTAAAATTATGCTCATTTTTTTAATCTGCTTTTTGGTATTTCTTAGTATTCACCTTGATTGTCATTTATCTTTCCTCTGCAGTTTGTTGGATTAGAATTTATGTCCCCAGTTTTATAAGAAAATGATGAAGATTTCACACAACCCAACTAAATATTAGGGTAGTCCTTTTCATCTTTAATAAATACTTTAGAAAACAAAACAAATATGGAGGCCCAAATATACCATCAAGATGGTCTCGACATCACATTATTATCTCAAAACTGCATCCTTGGGCAGCTTCTAGTGTAAGAAAGGCAAGCAGAATGTACATTCTAAGGACAGGGGAGGCTGTGAAGGACCTTTAATTGCCCAGGTCCCACTCACAGGTCAAGCTGCTGCCCTGTCCTCTTGATTACATCCCCCAACAGTTATGATCTGCATTATAGTCTCCTGGGTGCCCTCTCCACCTCCAGGTTGAGCCCCTACTTGCCTCATTTGTTAATTTTGGGGTTTTTTTTTGCCTTTGCCTTGGGAGATAGAGCCAAAAAAAATAGTGCTGTGATTTATGTCACAGAGTGTTCTGGCTGTTTTATTCTTGTGTTTTATGGTTTCCAGTCTTACATTTTGGTCTTTACTCCATTTTGAGTTTATTTTTTTCTATATAGCTTAAGAAAATTTTCCTATTTCAGTTTTTTACATGTAGCTGTCCATTTTTCCTAGCTGCTGCTGCTGCTAAGTCGCTTCAGTCATGTCCAACTCTGTGCAACCCCATAGATGACAGCCCCCCCAGGCTCTCCTGTCCCTGGGATTCTCCAGGCAAGAATACTGGAGTGGGCTGCCATTACCTTCTCCAATGCATGCATGCATGCTAAGTTGCTTCAGTCATGTCTGACTCTGTGCAACCCTATGGACAGCAGCCCACCAGGTTCCTCTGTCCACGGGATTCTCCAGGCAAGAATACTGGAGTGGGTCGCCATTTCCTTCTCCCTGTTTCCTATCAGCACTTATTGAAGATATTATCTTTACTTCATTGTATATTCTTTCCATAGATTAATTGACCATAGGTTTGCCAGTTTATTTTCTTTATTCTGTTCCATTTTATCCATTTGTCTGTTTTTGTGCCATACTGGGTTTTTTAATATTAACTTTTTTATATTGGAATATAGTTGATTAGGGTTTCCCAGGTGGTGCTAGTGGTGAAGAACCCACCTGCCAATGCAGGAGATATAAGAGATGCGGGTTCGATCCCTGGGTGGGGGGACCCTTTGGAGAGAGCATGGCAACACACCCCAGTATTCTTGCCTGGAGAATCCCACAGACAGAGGAGCCTGGTAGGCTATGGTCCATAGGGTCGCAAAGAGTCAGACATGACTAAAGTGACTTACCTTGCAGGCATGCACAGTTGATAAAAAATGCTGTGTTAGCTTCAGGAGTACAGCAAAGTGATTCAGTTATGTATATATTAAATGTACTTATTCTGTTTCAAATGGTTTTCCCATTTAGGTTACTATACCATATTGAGCAGAGTTCCCTATGCTATACAGTAGGTCCTTGTTGGTTATCTATTTTAAATATACCAGTGTGCACAAGTCGGTTCCAAACTCCCAATCTATCCCTCCCCCTCCCCCTCCCTCCAGTAACCATAAATTCATTCTCTAAGTCTGTGAGTCTATTTCTGTTTTGTAAATAAGTTCATTTGTATCATTATTTATATATTCCACATATAAATCCACATACCATGATATTTATCTTTCTCTGACTTTTCACTTACTCTGATAATCTCCAGGTCCATCCATGTGGCTTTAGATGGCATTATTTCATTCTTTTTAATCAGTTCAGTTCAGTCACTCAGTTATGGCTGACTCTTTGCAACCCCAGGGACCATGCAATCCATGAAATTCTTCAGGCCAGAATACTGGAGTGGGTAGCCTTTTCCTTCTCCAGGTAATCTTCCCAAGCCACGGATTGAACCCAGGTCTCCCGCACTGTGGATGGATTCTTTACCAGCTGAGCCACCAGAGAAACCCAGGAACACTGGACTCGGCAGCCTATCCCTTCTCCAGGGGATCTTCCTGACCCAGGAATCAAACCAGGGTCTCCTGTATTGTAGGGGGATTCTTCACCAGCTGAGCTACCAGTCTGTTGTAGCACCAGGGTCTCTTGTAGATGGTGTATATATATGGATCTTGTTTTTGTATCCATTCAACTGGTCTGTGTCTTTTGGAGCATGGATCTTCCTGTGGTCATTTTCTTCATTGTTTGGGGTTGTTTAATGTAGTTTTTTTCTTTTCTGTTTTCTGCCTGGAGAAGATCCTTCAGCGTTTGTTGTAAAGCTGGTTCGGTGGTGCTTAATTTTCTAAACTTGTGTTTGTAAAGCTTTTATTTTTTCCCATCAAATATGAATGAGATCCTTGCTGGGCTGTGTAATCTTGGTTGTACCCATTTTCCTTTTATCGCTTTAAATATGTCCTGCCACTCCATTCTCACCTGCTGAGTTTCTGCAGAAAAATCAGCTGAAACTGCAATACTTTGGCCACCTCATGCGACGAGTTGACTCACTGGAAAAGACTCTGATGCTGGGAAAGGTTGGGGGCGGGAGGAGAAGGGGATAACGGAGAATGAGATGGCTGGATGGCATCACCGACTCTGTGGACATGAGTTTGAGTGAACTCCGGGAGTTGGTGATGGACAGGGAGGCCTGGTGTGCTGTGATTCATGGGGTCGCGGAGAGTCGGACACGACTGAGCGACTGAACTGAACTGAACTGAACCTTAAGGGGGTTCCTTGTAGGGTTTTTTTTGTGGATTTTCTCTTGCTACTTTTTTGTTTCTTTAGTTTGATTAATATGTTTCTCCTTGGGTTTATCCCCATGGGACTCTCTGCACTTCCTGAACTTGTTTGGCTATTTCCTTTCCCATGTTAGTGAAGTTCTTGACTAGAATTGCTTCAGATATTTTCTCTGGCCCTTTCTCTTCTTCTTCTGGGACCCCTATAATTCAAATGTTGGTGCATTTAATGTCATCCTAGAGGTCTCTGAGACTGTCCCATTTAGTTTCATTCTTTATTCTGTTCTGCTTCAGTCATTTCCACCATTCTGTCTTCCAGCTCAACTATGTGTTCTTCTGCCTTGGTATTCTGCTGTTGATTCTAGTGTATGCTTCATTTCAGTTATTGTTTTGTTCATCCCTGATTGCTTGTTCTTTAGTTCTTCTAGGTCTTTGTTAAACATTTCTTATATCTTCCCAATCTGTGCCTCCACTTTTCTGAGACCTTGCATCATCTTTCCTATCATTTCTGTGTATTCTTTTGCAGGTAGATTGCCCCTTCACTTCATTGTTCCTCTGGAATCTTATCTTATTCCTCCATCTGGGAGATATTCCTGTGCTATCTCACTTTGTCTGAATTTCACTGACTATAGTTTCTGTTCTGCAGGCTGTAGGTTGTCATTCTTGTCACTTCTACTCTGCCCCCTTGATGTATGAAGCTAAGAGGCTTGCGCAGGCTTCCCGCTGGGTGTGACTGGTTCCTCTCCACTTGTGGGTTATGGTTAAGGTCTTGTCCCTCTGGTGTGCTGGGCTGTGTCAAGGAATGTTTTTAGGGGATAGGCTGTGTGCTCAGAAAGACTCTGCAGCCTGTCTGCTAATGGATGGGACTGTTCCACCATGTCAGCAGTTTCCATTTGGCTGAGGTGTCCCAGCTCTGGAGCCCTCAAGCTGTTGGGTGGGGCAGGGTCCTGGTAAGAAAACGGTGACCTCCAGGAGAGCTCACAGCAGTGAGTACTTCCCATTAGTACCACTGCCTGTATCTTTGTCCCTGCAGTGAGCCAGAGCTGACCCTGCCTCTGCAGGAGAGCCTCCAATAGTAGCAGCAGCTGCTGCTGTGGCTAAGTCACTTCAGTCGTGTCCAACTCTGTGTGACCCCATAGATGGAAGCCCACCAGGCTCCCCCATCCCTGGGATTCTCCAGGCAAGAACACTGGAGTGGGTTGCCATTTCCTTCTCCAATGTGTGAAAGTGAAGTAGCTCAGTCATGTCCGACCCTTAGCGACCCCACGGACTGCAGCCCACCAGGCTCCTCCATCCATGGGATTTTCTAGGCAAGAGTACTGGAGTGGCTTGCCATGGACTGGTCCAATCTCTTATAAAGACAGTTTTGTTTCGTTTTTTCCTGCGGGTCCGACTACACTTGAGACCTTGTGTGAGCCCTCCAATAGTGAAGTTCCTGTTTCCCCCAATTCTGTGAAATTCCTTTGATCAAACCCCACTGGCCTTCAAAGCCAGATTCTCTGGGGTCTCCTCCTCCCATTGCCAGACCCCCAGACTGGGGAGCTTGACATGGGTCTCAGAACTTTCAGCTAATGTGGGAGAACTTCTGTGATATAATTACTTTCCAGTTTGTCAGTCATCTACCCAGTGGGCGTGATGTTTGATTTTTATCATGATTGCTCCCCTCCTAGTGGCTCATAGCATCTTTGTCTTTGGGTGTAGAGTGTCTTTTTTGGTAGCTTTGAGGTCTGCTTATTTTCAGTTTTTGTTTAGCAGTGGTTGTGATTTCGGTGGTTTTCTTAGAAGGCGGTGACTTCACTTCCTTCTACCATGCTGTTTTGTCTCTGTTACTACTTTTCTGATTGTTTTTGTAGTTCTCTGTTCTTCTCTTTTCTTTCAGTTTCTTCTCTTTTGATTTGAAGGGGTTTCCTGGTGGCTCAGATGGTAAAGAATCTGCCTGCAGTGCAGTAGACCCAGGGTTCTATTCCTGGGTCGGGAAGATCCCCTGGAGAAAGAAATGGCAACCCACTCCAGTATTCTTGCCTGGGAAATCCCATTGACAGAGGAGCCTGGTGGGCTCCCTACAATCCATGGGGTTGCAGAGTCAGACACGACTGAGCAACTAACACGTTTTTGTGATTTGATGATTTTCTTTACGGGTATATTGGTGTTCCTTTCTCTCTAGTTTTTGTGTATATTATAGGTTTGTTTGTGATAACCATGGAATCCATATATATTGACCTATAACTATATCTAACTTGTTTTAAACCCGTGATCATTTAAGTTCAAAACCGTTGTAAAATACATTCTTTTTTTTTCTTAACTCTTCTTCACATGTTGTGTATTTCATGTCATATTATACATCTTTGTCTCTCGTCAGTGTTGTAGTTATATTTGATTTAAAATGTTTCTCTTTTAATCTTTATGCTAGCTTATTTAAGTGGCTGATCCACAACCTTTACTATATATTTGCCTTTACTAGTTTTTCTTTTCCTTTAGATTCTTTCTTATTGTTGTAGTCTTTTCCACTGACCCTTTTACATTTCTTTTAGGTAAGGTTTAGTGCTGATGAACTCCTTGGTTCTTGCTTTCTGAGAAGTTCTTTACCACTTCTTCAATTCTAAATTATAATCCTGTTTGATCGTGTGTCCTCAGTTGGAAGTTTTTCCCTTTCAGCACTTTAAATATATCACACCACACCCTTGTGGCCTTCAAGTTTCTGCAGGAAAATAAGCTGATAACCTTCTGGAGGTTCCTTTATATATATGATTTTCTTTTTTTTCTCTTGCTTTAACTTTTACCTTTTTAATTATGACATGTCTGGTGTGGGTCTGTTTGGGTTCATCTGTATTTAAATATCTGTTTCCTTCTTCAGGTTCAGGAAATGTTCAGCCATAGCTTCCTCAGCTGCATTTTTAATCCTTTTCTCTCGCTCCTCTCCTTTTGGGCCTCCTATAATGCGAATGATGGTAAACTTAATGTTGTCTCAAAGGTCTGTTAAACTGTCATTTTGGAAATTTGTTTTCTTTTTGCTGTCCTGATTGGATGACTTCAGTTATATCATCTTCTAGATCAATTATGTGTTCTTCTGCAGCATTTGTGTGCTTGCTAAGTCGCTCCAGACGTGTCTGACTCTTTGACCCCATGGACTGTAGCCTGCCAGGTTCCTCTGTCTATGGGATTCTCCAGGCAAGAATACTGGAGAGGGTTGCCATTTTCTTCTCCTGAGGATCTTCCCAATCCAGAGATCGAACCCGGGTCTCTTACATCCCCTGCATTGGTGGCTGGGTTCTTTACCACTAGCGCCACCTGGGAAGTCCAATCACTTAGTCTGCTGTTAATTCCCTGTAGTGTGTTTTCATTTTTCTTATTGTATTCCTCAGTTCTGACTGGTTCTTTTTTATATTTTCTAGTTCCTTCTTAAAATTCTCACTGCATTCATCGGTTATGCCCTCTAATTCAGTTAGCATTCTTATTACGAATGCTTTGGACTCTTTATCTGGCAAATTATTTATTTGTCTCATTGTTTGCTTTTTCAGGGATTTCCTCTGCATTTGAAACAAATTTTTCTGTCTTATTTTGCTTAACCTTCTTTGTTTCTATGATATTAGGTAAAGCAGTTACCTGTGCTGCCCTTAAACCAGTGTGTAGGAGCGTCCCTATACAATATGTTTGTGCCAGGTGGCTTTGGTCAAAGAGCTGGCTCTGACATGGGCATGAGTCACATCTTCCCTCAGGGAGTGCTGGCAGCTTTCACTTTTGTGGGAAGTGGTGCTGCGATAGAGGTGCTAGAGCCAGCACCAGGTGTGAGCTGGGCTTTATCCTCTGTTCAGGGTGGCCAGCACCAGCCTATCAGGGGCAGAGGCAGGTCCCAAGCTGCTGGAACAGAAGGCCAGAGGGTCAGATCCAAGCTGGTCCCATCCCCTCTGTGTGTTTGCTCTTTCCTCTCCCAGCATCTGCACCCCCACCTCAGTAGGGAACAGTGCTGGAGCAAGAGAAGTGGCTGCTTGGTGTGGGGTGGGAGCTATGGTTGTTCCAGTCCCAAGCAGAACCCTGGACCACTCCCCACATGCTGCCTTTGCAAGCACCAGCAATTGCTGTCCTTGCCCCATTTGGATGCACTCTCGCTCTGCATCGGCTCCGTCCTGCACAACTGTGCCCTCTTCTTGGCCGCTGCAAGCACTTCTAGTATGAAGCTGTGCTGTTGCGCAAGAGGGGCCAGAGCAGGTCCTGGGCTCAGACTGTGACATATGCTGCGACAGACTCGGAAATCTGGCTAAGGTCGAGACAGTTTTTGTTGTTGTTGTTGTTTCATTTCAGTTTTATTTATTTTTTTTATATTTATTGGAGGCTAATTATTTTACAATATTATATTGGTTGGTTTAAATCTGCTTCTTTTGCCTTGTTCCTAGGAGTAAGCAAGCATGTACACACTCTTCACAAGGAGAATTTATGTTCCTATGGCCTTCCTGTTAGTCACGCTTGTTTTCCAACCAGCTAAGGGGACTTGTCTTCATGGTTGGATGACAGGGCCAGGGCACCCAATATGTGGCTTGAACCAGCCACTCCCTAGGGCAGGTATTCACCCTTGTAATCTCCCTTTTCCTCTGTGTCCCCTCCTAGGGGCACAGGTCCCAACCTGATCACTTCTCTTCCCTTCCTACTCGATCCTGTGAGGATCTTTCTTACATCCTAAGCAGTACAAGAGTCTTTCTGCCAGTCTCCAGTTTGTTTTCAGTGGGAATTGTTCCATAGGTAGATATGTTTTTGATGTGTTCCTGGGGGGAGGTGAACTCCACACTCCCCTATGCCACCATTTTGATCTTTCCTCCTTTCCTTTTTGTTCTAAGATGAGCATCACTTCTGTGTTTTCTGTAGAGTTGTTTGGATTTTGTTCCATCTCCTTTAGAATATGCTTAATATTATTAATAATTTAAGCATATTGACTGTATGCCAAGCACTAAGTAATTTGTGTGTTAACACATTAGATCCTTAGAAACCTTATGGAATTAGTTCTAGAGTTATATAGCAAATAAGAGCCATAGGGCACATAGATGAGAAGAAACTTGTGAAAGAGAGGCACAGACATGCGTTTGGAACCCAGGCAGTCTGGCCTGAGAATAACCCTCTTTCTGGAACTGTAGGAACTGCTTCTTACATAATAGTAAGATTTTCAATCACACACAAGGGGGTAATCAACACCGAACAGCAAAAAACTGAATATGCAGATAGGATATCCTAACATTTCCTCATAATTATTTTTATTACCTGTTAATAAAACCCCATCTTTATAAACACTTGAGTAAATTACTTAAAATATGCCCCCAAATTATTGAAAAGACTGTAGTTACTGAGCCACAAGGACAGAAACAGTGCTTTGTCTCACTGCAAACCTGACGAGTTATGGTTTATGGGCAAAGCCTTTTATTGTTTTCTGAACTTCAACCTATTTTTCTCTCTTCTTGAATGTTTTATACATAGCTAAAAATAACTTCTAACTCGGAAAGACTTCTCCCTTATATAAATCAAATGATTTGCTATATGGAAGGGGTGGAAGGAAGCCAAGTTGCAGGGTGAAGTCAACAAGAAGCTTGAGATGAACGAAATATGAACAGAATTCAGAGGTGAGACCCAAGTTCTGACTCCTGATTAACCATGATTAATTTAGAAATAAATTGCATTGCAAAAATGTAATTAAATACTTACTACTCAATACAGTTAATTTCTAGTATCTTTTCATTACAAAAGATACTGTATTGTTTCTTGGCATTTTATATACAGTTCCTATAAGGAGACTCATGTGAAATTACTTCAAATGGAAGAGTGTCACTTTATTTGATGGTATTGAGTTCTGGAGATAGTGCATGAAAAGGATATATTTTTAAATAAAAGGATATAATGTGAGGCTTTTATATTGATTTATCTGATTCAGACAACCCTTTACATAATAAACAGAATTGTTCTCACACATTGTTTTCCCTTCCATACATGCTCCCCTCGAGCTTTTAGTTAACCAAAATGGGAATGGTTGTTGATTTATCCTTTTTATCGGTATCCATGTTCCATTCTTAGTACTGTGATATACAAGAATTGAAATTAATGAGGGTTTTATTGTTGTTATTTTGTATTTTAAAACTTTAGAGAAAAATAGTCCCTCTTTTCATGAAAATAACTGGAGAACTTTGAGCATTTTAGTTGTTGTAGAGAATCATACAGTACTACCTGTTTGTAAGGTCAGGCAAATCAACACATCATTATCCTTTTAGCCCTTTAATCTTGTCTGCTTCCTTTATCCCTGCTCCATACACAAGTCCCCAGGCCAGAAGCAAGATGGTTTTGTCTTGCACCCTCCTTTCCACATACAGTCAACTCTTCTACCCTGTCCCTTGTCCCTTCAAATTACTTTCTGAATCCCTTCTTTCCTCCCCAGTCCCTTCGCTCCTTCCTTAATTCATTCTTTGTGTTCTTTCACCAGGACTGTGACTGTCTTTTTATTTATTCAGTTTGTTTTGTTTGAAGCTTTTTGCCAATTTAATTAATCCTCCATCACCCCTATGATGAGGGTCCTATTATTCGCCCATTTTACAGATGATAAGGAAAGGTCCAGAGAGGGCAAACAAGTTACTGGAGGTTACCCCGCTAGTAGTAGTAGAGTTTTGGACTTTAATTTTTATTGGTATATAGTTGGTTTACAATGTTGTGTGAATTTCAGGTGTACAGAAAAATGAATCAGTTATACATACAGCAACTGTTTTTTAGATTCTTCTCCCAGTAAGGATGGAGAAACTGCTTTCAGGAAATCACTGAGGGCCTCTAATGCTGTGATCTACTGAAGGGTTTAAAGATGACTTTTAACACTTTAAGAATGACTATTTTAGGGAGCATGTGGATTACTAGGGAAGCACAATGGAAGATGGAAACCAGTTAAAAAGGCTATTGTCTGTTTTATATACAGCAGTGTGCATGTGCCAATGCCAGCCTCCCTTATTCATCCCTCCGCCCATCCCCTGGTCACCATATGTTTGTTTTCTACATCTGTTACTCTACTTCTGTTTTATAAGTAAGTACATTTGCGCCCTTTTCTTTTTAGATTCCACATATAAGTGATATCATGTTCGTCTTTCTGTGTCTGACTTACTTCACTCATTATGACAGTCTCTAGGTCATCCATGTTGCTGCAAATGGTATTATTTTGTTCTTTTTTTATGGCTGAGTAATAATCCATTGTATACACGTACCACATCTTTTTTATCCATTTTATCCTTAAATGTCCTCTTCTCCTGTAATCTGAACCTCAATTTACTTCCATCCTTGCTCATGACTTGGTGCTGTCATATTGTAGTTATTTGTTTATAGGTTTGTCCCATGTAGAGAGTGCCACTCTCTTGATTTGTCCCTTTATTGTCCAACACTTGACACGATGCCTAGCACATAGTAGGTACTCAATGTTCGTGGAATGGAACTGAAATAACAAGATGCCTAGCTCTTTGTTTACTGAAATTGAAAGTTCTTGAGAAGCTCTATTTATAGGCTCAGGTATACTGGGATCACCTAGATTTCGTGACTAGTAGATGAAATTCTGTAGCACCTTAAAATTCACCAGCAGATATATAGGTATAATGTGGGCTACAGGGAGTTTAATTTTAAAATCTGACTTAGTCAAAATGTATTGGCCACCGGACACTCTAGACCCATACTAGTAAATGACAGTGAAATATTTGGACGCCTCCTAGCATCATTTCAGAGGCCGTCTTCTATCTCATGGCTTCACCAATGGGTCCACTTAGAGGCCAGGTTAACCCTGAGTATTTGACCTTAGGCAATGGAAATTTGTGTCAAAGGGGCTTGCATAACTCAATGAAGCTATGAGCCATGCCGTGCAGAGTCACCCAAGGCAAATGGGGACAGATGTGTCATTGTGAAGAGTTCTGACAAAACGTGGTCCACTGGAGGAAGAACTTGTAACCCACTCCAGTACTGTTGCCTGGAAAACCTCATGGACAGTATGAAAGTACAAAAAGTTATGACACCGGAAGATCAGCCCCCCAGGTTGGAAGGTGTCCAATATGCTACTGGGGAAGAGTGGAAGGCAATTACTAATAGCTCCAGAAAGAATGAAGTGGCTGGACCAAAGTGGAAACAGCACTCAGTTTTATATGTGTCTGGTGGTGATAGTAAAGCCCAATGCTATGAAGGACAGTATTGCATAGCGACCTAGAATGTTAGGTCCATGAATCAAGGTTAAACTGGATGTGGTCATGCAGAAGATGTCAAGAGTGAACATCAACATCTTAGGAATCAGTGAACTAAAATGGACAGGAATGGACAAGTTTAATTCAGATGACTATTATATCTACTGCTGTGGGCAAGAATCCTTTAGAAGAAATGGAGTAGCCCTCCTAGTCAACAAAAGAGTCCAAAATGCAGTACTTGGGTGCAGTCTCAAAAATGACAGAATGATCTCAATTCATTTCCAAGGCAAACTATTCAATATCACAGTAATCCAAGTCTATGCCTCAACCATTGATGCTGAAGAAGCTGAAGTTGACCAGTTCTATGAAGACCTGCAAGACCATCTAGAAATAACACCAAAAAATGATGTTGTTTTCATCACAAGGGATTGGAATGAAAAAGTAGGAAGTCAAAAGATACCTGGAATAATAGACAAGTTTGGCCTTAGAGTACAAAATTAAGCAGGGAAGAGGCTCACAGAATTATGTCAGGAGAAATCACTAGTCTTAGCAAACACCCTTTTCCAAGAGCCACTCTGCACATGGACATCACTAGAAGGTCAATACTGAAATCAGATTGATTATGTTCTTTGCAACTGAAGATGGAGAAGCTCTATACAGTCAGCAAAAATAAGACCTGGAGCCAATTGTGGCACAGATGATGAACTCCTTATTGCAAAATTCAGGCTTAAATTGAAGAAAGCAGGGAAAACCACTGCCAACTACAAAAGTAGGCAATTCAGGTATGACCTAAATAAAATCCCTTATGGTTATACAGTAGAGGTGATAGATAGATTCAAGGGATTACATCTGGAATACAGAGTGCCTGAAGAACTATAGATGGATGTTCATAACATTGTTTAGTAGGCAGTGACCAAAACCAACCCAAAGAAAAAAAAAAATGCAAGAAGGCAAAGTGGTTGTCTGAAGAGGCTTTACAAATAGCTCAGGAAAGAAGTGAAAAGCATGGGAGAAAGGGAAAGATATACCTAACTGAAAGCAGAGTTCTAGAGACTTGCAAGGAGAAATAAGAAGGCCTTCTTAAGTGAACAATGCAAAGTGAAGGAAAAGAATAGAATAGGCAAGACTAGAGATCTCTTCAAGAAAATCGGAGTTATAAAGGGAACGTTGATATCCCAAAATCACTGGATGGTGACTGCAGCCATGAAATCAAAAGATACTTGCTCCTTGGAAGGAAAGCTATGACAAACCTAAAAGTGTATTAAAAAGAGACATCATTTTGCCAACAAAGGTCCATATAGTCTATGTAGTGGTGTGAGAGTTGGTTCATTAAGAAGGCTGAGTACCAAAGAACTGATGCTTTTGTTTTGTGCTGGAGAAGACTCTTGAGTCCCTTGGACACCAAGAAGATCAAAGCAGTCAATCCTAAAGGAAATCAACCCTGAATGTTCACTGGAAGGACGGATGCTGAAGCTCTGATACTTTGGCTACTAGATGCGAAGAGAAGACTCACTGGATAAGACCCTGATGCTGGGAAATACTGAAGGTAAAAGGACACAGGGTGGCAAAGGAATAGAGGGTTATATAACATCACCAAATCAATGGACATGGATTTGAGCAAACTCTGGGTGATAGCGGAGGACAGAGGAGCCAGGTGTGCTGCAGTACATGGGGTCACAAAGAGTCAGACATGATTTAGTGACTGGAGAAGAAAAACAACACTGGAGATTTGTTTTCTTAGTCTCTAGCAGAACATAGCTTGAAGGAATGTTTAAAAATACTCTCTGTATGTATATATACAAATATATGTATACTCTTGCTAATTTTGACAGTCAAAGTACCAACTCTATCAGTTCAGTTCAGTAGCTCAGTTGTGTCCGACTCTGCGACCCCATGCACTGCAGCACACCAGACCTCCCTATCCATCACCAACTCCCAGAGTTGACCCAAACGCATATCCTTTGAGTCAGTGATGCCATCCAACCATCTCATCCTCTGTTATCCCCTTCTCCTCCCACCTTCAATCTTTCACAGCATCAGGGTCTTTTGCAGTGAGTCAGTTCTTCACATCAAGTGGCCAAAGGATTGGAGTTTCAGCTTCAACATTGGTCCTTCCAATGAACACTCAGGACTGATCTCCTTTAGGATGGACTGGTTGGATCTCCTTGCAGTCCGAGGGACTCAAAATTCTTCTCCAACACCACAGTTCAAAACCATCAATTCTTCGGTGCTCAGCTTTCTTTATAGTCCAACTCTCACATCCATACATGACTACTGGATAAACCATAGCCTTGACTAGACAGACCTTTGTTAGCAAAGTAATGTCTCTGATTTTTAATATGCTATCTAGGTTGGTCATAACTTTCCTTCCATGGAGTAAGCGTCTTTTAATTTCACAGCTGCAGTCACCATCTGCAATGGTATCGGAGCCCCAAAAAAATAAAGTCAGTGACTGTTTCCAATTCTCCAAGCCAGGCTTCAGCAGTATATAAACCGTGAACTCCCAGATGTTCAAGCAGGTTTTAGAAAAGGCAGAGGCACCAGAGATCAAATTGCCAACATCCGCTGGATCATGGAGAAAGCAAGAGAGTTTCAGAAAAACATCTATTTCTGCTGTATTGACTATGCCAAAGCCTTTGACTGTGTCGATCACAATAAACTGTGGAACATTCTGAAAGAGATGGGAATCCCAGACCACCTGACCTGCCTCTTGAGAAACCTGTAGGCAGGTCAGGAAGCAACTGTTAGAACTGGACATGGAACAACAGACTGGTTCCAAATAGGAAAAGGTGTACGTCAGGGTTGTGTATTGTCACCTTGCTTATTTAACTTATATGCAGAGTACATCATGAGGAACGCTGGGCTGGAAGAAGCACAAGCTGGAATCAAGATTGCCGGGAGAAATATCAATAACCTCAGATATGCAGATGACACTACCCTTATGGCAGAAAGTGAAGAGGAACTCAAAAGCCTCTTGATGAAAGTGAAAGAGGAGAGTGAAAAGGTTGGCTTGAAGCTCAACATTCAGAAAACAAAGATCATGGCATCTGGTCCCATCACTTCATGGGAAATAGATGGAAAAACAGTGGAAACAGTGTCAGACTTTGTTTTTGGGGGCTCCAAAATCACTGCAGATGCTGATTGCAGCCATGAAATTAAAAGACGCTTGCTCCTTGGAAGGAAAGTTATGACCAACCTTGATAGTATATTAAAAAGCAGAGACATTACTTTGCCAACCAAGGTCCGTCTAGTCAAGGCAATGGTTTTTCCCGTGGTCATGTATGGATGTGAGAGTTGGACTGTGAAGAAAGCTGATCGCCGAAGAATCGATGCTTTTGAACTGTGGTGTTGGAGAAGACTCTTGAGAGTCCCTTATACTGCAAGGAGATCCAACCAGTCCATTCTAGAGGAGATCAATCCTGGATGTTCATTGGAGGGACTGATGCTAAAGCTGACACTCCAATACTTTGGCCACCTCATGCGAAGAGTTGACTCACTGGAAAAGACTCTGATGCTGGGAAAGGTTGGGGGCGGGAGGAGAAGGGGACAACCGAGAATGAGATGGCTGGATGGCATCACCGACTCTGTGGACATGAGTTTGAGTGAACTCCGGGAGTTGGTGATGGACAGGGAGGCCTGTCGTGCTGTGATTCATGGGGTCGCGGAGAGTCGGACACGACTGATCGACTGAACTGAACTGAACTGTTTCCACTGTTTCCCCTTCTATTTGCCTTAAGGTGATGGGACTGGACACCATGATCTTAGTTTTCTGAATGTTGAGCTTCAAGCCAACTTTTTCACTCTCCTTTCACTTCCATCAAGTTCTTCTTCACTTTCTGCCATAAGGGTGGTTTCATCTGCATATCTGAGGTTATTGATATTTCACCTGGCAATCTTGATTCCAGCTTGTGCTTAATCCAGCCCAGTATTTCTCATGATGTACTCTGCATATAATTTAAATAAGCAGGGTGACACTATACAGCCTTGACATACTCCTTTTCCTATTTGGAACCAGTCTGTTGTTCCATGTCCCGTTCTAACTGTTGCTTCCTGATCTGCATACAGGTTTCTCAAGAGGCAGGTCAGGTGGTCTGGGATTCCCATCTCTTTCAGAATTTTCCAATTTGGTGTGATCCACACAGTCAAAGGCTTTGGCATAATCAATAAAACGCAAATAGATGTTTTTCTGGAACTCTCTTGCTTTTTCCATGATCCAGCAAATGTTGGCAATTTGATCTTTGACTCCTCTGCCTTTTCTAAAACCAGTTTGAACATCTGGAAGTTCACGGTTCATGTACTGTTGAAGCCTGGCTTGGAGAATTTTGAGCCTTACTTTACTAGCATATGAGAGGAATGAAAATGTGCAGTAGTTTGAACATTCTTTGGCATTGCCTTTCTTTGGGATTGGAATGAAGACTGACCTTTTCCAGTCCTGTGGCCACTGCTGACTTTTTCAATTTGCTGACATATTGAGTGCAGCACTTTCACAGCATCATCTTTCAGGATTTGAAATAGTTCCATTGGAATTCCATCACCTCCACTAGCTTTGTTCATAGAGATGCTTCCTAAGACTCACTTGATTGCACATTCCAGATGTCTGGCTCTAGGTGAGTGATCACACCATCGTGATTATCTGGGTTGTGAAGATCTTTTTTGTACAGTTCTTCTGTGTATTCCTCCCACCTCTACTTAATATCTTCTGCTTCTGTTAGGTCCATGTCATTTCTGTCCTTTACTGAGCCCATCTTTGCATGAAATGTTCTCTTGATATCTCTGCTTTTCTTGAAGAGATCTCTAGTCTTTCCCATTCTATTGTTTTCCTCTATTTCTTTGCATTGATCACTGAGGAAGGCTTTCTTATCTCTCCTTGCTATTCTTTGGAACTCTGCATTCAAATGGGTATATCTCTCCTTTTCTCCTTTGCTTTTTGCTTCTCTTCTTTTCACAGCTATTTGTAAGGCCTCCTCAGACAGCCATTTTGCTTTTTTGCATTTCTTTTTCTTGGGGATGTTCTTAATCACTGTCTCCTGTACAATGTCACAAACCTCCATCCATAGTTCATCAGGCACTCTGTCTATTAGATCTAATATCTTAAATCTATTTCCCACTTCCATTGTATAATCATAAGGGATTTGATTTAGGTCATATCTGAATGGTCTAGTGGTTTTCCCTACTTTCTTCAGTTTAAGTCTGAACTTGGCAATAAGGAGTTCATGATCTGAGCCACAGTCAGCTCTCAGTCTTGTTTTTGCTGACTGTATAGAGCTTCTCTATTTTTGGTTGCAAAGAATATAATCAATCTGATTTTGGTGTTGACCATCTGGTGATATCCGTGTGTAAAGTCTTCTCTTGTGTTGTTGGAAGAAGGTGTTTGCTATGACCAGTGCGTTCTCTTGGCAAAACTCTATGAGCCTTTGCCCTGCTTCATTCTCTACTCCAAGGCTAAATTTGCCTGTTACAGGTGTTTCTTGAATTCCTACTTTTGCATTCCAGTCCCCTATCTTTTTTGGGTGTTAGTTCTAAAAGGTCTTATAAGTCTTCATAGAACCATTCACTTCAACTTCTTCAACGTTAACTGGTCGGGGAATAGACTTGGATTACCGTGATACTGAATGGTTTGCCTTTGAAACGAACAGAGATCATTCTGTCTTTTTGAGATTGCATCCAAGTACTGCATTCCTACTCTTTTGTTGACTATGATGGCTACTCCATTTCTTCTAAGGGATTTTTACCCACAGTAGTAGATATAATGGTCATCTGAGTTAAATTCACCCATTCCAGTCCATCTTAGTTCACTGATTCCTAGAATGTCGATGTTCACTCTTGCCATCTCCTGTTTGACCACTTCCAGTTTGCTTTGATTCATGGACCTAACATTCCAGGTTCCTATGCAGCATTGCTCTTTACAGCATCAGACCTTTCTTCCATCACCATTCACATCCACAACTGGGTGTTGTTTCTGCTTTGGCTCCGTCTCTTCATTCTTTCTGGAATTATTTCTCCACTAATCTCCAGTAGCATATTGGGCACCTACCAACCTGGGTGTTCATCTTTCAGTATCCTATCTTTTTGCCTTTTCATACTGTTCATGGGTTTCTCAAGGCAAATATACTGAAGTGGTTTGCCATTCCCTTCTCCAGTGGACCATATTTCATCAGAACTCTCCACATTACCTGTCTGTCTTGGGTGGCCCAGCATGGCATGGCTCATAGTTTCATTGAGTTAGACAAGGCTGTGGTCCATGTGATAGAAATCTAAAAATGCGTATAACAGACTTGACACTACTACTTGTATTCTTTGCTCATACATTTAAGAAACACTAATTAAGCACTTACTGTATGCTACTTCTGGGCCATGGGAATATCAGTTCAGTTCAGTTCAGTCGCGTCCGACTCTCCGCGACCCCATGAATCACAGCACGCCAGGCCTCTCTGTCCATCACCAACTCCCGGAGTTCACTCAAACTCATGTCCACAGAGTCAGTGATGCCATCCAGCCATCTCATTCTTGGTCGTCCCCTTCTCCTCCCGCCCCCAACCTTTCCCAGCATCAGAGTCTTTTCCAGTGAGTCAACTCGTCGCATGAGGTGGCCAATGTATTGGAGCTTCAGCTTTAGCATCAGTCCTTCCAGTGAACACCCAGGATTGATCTCCTTTAGAATGGACTGGTTCGATCTCCTTGCAGTCCAAGGGACTCTCAAGAGTCTTCTCCAACACCACAGTCCAAAAGCATCAATTCTTCTGCGATCAGCCTTCTTCACAGTCCAACTCTCACATCCATACATGACCACGGGAAAAACCATAGCCTTGACTAGACGGACCTTGGTTGGCAAAGTAATGTCTCTGCTTTTTAATATACTATCAAGGTTGGTCATAACTTTCCTTCCAAGGAGCAAGCGTCTTTTAATTTCATGGCTGCAATCAGCATCTGCAGTGATTTTGGAGCCCCCAAAAATAAAGTCTGACACTGTTTCCACTGTTTTTCCATCTATTTCCCATGAAGTGATGGGACCAGATGCCATGATCTTTGTTTTCTGAATGTTGAGCTTCAAGCCAACCTTTTCACTCTCCTCTTTCACTTTCATCAAGAGGCTTTTGAGTTCCTCTTCACTTTCTGCCATAAGGGTAGTGTCATCTGCATATCTGAGGTTATTGATATTTCTCCCAGCAATCTTGATTCCAGCTTGTGCTTCTTCCAGCCCAGCATTCCTCATGATGTACTCTGCATATAAGTTAAATAAGCAAGGTGACAATATACAGCCTTGACGTACTCCTTTTCCTATTTGGAACCAGTCTATTCTTCCATATACAGTATAACAGTCATCAAAAAACTAAACCAAGTCTGTTAAGCTTACATTCTGGTAGAGGAGACAACTAATAAGTAAAATACAGATTTTATGAGATGAAAAAAATAAGAGTGTGAGATTTGGAGCATATGCAGAGGGAGATGCTGCAATTTAAAGGTTGATTATGAAGTGGCTCATTGAGAAGGTGACCTTTGAGGAAAGCCCTGAAGGAGAAAAGAGAGCAAACTTACTGTGGAAAGATTTTTCCAAGCAGGAATAATCAAATTCAACATCCCCAAGACATGAGGGTCCTGATGTACATAAGAACTAGTATCTAAAGATGTGACAGAATGGAAAGAGGAAACTAGGTGATCTCAGAGAGGTCAGGGGTCCTAGTATTGCAGGAGATCCTGTGCATTCTTATAAGGACTTTGGCATTGACACTGAGCAATAAAGGGAGCCATTGGAAGGTTGGACATGAGGTATAGCATAATCTGACTTAGGGTTTAAGGACCTCTCTAACTGTGTTGAGGATAGATATTAGGGTCAAGGGGAAAAGTGAAGATAAGACAGGAGGTTGTTGCAGTCAATCCAGGAGAGAAATGATGGTGACCTGCATGGAGAAGTGAGTGGTAATGGGACAAGAAGTGGTCAAATTCCAAATTCTGCTTTGATGCCACATAGGCAAAGGGAGAGGAGAAGAGTCAAGTTCAAGTCTGAGGTTTCTAAGTTACTGGAAGGATGAGGTTGGCCTTAACTGTGACAGATAAGGTGGTGGGAGGAGCGAGTTTGGAGGGCAGTTGGAGAGGTTGTTATTAGACAGCTGAGTGGGCTTGTAAGAAGAAAGTTGGATGTATGAGTTTGGAGTTCAGGGACGAGGTCGGACTGGAGATAAATTTAGGAGTCATCTGCATGAGAATGGATGAGCTCACCGAGAAAGCGAATGTGGGTGGAAAATACAAACAAGAAGAGGTCCATGAACAGAGAGCTACCCAGGGAGAACAGACCTAAGCTCAGAGAAGCTGTGTAGGGTGGGAAGAGATGGTACAAAAAGTAAGAAAGTGCCCTGTCTGGAGAAAGCAAGTGCGGAGGAGGGAGAAACTCATGGGTCAAATGCTGCTGCTGAGTCGAGTTAGTCAAATACTAAAACCTCACCAGTCCATCTAGCAAAGTGAAAGGAGTTGGCACCTTTGAAAAGAGCAGTTCTAACAGTGGCGGCAGGTGTGAATTGGAGTAGATCCTGTAGGGATGAAGAGGACAGGGACTGGAGAAATGTGCAAACAATATTCCAAGGCGTTTCTTAAGATGAGCAGAGAAACGTGGGGCAGAAATGAGTAGGGATGGATCTTCTTGTAAGTTGTGAAAAATAATCACCTGTCTGTATGCTGGTGGAAATGACTCTGTATAGAGGAAACATTAATGATGTAAGAGAGAGAGACGAATATCTGGGGCATGGTCTTGAGTAGGGAATGGGAGTAGGATGTGAAGTCCCAGTGAGAGTGAGGAGGAGTAACAAGGGAGGAAGGTGGCTGCAGAGTAGAGGTGGGTAATGGGCGCTTTGGGAGATCTTGGTCATCTATCAGCTGAAAGTGAGGTTAGAGGGGGAGGTAGTGTCTAAGCAGAGAGGAGAAGGTGTGAAATAGGTGTCTAGGAGTGTGGGACAGTGAACGGATGATGAAAATATAATACAATATTTTTGGCAGAATTTAGGGCCCACTTGAGTTCTGTCATCACGAACTTATGATGAGGCCACTCAGCATGGCTTTGCACAGCCACATTCCGCTGTGAGGAGAAGAAGGTGGAGCAGACGGTGCAGATCCAGGAGGCTGCTCACTGGACCCCCCCAGGCCCGGTGGTGCATTGGGTTTGGAAAATCAAACATTCCCTATTTGAGAGGACTCTAGAAGAAACAGCAGCATCCTAAGGAGCTAGGATTTAGAAAAAGTTTAAGAAAGCAATCTGAAAAGAGGTTGAAATTTTGGAGGACAATGATGCCATGTTCCAAGGAAGTGTGGAAGGATTGGGAGAGTTTTGGAGGATGAGTGATGGGTACGTGCTGAGCAAGACAGATTGTGTTGCAGGAGGTGAGTGATGGCCTGCAGTCCGGACCGAGCTTCTTGTGGAGATGAGGTCTCAGAACAAGGCATTGTGACAAGACTGGGAGTTCTGGGGCATAGGAGACTGGGAGGAGAACATTCTTTCAAAAGCTAGAATCCTCGGCTCTTTTCTTCATTCCTCTCCCCATGTGCTAGCTGTGGATCTCATTGTTTCTTCAGACATAGGCATACAGGCTATCCCAGTGTGGAGCACAGATTGAGGCAGAGCTTCCCTGGTTAAAGCTGAAGGGGAAGAAGGCAGTAGCCCTCAGAGGGTCCAGGAGTGCTGCCGCATTTCTAGAGCTCCTCAGAGAACCTTATGTCTCATGTCGTCATTGCTCCTATGCTGAAGAGAGACACTGAGGAAAATGCAAAGCCATGTATAAGAAAGTAGAGATTACATACCCAGTAATCACATAAGTCTTTTTAAATCCTTTGTCAACAGTGCTGATTGCTTTTTTTCCCCCATGTAATAAACTTTTCAAATAAACAAGTAGTTTGCAGTATCCCTTGGGATCTCTTCATGTCATTTATGATCCGGATAGCATTGCTGTTGTTATCTATTATGTACATAGAAAAAGCACATAGTTTTGAACAATCTTGACTTAATAGATTGGGTTCTTCAGAAGCAGAGGTCTGAATGCAAAGTGTTGGTTATGGGAGTGCTCCCGGGAGAGCCCAGTCAAGAAAGAAAAGGAGAGACCCAGAAAATATAAATTTAGGAGATGTGTTAAGGAGGTAGCTTCAGCCTGCAACCCTGCAAGGAAGCTCTTGAGAGTGACAATTCAGATTCCAGTCTGATTAGACAGAAGGCTTATTTCCACACTTGTGAGGCCATAGCAAAGGAGGAGGTCGCAGGGGAAGCTGTGAGCCCCTAGGTATTTCCAGGCAAAACATCTAGGAGTCCGAGGGCTATTTTTCAGAGAAAAGTAGCAGGCACAGTTCAAGAAAATTGGAAATGCCAAGGGAACATTTCATGCAAAGATGGGCTCAGTAAAGGACAGAAATGATATGGACCTAACAGAAGCAGAGGATATTAAGAAAAGGTGGCAAGAATACACAGAAGAACTGTACAAAAAAGATCTCTACGACCCAGAAGATCACAATGGTGTGATCACTCACCTAAGCCAAACATCCTGGAATGTGAAGTCAAGTGGGCCTTAGGAAGCATCACTACAAACAAAGCTAGTGGAGGTGATGGAATTCCAGTTGAGCTATTTCAAACCCTAAAAGATGATGCTTTGAAAGTGCTGCACTCAATATGCCAGCAAATTTGGAAAACTTAGCAGTGGCCACAGGACTGGAAAAGGTCAGTTTTCATTCCAATCCCAAAGAAAGGCAATGCCAAAGAATGTTCAAACTACCTCACAATTGCACTCCTCTCACATGCTAGTAAAGTAATGCTCAAAATTCTCCAAGCCTCAACAATACGTGAACTGTGAACTTCCAGAGGTTCAAACTGGTTTTAGAAAAGGCAGAGGAACCAGAGATCAAATTGCCAACATACACTGGATCATGGAAAAAGCAAGAGAGTTCCAGAAAAACATCTATTTCTGCTTTATTGATTATGCCAAAGCCTTTGACTGTGTGGATCACACCAAACCGTGGAAAATTCTGCAAGAGATGGGAGTACCAGACCATCTGACCTGCCTCTTAAGAAGTCTGTATGCAGATCAGGCAGCAACAGTTAGAACTGGACATGGAACAATGGACTGGTTTCAAATAGAAAAAGGAGCACATCAAGACTGTATATTGTCCCCCTGCTTATTCAACTTACATGCAGAGTGCATCATGAAAAACTCTGGACTGGATGAAGCACATGCTGGAATCAAGATTGCCCGGAGAAATATCAATAACCTCAGATATGCAGATGATATCACCTTTATGGCAGAAAGTGAAAAAGAACTAAAGAGCCTCTTGATGAAAGTGAAAGAGGAGACTGAAAAAGTTGGCTTAAAACTCAACATTCAGAAAACTAAGATCATGGCATCTGGTCCCATCACTTCATGGCAAATAGATGGGGAACAGTGGCTGACTTTATCTTGGGGGACTCCAAAATCATTGCAGATGGTGTCTGCAGCCATGAAATTAAAACACTCTTACTCCTTGGAAGGAAAGTTATGACCAATCTAGACAGCATATTAAAAAGCAGAGACATCACTCTGCCAACAAAGGTCTGTCTAGTCGAGGCTACGGTTTTTCCAGTGGTCATGTATGGATGTGAGAGTTGGACTATAAAGAAAGCTGAGCACCAAATAATTGATGCTTTTGAACTGTGGTTTGGAGAAGACTTTTGAGAGTGCCTTGGACTGCAAAGAGATCCAACCAGTCCATCCTAAAAGAGATCAGTCCTGGGTGTTCATTGGAAGGACTGATGTTGAATCAAACTCCAATCCTTTGGCCACCTGATGCAAAGAGCTGACTCATTGGAAAAGACCCTGATGTTGGGAAAGATTGAGGGTGGGAGGAGAAGGGGATGACAGAGGATGAGATGGTTGGATGGCATCACCAACTCAATGGACATGAGTTTGGGTCAACTCCGGGAGTTGGTGATGGACAGGGAGGCGTGGTGTGCTGTGGTCCATGGGGTCTCAAGGAGTCAGACATGACTGAGCGACTGAACTGAACTGGTGCATCTTTGAAAGATACACACACAGACACACACACACACACACCCAGGAAGCCCAGCAGTACTTTTTCTAAGTGGAAAGCTTTCTTTCGAGTGGCAAAGATAACCTGCATTAAGATTCAGAAGACATTAATATCAGCTTTCAATTATCAATAAGCAGTGTTTTAAAAATATTTTGAATCTTGCTATCTTTTCCCTTGCACTTCTAGCAAGATTGTATTACCACACATGATTGTGTATGTGTGTGGTAAGTCACTTCAGTCATGTCTGACTCTGCATCCTTTGGACTGTAGCCCTCTGGGTTCCTCCATGGGATTCTCGAGGCAAGAATGCTGGAGTGGGTTGCCATTTCTTCCTCCAGGGGATCTTCCCAACCCAAGGGTTGAACCTGTGTCTCTTAAGTCTCCTGCATTGGCAGACTAGTTCTTTACCACTGCTGCTGCTGCGACTAAGTCGCTTCAGTTGTGTCCGACTCTGTGTAACCCCATAGACGGCAGCCCACGAGGCTCCACCATCCCTGGGATTCTCCAGGCAAGAACACTGGAGTGGGTTGCCATTTCCTTCTCCAACGCGTGAAAGTGAAGTCGCTCAGTGGTGTCCAACTAGTAGCGACCCCATGGACTGTAGCCCACCAGGCTCCTCCGTCCATGGGATTTTCTAGGCAAGAGGACTGGAGTGGCTTGCCATTGCCTTCTCCTCTTTACCACTAGCACCACCTGAAAAGCCCATACTGCAAAACACATGGGGGCAAATTTTGAGAAAATCCAGGTTAAGCAGTGTGTCTCTTACCAGCTATATCTAAGCACAGGATTGAATGTGCTGTCTTAAATAAGAACAAAATGCATCGTTTAGTTTGTTTGTTTTACTGGGGCCTAGCAGCCCGGGACGCCCACCCCCAGCTGATGCCCTGCACCCCGCAGGTGAGGGTAGGGGTCTAGCAGCCCAGGGCGCCCACCCCTAGCCGGTGCCCCGCACCCCGCAGACAACAGCCGATGGGAGCTGACTGCAAGTCTGGGGCTGAGCGGGAGGGGCCCGACCAAAATGCATGTTTTAAAACTCCACTATTTTAGATGGTCCCATCACTTCATGGGAAATAGATGGGAAAACAGTGTCAGACTTTATTTTTTGGGGCTCCAAAATCACTGCGGATGCTGATTGCAGCCATGAAATTAAAAGATACTTACTCCTTGGAAGGAAAGTTATGACCAACCTAGATAGTATATTAAAAAGCAGAGACATTACTTTGCCAACAAAGGTCCATCTAGTCAAGGCTATGGTTTTTCCCGTGGTCATGTGTGGCTGTGAGAGTTGGACTGTGAAGAAAGCTGATCACCAAAGAATTGATGCTTTTGAACTGTGGTGCTAGAGAAGACTCGAGAGTCCCTTGGACTGCAAGGAGATCCAACCAGTCCATTCTAAAGGAGATCAATCCTGGGTGTTCATTGGAAGGACTGATGCTAAAGCTGAAACTCCAATACTTTGGCCACCTCATGCGACGAGTTGACTCACTGGAAAAGACTCTGATGCTGGGAGGGATTGGGGGCAGGAGGAGAAGGGGATGACAGAGAATGAGTTGGCTGGATGGCATCACCGACTCGATGGACACGAGTTTGAGTGAACTCCGGGAGTTGGTGATGGACAGGGAGGCCTGGCGTGCTGATTCATGGGGTCGCAAAGAGTCAGACACGACTGAGCGACTGAACTGAACTGAAATGACTGATTTTAGATGGACTTCAGTCTTCTTCACTTTCATTGATTTAAATATCCTTAAATGTAAATGTTGTTTCAAAACTTATTACAAATAGTCATTCTTATCTACATCCTCATATGTTTACTTCAAGGTGATTTCTGTTTTTCCCTTTAAATTGTGGCCTCTCTTCTAAGGATTAGAGAAGCATTATTTTAGAGTCCCAGTGTTAGACGTAATTTGTGTAACATCCAGCCCACTGACAGATTTAGAGATTAATTTCCAGACCTCTTGTGGTGCTGGGGGAAGCTCCTTAAGATTTTGAAAATGGCAACACTGTTGACTCCCTGCAAGTAAAGGTTACTTGTATCCATATCCACACTAATGCACAAGGAAAGTTTAAAGTGTGGTAAATATCAGTATGTTTTGCTTTATGGATAAACCTGTGAGGAAGAAAAGCAATTTATGGGGCAAAAACAGTTTATCCTTCATAAGGATGTATTTTACAAAATGTGCTTCCCTCCTTTCATTCTGTAAGGGTAACATTGCTGTTGCTAAACTGAGATTTACATAGGAAAAATAGTTGAGTAGTTTTGAATAGTCACGTCTTAGGTTCTCCAGAAGCAAACCATGAGAGCCAAAGATTTTATGCTAGTGAAAGACAAAAGGAGAATTTGACTATGACTTGTATGCTCTTTAGATCATATTGAGAGTTGGTAGAAAACCTTTTTTTTTCCCCTCCCAAGTATTTTGGCTTAGATTCATCTCTAAATATGTGTTTGCTACATTTTAAAGTAAGTGCATTTTCAGGGAAATTTAATCCATATGTTTCAACAAGACTACACATAAATCATACAAATGTTGTTTTATTAGAGCTGCATGATGTCTAAGATTCCTTTTGAGTTTTTTTGATAGTCCTTATATTCTTTTCTGAAAAGCAGCAGGTAAGATGCCAAGAGTAAACAAATCAAATAGCAAAAGGTTTGAGTTCAGTTTGAAATGCTTAGCCCATTATTTTTGATTGGGTTCTGAAGTTGGCAGTGCACATCACCTACTCCTGCCTGCAGGGCAAAGTGAAAACAATTTGAGCGCTATATTTCCCAATTGGGTCATTGACATTTGAGAATAATGTAGTATAGACAGAATCAGCATGTTTGGCAGGTGAGTGATACTTAACATGACCTCAGAAAGTTACTTCCTCAAGTTTGCAGATTTCATAGCATGGAACAGTGCTGTTCACATTGCAAAACAAAAGTCAGGACTGACAGCCATCGAGGGATTCGTACCAGGGATTTATCTGTTTCTCTTGTGCATCTTTAGGTGGAATGGTTGAAAAATGAAGACATCATCGATCCTGTTGAAGATCGGAATTTTTATATTACTATTGATCACAACCTCATCATCAAGCAGGCGCGCCTCTCGGATACTGCCAACTATACGTGCGTTGCCAAAAACATCGTCGCCAAGAGGAAAAGCACAACCGCAACTGTCATAGTCTACGGTGAGTGAACTTTGTGTGCCTCAGTCTGGTTCAGGTCAAACTGCAGCTCCTCATGTTAATGTTAGAATGTCAAGTGATGAGGGCCCTTCTCAGCCCCCATTGCAGCTCTCCCCCGCTTCTCCTGTGGACAGTGAGGTTTAACTGCTTTTCTGATACTCATAGAAAACCTGGACTTGGAACTTCCTAGCCCTTTGTCAGTTTATATAGGACAGTAAAGGAAATCCACTGAGGGATCTAACACTATAAGAAGCATAAATGTCCTGCATTTCAAACTGAACTCAAGAATCCAGGAGGGTTCCCTGCTTCCCTAAGCCCTGCCTCCCCTTCTCAGCCTGGACTACCGAGATCTAGAGGGAGTTCTGACATGATACTTAAAGCAGCCTGCTACTCTTTCTCTGGGCCTTAGGAGATCGATCACAAGACCTCAGGTAAACTGGAGCTGACATGTTCTCCAAACACATCAGAGCAGCTGTAACTGCCTGGAACTTGCTTTGCACTCCATCTAGGACATCCAGCGTGAAGACAAGGCCTGCCATTGTCATACAGCCCTAGTCCTAACCCTGTAGGAAGCTGCAACGTGATGACTTCTTCAGAGAGCTTCTCTTCCATTCTCTGGCCCTTTCTAACCCATCTCATCTCTAAGCCTGTCGTTTCTCCAGAAGGACTAAATGATTCCGCACCCACTCTTGCCACTGCATGTGATGTTTTATCTCCCTGTTTTAGCACTCAGCAGTTTTCTCATTTCACGAGTAGTTCTATCTGCCCAGTGAGGCTTTTAAGCTCCTTGGTAGACAAAGAGACAACTCTATACATTTATGCTTCTTACAGTGTTAGATGCACAGTAGATCTTTATATTCTTGGTGAGTTATTGTCTGAGAGGAAACTGAGCAACCGTGAGAAATATTTTGAGGTTCTACCACCTCCAGAATGATAATGGCCACCACTTAGAAGGTAGGGAGCTGTTCATGGCTCCTCTGGTGTTAAATGACACTTCGGGAGATTTGTCACTGGCAAGTACGTGGCTCGTGGCACTTACTGCAGGTAGTACTACTTGGCTGGTTGCATCCTCAGGCTGTAGGATGTTATGAAAACTGAAACCACCATGACATTCGAAAGGTTGAATGTAGTGATGCTTTAATGCTGTCATTTTCAATACAGGACAGATGCATACTTCTTTAAAAAAAAAAAATCCTCTGAATACTCAAGTTCAATATCCTTAAGTCATAGTGAAATGTTTCCCACTTTTTGTCTTTTTCTAGACTTTCTGAGTGACTTAATAAACAGCACTGGAAATGCAAAATAATAGGGTACATCACAGTTTGTACCAATTGTAAGTGATTAATGAGGGCAGACTCTTAAATAGATGTATTACATAGATGCAACTCTCTTTTCCTATGTATAGCATGTTCTCATTATGCATAAACACAAGCCAAACATTGTCTTTAGTAAGGATCAAACACAAGGAACTAAAGCATTTTGAGTTTAGAGCACAGTGTGGCACTAGGGCTCAGGAGTCTTATGTTCTAGCCCTAGTTCTAGCAGTAACTAACCTTCAGCTGGACACAAAGCATTACAATACTCAGAGCACATACCTCCTTCCCCATAAAATAATGGGATAAGCCTAGAATCTTCAAGACTTGTCTTTTCCTAAACATTTATGATTATTAATTTCTTGTTAAAATCCTAGCAGAGCAGCACATGTGTACTGTAACCCCAAATATCAGCTTGCCAGTATGTTGGAAAGAAATTTATACTGACAGTCCCACAGTATTTGGAGTTTTGTGAAGCTGAGTGGGTTAAATTACTTTTGGAACACAAAACTCTGTCAAACATCTGCATGTTCTTTCATGGCCTCACAAAATAAGTTGTCCAAGGCTCATAGGTTGGGCTCACTAGAAGACCACAGAAAAACATATATTTGACCAGTATTTCATTTTTGAGTCTGTTGTAAGTATCATTTTTAGATTGCAAGTATATATTCATTATAGAAAATTTGGGAAACAGAAAAACGTCAAAGAAAAAGGAAAACCTATAATCCTGTCATTTTGTCATCCAGAGATTGCTTTAAAAAAGATGGATATGTATACTACTGATATTTTCTTAACATACATAAAATTTTAAAATAATGGATATAATTTTTTTTACTTAAAACATAATGTTGAAATATCCATGTATTACTAAATAGACTTCTACAGCATTATTTTTTAAAATTTATTCTTTTATTTAAGGATAGTTGCATTACAGTGTTTTCCCTTTGGCAACCACCAGTCTATTCTCTGTCCCTTATTCTGTTTCTGATTCACAGATAGGTTTGTTTGTGTCATATTTATTTTAGAGTCAACCTATAAGTGATGCCATATGGTATTTGCCTTTCTCTTTCTGACTTACTTCACCTAGTGTGATCATCTCTAGCTGCATCCACGTTGCTGCAAATAGCATTATTTTGTTCTTTTTTACGACTTAGTAGTAGTCTACTGTACATGTGTACCTCATCTTTTTTATCCATTACCTGGTGACAGACATTTGGGTTGTTTCCTTGTCTTGGCTATTGTGAATAGTGCTGCTATGAACATAGGGGTGGACACTGGCAGCAGCATTTTTAATAGCTGCCTGGCAGCCAATCTCATGAACATAGTACCTTTACCATTTTCCTATTGTTGAATGTCCAAATTGTTCTCATTGATCTTTATACAAAAAAAAGATAAATCTTCATACAAAGGTTCTTATCTTGATAGAGAAAAAAATAATTCTCCACTGAAAATAATCTCTGTCTCTACGTATGACACATTCGTGATTATTCCCTGTTGTGGAAGATCCTAGAGAAGGAGATGCTGGGCATGTGTGTCCCTATATAGGTTTCTGTTATCTGAGTGACACACTTCTTTCCCATCAAGAAGTAGATGCATATACTGTTTGTAGCATGTTTTAACCGGCAGAAAATAATTTTTGTTAGAAATTGCTTAATTATAATAATTTCATGGACTCGTATATTGAGATATGAGAGTATATCAGTATTTTCTAGAGTGAAATCTCTAGAGGTTAATAATAACATAGTGCTAGACGGTAGGTTTTATAACCGCATCTATACTGACAGCTCCATCGAACACCATAAATAGTCTTTATACACAAAATATGTCAATTGCAGTTACATCAGCCAATTGTTGATCCATTCAAATAGATACTTAGTTAAAAATCCAGCTATCAAGACTTTTTTTAAAAAAAATAGATTCACTTATTAATGAAACTAAAAATTCTTGAAAGGTTATAAAGTTTATATATGCTAAAGATAAATAATCAACTATTATTAAGGAAAGGCTAAATGATTTTATCAGTTGCCATGCCTCATAGCCACCTGCAGCCTTGGTACTAGGATATAAGCATATTATTTCAGATAAATCGCCAAAAGTATCAATAATTTTTGGAGCTTTACTAGGTAAGAGGATGTTTTTTAAAACAACAGTGGCTAAGGAGAGGAGAACACAGTTCCATATTCTGAGTAGGTAAATAGATATTGATAATTCATTTTATTTATTCCTGTGCTTAGATTTCAGTTTTGTAGTAATAAAATTTTGAATTAAGTTACATCTAAGGTCTCTTCCAGCTTTGAAGTTTTTTATTTTTTATGGTCACTTGGGATACAACATTCTTGTTTGTGTTTGATATGTGGTTTGTGCATCTCTGTGTGTATGCATGTACACTTAACTCATGTTTTATCATTTACTTCCAGTAAATGGTGGCTGGTCCACTTGGACAGAGTGGTCTGTGTGTAATAGCCGTTGCGGACGGGGGTATCAGAAGCGTACAAGGACCTGTACCAACCCAGCTCCGCTCAATGGTGGTGCCTTCTGTGAAGGGCAGAGTGTACAAAAAATAGCCTGTACCACGTTATGCCCAGGTAAATAAACCAGCGCCCTCATTCCAAATGTATCCTCTCATTCTAGAAATGTTTTAGGGTATATATACAGAGGCTTATTCTAGACCTGAATGTGTGATAGATAATATGTAAATCCATCATACCATCCAATGCTCACATTACTGGGAAATCACATCTTTTTCCCCAAAAGAGTACTTAACTTTATTAATTATATTAACATTCAAAATAGTATGAAAAACACACAGGAACATAATCCCTCTTTATTACTCAACAAAACTGTTGGAGCCAAGTTTGAAGGATCTTATAATTCAAGGCATTTGAGCAGCATTGAAAGCCATACATTTAGGATAACAACCGTTGATATTCAAGGGAATTAATTGGAACTGAAATTTAGAAAGTGTTTGAGGTAAAGTACTTGATATTTGGTGTCAGTGTATGGGCAAGGGCAAATAAAACATTTGGAATGAATTAAAAGGAAGTCTAAGCTTTGTGACACATGAGCTAATGAATTTTTAAAATATGCAGTCAGCTGTTATCTATACATGTTCAGTTCAGTTGCTCAGTCGTGTCCAACTCTTTGTGACCCATGGACTGCAGCGTGCCAGGCTTCCTTGTGCATCACCAACAGTCTACGCGTGCATACAGTAACATGTCTATATATGTTAGTCACCTCTTCTTGAGTTATTTGCCTTGGTACCTGTAACAGGATTGCATCCCTTTGCCTCTGAGCATCTTTCTGTGCTCTCTTATGTTGTCCCAAGCTTTTATCCTTTGGTAAAATTGCAGTTAATATCTCCTGAAACCAAAACCCACTAAAATGTCTAATTATATGATATATTGAAAAATTAAGCTAAAATTATTATTAGTGTATTACATTGGGGTAGCTATTGTCACTTTCATTATTTAGATACAAAGACTCCTCACTTGCCTTTATTTTGCCTAACTTTTGTCAGGTTCATTCTGAAGTGGAACCTTTCTCAGAGACAGGTTAGAGAAATGAACTGGAGAGAAAACCATAATCTAAATTTTATAATTCCTATGTTAATTTTCCAAGTATCAACACAGTATCCCACACTGAACCCTTTTAAGAGCTTTTATTTATGGAACAAACTTTGACACTTAGCTCGGCTAAGAATTTCAGTAGTTTTTATGTTGTACTCTTCATATTCTGTCTCCATACTGACTCCCACATTTAGAAATACACGGAGAATGAGATGGCTGGATGGCATCACCGACTCTGTGGACATGGGTTTGAGTGTACTCCGGGAGTTGGTGATGGACAGGGAGGCCTGGCGTGCTGTGATTCATGGGGTCGCGGAGAGTCGGACACGACTGAGCGACTGAACTGAACTGAAGCATTTAGTTGGGCTTCCCTGGTGGCTCAGTGGTAAAGAATCTTCCTGCCAAAGCAGGAGACACCGGTTCAATCCCTGGGTCAGGAAGATCCCCGGGAGTAGGAAATGGAAACCACTCCAGTATTCTTCCCTGGAAAATTCCACGGACAGAGGAGCTTTGCAGGCCACAGTCCCTAAAGTCACAAAGAGTCTAATATGACTGAGCATGCATGCATACATTCAATCATTTAGTTAAAATAGAAATGTATGTTTGTATGTATTCTTTGGGATGGTCTAGGTCAAAGCAAACGTCTTTTCTCCAGATATTTGGGGGTTATTTATGTAGCTAACTCTGTGCAGTTGAAATCTTAATACTTTCATCATTTTTTCATGTGGGCATGTTTATCTCTCTATACATTGTACATAATACATATGTTTACACAGTAATTTAAATGTGGCATCACAGAGATTCTCCAAACTATGCAGACTATTAAAATTGGTCTGATTTCTATAAAGTTGTAGGTATAGCATGTTCAATAAATGATGTTTGCCATTGTCTCACATTTATTCCTGGATAATTATTTATGGATTTCAGGGAAATTCTTTTTAAATGTAACTCTTATTTTGATATTTTCTTATTTATGTAAGAACCTTTAAAGACTGCATTTTAAAGTATCACCTTAGTGAAATTTACAATATTTTCTCAGGTTAGGGTTTAAGTTGTGTGTTTTTTAAAATAGAATTATCTGAGCTCATTATCATTGAAATGTACTAACAAGTCAAGCACCAAAATTAAGAAAGTGAGTCTATTCCAAATGACTGAATGATAGGAAAAAATTAAGAATGTGCTTAAATATTATTTTAAAAATAAAAATGTGTACATCATCAAATAAAATAATGGAATGAAGTAATCAAATAATAAATGTCAAATAGTCTTTTCAAGAATGCATTGCAGAAGACTTAGCAGAATTAAGCAGCATGGATGAAAACTTAAAAAGAGTGTGTAAGATGTATATGATAGAGCCGTAGAGAGAGAGAGAGAGAAATGGGAATGTAGATGAATATATGGATAGGATGCAGGTGAGTGGGTGGACAGATGAATGGATGGATTTTTTTCCCCCACTCTCCTGACCGCTTCTCCTTAACCCCACAGAGGTTTACTGGCACTATTCACATGCACTAATCACGGGAATATTGGATCTGAAAAGAGGTCCCCTAATTTTCAATCCAAAACCTAGAAGTTTCCCCTTTAGTAGAAAAAGGGGCACTACTAGGATTTACCTTTATATAACTCCTGGTGACAACTTTGATCTCTGTGTGTCCCATTAAACTTCCCCTGCTTGGTCAGTGAAGAAACAGCCACACAGCTCTTGTGAGGAGAGTTTGCAGAGCCCACAGAATATATGGATAGCATGTGCTACTTGCAGCAATTAAAAGGAGCACAGCACTCTTTGGTGAGGCATTTTCTTCAGTGCTGGGGTTTTGTTTCTACTTGAGCCCTGCCCCTCTACCTTCAAGAAGCTCCTTCTCTCTTTGACCTGTTGCTGGTTTTTGTTTTTTGTGTGGCAGTGGATGGCAGGTGGACCTCATGGAGCAAGTGGTCTACCTGCGGGACCGAGTGCACTCACTGGCGCAGGAGGGAGTGCACGGCACCAGCCCCCAAGAATGGAGGCAAGGACTGCGATGGCCTTGTCTTGCAGTCCAAGAACTGCACGGATGGGCTGTGCATGCAGAGTAAGTCTTTGAGCAAACCACAGACACGGGGGAGGTGTGAGTCTTAACCATTGGATTTCTTTGAAGGAAATATTAAAAAAAAAAAAAAATCCCTTGAATAACAACAAAAATGCAATACTAGGACTCTCAAAATTGAAAAAAAGAATCTCCCAGAAACCAGAATGAATAATAACTGTATCCAGTTAACAAATGACACACACGGTATTGGTTTCCCATGAGCAAAATGTGATTTAGTCATTTCCCTAGAGGGTCTGTCATTCTTGTCAAGGCAGGGAACTGCTGCTCGGTTTTATTAGAGTGCACAAAAGGGCACCCTAAACTCCTCAGAGAGTCACATGACTTCCAAAAAGTAAGCTATTTACTTCTAATTCATGGCTGTTACTGAACCAATGTCCATGAAGTTCAGAATACATGTATTCTGAAACATTGCTGCTAGTAAATTTACCAGTTTTCAAGTGTTTAGTGGGAATATCTTCACAAGCCCTTAAAATTACTGGGTTTGTATTAAAATTATAATGTTTATCTAAAGGGAATCATGTTTTTAAAACATAAATTTTAAAATGGATGTAGAAGATTGGCTCAGGAACATAATAGATGCTATAAGCTAAGTATTCCACATTTTTTATTGCTTTGTTACTTAGATTTTCTAAATGAGATGGTGGTTTGATTTCCATACTTATTTACTAAGGAGCCCTTAAATATGCAAAACTAACCATCTTTTTTATGGGCATGAATTAAGGTACTAAAAATCATTCTGAAATCACACCTATACAGTTGAATGAATCAAACAATGTACTGTCTTTGGATCTTGGGTAATGGTGGCCAAATGTTGACATTTCTTATAACACAGTACAAATTGCTTGTGGAATACAAGCAATCAAATGTATTTGTGTGGAAGTATTTGTATTTGTCATTTAAGAATAAGAGTTTTTCAGCACATTTATGAAATTCTGTTTATCTCCCAGAGTCTATGCTTATAGGGACCTTTAAAAAGAAACTTGACTTAAAATTCAGATAAGCAATGGCATTGCTGACATGGAATATAAATCTAATGGGCCTCTTATTTTTCTGTCCACGGTATGTGGTATTCTTTGAGAACAGGCTGCAGAGGAGTGTAAAGCATATTTTCTGGTTGTGATTTGAGAATGGCTACAGTGCATCTCACTATTTGTACCAGAAACACGAATGAGAAAAATACGGCTATTTTACTGTTTATCCAGAGATACAGAATGTGTTCCTCAAGGTGTTAGCTTGAGTTGAGGATTAAAATGAAAACATACACACAAGCTATTTTTAACATTTTTGTAATTTGTAGTATTCTTTTAGTGTAGAATGAATTAATTCATGTGATTGAAAAGTAACAATATTTGAAGTTTCTCTCTTGCTCACTCCCTTTCTCCCTTTCTCAGTATTATCCTTCAGCTTTGGATGATTTAATGCCTTCTGCTGCTTCCATTGTGCATATTTTAAATTTCCCAAAGCAACCGATTTAAAAAGGAGAAGGAAATGGCAACCCACTCCAGTATTCTTGCCTGGAGAATCCCAGGGATGGGGGAGCCTGGTGGGCTTCCGTCTATGGGGTCACACAGAGTCGGACACGACTGAAGTGACTTAGCAGCAGCAGCAGCAACAATGCTACAAGATGGAACATTGGTCCTTTTATTAGTTACACACAACGACACATTCTGAATTGTGACATATATCAAATACAAGCATGAAATACTCTCTTTGAAAACATGTTGCTCATTCATTTTTAGCTGTGCTGATGCTGGGTCTTCCCTGCTGTGTAGGCTACCCTCTGGTTGTGGTGCTCAAGCTGCTCGTTGTGCTGACTTCTCCTGTTATGGAGCACAAGCTACAGGGTTTCATGGTTGTGGCACGTGGGATCAGTAGTTGCAGCTCACGGGCCCTAGAGCACAGGCTCAGTAGTTGTGGCTCACGGGCTTAGTTGCCCTGTGTGGACTTCCAGGATCAGGGATTGAACCCATGTCTCCCGCATTAGCAGGCAGATTCTTTACCACTGAGCCACCAGAGAAGCCCACAAGTATGAAATGTTCAAGTTAAGAATTTCCTGATAGAGCATCCCTTTGAAAGTGTGAGTCATTCAGTTATATACGTCTCTTTGCGACCCCGTGGACTATCACCTGCCAGTTTCTTCTGTCCCTGGAATTCTCCAGGCAAGAATACTGGAGTGGTCAGCCATTCCCTTCTTTGAGGGATCTTCCTGACCCAGGCATTGAACCCAGGTCTCCCACATTGCAGGCAGATTCTTTACTGTCTGAGTCATCAGAGAAGCCCAGCATCCCCTTTAGCCTCTAGCTTATTTCTTACAGAATTAATACAATTTTTCCTAATGATTGGGTATGATGGCATGAGGTGTGTGTATGTGTAAATAAGGAAGGAGAATGAGGCTACAAGAGTGGTTATTTGTTGTTTATTTCTTTATCAAGTCTCCTATCAGACTGGAACATTTGGGTATTTGAATTAAAATCAATCAGTTAAAAAGCTGTTTCCTTTTATAAATCTCATTTGCTATAGTTACAATCCCTACTAAGTGAATAAGCTCTTTCCTCCTCCCTCTTGTATCTACTGTAGTACAAAGATAATTGTAGTTTGTGCTATTATCGATTTCCTCAGGGATAAAAACCTCAGATACAGTTGCGCTGTATAATTATAGTATTTTACGGTGAAAGTCATAGTTTCTGTTTACAGTAAGCAATGCTGGCATAGCAATGCTGACAAAATCTTGCAAAAAAAATAATGTCCTCATTTTGGAAAACAAAAGGCTTCTAGTGAAAGTACCAAGCTTGTATGAGGGACAAGTTCTGAATTAAGAAAAAGAATGGGAAAAGAAAAGATAGCTATAAAGCTGCAGTTAATAATTAGAAAATATCATTTATGTTTGTGTACGTTGAGTCCTAGTGTCTTCAATGCATTGATAAAGAGCTCTTTATAAGTATTGCAATATTATCTCAAAGCTAGCCTGCTTACCATTGAATTAGGGAGGCAGTGCAACCTCTGAATGTACTAAAAATTGTCTACAGGTGATTTGGATATAAATGTAGATGCACTGCTAGAAAGGAAGAATTCAGAGTTCCTGATGGATGTCAGTAGAATTCAGAGTTACATACATAATGTAGTGCAGTATATTTTAAAAGCCAGATTGGTACTTAAGATCAATACAGTGTGAAATATATAGAAAATATTACTGTCAGTGTTTATTCATTAATTTGTTCAAAATAATCATATTTGGACACATTTCTTCCTTAGCCATTCCCCTTATTATAAGCACCTTTGACTGAAAATATCTAGAAATATTGGATAAAATGTTTAAACTTAAAAGACATATAAACACATTTGGAGTTTGTATATAAGAGAGAGAGGATATCAAATTCATAAGAAAGAGAAATCCTCAAAAAACAGAAATGAACTCAGATCTAAAGAAGTATCGGTATAAGTGGACACCAGAATAATCAAGAGGGGCCTTAGGCATGGATGTAAGTTCTAGGGATTGAGAGTTAGGTTTTTGATTCTGAGGCTGAGTGGAAAGCAGAAACCTGAATAAAGCTGGGTCTCATAACTGGCTTCCCCACCATGAAAAATAATTCAAAATGTTTACCCATCAGCCCAGGAAAGCTACAGGAAAATTGATGGTACAGAAAAGACGAAATCTTCACTTAAATAAAACCACAGTCCTTTACTTAGTTCTGGATATGAAGTCTAAGATACCGTACAGGGAGGAAAAGGCACAGTATGTGTAATTTATATAAGTAGTAAAACTTCTGGAGTACCAGCAGAAGTGAACAGCAAGCCACTTACAGGAATTTTTTCCACAACCTAAGTGCATTGGTCTATGATAAAGATAACTCACTCCTGAAAATTAATTTATAATACAAGTTTTATATCACCCAAGGGAATAAATAGTCTGCTGCAAGGGAAAGTTGGCAACCATAAATAGGTGTGTCAGTACTTTAATAACATGGACTCCTAGAGCAATCTGAATGAGGCTGTAAAATAAATAACAATAAAAAAGGTAAACTTTTTAAAAGGAATATAAACACAAGTGAAAGAATAGAATATTATAAAAATGCCAGAGATTTAGGGGAAAATCGAACGGAATGTGATCCATTGAGAGGTTAAAACTCAATGAAAGATTAAAAATCAGATAAGGTCAGAGACAGCTTTTGATGAAGTTAAAGAGAAAATTAGTAAACTGGAATGTAGATCTCATGAAACTTTTCAGAAGACATGGAGAAAGGATAAAGTGAGTGATTATATAAAAGGTAGGTTAAAACACACACTTCTCAGGTGGCTCAGTGGTAAAGAATTCAGCTGCCAATGCAGGAGACACAAGAGCCTTAAGTTCAATCGCTGAGTCAGGAAGATACCCTGGAGGAGGAAATGGCAACCCACACTAGTACTCTTGCCTGGAAAAATCCAGAGGAGCCTGTTCATAGGATTGCAAAGAGTCAGACACAACTGGGCACATGTGTGTGCACACATTCACACACACACACCTTAAAACACATGGAATATAGAATGAGAAAGTCCCATAGTTATTATTCAAAAGCCATCCAAACATAGTAGTTGATACTGAAGTATAACATATGAAAGAAATTGAAAGTCCTCAGTTGTGTCTGACTCTTTACGATCCCACAGACTGTACAGTGCATGGAATTCTCCAGGCCAGAATACTGGAGTGGGTCGCCTTTCCCTCTCCAGGGGTTCTTCCCAACCCAGGAATCGAACCCAGGCCTCCCACATTGCAGGTGGATTCTTTACCAGCTGAGCCAAGTATATATATATATATATATATACATGAGGTATATCCTCTTTACGGCTTCCCCAAGTGGCACTAGTGATAAAGAACTTGTCTGCGAAGAGACAAAGTTTCCATCCCTGGGTCGGGAAGATCCCCTGGATGAGGCCATGGCAATCCCTTCCAGTTTTCTTGCCTGGAGAATCCCATGGACAGAGGAGCCTGATGGGCTACCGTTCAATAAGGTTGCAAAGAGTCAGACACGACTGATGCAACTTAGCACACACACACATGTCTTTACTGGTCTGAAGAAAGTAATCCTTACACTGGAGACACTACTTTCAAATTAAGAATTTACAGGAACTGGTGTTATTTTACTCGAACATTATTATGTTGTAATTCAAAATCATCAGAGTCACTTATTATCCCAGAAAGAAGCTAGGCATTATCAGTTTATAAGCACATTGTTAGTTAGAAAACAAATATTGGAGTTCTTAGGTATATTAGAAAGTATAGATTGCATTGAGTAAGAACAGGTAGATGACTCAGAGGATTTTTACCTATAGAAAATAACTAAACACATGTCTGATCTCTTTGATATACAAACTTAACATTAATAACAGATTAGACGATTTTTGCTTCATAAAACGATAGAATGCTATATCTTATCCAGAAGGTAATCAAACTTCTATTGTGCTGTGTGCCTATGTAGGTATGTTTGCTCAGCTGCTCGGTTGTGTCCAACTCTTCATCATGCTTAGAACTGTGAAAAAGCCTGTCAGGCCCCTCTGTCCATGGGATTTTTCAGGCAAGAATACTGAAAAGAGTTGCCATTTACTCTTCCAGGGGGTCTTCCCAGTCCAGTAGTTGAACTCACATCTCCTGCATTGCAGGTGGAATCTTTAAAAATTTGGGCTTGGAGTACAGAATGAAGCAGGGCAAAAGCTAATGGAGTTCTGCCAAGAGAATGCACTGGTCATGGCAAACACCTTCTTCCAACAACACAAGAGAAGACTTTATACATGGACATCACCAGATGGTCAACACCAAAATCAGATTGATTATATTCTTTGCAGCCAAAGTTGGAGACGCTCTATACAGTCAGCAAAAACAAGACCAGGAGCTGACTGTGGCTCAGATCATGAACTCCTTATTGCCAAATTCAGACTGAAATTGAAGAAAGTGAGAAAAACCACTAGACCATTCAGGTATGACCTAAATCAAATCCCTTATGACTATACAGTGGAAGTGAGAAATAGATTTAAGGGACTAGATCTGATTGATAGAGTGCCTGATGAACTCTGAACGGAGGTTTGTGACATTGTACAGGAGACGGGGATCAAGACCATCCCCATGGAAAAGAAATGCAAAAAAGTAAATGGCTGTCTGAGGAAACCTTACAAATAGCTGTGAAAAGAAGAGAAGTGAAAAGCAAAGGAGAAAAGGAAAGATATACCCACTTGAATGCAGAGTTCCAAAGAATAGCAAGGAGAGATAAGAAAGCCTTCCTCAGTGATCAATGCAAAGAAATAGAGGAAAACAATAAAATCAGAAAGACTAGAGATCTCTTCAAGAAAATTAGAGATATCAAGGGAACATTTCATGCAAAGATGGGCTCAATAAAGGACAGAAATGGTATGGACCTAACAGAAGCAGAAGATATTAAGAAGAGGTGGCAAGAATACACAGAAGAACTGTACAAAAAAGATCTCCATGACCCAGATAATCATGATGCTGTGATCACTCACCTAGAGCCAGACATTCTGGAATGTGAAGTCAAGTGGGCCTTAGAAAGCATCACTACAAACAAAGCTAAAGAAGGTGATGGAATTCCAGTGGAGCTATTTCAAATCCTAAAAGATGATGCTGTTAAAGGGCTGCACTCAGTAAGTCAGCAAATTTGGAAAACTCAGCAGTGGCCACAGGACTGGAAAAGGTCAGTTTTCACTCCAATCCCAAAGAAAGGCAATGCCAAAGAATGTTCAAACTACCGCACAATTGCACTCATCTCACATGCTAGTAAAGTCATGCTCAAAATTCTCCAAGCCAGGCTTCAGCAATATGTGAACCGTGAACTTCCAGATATTCAAGCTGGTTTTAGGAAAGGCAGAGGAACCAGAGATCAAATTGCTAACATCCACTGGATCATTGAAAAAGCAAGAGAGTTCCAGAAAAAACATCTATTTCTGCTTTATTGACTATGCCAAAGCCTTTGACTGTGTGGATCACAATAAACTGTGGAAAATTCTGAAAGAGATGGGAATACCAGACCACCTGACCTGCCTCTTGAGAAACCTGTATGCAGGTCAGGAAGCAACAGTTAGAACTGGAGGAACAACAGACTGGTTCCAAATAGGAAAAGGAGTCCGTCAAGGCTGTATATTGTCACCCTGCTTATTTAACTTGTGTCAGGGAGTGTTTAACAGGAGGATTCCTACCTGCTGTTTCTCATAAATCCTCCGTTCCTTATATGGCACACCTCTTCCAGGACTGAGGTCATAGGATGAAATATATATGAATCTCTGTCAGTAAACATTCTCCTTACGTCAAAACTGCTTAGTCTGGATCCTCTTTCTTGAGATATGGATTGTCTCCTGACCTTATGACCATTGTTAATCCCTTGTTCCATTGGTAACAGTTGCTGTACGTTTGGTTTTCTGATCTTTATCATTGTCGAAAAAATTTCCTTGTACAACAGCCTATATATATTCACGGAAAGATCATTAAAGCACCCTTGCTCCATCAGAGCTTGGGTCCCCGTGTCTTTTTTCTTTCTCTCTCTCTTTCATTTTCTTATCATTGACTCTGGACCACCAGGTTCCGGTCCATTAAAGGACCTCTGCAAAATTAAATGCAGAGTACATCATAAGAAATGCTAGGCTGGAGGAAGCACAACCTGGAATCAAACTGCCAGGAGAAATATCAATAACCTCAGATATGCAGATGACACCACCCTTATGGCAGAAAGTGAAGAGGAACTAAAGAGTATCTGGATGAAATTGAAAGAGGAGAGTGAAAAAGTTGGCTTAAAGCTCAACATTCAGAAAACTGAGATTATGACATCCAGTCCCATCATTTTATGACAAAAAGATGGGGAAACAGTGGAAACAGTGGCTGACTTTATTTTTCTGGGCTCCAAAAGTCACTGCAGATGGTGACTGCAGCCATGAAATTAAAAGACGCTTGCTCTTTGGAAGGAAAGTTATGACCAACCTAGATAGCATATTAAAAAGCAGAGACATTACTTTGTCAATAAAAGTCAGTCTAGTCAAGGCTAGGCTATGGTTTTTCCAGTAGTCACATATGGATGTGAAAGTTGGGCTATAAAGAAAGCTGAGTACCACAAGAATTGATGCTTTTGAACTGTGGTGTTGGAGAAGACTCTTGAGAATCCCTTGGACTGCAAGGAGATCCAACCAGTCCATCCTAAAGGAGATCAGTCCTGGGTGTTCATTGGAAGTACTGATGTTGAAGCTAAAACTCCAATACTTTGGCTGCCTGATGCAAAGAGCTGACTCATTGCAAAAGACCCTGATACTGGGAAAGATTGAGGGCAGGAGGAGAAGGGCATGACAGAGGATGAGATGGTTGGATGGCATCACTGACACAATGGACGTAGGTTTAGGTTGACTCTCCAGGAGTTGGTGATGGACAGGGAGTCCTGGCATGCTGCGGTTCATGGGGTTGCAAAGAGTCAGATATGACTGAGCAACTGAACTAAACTGAACTCTTTACCTACTGAGCCATCAGGGAAGCCCTTGGTGGTCTTTATATTATCTCTAAAACTATATGAAGGGCTTCCCTCATAGCTCAGTTGGTAAAGAATCCACCTGCAATGCAGGAGACCCCAGTTTGATTCCTGGGTTGGGAAGATCCACTGGAGAAGGGATAGGCTACCCACTCCAGTATTCTTGGGCTTCCCTTGTGGCTCAGCTGGTAAAGAGTCCAGCTGCAGTGAGGGAGACCTGGGTTTGATCCCTGGGTTGGGAAGATCCCCTGGAGAAGGGAACAACTACCCACTCCAGTATTCTGACCTGGAGAATGCCATGGACTGTAGAGTCCATGGGGTCTCAAAGAGTCGGACACGAATGAGCGACTTTCACTAAGACTATAAGAAAGTAGCTTCTGGTTTTACCGCGTAGTTTTGAGACAGGATTTATATAAATTGGTTCTGGAGAGGGAGAACACTATAGACCCAGAAGGAAAGAGGTACAAAAGAAAAAAAAAAAAAAGGCACTTAAGACAGTCTCCAAAAATGTTGAGCTAAGAAGCATAGTTACCATTTATATTGAAATATAGTTCTATCCTGGAGAAGGAAATGGCTACCCACTCCAGTATTCTTGTCTGGAGAATTCCATGGACAGAGGAGCCTGGCAGACTACAGTCTATGGGGTTGCAAAGAGTCAGATACAACTGAGCAACTAACACTACACACACTTGTATAACCTAAACCTGATAACTTAACTTTTATAATCTTTATAATGATTTGTAGTAAAACCTACTTTGTCAACTTGGCATAAAATGGTTTAATCCATGCTTACCTTTTTCTTTTGAAAACAGCAGTCAAGGGAATATATATGTGACTTGATCCAGAAATGGTGCTTTATATATATTTATGAATACACTCAATTAGATTATTACATTACTGCAGCTATTCCTATAGACTTTGGTTTTTAATCCTATTTGAAGATTGGAGTCCCACATTGGGATATGTGAGAGTTCACATCTGAATTTAGAATTACTCCTTCTTGCTGCAGAAGGTTTATGCCACAGCAGACAAATTAGAAATTGCAATTTACAAACAAGAACTGCCTGGAATTGTGTCTGCATCAGTGAACTTCCTGACTTTGGGAAATTAAAATGTTATGCAGTCTGCAAATTTAGCACTTTCTACTCATTAAAAAATTTACATGTCACCCTGCTCTTCCATTAATTCTCACACATAGAGGAAGTGGCAGAACTCTATGTGTAAATTGTAGTGTTGACTCACTGCATACCAGGGCCCCCAGAATTCCAGCGGGATTTAATGTATTTAATGTGAGGAAATCATTTACTTTGCAAATAGTCTGTTCTTGACTTTAGCACGATGTGTTTATAACCACCATGGTAGGCATTTGAGAAGGTGCAAGTCAGTTTCCAGTGAAATTCTTGTCAACACAGCAGTTTGATAGGAAAGTATAATTGTGAGTGTCAGACAGTGACTGTTTTTATCTGTAGTTTGGAAGATGTTGATGTCATAGCTTTATTTGTATAGTCTTTGATATGCATAGTGTCCCAGCTGGCAAATAAATATTCTGTCTGTGGACTGGCTGCCCAACACAGTGCTCTGCTGTCACTGGTATAATGAATGTGGTTTACTTTTGCTTTTTTCCTTTCTGGTAAAACATTTTCCTGCTTTTGAAAGTAGGGATGTGGTTAGGAACTTTAGCCCACAGAAACCTGATGAAAACCTGTGGCGCCCTGAACAGAGTGCTGTGAGAGGACAAGTGCAAGGTCTTCAGCTTCAAGGATGCAAGGGAAACTCCGAGGGGATGGAGAAAGTTACCACCTTTCACAACTGCAGCAAAGCACGGACTTCTTCAAGACTACCGAGGGGCAGGGCCTGTGCTTTTGAGTGTTTCTTTTTGCCTACAAATCCCTCAGGCAGGGTGATGGATGCTAGGAATTGGCCTCTTTACTTCAGGACTTTTCATTACTTTTTCTATCAGATGTCTTTAACTACTATGGATTGCATTATCACTGTTTTTGGATTTAATAACTTATCCTTTTTCTGAGGGTGCATATCGGATAGAAAATATCAATTGACAACTCTCAGGCAGCTGATTTAGGAGTCTGATTTTGCTCAACTCTTTAGTTAAATTTTGGCTATTTATTCATCACCTTCTGTGGGTCATAAGATAAGGCTTCTGTATCTGAGATGTTCATTCCCTGCTGTTCGTTTCAGAGGGGCGTGATTGTCAGTGTTAGGAACAGGGCTGTGGATCAGTTAGTGAAGCATGGCAGACCATCCTGGGAAGACTGGAGCACAAATTACCACGGCAATTTAGATAACTGACATCAGCGATAAGCAAATGTTCTTTTCAATTTTTGTTGTCATGTCCTAGGATATATGTATTCATTTATTTGGAGTTCCTTAAGCTCCTGTCAATAAATAAACCCTCAGAAGAGTGGTAAATTATAATAAATGACCATGAGTGTCTTTGACAGACCTGACCTTTGACATCATTAGTGAAGTCTTGATGGGGTGGCTAGATAAGAGCCAACCTAAAAGGGGAAAAAAAAAAAACCTGGACATGTTTATTTAGAATGGTCCTTGAGGTTTTTAATAAGAATATTTGCACCAGAAGAAATGAAGTTGAAATGAGAGAAATCAGATATGTTGGCTTAGTGTAAGATCACTGGCAGAAAGAAAGACCCAGGCAGCCAGATCAAGAAGAGCGTAAAATCCATGGAGAACAGAGAATCTTCTAATGTTCGGATCATTAAAATGAGGACAGATCTTCTGAAGTGATCTGTTGTACTTCAGATAGATAAATTTGCTAACACTGATCAAAAGCTTAATGATTTAAAAAACATGGATATTTACATAACACAATGCTTTTATAAACTAGAATTGTGATGTCATATTCATAACTTATATACTATTCCCCATGTGAGCTGTGAACTATATCTCAATAATTATTTAGACTGAGCGACTGAACTGAACTGAACCATGTTAAAAAAAAAAAAAAAATTCTAACCATGTCATAAAATCTGTTTATTAAGGTTGTAGATGCAGGTCTGTACTGAAAAAAAAAATATTTATTAAGGTCCATACTGAAATATAATGAATAACCTTGAAGGCAAGCAGGAACACCTTGAAAAACTCCACCTGTCTCCCTTTGGCTACAAACTAGATAACTAATGAAACAGTTAATTCCAAGACATCTATTGATATATACTTGCCTTTTATGTCTTCCTTAAATCTGGTTCGATGATTACAAACTTTGGAGAATGTAAAAATTATTGTATCATATATGTGTATATTTCTATATATTTAGTTTAAAGGAGTTAGATATAATTTTAATTTTATTCACTTTCTACTTAAGGTCCTAGCATTAGTTGCTTCTAAATCCAATCTACTGTGTTAGATGTGGCCAAACTGAAGGAAAATTGACCTGTGTTCAATTTAATAGAACTCAAAAAGTACAGAAAATAACCTTGTTGCCAAGTTGCCAAGTCACTTCAGTCGTGTCCGACTCTGTGCGACCCCATAGACGGAAGCCCACCAGGCTCCCCCGTCCCTGGGACTCCCCAGGCAAGAACACTGGAGTGGGTTGCCATTTCCTTCTCCAATGTGTGAAAGAGAAAAGTGAAAGTGAAGTCGCTCAGTTGTGTCCGACCCTTAGCAATCCCATGGACTGCAGCCCACCAGGCTCCTCCATCCATGGGATTTTCTAGGCAAGAGTACTGGAGTGGCTTGCCATTGCCTTCTCCGACAGAAAATAACCTCACAAACAGAAATTCTGATATTCCCCTAATAATAGCTCTAACCTGGAAAGGAAGAAACTGAGACATAAATTTGAAACAGCTCACCCAGTGCCCACAGGTTAGTGTGAGAGACAGTCTGTGAACCAAAATCTGTCTAATTTTGAAATAAGCCTTTTTCCACGTGGTCTCTTGGAGGCTGAAAGCAAGAAGTTGTCAACTTTTATTGTTTTAAAATGTGATTTTCTTCTTATGTGTAGTGTTCCTTCAGTTTTTTGATGTTTATTCCTTTTTTCTGTTATCAAAAATGTTGGCATCATTTTTTGAGAGAAATGTTTCCCTTTTAAATATTTATATTTATGGTAGGTTCTGTGGCAAATACAGTGTGATTATGATACATTAACACCTGCATTATGCTAGCATAGCTCTCCGGTTACCTTAGCGTAGAGATGTCCAAGCTTGGAGCATGTCTTTGCTTATCCTACACTTAAACAAAAGACACTATTTGGATGTTTTCTTTTTGTTTTAACTTTCTCATGACAATCACTGATAAACATTTCAAATGGAGAGGTATTTTCTAGTCTAAATAAGTAGCATTACTTCATTCAATAACTGAATTGCAAATTAAGTCCTGAACATATCAAGCCCTTTTCTATTATTTCCTTGTCTATCCTCATTTAAATCTATTCATCAGACAGTACATATAAAAATGACAGGTCTGTAGCCTAAGAGCTGGAATCTGCCCCTGGCTTTAATGCTTCACCAACTTTGTGATGTTAGACAAGTCCCTTCATCAGTCTGTGCTCTGACTCCTGGGTCTGTGAGTACAAAGGGGTTAGAAAAAGAAATTCAAATCAATGATCTATTTTAACTCTAACATCCTGGGGATTTGCAGAGTCCCTTGGACTGCAAGGAGGTCCAACCAGTCAGGAGATCAATCCTGGGTATTCATTGGAAGGACTGATGCTGAAGCTGAAACTCCAATACTTTGGCCACCTCATGCGACAAGTTGAATCACTGGAAAAGAGTCTGATGCTGGGAGGGATTGGGGGCGGGAGGAGACGGGGACGACAGAGAATGAGATGGCTGGATGGCTTCACTGACTCGATGGACATGAGTTTGAGTGAACTCCAGGAGTTTGTGGTGGACAGGGAGGCCTGGTGTGCTGTGATTCATGGGGTCGCAAAGAGTCGGACACGACTGAGCGACTGAACTGAACTGAAGGGCATAGACTTGGTTTTGAGCAATATATACCTGGCTATTAACACTCAGAATTTTTAACATTTCTCACAATGGCTTATTTGCTTGATAACTTTTCTATTAGAATACTATTTTTTAAAGTTTGTACTATCTTTTAAAAATTTAATCATAAAATCATGATCATTTGACTGTTGTCTGTTATTCATACCTCTTGAAAATTTAAAAAGACTAGAAATATCAATGCAGTTGGTGTTGATTGGGGAAATGAAGATTTATGTATTATAGTTCCTGGTGGTGTTCCCAGGAGATTTCCCAACTATAAACCCACTAAATAGGCTATGTTCAGGCTTATTATTACACAGTTATGAGTCATGTACTTAAGGATAACTTGATATTACTCACTGCTGTATAAAATTGAGGAAAGTTCATTTGCCTTTTTAGGACACTTGCACGTAGGCTCTCATTATATAACAGTTGGACATTAGCTGAAAAATATGGGTAAATCCCATCTGTAGTCTGAAGGATGACTTTGTGAAAATCAGAAAAAGTCATTCCTTCCTCAAGTCATTTAGCCACCATCCACCAGAACATTGTTATATTAGCAATCCAGATCCTCAGTCAACAGAACTGTGAATGGGGCCTACCAAACTGAACAGTGCAAAGCCTGCACGCTGTCAGCTTTTCTCACAGAAGGATAGAAACCCAATTTGCCTGTCAAAAACTTTCCTTAACTTTGAAATACCACTTCCCATTTTGGGAACTGATTTTCCTCCTCTGAAAAAAACGTTGAGCTAGATATTCTCTTAAATGGATGTTTTGAGCAGTTCTGACCTAGCTTCCTAGCGTAAGAAACATTTCACTAACCACTTAAGAGCAGCCCACTGCTGCCCTGTATTCCTTCTTTCGGTCCATGGGAGGTGGTTTTGAAAGGTGTTGTCAGCGGAGATTCATTTTGTTCCAGTTAGTTCTTCCGTGACTTGACTGTTCCTCCCACTGCAGGACATTCAGTGCCCTTGGCCCTCACTCACTAAATGCCAGCACAGCCTAATCATTAGGACAAGCACAAAACCTCTCCTCTACCCTGCTTCCAGACACCCCCTTGACAAGTAGAACTACCACTGGTTGAGAAATCATTTTAGCATCAAGTTGCTCTCTGGTCTTGGGAATTTGTTTCTGAAACTTGCTACTAAAGCCTGGATTGGGAAGATCCCCTGGAGAAGGGCATGGCAACCCATTCCAGTATTCATGTCTGGACACTCCCATGGATAGAGGAGCCTGGCAGGCTACAGTCCATAGGGTCACAAAGAGTCAGACATGATTGAAGCAACTTCATGTACTCACGCAATGCATGAACACTTTATAAATCTCATTTATCCTTTCCACAACTACATGGAAATGCATATTCATAGTCCCTTACACAGATTAGGAAGTTGATGCTTAAGAGGAATGGGGGAGTTTGACCAAGCTCTCATAGTTAAGAAATTGACAGGGCCAGGATTCCAGCTGAAGTCCATGAGACTAAAAATTCAGTTTCACTGCTTTGGCCAACAGCTGAGGTGCTTTTCCAACTGACCTGCCTTTCAAGTAGTAAGAAAGTTAACTGAAATCCCTAACTTGTGAACCAGGCTGTTGATTGTGACACTGAAAACAATTATTTTGTACTGTGTTCTGCCAGAGATGCGATTTTTCATTATTTCTAGGACTGCTCTCAGCAGGATCACCTCATTAGCTGAAGAAAATGTTCCCTGTTGTTCCATGAGAGACAGATCAGATGGAGAAGTGTAAAAACAAACTCTAGAAAGTGATTCGGTGTTCCTTTCGTTTAGGGGATAGAACAGTAATCCCCTTCTTTTCTGATACCCAGCTTCCTAAGTGATGTTTTCATCATGTAGTTGCAGAAGTGTTTTGAAAAGGATGGAAAAAGTTTTGCCGAGTTGCCTTTCAAAATTCTTTATCAGTGTTTCCATAACAGTAAGCTGGGGTGTTGAACCATTGCTGAGTACACTTATTACTTGGCTGTTTTAAAATTTCCCATGTAGGAAAATAGCAGTTTGGCTAGATTGGTCTCTATCGACTATGAGGAATAGCTAATACTGAGACTTTAATACTTTTTATTTTATCTTAGAACAACCTCAAATGCAAGCACATCATTAAATATATCAGTATACCTATGGATAGACATCTTCCAGGCCATATTTTATAGCAACCATCCATAAAGTCCTGTCACTTCTCTCCCTTTGCTCTCCATTATCTATAGAGAAACCAAAGTGATCTTTTCAGGATTAGGTTTGACGACAGGATTTGCATTTCATTTAGAATAAAATTGAAGCACCTCATTGTGGACCATCAGGCCTACAAGATCTGGCTGCTGCTCTTCCCTCTGAGGCTCCCTCCTCCCTCTTTCCACTCACTGACATCTAACCACTTCCTTTTTGTATCAGGATTTTTGCATCTGCTGTCCCTCTTCATGGACCATGTTCTCCACAAATCTTTACCTGGCCAAATCTTTCTCGTTATTCAAGCTTCAGTGTAAATTTCATTACAGCAGAAAATTCTTCCCTGATTCCCTCAATTAGTCATTCTTTTATCTCCAACCACATTGCGTTTTACTTTATTTTCTAAGAGGACTTTTCAGCATTTGAAATGGTTTTGATTACTTTGTGTACTTGTTTATTTTCTGTTAAACAAGAATGAAAGCAGTGACTTTTCTCATCTTGTTTGTCACTGTACCTCAATGCCTGGAATAGAACCCAGCATGTAATAGGGTCAAGAGTATTTGTTAGGTGATTGAATGAATTAATGGATTCCAGTTCTGTGCTTGGAAATGTAAGTCTGAGGTAAATTGCCACAAGGCACAAAAGTATATATTGAGTGGTCCAGATCTAATTAAACATGGGAAAGTAGAAACTAAAATTATCAATTTTCTTTTTATTATTCCTTGATCTGCCTATAAACAACAGGGATTCTGTTGGGAAGTAGGTAAAAGCCAAGGAAAACCCAGGGCTGCTTCACAGGGTGAACTTTCAGACCACGTTATATCTCTCCAGAGATAGGCTTCTCCTTTTTATAAGATACAGCTCTTCTGCTTATTCCACCAGGCTCACACTATTCTTATCAAAAATTGCAGGGTAAACATCAAACTGTCCCCAGATATCCTATTTTATGCTTCTTTCCTGGCCCTCACATCTGCCAAAAAAAATACCTTTTGACATCACCCAGCTTAGAATCATCTCCTACAACAGTGACGCCACTTGTCTGGTCTTCTGTGCTAGCTGTGAAATTATATTGTCTTAAGTCTTTGGGTTTCAAAAATAACCTTTTTTCCTGTGCTCATATATGTCCCAGATGTCCTTTTATTGAGTTCACAGAATACAAATGTAAAAAGGTTATTACCAGACAGAGTGTTTAAAGATGAAAATCAAACCTAATACATGGACTCCAACAACTGGAATAAGGAATATAATATTTATAAAACTGAGTAGAAGGTTGCAATCATTGCTCTAAAATAAAGCATTAAAAATTAATTCAGAGCAAACCTGTCTGTGCTACAGCAAACCTCTCTTTCATTAAGGTAGCACTGCATGTTTCTCCTGAATTAGTTCCCCAAATAAGTAAATAGCTTATAAGAACTGTGTGTTCTGCAAACGACAGAAGGCCTACATGAGACACAATTTAGAGTTACCTTCAGTGTTAAAGCATTACAGATAGACCTTTAATTTTGAACCAATTAACTGTGATTCTTACCGTTTCTCTACATTTTTTTGCTCTTGAGTATTTTTAGGAAAGTTTAATTCACATGGTTCTTATTCATCCTTGTTTGATTACTTTAAATAATGCTGTATTATTTGATTAATTCATGTTGCAGAATATTAAATATTAGGAATCTGTGGGTGCTGGTTATGTGATACTTTAAACTTTTCCATAGATTTTCATTTCAAAAAGTTTTATGTTCCTCATTTAAGAAATATTTTTTCACAATCTTCTACTTCACATTATTGCTGTTATTTATTATCATCATCAGTCATCATCATTATCATCAGTTTCCTACCTTGGATTACACTAAAAAGAAAAAAAACGGAAACTGCTATTGTTTATCTCTGCATTCACTACTGGGATGAGGTTTTTATTTTTCCCAATTTACACTGTTCCTCTGAAGCCCTGAAATAAACAACCTTATAATCTCTAGGCTCTATTGATTTTTTAATGATTTCAAATAAAAAGCATCCAGTTTCCAATGCATTGACAAACTGCTCAGCCCCTGGGCAAAACCTATTGGATTCCTATTAGATGGAGGGCCAACAACTGCAAGTCTGAAAAGTAGACTTGAGATGGAAGGAGGAGAGTTGGTCTGCTCAGCTCAGTAAATGGGTATTTAACCTTTGACCAATGACGACAGGCCTTCTTTGGTTCTATTAGACTGAGAGCAAGCTGTTATGATTAAATAAAAGAGGGAAAAAAACTGTTTAGAGCCTTACTGAATATGTCCTGGGAATTAAGGCATATGGCAGGGATAAGGAAAAAAGATTTTCCTTATGCTAATGACCCTTGATGTCTGAAATAAATTAGATCCATTAGAGTTTATGCTCAATAAAAGAAAGACTTTAAGCACTCCAAAGTTAGTGACTCGAGACCAGTTTTTGCTCTGAAATTCAATCTGCCTCCTTATTAATTCTTAGTGAGGCTCCAGAGCAGACAGGAGATGCAAAATCATAATTCTGCACTGAACCAGAATTTTAAAGGACCCAGGTTTCTTCTCCTTTTATTTTAATTAAACCATTTTTCATGCTTCTCATTTTGTTTCCCTCATTAATTTGATTTTGTTCCCATTTTTGTTTCATTTTTGTTTCTTTTTCAAGGTTTCATTTATCCTATTTCAACTGAGCAGAGAACCCAGAATGAATATGGATTTTCTTGTAAGTTTGATGTTTGGTTTTTATGTTGCTGAATAATCATTTAACGTTATTGCCCCCAGTTCAAGTTTACCTTTCCTTGGATCACAGATGTGCACACAGGAAATCGGCGCCTAATATATTCCAACATGAAAAACAAATTAGATTTTCACTGCTGAAAAGAAGAAAGGGTCATTTCAAGTCTCTGCCAGCTTTAAAATCTATCAGTCTAACATGCAAAGCTTAAGTCCCAGTAGCTGACAAAACATATCATGAAATATGTGGATCTAAATAAAGGGCAAGTTTCAAATGCTAAAAAGTAAAGAGTTGAGAAAATGCAGATCCATTGAGTTAGATATCATGAATGTTGAATAAGTAATTACATCCTGGTAAAGGAGAACATTAAGGTTTTAGATACAGTACTCTGACCAGAGTTCGGAGCACTGCTGTAGGGCCTCACATGGAACCCAGCAGCAAAATGAAATCAGCACTCTGAAAGCAGTGCTCACAGTGCCATGAGGGTTTGGTACTTCACTGGTTTCCTGAAAAGATCTGCCAGTATTGACTTGACTGATGCTTGAGCAGAGTCTAGAAACTTTGGTAAAGACAATTATTTAAAAAGAAAACAAATTCTTTCACATATAGTACATTTAAACAAAATCCTGAAAGAAATGGCGTGATTTCCCATAGGGAATGCTATTTTACTGTCAGTGTGTTACAGATACATGGCATGAGACAAGTCATTTCACCATATGAACCATGTGACTGAGTCTTAGGAGAGAGGAGTAGTTCCTTGACTTTAGGCAGCCAGGAGACCTGCAAACCTGAAAATTCTCTTCCTGCAAAGTAAAAATGCCCTTGTATAAAGATGAACATAAAAAGGCTTTTCTTGACCATCTGAAGCACCAGTTTAATCACCTTTCACAGTGAGCAGACAGTTTTGGTTAATTTTGCTGGCCATTTTTGTGAGTCACAAAAAACTAAAAACAATAGAGATTTAAAGATGTCTAAAGGAATCAGGAAAGCTTTACTTTTGTTGGTTCAATTACCAACTTTTATCACCATTTGCCATTGGATCAGAGCATGTTCTATGCCACTAAGGCAAAATGCAACATTTATAGGAATTTTCTTCTTGCTCTACCCAGAGACAGACCTCCCAGCTGACCTCACACCATGTTAATCAAATGCCTAATTGCCTTTTGAGGGTAATCTGACCTTTCTGATCACTGAACCAGGCCTTTGTCTTACTCAGTACAGCATCGAGCTATATTTTATTCCAGTAACGAGTGGCTCACATGTAAATCTCTGACAAGAACCCGTGAGAAACTCAGTGCTCTCAGAAGTAATACTGAGTCTGTAGCAAAAGCCAGGAGTTATCAGCATTAACCTCTGCTCCCCAGACCTGGGTCTTCTGAAAGTATACCTTTCAAACCCAGCGTGTTTGCTCCCAGTGTTTGCCTTGCGTTGCCTTCCATCGTTCCAACCCACCCCTTCACTTATTTAGGGGAAAGTGAGAAGAGTACTGTGGAAAGTAATTTTGTGACTGGGAATGATACTTAGAAAAATATTCTGGTGCAATAAATATACAGATTCAGTAAATGCCAGATGTTTCTAACAGAGTGTTTATGTTTGTTTTTAAAGAACTATCAGTGAATTCAAAGCTGCCTTCCAAACTTCTCCACCTGAAATTAGTAATAAAGTTTTGGGTTTTTTTTTTCTTTTTCCTATGGGTTGGGATGGTTTTAGCTCCAGTTTCCTTTTATGCCTTGTAGTAAATGGTCTGTTATGTTGCCCAATTTGAGATAGATTAGTGAGTGAATAGATGCAGAGTGAGAAAGGAAAATAATGCAAGATAATTTTCCATTGAAAGGCCACAGTTGTTTTAAATAGCTTTTTAAATAGATTTGAAATTAACCTATAAAAATGGCAATAACTGTCTTAAAAAAATTATAGCAATACGTATATGTACTGCAAGAAGTTTCTCTAACCACCAAATTCCATGTTTCCTTTTCCCCTTTAGCTGCTCCTGATTCAGATGATGTTGCTCTGTATGTCGGCATTGTGATAGCTGTGATAGTTTGCCTGGCCATTTCTGTAGTTGTGGCCCTCTTTGTGTATAGGAAGAATCATCGTGACTTTGAGTCTGATATTATTGACTCTTCTGCACTCAATGGAGGCTTTCAGCCTGTGAACATCAAGGCAGCAAGACAAGGTCAGTTGACACTGCACTTCATACGTGGACTTAAGCATGTAAGCAGCCTCCCTATATGTCTTCAAAATCAATGAAACTACATCAGCTGAAATATAAGCTTCATGAAGAAAAAGATTTCCATCTGTTTTGTTGATTACTATGTTAATTTCCTTCGTATAACTCATTAGTGTTGACAAGGTGCACAGATCTCTTTTTTCTCTTTTGTAACAGGTTTCTCTGTCATACCTTTAAAGTTTTATTTGAGAAGAGTACAAAGACTGGTTGATAGATTTCTTATGTTTCCTTTTTTTTCTTCTGATAACAAGGCATCTTGTATTGCTCTGAATACAGTGGTCTACAGGTGAATCCAAATCCCATATAGATGACTACAACCTAGTCACCTAGTGAGGATCACAAGTGTCTGCAGATTCAGTCTGTTGAGTTAGCTAAGTACCATAGAAACAATGAGTAATCTTCAAGGCAAAATATAGAATGAACTTGTCTATTTATTTGTAGCCAATAATTAAACAGATTCCAGCTATCTAATTGCCATTTTCAGTAGAACCCTAGTGTCTGTCCGTCTCTAATATTTGTTAAATTGCTTCGCTATTGGCTCAGAAAGTGTCAGGGAGTGTCTGACTAATAGAAGTTGTCTGAATGAAGAATGCAAATGGACATCCTTTCTCCTTCCGACTCAGATCTCCTGGCAGTACCCCCAGACCTCACATCAGCCGCGGCCATGTACAGAGGACCTGTTTATGCCTTGCATGATGTCTCAGACAAAATCCCAATGACCAACTCTCCAATTCTGGATCCACTGCCTAACCTGAAGATCAAAGTGTACAATACCTCAGGTGCTGTCACGCCCCAAGATGACCTCTCTGAGTTTGCATCAAAACTGTCCCCTCAGATGACCCAATCCTTGTTGGAGAATGAGGCCCTCAACCTGAAGAATCAGAGTCTAGCACGGCAGACGGACCCCTCCTGCACTGCATTTGGCACCTTCAACTCCCTTGGGGGTCACCTTATTATCCCCAACTCAGGTAATTTGTAACGGTGTTTACACTGCAAAGGTAGATCTGGGAAACCTATTCTTGTACCAAGATCTTTATTATTGGTTTTCATTAGGCCTGAAAAGTTAAATGTATCCTATCTAATCCAAATCTATTGTTACTTTCAATGTAAAACAAACATTAATTCAGTCAAGATCAGCGAAACTGTTTATCTTCGTCTAGCCAACTCTGAAAACACTTCCTCTAGAAATATTGCACTCACAACTCTCTGCCGAGGCATAACTTACAACTGCCATTGACCTTCTTTTTAATAGCACTTCAGAAGGCAGCATTAAGCGAAAAGCCCTCACTGTTGTCATCATGCTTTAAAAGGACAAATTATTTAGAAAACATATCAGTTGGTTCAATTCCAATTTCCTACAGGAAGCAGTACTTCAGAATACGAATTAGATGATCAGAGGACATGATTTTAGACATCAACTCTTCATTTATTAATTCTTTTTTACACAATCTTCAGGGTCAAGGTATTTATAAGGTATTCACTCCACATAGCTTCATCATGTGTCTTTTTAAGGTAGGATTAAAGTAGTGCCTTTTAGTATTATTCAGTTTTCAGTTCATTTAGTTATCTGCTTGTGGAGAATAAGCTCCATAAAGCTCTTAAATAGTGAACTAAAGTTAGTGACTCATAATATTTGCTTAAAGTTTGGTATTTATTAATCAATAGTAGTAATGGGTTTGGAACCATCAGTTATGAGAGGGTTAATGGACTCCCCTATGCATGTCCAGGCACTCTTTTGGACCAGATCGAATAGTCTGTGAACACAGAAAAAAAAGAAAAAGTTTGATTGAACTAAGATCTATATGTAGCATAAGAAGCGAATGTAACGTGTAGACAGCCATAGAGCCGTAATACAGAGAACCAACTGAACTTGTCTTTGCTTCTTCCTCTCATTCAGTCCCCCATCTCAACACCTCAGCAATTTTTCACCCCATGCCTTTTAAAAGTGTATTTTAATAAATTGAAATATTTAATGGAATATCATTTTTCCTTTTCTAAAGTACATTTTACAGAGCTGAGAGCACACCTTACATAAAGTGCTTTTATTCCAATCTTTTCATTCTCATGCAATTGCATGCTTTTTAAAATCATGATTTTAAATATAAATATATTTTTAATAGTCTACAAATGAATAGATCAGAATATACTCTACTGTTCTTTCCTTGTTTAAACATTGTATTATATCCAAGACAGTTTTTTTTTTTTATGACAGCCAGTGGATTATACCTCTCCTTTCCATTTCTACACTTGTCACTTTTTAACATATGAATTATTTTAAAGGCTTCTTAAGTAGAAAGGAGAGAGCCAGCATGTTTAAATATGTACTGAGCAATGGTGAGCTACATGCATTATTTTATTTAACAGTAATCTAATATGTCTCAGGCCTTATTCTTGTTACTTTGCATCCATAATTCTGTCTCATCCCCTTAACAAGCATAAAGGTACATTTGATTGTTCCCATTGGAAAAAATAAAAATACCGAGGCTTGAGTGCCTCGTGTGTGGTCTTCCCGCTTTCACTGTGTGCCTCACCAACCATCTCGATATCTGACATGAGCACGACATTCTGCTTCCCACAGCATCACAAGGCGCACATTACTTCTCCAGAAGGTCACGCCTCAACAGATGCAACCAGCAATACGAAGGCTTTGAGTAACTATTCCTCTTTAACTCTGTCCTTTACTGTTGATGCCTTCCAGTATGGTCGAGCAATTTCCTTATGGTCCTGTGTTCATATGGCGTATTCCACTTCCTTGCTAATTAAATAAGCTACTCAAAGACAAGAACACTGTCTTTTATTTCTTGGCGTTCACAACCCATCAAAAACTACTCACAGTCAGGTTCCATAAAAATTCTTATAGAGTTGAAATTAACTGCATTTATTAGAATAGAATTATGGAGCCAAGTATCTTAAAGCTGCTACCCACCTTGCATTACTGTCTGTGATAATGCCACAGTGGTGCAAGCCCACGGTTCCCACAGTGTGGTCCACTGACCACCAGCATCGGCATCACCTTGAGACTTGTTAGAACTACAGTTTCCACAGACCTTCTGAATCAGAAACTCTGAGGGTAGGATCCCGTAATGTGCTTTAGCAAAACCTCCAGGTAATTTTGCTGCAAACTAAAGTTACAAACCACTACTGTCAGCACAGTTGACTTAGAACAGAGCTCAACCCAATAGTCCTACAAAATGTACCAATTAACAACTAAGTAAAATCCTGCTTGGCCTGCTGTGACTAAAACTAGCAATTGCTCAGTTGCTGTTCACTTTCTAGAGTTACCTATGATGAAAGAAGTTCTTCACCAATTATTTGTTGCAGAAAAACACTGATGCTAACCAGATACTTCAGAAATAAATGTTTTTTGATATTGTTGAGGTTAGCATTTCCCTGACTTTGAGTCTTGTGGGGATTTTTTTTTTTAATTAGAAATGATGCATCATTACAGCTGTTTGAAATTTTAAGAGCAGTTGTTGGTTTTTCCCTCATTTTACAAGGAAAACACCAGTGGAACCATCTGTCTATTCCTTAAATAAAACAAGAGTTTAAAAAAAATGACATCATTCCTTTAAGTGGTTCCATAACAGTTCAGAGGGAGCTGTGGTAACAAATAAGGCCAATAAGGAAGGAAAGCCGGGTGGCTATGAATATTTACATGTCTTTAGAGAAAAAGCAGCAGGCTTATGGCGACGTGGCCACAAAATCTCCTCGTTCCTTTCCACTTGATTCAAAGGCGTTCTGTGAAGTTTCCTTTTGATTCATAGGTCTTATGTAACTGCTTTTCTCTTTTGCTATTCAGGAGTAAGTTTGCTGATTCCCGCTGGGGCCATTCCCCAAGGGAGAGTCTACGAAATGTATGTGACTGTACACAGGAAAGAAACCATGAGGTAACTATGCTTTTTCTGGTGCGCTTGACTTTATCAATGTCTGGCCTGGAGGAGAATTGTGTATTAGACAGAGTAAACCCAACATACGTTTGTCCTGATTGCCCTGCTTCTGGCATATCCTTTTCAACTAGACCCATAAAAAGTCAGTTTTTACTTCTCTTTATTTTTGGAGCTCCAGACACTTTTGCAGATCTTGAATATGGGCAGAAGGCCAGAGATCTTTCCCCCAAGTGGACATGTGGCCACGTTAGCTGAAAAGATGGCTGGAAGTGTGATCTGTAAATTGTGCGAAAGATACAAAGAGAAATTAGCTTCATGTGGCCTGGCTCAGGAATATAGCCTGTTGCCATTTTAGGTTTAAAAGTCATGTAGAATTGGACAACCCCTTAATCCTTGACCTGGCATCCCAGCCTCAGCCTAGCACTTTATTCTCACCTGCAGATTCTTCTTTGGGGGACTGTCTTCTAGTTTTTAAGTGTTATTAACCTGCTTTTTACATTTAGCACCTATAAAATCTATGCTTGGGCTTTGCTAAATAGATCTAGTGTTGATTAAAACTAGGTTGAATCTAAGAGTGTTTTGAATATGTCATAATCATAAAGATGAGGTTATTTTGAGTAAAAATAATAGGAAGAGTTTCGAAGTCCTAAATTCAATTTTCAGTTTGGCCTCTAACAAAATGTATCTGGTCATTCTTCATTAGTTCTCACATAAAGTGCATGTGTTAAATAGCACTCTAGAGGCCGGACTGATGAATGCTTTTGAAGTGCACCGAGATCTTAAAATAAGAGATGTAGTTGCAATGACAATCCTTACATATGATTATCACTGTTTTTCCAAAGGGGAAAGGCGTTGGCTCAACTGCCCTGAGCTCTAGATGCAAAGTGAGAACCAAATGTAGAACTAGCTTATCGTTTGCTGTTGTTCAGTCGCTAAGTCATATCATCATAAGGTATTATATCTTTTCTCTTCCCCTCTGTCATCCTTAGAAAAACATCTCTCTTTAGTCGTTGTCTCCAGTAGCCACAAAGCTCTGTTATTATGCTTTTGGGTAAAGATTTGGTATTTATAACCTGTAGGACCCAGAACAGTGTTTTCCTCAGGTGATATACTTTCACCTAGACAAACATGAGCCTGGCCAAGAAAATAATAAAATTCCATGGTCATTATTCATGTGCCTTCAATTTGAGTAACAGAAAATCACTAAAAGTCTTGTGTTTGTGCACATCAAATATTCATTTTTCCATTCCCAAAGTAAAGTAATATGCACATTCCCTCAGAGTGCCCTTCTTTTGCAGCAGGAGAAATGAAGAGTAGCAAACTGAGATCCCTTTATATTTTGGTTTTCTTCTTTCTTTTGTCCAGAATCAAGGTTAACACTAAGTATATCCATCTCTGAAGGCCTTTCACCAACGTGGATGTTTGGTTTAAACAGAAATGAGTATTGGCTTGTGCTTTATTCTGAAGAAGTGTTCGTGGTCTGTTATTTTCCATGTGATCACCATAATCTGTGGCTGAAGATCAAACCTTAAGAGGCTGCTGCAGGGTGTGCTGAAGCTGAAAGACATGGGCACTCAGGTGCCTTGTATGATTTTTCTTCCTGCAATTTAGTTAGCACCCTGACCAGGATGATTGTACACGCTGGATGAAGGAGGGAGAAAGCAGGAAATCGACAAAGCTAGACAGTTCTGCTTTAGGTTCTTCTGCCTTTGACTTTAAAGGAAAGGAAACTATAAATCACCTCTTACTATGCCTACCACTTGAAGTTAGGTGCAGAGGGAATTGCTCTATTAAATTTGGTGTGCCTCAATGAAGTTCTGTTTATAAAAGTGAAGCTAGAGGATCCTCAGGATCTCAAATGAAAATGTACACCAGAGACCATGCAACAGGGAACAACACAAGAAGACAGCTCTCTCAAATAAATGAGATAGTCCTCTCCACTCATTTTTGTTGTGAACTGGATGCGATTTTCCTGTGAAGTCGCAATGACCAGAATGTTGTTTTAGTGTATAGTAATAATACAAAGCATAGCTACCACAGAGTCAGCATACTTTTAATTTCATTTATTCCTCACTATTCTGCAAGTTATGATGAGCTCCACAGTTAGAGATGAAAAGACTAGGGTTCATAGCCAGGGTTTCACAGTTAACAACTGAGGGATGGCAGAGTTCACACCCAGGTTATCTCCTCACAAGGCTCTTCTGCTGACTTGCCATCCCCACTCCATAGCATCCAGTACACAAACAGAGCCTCTGCCCTCTTGTTATAGAGCCTTTAGGGACACAGTTTCTGTTTATAGCTCACATGATCTTAGAACTTCTTTCAGAGGAAACACTGAGGACAAGAGAAGACATGAACGTGACTTCAAGGCATGTGTAGGAAATTTCTGCTGACTTTTCTCCATCTTCCCTCTCTTTGATTACCTTTATTGAATCCAAAACTGGGTGTTTTTCCAGCTGGATACCTTCCAGTGGGTCATCTGGTGATGTGAACTGTCTAAAGGGAGGTGTGAACTTAATTGCATGTGACAAGAGGAGGCCTTATCATTACGGAATATGCACTAAGAAAAAGCAGGGGATGGCAGATGAGCAGCCTAAATGAGCTGCAGACACAGGACAGGCTGTCTGCGACCAAGAGGGATCTGAGCTGCAAGGCTGCGCCCATGATTTCTCTTCTCCTACCGGACACACCCCTGCAGAGACAGCAAAGCCTCTTCCTGCCCTGCCCCATGGATACACTTCCCACAATTAACGGCACCACCATGGACCTTTTTGCCTTGCTTCCAGTAGCAGTTTAAAAAATGAGTCTGACTCAGACTGAAATTTTGCCTTTTGTCGTTTCTTATTGAAACACGATTTGAAGATATGAGCATTAATTTTCGCTTTCTTCATATTGTGTACTTGCTTAGGAGTTTTCTCAAAAAGCCAAAAAAATCAATTTAGACATTCCAAGAATAAAGGTAAATAGAAATTTTTTTGGTAAATGGTGGGGAACCATGGAAGATCTTAATCAGCCAAGTGCTACATGAATAGCAGTGTTTTTAAAGATTGACAGGGACAGTGTGCAGGATGAACTAGTAGGGGGAACAGAAAGACTACTCCAAAGGCTGGGGCCCTGGTTGATCCATGGCAGTAATCAAAGTAGGTGGGGGAGGGGGCTAGGGAAGCAGCCAGGCCTGAGTCTGGATAATGGAAAGAAAAGTGTATTTCAGGACAAGTTTCACAGCTGGTTAAAAGTGTGGCAAGAGTTGCAGAACACAAAGAATATATTTAAGATTCAAGCCCTGGGCACTGAGAAAATTGCGAGAGCAACAAGAGGTGGTCGGAAGCAGCATCTGGTTCAAGGAGAGAAAAGATGAATTCTGATTTCTCTGCACGTGGTCTGTGTAAGAGGGGACTTGCAACTCTTGCTGGAGATGCACATGGGCAGTCACCAGTGAGTGGATTGTTCAGGGCAAAAGTGCAGAGTTAGGAAAAAGAGGACTGCGGAAAGAACTTTGGGAATTACTCATTTTAATATTTATTTATTTGGCTATGTCAGGTCTTAGTTGGTGGCATGCAGGATCTTTCACTGTGGCCTACAGACTCTCTGGTTGTGGTGCAGACTTCAGAGTGCTGGGGCTCAGTAGTTGTGGCTACGAGGCATGTGGGATATTAGTTCCCCAACCGGAGTCCCCTTCATTGCAATGTGCATTCTTAACCCTGGACTACCAGGGAAATCCTGGAAATATTCCTATTTAAGCTTTGGGTAGAAGGAGCAAAACTAAATAGATAAGGCAGAATAAGGATAAGGCACATAAGCAAGAGTTGGCATCTAGTAAGAAGCTTAATATATAGTTGTTCATCAAAGAATATTTTTAATGAAAGAATGAATGATTGTAATTATAACAGGAAAAAACCGAAGATAAAAAAAGTTTCAAAAGGAGGTGTTTGACAGAGGTATTACTAAAATTGAAGTGTAAAGAAAGAGAATAATTCAAGAAGGCATTGGATTTGTCAGATCTGTCAACTGTAGGACATTGGTGGCGTTTAGGATTTTTTTTTAAAGGATGAAATACCAGTCAGAAGTATAGCATGTTAGTGATGAGGCAATTAAAACTATCATTATATTTACTGAATATAAATAATAAAGTAATATGTTAGTATAGTGGGCCAAAACGTATTATGTTTGTAATCATATTCCAGACCGTTTTCATTTATTTTAATGTGGTGTTTGGAACTTTGTAAAATAGTAGTTGATGTTGTTATTTCTCAGTGAAACTCAGTGATATTCTCCTTTTAGGTAGAGTCCTAAATTTCTTGTTTGAAGGAACAGCTATAAAGAGACTCAAGGTAGAGTGGGCAGGGAGTAGAATCCAGGTATATTTAAATCTCTGACTGTTCTTCACAGTGTTTATTTATTGAAGTCCTACTTCTAAAGAAATGATTCAAGGTGATTTATGCAAACAGACTTTCAATGGGAGGAAAAATTTTTTTAAATAAGTGGATGAAAAAAACAAAAAATATGGAAAAAATAAGACTAGAAAAGATTAGACAAAGTCTGGTGGGCAGTTAGAATATAAAATATTTAATGTAATTCCCAGCATATTTCTTGTTAATAGGTCATGAACTTACTGTTTCAAAGCTTTCAAGAGGGAAACATGGTAAGTTATAAGATCCATGTGTCCAGAAGGGAAAAAGATGCCTGGAAGAAGCTCAGTTACTTCTCCTTTGGTTCCTCATTAAAAAGAAAAAAAAACTTTTTTTTTTTTTCATACAGCAAGCAACATTTTTTAAATATAATACTAGCAATGAGCTTCACAGGGCTAATTCTGTTGATATCCCTCAATGCGAGTAGATAGTATAAAACCCAATTATAAATTCAATAAAATAATTCCTCAAGGATTCAGCAGTTCAATCTAGGGCACAATACTTAGCTGTTCAGGCTTAATCCAGGGATAGATTTTGGCCTATCTAGGGAAATGGGGGCACGCCCTTCAGAGTGGCTTCCATAAATATTTTCTTTTGCTCAATTGATCTTTTGATAGCAAGTGAGTTAGATATTCCTTGTCAGATACCTAAAGTGCAAATATTTCAAGTTGTTAGTTATACATGAAACCGTGTGCTTTAAAAGGCAGCTGAGCCTAAGGTGGAATTGTCATCCGGAGGGACCTGACAAAAGATGTGTGTGTTGATAGAAGGCATCTCTTCTCCACACAGAGGTAGGTGGGAGGAAGATTTTTTTTTTAATAAGCAATTTTGAGCTCGCTCTAGCGAACAGTTCATAGAAATTTCTCAAGGTCCTAAACCTGGATAAGCAACTCAGAATACACCACTGATGGGAAAGAAAACCAGTGATTTGTGTTCAGATCCCAGTTTTGCCTATGACTAGCTTTGTAGCTTTAGGCAAGTGTGTGTTAATTTCTTTAGATTTCAGTTTCCTCTTTGGGAGTAAAAAAAAGTACTATGAATACTTATCCTGCCTGCCTTACAGGTGTGCCTTGGGCAGCCAATGCAATAGCTTTTATAAGTTTTGTAAATTGCTCTCTTCCGTGTAGAAGTTCTCCTCGCTGATAAGAGCAAGCAAAGGACAAGAAAATCTGACAGGAAACTGAAATTCCCATCTGAGGTCTTTGTCCTAGGGTGCTCAGACCCATCCAACATTTATCATGATATTATCTTTGTTGGACTCTGAAAAGTTTTTAAAATTTAATCCTTGTTAATTATTGGATTTCTACTTAATTGCTATTTCTGTAGCTAATTTTTGCTTTGTATTCATTTCCGTATCATCGGCAATTAATATTTACAGAAAGTTTGCTTAAATATCTTAGATAACACATGAGACATAACAGAGTAAAGCCCTTCTCTGCAAAGACATGAAGCAGATTTTTAAAAACTTATTTTCTACTATTTTTGTTTTATGTATTTTAATATCCTCCCTTTATGTAAATAAAGGGAATGTGGATTTAAACGCTGTGACCTTTGGTTTCACACAGTTAAATCTTAACCTTTCCTAAGTGGCTCCTTCCACGTATGCTTGGAAGTGTTTCCAATTTCAGTGCTATTTCTTTCATCTTGGAAAAACCCCAAAGATTCTTATCATTATTTCTTCTTTGTTTTTCATTCCCGGTTATGAATTCCACATCACCACTTCCCTATTCATTACATTCTTGCATCTCACTGGGTTAATAAATTCTTTTGACACCTACTGCCCCTTCCTTCCCTTGCTATCCCTCCTCCAAGAACGGTGCCCATCAATATTGCATGCCAGGGGAGTGCAGGTCTGACAGCGCCCCAGCCCAGCAGGCAGTGGTCTCCCTTCTGTTCCAGCTCAGTGATGAGAAGAACCCCTCCTCCTCCACCTCCTCAAGCACCGGCTGCTAACAGCAGACTGAGAGACAGCTGTTTCCAATCCCAGCTCTACTGCAAGGACCACTTGAAATGGATTTCACTCTAGTCTCCTTCCTTAAAAGTTTAATGTGCATTCTCAAGGTATACTTGTAACTAAATGTAAGAATAGTGCTCAGGAAAATGCAGCCATGACTTTTTTTTTTTTTTTGCCCAGTAAGAAAAGTAGAATTAAATAAGAATGTGGTTACTGCTTAGGGAAGATTATCAACTATGGCACAGTGAAAGCAAGATGTCACTCACGTCCTAAGAAAATGAATTTCAGACTGGAACAAAGGAGGACAGAGTGGGTTCAGGGGAAATGAAAACTAAAGGGGACAGTAATGAGTTCTCAAGCTGCCACCCACCTTGTAATTCCAAATATAAATTTCCAGGTACTTTGATAACTTTAGATTTAATCAAACTTTATTGTTATTCAGTGAGAATGGAGATGATATTAAAAGGCTAAAAAGAGAGATAACTTTTAACTATTTTTTTTCTAAGTAGGAGGAAAGGAAAGCCATAGGTTGAGGGATTCTAGTGAAATTTTAAAATCGGAAGCACAGATAGCCAAGTTTTATTAAGGGGAAATATGTTAAGTTTTAACTGAGTTCTTAGACCTGATGATAGTAATCACTAAGAACTTAGGAATTTCTAAAATTTGACCTCAATTGTGACCTATCAAGGTGGCTGCCACGGTTTTGTAGATGCTGATAAATGACACAAGACTCCTGAGACAGACCAAGTGCTCACAGCAATAACACTATCCAAAGTGTTACCATTTTTGTGCCAGTTTCCCAGGCCTCAGTTCTGAAAGGGTGATGTAAAGACAGACGACATCTATACATTCAGTGGTTCCATTCCAGGAATAAACCATTGTGTTTAGGGAGCCTGAGTGTTTTATAATGGGAAGTGGACATGTCTATTATTTGCTGCAGAGGGTAAGCACTGCTATATAGTTGTCTTGAAAAGACAACTGGGACCATGCAGAAACATGAGAGATCCAGGGAGAGTAGTCTTCCAACAGCATTAAAAAGAAACTGTCATTCATGGAGTGTTAAGTGAGGGCAGGCCACAGATAAAAGCTAACTTCTAGGTTACATAGTATTGAATATATTAATCATAGATAAAGACTAGAGGAAAATCCAGTTCAAGTGGCTGATGTAATTTGTAAAGAAATTTGATATGACCATTGTAATATCCATGTGAATGAAATAGATATGAACTGGGCAGTGTACATTTTTAATGGGTTTATATTTGACTGAACTAAGTAACTCAAAGTATTGATGTCAGACTAGAGAGAAGTTTCAAGTAGTGTCCTTGAAAAGGTCTCTGTCTTTACCCTGTTCTTATATTACAATGTTATCAATGACTGGAATGAGAACATAAATGGCAGTTACATCAAATTTATGGAAGATAAAAGACTAGAAGAGGTAGCCAATATATGGAGGAAAAACCTAGCATTAAGAAATAGATGACCTGAAAAATTTCCTAAAACAATTAAAGTAAAATTAGATGGCTAAATATAAATTTCTCTGTATAGGTTCAAAAGCCATTGCTATAACCACAGACAGCCTAAGAGCCTTTCATGTTAAGAGTACCCAGAGTGGTTAGCTTTAACAAATTACTTAACCTTCTTAGGGCGTCATTGCCTCCTTTTATAAAGGACATGCTTAACCATATTATCTCTCTCTTCCCATCTAACTCAAGTCTGCTAAATAATATTTATAAATAATTGATTGAGAATAATCTAAAGCAACAATTTTGTGAGGCATTGATATAACTATATGGTGACGGTAGTTTAGTCTCCAAGTCATGTCTGACTCTTGCGACCCCATAGACTGTAGCCCTGCAGGCTCCACTGTCATTCCACAACAGAGAAAGCAGTAGTCTGCTATACTGTATATTTAAGTACAGTCAGCTCTCTATCCATGAGTTCTGTATCTACCAATTCAGCCAACTTTGGATCAATAATATTTGGGGGAAAAAAAAAACATTTTTTCCAGGAAGTTCCAAAAAGCAAAACTTGAATTTTCAGTACACTGGCAACTATTTGCATAGCATTTACATTGTATTAGGTATGATAAATAATCTAGAGATGACTTAAGGTATGTGAGAGGGTGTGCATGGATTATATATCATTTTATGTAATTGTTGTATAATTTTGGTTATAAATGGTTAAAGAAATTTTGTAGTAGTTATATAATTTTTATATAACAGTTTTATGCCATTTAATATAATACTGTGCCTTTTATATAAGGAACTTGAACATTCAGGGATTTTGGTGTCTGCAGGGGAGTCCTTGGAACCACTCTTGCGTGGACACTAAGGGGAGATGGTCTTACATTGATTTCACGAAGCCTCACTCTAGTGAAGACAGTGAAACTCATGGACATCTCTCTGAAAAGAAAGATGGAATTATGGAGAAAGATCTAGAAACCATACTTTTCTAGCTGAAGTTGAAAAAATTGAGGAAGTTTGGTCTGGAAGAAGATTTTTAGAGATATAAAAATCTCTAAATGTTTGAGAGGCTCTTTAATGTCAAAGTGGAGAGAAAGCAGGTCGAGGATGTGTGGAGAGATGTGTCAGGAAGGCACACTGTATTCACTCCAAGTAAGAATTTTTTGTAAATTTGAGTTGAGAATAGGTGAGGTGACCCCTCACTACCAACCAAACGTCAGCATGTTGTTAGAGAAGCTCTGTGCTTGTTGACCCTGAGGGTCCTTACTCCTCTAAAATTCTGTGAGCCCATGATTTCTTAAGTCAGGCTATTCTGACAGCATAGTTTTGAGTGTCGTTTTTGCAAAGGCATTGGTTTTAGTCCCAGCATGAGTCCTTGTTAGTTGTGAGGCTTGGGGAGTCCACTTAACACCTTGAAGCTCCGTCCTCACATAGCAACTGACAGCTTGAGTTAATTTATTCATTACCTGTTAATTACAGTCTTAATAGGGAAAGAATAAGGCAATTTAAAAAGATAAAAGAAACATAAAATTACAATAAAGAATTTGGATCTCTGAAGTTCATTCCAACCAAATTCTCAGAGTATGAATTATTATTCTCCAGTGGCTCAGTTGTGTCCATCTCTTTGCAATCCCATGGTCTGTAGCCTGCGAGGCTTCTCTGTCCATGGGATTATCCAGGAAAGAATACTGTAATGGGTTGCCATTTTCTTCTCCAGGGGATCTTCCTGACCCAGGGATCAAACCTGGGTCTTCTGCATCGTAGGCAGATTCTGTACCACTGAGCCACCACGTATGAAGTATACATGTAGCGAAATATCCATTTAAACTGCTATAGAAATACAGTTCTCTGTTCTTCCTTGGTCATATTTGTAAAAATGAATCTGGTATACTAGCTTGAATTATTTCTGAAAGTCATTTGGAAGAAGTTTAGCTCTAGGGTATCCTTATTCTAAAGTGATTTTTTTGAAGTGTTTTTCAAGTTAGGTCATAAAAACACAAAAGTATCTAAAACTCGATGAAACCACTGGCAAGTATTATCAGAAAAAAATGCTTATGTAACTTCATAAGGACTCTGTTCCATCTCATTCCATCCTGAAAGTATCTGTACATGAATTTAGAGGAAATTACCAAAGGCAGACCTGTGTCTGAAGGAAAGGATCAAAGAGATGCAGGCAGATTCACTATTATCAGAAAGACCTCAAGTCTTACAAGATCAAAGTCTTGGTATGAAATGCATGTCTTCATACTTAATTCTGCCTCAACCCACCATCCACCCTCCAAAAGTAAAACCTCCAAGAGGAAACTATTTGTGCAACTTTAGATCTAAAATCTCAGTGAGTGCATAGTACCTAAATACTAGAGAACTGTCACCATGTGATCTCTGCTCCGCTCCTAGGCCGCCCATGGAGGACTCTCAGACTCTCTTGACCCCTGTGGTGAGCTGTGGGCCTCCAGGAGCCCTGCTGACCCGCCCCGTCATCCTCACTATGCATCACTGTGCAGATCCCAGCACCGAGGACTGGAAGATACAGCTCAAGAACCAGGCAGCACAGGGACAGTGGGAGGTGAGCCTCTGTGGGGATAAAGGTGTAGTTTTGCGGATAAGCACAGGCAATCATGGGAAGGCTTTTATTTTTAAAGCAAAACGTGGGTGGAATTTTAGCTTATACTCAAAATGAGAGAGAGAGAGAGGAAGGAAAAGGGAGAGGGAAGGGGAGATGGGGAGACACAGTCAGACACTGGCTCCTGAGTGCTTTATCTACTGACTGGTAAGCAGAAAGAAAATGATGGCCAGTCATTAGCTAACTCATAGGGAAAGTGCATTTAAGAGTCTTATGTAAGTCCCTTTTGAATATACACACTATCTTGGGAAGGAATATATATATACACATAGTATATATATAGATATGAAACTGAAAGTGTTAATCACTCAGTTGTGTCTGACTGTTTGTGATCCCAGAGACTGTAGCTGACCAGACCCCTCTGTCCATGGAATTGTCGAGAATACTGGAGTGGGTAGCCATTCACTTCTCCAGGAGATCTTCCAAACCCAGGGATCGAACCTAGGTCTGCCACGTTGTAGGCAGATTCTTTACCATCTGAGTCACCAGGGAAGCCTGTGTGTGTGTGTGTGTGTGTGTGTGTGTGTGTGTGTGTGTGTGTGTGTGTGTGTGTGTGTGTGTGTGTGTGTGTGTGTGTCTGTCTGTCTGTCTGTCTGTCTGTCTGTCTGTCTGTGTCTGTGTGTTTTAATTTTCAGGTAGAGAAACATTGCACCTGGGTCAGAAAATGTTAGGACTTACTTGCCAACAAGTCCTGGAAATAGGTCTGAATTTAACCTAGGAAAGCAGGAAGTGTGTATCCTAAGCTCCAATACAATGAAGACTATGTTTAACACCTTGGCTGTCTGTAACTGTGGCCATTGGAACTTCTTAAGAGCAGCGCCTTAAACAGATCCTGCTCTTTCCATCAGAACCCTGCAGTTAAACCTGAAATTAAATGCAAAAGAATCTGTTATATTTACTATGAAGATTTTATACCTAATACCTTAAACAAAAGTGATTTGTGTAGTCTTTACAAGAGAATTATCCAATATACATGTTGTATGTGGGCTTCTCTGGTGGCTAAGATGGTAAAGAATCCACCTGCAATGCGGAAGGTCTTGGCTCGATCCCTGGGTTGGGAAGATCCTCTGGAGGAGGGTATGGCAACCCACTCCAGTATTCTTGCCATGGGAGAATCCCCTTGGACAGAGGAGCCTGGTGGGCTACAGTCCATAAGGTTGCAAAGAGTCGGACATGGCTGAGCAACTAAGCACAGGACACAACACGTGTTGTATGTATTTTGTGATTATATACAGTACTTTTCTTTTGGGAAAGAAAACTATAGGAAAAAAAATAACATTAAGACTCAACTCCTAATATTTTAGGAAAAAATAATAGCAGAGATAGAAGCATAGCAGGCCATCCCTGGGATTATCTGGAATGTCCTCTCTATGGACATACTCTCTTCTTGGTCATGAGAGCATCACTGCTTGCAAGAGGACCTGGATTAAAGTCTAGGGCTATACTTAATGTTAAGACAGGACTTGACCAGGTCTAACTTCATTTCCATTTAAGTTTAAATGATTTATCTCAGAAACATACCAAAGTCTTAATCTCAAGGGATCCTACTTTGTTGGCATGATTCTCCACCTATTACCATAATACCAGGGATTTGAGTAATAATAGCAATCGGAGAAGGCAATGGCAAGCCACTCCAGTACTCTTGCCTAGACAATCCCATGGATGGAGGAGGCTGGTAGGCTGCAGTCCGTGGGGTCGCTAAGGGTCGGACACGACTGAGCGACTTCACTTTCACTTTTCACTTTCACACATTGGAGAAGGAAATGGCAACCCACTCCAGTGTTCTTGCCTGGAGAATCCCAGGGAAGGGGGAGCCTGGTGGGCTTCCGTCTATGGGGTCGCACAGAGTCAGACACGACTGAAGTGACTTAGCAGCAGCAGCAGCAGTAACAATAATAAGAGGAAAATAAAGAGTTATGAAGAGTAGAAGAGGGAAATCCTTATGAAAACACTGTGATTATATTTTTGACGGGAACAGGGAGCATCTTCATCCTCTGCCATTTCTTCTAGGAAGCTTTCTGTAACATGCCATCAGGCATGACACTCAAGGCTTGTCCTTGCCCTGCTGGAGAAAGCAGCTTCTTTCCAGGTGTCCTTTTGGAGCTGAAATAAGCCTAGAAGTGCTGAGTACCTTTCTCTCCTTTTTAGTTCAGTTAGAGTTTCATCTTTAGGTATGGGTTCAGCTGAAGAAATGATTTCATGAATGCTATTAAAACACAAGCCATGGTGTAGCTCAGATGGTGTTTCAAGACCTAACTAATAAATAGCCATCTAAGGTGGCAACTTTCAAAGCTGTGACAAGCTCTGGGGACTCAATTTATGATGAAACGTTTGTTCATGTTTTTAACAAATAACCGTTTGCTCACCATGAGCCAGGCCCACATAGATACGGTAGGAAGCAAAGTAACCTGGTTGCTGCCTCTGCAGAGATTAAGTAGCCTAATGCAGAAGCTGAGTTGTGCCCTCACATAGTTTCATTTCTCCCACATGAAATTCTCTTTTAAATTTGAATGAATTAAAAGTTGGACGATTTCAAAAAACAAAATCTGAACTTCCAACTTCTCTTGAAAAATTAAAGGCTGCATCCTCCCTAACCCTGAACTCCTGCTGTACCTGGTACTTTTACTGTACTTTTACTGTAAGCATCTTTGACATAGACATCTTTATTTCCACAAGCATTTTTGCCACATGACTAATTGGCCATAAGACAATTTTGGTGTAAAAGATAAAATAACCGGTGGACAGTTTGGTGTGACAGTTTGGTCATCTCTTTGGTCAACCTCAAACCAAAGTTGACAGCTTGGTTTCATCTCTCCACTGGCACGTACTCACATTTTTATATTCCATAAATCTGAAAGAGGCCAAGGGCTGAAAAGGCACAGAGTTGAGCCCACTTTGCTCATAGAACTTTGCAACATCTGTCATGGGACAGGTGAGAATGTAAACCAAGAACAAGTAACGGTGTAGAGACGTTTACAACATAATATAAAACTCAGTTATAAATATGCATCCTAGTATTTGGAAACACACTTCTCTTAATTAGGAAGAAATTTTTGCAAAAGAAAAGCGAAATGCCAAATAAGGGGATGCATGGACAAGCAAAAATATGTCTAATACTAGGAATGAAGGATGTTGAAGACAAGGGCATATGTATAACCTTCAAAATAAAAACAGGTTATTTGTACAGCATTGTCATGAATCCCCACACATTTCAAATGTTTTAAAATAGTTTTTATTTCAAAATAAAGTCTTTTTGTTATTCATGTTTTCATGTTTTATTATTTTTGTTAACGTCTCTTTTATTTTTTACTATTTCACCTTTTATGGCAAAATGGCTTTACCACCCAGTAATTACCAGGCAAAAATGCCTACAGCAAAAATGCTTACAGTTAAAGTACTGAGAGCCCATTCCTGCATGGCTGCGGTGACTGAAGGCAAGTGGACACTGAGGTTTGTGCTCTGCTTCACCGCAGTCTCTGCCATTCCCTATTATCTTCTTCCCTGTTTGCTTCACACAGCCCTGTTACCTTTCTACCATGGAACTGTGATCCTTGTTTTATGGATTCTGTGCTTGGTCTTTCAGATGATTTCTGTGGCCGGAGTCATTTGGTTAAATCAAAACTGAGTTAATATAGTTATCAGTTCCACTTGTTTTTATTTCTTGCTAAATATTAAAAATCTGAAAGATTAGACTGCTTAAAGACTTACATGAAAAATAACATGTGTCAAATGCATAGAGTTTGCCATACTATGCTTTTAGCAAAGTCCACGAACCCAGATTATGAGGTAAAGCATTGTGTCACGTTGGAAAAGTAATTGATAGGTGAGTTTGGGAGAAGTAAATGAGTGGTATTGCATAATTCTATAATTTTCCTAATTATTTTTTAAAAATTGTTTTCCAACCCCTAGATTTTTAGGGGAAAAACTACCGTGCTAAAATCACATCAAACTAAAAGAGTACTTTTGGATTAAATTAGCAATTTAGAGATTAAAGCAAATGGTCAGAAACAGATAATCAACTCAAATATACTGAAGTTCAAAGGATAGCATAAATTTCTTTTGGAATTTTAGGTAGACCCCAGAATGTAGATTATTGAAAGATCAAAAAAGGCTAAATGAACATCTTCTAAATAAAGTATGTTATCAGGCAAACAGAGTAGGGGAGAGAATGATGAAGAATGGAAATAAAAGTATAATAAAATCAGAGAAAGAAAAAAGAGCGGGAAAAGGAATAATCAAAACTCAGGTGTAAAGGCCCTGCTCTCTGCACCTCCATTGGCCACCATCGTGGCCATCAGAGGCTCAGCCACTGCCCCTTCCTTCTTGTCCCACAGGACGTGGTGGTGGTTGGCGAGGAAAACTTCACCACCCCTTGCTACATTCAGCTGGACGCGGAGGCCTGCCACCTCCTCTCCGAGAACCTGGGCACCTACGCCCTGGTCGGGCAGTCGACCACCAAAGCAGCCGCAAAGCGCCTGAAACTGGCCATCTTTGGGCCACTCTGCTGCTCCTCGCTGGAGTACAGCCTCCGAGTGTACTGCCTGGATGACACTCAGGATGCCCTGAAGGTACGTGGCTCCAGCCTGGTCCGCGCACCTCGCACCTAGAGATGGGGGGTGTGTGTGCGTGCACCAAGTGCATGAACACAAGTGTTTGGCCCCCAAAGATGCGGTTACAAGAACAAATTAGACGTTTCTCTGAGGCCCTGCTGTTAAATATGCCGTTTCCATTCTGCCGATGCCTCCCAAGGGCCACTTTTGTTTACCTTCCTTGATTTCTTTTAATGAAAAATTTAGAAGTGGAAGAATTTGGCAATGAGACGCGTGGATGGTAAATGACCTGCTTCCACGTTGATCTCAGCTGTGTTCCTCCTATAAAAGGAGCTGGCATAACTGCTCGCACTCTATGTTCCTCTTGTGTGCTACTTCATTATATGCTTTCCCGTTCTTTTTATGAGGACTGTGTGGAAGAGGGTAAGCATTTGACAACAGGCTTCTGCTTTATAGAATAAATGGGCTTAATTCCTGGTGCTATTACTGCCATTCATTTTCTCCCATTTGAAGCTTTAAAGGATATTGTGAGTGCCTCCGAAGACATTATGATCTAGGAGAGAGAAAAGAAGTATGCCAAGGACTTGGAGGCAAGCCAGAGTGTGGTGCATGCCATAGGTGAATGCAGAGTTTTATGGGAATTCAGGAAAAGGAAGGCCATCATATTATTTTGAGGAAATCTGAAAAGGAGCTAACATTTGAGATTGGCCCTAAAGGAAGCTAGGATTTGACCATCAATAATGGGGAAAAAACACAAGATTCTGGGTGAAGGGAACAGCATGAAGAAACAGAGGGAACAGTAAATACAGACTCTACACAGCATCTCATTTCCAGAAAGCCTAGATTGATAGATAGGCGTCTTATTCGGAGGGACCTTGAGGATCAGAGAGAGGCGTGGAGATTCCGTTTCTTGAGTTAATGAAGAATCACTGGAGAGATGTAAATAGAAGATAGGCATGACTGTAAATGTATATTAGGAATATTAGTCTGACGTCAGTGGGAAGATAGAGTCAAGTTAAGAAAAGTGTGATAGAGCTGGGGTGAAGACAGAGGAGTGAGAAGAAGGGAAACAGGTAGGAAAGGTCCCAATAAGTGACTCTTGCAGTCCCTGGTGAGTAGGAACCCTGAACGGGTGCAGCAGAAGGTCAGGTCTGCCTCTAAGTATTAGTAGCAGAGTCGGGGCTGGGTAGCTCTGGAGTCATGATATGGTCACTTTGGAGCACAGATTAGACACAGGACCAAGATGCCCAGTGAACAGTTAGAAATATAGGTGTGACTCTCCCAGCCAAGAGCAGATCCTGAGAGTCTGAGGAACCAACCAAACAGCATTGATGAGAGCAGATCCTGAGAGTCCGAGGAACCAACCATACAGCATTGATGTTTATCATCCATGATGATTGGGAAGAATATCAAGGGAGAGTAGAGGGAGAAAATAAAGATAAGAAACATTACTGAGAATTTCCGATGTGCTGCGCAAGATTCTAAGTATCTTTTCTTATGGCTTTTTATTTATTTGGCTACGCCAGGTCCTAGTTGCAGCATGCAGTCTTTAGTTGCAGCATGTGAACCCTTAGTTGTGGCATGTGGCATCTAGTTCCCTGACCAGGGATGGAACCAGGGCCCCTGCATTGGGAGCGCAGAGCCTTAGCCAGTGGACCACCAGGGAAGTCCCTGCGTATCTTTTATTAACCCACTGAATCTTCACAACCTGTGGGACCCCACTGTCCCTATTTTACGGCTGTGCACTCCAAGGCATAGAAAGGTTAAGTAAGTTGCTCTCGGTCGCACAGCTATCAGGTGGAAATAGCAGGCTTCATGCCCAGGCAGCTGGTGGCCATCTGGACTCTCTGCTCCTCAGGTGGGCTGCTCAGAGAGCCACACCCCAGGGCACAGGGACGGGGAGCCCTGCCATTGCACGGGAGACGCGGGGCAGCCAACAGAGGGGCTCCAAGAGGAGGAACATGCAGAGGAGGGAGTGGAGGGGTGGGACAAAGATGCGACTAGGAAGCCCAGGGGAGAGAGACTTTTTCTGAAATTCAGGGTATTTCCTTCTGGAACTTCCATCCAGAGAGTACATCCGGGTCACGAAAACTGAGTGTTGCAGGTTGTATCCATGAGATGAACCATAGTTGGTCCCTGGAGATGTCTTTGATGGTTTGGCCTGTAGGAGTTCCTGATGTTAAATAATGTGAACACACAGCTCTTGTGTAAAGCTTGAGGTTATTTCTTTTATATTCTTTGTAAATGTGATACTTCCAAGGCGCAGTCAGGATAGAAATCATCCTACGCATAAATCCTTCTTCGGAAAAACTGTGTCTGTAGGCAATCCACTGGGTCTGATTAAGGCAACTTTTTTTAGTAACTCAAAGAAAAATCATTGCAAAAAGCATCCATAGAAGATCTACATCGTATCTGAAATATCTGATACACACATTTTATTTTCATACAAGTAATTTTCATACTCAGGCACCCTTGACCTTTCTTCTCGACAGACATACACAAATCCTTGCCAAAAAAAAAAAATGTAGATCTCATAAAAGAATTTTTATTATGATAATTAGTGAGAAGAGATGCAAATGGTCCACACTGAGAGAGACTGACAAACAGGTTTAAGAAGTAAAAACAACCCAAGGGCAGTTTATATTATGGTCAGTGCTTTCCAAATAGACGTTTATAAATTCTCAGCATCAGGGTATCCAGCACTTAGCCTGAAAGAAACATAAATAATGAATAAGGCTTTCTTGCACCTCATGGCCTTTAAACAATGCAGAAATGCCAAAACCCTAGTTATGGGTAAGCCAGCACACCGAGGAGAGTGTTAGCTCAGTCCCGCCAAAATTGCCGTATGCCCACGCTCGAAGTGGGACCTTGGGGCCAATTAACTCAGAAAGGCCCTTCATTACCAAAATGCTGCCTTCTTGGCACCTTGCCCGCCCGTGTTGCCCCCCAGCCTCCCTCCCGGCTCCCTGATCCTCTCATCGCTGTTATCTGTAAATACTGTCTTTCGTGTCACCCCTCCAAATACCTCCTCCTCGAGATCCACCCCACTCCTCACCCGTGTTCATCCCAAATCCTAAGTAGTATTTCTCTATCCAGCACACATAGGAGTCAGTTGGGAGGCTTTTCAAAAAAGGACTTGTTTCCGGGTTCCAGCCCGAAGGTTCTGATCTGATCCGTGTAGATACTGGGTTTGGTTTTTGTTTGACCACTGCCTGTGGTGTTATACTGTGTGACTGAGGTTATAAACCACTGTACTAAACAATTTCCGAGGTCTTTCTGGCACCTTAATTCTACGGAGGGCAAGCTTTCCTATATCCTCAAATTAATTTCTCACCCATACCTTCACCTGCTCACATTACCCGTAACTGGATCTCCCAAGTAATATGTGTCTCCCGCGGTCTCTACGGTAAGGACCACACCCCTCACTAAGCAAGAGGCCACGAGGAAGAGTTTCAGCACTTCTCAGACGATTTCTGGGGCGCTGATCTACTGCTGGGCTGGCTTTTCTGTTTGTGATTCTTTATTCTGTTACTCCGTGACGCATTACCCCAGTCAGTTCCTCAGTACGAATTTCGATCCTAGCAGTGCCTGCCTCAGCCGCGTTCCACTCCTTTTATTCCCTCATCCTCTTAAATTCAGAGTCACCTCATAGTCACAGTTCCTTTGCCCAACTGTATCCTACGAACATCCCATCATTCTTCACTACCTCCCCTCCAGTGTGGGTGTTCTTCCTCCACAGTAGGAACTGCAGTCTCCGCCAGCCAAGATCTCCACCAGTGGAAGCATCTGACCTTGCGTCTCTCTTCCACAAGGTGCACGTAAGCTGCTCTCTGTTTTGAAGAAACAGAGACCTGCCTCAACCTTCCCTGGTCTCCTGCTCCCCAAACATTCATCTGCTCTTCCCCACATCTCCACGGATCTCACCTCCACTCAGAAATCATTTGCCATCTAAAGCTGCTGCAGGTTTTTCTAATTTCCATGGCTACAGATGACCTCCACTGAACAAGCCTTCCAGTTCTGCTTCCAGGCTATTGAGTTTCTCTAAAAAAAATTATAAATTTCTGATCGAGTATATTATACCCTCAAGACATCTGCCCTAAGCTATAGCTCTCCTGCTTCTGCGCAGTCCTCTTCTGCTTCTCTCCTTGACTCCAGAGATTACACACATTTCTTCCAAGCCTCTGCCGTCTTCCCAAATTCCTGATAGTACCACGCTCCTTCATGGTTGCCGTGACCTAACGCCTGTGGCCAAGGGACACTCCCTCAGCTACTGTTCTTTACTTTTCAGACCTTTTCTTTCAACCTCTTCTCACCTAGTTTGAGCTGTGATGGAAACGAACTCTACTTTCTTATTGTGGCTTTAATCCAACTTCTCCACCACCTATGTCTCCAGCTTAGCAAGCGATGCCTGGAAGTGGGTCTCCCCAGACTTGGTATTTTCTTAGAGTTACTGCTGTGGACTGGGAAGTCTTTCTGAATTGCAGAAATCCTCACAGAGGGTTGGACAAGGAGCTGAGAGGGGAAGCCCAATGCAGCACTCATTCTTGGGGGTCGGAACTACACAGTTTGGAGAGCTGTTAGAGAAAGACCAGCCCAGTGTTTGGATCTGAACATGCTGGGAATATTAATTCTTTTTGTCACATTGTCCATGTGGATGGGGAAGAAGGAAAAGGAAACACCACGTCAGTCTGTCTTCCTAGCCCTGATGCATTCTTTCATCTTCCCACCCACCTCTTTGAATTGGCAGCTTTTATGACAATTTCCCTGAGTTTTGTTAAAACCTGGAAGCAAAACTGGTCACCTCAAACTTAAAAGCTGTACTTCGCAACATGGAAACATTAATATTGGATTAGAATGCTGGCAGTGACTGTTGGAGTAAAAGTCAAGGCTGCTGGGAGGTGGTAGAATTCTTTTATGTACCCTTCAGATGGTGTTTTTTTGTTTTTGCCCCATTCGTGTGCTGGAAGGACAAGTGGGAGCAGTGTGGGAGCTGAGTTAATGTAAAGATATGAAGGTGCTAAGAATTGTGAGGATAGTTTAGAACCAGTTCTGTTCTCAAATAGAGAGGTCACATCTATTGAAAAGATTGAGTTGGGTATGTCACAGCTTTTCTCTTTGACTTCTCTTCAGGTGATTAAAACAATACTGGTATTTGCCTTTCATTTTTGCAAAGGCTTAAATCCTAATATAAATAGACCAGAAGTTAATAGAGAGCAAGGTTATATCGGGGTAAGTTTAAAAACACTACAGGGAGGAACATTCATCAGTGTCAATGTTAGTCATTGCTGTCCCGCTGTCCTAGGAGTGCAGTTCCGACTGTCCTTTCCTAATAAAGAGGTTTACACAAAACTCTGAACCTAAAAGGGGAGTTATTTGCATATAATATGGGCAGTCTCATGTATCATACATTCAATCATGTAAATTGAATTTATGACAAATGCATATGCGATATGATCCAAATGATGTGTGCTATGCTTTACGTAGTCATTTGTCATGGAAGAGCGTTGTCTTTGTATTACTTCAGTAATCACATACCCTAATCCAGGCTGTAACACAGTAACTCTGGGAAAGATCATATTATGTGAAAAGAAAGAGAAAGACGAAAGAAACACTGAAAATGAAACCCGGAACGCTAGCTGATAATTGTGTGACCCCCAGTTTCTCCGGTGCAGTCACAAGATAGTCAAAGGTGGCCGTTAAGATTGTATTTCATCCTGCCACGTGGTGCTTCTGCCCTGATGCTCTGATGTCCCCTCCATGGCCAGATGTGACCCTGCTGAACCCAGAACACCTCATCCCTGCCTCTTCTGGGCCAACGAAGGCTGGCCCTCCATTGGGTTGGCCCCATTAGCCACATCTTTTCATTCACTTCCCTCAAACCACCTCAAAACTAGTGTGTCCTACATTTCATATTTTTAGGACCATGGTCTCTGAAATTAATATATCTGGACATGTTGTTGTTCCGGTGCTAAGCTGTGTCTGACTCTTCCCAGCCCCAAGGACTGCCACACGCCAGACTTCCCTGTCCTTCACTCTCTCCTGGAGTTTGCTCTAACTCAGGTCCATCGAGTCACTGATGCCATCCATCCACCTCTTCCTGTTTTCCTTCTCCTCTTGCCCTCAGTCTTTCCCACTGTCAGGATCTTTTCCAGTGAGTTGGCTCTTCACATCAGGTGGCCAAAGTATTGAAGCTTCAGCATTAGTCCTTCTGGTGAATATTTAGGACTAATTTCCTTTAGGATCGACTGGTTTGATCTCCTTGCTGTCCAAGGGGCTCTTGCGTCTTCTCCAGCACCACAACGCAAAAGCATCAGTTCTTCAGTGCTCAGTCTTCATTATGGTCCAACTCTTACACCCCTACACGATTACTGGAAAATCCATAGCTTTAACTATATGGACCTTAGTCAGCAAAGTGATGTCCCTTCCTTTTAATACGTGGTCCAGGTTTGTCATGGCTTTTCTTCCAAGGAGCAAGCATCTTTTAATTTCGTGGCTACAGTCACCATTCACATTGATTTTGGAGCCTAAGAAATTAAAATTTGCCACTGTATCCCCTTTACCCCCATCTATTTGCCATGAAGTGATGGGACTGGATGCTATGATCTTAGTTTTCTGAATGTTGAGTTTAAAGCCAGCTTTTTCACTCTTCTCTTTCACCCTCATCAAGAGGCTCTTTAGCTTCAATTCACTTTCTGCCATTAGAGTGGTATCATCTGCATATCTGAGGTTCTTGATGTTCTTCCTGGGAACCTTGATTTCAGCTGGTGATTAATCCAGCCCATCATTTCACATGATGTACTCTGCATAGAAGTTAAATAAGCAGGGTGACAATATACAGCCTGATATACTCCTTTCCTGATTTTGAATCAGTCTGTTCTTCCATGTCCTTTTCTAACTATTGCTTCTTGGCCTGCATATAACTTTCTCAAGAGACAGGTAAAGTAGTCTGATATTCTCATCTCTTTAAGAATTTTCCAGTTTGTTGTAATCCACACAAAGGCTTTAACATAGTAAATGAAGCAGAAGTAGATGTTTTTCTGGAATTCTCTTGCTTTTTCTGTGATCCTACAGATGTTGGCAATTTGATCTCTGGTTCCTCTGCCTTTTCTAAATCCTACTTACACATTTGGAAGCTCTTGGTTCATATACCATTGAAGCCTAGCTTAAGGTATATTGAGTATTTCCTTGCTAGCCAGAGAAATGAGTACAATTGTATGGCAGTTTGAACATTCTTTGGCATTGCCTTTCTTTGGGATTGGAATGAAAACTGATCTTATCCAGCTCTGTGACCACTGCTGAGTTTTCCAAACTTGCTGGCATATTGAGTGCAGCACTTTAACAGCATTATCTTTTAGAATTTGAAAAAGCTCAGCTGGAAATTCCATCACCTCCACTAGCTTTGTTCATAGTAATGCTTCCTAAGTTCCACTTGACTTCACACTGCAGCATATCTGGCTCTAGGTGAGTGAACACACCATTGTGGTTATCTGGGTCATTTTTATAGTTCTTCTGTGTATTCTTTTCACCTCTTCTAAATCTCTTTTTCTTCTGTTAGGTCCTTGCCATTTCTGTCCTTTATTGTGCCTATCTTTGCATGAAATGGCTTCCCTGGTGGCTCAGATGGTAAAGCGTCTGCCTGCAATGTGGGAGACCCAGGTTTGATCCCTGTGTCAGGAAGATCCTCTGGAGAAGGAAATGGCAACCCACTCCAGTACTCTTGCCTGGAAAATGCCACGGACAGAGGAGCCTGGTCGGCTACAGTCCATGGGGTTGCAAAGAGTCGGACATGACTGAGTGGCTTCACTTTCTTTCTTTTGCATAAAATGTTTCCTTGGACTCTCTCATTCTCTTGAAGAGATCTCTACTGTTTCCCATTTTGTTGTTTTCCTCTATTTCTTTGCATTGTTCACTTAAGAAGGCTTTCTTATCTCTCTGTGGTATTCTCTTAGGTATATCATTCATTCATTTAGGTATCAGTTCAGTTCAGTCGCTCAGTCGTGTCCGACTCTCCGCGACCCCATGAATCACAGCACGCCAGGCCTCCCAGTCCATCACCAACTCCCGGAGTTCACTCAAACTCATGTCCACAGAGTCGGTGATGGCATCCAGCCATCTCATTCTCTGTCGTCCCCTTCTCCTCCCGCCCCCAACCTTTCCCAGGATCAGAGCCTTTTCCAGTGAGTCAACTCGCCGCATGAGGTAGCCAAAGTATTGGAGCTTCAGCTTTAGCATCAGTCCTTCCAATGAACACCCAGGATTGATCTCCTTTAGAATAGACTGGTTGGATCTCCTTGCAGTCCAAGGGACTCTCAAGAGTCTTCTCCAACATCACAGTTCAAAAGCATCAATTCTTCGGTGATCAGCTTTCTTCACAGTCCAACTCTCACATCCATACATGACCATGGGAAAAACCATAGCCTTGACTAGATGGACCTTGGAAAAGTAATGTCTCTGCTTTTTAATATGCTATCTAGGCTCGTCATAACCTTCCTTCCAAGGAATAAGTGTCTTTTAATTTCCTGGCTGCAGTCAGCATCTGCAGTGATTTTGGAGCCCAAAAAAACAAAGTCTGACACTGTTTCCACTGCTTCTCCATCTATTTCCCATGAAGTGATGGGACCAGATGCCATGATCTTTGTCTTCTGAATGTTGAGCTTCAAGCCAACCTTTTCACTCTCCTCTTTCACTTTCATCAAGGGGCTTTTGAGTTCCTCTTCAGTTTCTGCCATAAGGGTAGTGTCATCTGCATATCTGAGGTTATTGATATTTCTCCCAGCAATCTTGATTCCAGTTTGTGCTTCTTCCAGCCCAGCGTTCCTCATGATGTACTCTGCATATAAGTTAAATAAGCAGGGTGACAATATACAGCCTTGACGTACTCCTTTTCCTATTTGGAACCAGTCTGTTGTTCCATGTACAGTTCTGACTGTTGCTTCCTGACCTGCATACAGGTTTCTCAAGAGGCAGATCAGGTGGTCTGGTATTCCCATCTCTTTCAGAATTTTCCACAGTTTATTGTGATCCACACAGTCAAAGGCTTTGACATAGTCAATGAAGCAGAAATAGGTGTTTTTCTGGAACTCTCTTGCTTTCTCCATGATCCAGCAGATGTTGGCAATTTGATCTCTGGTGCCTCTGCCTTTTCTAAAACCTGCTTGAGCATCTGGGGGTTCACGGTTCACATATTGCTGAAGCCTGGCTTGGAGAATTTTGAGCATGACTTTACTAGCGTGTGAGATGAGTGCAATTGTGCAGTAGTTTGAGCATTCTTTGGCATTGCCTTTCTTTGGAATTGGAATGAAGACTGACTTTTCCAGTCCTGTGGCCACTGCTGAGTTTTCCAAATTTGCTGGCATATTGAGTGCAGCACTTTCACAGCATCATCTTTCAAGATTTGAAATAGCTCAACTGGAATTCCATCACCTCCACTAGCTTTGTTCGTAATGATGCTTTCTAAGGCCCACTTGACTTCACATTCCAAGATGTCTGGCTCTAGGTCAATGATCACGTTATCGTGACTATCTTGGTCGTGAAGATCTTTTTTGTCCAGTTCTTCTGTGTATTCTTTCCACCTCTTAATATCTTCTGCTTCTGTTAGGTCCATACCATTTCTGTCCTTTATCGAGCCCATCTTTGCATGAAATGTTCCCTTGGAATCTCTAATTTTCTTGAAGAGATCTCTTGTTTTTCCTATTCTGTTGTTTTCCTCTATTTCTTTGCATTGATCACTGAGGAAGGCTTTATCTCTCCTTGCTATTCTTTGGAACTCTGCATTCAGATGCTTATATCTTTCCTTTTCTCCTTTGCTTTTCGCTTCTCTTCTTTTCACAGCTATCTGTAAGGCCTCCTCAGACAGCCATTTTGTTTTTTTGCATTTCTTTTCCATGGGGATGGTCTTGGTCCCTGTCTCCTGTACAATGTCCCGAACCTCCGTCCAGAGTTCATCAGGCACTCTATCTATCAGATCTAGACCCTTAAATCTATTTCTCACTTCCACTGTATAATCATAAGGGATTTGATTTAGGTCATATCTGAATGGTCTAGTGGTTTTCCCAGCTATCTTCAATTTCAGTCTGAATTTGGCAATAAGGAGTTCATGATCTGAGCCACAGTCAGCTCCTGGTCTTGTTTTTGCTAACTGTATAGAGCTTCTCCATCTTTGGCTGCAAAGAATATAATCAATCTGATTTTGGTGTTGACCATCTGGTGATGTCCATGTGTAGAGTCTTCTCTTGTGTTGTTGGAAGAGGGTGTTTGCTATGACCAGTGCGTTCTCTTGACAAAACTCTATTAGCCTTTGCCCTGCTTCATTCTGTGCTCCAAGGCCAAATTTGCCTGTTACTCCAAGTGTTTCTTGACTTCCTACTTTTGCATTCCAGCCCCCTATAATGAAAAGGACATCTTTTTTGGGTGTTAGTTCTAAAAGGTCTGTAGGTCTTCATAGAACCGTTCAACTTTAGCTTCTTCAGCGTGACTGGTTGGGGCATAGGCCTGGATTACTGTAATATTGAATGGTTTGCCTTGGAAACGAACAGAAATCATTCTGTCGTTTTTAAGATTGCATCCAAGTACTGCATTTCGGACTCTTTTGTTGACCATGATGGCTACTCCATTTCTTCTAAGGGATTCCTGCCCACAGTAGTAGATATAATGGTCATCTGAGTTAAATTCACCCATTCCAGTCCATTTTAGTTCACTGATTCCTAGAATGTCGACGTTCACTCTTGCCATCTCCTGTTTGACCACTTCCAATTTGCCTTGATTCATGGACCTAACATTCCAGGTTCCTATGCAATATTGCTCTTTACAGCACCGGACCTTGCTTCTATCACCGGTCACATCCACAACTGGGTATTGGTTTTGCTTTTGCTCGGTCCCTTTATTCCTTCTAGAGTTATTTCTCCACTGATCTCCAGTAGCATACTGGGCACCTACCGACCTGGGGAATTCCTCATTCATTATCCTACCATTTTGCCCTTTGATACTGTTCATGGGGTTCTCAAGGCAAGTATACTGAAGTGGTTTGCCATTCCCTTCTCCAGTGGACCACATTCGGTTGTGGTCCATGTGATCAAATCGACTAGTTTCCTGTGATTATGATTTCAGTGTGTCTGCCCTCTGATGCCCCCTCGCAATACCTACCGTCTTATTTGGGTTTCTCTTACCTTGGGCGTGGGATATCTCTTCACAGCTGCTCCAGGAAAGTGCAGCTGCTGCACCTTACCTTGGATGAGGGGTATCTCCTCAAGGCCGCCCCTCCTGACCTTGAACGTGGAGTAGCTCCTCTCGGCCCTCCTGCGCCCGCACAGCCACTGCCTATTGGACGTGGGGTAGCTCCTCTCAGCCGCCGGCCCTGGCCTCAGGCGTGGGGTAGCTCCTCACGGCTGCCCCTCTTTGTGTGGTCGGTTGAGCCTGGGCCAGCGTCTCTCACATCTGCACCGGGCGTTTAGGTATATCTTTCCCTTTTTCCTATGCCTTTTGCTTCTTTTCTTTTCTCAGCTATTAGTAAGGCCTCCTCATACAACTACTTTGCCTTCTTGCATTTCTTTTTCTTGGAGATGGTTTTTGTCACCACCTCTGTACAATCTTATGAACCTCCATCCATAGTTCTTCAGGCACTCTATCTACCAGATTTAATCCCTTGAATCTATTGGTCACCACTGTAAAATAAGGGAGCTGATTTTAGTCATACCTCAATGGTCTAGTGGTGTTCCCTACTTTCTTCAATATAAGCCTGTATTTTGCAATAAGAGGTTGATAATTTGAGCCATAGTCAGCTCCAGGTCTTATTTTTACTGACTGTATAGAGTTTCTCCATCTTTGGCAGCAAAACCATAATCATTCTGCTTTTAGTATTGACCATCTGGTGATGTCCATGTGTAGAGTCATCTCTTGTGTTGTTGGAAGAGGGTTTTGCTATGACCAGAACATTCTCTTAGCAAAATTTGTGAGCCTTTGCCCTGCTTCATTTTGTACTCCAAGGCCAAACTTACCTGTTACTCCAGGTATCTCTTGACTGCCTACTTTTGCATTCTAATCCTCTATTATGAAAAGGTCATCTTTTTAGGGTGTTAGTTCTAGAAGGTGATATATGTCTTCATAGAACCATTCAACTTCAGCTTCTTTGGCATTAGTGGTTGGGGCACAGACTTGGATTACTATGATGTTGAATGGTTTGCTGGGAAACAAACCAAGATCATTCTGTCATTTTTGAGATTGCATCCAAGTACTGCATTTTGGACTCTTGTTGACTATGAGGGCTACTCCACTTCTTCTAAGGGATTCTTGCCCACAGTAGTAGATATAACGGTCATCTGAATTAAATTTGCCCATTCTCGTCCATTTTAGTTCACTGATGCCTGACATGTTGATGTTCACTCTTGCCAACTCCTGCTTGACCACGTCCAATTTACCTTGATTCAGGGCCCTAACATTCCAGGTTTCTATGCAATTTTGTTTTTTTTATAGCATTGGACTTTACTTTCACCACCAGGCACATCAATTTTTTCTGGAGCTATTTCTCTGCTCTTCCCCAGTTGCATATTGGACACCTACCGACCTGAGGGGCTTATCTTCCAGTGTCATATCTTTTGCCTTTTCACACTGTTCATAGAGTTCTTGAGACAAGAATACTGAAGTGGTTTGCCATTCCCTCCTCCAGTGGACCGCGTTCTCTCAGACCTCTCTCTGCCTTAACCCATCCATCTTGGGTGGCCCTGCATGGCATGGCTTATAGCCTCATTGAGTTACACAAGGCTGTGATCCATGTGATCCTTTTGGTTAGCTTTCTGTGATTGTGGTTTTCATTCTGGAGGCTGTCGGATTGTAGTTCTTGCTTCTTTTGTCTGCTCTCTGATGCATGAGGATACGGGGCTTGTACAAGCTTCCTGATGGGAGGGACTGACTGTGGGGAAAACTGGGTCTTGCTCTGATGGGTAGGGCCATGCTTGGTAAATCTTTAATTTTCCAGTTCGTACATGTAATACATGCATTAGATAATGACAGCAGATGTGTTTTCTCTGCTTGGTGTGTGGAAGGAAGTGTAGGGTCAAAGGAAAGCTAAGTCAGGCTGACTGACTTGATTGGTCCCATCCCTCATCACCTGGTCACTGAATGTGATCTCTTTGGTATGTCACTTGGTCTGTATCAGGAATCCTTAAGGGATTCAAGGTGACCAAAGTTATTAAATTTGCTGGCACAAAGTAGTCACTCAATAATGTTAATTGTCCCTAGTTGGGCATTTAGATTATAATGGCATTTTGAATGGCTCAGAGAAGATATTAACTGTAACTATGATCTAATTGTGTGTAAGTCAGGTTTGGTAGCAGGGCCGCTGGTCAGCTACTTGGCGACCAGTTTCTTTTTGGTGTCTCCAAGTTACCCCATCTTTATTATCTTCTCATGACACTTGGCCCTGGCCCTATCATATATTTCTGAAATGACCTGAAAAGTTGAATTTATGTTTGGGAAAGGGAGAGAAAAGAGAGAAGAGGAAGTATAAGTTGTGGAAGATGGAATAATGGCTCCTCCAAGACATCTGCACACAAGGTTCAGAACCTGTGAAGACGTTACCTTACATGGCAAAGGAGACTTTACAAGTACTGTTATAAATACAGACTTAGAGATGGAGAGATTAGCCTAAATTATCAGGATGGGTCTGATCTAATTACTGAGTGGCTAAAAGTGGGGAACCTTTCCCAGCTATGGTCAAAGGGAGACATGACCATGGAAGAAGGAGCAGAGATATGCCATTGCTAGCTTTGAAGGAGAAGGAAGGGGACCATAAGCCAAAGAATGTGGGCAACTGTGGAATATGGAAAAGACAAAAAAGCGAATTCTTCCATAGAGCTTCCAGAAATGCAAGCAGCCTTACCACCACATTGATTTTAATGCAGTGGGACCTATCTCAGACTTCCAGCCCACAGAAATGTAAGGAAACAAGTTTGTGTTACTTAAGTCACTAGTGAAAGTGTTAGTTGCTCAGAGTCATTGTCAACTCTCTGTGACCCCATGGACTATAGCCCACCAGGCTCCTCTGTCCATGGAATTCTCCAGGCAAGAATACTAGACTAGGTAGCCATGCCCTCCTCCAGGGGATCTTCCCAACCTCAGGGATCAGACCCGGGTCTCCTAAATTGCAGGTGGACTCTTTACTGTCTGAGCCACCAGGGAAGCCCTTAAATACCAAGCTTACTGTAATTTCTTATTGCAGAAAACAAGAAACTACCTAGAAGTTAAAAGATAAATGTTCAAGGGTGAAAAGAAATACAAGATGGCTCCAGAAGTTCTAGAACAACCTAAAAAGTCCTATCCCTAATACATAGATATGTGAGACCAAGTTTTCCTTAGAAATATGCCCAGAGGTAGATAAGCAACATGGCCACTTCTCTGAGTGCTGCCCTGCGGCATTTTCTTTAAGGGTGTCACAATCCGGCCTGACTGGGCAGCTGGAAGCGGCAGCTCAGACCAGGCATCCGTGGCAACAGCAGCTGCGGGAGCAGCAGGCAGAGCCCAGAAATGAGGCGACTTGACGGGAAGTGTGTGCATGTGGTCACCCGGGTCCAACCTTGTTATTATTAGGGACGAAGCATGGCAGACAGACGCGGGGGGAGCACAGAGCTCCCCAGCGTGCGCACAGACAGAGCAGCAGTGCCACCAGGCTGGGCGCCCGTGACAGTGACCCCAGGCAGGTGGGGGAGGCCGGCTGACAGTCAGATGTTCCCTCCGCCGGCTCTGCAGCCAGAGGAGAAGGCAGCCCACAGGGAGCTGAGCTTGGTGTCACTAGAAAGCTGGCAGGGCACGGGGGAGGGGGACAGCCTTCTGCTTTGGAAGACCCCAGGCCCGAGGCTGGAAGGCAGAGGAGATAGCCTCAAGCAAAGAGAGAGAGTCCTCCTCCCTGGATGACAGGGGTCGATTCCAGCACAGGATGAAAGAATGAATAGGACCAAGGTGAACTGCATAAAAGCTGATGAGAGATGGGATTTTTTAAAACACCAGGCAGCACAGTCCTTGAGGGCTTGTCTTTTGAGCTTCAATGTATGTGGGGCTCTGAACACCTGCTGGTTTGTTCTTGGTGCCTGGGGAGCCCTGAGTCCATGTGGCAGAAGCCTGGTGAAGGTGGGGTGCGGGTCTCCAGCTGCACAACTCAGTCTTCCGTGCTCAGTCCAGTGCCCTCCCTGCACAGAGTATGGAGTGAGAGTCCCTCTCCATGAAGCCATAGAGCCAAACCAAAGCAAACTGAACCTTCCTGGCATGCAAGGCTGGCTGCTGCTCCATTTGCCACCCTTTGTGTTCCTGCCCTGCATGGAAATCTTAGTAATGTCCCCACGAGAGCTATGTCCACCTGCGCAGGTGCCAGGCATTGCCCCCAGCCCCCTTGGCAGCAGTGACTACAGCCAATTCAGGCCTCTGCACTTCCATCTAGAATAAAGAATCTGTGGACCACTAACATCCAGACAGTACCAAGAAAGAAGCAAGACAAAATGAAGCAAAGCCTTGATCTAACCTCCTGCAACCTTCTTTTCCAGAGGAGATTTTAATGTGTCATATGGGATTTAAGTTTCACCACGTGTTTCTTCCTTCCTGTGCTCTGTGCTTAGTCACTCAGTCGTCTATGACTCTTTGCGACCCATAAGTCTATGTAGCCCGCCAGGCTTCTCTGCCCATGGGATTTTTCAGGCAAGAATATTGGAGTGGGTTGCCATTTCCTCCTCCAGGGAATCTTTATGACCCAGGGATTGAACCTGCATCTCTTGCATTGGCAGGCAGATTCTTTACAACTGAGCCACTTGGGTAGCCCATTAAGATTTCTAAGGAAAGGAGAGGAGAGATAGGAGAATCATTGGAGAGAAAGCAGGGAGAGAGAGAGAAGCTAAAGGCTGGATAACCTACAAATTGGATTGGATTCCTGAGAAACTGGAGGTTAAAACAGGCACCTTCAAGGAAGGAGGCTCAGCTTGGAGCAGTGGTGTGAGAGAGGAGGCCACGCCTTGAGTAGGACAAGGATCTGAGCACAGGTGTCGGGAAGATGAGTGAGCGCTGGGTGTGGAGGGCAAAGCCAGGGTCCCAGCTGCTCACACAGTTCCTGGCCCAAAGTCACCACTTTGCCCTAAGATCGAGGTTTACCACATTCTTGAGTGTGTACTTCCAGGTGGGGGTAGGCAGCTGTGTCCCGGAGGCTCTCATATGCACTAGCTGTGAGGCTGATGCTTGCCCCACTGGGAAGGACCCATAAGAGGAAGAGGAGCAGGAGGAGGAACTGCGGCAGCAGAGAGGCAGGCATGGTGCAGCCCAGGAGTGATGCAGAGTGAAGAGCTGTGGCCTTAGGGACATCGAGGGTAGGAGCTGTAGGGCTCCTCCCCCATGCCTTCATGGGGGCAGATCCTATCTGCAAAGAGCCAGGGAGAGCTGGTTACAGGCCAGAGGGGCTCCCTTTATACGCACAGACCTTTAAAACAGCTTGGATTTATTGTGGCTTTTAAGTGGCCCAGAATAATGGCTTAGCATGGATAATGTCTTGGTTTAATTGGTTATTGTGAAAGCCAATTGTTTCTACCATGGAATCCCTTGTCTCTGCCTTTCGAACAATCCCTCCCAGGCTCCCTGAATCAACACAGCCGTCACTTGGGGCTGGCGAGGAGCCTGCTTTGGGATGGCCACCACACTGGGATGCAGCTGTCCCATGGGACTGCCCAGATCCCTGGGGTTCCAGCTCCCTGCAGCATGGGGTTCACGTGAGTGTTCCTGTGGAAGGACGGGCTAGAGACTTTCTGTTGCTAACTGACCCCTGCAAGTCTCTCCCAGCTAAGTTGGAGGGATGGAGACGGAACTGACAAAGGCGAGCAGAAAGTGACCCTTTCTACAGAAGCACAACCCCAACAAGGCACTGAGGCAGGGGTGCTGCCAGAATGGAGGACGTCCTTTGCAGAGGAAGGTGACATTTATATTCCTAAGAAAAACGAGCCTAGATGATCCTAATTCCTGTTATGGCATTTCTTTCCAAGGTCACGATATTTCTCTTAAGTCTTCCTAAATCTTTTGACCTTAAACATATTTTGTTCCTGTCCTTTTTTAAGATGTGTGAAATATCCTAACCTTTGGGACCCCAAAGCAGCCTGGGACCCGAAAGAAGCTGTCTTAGAGTTTAGCACACTGTGTTGGGGTTACATGTCTGTATGTAGGTCTTCCTCCAACCAAGGTTCGTGAGTGTGGTTTGAGGCTGGGACAGAGGCTCACTTGTCTGTGTGTCCCAGAGCCTGGCATGGTTCCTGGCAGGCATACTGAATGAGTGCTCCCAGGAAGGATTGAATGCTCCTCATTCATAAGAGGAAAGCATGCAACTCTAAAACTATATCTTATTGATTCACATATCTTGTTATTTTTATGTTCTTATTTCTCCGTTATCACATATATAATAACCAAAATGATTTCATGCAGAAGAAATTCAGAGAATCAAGCTTTTTAAAATATAAGTTGTATTCATATTAAGTGGAATCAGATAAAAATATCTGAAATTCTGACAGTTAAACCATAACAGTAAGGAACAAAACCCTGATTAGCCTATCCACTGGGCTTGCCTCTTCTATTTTCTGACATAACATTTATATGTGGGAATTGCTGTAGGTGGCAAATCATTTCTGTCTCATGTGTGGCTTTAGGTGATTTTAGTTTTCAAGGAGTTGTTTTATTTATTGATTGTAATATCTTTAATTCACACTTTAATATTTTTCATTCATACTTTGGTTATTTTCTTCTCTATTTCGTTGTGTTTTTTGAAGTTGCACAGCCTGGGTATGATGATACCAGTTGCTACTTTTAAGAAAGGGAAAAGTGAATGTGAAGGTCACTCGGTCATGTCCAACTCTTTGTGACACCATGAACTGTATGGTCCATGGAATTCTCCAGGTCAGAATACTGGAGTGGGTAGCTGTTTCTTCTCCAGCCAAAAAATGTTAAATTTAAGTTTGGTAAGGATTCATCTTACCAAATCATTTACTCCTGGGTGATGTCTCCCAGAGTACTAGTGGAGGGACAGCTGCCCCCACCAGCAGTCTCCAAAATGGGCTTCTCAGCCCCAGGCCAGTGAGACTTTGGGCACAGAAATAGACAATATGGGGACTTCTGTGTCTTTTCATCTTAGCTCATCCTTTTAACTTTAGATATATTTTATAACATATTAACATACTGATGTATTAACATAAGTATTATATATAATTTGTAAGGAAACATAAAATGCATGCTCAATGTTTTGACTGATGGTGTATGCAGTCAAAGATGTTCAGAAACCTTGCTCCAAGCATGGATGTGTCCTGGTGTGGGCAGTTCATCTCTCACCAGGGTTTCTGTTCAACTGAACAGGACAGAATAGGCAGGTTCCCCTCAGCTCTGGTAGCAGCTTTGTGTCACTCCTGGTTAGTGGAGAGGTGGAGAAATTAACAGTGTAGAGAGAGTGTGTTCTTTGGCACTTTACCGAGTGCTTCCTCTCAAAGGAGGGCTTGAGCCAACCTGGTCTCTCTCCTCACTGGGAGAGCTCTTTACCTTGGGATTCAGGGTCAATGCCGAAAAACGGAAGGACTGAGCTTTGTCCTCGGGCTGCCTCCCACTCAGACCCTGCAGTCAAAATGTGGTACTGGATTAGATTTTTTGACCTCAAGGTCATGACCAATAGGCAGTTTAGGTTTTTTACCAGTGGTCCTCCCTGCCAAGAAAGCTGATCATGTTCTCCATCTCCTCTGACAATCTGTGTTGATTGTAGGAATGGGGTGTGGATTATACATTGTTGGGTACAATTACCTCCTGGAATACAATGCATCTTCTTCTAGACATCCCAGGGAGATAATTTGGACATAATGAAGATCTATAGTAATCAGATAATTACTATCGATTGCTCTTTAGATGTCTTGATGAGGTAATTAGGGTGTACTGGAAAGAAGCTAAAACTGATTGATTGGCATGACCGTAATCTCAAAGATTTCTAATTATGTTGCTTTTCTTCTAATGGCTTATAAACAAACATCATTTTAGCTTTAGAATTTGTCAGGTGCCAGGTTCACTGGGAACGTCAGCCTTCTCTATTATGCTAACTAGACACCGAACATGATCAACATAAGCTCATTATGCCTTCCTGCTGAAGCAGAAGCAACTGCAGTTAACTCTCACTTTTCTTGTGCGTCTTCATTTCCACATGGCCAGATTCTTGTTGAGGACTGGCGTGTGAAGTGTGCTGGGAGGGTGTTCTGTGGGGAGTGTGTGTGACTCTGGACTGAGCCGATCTGGAGCCCTACGGGGGACCCTTCGAGCCTGCCGCACAGCAGAACCAGGGCACAGTGACACAGGATGTCTGTCGGGGGGCTGCCTGCTCAGGCTCCTGTCACAAGTAATAGCTGCTCATCAGCCACCAAGGTTGAATATGCTCAACACTGACGGTCTCAAGCAGCTAGCCCCCGCCCATCTGTGTCAATGTGCTATTACTTCATCTCTTCCATTATACACTAATTAGAGGAGTCCCTGCCCGAGACCACATTCCACATTACCCTAACATTCCCTGCTATAACATACCTCATAGCACCTTTCAGCAGCTTGCGTTGTGCAGAATAGTGACCTGACTCAAAGATGATGGATGCTAAGAACCACTAAAGGAGCAGTTTGAGATGAGCTGTTTGCATCTAATCAATGATGTGGGTAAGCTCTGCACTTACGGGACTATAGTTTTCCACTGTGACCATCTATCTGTGCAGGAGTAGGTTCCCTATATGTGTGTGTGGCATGGGGCCTGACTGATTACCTGAATTATCAAACTCCAGCTTTCAGATGAAATCTCACCAACGGAGAAAATCAGATTTTGTATTTATATTGCTATAAAATTCATTATTACCTGATCCCGGAAAAAAGGCCATAAATGTCTATGTATTTGTGCTACTAAAACAGTTAAAGCTTGAGGGGGAACAAAATGCACAGGGATGGTTCTGACAGCAGAAGACACTCAGGATATTTTACTCATTGATAACTTATGGTTTGCTGATGTTTGGATAATCACAGCTGTAGTTGGAAATGCTTCATTTACTCCCATTAATGAGCTTGAGGGGTGGAAGTAGATATAGAATTTATCTTGATGTTACATATTTATGGCATAAGAAAAGTTACATAGCAAATTTTTTAATCAGCCATGGGTCTTGAAAAATGAGGTAACTTAAAAAAAATTTAATCTGAGTGACTATTTAGATCAATATTTGGTGCTGGAAAATCCTCCTGATCTGTATACTTTTCTCTAATAGAATATTTAATGAGCCTGTTTTAATTTTTTGATACTTAGGAATTGTGCAATGGATAATTTTAAACAGAAATTGTCTTTCTGTAGGTAAGGAAACTAAAAAAGATAGGAAAGTGTGCCCAAAGCACATTCCAGATTTTTAATTGTTGACTGGTGTTAACCAATCCAAGATGTGGTTTGTTTTCTAGTTATTTGCCCTTTTCCCTGAAAGTTCATCGAAAATCTACTTTCTTATCTGTTTACATTTCTGCCTGTTTTTTCTTTTATTGGGAGTTCTCCCCATTTGGGGCCCTGATTGTTATTTCCCTGTATTAGATTAAACATCCCATTTGTCTGTTGGGAAGTGCAGACTGTACTGAGTGGGCTGCACAAGTATGCTGTGGCTCGCTGACAGTCCAGGGTCCACAGGGACCAGTCACAGGCAAACTGGCCGGAGCCTCTGTTGGAGGGCCTCAGGGCTGGAGGATGAGGTCCTGTGTTGCAGTTAGGTGTGGGGGTGGGGGGCAGAATGAGGAAGATACCACCGGGTGATGCCAGTCAGTCATTTGCTTTCGGTTTGGGGCATGTCGTTGCAGGAAGTTTTGCAGCTCGAGCGACAGATGGGAGGACAGCTGCTAGAAGAACCTAAGGCTCTTCACTTTAAAGGCAGCACCCACAACCTGCGCCTATCCATACACGATATTGCCCATTCCCTCTGGAAGAGCAAGTTACTGGCCAAATATCAGGTAAGGTTCCCAAGATGAACCGAAGGCTTGGAGACATCTCCAAGAAAGAGAACTGGAATGATTTAGACAGAAGATATTCCATTCCTTTAAAGTAATCTTACTTCGGTACTCCTCCAAAATAGTTTGGGGTTATTTAGGATTTCTGAAAAATACTCTAGACGTACTGGAGGAAATGCTCTTTTCTTAATTCTTTCAGGTAAGTGTACTATCATTGTTTTACTTTCAATAAATAAGACTTCAAGTCCATCATTTCTATTCATTTTCAGAGTAATGTTAACACTGATTTGATAAAACTAGCCTCAAAAGCATTCATAGGAGAAAGAGAACACTGGTATCCCACGTGACACAGATTAGGCTTTAGCCTGGCTAGGAGAGTGCCTTTACATTGAAAACTTAGAGGAAACATCATCTTGGAAACTTGAAATAGCAAGTAAAAATAAAACCTGGTGGGGATTTTATTAAATACGAGCATAAGAATACTGGCCCCCTCTGTATATAGCTGTATGAGGGGAAAGTAAGGCTCTGCAGAGGTTTCTCGCCTGCATCTCCATCAGCCAGCCCGGGCTCTCAGGAGGCTGCAACGGGATCCCTAGTCTCAGACCCAGTCCTGGGAGTCACAGACGCACTTAGATAAGCAGCACACCCTTTGCATGCGCATCCAGTCCCCCATCCGGGGCTGCATCTGCAATGGGTGTGATTCCCTGATGGAAGCCCATGAATGCACTAGAAGGGACAAAGGGAAGATTTTCAGCTGCATCCTTACTCTCAGATGTCTGGTACTTACGTATAAATTGTGGTGGGGGGAAACCTACTAGTTCACTAACAGTCTTGAGCTTTGATGGGGGCACATGCCAGACTCTTCTGTGTAAGTCAGCACTTGATTGAGAGACTGGCTTTGACTTGCTCATTAAATCTCTTCCTTCCTTTTCCTCTCTTCTCTGATTTTGCAACTGCCATAAATCTTCCCCTTTTATGAACAGTTTTTTTTTTCAATTGTAATGGAAAATACTGTTTTAATAATAATAATGATAATATGATATTACTTCAAGCTAAGCCTGGCTGAGTTCTCGCCATCTGCCAGACTCTCATGTACTTTGATGAATGTCATTTAAACCCCTTCATTCAGGTTTTTCTTTTGCTTAGGCACAGGCTTTCGCAGATGAGGAAACAGAAAAGGTTAAACAACTTGCCCCAGATCACCAAGTAAACAAGGGGAAGGCATCTCATTTGTACTTAATTTGGCTCCAAGCCTCTGCTCTTAACCAACATGGTCTCCCATTGTGTGTCAACCTTTTTTTCCTTTATTGAAAAAAGATTCTAGGATGGGCTCTGTGAGGTGATCTAGATTCATAGGAAATTGTGACTGTTAGAGGCTTGGTGCTTTTTAGGCCAGGAGCTTTCATGTGGCACCTAATCAAGCCTCCAGTTTCCAACTTGTAGTGAGTCCTGGCTTTCCTTGTCCTGTGGAGGGCATGGGCATAAAAAGGAACTGGGTCAGTGCATCACCCTTTAGACTTCTTTGCTTTCCCCCATGATACCCTGGCAGGGAGTTCTTTTCATGGGCACTTACAATGGCTTTTTTATAAATGACAGAAGTGGCAGGCTGGTTAGGTATATGGGTTCTGGGGCCAAGTCCCTGGGTTTGGACCTCAACTCTACCACTTACTAGCTATGGGACTTTGGGTGAGTTATGTAAACGTCTCTGGTCCTCAGTCTTTCCATCTGAAAAGGGGGTTGGGATATATTCACGCACAGACCCACTGTGGGGAGTAAAGAAGGCGCCGTAATGCACATGTGCGCTACTGAGACGTGTTCCTGGCAGCACCATGTCCCTCATTTGTGGTTTCCCCTTTTCTTTGCTTCAGGAAATTCCTTTCTACCATATCTGGAGTGGGTCTCAGAGAAACCTCCACTGCACGTTCACCCTGGAAAGATTCAGCCTGAACACAGTGGAGCTGGTCTGCAAACTGTGTGTGCGGCAGGTAGAGGGAGAAGGGCAGATCTTCCAGCTGAGCTGCGCCGTGTCTGAGGTAAGAGCACCCGTGGCTCTCAGAACAGAGAGGAAAGCATTGCAGTGGGCATCTATGGGAAGTCCCGGAGGGCCAGCTCGTTCACAAAACAGTGCTTTGAATGAACACAGGGAGACACCAATACATCAAAGTGCAATGGAGGATCCTTTTCAAAAAACAAGACCTTTATCGTTTGTGACATGAATTTAAGGACTTCTTACACACATCTGAACTTCAGCCATAAGGATTAATTTGTGTGCACATACAATAACTTTCCCAAAGCACCCCCACTGTGCCCTGTTCCCCTGGATCCGCTGACTCTCTTCCTGTTGGGTCTGCTCCTTTCCTCGGGATGCACCTGCCTTCGCCCAGCTGTGCGCTGCCCAGCACCTCCTTTCTCCTCCATGTTGAAAGGAGAAAGCTCTGGGCGTGCTTGCTGTCTGACACCTCACCCTCCAAACAGAAGAGATGCCCCCTCCCCTGTGTGACAGAGTCCAGAAGTAGAAGGTGAGCCTCGGCGTCTCCCCCAGAAGCCCTCTCGATCTTTCCTCGCTGTGAGCCTCCCCCATTTCAGGTGGGGCTTTTCAGAATGTCTGTGTCTCAGAAATGATAATTATCGCTGCTATTTAAAACTTCCCCGGGTGGAAAGAAGGGGTGCTCATGACCTTACCGGTTGCCTGGGACCTCAGGGTTTGGAGTTAGGACAGTGGAAACCCTTCAGGCTGAAGGGATGAGAGAGGACCAGATGAAGGGGCAGCGCCTTCTGGGGCCTGCAGAACTGGGCTTGGCGTGGCTTCATGAGCCACAGCACGGAACTGTTACCTTCTAGAACTACAGTATCTGACTTAAAAGACCCCTCTCCCTTGCCGGCTCACGCGCAGTGATGAATGACATGTCACCGTGTTCAGTGTGTCTCTCTCTGCGTGTCATATTTAAGGACGGTTTTCCTTAGCAAACCGAGGGGGAAGCGCATCGGCCCCACCGCATCCTCCTTTCCCACAGCCCTCCGAGCTGTGGTCATCATTTCCTCCCGCAGTTTCATGAGACTTTTGACTCATAAACAACTTCAGTCACAGACCTCAGTGACATTCATAAGGCATGATCTCGGTGTCAGGGCACCATGGCAACCGCCCAGCCTTCCGACAGGCCGGCCTATCGCCTGGGCCCACAGCACCACCCCTGCTGGCTCGGGAGGGTGTTTTCACTTTCCAGGCCCAGCGGGTCTGCAAAGTTCAATAACCACCCAGCTCCAGGGACAACAAAGGCTGCGGAATTTTGGAGCGGGGCGAGGAGGGCTGTGCCTTTGATGCTTGCTTTCTGTTCAGCCTGAGCGTCGGCTGTGTGATGAAAAGGTGGATCAGCTGCGGCTGCAAATGAAAGGGCGCCGTGCGGGGCTCTCCCCCTGCTGAGGAGACAGTGTCGCCTAGTGTGATCACAGTTTAAGGACTTTCTTTCTTGTGCCACCAGAGAGGGAAGATGGTTTCTTCTGCAACCTGGTGGCTGTCAGCTCTGAGAGGCCCACCCTTCAAGTCCCCTCAGAGGCCTGTGACAGACAGCACAGTGAACGGGGTGGGGGAGTGTGTGCAGAAAGGCCCCAAGTCAGGTGACTTTGGGGATTAGGGGGCTCGCTGCTGCTTTTCCTTCTGGGTCACCGAGTCCCACCACTGTTGTTAGCATCTGAATGCCGTGCAAGCGCGCTGGCACTGACGTTGGGAGCCAGGCTGTCCACTGGGGAACAGTTGGCTTTGGAGTGCCCTGAGCCCTGGATCCTCATCAAAAGCTCGAGGTGGGGTCCCCTGTGACTGACAAGCCATAACCAACCGGAGAAAGGGCTCCATGGGTGGTGTCTGTCTGCTGGATGGGGCTCCTCCCTAGGGTCACATGGCAAGTGGACGGGTGGGCTGGGGTTGCAGTTCCAGTGTCCCATCTCCCGAGAGGGAGCTGACTTTCTAGGACTGTGCCGCTCCCCCCGCACTCCTTTCTAAAGCCACTCGGGCCTCTCCAGCCAGGTAGAGGACCTGCTGCCCCCGAGGGAGACCCAGCTGTGCTGGACGTAGACCAAGGTGATGTCGGGAGCTGGATGGTCGTTCCTCTCTGGGCGCCTCAGCCAGTGATTCCTTCCTTAGCCAGAGAGAAAGTTTAAGAATGAAAATGCCTGGCAGGGTATGCGGGTGAATGACTGTCAAAATGTAAATGACGGTAAGAGGGTTCTTGCTGGAGGAACCAGGGAAATAAGAAGGGGGAAGGTGCCCACCAAGAGAGGAGAAAAGTAGAAGAGGAACTGCAGTCTTGTCAGGACTTTTAACTATAAAAACAAAGACACTATAATTCTTAACTGTTAGCACAGCACTTCCGTGCACACCAAGAACAATGTTAGCGTCCAGAGCTTCACTCTGCTAAAGCCATCCTATTTACCTCTTCTGTTTTCTATAATCTGTTCAAAAGGACCCTTGGGGAAATCTAGTTTTTCTAAGTGACTTCAGGAAGAGTCAGAATACAGGAGTGGAAAGTTACTTCTGTGGAGTGTTGAAATGTAGACCATAGCAGCTGTTTGATTAACGGTGAAAAATCATGTTTAAGAGAATCATAACGTCAAAGACAGATGGTACCAGTATCATAAACAATTACTGTAATAAGCTTTATGTGAGAGTAAACTCTACTTTTACCTGGAAGTAAAGGAAGAAATAATAGCAACAGAAATTCATAGGTGAAATTTAAATGTAAATGTATATATGTATTTTTCTTTTACCTCCAAGGCTGTTGTCAGCCGTCCAATAAGAGAAAAGATGATGCCCTATCAGGGTTCTTATTTCGTTCACACAGAAATAAACAAGCTGGAGATGCAGGGTTTGAAGGCCCACGTAAAGTGCTGACGGTTCCTTATTCACCAGGAAAAGGGGAACCGGGTGGATGTGAGCACACCTTCTTCCTGAGAGCCGTGCTTGCCTCTCCCCGGCCTTCACCTTCAGTACTGAACAGTGAGAAGGGCCTTACCTTTAGCCACAGTGAGACAGAAGCTGTGGAGTGGGTTTCCTCTCTGTATCAAGAAACATTTTCTCTCATTTCAACAAACATGAACTGAAGAACTTCCGTATGCAAGGCACTGTCCTCAGCATTGTAGGAGTTCTGGGAATGACAAAAACATTCTCATCTCCAAGCAGTTGGGGAAGTCAGAGGAGGTCCTCTGGAAGTACAGCCAGGGTTCACAGGGCAGACTGCGTGGAGATCCCAAGCTGTGGGATGCATTACAGGAGGGCTCCAGACAGATAGCTTGGGGTGTGTTTGCTCAGGAAACAGGCTTTCTGGTCTAGGCTTCGAAGGGGTTGGCCTGACAGAGGTTCAGGGAAAGAGCAGAAGAACTAGCAAAAGTGAGGTCAAAGTGTTAGTTGTTGCAGTTATGTCCGACTCTTTGGGACCCCATGGACTGTAACCTGCCAGACTCCTCTGTTTATGGAATTCTCCAGGCAAGAATACTGGATTGGGTTACCCTTCCCTTTTCCAGGGATCTTCCTGACCCAGGGATCAAACCTGGGTCTCCCTCATTTTACAGGCCGATTCCTTAGCATCTGAGCCACCAGGGAAGCAAACAGAACTAGCAAAGGTACCCTGGTCCTGGGAAAAATTGAAGGCGGGAGGACAGCGATGTTTGGATAGCCTCATGTCTCAATGGTCATGAGTTTGAACAAGCTCCAGGAGTTGGTGAAGGACAGGGAAGCCTGGCGTGCCGCAGTCCATGGGGTCATAGAGAGTCGGACAAGACTGAGCGACTGAACAACAACAACACCCTTAAGAAAGGTGCCTGCAGAGTGAGTGGGCCAGGCTGCAGGGGGAGGGAGCGCCTGGGGCCTCCACACCCCACACCGCCTCACTGCAGGGTTAGGAGTTGGGCGTGGTGTGGCAGGAAAGCCATCTGATACTTACTGAGAGAAGGCAGGAGAATGTCAGTGCTGGGCTTTGGGAAGGTGAGTGTGGCAGAAGGAAGATCACAGGTAAGCAGCAGGGAGCTGGTGTGGCCAACAAACAGAACATCTGAGGCTGTGAGTCAGCGCTCCACAGGCAGCCAGGGACAGTTCAGCTGGGTTTCCACCTAGACCCCATTGTCATGGTCCAGACAAGATGCACGGAGAACCTCAAAGGGGGCCATAGCCCTAAGGTGTGAGTTCTCTACACCTCTGTCCCCACCTCCATTTATACCTAATAGAAGTGTTGGCCACTTGCGTTTGAACATTCCTACCATAAATCCACTGAAAAGCATCATCACGTGCCTTCAGCCCTCTCTTCTGGTCCCCTTGGTTTAAGTACTGTGCCTTCAGGGTCCCCTGAAAAGAGCTCTGTGCCCAGTGCAGGGAATGATCTTCAGGATTCAGGGACTCCAGCTCCCGTTTCACCCCAGGCATGTGCGTCCTGGTATGTGTTGGAGGTTAACATAAAGGAGCCAGTACAATCCCCGGAGACTGAGTTTACCAAGTTCTGGGTTTTGAGGCCAAAGACTGTGATCACAGTCAACACTGCTGTGTGTTCTATGTTAAAATAAAAAAAAAAAAAAAAAATTTTTTTTTGGTTGCTCTAACATGCCCTCCAAAGGCCCTGACAGACCCCGTGTGGTGCGATTGCACAAGCCTCACAGTGAGTCTTGGCTGCTGATCCGGGGCCACGGAGCAGGCCACCCCAGGATGCACCCTGTGGCCCCACAGTGCAGGAGCAGCAGGGTTTGGGAGGTTCTGCATGGCAGGGGCACTGACCTCTGGGTGGAGCATCTTGCCAGACCCCGAGACTTCCTGATGGCTGGAGCTGCGTGTGGCTACTTTATCCTCCAGCAGCTAATTATCTCCACCTCAGTTACCTGCTTGGAAAAAAGAAAGAGATGACATTTAAAGTAGATTAAGTGGATTTTCTTTTATTACTTTAATAGTTCCCAGGCAACATTTGCTTTCTCTTTTCCAACCAGCAGAAGTGATCAGAAAATGATTAGAGTTTCTCCTGCAGATGAAATTCCGATTTTGCATTTATGCTGTTTTATGAGCTGAAACCCTTAAAACCCAATCTATGGTTTTCTCTACTAAAATTAGATTTTAAAGTTAAGGGTATATAGCAATTGGAGGATTCTGTTAGCAGTTTGCCCTAAGGCAGTATACCGCGTTCACCATTTTCTTTTAAAAAATTAGTCTTAATTTGATATCACTTAGAGGAGAGCTATGTTCCATTTCATTCAACAAAAGCAGAATCAAGCCATCTTCTACAGAGGTCAGAGGGAGAAGTTACTCGAGCATTTGCCCAGGGCATTCCCCTTAGGGTCAGACAGTCTCCAGAATCTCAGGTCTAGATCAGTTCATTCTCAAAGAACTGCCCTTTCAAACATTTCTCCCTCCCAACCCACCAAAATTTAAACCTTTAGGAGTATTGGCATTCCCTGGCTCATCCTGGGGAATTCTAGTAGAAATGCTGTTACTGAGTTACACAAGGTCTCCAGCTAGCCCAGTCCTGAAGGAAGACTCAGAAATCCCAGGCTGTGCAAAGTCAGCTCACAACGTACTTCTCCCTTTCAGCCAGGTTATAGAGAATCACAACTCGCAGCCAGAAAGAAGCCACTCTCAGTAGGGAGAATAATAGCACCCATTCTCCTCTTGTCTTTTCAAATGAGGCACGATGTTGACTGGGTCAATAAGGATTGCTTTTGTCTTCAGAAATAACGCTGTCGTTGCCCTGCCTGAACCACAGGAACCTACTGGCATGGACCTGCCTCTTCTGGACCCAGCAAGCACCATCACCACCATGACGGGCCCCAGTGCTTTCAGCATCCCGCCCCCGATCCGGCAGAAGCTCTGTAGCAGCCTGGATGCCCCGCAGACGAGGGGTCACGACTGGAGGATGCTGGCCCATAAGCTCAACCTGGACCGGTGGGTATGACCAGGCTTCAAGCCTGGTTCCTGTTGGACGCAGGGCTTCAGGACTGATAACTGCCCCTTGCATCTTGCTCCACAGTGTTGCAGACACGTGGTTGAGAGACATCCTGGGCTTCTCGGACTTTTCTAAGCATCAGGTTTTGTGATCTGCTTCACAAGGCTGATGGGCTAAATCCCCCTAAATGATATATCCATTCACTAATTGCTGTTCCTCACCTCCTGTTGAAGCAGGACCTAATTCCGGATGGGTAATTAACGTGCTAAACACAGCAGTGCTGTTAAGTTATGAAGAGACCTCAGGAGCCTCTTCTCTCTAGAATGTTGCCATCACTACCAGGCAAAACACCAGGCATGACCTGTCAAAGATGATCAGAGGCTGGGCTGGAAAGAAAACATAAGCCTCTTGATTTCCTGTTCAGGATGTGACCCATAGACATCTTGTCTCTTAAATTATCTTACTCAGAGTTGAGGTTAACAAAGTTAAGCATCACATCTCCTGTCTGGGGCTGACCTAATTAAGCATGGGCTAGTTATTCAGGACAGCTCACTGCAAGCCCCTGTTTCTCAAGGGGGACCAGGATACTTATAAAAACACAGAAACAGAAAGGTTTAGTCAAAACTGAAAAGAAAACAGACCCATAAATCACACCGTTCAGCCCTTTTTCCCATTACCAATTACAGGTACTTGAATTACTTTGCCACCAAATCAAGTCCAACTGGTGTCATCCTGGATCTCTGGGAAGCACAGAACTTCCCAGATGGAAACCTGAGCGTGCTGGCAGCTGTCTTAGAGGAAATGGGAAGACATGAAACAGTAGTGTCATTAGCAGAAGGGCAGTATTGACCCAGGCTGGGGCTGAAGTGGAGGAGGAGAGCCCAGGGGCTCACAGCTGAGGAGGAAACCCGTCTGGACCAGTGAGCTCCACAGGCAAGACTGCAGCGGGACAGAGAAGGCAGACAGACACAACCACCAATGCACACGCCCACTCTACTCGGACATCGTCGCAGGAGTTAAGAACAATTGTACAAATGTGTATCTTGAATTTAGAAATCAACCTAATTTTCCTCTTAGTTGGGCTGTATGCTGTGTGGTACAGGATCTTACAGTTTCCTAGGAAACGCTTTTTATTGCTATCCAGATATATGGATAAACTTTCTTAACAAACCCAATTTCTACAAACGTTGTTTACATCAAATTGGACAGGGATGCAGACACTGTCCATGGCTCGTTCTATTTTTGTTTAAATCATTTGAAGTTGAAGCTGTGGACGGTTTGCTGTGTCTCTTTCAGATTAGTAATTTACAGAGAAATCACAGAGTTTTCCTACAAATCGTGTGCATCAAGTGTCTCAGATAATCCCCCCATCAGTGTTCTCTTTCTAGAACTTGTAGAACCAGTGTTACTGTTTGTATCAGGGAAGTGGAGAATCTAAGCATAAAGGAGAAATAGATAAGACTTCTTATTCCTTGAGGGCACTGTCTCATGCCCTCAGGGAATAAAGCTGTATCATCACAGAGAATACCTTGATTCATGTTCAACCACACAAGAATTTCTTCACAACTTATGTGTTGGTAATATGCAACTTGAAGTGTTTTGGTTTTTTTTTAAAGGTATTATTATCATCATCATTATTGTTATTATTGATGAGTATTTACAAGTATTCTAGTAAAAGGATTTACTTTTACCTTGTTTTTGTTAGCAGTACTGTTAGTATTTAGGTATTGACCTGACCTGGGCACCTTCTCATAACAAGGTGGATGTGGTCACCAGTTTAATTAAGCAGGCATTCCTTGCTTCCTTGATGTTTTTAATCTTTCTTCAGTCATTCTGCCTGAGAAGGCCGTAAATGCTTACCGACTTTGTCAGTCTATTCTTTGAGCTTGCTCAGGCAGGGGCTTTGTCCCCCGAGTATTGTCATGGGACATGCTCTCAATCAAGCTCACGCAGTATTGTGGTCACGCAGCCCCACACCTTTGGTGGGTCCTCTGTCTACCATGGAGGCAGTGTGATTGAAGGAACAGCGTCTGAGCTGGAGATCAGGAAACCAGTTCTCATTCTGGGTTTGTCATTGTCTAGCTGTGTTCCCTTGGGAGAGTCATTTACCCTCACTGGACCTCAAGTTTCCTCACCTGTAAAATGAAGGGGTGGATTAGATCAGCTCAAGGTTCTAAAATGTTTGACTTCCCACTGTGATGCCTCCAGCCTCCTTCATCAGTCTGAAGACCACAATGGACGCTGACCTGGATCACTTAACCTGTCTTTCGCCCGGGCTACATCATGCCTTCCAAATAGTTCTGACTTGGAAGCTGATGATTCTGACCTGTAACATATTTGTTATGCTTTCAAGTCTCGTCTCCGTGTCATTGCGTCATGCTGTTCACCCAGAGATGGCATCCCCTTATCACTTTCTTTCCTCTCTTGGGACCAGTTGCCTTCCTGACTAGTTGCAAATTATGTTCTATTATTGTCTTGGTCAAAAATTTTTTAATTAAAAAATTTTTTAACTGAAAAAATAGTCAGTCAACAGACTACTTTGTGTAAACTATGATATTTCTTTAGGACCATGCAGGCTCTTTGTTTCGGGGGGTAAAGAGTCAACAGTCCAGGAGCCAAACAGACTGAACAAGCACCCGGCATATGAACTGGCATTTTCAAAGCAGGGCTGTGGTTTACTTTGGGGCTCGAGGTATCCAAGTTCCTGACTGGATTTGAATTAGAATCATCTTAACCTTTTCCCCTTCTTTCCGTATGCATTTCCTCACCTGTTTTGGTAATGTGTTGATACTCCCAGGTTCTTCTGTCCTCATCACTGAGAAACTGCTGATACCTTGGTAGGGAACCTTTTCTTTCTTGCCTTTTTTTCTTATCTTCTGTTTTAGATACATGAATCCTATTCCATCATCTGTCTCTCTCAGACCACACCCTGTACCATACATAAAGATACAGTACACTTGCTGTGAAAGGTAAGATTGCACTAATAAACAAGTTCAGTGTATCATGCTTATACCAATATATCTTTGACCAAAAGATAGTAAAATTGTACGCTACATAAAAAACTTAATTTTTAAAAAGGGGGAAGCAGAAAAAGAGCTATGGTCCATTGCTACATCTTAAAATGACTTCTTAAGATTATTCACCATTACTGGTTTGGGGGGGCTGTCATCTCTGGAAGTCAAGAATTAGAAATCTGATGCCTAATGAAAAGTAGAAAGGAGCAAATATGTAGTATCCAGATAAATTAATTTCAAAACAGTATTTTCAAAGCCACTGGGTTCACTTTAAGTGCGTCCTGGTGTTTGGTTCTACATCTCAGCACCAGAAAGGGGAAAAGTGGTTAATTCCTTAGAAGTGAGGTATTTGTCTGTCATAGACCCCCATCATGTTCCCTGTCAGGGGAGCAAACTTCCATATGTATAGCACGCCATTTACATCAAATAATTTACACAGCATATTCTGATTTCCTTCTTTTGGGGAGTGAAGTAATAGCTGTTAGATTGCTCTCAAACTCAGAAGGTCTAGGCTAAACAGTTCAGTATATAGGGAGCAACCGCATCAGCCATCCTGTAACATGTCCTCCCTTTCATTCCTAAGGCTGCTGTAGATTGAGAGCAAAAACCAGTTTACTTCGTATGGAAGGAAAAAAAAAAAACAACCTATCACTTGTGCATGGTGCCATCTAGTGGTAGATAACACTATCTACCCCAAGTTTAATAGAAAACTCAGGAAGTTTTTGACAATGGGAATGGATACCTGTAGTGTGTATAGCATCTTTATGACAGACATGCAGAAAGTTTCCCATCAAATAGACATTTCTTATTCTCACCTTTTTTTTTCACTTAAATTACCCATATCAAAAATTACATGTCACTATGAGCCTAGTTGCTTCCCTGGTGGCTCAGATGGTAAAAGAGTCTGCCTGCAATGCAGGAGACCTGGATTTGATCCCTGGGTTGGGAAGCTACCCTAGAGAAGAAAATGGCAACCCACTCCAGTACTCTTGCCTGGAAAATCCCACGGACAGAGGAGCCTCGTAGGCTACAGTCCATGGGATTGCAAACAGTCAGAAATGACTGAGCAACTTCACTTTTTATGAGCCTAGTACGTTTGTTTCTAACTCCACACACATCTCAAATTGGGTTTTGACATCTCAAACTGGTGTTATAGAAATAATAGAAACACATAAAAATCTGTACAAAACAGCTTTTGAAGATTTGTCATTATTATTTATATATTTTCACTAGGCTTTGTGTGTTTTAAAACTACTTTTAGTTCTCTGACATTTATTTTTGAAGACATAAGCAGCATCCAATTGGAAATAAGTTTTACATATGCAAATACTACATTCTAATGAAGTGAAAACTGTTGTGGTTGTTAATCAAGGAGAAGCAACTAGCTTCCTTCTGAATTTGGGGATCTATAGGCAGATGTTTCATCCTGTTTTCATTTTCCTCTCACTAAATCAAATTTCCTTAATGTGATCTGGAAACAATAGAAGTTAGATTCAGAATATTGATAACTGGGCACAAGGTGTCAGCAAACTGTAACACTAAGGTGCTCACAGCCAAGAGCCTTTTCATAAACAGCATGAACAGCAACGTGGACACTCACCTCAGTTACCCAGAGGAATTCCCATCTTCATGGAAGCAATGTAAGCTCTTCCAAGCCAAGTCAGTATTTGGGGTGAGATGTCTTTTGGTATACTGAATAACCACTAGCCATCTTGGGCTTCCCAGGTGGCACAGTGGTAAAGAATCTGCCTGCCAAGCAGGAGATGAAGGTTCGAATCCTGGGTCAGAAAGATCCCCTGGAGAAGGAAATGGCAACCCACTGTAGGATTCTTGCCTGGGAAATTACATGGACAGAGGAGCCTGGCGGGCTGCAGTCTATGGACTTACAAAGAGTCAGACACAACTATCAACTAAACTCCAACAACAATGAGTATTAGTAATTTAATGCTATCATAGGCCCAATCAGAAAGAAGTGAATGAAATGGCAAGTAAAAGACACCTATGCCAAAGCACAATAGTTGAAGAAATGAATCACCATGATCGTATTTAGACACATAGCTTCGACCCTTTACACTGCTACATACTACTATTTTGTGGGGCTACCCTGGTGGCTCAAATGGTAAAGAATCTGTCTGCAATGTAGGAGACCTGGGTTCAATCCCTGGGTTGGGAAGATCCCCTGGAGAAGGGAATGGCTACCCACTCCAGTATTCTTGCCTGGAGAATTCCATGGACAGAGGAGCCAGGCAGGCTACAGTCCATGGGGTCACAAAGAGTCAGACATGACTAAGGAACTAATACTTTCACTATTATTTTGTAGATTTTAATCTCCCAACTTTCAGATGGTAGAACCATTCATTAGGAAGAAGTCATGGAGGCTGAGTTCAGGACACTCTGGAAACGGTCAGTAACACTTTTTAGGGGTGTAAGAAAGATATTTTAAACACTGCAACAGTAGAATTGAGATTTTATTTACCTTCTTCTGGAGAGGAGCAGACAAGGCTCTGGTTTATGTATCCTGAAGTGTGTCTCTGCTGGGAACACAGCAGCTGCGCTCCTGGTCCACGTCTGCCTCTGTCTCTCTGACGGATGTTTGAGGAAGGAAGCACTAGTTGATCACCATCTCCTCAGGGTTCACTGCCTTTGCCACTACAAGGTCTGCCCACGTGAGGTCAAGCACATAAAAATACTGACCTTCCAGAGAGTATAAAGTAGGTAGAAAAAGTTTCCTTATCTAGTCTTCAGACTTCAGGAGTGGGAGCTATGGCTTTTGCTGAGCGAGGCTTCTGGACAAGTTATCAGTCTTGCACAGCGACCCCAGTCCAAGTCTGAGGCTGATGACAGCAAGGATGCCTGTGCACACAGACAAGTGAAACTGGGTTTGATCCATCTGCTTTGAGAGCAGAGGCGCTTTTGTGAGTCAGAATGCCATCATGCCATCCCTCAAAATCAATTATTTGTAAAGATGATAATGGTCAATAAGCGTTAGATTTTATGGAACCAATAAGGAAAATATTTTTATGATTGATTATCTCAAGGTAATAAAACATTGTTTTACCTTTAGAGTGCCTCACAGGACCAACTATTACACTTTGCCGTTTTGGTTTTTTGTATTTTTTTAAACTTTACTGAGCTAATGTTGACTGAAATCTTTAGAACTCTGCCTCTGTGCAATTAAGTGCTACTTCTTTACCCTAAGAAATCTATTTGTATAATCTCTGGCTGTAATGATGATTTTGAAAAAGTTCCTTTGCATCTCAAATGATTTTTTTTTTATGGAATAAGGCATAAGGGGAATATATACATTGTAAGCATTAATCATTTAAGCCTGTGTCTATACAGGTTAAGTAAGCCAATGGAGTCATAAATATTTCCATAATTCATGCCTGAAACCAATTTGTGAAAATAGGGAGATGACCTTATATATCACTGGGTGTGTTTTCTCTACATACTAACAGTTAACTTCTTGATTCTTTAGTCTCATCAGCCCTGTGATTGCCACATTTTTGGAAATCCTGCTGTAAAAATCTGTCTTCAGAAGAGTTCATGGCTCTCAGCTTTTTCAGTGGCCCTGTCCCCTGCCTGAATTGATCTACAGGTGGAATACTAATGGGCTCATGCACCCAGATATAACATACACGCTTGGCTGTATTTCAGCATGGTCAAGGAAAGTGCTGCCAGGACAGATAGACAGCAATTCCACAAACGCACTGGCAAACAAAACCAACCAATACAGAAGCTATCTCCCAGCTGGCCATATACTTCAGACTTTCACTTACTACAGACAACTGTCCGGAGATGATCTGGGATTCTGCAGTGTCAGGAGGGTCTTGACCCACCAGCTGTTGAGAAGGGAAAAAGGAAGGTGGCCTGAGATAAGGTCAGCTGCCCATGAGACAAAGCATCTGCTATGGTATACACCAGCCTCCACACCTGCCATTTCAGACTGTGCCTCAGCAAAAGTCTAAGCTGCTGAAGCTGTAACACTTTGTGGTCTTTCAGCCAATATGCTTAAGTCCTACGTGCCAATCTTAAATTCAAAGTCTCCTGGACTTGGCAGTATCAGAGCAGTTACTGAAGCTGATGGCACCAGCCAGGGTGGAATAGCCCTCGGTACTGAGTTCAGAAGGTGAATTTTGGGCAATTATTGCTGATCAGCAGCCTAAGCATTGATAAACCCTGACCTCTGAAGGTCAGCACTATGGAATGGCAACATCCGAGAACTGTGATCTGAAACATGTCCCAGATGCCAGACCTGATAAAGCAGTATAAAAGAGCAAGAAATCCACAGCCAGCGTAAAACACCTTCACCCTTTTATATTGTTATGTGACACCTGTAAATGTGGGCGAATAAATTCAAACACATACTCCTCCAGGCCTTGGAAAAGCAGGACGACAGCGGTCAGAACAAGCTGAGGGTGCGACCTGCGTCCTCCCCTTTGCTATTCCTCAGACCTCCCATTGGTAGCGAGACCCTCACCCTCCCAACAGGATGCATTCAGCCCAGTTGCAGGGAAGAGCATCCCTGTGTGTGTGCGTGTGTGTGTCACGGTGTTGTACGTGTTCACTGAGTTTACCTGTCACACATCGGTGACCTTCTCTTCATTCTTTCTAAAGAATACAACCAATGTTTGTCAGAGAAAACTCCCCATTAATCTGTGCTATAGAGACGTGTCACCCACCTACTAGTCCCCTGGGGACAGTTCAACTGGCACAGTAAGGTTTTGTGCTGTGTTGTCTTTCTTTTCTCAAACACAATGACACCACCTTAGCTTTTCAGATATGGAACACTTCTTCTGTTGTTTCAGAGTTCCCTCTTGCTGTATCTTCTATGCAATTCCTTTTCTAGAAACCCCCTGCAGAGGCATGCTCTCTGGGGTCCCATCCAAGTCGCCGTGCACTGAAAGTGAGGGATGCTGGCCCTGGCTGCCTCTCTCCATTTTCCTGCAGTTCTTTGGTTTGTAAATTTGCCTGCATCTATCCTGTCAGCCAACATGTACAAAATGTAAGAAAGAATTTTTAAACAGGTAATAAATTATATTTATAAGCAACAGAGTGTGCTGGCTCACTTATTCCTTCACAGAGCCCTCCTCTGTGTGAAGAGTCACCCAGTGTTTCTTCAATAGCATGGAAAAGTGCTTGGACTCTGCACGGATGGTAACCACAACCTCCCTCAGGCCAGGATGAGGCTCTAGAACAATGCTTCTCAAGCCTCTGTGCACAACGGTGTCACCTGAGCAGCTTTACAAAATGACTGCCTGGATCCCACCCTCAGAAAACCTGAATTCATAGGTCTGGGGTGTAGACTCAGCCTTGGGAGTACTATAGATTCCCAGGTGATATCAATGAGCAGTTACAGCAGGGACTGGGTCTGGCTACAGTGGGTCAGAGGCCCTGGAGAGTTGGGAAGAAAGTGAACAAAGGCCAGACTTCATATAGTTCACTGTAGATGAATTCTGCACATGGAGAACAGACTTGTGGTTGCCAAGGGGGAGCGGGGATGCAAGAGGGATGGATTGGAAGTTTGGGATTAGCAGACACGAACCAATGTATGTAGGATGGATAGACAGCAAGATCCTACCATATAGCACAGGGAACTACATTCAACATGAAACTACCAGCAGAAATTAACACAGCATTAAAAGTCAACTATACTTCAATAATGGAGAAGGAAATGGCAACCCACTCCAGTGTTCTTGCCTGGAGAATCCCAGGGACAGGGGAGCCTGGTGGGCTTCCACCTATGGGGTCACACAGAGTCGGACACGACTGAAGTGACTTAGCAGCATACTTCAATAAAATTTTAAAATGAAAGTCTGAAAAGAGCCACACTGTATATATGTGCTAAATCACTCAGTTGTGTCCAACTCTTTGAGACCCCATGGACTGTAGTCTGCCAGGGTTTTCTGTCTGTGGAATTTTCTAGGCAAGAATACTAGAGTGGGTTGATATTTCCTCCTCCAGGGGATCTTCTGACCCAGGGATCGAGCCCCAGTCTCCTGTGTCTCCTGCATTGAAGGCAGATTCTTTACCCCTGAGCCATCTGGGAAGCAACAGCTACATTACTAGTTACGAAACGAAAAGAGAGGATGCCCAGAGCTAGAGCGAACACCAGGTCGACCTGCTAAACTTGTTGAAGGACGGCAAGCCATTCCCTCCAAGTGATGAGCATGAGAGGTGCTCCGAGTGTGCAGGGGACTCTGAGGCAGCCTCTTCCTGGTGAGGGAGCTGCTCTGAGAAGGGAGGCTCCTGCCCCTCAGCCTTGGCCGCCAGAGCCTGTGAGTAACTGGACCTGTCCTGACAGTACTGTCCCTTGACTTAAGACCATCCAAGACTGGAGTCACAAAACCAGCTGTGGGTCAGAGCTGAGGAAGTGGTGGCACTGGGTAAACCAGAGTCCACATAAACGAGAGTCCTGGTAAAACAGAAGGGAGAAGTGGGCACAGTGGCTGAGAAGTTAGCGCCATTTAAAGAATGGAAACTCCATAAAGAATGAAATGGCACTTCACAAAGACAGTATACAGTGGCACAGGCTCAGCCCATGACCAACCCTTGAGCCCTGCTTTGGAGCTTTGGTGGCTGGGGTTGTTGTTGGGGAAACTGTACCCAGCAAAACACACATACATTTTCCAAGTTGGGGAGGAGGGCTACCCGAGCCCCTCTCTGGGTTGGTGTCACTGGAAAGTTCTGGCATGTGGTCCAGGAAAAGAACCCTTATCAGCCCCAGAGTTCCCTACAGACAGTTAGTGGCACAACCTGGGGAGGCACTGCTTCACAGGAACCAAAGTCCTGAGAGCAGGATCACCTGTGCTCTGCTGCAGTGACGGGAGGGAACCACCAAGCACGCAACTTAAAAGTGGCCAGGGCAAGCGAAGATGCTGTTCACCTCAGCTGGGGTTTACCATCTCTGCCCTTGAGTCCAGGAAAGCCCACAGCATCCAGGAGTGGGTGCAGACAGGGTGGCAGAGGGTGTCCCCACTGCAGACTCTGGCTAGTTTCACACGCTGCCAGCTTCACATCCTGTAAAATTAACGTCCGTGAGGAAAAGCAGTATTCATGAGCACCTGCTGTGCGCCTGGAGTGGAGCCACACAGACTCCCCACGTCCACCTCGTCATTTTCTCCTCAGAGCCCCATGAGGTGGGTTTTGGTCTCAATGTATAGGGAAGAAGTCTGGGGTTCAGACTATGTACTTCTATGAAACTGAGAAGATGAAAACCATGCACGTGACTTAAATGCATCTGAATCCCCATGCCGGGGTGAACTCTCCTGGTGTTACGGCAACTGACTCAGCACAGCCAATCACACACCCTGGAGCCCCTGGGAACTGAGGTGCAAGCCCGCCTGTGCCCCAGTGCCCCAACAACTCTGGGTCTCCTCTCTCTGGATCCAGTCTCCACTGTGAAAGTTGCTCAGTCACGTTCGACTTTTTGCAACCCCATGGACTGTAACCAATCAGGCTCGTCTGTCCACGGAATTCTCCAGGCAAGAATACTACAGAGTGGGTTGCCATTCCCTTCCCCAGGGGATGTTCCTAACCCAGGGATAGAACCTGGGTCTCCCGCACTGCAGGCAGATTCTTTACTGTCTAAGCCACCCCTGGATGGCCTCGAAACCAAAGTTTTCACTCAGGCCTCCAGGATTCCCAGTCCATGGACAGACACCCGAACGTGTTCCCTCTCCCTCTGCAGATGGCTGTCTCCTCTCTGGGGGACACTGATTCAGAAATAACAGCAACAACCTGTTTGCTCCATGCCCCACGGACTTCACATTCGGGAGGAAGGATGGAGTCTGTCTCCTACCGTTGGGGCGCTGCTTCCAGGTCGCTGCCCTTGCATGAATGCTCACGCTGTTGTACATCAGCCTGTCAGGCCCCACCAGCCTCTGTCTCCACCCTCTGCCCCCATCCCCCGATGGCTCTGGTGAATCCTGTCTCACAATCTTCATGTCATTAGACCACCATCATCATGGGGGGCTTCGAAATCCACAAAGACAGATCCAACGACCTGGCTTTGGCATGCATGTGTCATCACCAATCATCTTGTCCATGGATAAATCCACCCACCCCTGTGAGCACACCCTCAGCCTGTCCCTGGTCTTGTGACTCACTCTTTGAAATCTTGATTCTGAACACAGCCTCTTTCTCAGCACCACCTCCACCCCAGCCTAGTTCCCTGCCCTCTGACCTAGTTTCTCTGGACCTTTCACCAGCCTCTTCTTTAGTCCCCTTCCTCCTCTGGACCACGTCCGCTGTCCCCTTGATGATAAATCTTATTTTCCAGGGCCCCTTACTGCATATGCCTGGTAACTCCCACCTGAAATGACATCAGCTGCCGCAGTCTCCAGGCCTACATGTGGGATCCTGATAGAAAAAAACCATAAAACTATTAATACATAGAAGAGTAGCATAGGGAATTTGTAATAATAGCTAATATTTAGCCATAGTCGAGTGCTTCACCTAATGCTTAGGGGGCATGGCATGGATGGATTATTTCAGCTCCAGAACCACTCCATGCAGTAGAGATTATTCTTGTCTTCAAGGGGAAGAAGCCGAGTCTTCAAGAGGTCAAAACAGGCCCACCCTGACAGAGCGGGGAGAATGAGGGGGCTCAGGTTCGCACGCCGGCTGTCTGGTGGCCCAGCGGCCACACCCCTGTCACCAGCCACAGTCAGCCTTCTCCATCTCAACGGGGCCCTCGGCATTGCCTGTAAGCATCTGCCTGAGACCTTGTCACCAATGTTCCTACCTTTCCTCTCACTCTCAACAGATGATTGTGCCTCCTAATCACAGACAAAATTGGAGCCATCAGACCTCTCATCCTGCTCTCCTGCCACCATGGCACACACTTACCTGCATCGCTGTCCACGGCTGCCTCTCCTGCCTCTTACAACGTGGCATTTTTAGAGACAGAACACAGGCACAACTATAAGACAACAGACGTGTTCTTTCCAAGGGGAGAATGAAACCATTTTATTAGGGGGAATGTTAAAACAAAGCCATATACAATTTGCAACAAATACAATCGTTTGTTCCCTAGTTCTGAATAATTACAGTATATACAAATTCAGTAAGGCACTGGTTCCCCAAAAGAACACAAATGAGTCTTCTTTTGAAACAGACAACAAAATCCCTTATATAGTCTAACTTTTCTGCAAAAAATATGGCATTTTTGTTTGTTTGTTTGTTTTACAAAAGGAATCATAAGTGCTAACTTCTGATGCCTTCTTTCCTTTCCACGGCTATGTGACTAGGTTTTCTAAGGAGCTATAACTACAGAATTATTCAAGTTTAAAAAACTGTACTTCTTTCAGTGCCTTTCCACCTGCCAACAAAGAAGAACAGACCAACAACACAAAACACTGTCACTCCTAATGAATATGCACGACTCCAGAAACGTGAAAGTCGATCATTACTCAGTACTTGCTCTACCCAACTACGCAGCAATTGAAACGTGTCGAAGAATTCCCTGTAAATAAAATCTTAGCATATTTTATAACAAGTTTTGTTTTGAGAATAAAGAGAATGGTCACTAGTGTCTTTCAAGCAGCGCGTTTGAGGAGGTCAGAGACCTGTCTCCTCATACACAATGTTCATAGCACTGCTGCCTGTGATGCAACAATCTACACCCTTTTATAAATAAATATTATGCTTCACTTAGTACTTTATCATCCATAATATTTTACTCTCTAATCCACATAATGGAGTTGTGCCAGACTCCAAACTGAACATAATATTTATATATACACATATTTATATAATATACACACACACACATAAACTATAAACTCAAATATCTTAGCATACAAAACTTATATTAGCTAACAAGTAATATTTTAGGATTTCTTTGCAGGGAAAAGGTTAGAAGAAAATTTTAGTCTGTGAAATTGTCCTGAAAGTAAGCAATCATCTACATTATTTCCAGGTCCCCACTATTCTATTGAGAGACAAAACAAAAAAATAAAATTCACTTCTGAGCTACCAGAAATTTAAAAATCAAAATTAATTATTTGGAAGTGAGTAGGTAGTCTCTTTAAGAACAACTTAATATTTCCTAAGTGAGGTGGATTTTGGTAAGACAGGAAAAAAAATCTATTCATAAATAAATTCTTATATCATTAAAACACAACAGTAACTAACGTGTCTTTTTAAGTATACCAGGAATAACTTTTAAATGTCCATAGTGAGTATACCAGGTTGGGAATTAGAAAGTAAGCTATCCATTTTTCCAAAGCAACCAAACAAATTCTATGAAAGAAATCTGGACACTATCTTAATTTGTTCCCATTTTTCATAGGAACCAACACCTCCCTAGAAATCTAGTTTACCTTCAAATCATCACCTGTCCACAGTATATTCTGATTTGAAGTTATCCATGTATAAGAACTTATTAAAAATAAAACCACATCGTTACCTAAGCGCTAAGCCCAAACATCACCTAAATTTAGGGGAAATCAAGAAATAAAAACATGTCCCCACTTAACTGACATAAATGTTTACTTATTTGTTTTTCAGATGATCTGATTAGAGGCACTGAAATCTCTCTCCTAGGCTCAGATGATTATCACACTTAGCTTTAGCCACATACTCCTTCTAAGCAATCACAAAGAATATCTGACCTAAGAAAAGGAAACATTTACACTATTATTCAGGTTATCTTAATATCAGTAAAAGCAGCATTCTAATCATAATTATATTTGGAAACAGCTGTTTTTAATCTTTGAAAAAGCAGAAACTTTTTTTCATATTCAAGGATTAAGAAAATATTGTTACAAAGGAGTTGTGGTTTGAAGCACTGGGAGTGAGTGCTGAACACAGAACACTGCTTCTCCCGGACGGTAGGCACAGCTCACAGGCGGTCTCTGCCTTCGGATGTTTCTGGAGGAACCAGTCACCAGCTGCAAGCTCACTTCAGAAGTGAGGAAAATATTTTCTCATTTTTCGTGCAGCTGTCACATTTCCAAAAACCCTCCATCCTTCAGCCACCAAGTGGGAAAATGAAAATGTGTGATAAAACACTGCCCCCTGGAGTATTCTGGAAAGAACAGAATTGCTGTCTTTTGGAGGATTTTTTAAGGGCAAAGAAGAGGGGCTTCCTGGTTCTTTGCTAAACACGACAGAATTCTAAGAAGCAAAAGAAAACCACAGTCAGGAAGTAAAGGAATAAGGCTGAGAGGGATGTGTACAACTGTACCCTTTGTTATGCTCCCGTTGCTAGGGAATACTGGCCCTTTCGATGATTCGACTCCTGCTGCCCAAAAGTTTTTATGCCTACGTAACTGAATAGTGGAGAGATGTTCTGCACAAGTGCCGCGGGGAAGAAAACAATAATAAATTAAAAAGTGAGTTGAACGTCATGAAAATAAAAATAAACTGAGACAGCACTCCTAAGATGTGCCGCTGTCACCTAAGACTTACAACCTCCATCTGGATCTATTCTAGAATAAGTCACGACAGCCATATCTTGTGGTCTCCAGTAGCATTCCTCTGCTGTTCCATTTGGAGGTTATATTCACCTAATTTAAAATTAAAATTAGTTCAATTAACCTGATATGTTTCGTCTCTTCTAAACTCAGACAGAGAAAAGGCAGATGATAACTGAAAGGAACCATCTTTGTACACAGTAAGTCGTGCACACCTTTCCCCTCATGCGCCCAAGGTCTCTTCCGCATACCTAAGACACAAGCCATGTGTACCTCTCACTGCCTGCCTTTTTCACACCATCTTCTTACAGCACAAGAGCAAATTATTTCTATTTTAAAGCGCCTTGTCTTCGACACAACTGACAGCCGCTTTACTTAATATTGATCCTTTCATTTGGAGTGAAAAAGCATGCAGGGGTTCAACTTCCTCCACACACAAAAAAGCTGTGTCTGTGTTTAATGAAAGAAAAAACCTAACAGAAATACAAAGTGGTTCTGAAGAACAGTGTCAACCTTTACTTCTAGTGGAGTCACGTACAGCCTCTGAAGCTGCAGGAGGTCATGAGTGGGAGTCCCCAGAGGGGGTCCCATACAGGCGGTGCCGGTACCCGGGTGCACTCACACTGCTGCGGCGGCCCCAGCGCAGGGCTGGCCAGAGTCGTCTGAGGAAGAAGGGGCACGCCGGGGCCTTTTAAGATGAGCTCCGTTCAGTTCTCCAGCTTCAATGATTGTCTTTTGGTTGGTCGAGTGCAACAACATTTTACCAATGGAAACACATATTTTAATTTACCTTCCAGCAGAGTTTCTGGGAAGAAATTTAGTTGTTATTCTTTAAACTAAAATAGTATAAACCTTGAAACATTTACATTTTTATTTTGGCAAAATTATCTTTTGAGAAACAAAAAGGCAATCCCAAAATACCAGGCTTTCTTAGAAAGCAACATGCATCATATCTTGAACAAATTACCCAGGCAGTTTCTCCCTCCTACAGACAGACACGAGGAATCCGTGCTTCTGGAAACTTCTGTTTGTCCAGGCTTCTCCCTGAGAGGTAAGAATACACCCTCTGGGGAGCAGGAGGATGTTCGAGGCTTGGACTGTGGATGCTTCTGGAACATCTTTTGCTTTGCCCACAAACAGAAGAATATCTACTGGCTTTGTCCAGAGACACTTATTCTTGCCTCAGAGCTTAATGTCCTGGGACTCTGACATTTTGGCAAGTGTTTTCTTAACCCGCAGGGCTGTCAGTCTTGAGGCAGGATTGTGAGCCCAGCATTCCATCATGAGTTTCCCCATCTGCCTGAGACACTGCAGGAAGGAAAAGGAAACCGGACTTACACTAGAGAAACATAGGATCTGTAAGGCTGGCACTCGATACTGGCTTTTAGTTCTGGGTTTCTGAAATTTGAATGTACTTTTAAAAGATAGTCTTAAAAGCATGTAGGCATAAAATTCCATAAAAATTCCTTTCTCATGTAAATCTTAAAGGACTAAAACAAATTTTCATGTCTTCCTTGTGATAGGAGCAAGCAGGTGGCTTTGCTGATTGTAGAAGAGTGTCTTTGAAGTCAGATTAAACAAATACAAAAAACCCAGGGAGCCTGTATTCCATTGCAGACTCCCAGACTGTCTCTAACACTCGATGAGCTTAAATCTTTTATCTAATTCCATACTAGTCAAACAAACATGGTTATTCCTCAATCATAGCTGTCTGCTACAATAATAGCATCACACTATACCATTTAACAAGATTAATGACCTGTGCACAGCCTCACTACAAGTTTCTCCTGCGTTCTTCTGTGGCACGTCAATTATTGGCCTTCCTGTTAAAAAGCACCATTTCGCTTCATTAGAAATCCTCAGTGAAGGGACTCTGAGCAATATCAATGCCCATAACCATCTTCAAAATAATATAAACTCCAGCATCTTATAAAGCTTTCTGCACAGCTCACTGGGAAACATATGTATTATTTAGCATTTCAGTAACTGGCCACAAAACCAAAGAACGAAAAGTTATTTTTAAATGCAATTAACACTGAAGAATTGGTTTATAAACAGTGTTCTGTCCATTTGTCTGCACTGGCTTGGATACTTTTTTTTTAAGGGATGCTTCAAACTCCTCTCTGAATGTGGCACTCCTCTGAGTGCCACCAGACACTCCAGGTCTGTGGGGTCTAGAGGTTCATAGGGCAGATGGAAAAGGGGTGAGCAAAGAGCAGAAGCGGGCAGGAGAGGCAAGGCTGGCCGGCTCACTTCCCGCTGCTGGGCAGCTCCTCCCAGACCTGTGTAGGTTTCACCAGGACGCACCCAGCGCCCAACTGAGTGTGGGTTTGTTCCCACAGCATCACGTCATCCTTATGAAGGAAGATCCACAGCACAGTCAGGCATCTCACCTAGGTCACTCTGTACCACTTCTGTGTACAGAAGGCGTTCTTCATACGCCTACCTCTTCTCTCATTAAATGAGACAATGCTGTATGTGAGTGTCACGGAGAAAATTCATGATGTTTTACACACGCACATTGGGAGAAATAACAGCCTCTGTGCAAGTGTCAGGACATCACCAATAAATGAAATCATGTTATCAGTTATGTCGGCTAAACACTGACCCATTCAATGTATTTTGGAAGCAGCAAAATCAAACAGGAGAAAGGAACAGATAATGTAACATACTGTACTTATCTCCATATAAATTGCTGCCATGACACACCTTTACCGTCCCAACAGAGAAGACAAATTCCTTCAATAAATATTTGGAATTTTGGCAAAAGGAGAAAAGTCTGTTTTGACACTGGTCATGGCCACGCAGTGACCTCCAACCTTACCTCGTCGCTGCTCCACCGGTTGGGGAAGGAGGGCCGCAGCTTCTTGATACATACGATCTCTCTCATGTCCTCGTAAGAGGGGTCACTGGGCACCAGGTCATGATAGGGGAGCTGGTATTCTTCCACTATACCTGAAAATATGAAGATGAAATAAAAGTCTAACAAACTGTTCTCAGAGGAAATGTCTATCAGCACCAAAGACAAGTTCAGGTTGAAAACAGCAAAAAAAAAAAAAAAAAAAGCCACAAACACAAAACCCCACCAACCTTGGAAAAAATGGGCCCAAATGACACAATTTTTAAAAAATGAATAAAAAGCACACAGAAACATTATTTTACACCTTCAAGCCTTTTTTTTCCTAACTTCCAAAAGCTAAGTAAACAAACATCTCAAATTTACTTCTGATTTTATAAAGGCTCTTGTACTCTGTGCCAAAATTTTAAAAATCTATATAAATCTTGTGTAAATTTGGCAGACACACCCCAAACTCATTCTGCACAATATGTAACTATTTCTATTACTGCAATATGAGATTATGAATCTCATAATAAATTTGGCAGTGTATCCTACTTGAACAAAATGTCAGATGTACATTTTCTTCTGCTTAATCATCAGAATGTATTCTTGCACACTGAAACTTAGAATACTATATTCCAGGTGGCACGAGTAGTAAAGAATCTGCCTGCCAATGCAGGAGACATAAGAGATGTGGGTTTGATCCCTGGGTTGGGAAGATCCCCTGGAGAAGGGCATGGCAACCCACTCCAGTATTCTGGCCTAGAAAATCTCATGAACAGAGGAGCCTGGTGGGCTATAGTCCATGGGGGTCACAGAGCTGGACACAACTCAGTGACTAATACTTTATTATGTCCTTTCTTGTAAACTCAAACCCATTTATAATCATGAAGGACCAGAAGGTTCAAAAGTTTTCTCGGATCACTCCAACTCACCATTTCTGTCCCCTGCTGAGATTATAGATCAAAAATATATATATTATCTACATTACTAATTCCTTCTGCTGTGTGTCATCTCCACATAAGATAATGAAAGCAAAGGTCTCCTGGAGAGGAGACGCTCATTTCATGCCCGTTCTTCCTCCCTTCCTAATTCTCAAGATGATGGTTCTAGAAATCTTGAGAGCAAGAATGATATTGATCTCATTCATCTCAGATTTTCCTCAGTGCCTAATGCTGGTGCCTTACCTGGCTGGACTGATGCATGGTGGTGGGGTAGGTGTATAGGCCACCTCAGACACAGAGCCAACCACACAAAATTATCAATTCAAAGGAGTCTGTCTGCACTCGACACCTTACTCCTCTCTCCTTATCACGCAATAACATTATCGAAACTTTCCACAACTGCTGCCTTTGTGTCTGAAACTTCACAACTTTCTCTTTTCTCCCAAAGTCTGAAAGACCTATACCTGGATGTGTTTGCTTCACCCAAAAGTATCTGGACTAGAAAGATAAACCCCCAAATTTCCAATATCTTCATAAAGGAGAGTGTTAGAGAATAGAATCTCTGTGCTTTTCTCCTCTAGAAGAGCAAAGAAACTAATCTGCTGAGAGTCTATGATCTGCAAGGCATGAATAGTATATGTTATAATTTATCTTATTAGGTTCTCAAAACTATGTTTATAAGATAGCACTATACAGATGAGTAAAGTTGATTTTGAAGGATTAAGTAACTTGCCTGATGCCATACAGTTTGTCTTAGGCAGAGCTGGGTCTTTCTGACAAATATACATCAATCTCATATGGAGATAAGGGAACATGTTAGTACCTCTCCAACCCCCACAGGCAAAGATAGCCCTAGAAAAGCAACTAACACTCCGCTGTCTACATACGGTTGGCTTATTTCCTAAGTAGAGAATCACGGCTCCTGTATTCCTGCCCACAAGCTTTCAAATAAAGGCTTCTTGTAGCCCTATTCACTTTAGATGTTCAGGAAAACACAATTAGAAAAGTAATCTATACTCCACTACTCCTTTAACTTCTGTAAACCTATCTTAATAAAAAAATAAGTGTAAGCATATTATTCAAAAATAGACTCGTTTACTCTTAATAAAGCATGAAATCATAATTAAGAAAGGAGATTTATAAAATATCTGTTTAGGAAACGTGTCCTACATTCACTTTCCTTTTGGCCTAAAGACGTCTCTTATTTCAGAGGGAAAGTTTTCTATTTTAAACTGCTTACAAGAGGCACAGAGTTCCCAGAGTGATTAAAGGCGTCATTGAAGATGACCTTTCTATGAAAGTATGAATACCCGTTGATCTACTGCTTCTCCTTCATATTTAAATATGACTCTAAATGTAAGTTAAGTCTTTACCAACCAAAATGAAAATTAAAAATAATAGCTAGCGTGTACTGAGTGCTGTTTATATGCCAGGCAGTTTTAATTCTTTTTTACAATCATTGAAACCTCACAACAACCATCTGAGGTAGATACAATCATTCACGTCCTTCTGACAATAGAAAAACACAAACAAAGAAAAATTTAGTAACGCATCAAAGGTTCACAAATAATTGACAGGTCCGAGAAGAAAAATCGCTGTACTAGTTAAGTGCCTGCTGCACTATCAGATCCCTGGATAAGCTCAAATTTTCGTGAAAGTGAGGAGCCAGCCATCATGAGGAAGGGCAGCAATGTCACTTTCTGAACCAGCACAACCCAAAGTAGAGGCGTAATCAGGGCACTTGATACTGAAGAGCCTGCAACTCAGCTCCTCACCTAAAAGATGTTCAAATCTACCTAAGAGCAAATTACGCAGCAGTAAACAAAACACGACAAAAATATTACCTCTGAATATTTAAAAAAAACCTTTCCTTAGCTTTACTAAGGAATCCTTATGTTTATAGAAAAGTTATCATGAACAATAATGACATTCTTATGCTTAATTTCCTTTTGATACAAACTGATGTTTTCAAACTGGTTTATGAGGATGTATCATAGAAATTCAAGAATTAGGGGCTTAAACAATGGGTGTCCCCCCCAACAGTGACGTGTCTCCCTTCATCTGTACAGAGGAAGCCACAGGGAAGGGGGCACTGATGTTCGGGGTGAGGCCAGAAGCTGGAAGGGGTAGGAAAGGGGGTTTGACTTGATGGAGTAACTGCTGGAGGAAAAGCTCAAGAGAGAAAGGAGACAATATAGATGGTAGAAGGGGATGAGCTCTGAAAAGGCAAGAGGAAGCTGACAGTGCACCTGAAACAGACTCAGCAGTAGCAGCAGGTGGAGGGAAGGTGGCGAAGACAGTTCTAAGATGTTAATACCATGATTTGGGAGGACCATGATCGCATCAACAGAAATAAAGGGGAAAATCAAATCAAATCTGACAATAACTCTGATTTCTGACCAGAAAGAAAGGACTTGCAGCGGCTCCAGCAGTGTCACTGTCACTTACCTCCTGATACACATCTCCGAGCGACCTCCCAAAGGATGAGTCCAAAACTGTACATGTCGGCCATGATGTAAGACTGAAAGTGATTTCTGTTCAAGCTCTCATCCAACACTTCTGGAGGCATGTAGCGCTTGGTGCCAACTCGAGTGTTGGGTGGTATGTCAACTTCATTCGTGTCACTAAGGAGAAAGTCAGGCAAAGCGCTATCAGCTTTGAAGAGGACCAATGCATGACAGGTCAGGGGATTCCTAATCGGTGCTTTAGTGAAAGGTGAGAAAGGATATCCATTCAGGGCGTAACATTTCCCTAAAAAATATTTGCCAAAATTTTGATATTCACAGGTCAAAACCCAACAAAGATGACAATTAGAATGAAGCTACAACATATAATATAGCACAGCTACAAGACCAATGTAAACTCTAAATTATTGCTATCAATAAATGCCTATTCAATGCCAACATTACCGTCCTTCCCTTCATATATTAGTAGCTTTGCCCTTAAAACTGGCAGGTACACTCGTGAATTTGGTTTATTTGAGACAGTATTTCTTAAGCCAAGTGTTGGGAGGCTTTTGCAGCTACAGACAAGAAGGGACAGGAGGAGAGGATCAGCGAAGATTTGCAAAGGTTTTACTTTGATAAGCAGAGACCTATAAAAAGGATTTCTACTATTATTTCACAAACCAAACAACATGTATTTTTTTAATAAAAAGGAAAATAACTGAATATACTATCTTCAGCTTCCAGACGATTTCACAACATGATCTATTATTATTATTCTGCACAGACAGGGAGAAAATTCCTGATGGAAGGACAGTCATCTGCAGACTGGCATGTGGGAACCACGGCCTCAGTGCAGTGAGCTGGAGCCAGAGCTGTGAACCCACTTTGCAAAGCTGCCAAACTATGATTGCTTGAGAAGCTGACAGTTAACGAGAGGAGACAAGTAACATCACTGCCAGCACAACGCTAAGCATGCAGCACAAGTTCAACAAGTCCCACAGCTTAAAAGAAACTAGTGGAAATAAGGAGCAATGAACCCCTGTTTTGATGGATGAATCAACTGCAAAACAGAAAAGATTAACAAAAAAAGAAAAGCTCAGGATTAAACTGAACTCTCTAGAAAATCTGTGATAAACCTTCATTTCCCTTGATTCCCAAGAGTTTTTCTTTTTCTTTTCATCAGACTCCACTCACTCTCAAGTAATGGTATGTTTGTTCTTTTTCTTCAATGCAGAAAACAGCTGCACATATCAAACACCATATTCATCACATTGCATCACAGACAACAGCAAATTTAGCAAAGCACAAGCTGGAATCAAGACTGCTGGGAGAAATATCAGCAACCTGAGATATGCAGATGATACCATTCTAATGGCAGAAAGTGAAGAGGAAATAAAGAGCCTCTTGATGAGGGTGAGAGGGGAGAGTGAAAAAGCTGGCTTGAAATTCAACAGTCAAAAAAACTACGATCATAGCATCCATTCTATCATTTCACGGCAAATAGAGGAGGAACAATGGGAGCAGTGACAGAGTTTATTTTCCTGGGCTCCAAAATCACTGCACAGGGTGACTGCAGCCATGAAATTAAAAGATGCTTGCTCCCTGGAAGAAAATCTATGATAAACCTAGACAGCATATTAAAAAGCAGAGACATCATTTTGCCAACAAAGGTCTGTAAAGTCAAAGCAGTAGTCATGGATAGATGTGAGAGGTGGGCCATAAAGAAGACTGAGCGCCAAAAAACTGATGCTTTCAAATCGTGGTATGGAAGAAGACTCTTGAGAGTCCCTTGGACTGCAAGGAGATCAAACCAGTCCATCCTAAAGGAAATCAGTCCTGAATATTCATTGGAAGGACTGATGCTGAAGCGCTAATACTTGGCCACTTGATGCAAAGGGCAGACTTAAGGAAAAGACCCTGGAGCTGGGAAAGATTAAAGGCAGAAGGAGAAAGTGGTGGCAGAGGATGAGATGGTTGGATGGCATCACCAACTCAATGGCCATGAGTCTGAGCAAACTCTGGGAGACAGGGGAGGGGATCCCAGGGTGCTTCAGTCCATGAGGCCGCAAAGAGTTGGACAGGACTGAGTGACTAAACAACACCACCAACAAAGTGGCTTTTGGGAAAGAAACAAAATACAACTTGGGGTCGGATCTTACTGCCTCAATCTCTATATTCAAGAACATAAAACATACAGTGTCACTGGGAAAATCTAAAGGGTGGCAGTTATTCCTCTGTAGATTGCATAACTGTTAACATTTACTAAAGCTGATAAATATAAAGCTTCATTCTTACAACCACTTAAAATGCACTTCCATCTAAAATTCTTCAGCTAAAGCTATTTCACCAGATGTGTCACTAGGATACTCATTAGGCCTCTCAAGATCTTTTAAAAGCAACAACTCTGAAGAAGCCTATTTTCCTAAAATAAAGTTAAAGGAAAATTTTTAATGAAGAAAAAAGTTCATACTCCTTTCCATCAGCAAATGTAGGTCTCAGTGCTCTAGGCTTTTATTAAGACTAGAAAGAGTATAAAATATGAATCACAGTATTTATCAGCAGGACACAATAGAAAAATGTCACCTGAGTACCTAAATAGTACATAGTAAGGAAGAAACACAAGAGAGAAGAGGTCGAATGATAATGCGGGAAAATAACAGAGGTAAAAGATGCCACAAAGTCTCCCCCTCAATTATAAAGCAATTTCTCTCCTCCCCTTCTACCCACCGAAACCGCTCATGTGAACACACAGTGGGTTTTCATTAATGTGTTACCTGTGCGTGTTATAGTTTATAATTTTAAATCATTAGAGGAAAACAGTGCTGGGGTTGGATAGAGGATTCTGGGTTCTATGTAGAGAAATGAGCATGGGGGTTTGCAGATGGAAAGAAGATGGTGAATGGCTTAAATCATCTTCCAGAACATGTTCTGGGAAAGAAAACCAAGAACATTCCCAAAAACATGGGTCCCACAGGTGTACATTTAGGCCAAAGGTATACTCTGACCTCAGCTGGTACCAACTTTAGACAATTCTCTTCCATTCTTATACTTAGTCCTTGATGTTTTAGTTGGATTTGGGAGGTCAAGAAGGGCTAACAATGCATGACAAGGAGACCTCTATGGGAAAACTAAAAGCTAATTGGTACTGGAGGGTAACAGATTTAGGATTTGTGATGGCCAGACTATTTATAGTTCTCCAGACTCTCATTCCCTCAAACATGGAAAAAACATTCAGTCAAGGACTCTGCTTGTCCATCAAATGCTCCAAAGCCAGCTCCTTATTCACACAGTACCCCAGCCACTACTGTCCCTCCCCAACCTTGCACTCTCCATCCTAAGCGTGTCCCCACCAGTACTGGAATAGCTGTCTCCCCTGGGAGAGCTGAACAAATATCTTCCCCTAGAAGAACCTGAATAAATATTCTCCTCTGTGGCATCTCAATGAATATTCATCTTCCAACCAAAGACTGTAAGCTCCTCTGAGCCCTGAATGACATCATAATCATTGGGTTTGTCCCCAAATAGCAGTTCCCCACTCCGTCTCCATTCACCGTGTGTCTTGCACATGGCAGTAGGGAATACACTTTAAATGAAAGAAGAAAAGGTTTTTTAAGAGCAAACTTTGCTATGTATGATTTAAAGAAAAACTTAAAAATCTCTATTATACAGAGGCCATAAAACAAAACATTGCAGCCATAAATTGTATTTTGTTCAGCAAATTTGGACTATCAACCAGTGGCAAAAGCCTTCAGTGCTATATGTTAAAGAACAAACACTTATTATAAGTAATTTCCATCCAACATTATAAAGTATTAGTTTCTCCAAGACACCCAGCTCTGTCCCTTTTCCCTCAGGAGGGTTTTCCTACTTGAAAGTAATTAAACTGCATTTCTCTCCCAGGTATTCAGTCACATCATCTTAGCTGTTTCCAAATAGGGGAAGAGAAAAATGGAACTTATATTCATCTTCAAGGTCACAAAGAGAAATTAAAGCAATTTAGCACTAGGGCAGCAAGAGCAAAGGAAGCAGACGGGACAGGAAGTACAGTCAGAGGGGTTCTTGCCCAGGCCCACCATTAGGACAAGACACAGATCTTTAAGGACAGGTATGAGTACCTAAAGGAAAGGGCCCAGGAAAGAGAAGGAAGCAGATGAGGGCAGGCTGCCTTACCATCCCCTGCTTTCCTTTTCCGTGGAGGATGGGAGGGCCAAGAGATGAGGTTGGCAAGAAAAGATGGATGCGGCACAAGGGGGTGGGGTTGGAAAAAGGAACTTCAAATCCACAAAATAATTCTGTGTGCTGAGATGGCCACAGATACACATGTGTGTGAAAATTATAAAATCACACATAGCAAATATAAATACCAACTCCAGGATACTGGCTACTTCTGGAAGGAAAAGGGGGGATAAAACAGGGAGGAGAATACAAAAGGACTCTCTTTAACAGTGCATTTCTTTAAAAAAAAAAACAAAAACATTTGAATCAGTTCTAATGAGGTGGATGAAACTGGAGCCTATTATACAGAGTGAAGTAAGCCAGAAAGAAAAACACCAATACAGTATACTAACGCATATATATGGAATTTGCTGCTGCTGCTGCTGCTGCTGCTAAGTCACTTCAGTTGTGTCTGACTCTGTGTGACCCCATAGATGGAAGCCCACCAGGCTCCCCTGTCCCTGGGATTCTCCAGGCAAGAACACTGGAGTGGGTTGCCATTTCCTTCTCCAATATATGGAATTTAGAAAGATGCAAATGATAACCCTGTATACGGGACAGCAAAAGAGATACATATGTATAGAACAGTCTTTGGGACTCTGTGGGAGAGGGTGAGGGTGGGATGATTTGGGAGAATGGCATTGAAACATGTATTTTATCATATGTGAAACGAATCACCAGTTCAGGGTCGATGCATGACACAGGATGCTCGGGGCTGGTATGCGGGGATGACCCAGAGGGAGGATAAGGGGAGGAGGGAGGTGGGAGGGGGCTTCAGAAGGGGAACTCATGTACACCCGGGGTGGATTCATGTCAATGTATGGCAAAACCAACCAATATAATATTGTAAAATAATTAGCCTCCAATAAAAAAAAGAAAAAAAAAAACCTAAGGCAAATTGTTAACATTTGTTATTGCTAATTAATTTTGTTAAATAATTACAACTGCCTAATTATTTTTAATATTTCCTGTAGGCTTAAAATATTAATATAAATATAAATAAGTACTCAGAAAGATCAGAAACAAGAAAAACATGACAGGGATTAAGGTTAGAGACATAAGGCTGTGAAGATCAAAAGTCCTCTAAATACACTGGTCAGGGACCTCCCCGGTGGTCCAGTGGCTAAGGCTCCCACTCCTAATGCAGGGGGCCTGGGTTCGACCCCTAGTCAGGGAACTAGATGGTGCAACTAAAAGTCTGCATGCCACAACTAAAACTCAGAACAGCCTAAATAAAACAACTGGACACAATTATAGAAAAGACACACTTCTAGCAAGCAGAACTAAAAAGGCATCATCAAAATGTGCTGCTGCATTCATTCTAGATGAACTGTGATCTCTTCTTCCTGCTCACGGAGAAGGGCTACAAAACTTGCACAAAGGGGTCATGATTACAAAACTGGGTTTAGAAAATTACAAGGACACTTTTACTTAATTATGTTTTCCCAGCTAATATTTCTACTCGATCCAACAAGGCTTTTGTCCCTGTTAATGTGAGTACCACTGAGATATAAGTAGAACTGGATAAAATTCAAAGTAAAACTTGAATAAAATAAGTTAAGGGAGGTCTAGTAAATTCCTCTCCAAGAAAAAACCTTGTGTCAGAATCATACTTTAACCAGTATTTTTCTTTATGAACTTCAGAGACACTGGGGCTGAGACAGGATAAAATAAAAATACCTAAAATTTTCTGAGTAAGAAATGAACAGTAACTTGGGAGGCTGACGGTAGGGGGCAAGTCAGCTGGGGAGAAAAAGGGGTTCTTCCCAGGCCCAGGGTTCGGGCAAGATGCGAAGGCCCTGTAGGAAAAAAAAATAAGGACAAATGTTCTGGTAGTATGAATTTTATAACTAAATTTCATGAAATACCTACAACACAACCTAGTAAACATGTCTTCAGCCTTGAGCTGACAGTGTTTGGGGAAGAACGAGCAGGTAAGTCATGAAAAAAAGGTGCAACATGTGTGTCAGCAGTATAAGCCTGATGCAGCAAAGAGGGAAACAAGTTCCTTAGGATCCACAGATGTGCTTGCACAGGGCACTGAGCTCCCTACTGCACTAGGGAGGAACAGAGACGGGGGTGACAGCCTAATTGTATCTGAATCTCAAAATGCAGGGTGCCTCAGATGGGGTTCCATAAAGACTGATGAAAACCACGTTCCTATTTCTGACCAGTGTCACCTGGATGACGGTGCCAGGATAAAGAAAACTCCAGCGAGGAAGAGGAGAAGGTTCAGGCTGATGACAAAGGGTCCCCTGCGTGGACACACAGAGTGGCTCTTCTTATTTGGGGCCACAAAGCAAGTGAGAGATTTCAAGGAAACTACTCCAGGTCGGGGAGGAAAGCAAAGATGAATTAGGGGTGTGTGTGCGTGTGTGTGTCTGTCGGGGCGGGGGGCAGGGAACGGAAACAGACAGACATAGAAGAAAAAAAGATACCAGACCAAGACTTTTCTCTCTGAAGGTGCAGGAAGGTTATATGTACGAAGGAGAGGATGGTAGAAGTGACGCTCTTTCCTGGGAGAGGGCACCTTATCACTGACACTGTTTAGAACTTCTGCACGTGGAGATCATTTTAAGGGGTTTTATTGTCTACAAACCGGGCAGCCTCTTACTGCCTGTACGCAGGCAGCTGCCTGCAGTGTCCCTCTCCTGGCTCAACACTGGTGTGCAGCGTGTAGACGGCAGGTGTTGGTAGAACTGAGGAAATGAACCAAAGAGCCCCTGTGGGTGCAGAAAGGCTGGAAGTGGGGCCTCCTTCCAGGATCCTGAGAGGCCAGAGAATGAACCTGAGCACGTCCAACTCAGTGGAGCAGAGTGTGCCTTAAACTCGTGGCTCTCATGCACTGGAAGAAGGGCAGAAAGAAGAATTTTATTTTGGTGGCAGGGAATAAAGTGGGTATTTAAAAGTATAATATCTGTCTTAACCTTATATTAATTTTTTTCATATTAATTAAGCTTCTAATTATGAATCCATAGCAGGGATTATTTCAAGGAATGTTACCACACATTTCTTGCAAGAAATTAACCACACATGAACCACACCAGAGAATATTGAATCACCTGTTAGAAAGACAGAAATTACCTTTCAAAGCATGAAATAGTCTCATAGAAGAAGGGACCATGCACATCCTTCGTCTCCCCTATTGTATCTTGCAAACAGCTATGGAACTGACTTACTGAACTGAGCTCTGCCCAGGCAGATGTTAACCATCGAGGAGGGTTTTCTGCAGCAAGAACAGAATTCACTGCTCCTATGAGTACTTAGAAAGAGAAGTTTGACATGGAAACTCTTCAACAGAAGGTGGATGAGGCTGCAGAAACCCTGATTGGGCGTGCTGCCACTCATGCTTGGTCTGTGACTCTGGCTGGTCACTTAACCATGTCCCTTTTTTCAAAAACCACTAAGTATATACACCAGAAGCCGTAGTGTGTATATGTCATTGAGGGACAGAGAACACTGAGAACCTTCTGGGCCAGACTCTCCATCTCCTCTGCACTTGGACAATTAGATAGGCATCAATCTGGAGATGTGTGTTACAGCTCAGTCTTCATTGTAGGTTTTCTATATGAAATTTAATACCTGAAAGGCTGTACTAGGCAGGACTTACTCCCCCACTAAGAAAACATATCATTCTGTCCCTGAAATACCAGAGGGGCTGTGTGAACCTCCAGAGGGCAGGGTGGAAAGCTCTGTAAGTTCCTTCATGAGATTCCACGTGTCTTTTCTTATCCCAAGAGATTCAGGTTAATGGGAGTGTCTCTCGTGGCATCACCCAGATTCCATCTGCCTTCGGCATGAGATGCATCAGCACTTAGATCATTTTCAAGAGTGTGCACGAAGAAAACAACACAGCATAAAGAAGTCAAATGAGCAGGAAACCTCTGACGCATTGTCCACCCTCTGTGAACGTCACTGGCTGCTGCTGCTGTCGTGTCCATCGTGTCCCACTCTGTGCGACCCCACAGATGGCAGCCCACCAGGCTCCTCTGTCCTTGGGATTCTCCAGGCAAGAACACTGGAGTGGGCTGCCATTTCCTTCTCCTAAAGTCACTGGAAACCTCCCCAAAATGATTTAAAAGCCTGAGAGAACACTTAGCACACAGAGACCACAGTAAAGATTAAGTTCTCACAGCAAGGTCACATATGAAGTTTGAGAACTCAGCACTGGGTTAGCTTTGACCCCACTTGCAGTACAATGCTGTAAATATCTGTGCTCATATGCTTCACACTCCCCTGAGACAGGAAAGTCAGGAAGAATGACAACCAAAGAACTGTGTACAGCAAGGTTTAAAAGCGAGGCTCAAAAATTGAGAAGACCAAAGTTCCTTGGAAACATATGAAATAAAAACATGAAAAGGACTTCCAATTATCAAATTCAACAGCCATTAGAGGAAACTGAGGTTGAGGGTGGCAAATGATCCCACAGCTGCTAGTTAGCCATATGAGGTCTTTGCATCCAATAGCTACGGCAGTTGTTCATCTGAGCCAGTATCCTCATATCCTTCCTCTCTCCATTAAACAGTCAATATTTGCCAAATAAATCTCTGAATTATCCCTTAATGTATTTCCTTCCACTTCTTATATCTGGGTTTGCATGAAATTTGAGAGTTCATTTAGTTCATTCCCATTACATTAAGCAGAACTAAGTTTCAGAAATATAATAGATACTCATTTTCCTGTTTTTTTTAAGGTCTATTAAGAAGATGAGTTCTTAATTACTTTGATACTGCCAACATGTACTGATTCAAAATAATATCTCTAATGGTAACTCACTGAGTGAGTGAGTGAACTCGCTCAGTCGTGTCCGACTCTTTGCGACCCCATAGACTGTAGGCTACCAGGCTCCTCAGTCCATGGGATTTTCCAGGCAATAGCACTGAAGTGGATTGCCATTTCCTTCTCCAGGGGATCCTCCCAACCCAGGGCTCGAACCTGGGTCTCCTGCATTGTAGACAGACGCTTTACTGCCTGAGCCACCAGGGACGTCCGGGGTAACTTCTATGTCATGTCAAATGAGAAACACATCACGTAACGACATGGACTCTCAAGATGCCCAATGAAGAAGAGGGTTAAGATGGGGCATATGCACTAAAATAATTACAAGGTCAGGCAGACAAGGGTCAGAAAATTATCACAGGAGTAGAATAGATGATGTCATTCTTCCTACCTGGGGGATGAGTAAAGTGACTTAGAGGTAACTCTGAGACTGGATTAAGTAACATACGCAAGGGCGTTCCAAGCTACATGTTGTCCAGTCAAAAGCAAAGCAGTAGCAAACATGGAGTATACATGGAAAAAACACAAATACGTTTTCTTGCTAAATAAAGCATATAAATTGGAGAGTTTAATGTCCATATAAATTGGACATAAAAATAGAAAGGTAGATTTAATCCAGTGTGTGCAAAATCTCTGGAACTAAAAGGAAAAAAAAAAGCTCTTTCCCTTCATCACATAGTCCATATGGAATCATTGATTTAAGCTTTATACAAAATTTTGAAGCAACCCCTATATAATGAGCACCAAGGAAAGACTAGAGAAGTAAAGTTAAGAAAAACATGGTATCTACCTTCATGGAACTTCGTCTCCATTGACGACAGAAAAGCAGTCATTGATGACCATACAACAGAAACTCACTGAAAGCCAGGCTTGTGAGGGAATAATAACAGGGAGTCTAAAGGATAAAATTATGAAGTAGTAGCTACTGAGATAAAGGAGAGGATATTGGGTATTCACATAAAGATAAAAGCATATTAAAAACACTCAGACGTGTGAGAGAAATTACATTTTAATCCAAAGCCAGAGCAAATGATGGAATTACAGTGATGCCCAGAATTATACTTCAAGAAAGTATATCTGGCAGCAGTATGTAAAAGACAAATTGGGATGAGGAAATAACTACAAAATGCTTTACTCCAGAATCTAGAAAAATGGTAGGAGGCCCCGAATTGGCCCAGTTCCAGTGGGAATATCATGGAGACAGAATTCATTCAACTGAGCAATCACAAACTTAGGGAACAAGGGAAACGTGCCTCACATTTTAGAATGGAAACATCAGAACTGGGAACTGGGGAGAGAAAGCACGTGCAGCATGAAACTGAGAAGTGGAAAAATATTTACGAAAAAGAGAGGAAAACTCATAGAGAGAAAGGAGGAGAACCTGGAATAAACACATTAGGAACACAGGAGGAAGAAAGGTGTGGGCATGGGGGAGGTGGGCCAACAGGAATAAAGGCTTCTGGTGACAAAATCCATGTTGTCCTTCAGTAAAGGAGCTTCAGAAGTGACAGAGCAGAAGCCAAATTGCAAAATATCATGAATTACTGGATTGTGAAAGCAAATTACTCTTTATAACTCGAGAAATTTCACAGGGGAGGGAAGGAGAAAAGCTGGTAATTTGAGAAGCATCATGGAAAGTTCCCTGTGGTAGAGGAGACTCAAAAAAGGGTGTAGGTCAGAAAAAATAATTCAGAAGAGAGAGAAGATTCAAAGCATCTTTATTAGCAGGCAGTTCATATTTCTAACTTGAATCTACAGTCCAAAGAATTTCCTCCTGCTTTGTTTTTAAAGACCAAGAACTTCAATTTGCTACCCTCTAACTGGTGGAGACCTTTATATACTTAGTATTTATCATTTTATTACCTCTCCATGTTTACTTCTGGTGAAAATACCAATCCCTTAGTCCTTTCTCGTCAGTTTTATTCTTTGCCTTGGCTTTTCCTTTGTGTCCTTCTCCATATACTACAGTCTCTTTGGGAAAAAAATCCATAAGAAGGTCCAATAATTTAATAAAAGCTGAGCCTAAATTGACTTTTTAAAAAAGTAGGTATAAGATGATCCCTCTTTTCTTATAGTTTGCAAACTCATTTCGTTTTGTTTTCAAAGCAGAACAATCATTTTTCTAATTAAATCCTACAAGATGAAGGAGCTGCTATGAATACAACAAAGGTAAGCAAAACAGAGCCCCAACTATGGGGCATTCTTCTTGCCCATCTTGCAGAAGCTACAGTGCTGAGTACTGGCACTGTGTTGCTTATTCATTACTAACATTTCTCATAGAATACCTCTGCAAGTTATCCTTCTTATAACACATAAAAAATGCCTTTCTCACTACATAATTGTAGCTCTTTCCTGAAACCTCTTCCTACCTACAAATGTTATGCAGAATTCTGAGCACACAATCCCAGGCATTAGCAACTTATTTTCTTAACAGCTTCACCTCAGCTCAAACCTATGTGAATAGTGTCTTGAAGTCAGGTCACTGATAAGCTTAGAAACAATAGAACTGACCCAAACACTGTTTATTTGTTGCAAAGATGTTTCTTCTTTTTCCCCTCCAGGAAAAGTCAAAGTTAGCAAAATTCCTCCTCCACTAAATATCCTAGAAGCCCTGACCGACAAAATGCATCATCTATAAAAAGTGATAGAAAAGAACCATAAAAAGTATATATGTTCACCTTGATACTAACCTAATAAACTTAACAGCCAGGCCCAGGTCAGCTATACAGCAAGTTCCATTTTTCTTCACCAGGATGTTCTTACTTTTCAGATCTCGATGGGCAATTGCTGGTTTGCCTTGAGTACTAAAGATTTCAGTGTGTAAGTGACATAGGCCACTCACTGAGGAATAGGCTAACTTCAACAACGACTTAGTATCTAGCGTGGTGGACTTCAGGTAATCATAGAGGGAACCGTTTTCGTGATAATCTGTGATTAGGTACAGTTGTGTCCAGGACCCCGTCCCTTTGATATCTGCAGCAATGAAGCCTAAAAGGAAAGAAGAAAAAAAGGGTTGAAGCTGTGGGTTTTCCTAAATACTACAGGATAATTAATTTTTTTCAACTATTGTCCTTTGTCATAGGTGTCTTTTATTTGGCGTTTCATTCAGTTCTCTGATTGTGCTATGAGAGCATTAAATTACTAATACCCATGGTTGTTGCAGTTTAGTTGCTAAGTTGTGTCTGACTCTTTGTGACCCCATGGGCTGTAATCCACCAGGCTCCTCTGTCCATGGGATTTCCCAGGCAAGAATACTGGAGTGGGTTACCATTTCCTTCTCCAGGGAATCTTCCTGACCCAGGGATCGAACCTGCATCTCCTGCTTGGCAGGTAGATTCTTTACCACTGAGTCACCTGGGAAGCCCATCACAGATAACCAAAACAGCTGCTGCTGCTGCTAAGTCACTTCAGTTGTGTCCGACTCTGTGTGACCCCATAGACGGAAGCCCACCAGGCTCCCCCTTCCCTGGGATTCTCCAGGCAAGAACACTGGAGTGGGTTGCCATTTCCTTCTCCAATGTGTGAAAGTGAAAAGTGAAAGTGAAGTCGCTCAGTCGTGTCCGACCCTCAGCGACCCCATGGACTGCAGCCTACCAGGCTCCTCCATCCATGGGATTTTCTAGGCAAGAGTACTGGAGTGGCTTGCCATTGCCTTCTCCGAACCAAAACAGCAGGGGTGGAGAAACACTAAGCGTTTGTATCTGAAGACAGGATACCTTTCCCATCAGTAGCCGATATTTAAATTATTTCTAAGTTAACAGTAAATAGTTCATGGTATTATAATTACACATAAGACACTGTTTAGAAAACAGGCACACACTCCATGATTAGCTGACACTCTTTCTACTTGAATATTCCAGCTAGATCATTTCTAACTTGAAAAACAAAAAAGAAATAAATTCTTAATATAAACTCTGGATATAAATAAACCCTGCAGATAAAATTCCCATAACTTCACAGTACTTAGACAAAAATGTGCTCCTTCAAATCCCTAAGAAATCTGAGAAATTTTGATATTGCATTTGCATTTCCTGTCCCTGAAGAAAAAAAAAATTATTTGAACATGTTTCATTTTAAGCCCACCATCCATTCATAGAAGTGCCTTAGTCATTCCTCCTGTGAGGTCTCCCATTAGAAGTGTATGACATTCTTGGGCTCACGCCAAAAAGAAAATGTCTATATATTTCATAGCAGGTCTAGACAGATGAGTTAATATGCAGATGTTAACAGAGAGAGAGGAAGGCTAGGAAACCCTGAACATCGCTAATACAGACTTATACTCACCCAAGATGTTTTCATGCCTCATCAACACCGTCTGATATATTTCTGTCTCTCGGAACCAGCTGGCCTCCTCTGTAGTGAAGAACACTTTCACAGCTACCTTTTCGCCACGCCACTTTCCCATCCAAACTTCCCCATAGCGACCTTTTCCAATCTGTTTCACCATCTGAATTTGCTTTGCTATCGTCCTCTGGACCTGTTAAATCCCCCAACACACTGTTAGTGTATTCACAGCACTACAGATTTGTTTAATGTTTTCTTTTTTCCTTCAGAGAAGAAAACAATTGCATATAAAATATATTTAGCCAGTAGTTTTTCTTTATATGGGCTTCCCAGGTGGCACTAGTGGTAAAGAATCTGTGTGCCAGTGCAGCAGATCCAAAAGACTCGGGTTCGATCTCCAGGTTGGGAACATCCCCTGGAGGAGGAAATGGCAACCCACTCCAGTATTCTTGCCTGGAGAATCCCACGGACAAAGGAGATTGGTGAGACAAGTTATTTTTATTTACTAATTAATTTATGTTGTCCTCTTTTAAATATATATTTGAGACTATTGGTTTTGAGTGCTTGAAGTATTGTTTCCAAATTATTATTTCATTTTACCGATCATTATTTTCACAGAAAAAAAACACTTGAAGGGTTCACAGTAACTGGCAGAAAAGAATACTTTTCACTTCTACCACTAGTGTGGACACTAGATACTCTGAAGGGAATCATGCCACTATATGCTTCGATAACATACAACAAAACAAAAAAGTAATGCACTATTGGGTATGCACAGAAATACTTGCAGAGGAAATCTCTAAGCAGGGAGGTGCAGGCAGAGGAAGGAAAAGAGGAAGGGAAGACTTAAGAACAGAGCAGGGCTAGATAAGCATTTCAGCATATACAAATGCCAGGCTGCTATCTGGGCAAAGAATAATACCAGCCTTGAGATCTAGACAATGAACTCTGACCCTTTTAAAATGAGAGACATTGAACCCTGGGCTTTAGCATTAAGCCTGAACCACTGAATGGAACTAAATTTGTCCTAGTTTGGAAGCACACCACCACCATGGCTCCTGGCAAAAATAAATACAAATCCTCTCTTGAGGAAATTATTGCAGAATATGCTTCACTCCACTACTATGGAAGGATCCTAGACCCTCTGAAGGAGCTCCTGCCACCCTACAACTTGGTCATGGATAAAATATAAGAAACAAAAAACTGTAATGCGTTATTGGGCTCACAAGGGAATAAAGGAAATCCCCAAGATGGGAAGGGGAGGGAGAGAAGGAAGGGAAGAAAGAAAATGGAGGGAAAGGAGAGAGAGGATCCCTCAGGGTGAACGCCTTAAAACAAAAGGGAACACACACTGCAAATGAGGCCCGAGAAAGAATGCAAACAGAGTTAACTTCTTCCGATGACAGACACTGGGGCCTTCAGACACAGGATGCCACGCGACATGCGATGGGCGGCGAACGCGGAGGCGGAGACAGAATGAGACGTGAGCAAGGGAGGAAATCACTGAAAACGGCCCTCTGAGGTGGAAGAGTCGCCACAGCCAAAAATGTAAAACGCCCGTGAGAGCTGGGGAAAAAGCAAAGCTATGACAGCGCTCCGAAGAATTACGAAGTGCGGCAGAGACAGGCAGAAGGAAAACAAGAGGGTTCAAGTGGCCTACGGGTTCAATGTCTCTTTACACATGATCATCATTCAACCTGTGCTTAAATTTTTAAAAAACGCCATGACTAAAGGGGCTAAGTGTTGGTGACTATTTACATAATCTGGGAGATGTAAAGAATCAAACATAGACCTGTCATAAGATCTGCTCAGAAAGTTGGGATGTACTCTTCCCAGAGACAGGCTTTGCAGCAAGTGTTTCTTTCTGTATTTATACTTTTAAGGGTCATGTAACTATACTGAGCTAACTGTATATATGAGCTACTGTAATTAACCTGAGCAAACTCCAGGAGACAGGGGAGGACAGGGAAGCCTGCTGTGCTGTAGTCCGTGGGGTTGCAAAGAGTTGGATGCAATTTAGTGACTAAACAACAACTATACTGAGCTCACCTAGATAATCTAGAATAATCTCAAGGTCAACTGATGAGCAACTTTAGCACCTGAGCCACCAGGGAAGCCCAGCTAATGAGCAACTTTAATTCCCCTTGGCCTTGTAAAATAACACATTCTAGGGCTAAGGACATGGACATTGTCGGGGCTAGCATTCTGACTACCATAGATGTCTACCAACTGGGATGGGTTCTGTTTTTGTCTAATGAATGATTTCATCAATTCAAGATGTAATGCTATCCATTGCCAGAATCATTAACAGCACTAATATCAGACTGAAAGCTTTTGGGGACAAGATAAAGTCTTTTTCTTTTCCTCTAAAAGAAGAATTAAAGAATAAAAGCATTGCTGACATGCCGTTAAGCCACTCAGCCTGAAGGAAATGAAGCATCAAGTGTACGTGGAGACCAGCCTTCCTCCTTTTAGGAGTCGAACAGGCCCTGTAGGAGACAGTCAGTCCATTTCCCTTCCCAAATAAGGGGGCAGAAGCATCAAGGGCCCTGAGCAGCAGAGAGCCAGATCCGTAAGTAAACTACTGACCTGAGAGGAGACTTCCTACACTGATTAAAGAAGCATTATTAATTTACAGTTGTTACAAAGCATTGCTTATGTAAATCCACAGAACATTTCCTAATATAAACAGTTTTAAATCCACTTTTTTTCTAATGATGACATATATAATGAATTTGATAAGAGTACAGACGAAATTGGCAATGCTCATAAGAACAGGAGCAACTTATCTCAAAATAAAAAGTCTCACTATATTCATAAATTTATAATATACTTCTATTTTGAGATTTATTATAACATCTATGGACCCAAAAATATATTTTGAAAAATGTTTTAACTATGTCATTTATTTGCATTTTTATTTGATTTAGTTAATGTTTCAGGTCTTTCTGGACTCAAACTTTCCTTCTATATGACATCTTTAGATATCAATTTTGAAAGTTAGATTATACAAGCATTATAATTGTGATTCAAAACAGAGAATTATTATTTCATGTAAAGTGAGGACAACTCACTGTGTAAGGATTATAAGGGTTATCACTATTTCAGAAACCTCTTTCTATCTAGTGATCAGTTTTCTGATAGTGTCCAATGGTAAATTAAGCCCATGTGGACCCTGGAAACCATGGAGTGGTAAGCAATGCTCTGTGCTCTCTATATGTCCCTGAATCAACAGAATACACCCCTCTACACACAAATACACTGTTTGACAAATCTGCTTAGTAAGACCATGTTAAAGTTGTATACTAGACAGATTTTTCACAACAGATTCCTCAACTGAGAGGTTTAGTGTTCAGTGAGACAATTTACTTCACCTTTTGTTCCTTTAAATGGTCAGATAAATAGGGTATAAATAAATAATGTTACTATTGATTAAATACATAGTATGCAGGTATTCAAAATGCCAGGCATATTTATATGTATCTATGTATGTGTGTATATATATATGGCAGGGAAAATTCTTACAACCACTCTATGATATTCCTCCCTTAGAGGATTTATATACAAAGTCACTTAGTAAATATTAGTTCCAAGTATGTGTTTATTCACAAGACATGAACTTTCCTTTTATGTTAATGAAATAAATGACAAAGTGGAATTAAGGTGAGATATTCACTCATATAATACGAAGAGAGACTACTGAACATTTCTGTATTGTTTATCTTAAAAAACAAATCTTAAAGCTGGATCTTAAGTCTGTAACACCAAGGCTTTCCCTTCGCTCGAGTGAGTGATAGGATCCTTCTTCCCATCCTGCTGTTATCAAATGCAGGTCTTAGTTTTACTTAATATTTGGTTGACAAGCATTGGGAGCACAGATTCTAGAGGTAGATCACCCGGGTTTGGCTCCTGGCTTCTCCATGGACCAGCTGGTTGACCCCAGTGGGCTTGGGCCCCTGATGTTTGATACAGGATATGTTTCTACACCACCTCACAGCGGCTATGAGGATTAAATGAGATCATCTTTTAAACGCCAGACTCTGGACCTCTGGCAACCTGGCTGCTGTTAATCATACATGGTTAATAGCCAAACACTGATGTTTGGTACCCAGATAACAGACATAAGATAGTATTTTCACAGATACCACAAGTTGGAAGTTGAAAGTTTTCTTTTTTAAAAAAACAAATAATTGAGCAGCCTCTTTAATCACCCCAGGATGCTAAGTGACAAAATGCAGTTTCCACCTCAAAAGAGATGACAGTCCACCTAAAGACACAGGTACATTAATACCAATTTCAATGTTATTTTAAACAGCTATATTGGTTGCTGCATTGGTTTTGCAAACTTCTGTTATGACATAAGTTAAACAGACTGGCTCAGTCTAATCTGTCACAGAGATAAAACATGGGGCATAATTGAGGAACTCTCCAGAAAGACATTATATTTGCAAAGACATGGATTTTAAAAACATGTTGTATTTTCAAAACAATTACGCAAGGCTGATGCAAGAGCTCAAGAATCCAGTGGGGAAGAGGTGGGAGGAGAGGGATGCTATGCTTATCAAGCTAAGAAAGAAGACCCATAATCATGACTGGATATTTGAGTGTTTTATGCAGGCAAGTGAGAGAGCAGCAATTTCAAAGATTTGAGAGAGAACTCCACAGGAATGAGAAAGATGGGCTAGAAGGAGGAAGACAGTAGTTTCCAATTCTAAGAGTATAAGTATCTGATTAGTATCAAAGGAAATTTTAATATCTGTACTTGAAAAAGAAGTGTAATAAAACATTTTTAAATGTAAGAATGGTATTTGCTATATATCAGTTAAATTCTAAGAATGAAAAGTCAAGCAATTTGATAAGAACTTTACATTAAAAAAGAATTTATATCCTAAGTAGCATCAGTTTGGTCATGACAACTACTTCACAAGTGGTTTTCTGTCTGGTGTATTACCTCCAGGGGAGGTATTAGTTGAAATGTACAGTTTGGCCACCTGATGCAAAGAACTGACTCACTGGAAAAGACCCAGATGCTGGGAAAGATTGAAGGCAGGAGGAGAAGGGTCGACAGAGGATGAGATGGTTGGATGGCATCACTGACTCAATGGACGTGAGTCTGAGTAAACTATGGGAGTTGGCGATGGACAGGGAGGCCTGGTGTGCTGCAGTCCATGGGGTCACAAAGAATTGGACACAACTGAGTGACTGAACTGAACAGAGTTTAAGTCATGCAAGATGAATAAGTCCCAGAGATGTACCACACAACACAGTGCCTGTAGTTAATAATGGAAGATTGCATTCTTTTTTCTCTAGTTTGAAGCAAAAAGTTGACACTCACCTCATTTGTACTTAGATACACTTAGCATATAACATTTTGTAAGTTTAACGTATACCGCATTGATTTGATATATTTGAATAATGAGATATGATTATCACAGTAGCATTAGCTAACATCTCTATTTAATACATGTGTATTATAATCTTAAAAAATTTGCAAAGAGGTTAGATCTTACACTGGGCTCTTATCATAAAATAATAATAATGAATGGGGCAGGAGGCAACTTTTGGAGGTGATGGATATGTTTATGGCCTAGACTGTGGTGACGGCTTCAGGGGTGTATGGTGGTTTAGTCACTAAGTGGTGTCCAACTCTTTGTGACCCCATGAACTGTAGTCAGCCAGGCTCCTCTGTCCATTAAATTTCCCAGGCAAGAATACTCGAGTGAGTTGTCATTTTCTTCTCCAGGGTAGCTTCCCAACCCAGGGATCAAAACCAGGTCCCCTGAATTGCAGACAGATTCTTTACCGACTGAGCCACCTACTTATTTCCAAACTCTTCAAGTTATATACATTAAATATATACAGCTTTTTGTATGCTAAGTAAAAGAGTTATAAAATAAATACTTGGTTTGAGATTTTTAAGTTACTTTTAGTACTAAATAAAAGGTCACCAAAAGAATGAAGTAAACAAGACATCCAAAGTCAGAACCAGGCAATAAATATTAGGAAAATCAATCTCAGAATTTAGAAAGTTTATAAAGGAAAATATTTCCATTTCAAGTCCCAACAATCTTTTTGCATGGTCCACAAAGTAACCAAATGGTTTTCTCATTAAAGCAAGTGCCTTGGATTCACTATATATTTTCTTCCAAGTTGGCAGCGCTGACCATCAGAAAATTAAAACTCTCCTGAATGGAAAAGCCGGGGCTTCACCCTGAAACATAAACCCTCCAGCTGAGAGGCAGCCTTCTTCCCTTTTAGAAGTACTCAGATCCCAGTTGGTTGTAATACTTTTGCCTTCAAAAGCCAGGCCAAAGTGCTGTAACGTTATCCTTCCTGAAACAGAGGGAAGATGGTCCCATGTCGAATGTTTTCTAATCTGCTCTTTATCAGAATGCAGAGGTCTGGATTGTAACCATACACTTACATTAAAGAACAATGACCTCACCCCCAATATGTCAAAATGTTATCTGGAAACCCTGCATCTGAGATCTGATGTCTGACTGCAGAGCGGTTTCCTTTGTCCACTGCCCTATCTGTTTCAGTAAAACGACACCCAGCAGTTACTGACATTTCCTTTACATTCAAGGTATGTTCCTCTCATACCAGCAGAGGGAGGCCTGATCCGCTCCCTGAGCTCTGCGACTGCTCAATTAAGTCTCTCAGGGATTCTCCAGGAGGAATGTAAGTTTCATCCTGTTCTAACCCAATGCTGTACCGAGGTCTGGCTTCTTGTCTTTTATACCTGAAGATGCACAAAGGAAGAAAACGTTAGACACTGGATTGCAATGACAGGGACAGAACACACAGAACCACGGCAGGTTTCATCTTTGCACGTAAATACAAGATTAGATGCTCAATGTATATTATCCTTAGTTATGATTTCCAAAACACAAAGATATAATTAGTCTTCTAACCTATTTTTTAAACTAAACTTCCAATTTTCACTCAGTCACAACCATCTTTAATTTTCTTTCTCTGTTTCTCTCGACTGCATATATCCAAGCGGCCTACATTCCATTAACATTTTTATATAGTTCCAATAGTAGTAGTAGTCGTCGCTCAGTTGTGTCTGACTCGTTGCCACTCCATGGACTATAGCCCACCAGGCTCTTCTGTTCAAGGAATTCCCCAGGCAAACATACTGGAGTGGGTTGCCATTTCCTTCTCCAGGATAGTTCTAATATCCGTTCCCTAAAATCTTTTCTTACAAGGTCCCTAATTAGCTAAAGATGCAGATTTTTGGTTTGCAAAAGACATTGTAACTTTCTCATAAAAGGCAATGTATAAAGCAATAGTATAGATAAGCTGAAACTTTAAAAGCTTTTGTCAATAATCATGTCTTCAGTTAGAATTGATGATATTTGAGTCAACTCTTATTTGTAGAATAGTAACCTAAATAAGTATTGCAAAAGGGCAATGATTAGAACTTAAAGGTCCCTGATATTTCAAAAACTAGAAAATGAGTTCTTAGGTGATTGAAAATAATCTGTAATATTGTTGTTTACTTGCTAAGTCATGTCCGACTCTTTGCGACCTCATGGACTGTAGCCTGCCAGTCTCCTCTGTCCATGGGATTCTCCAGGCAAGAATATTGGTTATGGGTTGCCATTTCCTTCTCCAGGGGATCTTCCTGACCCATGGATTGAATCTACATCTACTAACTGAACATAGTCTATCTTAATAATTAATCTATAAGTTATCCTTTATAATCATTCAATACTAAGGGAATACTGTTAACTTACAAAAAATAAGGAATTACTAAAGTGATTCTAAGTCAACATGGTCATTTCTTGCTTTGAATCAAAGGTCAGTAGCAACTAGCTGCTGAATTTCCTAGATACCATAAGTTTCCTAGAGATGAAATTTTTCTGGGTAGTTTTGATATTTGAAGCAGAAACAAGATAGCTATCTATTAGTAACTTCATTAGGACAAATGATTATCAATAGTAACTGATATTAATACCTAATTAATAGTAACTGAAATCTAATACCTAATTAGGTCAAAGAAAGCTGTGATGAAAAACATCAACTGGTAGAACAGTATGAGGATGGTTTTATAAACTCAAAATTCTACACCCACATGTTGGAAACTTACCTGAAGTAACAGAATAAAATGATGAGGACCAAGAGCAAACTACACACAGTCACAGATATAAGTAAAGCTTTGTGGTGTATAGGTCCGTCAACAAAATCTGAAATTAAACAGAAGCAAAGAGAGGCATAATACAAGATTATTTTTACTTAAAAACTAGGAAGCAAGTCTTTCCTCAAAGTGCTTGCTAACCTCCATGTGTAAGACGTGAGGTTCTTTTAATCTGCTTATTGATAAGAAGTAAATATATACTCTCAAAATTTGAGTAAATAAGCTTGAGTAACATGAATCACTGTTCATCTAGGCACTCACTTCAAGAGTATGCATTTCTTACTCTTTGGAAGGAATAGGTTTGACACAGGATAAAAGCACAGAATATAAATAAATGTAAATGGACCAATACCCTTAAAATATAAGCAGGTAGTTCATCTTTATTTCAGATCCAGTTGATGGGTTTCCAGGCTTTTCTCATGTGGTTTCTGGGGCACTCTACATCATAAATTTGGATAAAAAATGAATCTATATTCATTGTACATAAAAAGCAAAGCAATCCTATGATGGATACAAAGGAACACAATTCCTCAAATACTGGCAAATAAATAGAATACACGGATGTGCAATACTTTAAACAAAGATGCCCTTCAAAAATACATTACTAATTTCTTCATAAATGGCATCAGTTTTTAAAAGAATGGATATGTCTACTCAAAGAATTATGGTGTGATCTTTTTAAAGAACAAATTATTAATAGTATTCATGCTGTTTTAACTCCAGTTCTTCACAAATAAGATTTACTTATAGCACGATTTTTCAAAATTCCTAAAAATAAGAATGACTAGGAGAGCTTTATCCAAATGCTGATTTACTGACTTCAACACTAGAGATTTTTATTCAAAGTTTTTTTTTTTTTTTTTTTACAACCATCCCAGGTGATCTTATGTGCAGTAGTCTCTGGAACATACGTTTTTTTTTTTTTTCCCTGAGAAAACTGACTGAAAGCCAGGTGCACTTACATAGTAACAGAATTAGCACCATTCTGATTAAGGGCACCATACCTCCTTGGGAGAATCATTACTGCTTAACTTTAAAAGGTATCATATATTATAATTTATTACTTTGGTTACCTACAAACAAGATGTTTTCTTACCATGCTGTGCACTTTTCATTGTATGGCTACCTGAACATTCTGGCTGGGGACCTCATCCCACTCAATGTAACTTTCTTTTTTCATTCAAAAGCATTATACATTCCCTGAAGAAAAACTGAACAGCACAAATTAACTGAAATAAATAAAACTGCCATCACCTCACTACTCAAAAAACTTAGTACTAACATTCTACTATATGTCTTTCCGGTCTCATTTCAACAAAATTTTCATGAGCAAAATAGTTCACAAAAAAAGCTTTATAAACCCACAGCTGTATTATTCTCAACAGCTAAAACATGGAAGTAAACCGTGTGCACTGACACACGAATGGATAAGCAAAATGTGACATATTACATATGATGTAGTTCAGTCTTAAAAAGGAAGGCGTTTCTGACAGATGCTACAACATGAATGAACCTCGAGGACATTAGGCTAAGTGAAATAAGCCAGTCATAAAAAGATGGACACTCTACTTATATGAGATACTTAGAGAAGTCAAAATCATAAAGACAAAAAGAAGAATGGTGGCTGTCAAGGGTTAGGAGGGAAGAGAGTTGGGGAAAACTAAAGCTTAATGGGTAGGTTGTTTTCATTTATAATACTGTAGACATTTTCTAAAACAATAAAATTTTTTCTGCAACATGAGTTTCAAAGACTACATGGTATACATAAAGATACATCCTGATTAGAAAGTCAGTCTTTTGATGATCTATATTTAGAAGTTTGGGAAGATTTTGTTATAATACGTCTTTGCTGTGATACATAAAATTCTGTGATGAACATTCTTACACATACATCATTGCACATGTCAAAGATTGTTTTCCTAATCTAGATTCTAAAAAGTACAATTATTAGGTTGAAGTATATATCTTTTAAGTTTTGTCATACACATTGTCAAAATATCCTTTAAAAAGATTACAACAGTTTCTTTACCAATGTAAACATATATCTTAATTATTTTGAAATAATTTCAGTCTTATAGAAAACCTGTAAGGATAAAGGACTCCAACACTCCCTTTAGACAGTTCCCATTCCAGTGAGAGAGCAACTGGCAATGCAGGTGCACAAACGCCATGGAGCAAATAATGGCACTGGAAACAACCTAAAATCTACTTCCAGTTTTAAGGACAAGAAAGCAAAAGGCCTGATTTTGCAGAAAATCATAGAGATCCCTGGATACTCTATCAGAACTAGAAGAACTAACTACATAAGCACAACATATTATCAGTATACAAATATAGAAAGCCTCAGTGACTTTCGCTTTTCCACGTAAATGCAGAATACTCTGAGCCATAAGAACAGTATATTTATTACTCATCTTAACAGATTTCTGATTGATGAAAGCCATGAGACCAGATAGAATGTAAGAGATTTTTCCTTATCATCAAGCACTGTTTTAAAAAAGGCTAGCATTACCTTCCCACTTTCCTTTTCTTTGCCCCAATAACCCTAGCCCCTATAGCCTCAAGAACTGCCTCCTGGTCTTCTGTCATGAATTTATTGCCTTATCAATAAACCTTTTGTTTCTGTTGGTCACGCCAGTCATGTTTTAATCTGCCATTACCTGTGCTCAGAGCATTAACAATGTAAACATTCAAGTCACTGTTGAGTCTCGGAAGGCGAACACTACCAGATACCTATCAGGAAAAGAACAGAGCCCCTGATTCTCTCCAGGGCAGCAGGTTTCTACTTGGCTGTCACTCCAGCTGCTCAGGGAAGTAGATCAGAGAACTCTCCAGGGAAGTCTGGTTCACTCTGAGAGGCAAAGAAGAATCACCAGTGGTTTCCTAATAAAATAGTATTGTCACTGCTTGTCTCCTCTCTGATAATTAACTGGTTTGCAGCTACTTAAAATGCCAGGACTGTTTTCATAAGGCTAGAATATGGCTCATAATTGCAATAAGAAATAAAAAACTAAATGGCTAGAAAGAATCTTGGAAACACATGTTGGAAGACATCTTTCTATTATTAGAGCAAAAAATGTCTGAAAAGCATAGTCTTGTCAGAAGATTTTAGTCAACAGATAATACTGTAATCCGTTTTCCTCATATACTGGTATGTCATCTTATGGTAACATCTAGAAATAAATTCACTATAAGAACAAAGAAATAATATTCTGATTACTTCCCTGCAGGAAAAGTTTAGAATTTTATTTCCTGGTAACAAAGGAAGTTAAGAAATAATTTTTATATTCAGATTAAAAAAGACTAATGATTTCTAAATTCCTTCCATATGCCTCCAATACAAAGTTAACCAGAATTTCCAGAAAAGTTAAAAGCTGCACATTTCAAGAAATGTTGAGGCAACTCCTTGTCAAGGAATTCAGCTCAGGCTCACATACTGGTTTATACTACCACAAGTATAATACATGTGTCAGAAGGAGAATTCTGCAACTCACCCTTTCATTCTATCATATATTCAACCTATGTGTGTTGTGGAGAATAAGGGAGTTGTTTCACTGGTTACTCTCTTGAGTTTAATTTATAATTGATAATACCAAAGCTAAGTAACAGCATTTTAAAACAAATCTGTAAACTGCTCAAAATATTTTTTTACTTGAATAAGAAATCAGAAGGTAAAGTTGAGCTTAGGAAATCCTGTATTATAATGTTACTTAACCTACACTGGAAGTTACCCTATTTCAAAACAAAAAGGTGTTTCTGACACATTTTCTATGAAGCATATATGCAGTATACATAATTCCCATATTTAAACACACAAAAACCCACACATATTCCAAAAAGTTATATGAACTTTGATTTTGTAAAACCTAAATTAGAGGATCCCATTTAATAAAGGAAAGCTTCTGATCATTTTAACACCAGTCTTCCACTCCTTTAAGTGCTCATTTGAAAAAAAATTTAAACAAAAATAAGTAATAAGTAACTTGAGAGGAGAAAAGAAACCTCACCAAATTCTCCTGCCTATACATCATTTCAAGAGAACATTTTACTCACAATAGCTTGGTCAAACCATGTGATGCTGAGAGTGTAGGTATACATCATTCTTCCCATGCCCCTTCATCACTAATTCTGCAGGCAGGAAGCCAGACACCAGGGCACCACGACTTCTCCCTACAAGCCTGTCCACCAAAACAGACATCTCTCCCTCCTCTTAGCACCAACTGCAGTGTTACTGGGCTTCCCGAATCAAACATCATTTATGATGAAGGTGCTGCATTTGATCTAATTACTTTTTACAATTCTTCCTTCAGGAGAAAGAATATCATCCCCGGGTATTCTGCATTGCTGGTGCTGAAATAAAATAAGCAAAGGAAAACTAATATTCATAAAAGAATTTCTGCTGCTTTCTGATGACCTTTCATCATCTTTTTTTGAAATAGAAGATGACAAATAAAACTTCAAGGTTCTAAATATACACTGATAAATATTTATCAGATGCGATTTTGTATCTCTAATATCCAGCTAAGCAAACGCATCCAAGTTGGGGTAGGGGGGAAGGTGAAAAAACTGGATAGATAGAAAAGGTTTTCTTGCTTATTTTTTAATCAGCAAACTTACTTGTAGGTATTTATAATTTAAGAGGCTTAGGTGAGGTTTTATTATAGATCTGAGAAGTACTAAGCGCACGGGTGCGTGCATGCCTGCATGCTAAGTTGCTTCAGTCATATCCGACTCTTTGTGCCTGCCAGGCTCCTCTATTCATGGAATGTCCAGGCAAGAATACTAGAGTGGGTTGCCTTTCCTTCCCCAGGGGATATTCCCCATCCCGGGATCAAACCCACGGCTCCAGCATGCATCTTCTGCATTGCAAGTAGATTTTTTACTGCTGAGGCACCGGGAAAGCCCAGTACTTACATGGAATTCAATAAATGATAAATTATAGGGAAGAGGAAAAAGGAGAAAGGAAGAGAGAGTGTGTGTCAAGAGACAGAGGGAGCAACCCTCTAACACTATATTCTAGAATAAGGAAGTGAGTGAAAGTCAGTCAGTCATGTCCGACTCTTTGAACCCCCAAGGACTATACAGTCCATGGCATTCTCCAGGCCAGAATACTGGAGTGGGTAGCCTTTCCCTTCTCCAGGGGATCTTCCCAACCCAGGGATAGAACCTGGTCTCCCACACTGCAGGCAGACTCTTTACCAGCTGAGCCACAAGGGAAGCCCATTTTAGAATAAAGAAATTGCTAATTGTGCAAAGCAAACAAAATAAACAGAAGGTGTTGAAGTAATTATATTGTTTACCGATTATTTTGTGATATGGCTAACCAACCACTACTTATTTGGAGCTTTCCAAGTCTTAGATACATAAAAGCGTTTTTTCAACAATGTCATCGAGGGTTTTGTTTCCTTCTCTTTTTCACAGAGGTTCAGGTGGATGTGGCCCAAGGCCCATTACCCGTCTCCAGCACTCACTCCAGCTGTGTAACCTCCACACGGTACCTGACCTCACTGTTCCTCAGCTGCACGTCTGTGAAACGCGGATGATGAGAATAGTGCCTTCCCCACTGAGCTGTTATGAGGACTAAATTAGTTAGTATATGTAAAGCAATTAGAAAAGTACTTGGACAGCAAGGAGATCAAACCAGTCAATCTTAAGGGAAATCAACCCTGAATACTCTTTGGAAGGACTGATGCTGAAGCTGAAACTCCAGTATTTTGGTCATCTGATGTGAATGGTCTACTCCTTGGAAAAGTCCCTGATGCTGGAAAAAACTGAGCACAGAAGGAAAAGAGGGCATCAGAAGATAACATGGCTAGATGGTATCACCGATGCAATGGACATGAACTTGGGTGAACTTTAGGAGATGGTAAGGGACAGGGAGGCCTGGCTTGCCACAGTCCATTGGGCTGCAAAGAGTCAGACATGACTGGGTGACTCAACAACAGCTTAGAAAAGGGCCATGGTAAGTAAGCACTCCATTCATATTAGCAAATGTGAGTATCGTGGTTATGATGATAATTTCCACTGCCCTCACCCACAAAACTGGCTTGGGCTCAGAGCTCTGGCTCCCTTCAACTGTACCTCTTCCCAATGAGCAGTGGGTTTGCAAAACTCGAGTGAAGTGTCCATCCAGAATTTGTCCCATCCCACTCTCCATTTAAAACACTGGCCATTGCCCCAAAGTCTGAAATTCTACCTAAATGGCCCCAGGCCTGTGTCTGGGGATTGTTCAGCCCCCTGTCTCCTTGAAGGTGGACTGAAGAACTGGTGTACTTACCCTAACCTTTGACAAAGAGGTGGTGGAGGTTGGCTGGGGCAAGACATGTGGGCAGAGCATAAACCAGAGGGCCAGGTGTTTGCCCAACATTAAACTTCTGATTACTGAGGCATACATTCCAAAACATCTATCTTGAATAAACATATTACCAGCTGCTTACTAAGTAAGCAGGTGACCCTGCCCACGAAGTTCCCTGGATAACTGACCACCTTAATAGCTCCACTTTTCCTTCCCCATACCCTCATCCCCACTCTTATGTTTTAAATTTGCCATATTTTTGTAACCGTGTAGGGTGACAAATGTTAGCTAGACTTACTGTGGTAATGATTTTGCAATACATACAAATATCGAGTCATTATGTTGTACACCTGAAACTAATATAATGTTATATGTCAATTAGAACACAGTCATTTAAATTAATTAATCAATTTGCAAATAAAGGGTGAACCTATGAAATCCTAGGCACCCTACTTTTGACCCCAATAAAAGTAGGAGCCCAGGTCCCCACCCCAAATGCCTGTGACCCTACTGTGTGGCCCTCAGGTGTGCTGTGTAACCTCTAGTTTCTGCAAATAATACACCTTTTCTCTCTGATTTCTCTGACAGTGGTTGCTGAGGTAAATTTTATATAATAAGAACCACATGGGCCAGTCTAGTCACAACATTGGCTCCAGTTGAAGAAATGTCTGTGGGGGCTGCCACAGTGGTGTGAACCCAGGTAAGTGCTTCAAGCATTCCGAACCAACAGTATCACTACCACAGACACAAACAGGTGTCCAGCTGCATGCGTGAGAGGCCCCTCCCAGTGCAGGGATCCCCATCACCCCCCTCCCACATTGCAGTGAGTCAGTCTGAGTAGTTAAAGCATTCTAAATGCAAAGTTGGTGTTCTTCACCATTATAAAAATATACTCGTCAAATTCAGTTAAGAGAAAGTATCTTATTTACCAGTCTGCCATATTGGATTATGAGTTTTAAATAATTAGGTAAATGGTATGCAATCTACCATTTATACCATTGCCCCAGCTCCACAAAAGTTAGGGTTGGTCCTAAGTGTTACAACAGCAGCTAAAATTAAAAATATCAAAATAAGATGGTTCCATGTCTCTTTAACACCTCTTTTCTTTATTTTGGGTTTTATACCAAAACATACATACACATGTCTCCAATACAACTATATGTAGACATATATACATAAGGCTGCAATGCAAATGTTTCTGACCAAGGCATTACTGATATTCAGTAAACATATATACTACACTTCCTGTAATATACTGCCCATGCATATATGGTAGAGGCAAAACAAAAAAAAAAACCAACCCAGCAGCTCTATGGTATATTTATGTAAACATGACCAGTGCTCTCAGACCACAGCCTTCAGTGACTTTTACTGGACTGCAAAATGACTGCACCAAAAATGGTGAGGTGGAATCCACACACACCTCACCTCACCTAGGATCAAAACAGTAACCTTTAAAGCCACTAAACTCCACACCTTCAAATCTATCTATCACCTTGTGTAATTCTCACATAATCCACCAGTCACATCAGCATCCACTTTCCTGAACAAAGGACTTGCCTTCCCAGTACTACTGGTCCTCTTTCCAAAACCTTTCACTCAGTTCTCTAGAACACTCAACCTCCTCAGAGAATCCTCGCCTGTCTGCCAGGTCCTAACTGGAATCTGGTTCCACCTACAGGACAGTATGTGAACTGCAACCCTTTCAGCATTTAAGTCAGTTTTCCTAATCCCTACTGTTAGAATTCTCTCCTTGAGGGAAGTGATTCTAGTACATCTATCTTCATTTCTTGCACTCTTTACCCACCTGCCGGCCCCAAGCCCAACACATCAGCCCCTGTATCAGTGCTATTCAAACTGCTGTCTATAGATCGCCTACTTTTTGCAACTGATTCATAAGGAAATAACCACAAAACAAAATAAACATTTAGAATTTTATACCAGTTAGAAATCAGTGGACTTCTCTTTGAACAAGGTGTTGTCAAATACACACACTGAGACAGAGTGGTGCTAGCCCTATCCACACATAGGTCTTTTTCTACCGAATGTGTTACCCAAACTTTAACGTGCATATAAATCACTTGGGAAATCTCATTAAAAATGCAGGTTTAGTAGTCTGGAGTGAGGCCTGAGCCTCTGCATTTCTTTTTTATTTACTTTTTAAAATTTTTATTGGAGGCTAATTATTTTACAATATTATATTGATTGGTTTTGCCATACATTGACATGAATCTGCCCTGGGTGTACATGAGTTCCCCTCCTGAACCCCCCCCCTCCTCCCTCCTCCCCTTATCCTCCCTCTGGGTCATCCCCGCATAACAGCCCCGAGCATCCTGTAACATGCATCGACCCTGAACTGGTGATTCATTTCACACATGATAATATACATGTTTCAATGCCATTCTCCCAAACCATCCCACCCTCACCCTCTACCACAGAGTCCCAAAGACTGTTCTATACATCTGTGTCTCTTTTGCTGTCTCGTATACAGGGTTATCATTTGCATCTTTCTAAATTCCATATATATGCGTTAGTATATTGTATTGGTGTTTTTCTTTCTGGCTTACTTCACTCTGTATAATAGGCTCTAGTTTCATCCACCTATTTCTAATGAGTTTCAAGTGATGCTGGTGCTGCTGATCCACAGGCCCACTTTGAACAGCAAAGTGCCAAACTTCTGAATTAGATGCTTCCCAACCAGCGATGCTGTTTCACATGACTGAATTTTGCAAATCTTTCTCAAGTATTACACACATTAGATTGCCTCTGTTTAGTGTCATTGTTATTCACAGGCTGTGAAACCTTGGGAAAGTTAATTAACCTCTCCGTGCTGCAAAAGCCTCATATTTAAATGGGGACTAATAAACCTAAATACCTATAGGATTGTTGTGAAGCTCAAATGGTTTAATTAATGTCATAGTTACTAGCATAATTCTTGGCTTATGTTGCTGCTGCTGCTGCTGCTAAGTCACTTCAGTCGTGTCCGACTCTGTGTGACCCCAGCCATTTTCATTTTAAATTGTTTATTTCTGCCTTACCCACTTGGAAAACTTCTGTTCATCCTTAAAATTTGCTCAAGTATCACATCTATGCAGCTATTTTGACATCCTCCTACTCCAAAATGAGCCACTTTTTTGTGTCTACTGAGATTTTTCTGAATATAATTATTTCTATGTTTCTCTCTCACAATCTAGTGTACTAGTCTTGAAAGCAAGAATTTTCTTCATCCATTTCTGAATCCCTAACACCTAGCATGCTGACTGGCAAAATTATATAAAAAAAAAAAAACTGCCTGTGACTTTTTGATGTGAATTATTATGGATCAATCTTACAGAGCTAGGCTATAGGGACAAATGTTATAAAATATCATCAGAACCCAATAAGGTCATTGTAATTTGTTGGGAAGATATTCCCTTAAGAAATAAAGATCAATGATGATAAATCATCTTAAGGTACTTTTTTAAGACTTAGGACTCTATGACAATTACAAATCATTTATTTTGTGGTGAGACCAAGAAAAAAGGAAACATGGGAGCTGTTTTAACCAAGAGTCATTGGGGATGCAGTGTGTGTATTTTTTTAATGAGCAATCCTAAATGTATAAGTCTTAGAACTAAACTTTCTAGATATTTTCTCCATTTTATCAATATATATGAATTGACTAAAAGGTAGTTACTCTAGCATAAATAAAAGGAAATGCCATGAAGCTAATAATCGGAATTAACCCTTTATAAAAAGGTCCCCAGCCTCTGGGATCTAATGTCTGATGATCTACGGTGGAGATGATGTAATAATAATAGCAATAAAGTGCACAATAAATGTAATGCACTTGAATTATCCTGAAACCACCTCCCCGCTCAGTCTGCAAAAAAAAATTATCTTCCAAAAAACCAGTCCCTGGTGTCAAAAGGCTGGGGAATGCAGCTTTATAAGGTCCTTATTTTTAAAACAAATGTAGCCAAATAGCAGGCTTTGAATGAAGCACAACTTCTGAATAACATTTAGGGGTAAACAAAAAACACTTTCTCCCTCCTGTATCCTCTTGAAACCCACTTCCAGTCTAGTCTAGTTTTCTGAGGGAAGTAACAACAGGGTAAAGAAGTAAATCTTATGAATGACTATTTAAATCTTAAGAGTGACATGTGACTATTTTCCCAATAACTCCCTGTATTCATCTCTGAATGTCAGTTTCACTGTCATCGTGTCTCGGCCCTCTGGCCCAGGAGTGAGAAAATGGTACAGGCAGATACATTTGGAAAAGAGAATAATTCAAGTGTTTACCTTCTTTATGCCTAAAGCTTTTCCAGCCTGTGAGCCTTCCTCTCCTTACCTCTGTTTTTCAGCGGAGGAAGTGTGGGATGTAGATCTTTATTACATTCATTCCGTTCTGTGCAGCATTCAATGGATCGTCTCTGATGAGGAATAGGAGTGTCCTGAAATTGAAACCTGACAGCTATTAATAGGTTTACCCCAAATTTCAAAGCCATATCACCTAAAGCTAGCAAATTAACACTCTTTAGGGAACTGACTTAAAATTCTAATAATTTTATTCAGACACAGTGAAATGCTGTATTAGGTAATTTCTTTCAAATCATCATGTATATTCTTACTGCACCTTTTACACTCCCACAACATTACTATTATATTTGCAATAACCAATATGCATAATATAAACTCAGGAAGAAGGCTTGGCTTAATGCAATTAACCAAATCGGAATTTGAGCAAGATGATCTAATGACTCCCTAAGCCAAAAGTTAACAGCAAAAATAAAATGACTACTTGATTTCAAAATGAAGGGAGAACTGACGCAATGCAAATTTTCTAATTATTGTCCAAATTACTGAAAACAAGCTAGTCAAAAAAAATTCTGTTTTATCTTGCTTGAAACTTGGCTGTTTGCAATCTCGCCAATAAAAGGTTACAAAGTGGAATCAAGGTATCTTCCTTACCCGACACTGAAAATCTGAGCCTTCTAGTCCTAGACATCCAGAAGTGACCACAGGCATCCCAGAGTCATCTTCTTCTATCATTGTGAAACAATATCCATCTGTGCTAAATATCAAACAGGCAAAGTAAGTGTGTTTATCACTTGTTTTGGGCTTCCCTGATGGGTCAGTGTTAAAGAATTCACTTGCCAATGTAGGAGACTCAGGTTCTAATCCTTGAGTCAGAAAGACCCCCTGGAGAAGGAAATGGCAACTCACTCCAGTATTCTTGCCTGGGAAATCCCATGGACAGAGAAGCCTGGTGGGCTACAGTCCCTGGGGTCACAAAGAGTCAGACACAATTGAGCGACTAAACAACAACAATAATCGTTTGTTTCATTACAAACAAGAAGAAAGTAAAAGATCACATAACAGGTTATTATCTGATTAAAGAATCCCAAAACTTCCTTTTAAGTTGATTTAATTATCATAAACTATTTACTCATATATCCTCTGTCTAGAAACTCATAAGAAAGGATCCAACATTTCCATATAACATATAAATTAACAGCATGTATACTACAAAGTAAACACTCATTCTGGCCCTTCACAGCTATCACCTTCAGAAATCCATTCCAAGAGGAAGGTAGTAATATGCTTACTTTCTATATGAAGAAATTGAGGTTCAGAGATCTTGAGTAATTTCTCAAAGGCCATACAGCTAGTGAGAGGCGCAACAGGGGTTTGAACCCTTGCAGGTGAGTGTTTACTCTGGTTCTACTTGCTTGGAGTTAGTGAAGTAAATTTATCTCTTCCTATGGCAATCCACTCCAGTGTTCTTGCCTGGAGAATCCCAGAGAAGGGGGAGCCTGGTGGGCTTCCGTCTATGGGGTCACACAGAGTCGGACACGACTGAAGTGACTTAGCAGCAGCAGCAGCAAGGCATACAGGGGACTTACAGACTAAGGAGAAGTAGGGATTGGGGTCAGCACAGCCTAAGAGAGGTGACTAAGACTGTGCCATGCAGTACCTACACTCTACTTTCAGGATGGCATATGAAAACATCAGGCTTTGTGGTAACAAGTCCGGTCTTAATTTGGGTGTGGAGTAAGGATGGACAACAGAAAAAAGGGCTTTTAACATGATTATGAAAGCCAAAGAAACAATACTTTTAATTTCTGTCTGGTTTTCTACACTGAAAAGAACTTTCACTTAGAATCTCATTTAATCCTCTCATCAATAATGACAAGTAATATTTCTATTTCACAAATAGGTAAATTAAGGTTATGAGAGTCTAACAAACTTATACAAGGTCACAAAACAAACAGATATAGAATCATGTGTAGCATCAAGAACTTCCTGCTTCATTCTCATAGCTTTTCCAAAGTCCCTCCAGGGATTAAAAATGGAAAACAAGGACTACTATATATAGAACAACTTTTAAACAGACATTACTTCACAAGTTTGGGTGATAAATGCAAACAGACTCTCAATATAAGTCATAAACCACTACTGCATGTGCTAAGAAATAAACTACTGAACTACATCTCCACCTTTCTCACGGGAGAAAGATGTGTATCCATGGTCAGTGTCCAACACAGGTGTGACTACACAGACCTAAAAGGTCAGAGGAAGAAAGCTCTGAGCATGATTTGTGTGTTGGTCTATTCTGTTAGTGGTGACAGCATTCTGCAATGCACCGGCACTTCAGTTATCATCAAAACCCTTAGAATTGTTTACTTTGTGTATAAGCCTCAAGCGATCCAAAATGCCTGTTTACAAGAACAAGCAAGGCAAAATTCAGACATACTAATGAATGGCAAGGAATGGCCAATGATAAATCTCTTTGTTAGACCAAGGTCAAATGCATGAATACTGCTGTAGAAGAAAGACTGCCTTGGAACAGCCCATGCTCTAAATTCTTTGGGGCTTTTGAACTAATGTACTGAAACTACTATGAAAATCCAAAGCACATAAACACTGAAGGCAGTAAATAAAAGAACCATCCCTTAGAAATTTGCCTTAAACAATATAAGCAAACAAGAACCATGTGATTTTTCTTTTATCCCTTTCCTATACACTTAACACTCTTTGTGTAACTTGCATTTCTCATCAAAAGTAAAAATTCAGGAATTAAGAATAAAGCTATTTTAAGCTTCTGATATTAGGAAATCACAGCATGACTAAAAAAGTTTGATACAATATATTAAATCTAAAAAGACTAATTTCTCCTTATCCAGGAGGTCCCCTTAAGTCACAATCTGAGTATACAGAAATGTAATTTGAGGCAACTTGTAAGAATCAAAAAAGAAAAGGCTGGTAAAGCTGTTGGCATGTTACTTTTACAATGTCCTGGCAAATGTAAAGAAACATCAGGAAGAGTAAACTCAAGCTTTAAAAATGCACTCCCTTATCTGTGAAGAGGCGAAGGTGAAGTTGCTCAGTCGTGTCCGACTCTTTGCGACCCCACGGACTGTAGCCTACCAGACTCTTCCATCCATGGGATTTTCCAGGCAAGAGTACTGGAGTGGGTTGCCATTTCCTTCTCCAGAAGAGGAGGAAGCTAAAAATAGAGGATGGAGACAAGATTTTTCATGGCGAGATGCTGAAGTGTATACAGAAGTAGAAATAAAGTACACATGAAACATGAAATGTTATATACCAACATTACTTCAATAAAAAAGAAATTTAAAAAAGGGGATGGAGAGGGAGAGAGGCCCTAGAGAAAGAAGTTGGTGTCCTATAAAGTTATAAATTCAGATACAAACTGAAATATTATTTGAAGGACAAGCAAGGCGGCAAGAGAACCATCTCAAGTGCATATTATTGACAACAAGACAAAAATAATTTATAAACTTCTTACTGAAATTGCTAGCTAGTAAGGGCCATTGACTGGAAACCAGTAGTCCAATTACAGAAGCTTAAAAATTACTTGAGAACTTTCAACTCTTGAGCAAGCACAAATATAAACACAACTGCACTCTGGAATCAAAGCCGATCAACCACCCACTACTAAGTGACGGCTGCTGAATGTCACCAAAGGCATCAGACTTTACTATGGGCATATCTCAACCCTCTGCTGCTTGCTTCCATATTTAAGTACAGGTTTCAAATGTTTTATAGAAATTATTACCCGTCATCCCTAGAGTGTTGAAAGTGATAACAAGAGACGAAGACTCATGAGAAAAATAAAAGGTGAAATAATTTTATACAAAATTGAAAGCAGTGAGATGTATATATGAACACAGGATGAATCATTTGATTACTGTACTGATAATGAATTTTAAAAGACAATTCAAAAGGAAAGAGAGGCAAGATAGAGGCAGGGGATTAAGAGGTACAAACCACCATGTATAAAATAAATAAGCTACAAGGATATATTTGTACAGTATAAGGAAATATGGGCACTATTTTATAATAATTTTAAATGCAGTACAATCTATAAAAATACTAAATAATTATTCTGTATATATAAAACTAATGTAATACTGTAAATCAACCAAACTTCAATAAAAAAGACAACTGATGTGACATTTCAAAAATTCTGCCCCTGTGTTATGTCAGGAAAAGTAATTGACAAAACAGTTCTCTATAAACATAATCAGTCATCAGTACTGAATGCTTCTCAACATAAGGCTAATTCATGAAAAAGCAAAGCATTTGAAAAAGTAAACGTCATATGAGGTCAAAGTAGTGATAATAAAACCTCTGTTACAACCTTGGATAGTTCTACAGGTTCATGCCTCCTTGAATATGCCCAGTATTTCAAAATCAAAGAAGTCTGGAACATCTTGAGAGAACATCGAGGATAAACTGCCTTGGGAGATTTTCAGTGTGCCCGTGAACATTTACTAGTAAGAAAGAAAGGGATACACTTAATTTAAAGTTTGGAGGGACCAAATGATACTCTTTAGGTGGCTGTGCATCCTGAGCCTGGAAGTTTTGCCTGTTTTCATTTGGGGTCAAATGGATTTATAAACAGTGATAGCTCAGGTGGTAAAGAATCTGCCTGCAATGTGGGAGACCTGGGTTCAATCCTTGGGTTAGGAAGATCCCCTGGAGAAGGGAAAAGCTACCTACTCCAGCATTCAGGCCTGGAGAATTCCACACGCTGCATCCATGAGATCCCAAAGAGTAGAACATGACTGAGCCACTTTCACTTTCACTTCTGGACCCCAACTCATTCATTGCAGAGTGAGGGCAGAGTTTATAAGGTTTACCCAAGTCTTGGTCCCTTTAACTCTATTCTTCCACTAAGACCTTATGCTTATTATAAACCCCAAGTTGTCCAGAAATATAACCACCTCAGTTGAGATGGGACTATTGTAGAAATTTTCTTCTAACTGGTTTAGATCTTTATAAAGATTAATTTAACTATAAAATATAATTTTTAAAGTAGTTAAAAAGGAGTCTATCTGATCTACTCAATCAGGGTGATAGTAAATTTTAAAAGCAGTAATAAAATAATCTAAAAATCACCAAGTAACTCAAATATTATTTAATTATTAAATAGTTTAAAATTTTGCCCTTGACAAAAACTGATTAAATAAATGAAAACTTGCTCAAGTGCAGCTGTTCACCAGGACTCAAGTTCTCTACACCAATCAATCTATTTATTCGGATCAAATTGAATCAAATTATTTATTCTACTTTTTTCCAGGGTGTAAGAAATACTAGCATTCTTAAATTTCTTTCAAAATTCCTTGAAGTTTCAGTCAGAAACTACTTGAAATGCCGCTTGTTTTAGGTGAATTGTAAATCCTTGAGGACACTGTCTTCTAAAATACCTATTTCACAATGAAGGGAATAAATAAAATTTTCTGTTATAGGTAAATAAAGATACAGCTTTTCAAGTTGTGTTTAAGTCATGTAGATTTTAGTCAGTTAACTAAAACAGCTGAAAGTTGCTTAACTACAGTTAATTTTACAAACTATTAAGCATACTGGCTTCCCTGGTGGCTCAGATGGTAAAGAATTTGTCTGCAGTTCAGGAGACCTGGGTTCAGTCCCTGGGTTGGGAAGATCCCCTGGAGAAGGGAATGGCAACCCGCTCCAGTATTCCTGCCAGGAGAAATTCATGGACAGAGGAGCCTGGTGGGCTACAGTCCATGGGGTCGCAAAGAGTCAGGCACGACTGAGCGACTAACACACACACATTAAGCATACTATGCCTCAGACAGATGCTGAGAATCAAGGGTGAGCAATATGCAGCCTTTGTTCTCAAGGAGTTCAGCATCAATGCACCAATCCTAGGAAAGGCAGTCATTCCACTTCAGGAGGGACAGAAATCACCAGCTAATTAAGTGCTTTCTACTGACTGGCAGGAAGGCAAAGAAGAATGCTGAGCAAAGGTCATCAGAGCCATGGAATCCTAAGGTTTTTTTGTTTTTTGTTTTGCTTGTTTCCCCTCATCATCTTAGGTGGGTGTGTTCCCATGGTGGTGGAGGGAAAGACACTAAGATAGGTATGACTGTCACTGCTCCTGTTTCCTGGCTTTTCCTCTGAGATGTCACAGCACTGGGGAAGCTGAAGTTACAACATTAGTGATGAAGTTCCAATGTGAGAGGGGTCTTTCTACTTTATCTTGAAGAGAGTGTAACTACCACACTTCCTCCTCTGGCAGCCACGCCAAGTGATTTAATGTCTCATTCATTTTCTTCCTAAGAGGTACAAGGTTGTTTTGAACTCGTCTCAGTTGTTGTATGCGCATTTGCATGTCCTCACTCCTGCAGCCCTGTGCAGACCTCTCGTAGACCTTCCTCTGAGAGCCTCCTCGCTGGACACCCCACTCCTCTCTCTAGCATTTGCATGTCCTCACTCCTGCATCCCTGTGCAGACCTCTCACAGACCTTCCTCTGAGAGCCTCCTCGCTGGACACCCCACTCCAATCTCTAGTCTCTAACCCACTTGGCAGAGTACTGCCTGAAAAATCCTACATCTTCCCTCCTGCTCAAGTATTTTCAATGATTCTCTATGTATAACTGTACCGAGCCCAGCACTATGCACTTTCCTTAAGTGGATCCATTTAAGTATCATTCATGATTAATGAGAGACACAAAAGCAGAGCTATTCCTTATAAAAGATTTCACGAGTGAATCTGAAACCATATCCTCATTCAACTTAGTGATATGTTCCACAGAAGGAACATTCTCATAAGTGAAATGTTTTTAACATCTTCTACTGGGAATAAAATGATCATAAAGCTGAATGTTCGGGTGGTCTGGGCAATAGTGGAATAAACTGGATAAACAGAAGATGTTCACACAAATGAGAACAGCACTCACTGCAAACACTCTGAGACCTAGGTCAGGAGCATCTTTCTGAAAGCACACACCATCACATTTGGCAGAAGGTTTAGAAGCTCCGGGTTAACACAAACTATATAAAAGGGCTCTGGACAGCATCGCCTGATCTTACATGTTCCTTCTTACTCAGAAATCTTCAATGGTTCTCAATGTATAGCTGTAAAAAGCCTTACACTGTTCACTTCCTATTAAATCCCTAAGCTTTCCCTTCTGCCCTCTTTGACTCTTCAGGAAATAGCTAGAGACTCATCTAATTTGTCATTTAGGCACCTGGAATCATTTGTACATCTATGCAAATATACAATGTGATTTATGATACCTACAAACCCTGAAAACTGCCAAGGTAGCTGTATTTTTGGTCAAATAAATGAGGAAATATTTAAAATTACCTTGAAAAAGAGTTAAAAAAAAAAAAGAACTGGATAGACTCGTATGAGTAACTTGAGAGAGGTGGTGAGAAACGGACAAAAATGACTATCACAGATCATGTCAAGTAAAACAAGGAATACATAAAGTGGGACCAGATTATATAGAGAAAAAAATAAATAAGCCTGCTAGGACAGACCACTGACATGGTGGAAGTCATACACAAAGAGTTAACTAAGGAGACTGCAGTTTTCAAAGCATACAGTGATAGTATGAGGTCCTAGGAATAGAATCTAGAAATGGAATAAGAAAGATAAACAATGCAAAGTAACAACTGAAAGGTATTTAGATGATCAATATTTTATTGAGGGAGTTTAGACAATGGTTTCATCCTTTAATTTGAATTATGGATATTAAATAATTCTCCTACTACTTTATTCAGCATGATACATATGCACGACATCCTCTAACATACATGCCATTAGCCCATGTAAATGGAATGGATTTTGGAAGCAGACACATCTGCACCTGACAGGAATCAAGGCCAAAAAGTACTCATAAAGAGTTAAAAAAATAATAATAAAATAAAAGACAAAACCCTCTATACTTTGTGCATGTTCTGTGAATTATCCCATCAAGGGCTTCCCAGATGGCTCAGCAGTAAAGAATCCACCTACAATGCAGGATACGTGGGTTCGATCCCTGGGTCGGAAGATTCCCTGGATCTTCAGGGGATTTCAGAATCTCTGAAAGTATGATGCACTTTTGATTTGGGCTACTTTCTGTGAACTGAACTGAACTGGGTTATTCTCTACAGGAATGTGGGAGTGGTAAGGAGCATGCACTCTACCCAGGCTATCCAGCTTGGCTACAATCTGCCTGGTACCAGCCTTCATCCAAGCCATAAGCAAGGACTTATCTTTAAAACTGTTTTACCTAGAAGTGCAAGATTTAGTGCAGTATTACTCAAAGTGTGCTCCCTCAAAAACTCATTACTGGTCTGTAAGTACATTAATATAGAAATTGAAATTTGTATCGCAGTAACTCCAGCTCTGCTGAATTTAATTAATGCATGCATGCTCAGTCGTTCAATTGTGTCCAGCTTTTTGCAGCCTGATAGCCATTAGCCCACCCCAGGCTCCTCTGTCCATGGGATTCTCCAAGTAAGAATATTGGAGTGGGTTACCATGACCTTCTCAAGGGGACCATCCAACCCAGGGATCGAACCCATATATCCTGCATTTCCTGCATTGTAGGTGGATTCTTTACTGCTGAACCATCTGAGAAACCCTTGAATTTAATTACAGACAATAGAAAAATGAAGAATGTCATCTGCAAGTATCTTTAATTAATTTTTCCAGTAATTCATTTTTATTGAACTTTAGAAAGTATCAGTGCACAACTTATTGGGGAAAATTTTTTGACCAGAGGTATAGCCTAAGAAGGGACTTCCCTGGTGGCTCACATGCTAAAGAATCTGCCTGCAAAGCAGGAGACCCAGGTTTGATCCCTGGGTCGGGAAGAGCCCATGGAGAAGGAAATGGCAACCCACTCCAGTATTCTTGCCTGGGAAATCCCATGGACAGAAGAGCCTGAGAAGGGTTTCCCTGGTAGCTCAGCAGTAGAGAATTTGCCTGCAATGGAGGAGACGTGGGTTCAATCCCTGGGTTGGGAAGATCCCCTGGAGAAGGAAGTGGGAACCTACTCCAGTATTCCTGTCTGGGAAATTCCATGGACAGAGGAGCCTGGCAAATTACAGTCCATGGGATCTCAAAGGAATTGTACATGACTTAGTGACTAAACCACCACCACGATAGCCTGAGAACTATCTGATTCAAAGGGCGTACAGGGATGGAGGCAGAAAGGCCTGGATCTGTTCTTAAGTCTTAGAGCACAGAACAGAAAAAGGCCTTGTGATTCAGACATGATTGACCTCAGCTCACAGGAGACTCAACTGAAATCAATATCTTGTTAGCAAAACGGATGTACCTTTTACCCAAGAGTGAATATTTCTGCTCCTTTGAGTGTCAGAGGTTAGCTGTTAGTTAGAAATTTAGAATCTTGGTACCTTGGCCACAGTTTTTTTTCAATCATTTGGGTGTGCACAATGAATGACCTAATAAAAATTTTATAACCTCTCAGAGCCTCAGATTTCTCACCTGGAAAATACATATAATGCTACATTCTTTACAGGAATGGTATGAAGATTAAAGATAGATGAAAGTAAACATTCTAGCAGTATAAAAGTTCAATAAACATTAGTTTTATGTCTTTCCTGAATCCACTTTTCAATTTCTCTCACCTGGCTGCTGTTATTCTCAAATTCACTTTTGTCTCCCTCTAATACACTGAGTACTCTGCAGCAGAGATAAGTTTTCAAAAAAGCAAATCACATCACATCAGTCTCCATGGCTACTCCTGTTTAAACATCTCCTTCAGGTCGCAGTCAAAGTTCCCTGCAGGCTCAAACCCACCACATCTCCTCCTACGTGCCGAGCTTCCCCTTCCTACCACAGAGAACTTGCATCGCAGTTAACAGTGCCTCAACACTTCCTCTCAAATCAACTTAGGACCCTTCAATGGCCTATGAGGAAAACAGGACAAAATATTTGAAACTGGGGTAATTTTGGATAATTCTGGAAAACCTGAAAATATGATCCCCAGAACTATGGCTGAAAGGGCACGTACAGACTCACTCACAATTATTACAGACTTAGACAAAAGAGTAGAATATCTCTCTAACATGCTAATCCCTGCTTCTCTTCTTCAGAAAACCGTGTGTGATTTTTCTGATACTTTTTTCTGTTTACTGCAAGCATTTCCTGGGAAATACTGTCTGAGCTTTGGAATCATTTTATCTTGGTTTAAGACTTGGAGTAAGACTTGCAACCTGGTGCTATCATACAAGGGCCAAGTTACTAGACTTCTCTGGGCCCTGAACTCCTTAGGTCTAAGGGTAAGAAATGAGCATTCTCTGCCACATTGCATTGTTGTGCTGATTAAATGAGACATATATTTATTAATACACCCGAATCTCCTCATTGTGTCATTCTGTCAATTCATATTACTTGAACTATATATTTTAGGATACACTGGTAAGCTTCTATTAGATAGTTCCCACTTTATAAGAAGCTTTTTTAAAAAGTCTCAGCATGAAAGAAAAAACACTCAGCTCAGCTTCATGCTCTTTCCTGGGGAACTAGAGGTCCTAAACAGCTGCCCAGATATTCGGCCCAGAGTTCCAACCCAGCAGCAGCCTAGCTCCCTATCTGGGTCCATTACCCTCCTTGATGGAGACTCTGCTTCTCTGACATTTCAGCTCCTGAGACCCGCACTTGCCTTGTTATCTCACCCACCTCTCCCTGGGGACAATCTAGCCTCTGTGTCTACTGCCAACCTCACCAGGGGGAATAAATGCAGGGACAGTCACCAACAAAATGGATGTAGCTGCATCATGATGTGTAAGGAAGAAAGAAGCAAAAAGCCTAGTTTCAAATGGTTGAAAGTATTTATACAAACTTGATTACCTACTAAGGAGCCCATTCTTGAGTACTCTGATAACGTCTTTCTCAACTTCTGGTGGACTCACATACGCTCTGTTACCACACTGTTCCCCAGAATCAGTTTATGAATATTCCTAAAGCTTGACAGTGACCGTGTTAGTCACTCCAGTCATGCCCAACTTTTTGTGACCCCGTGGAACGCAGCCCGACAGGTTCCTCAGCCCGTGGCATTCTCCAGGCAAGAATACAGGATTGGGTTGCCATTTCCTACTCCAGGGGATTTTCCCAACTCAGGGATCAAATCTGTCTCTTACATCTCCTGCATTGGCAGGAGGGTTCTTTATGACTAGCGCCACCTGGGAAGTTAACAGCTTAGGTTGTTCTTTCCAAAATACTAACACCATCAGCATAAATGATTAAAACAAACAAAAACCCCCACACGTTTGACAGCTCCTGCTGTTGCATTTATTTATTTGGGGGCTGAGGTCTTTTGAAAGAAAATAATTAGTTTCTGCTGCTTGACAAGGACCCTGGGATCTGCACTCTGTTTATGTGCACAAGTGATGTTTGGTGAAAGAATGATTTCAGAACAGCATTTCAGGGCAAAATGGGATTCAACAGTTCAGACAGGCACAGCTCCGAGAGCTAATGGAGGTAGGCCCTACTCCCCAAAATGTGTTCTTGGGAGCACTAGCCTAAAATTCTATAGACAAAAAAGGATGCCTTTCTGTGAAAACTGGAGTTGAATGTATATGACCAACCTGCAAATATTGTTGACCGAGTCTTCTGGACAATGGTGGTGGCATTTACATCGCAAGATCTTTGGACGAGGGGTGGGGGCTGTACTCTCACCATCCTCTTTCTTGGTGCCCACATTTAACTTTCCTGAACTTCGCAAAAGCATGTTATCAAGGAAGTTTGCTGAAAAGAAGAAAGAGTAAGAATTTAATTTAAGCATCTTTGGGATAGCCCAGCCACAGTCTTCTGTCCAAAGAATTATGATGTTAAACAAAATACTAAGTATTCATGACACTTAAAGATTTAAACAGAAAACACATTCTGATGTTCTGATATGAAAAATTATACTTTCTCTACAATATAGCTAGGTCTCACTAGAAATTCTCATAAACCTTTCAGAGTAGTAGTTTCTACATTAAGCTATAATAGTTGTATTTGACTGAGTACAAGCAGTTCAGTGACACACTATTATATAGATTATCTCTGTATGTAATACTGTAATACTTATCATTCCCATTTTCAGATGAGAAAATTGATTTGAAATTTAAGTGATCTGCACTCAGCTAATAAGTCATGAATACAGGATTTAAATCCATATTGTTTGGGCCCTAAAATTTCTACTAGTCTTTTTACTTTAGGTATATTAAGTATTTTTTAAAGAAATTATAGGAAATATTTACTCTGTGAAATTCATAGGAAGATAGAAACTTAATTATCAAGAGATATTTCGAAAAATATATCTCCCTCATTGGTATTTACAAGCAAAAGGGACTACCTCTTAGCAGTGATTGTACATCTTCAGTTTAAGTGGAAGAAACGACGGTAGACATAATGTCCAGAGACATATTTTTCTAGGTTCAAAAACAGGTTTTATGGTTTATCAGTTAGTTGACATTGAATAACTTTACAAATAATCTCATTGTGCTTTTTTCTTATCATTAAAATGAAGATAATTATAAACACCTACATCATGTCAAGAATTTAGAGTGTGTATGTTATGTACTATTTCTTGATAAATGTTGGGTAAAGTTATTGGAAAAACCTAATTTTTTACCTGTTAAGTAGCAAGACAATGTTTCACAACATAGGGTGACATATCACTGAGACTGTTGTCATATTTTCTTCTTTACCAGCACCTTTGGCATATAATGATGCTCGAGGAAGCATGGATTGACACCTATTAAGTTTCAGGCATAGTGGTAAAAGTTCTCATACACGCTATGTCACTGTAGAAATTGTCACCCTGAGCAATGTTTGATTTAAAATCTCACAACACATCCAGTTTGCCTATATTTAAATAAAATTTCACCAAAAATATTATCTGAAAGACATTGGGTTAAAAATTTGAAAATCTTGAAGTACAGTATACACAATAGATAGGTAAAGTATGCATTTGCTATTTTTTAAACTACAAATTAGTGCCTCCAACCATTATTATATCAGAGAATGAGGAGTTTAAAAAAGATCTATGATGTTGTTTTCTGACTTTCTCTGTGCTGTAATTAGTTGAATTCTTAGAGTAACAATTGAAAAGGAAAACAATAATCTGTTAGATCAATTTATCAGAATTTCCCCAATCATTAATTCTAATATTTCATTAGATTTTTGAAATTTATGTAAGATGTACACCTAACTTTCTCAAATAGTTCCTCGAATTTTAGTCTGCAAAAGATATACAAACTGTAATACATTAAGAGTCTGTTCTATGAATAATCCTGGGCCATCATAGTGATTCTGATTCTACAGGTCTCAGGTAAGCCAAGAGAAGGCATACTCAACAAGACCCCACGTGATTTTGAGACAGACGACATGTAATTCCACTTTGAGAAAACTAGGACTAGATTAATAATATTTAATCCCTATAGGTGTTTATTATTTCTATAAAATATGGTGCTCGTCCATAAGTGAAAAACTCCAAAAGAAAGTAAAGAAAAACACAGTTCACATTCACATGCTGTATTTAAAACCTCCATAAATGCCCTAGCATTGCTTGATATCCAGGTGCAGTGGGTGTTGGTATGTCCATATATCTCCCTACCACACTGACTTCCTTCTTTATAAATGTGGTTCTCAGTCTTACTAACTTTATGACCTGAGGAACCTCAAAGTAACTCACAGTGATGAAAGTAAGATATTTAAAACTTATTACATCCTGCTTCCCTCCATACCAGGCCCCTGCTCTTTGAAGTTTTTAAAACAAAATAATAAAAATTCATTTATTAATATTATACATATGTCTACTTATTAAGTATATACTGGGGGCCTACCTTGTTTCAGACACAGCCCAGGTATGTAGGATGAACTAAACATACACAGAATTTACCGTCTGATGGGAAAAGTTGTTAAATGGAATATTCACATAGAATGGCCTATGGTAGAAAATGAAACATCCCCAAACGCCTGAAAATAAGATGTCATTTTGTAAGAAGTTTTTTAAGAAAGGATTTATGATATTCTCTCACTTAACTTAAATAAAATAATGATATAAAACTTAGCTAGAAAGAGTCTTTTCACAATATTGCTTATTAACAATCTGTGAAAAAACTGGAAGTCACTCAGTCGTGTCCAACTCTTTGTGAACCTCATGGACCATACAGTCCATGGAAATCTTCAGGCCAGAATACTGGAGAGGGTAGCTGCTCCCTTCTCCAGAGGATCTTCCCAACCCAGAGATCGAACCCAGGTCTTCCACATTGCGGGCAGATTCTTTACCAGCTGAGCCACCAGGAAGGCCCAAGAATATTGAAGTGGGTAGCCTATCCCTTCTCCAGGGAATCTTCCCAACCCAGGAATTGAACCAGGGTCTCCTGCATTGAAGGAAGATTCTTTCCCAGCTGAGCTACCAGGGGTATAAGTCAGATTTTTAAAAAGAGATTCCTATGTAGTTATTGAAATGTTGATGTAGAAGTATATTTACTGACAAGAAAGACTGTTAAAATATAATTTTTGTTCAAAGTGATAGTTTACAGAGCATTTTAATTACAAAATTCCACTACAAGGACAAAAAGGGTTAAAACAAATAACTAGTAATATAAAAGTGATCTTGAGGAGACACTAGAAAGGAAAACATGCTAACCAGAAGGTTTAAGAATCATCCTTTCTATACAGATTGCAAAGATAAAATACTGCTGCATAATCTTTCTAAAATGCTTAACACTTTAACATATAGTCAAAATAAAGACCACATTCAGAAGAATAAAAAGATCAGTACAGTTAGCTCATATTAAAGATTGCATCTCTGCAAACTGGTTTAACAGACAACACTGAAAGAACACAAAAAGGCTACCTTCATACAATGTGACCCAAACAACTAAAAGTAGTGAGATGATAAATGATTGCTTTTAAGAAGCATTAAATAAATGGATAATTAAATGCAAATCTGAGACAGGTAAAGAGTTCTTTATATTTGCTTTTGCTAAAATAATCAAAGGAGTGATCTACGTAAATTGTACAATTGCTACTTAGGAGTCAGCTACTCATATAGATGTGCTAATTTCTTATGAAATGAAAATCATTAACAAACAATTCACAATATTTCCAATCACAAGATAAAATTAAAGTCATTGTGATAATTTGGAGGCTAAATAGAGAATGGGGTAAGAGAAGCAGTAGCAGGAGAATAAATACATTTGATTAGACTCAAAAGCTTAAGAAGGCAGTTAAAAAAGATTATAAAATCTAAAGTGTGGTATAACTGCCATACAATACTAGTGTCGGGGTACAACAATGTACCACACCTTCTTCATCCATCCCGTGCTGGGCACTTAGGTTGTTCTGTATCTTGGCCATTGTAAGTAATGCTGCAGTAAACACAGAGGTAGTTTTTTTTTTTTTTTTTTCAAGTTAGTTTCTGTTTCCTTGGATAAACACCCAGAAGTAGAATTGCTTGATCTCATGGTAGTTCTATTTTTAAGTTTTTTGAGGGATGTGCATACTGTTTTCCACAGTGGCTGCACCAATTTACAATGCACAAGGGTTTTCTCTTTTCTACATCCTCACCAGGATTTGTTATCTTTTGTCTTCTTGAGAATACCCATTCTGTCAGGTGTGAAGTGATATCTAATTGAGGTTTTGATACCTATTTCCCTATTGATTAATGGTGTTAAATGTATTTCATGTACCTGTTGGTCATCTATATGTCTTTCTTTGGAAAAAAATGACTATTCAGATCATCTGCTCATTTTTTAAAAATAGGACTTTAGTTTTTTACTCATTTTTTGACTACTGAGTTGTATGTTGTTCAGTTGCTAAGTCATGTCTGACTCTTTTGCGACCCTACTGACTGTTTCCCACCAGGCTCCCCCATCTAGGGGATAGTGGAATGGGTTGCCATTTTCTTCTCCAGTGGATCTTCCAGACCCAGGGATCAAACTTACGCCTTCCATGTCTCCTGGATTAGCAGGCAGATTCTCTACCACTGAGCCACCAGGGAAGAGCTGTATGAGCTCTTTATATATTTTGGATCATCAACTCCTTATCAGATATACGTCTTATAAATATTTTCTCTTATTCAGTAGGTTCACTTCTCATTTGATGATGGTTTCCCTTTTCTGTGCAGAAGCTTTTTTTTTTTTTTTTTGATGCAGTCCCTCTCATTTATTTTTCCTTGTCCTTTTTGGTGTCAAATCCAAAAAAATCATCAAGACCTATGTTAAGGAGCTTATCATCTATGTCTTCTTTGAGGAGTTACACAGTTTCAGGTCTTACATTCATATCTTTAATACATTCTGAGTTAATTTTTTGTGTATAGTACACAAAAGATTATGTAGCTATTAGGAAGATCTGGAAACTGAATCAAGAATTTAAACCTCCCAACAACCAGAAGTCTAGTTTCAGATGGCTTCATTGGTCAGTTCTAGCAAAAATCCAAAGAAGAATTAATACCAATCCTTTTCAAATTCTTCTAAAAACAGGAGAGGAGGAAACACTTCCAAAATCATGTTATGAAGTCAGAATTTCTTTGATACCAAAACCAAACAAGGACACCATAAGAAAAGAAAATTACAGGTCAATGTCCTTGATGAACATATCTAAAAATCCTCAACAAAATATTAGCAAGTCGAATCCAACAATATATTAAAAAGATCATACACCATGATCAAATGAGATTTACTCCAGGGATGTAAGGATGTTATAATATCCACAAGTCAACCAATGCGATTCACCATATTAACAAAATGAAGGATGAAAATCATTTCATATCAACAAATGAATAAAAAGCATTTGACAAAATTTAACATCCATTTATTTTTTTTAAAAAACTGTCAAGTACAGAAAGAACATACTTCAACACATATTTTCATAGATAGATTTACAGATTTTTCAGGCAAACTGCTCAAACTTCATGAAATAAAAATGATCATCATGCAATAAAATGATCATCATGCAACAGTGTGACTTCCATTCAATTACAAAGGCTCAGTCAGTTCAGTTCAGTTCAGTTCAGTCGCTCAGTCGTGTCCGACTCTCCCGACCCCATGAATCACAGCACGCCAGGCCTCCCTGTCCATCACCAACTCCCGGAGTTCACTCAAACTCATGTCCACAGAGTCGGTGATGCCATCCAGCCATCTCATTCTCCGTCGTCCCCTTCTCCTCCCGCCCCCAACCTTTCCCAGCATCAGAGTCTTTTCCAGTGAGTCAACTCGTCGCATGAGGTGGCCAAAGTATTGCAGTTTCAGCTTTAGCATCAGTCCCTCCAATGAACATCCAGGATTGATCTCCTCTAGAATGGACTGGTTGGATCTCCTTGCAGTATAAGGGACTCTCAAGAGTCTTCTCCAACACCACAGTTCAAAAGCATCGATTCTTCGGCGATCAGCCTTCTTCACAGTCCAACTCTCACATCCATACATGACCACGGGAAAAACCATTGCCTTGACTAGACGGACCTTGGTTGGCAAAGTAATGTCTCTGCTTTTTAATATACTATCAAGGTTGGTCATAACTTTCCTTCCAAGGAGCAAGCGTCTTTTAATTTCATGGCTGCAATCAGCATCTGCAGTGATTTTGGAGCCCCCAAAAATAAAGGCTGACACTGTTTCCACTGTTTTTCCATCTATTTCCCATGAAGTGATGGGACCAGATGCCATGATCTTTGTTTTCTGAATGTTGAGCTTCAAATCAACCTTTTCACTCTCCTCTTTCACTTTCATCAAGAGGCTTTTTAGTTCCTCTTCACTTTCTGCCATAAGGGTGGTGTCATCTGCATATCTGAGGTTATTGATATTTCTCCCGGCAATCTTGATTCCAGCTTGTGCTTCTTCCAGCCCAGCGTTCCTCATGATGTACTCTGCATAGAAGTTAAATAAACAAGGTGACAATATACAACCTTGACGTACACCTTTTCCTATTTGGAACCAGTCTGTTGTTCCATGTCCAGTTCTAACTGTTGCTTCCTGACCTGCCTACAGGTTTCTCAAGAGGCAGGTCAGGTGGTCTGGGATTCCCATCTCTTTCAGAATGTTCCACAGTTTATTGTGATCGACACAGTCAAAGGCTTTGGCTAAACAGGTCATATCCCACAGTGAAGTGAAGTGGCACAGTTGTGTCCGACTCTTTGCGATCCCATGGACTGTAGCCCACCAGACTCCTCAGTCCATGGGATTTTCCAGGCATGAATCCTGGAGTGGTTGCTATTTCCTTCTCCAGAAGGTCTTCCCGACCCAGGGATTGAACCCGGGTCTCCCGCATTGTAGTCAGACGCTTTACCGTCTGAGCTACCAGGGAAGCCCTATTCTACAGTACATTTATTATATCTTAAAGTATATTTTAGCTAAACTTAAGTTTTGCTTTTTTTTCTTGGTAACATTCTTGTCATTTCAAAAATACAATAAATCATTTTAAGTTTGTGATATACATATTGTTTTATACGTCACAGTGAAGAGAATATTAGAATCCACTGTCACATTAAAACATATAGAGAACAATCTTTATGAATAGGGATAATTCAAGAAAGTTAAATCTCAAATATACAATGTTCAAAAAAGAGCTGTGACTCTTCAAATCTCATTTAAAGATGACATATAATTATCTGGTGCCACAGAATCTACTAGTAATCTATTTTGCTCTCATTTTCTTTCTTTTTTTTTTCTTTTTAGATCTCCAAATATCTCAAAAATTAACAAAATTTTGAGTGTCTTCTCTGTTCTACCTCATCTTCACCAGAGGGCAGGCCGGAGCAAGAAGAGAAACTGAAATTCATATCATACAAGTTTGTACTTCAAGTATCTTGGGTAAAAAGATTAGTGGAAGAAAATACGAAAGCACTGAAGTGTCCAGTAGTGCTTTGAGAATGATCCATTCTACCACTATCCACACTGCTATGATAATAAATAATGTGAATCAATGCCCATTTCCTTTCTCAACCAAAACTGGTTTAAAGAGTATACTGGTTAAAAACAAAAACCTATAATACACAGGAATAAAACGTGAATCAGAGTTTGAAAATAATATTAATTTTCATGCTTTAGTGATCCTGAATAGTGGGTTTAAATAGATAACTTATTTTTATTTTTATCACCTAAGCCTTGAATCATTTAACTCAATTTAATAATTTAATTTACTATCTAACAAGCATATTCAAAAGTCCTGACTTCAATTTTCACTGCCTAACCCTCTTTTACACTAAGACATTTTCAAACAAGCTTTCTATGCTGTTTGCAACAGAATTTAAAAATATATATATAAACAACATGAAACTCAATCATTAATAAAAAGTTGGAATATGTGCCTAAACTCTTGAAAACAAAATATAAGTACAACTTAGAAACAAAAATATCAAAGCAAAATCTCATGCATTATAAAGAAAGAGTAGACTTTCAATTATTAATAGTGATGTTAACTGCTCAGAAGTGTCCTTCTCCTTCAAGAGTCTCAGAAGTCACAGAAGAGAGGGACAAGGGAGGCTTGTTGGTGGTGAGTCCAGGGGCTAGCATTCTATAGAAGGGCATGGAATGCCAAGTGAGAAACCGTGTCATGTGTGATCACCTAGCAGTGGACTCAGACTTGACCAGGATATAGGGTAAAACAGTTCAAACCCGGCTTAGCTATTGCCTTGCTCTGTGGCCTTAGCAAGTCACTCAACGTCCCTAACAGGCTGTGGAGAGTGTCAGCACACATTGGCTTGCTATGAGAACTGGATGAGCTGTTTCAAAGAAAGTTCCCTGCACATACTAAGAGTGAATGATAGTAAATTGTCACTGTCGTCTGTACTGCTGAAGCTTCTGGGTTTTGCCTTTTTTTTCTTTTGCTTTTTTCTTCATACTTTTCTCTTTCCCTCACTCAACTGTCTTTGCTCCTTTTCTCTAAGGCGTCATCTCCTAAACGTTTCTACTTCTCTTCCTTTTCTTCTCTCCCAATCCTTTCACTCGTCCTGATTTCTCTTTCCTTCAATTCCCCTTTCTTTTGCGTTATTTCCATTTTCTGCCTTTTTAGGTTCATCACTGCACACACAAAGTCTATAAAAATATTGAGCTTTTCGGTTTAAGAAACACGGATAGTTTGTTCGTGGCTAATACACTGTTATTCATTTTCTTTTTTCCCTGTGGTAAAAATGAATCATTGAGTTCACTCCATCTACATAACACAATGGCCAAGAGCCCTGCAAGTGCCTTCAGCAACAGAGCAATCTCGCTGGTGAGACGAATCGACTGCATGTGGAACACAGTGAGACAAATCAACGACATACGGGAAACCACAAACAGTGCATGCAAGCAATCAAACGGATGTCATAATGCCACACAGAATTGTCAAACATAACTGCGTCTCAGGGAGGAGACACAGAGGGAAGATGACCAGGAGTGGCAGCAATCAACCAATAACGTTTATGGAAAACATAAGCACCAAAACCAGGGATTCTGACAGTTGTTTCATTTCAGTGGTTCATTGTTGACACTACTGAATAGGGTAAGAAAAACACATTAGTTTTACAATGATAGAGACATGCTGGACCACTATAGAAACCAGGGCCTTCATAATAAAATATTTTGTTATAAATGTTTCCATTTGCTGGCAATTGTTTCTCTCTTCACTATACTTAACACATCCATATCACCACATCACTCAGCTTCTGTAAGACAATCAAATCAACATTTTATATCATGCAAACTCTGCCCAGAGACCCTACAACATCTGTGTAAAAAGTGAAAACTTCAATAATTCAAGTGTTTTATATTCTGAGATGCTATATGTTGAGCAAATCATTAAAAAATGGAACATCACATAAATGGGGCCATACAACATGTACATTTGTTTTCCAGGTAACTAATATAGAGTTATAAGCCCAAGTAAGCATCATAATTGACTATAATAGGAGTTATAGTTCTTTGGACATCACATTTATATTCTTTAAGGGTAAAACAGTAGCAACCTTTCCCTCAGGTTTTAATGCTTTTGAGTTTTGAGAAGCTCAACCAAAATGTTCACAGATATTAAAAACCTTTGAAAACACTCTAACACACAACATGATTACAAGTATCTTAGTAAAAATGTCAATATAAGAAATAATAAACTTTACAAGTAACCACCGTGTTTAAAGATAGTTTAACATCAAACTGAATCTATATTCATAAAAAAGCATAATCACAGCTAATAGGATCATTTTAAAGGTCAAAAATATCTCTGTGTTTCAAAATACTTAGTATGTCTGTTTAAATCCACATTTTTGGAAAAGAAACTGAACCACAGCCTCTTTGACAATAATGTCCACCAGGACATGGCAAACTGCCAAGCCAGGAGCTTTGGTTTTATTCAGTGATGTTTCTATCAATGCTCTGTTTCACAGAGTTCTGAAGCTAATCAAAGTGGATGTTTTACTTGCCATCACACCAAAACTTACTCCACAGCTTTGCAAAGCACTCCCAGGACAGCTTGATGTGTAAACCTACTTTGAACAGACATCTATGTAAAGAAGAGAAGTGACAATGAAGCCAGACAGATCAGAAACCAAATCACCAGGTTCATGCTATTCTTTTTCCCCAAAGAAAAAACCTGGAAAGCATTTAGGATCTCTCTCTGCTTCTAATCCTTTCTGTATCCTCTAATTGGATAATGGTTAAAGGATACTTTAGTGAGGAGTTTACTGACCTTAAAAATGCAAATATATCGCTATTTCAAATGTTTAAATGTTTGAGGAATAAAATAGAATATGTATATTTTAAAACTTAAATTACAATACACTAATATTAACTACTATTATCACCAACGAGTTTAAAGGTCTATGATGAAACAACATGGAATAATGATAACCTGCAGCAAAATCAGTTAAAACAAAATCTGAATATTAGAAAGCTATTATATGGAGTTTAAACAGAAAAACTAAAGAAACAACCATACAAAACCTGCAATGCTGTTTACACAGCTCTGTTTACAATTACGTGTTATGATTCATAGAAAAGTTTTCTAAGATAGCAAAAATGACATGAATTACTAAAATATACTTGCCTTAGTTTATCTGACTGTATACTTTACTATAAAACAATTTATAACCTTCCTGATTAAAGTAAATGATTTAGAAACTAAATCTTCAAAACACTGATTCCTTCTAATATTTAAATCATTAATTTATACTTTAAAATATTTTTATATTGTAAATATTGTACTTGCAAGAAAGTAACTTAGACTTCTATAATCTATGAATTGAGACTTACATGTCACAGATAGCAACAGAATTTACTACGTCAAAAACAACAAATTATACCACAAAGACTTTACACAGCCATAACACTTGATTTTAACCATGACCGTACTGGAAAATGTGTAGGGGTAAACACAGGCCCCCACTTCAACACACAGACGACACAGAAGTTAAAATAATATATGCAAGATATTTCACAGTTTAAAAGTAACCTCAATCAAACACTGCAGGGACAGCTAAGCTAAACTATCTTCTCATGTACAGTAATTTTCATGTACAATATTTTTAAACCCCCTGAACTGTCCTGTTCTCCACCCTCTATGCCAAGAAGGACTAAGTTCCATCATCTCTTTTGTGTGTGCCAGAAGCATCTTAACCGCTCTGGCTTACATTTCTGGAGGGGGAAAAGCAGCCTCTGTAAGATAAAAAGCATCTCCCACTACTCACTCGTGATTTCTGTACTCTTGCTAAGATCGTTGCCAGGTTCCCTGGGATGAGACACGAGGAGGATGCACAGAACTGCTAGGGGTGTCCACTAAAGAGCCCAGCACCGTAGGCAGTGCTAATCCTGCACCTGTGATGTGTTATTCACCAGTTAAGAAATGCAGTCCAGACGGTGGTTGCCTAATACAGCTCAGCTGTTTTTCTCAGTACTCCCTTTGATTATGAGCTGGCAAGAGAGATTATTCTGGTCAGGCACTGAGCTATGTTCAAGATACATGGCATATGACAGTGGAAAGGTGAAAGAGAAAGGAAACCTTAGAATCAAAAAAATAAATAAAAAGAAAAGAAAAAAGTCATTGACCACAGTGTATTATGTAACATTTCCAGATGGTTCAAAGCTGCCTCTGATTATACGCAAGGCAGAAAAACATGCAAGTATCTAGAAATCTATTTTTGACATTATCCTTTTGACATTTAGAATGGTACATCAACATGCAACTCTTGGGTTTACTTTAAAATAAGCATAACTTCACAAATTGATCAGCTATACAAACATTTAAAAATCTTTCTTTAAAGAGGTTTACCTATTCTAGATGTCTAACTCCTTTTGCTGGCAAAATTGAAACCAAATGATTACCATTAATTTTATCTTTTTATTAAGCCCACCATATCACTGGACTTGATTCAGAATTTCTTATATAAAATTTATATCTGAAACACAACTATCTTATTCATCATGGGTGGCTTAAGACAGAATAAAATATTTTAACCAGCATTAAATTGCTGGCAAGTCCAAATTGATTTAAGAAATATTTATCATACACAAAGCTATCTACAAAGCACTCTGATTTCACAGAGGTGAAGAAGAAATGGCCACTAACTCATAAACCTTAAAATCTAATCCAGGAGAGTGAATAAAACTTATTTTTTCTGCTATTGTTGTTCTTTTGTCATAAAAGGGCTGCTGACCATTCACTCATACCAAAATTTTCACTATTTTTCTATTTACACTCTATATAAACACAAAACCATCTGTTCCCTAGGCCAGTGTCCATGCCATTTTAAATAATCTAAAAACTTACCCAAAAACCAGACACCCTTTCCTAGTAGCAGATGGTTAAAAAACAAAACATTCATTTATATATACAAAAAGAGTTGAAATAAATATATCAATTTAAAATTTTACATATATATACATATGTTTAACAATATTTTTTGCTTTCATTAATTAGACACTAATTATCTACTAAGAAAAGCAGTATATAAAAATACTAGAAAAATTCCATATGATATATATTAGGAGTAATAGGGTCAAAGGAAATTCCTATGGTCATAAAAGCATTTTCTCTCATTAGAACCTGACAAGTCTTAGAGCTTTCCTTTATATTTGGACAGCAGTGTTAAAGATAATACTGCATTTAAAGTTCCAGATAACACTGTGAGGCTAACTGGAGAAGGACCAAAGTTTGTGGTAGTATGCAACAAAACGTTGCATTAATATTTTCCTAACTATTCCCGTACTCTGGTCTGTGCATCTGAACGAAACAAGAAAACTGATTGGGCTCTGGGTACTTATATGACTAGCAAAAAATATCTATAGGCTACTGATGTTTAAGTACAAAAAAATTTTTTTTCTGAAATTATACTTAATTGACCATTAAAATAGTATTGAGATTCTGAACCACCATCAGCTTTGTTTGATTTGTTGGAATAAGGTTGTCAAAGGCAAAAGTCTTATTGATGTTTGAACAGAAACACCAAGGAAAGATCTGAGTTGAGACTATGTTATTGTAATGATTTTATTATCTTAAATCTGGGTATGACATACATCGGAACATTCTGGCCTGATGTTTCTCAAGTTTTCCCTCTTTCAATAAACAAATGGCTTCAGTTTTCAAAACATTCTTCAAAAGCAATCTTACTTTTTAAATTTTGTAATTGTATAAAGCCTAGCAGACTAAGTGACCCAGGTTTTGAAAAGTCTGATCTTACCTTCAAATTTTCCTTCTTTGTAGTTCTTCATCCAACTTGTAACTCCTCAATGATGCCAAAAATTACCTGCCCATACATCATATTCTAAAGTAAAATTGTTTTCTTTCTCCTTTTTAAAATAACTATCAATATGGTATCTCAAGATAACTAAACCCTCCAAAAAAACCCTGAATCTAAGATGTTACAAGTAACTCTCTCACACAAATATGGTTATTCTCAGTCACACCAACAAAAGGCAGACATGTCTCTGTGTATAATGTTTTATTTTTCACCCTGAAATATTTTTATAAATTGGTATATGATTTTAAATTTCAGTATCAGAGTAATAAAAAATATATACTTACTCATGTTCTATTTAAATGACCAAAGTACTCCCAACAACATCAATATAGGAAAAAAGGACAGTATCTATTTTAAATGACCACTTCAGTTAGAAAGTTTCCCACTTTGACAAAGAATATTTAAAATCAAGCAAAATATTTTACCAAAATTAAAGAATTTGTTCTTCAGTTATTAAGATGTCTTTTTCTAAGTTCACCTACAGAAGGTCCTATTCTCTACTTAAAAACTCAGATATTCAGTATGGGAGCCAAGAATTCTCATTTTTTAATGAATCAAAGATTGGCAAAATTTTGTCAGCTTTAACTGTAACAGCCATCAAGCCTGCTGATCCTCAGTAGGAGTGAAGTAGTCTCATTGACTTTTGTATTTTCCTTAAAGAAAGAGCATGAAGTTCTTTCAGAATGAATAGACCTCACTTGTGATAAATGATAGTTATTTATTTTCAACAATGAAGGTTACATATTTTCTTCTCATCTTTCTTTGCAGACAAAAAACTATTTGCTTTCATCACTGAAACCACAGTAACTATTTGGTGGTAACATGAAAATTTCCCAGTGGCTCTCCTTCTCTACCATTATATCAAACAGCCTGGCCAGGAAAGGATCAGAATTGTGCTAATTATTGATTAGAGAGAGAATCTGGAATAAAACAAATCCCTCTAGTAGCTACATCCCCCCAATTTTTCACCCCAGTCCTTAGAATACAGGACTTTGTGATTGTTTTTGTGCAGTTGAAACAATGGTAAAGAAAATATTTCTCTTCCGATTTCACACCAATAAGGGGGAAAGAAATCTATTCGATAGGCGCCATCCTAAATAAGCCCCCCACCCCCAAGTGTTCAGGGCTTTCCCCTCTATAGAGTTCAGTGTCTCCTCACCAGCAAGAAAGTATAAGCAGAGAGATCATTAGTTATGACATGTAGACGCTAGCAGATAATGTTGACTCACTTCAGGAACTACTAAACTATAAACAGTGTGCTGAAAGCCATTTATCTGCATTTTAGGATAAACAGCAGAAGCTATTCAATTAAATAGACTGCAAAGAATAAGCTGCTGATGCCAAACCAAGTGAAGCTTAATTGTGAAAAGAAAAATCTGCAGATTTAATAAAAATCAATCTAGGATACCAGAGCATACAAAATCATTAAGCACTTTATAATATAATATATAAAACATAAAGCATATATTTTAAAAGACCAACTGATTCAGTTACTAAAGTTATTGCAGAGTAGTTCAAGTTCAAAGAAAATTTATTGATACTTGATATTTTCTTTTAAGTGACAGCATTTATGGTAATACTGAGGTTGAGCAAATATATGTTATCAAGGAAAGCTTTACCTGTCACTATGTAAAACTTAAAGTTGAACTGGGTCAGTTTTCTTATCAGCACTATTTCTATTCACAAACAATTTGTTTTGATAGAAAATTCCTAAATGACTCCTTCCAAGAAAAAGAAATACAACTGAGTGCAACTGTTCATTTATCTACATTTAAAATATTATGCAAATATGTATGTATATACATATTTCCATCTCTAGCATGTTAAAATGCTATAAGAAAAATATTAATCTATCATGTAACTCAGAGGTTTTATTCCATACTTGATTAGAAGGCTATGAGATAAACATGGCGCTTTCTGCAAGTACCATATACAAGTAAAACATACTACATTTAGAACTTATTCTTCCCCCTTGTCAGAAAACAAATCAAAATCTGATTTTTTTCACACTTCCAGATGTCAGAAGTTTTTCAAAACAATTTTGAGGTCAGAGAAGAGAACACACAGGTGTGTGTTATGTCAACTACTGAAAGCAACTGAAGGTTCGCCTGGAATCTGATCACTCCACTGACACATTCTTGTGGGCATTACAAACGCTCCCTGAAAGAACATTACCCTAACGCTGACTAATTTTAAACAACATCCCAAATCTCATTAGACCTATTCCTTAGCAGTATTGTTCAAAAGCATCTCTGCTAGTAATACCACATTTATTGCCACCTCTTAACAAACCTTTAATGTTTTCTTCAATATCACCTCTTCTGTTCTACTTCACTGACAATTCAGCAGGCTGAACAACAATAAAATATTTGATATCAATAAACATTAAGTTTTTGGTCACATCAGAAAACTACGACAACCCACAAAAAACCAAACGTTAGGATATCAGTAACAAATGCTTAAGAAAAACTGGTTCACATTAATAGCCACCTGGTCTTGAGGAAACCAAGCCTGAGACAGAAAGATGGAAACAGTATTTCAATTCTGAAACTACCAGTGCCTGTGTTTTAAAAAAAAACCAAAAAACTGTAGTTAGCCACTCAAACCTATATTAAACTCAGACAGCAACTTACACGTGACATGTTCTTAATCTTTTTTAGTGACTAGAAGGAAATTCTTGCTATTAAATGAATCAAGATCAGAAAAATTCTGCCTACCACTAAAGAGACTTACTAGTCAAAGATTTCTGATTTTATTAATGATTGAGAGGTAAACGTATCAATTTAGGCTTTAAAAATTCACATCAACAATATAAACATTCATTCCAAAGATTTACTATTTTACATAAGCTTTCCTTTTCTCTTGCACACATACACACACATGCATCCTACAAGTACGTTCACAATGAAGATACACAAGTAGCAGATTATTACCATAAAACTTGTATCTTCTTGCCAGGTAGCCTTAGTATTTTTCCAAACCTCAAACAAGGTCTCACTGCTGAACACCCTCCCCAGGCAATACTCAAAAAAACAGTAACTTTTAGAGCATTTTTTCCTTTCCTCAGTCCATCACCCAGGCTCTGAGTCGGACCAAGAGCTGATGCTCAGAGCAGGACGCATGGGGCACTCTCCACTTCAGCACAACCGGCAGTGGCTGATGAATGTGCTCTTAAACTGCGTGTCTACACAAGCCAAGTTTCTCGGCTTTACTTTTCTTCTCGGTAGCAGCAAACCCTGAGGTCTTCAGCACGGGGAAAACAAAGGCAGGGGCCCTCCACTCGAGTGTATGAGCACAACAGTCCTGTCTAAAAAAAAATGTGAGACTCTTTCCCACCTTCCATCCTCATTTCTTATCTCCCAACCCACAATGGCTTCTCAAAAACTTCACTGTTCTTGAAGATCCAGATGTCTCCTTTCTTCCCTCCCATTCCCACCAAGAAGACAGGAAACACCAGGTGTGAAATGTCTCTGTTTGCCCCCTCCACTCAAGACACGCATCCTAACTGGGAGCTTTCATCCTTACTTGTCCTCTCAGGGGAGTCACCCTGCCATTTGTCTGCTGCGTCCCAGCTCTTCTCACATACCCTGATGCACAGCCGAGACCAGTTTCTCACAGAGGATGGTCTGCCTTCATCTGTTCCTTCCTGGGTTATGAACAAAGAGCAGTTTTCCCAGGCTAAATCAGCCCAGCTGGAAAAGGATTTTAGGACAAAGAGAAAATGAGTATATTGGGAAGAAAGTGCAAAGGAACTCTGAAAGGAAAACCTGAGATGTTGATGCTTGTGCCATTATATCAAAATGTAGTAACTTATATACAAAACATGTAACCAAGCACCAACTCATCTTACAATAGGCCAAGTCACACGTATAACAGGATAACTGGATTCCAAACAGGTGAAGCAATTGTGATTTCTAGCCCGAGTTGTGCTATCAACTTGGAAATCTCCAGAATGTCCAGAAAGTTTTGTTTGGAAAACCAGCCCAGTGATGATTGGCCAAATAAGGCACAGACAGTAAACACAGGTTCTCAGGATATGTTTGTGGAAGGAATACGAGTGAATGAATTAGGTCACAAGAAAAGACTCAGCCAAACACACCTGTCTAGATTAGAAACTCAATGAAGAAAATGACCCTGAGTCAACACCCTAACACAGCAGTGCCACACAGTGACCGCTTTTCCCATGACCGCATTCCCTGGATGGGTAACAAAGAGAGTGACAGTGGGTGTTTCTAAAGAAAAGAATCTGCGTAGAAAGCAGCAGTTGCTCTGGTTGCTCTGGTGACCCAAATATTCCAAAATACTACATATTCTATCACTAACTACTTCCAGTTCTCCCCTAACTCAATAAACAATTTGGAAAAAGGGCATCTCACCTCCCACTGCCTAACATCATAACTAGTCATGGCAACAAGTACAGAAAATCATTCATAACAAGTACGTGCACTTTATATAATAAATATGGCGGTATATATGGATGCCCCTGACTTCACCTAACTACTTTCAGGCAGATATTTTAAGGCTGATGTCTATCTTTACATATTTAGGGAATATTACATGCATACTAAATTATGTACGCTTGTGGGCTTGCATTAATGAGTTTACTGAAACAGGAATTTGAATAAATTTGAAAGGAGATTGCATTATATTAGAGAAAGGGGAAAGGTGACAGGAGAAACGGCCCAAACTGAATGGCAGTAGGGAATTTCTAAAATTAAATTAACACATAGAATAGCCTGGAAATAACATTCACTTCCCTTGAGCTGATTATTTATACAAGCTATGTTTAAATAAAGGCTGGATTTTACTCTGATACAGTATATTAAGTTCATGTTTTCAACGCTATGAAGTAATAGTAAAAAGGGAGCAAATTATGAAGAAACAAAGAAAGAATAACCATAATAAAGTGGCAGCACCAAGCCTCAATACCAGTGTCCGTAAGGTATCACTGGGTTGTGGGTGAGAAGGAGAAGCATTAGCATGTGCAGTAGAGAACTACGCCTTCCTCTCTAGAAATTACCAAATGAGTGTTAGCCAGGAGTCTTATCAGCCTGCGCTGCGGAGATGGGTTGTCTGGCGCTGACTGGCACATACATTCTCCTGTTCCAAACACGGCCAATTCCTTCTGTCTTTTTAATTACAGTGTCAAGTCTCCCCAAACATCCCCTTCTTAAATTACTTCAGCTAAATTTCCAACAAATACTGAGTTCTCAAGGTTTAAAAAGATCAAAATAAAGAGCAAAATAAAAACAGATCAGCCAGTAGACACAGCAGGTTGTGGTTATTTTCCATATCCTTTCTGGCTTCTTTCTTACTTTCATGTGCTTTTGTTTTCATCGGCATCTGTGTGGGATGGTAAGAACAGTTCTTGCCAAAGATAATTGAGTTCTTTTAGTCCAGCCAAGCAAAGAATGGGAGGTAAGAAAGGATGATAAAAATTATGTTAAAAATACCTTCAGGTTCAAAGCAATTCAGGGGTCACAATGATATATTTGTGTGCCCTGAATGTCCTTATCAGTAAAAGGAGATGGTAGGAAAGTGTGTTCTCTAACCTCACTCCTACTTCAGACATAGTATGGTTCCACATAACTTTCACATTGCTGATACACATTCTTTTTTGCATCTATAGCCTAAGAAGAGGGTATTGAATACTATATTAATAAAATATAAGAATCTCAGTACTGCCTTGTATTAGCTGTGTGACCTTAGGTCAGTTCTTAATTTTTTTAATATCTCAAACATTTCATAGTAATGGGACTTCCACTTCAAGGAGGCTCAAGGGGATTAAGTATTTAATTAAAAAATGCATTTATATATCCCCAATTATGTGTTGATAAATCTCATACAATATAATCCTCAAAACGCTCATTTTATACATGAGGGGCTTGGAGAGGTTATTTTTCTGAAAACAAACAAGTGAGCAGCAAAGGTGGGAGGTAAACTCTAAGCTCTGTGACTCTGAAAAGCAGTGACTCCTCTAGACAGCAGCTCACAAGTGTTTGGCTCTCAAGATTCTCTTCCCTAATTAAAAATTATTAAGAACATATTTTTATTTATGGATAAATTTTATCCATAATTTTATTATGGACAATAGCTATCATTTACTAAATTAGGAATTAAAACTGAACAGTTTTAAATACGTATGTGTGTGTGCCAAGTCGCTTCAGTCATGTCCAACTCTGTGCAACCCTATGGACTGTAGGCCACCAGGCTCCTCTGTCCATGGGATTCTCCAGGCAAGAATGCCAGAGTGGGCTGCCATGCCCTTCTCCATGGAATCTTCCCAACTCAGGGATCGAACCTGTGTCTTTTATGTCTCCTGCATCACCAGGTGAGTCCTTTATCACTAATGCCACCTGGGAACCCATTTAATTTAACATGCTTTCAGAAAAATGAAAAATGTAGCACTGTTTTACATTTTTGCAAATCTCTTTAATGTCGAACTTAAGAAACTGGGTATCTGCTTCTGAATTATATTTTTTGCAATATATTGTGTCTGACATATGAAGAATGTATGGCCACAGATATGTAGATGGAAATAGACCTATATTTTAGTAGATTTTCATAATAGTGGTTATTGTGGGGTAGTACACAAACACTGGACAGTAGACATCTCTTCAAAGCTGGATTTGAGTGTGAAACTCTATCAGTGCAATTTCCATAATCTGATCAATTAAAATCTACTGTCTGTCATACACTTGGAACAAATTTTTATACATGCATGAAGATGAAACAATGGGCACTAGTTGTCTAGAGAAAAAAATCGTGGTTCACTCAGTTATGCAGATCAATCTTGTGGATTTAAGCTTGTAGATCCTGAATTTTGTTTGAAAACTTGAATTTGATCATTAGCAATAAATACTGTCAGTTGTTTTCCCTGAAGTGAGAAGCTCACTCTGTTCATTTTTGAGAATATATCTGCAAATGTCCATGCCTGAAGAACAAGTTTGTCTGTCAGTCATTCTTTATAGTAAAAATTGCCTTTCATGAAAAAAGTCGTCTAGTAACCATCAGTCTTCAGTATGCTGAAGAATTTATGTATTCTCCACATTTGTCACACAGAATATTAAAAAGAAATACACTCAGAGGCTGGAATTTAATAAACATAATAATTTTAACAGCTTCATTCAGGATATTATCTAATCAAGGTATTATTAAATAATAATAAAGCTTTTTGCTTGGTGTAGGGTGGTGGGTGTTTGATTAGCTGGTTTGGTGTTTGGTCAGTTGGCACGTCTGATGGTTTGTTTTTACTCTGAATACATGGCAGTGAGGAATATAAGTACAGTTTGTTGCTCTGTCTGCATTTGCGCTAAGGTTCTATAAACAGTTCTAACCACTATTTCTCTTCTGTATCATCAGTGAAAATGTTAATAATAAATCTTATTACTATCCTTATGAATCATTTTTTGAGAACTGCCATATAGATGACAAACTACTGGTCACTAGATATTAAAATTTATGTATATATTAAGATAGCTAAGAAATTTTAACAATAGTGGAAGAGAAGGGAATGAGCATAAGAGATAATTATAGGAAGGAAAAATGAGTAAAATATATATATTTATTACTGAACCCTTTTGATATCTAAGGAGAGATTTTCAGTTGGAAAAACTAGATAGCTCACAAAAATATTATATGTGCCAGATATGAAAGCAATTATTAATATAAATTTCAGTTCAGTTCAGTCACTCAGTCGTGTCCAACTCTTTGCGACCCCATGAATCACAGCACGCCAGGCCTCCCTGTCCATCACCAACTCCCGGAGTTCACCCAAACTCATGTCCATCGAGTCGGTGATGCCATCCAGCCATCTCATTCTCTGTCGTCCCTGTCTCCTCCCACCCCCAATCCCGCCAATCAATTAAAACATAAATGACACAGAGCACTGAAAATTAAGCTGTCACAACTTAGATGCTGCCAGTTATGAAATACTGATGAACACTTGAGAAAAACAAAAAGTGATTCACTAATATGAAAGTAAAATAAACAGGTACACAAAGTTCACATTCTCAGAGAAGTAATTAAGAAGAGAAGAAGAATTTGTTAAATGTGGCACTAACGAGTTCTGGTTGATATTTGCCTGCTTTGCTTTTGGGTTGTAAGCTATCATAGTCACGATTTTCTGTTTCTTCTGCATGGTTCTGTGTTTTTTTCATATTGAATACTGAAAAGGTTGACCACGGTAAAACAAGCTTTTCTCTAACTTTAACTATGTGCATGTATTGATCTGAACATAGTTTAAGTCTCTTGATCTGCAAAGAGCCATTTTTCCTTCATGCTGCAGGAAACAACCAATTCTAAATTATGAAAATTTAGATTTTTTTTAATTAATTTTTTTACTGAAGGATAATTGCTTTACAGAATTTTGTTTTCTGTAAAACCTCAATGTGAATCAGTCATAGGTACACACATATCCCCTCCCTTTTGAACCTCCCTCCCATCTCCCTCCCCATCCCACCCCACAGGTTGATACAGAGCACCTGTTTGAGTTTCCTGAGCCATACAGCAAATTCCCATTGGCTATCTATTTTACATATGGTAATGTAAGTTTCCATGTTACTCTTTCCATACATCTCACCCTCTCCTCCCCTCTCCCCATGTCCTTAAGTATATTCTCTACGTCTGTTTCTCCATTGCTGCCCTGTAAATAAATTCTTCAGTACCATTCTCTAGATTCCATATATATGTGCTAGAAGATGATATTTATCTTTCTCTTTCTGACTCACTTCACTCTGCATAATAGGTTCTAGGTTCATCCACCTCATTGGAACTGACTCAAATGAGTTCCTTTTTTGAGTAATATTCTATTGTGTATATGTACCACAACTTCTTTATCCATTCATCTGTCGATGGAAATCTAGGTTGCTTCCATGTTCTAGCTATTGTAAGAAAGAAAGAAAAAAAGTGAAGTCGCTCAGTCATGTCCGACTCTGTGTGACCCCATGGACTATAGCCCACCAGGCTCCTCCATCCATGGAATTTTTTAGGCAAGAGTACTGGAGTGGTTTGCCATTTCCTTCACCAAGGGATCTTCCTGACCCAGGGATCGAACCCAGGTCTCCCGCCTTGCAGGCAGACGCTTTACCATCTGAGCCACCAGGGAATCCCAAGCTATTGTAAATAGTGTCGCAATGAACAATGGGATACATGTGTCTTTTTCAATTTTGGTTTCCTCAGGGTATATGCCTAGGAGTGGGATTGCTGGTGGTTTTATTCCTAGTTTTTTTTAAGGAAACTCTCATACTGTTTTCCACAGTGGCTGTATCAATTTACCTTCCCACCAATAGTGCAAGAATGTTCCCTTTCCTCCACACCCTCTCCAGCATTTGTTGTTCGTAGGAAAAGTTAGATTTTATATACTGAAGGGTCTTAAACAAGGGATACACTTAGCAGATCTTCTTTCCCACCTAAAAATATTGTATGGCGAAACAGTATTTCTTATACGAGGTCTTAAATGTGCTGTTTCGTTCCGTTCTGTCGCTCAGTCGTGTCCGACTCTTTGCGACCCTGTGGACTGTAGCCTACCAGGCTTCTTCGTCCATGGGATTCTCCAGGCAAGAATACTGGAGTGGGTTACCATTTCCTTCTCCAGGGGGTCTTCCCGACCCAGGGATCGAACCCGGGTCTCCCGCATTGGAGGCAGACTCTTTAACCTCTGAGCCACCAGGGAAGCCCAAATGTGCTGTTACTAACACTCAAATGAAACATGTATTTTGCGTATAAACTTTAAAAGAGTAAGAGTTATATTTCTTTGGTTTAACCATGACAACCTCAGCATCTAGAAGAGTACCTGGCACTGGCAGGCATGTATAAATTGTTCCTCTCTTATGTGGAACAACTTCCCTATCATGAAGGTTTCAAGGATTATCTAATGTGAGGGAAGCTACGATGTTATCTCATATAAATCTATGATTATGATGTTATTTCAGAGGGGAGTGTGTGTATGTTCTATTGTGATTGCTGTTTGGTAAAATCTCCACTTTTAAAAATTGAAAACATAATGTGAAAATGCAGTTAAATTTTTCTGATACTTCCTCTGTCCTCTCTACATACACTTTTCAAGCTCAAGAAAGACTGTGACCCACTTTGACAGAGCGAATTCAAGTAAATTACTTTTTAGGTCACTAAGGACTGAAACATGGGAACAGGAGTGTGAAAGGAAGGTTCTAAACATTGTCTGTGATGCCAGTGTAACCTGGACAGCACTCACAGAAGAGGACACGTTGGCCAGAGACCATGCCCAGCTTGGCTAATTAGCTTATACCTTGTGAAAAACTCAAGTTATTTGTCTACACATCCATTTCTCCATCTTGAAAACAGGAATAATCATGTCTACTTCTCTTGTAGTTATTGCTAAGATTGAATGAAGTTCTATATAAAGCACTTAGCATAGGCCCTGTGACTGAGACAGAGTAAATTCCCAATAAATGTTGGTTGCCTTGATTTTCCAGAAATCTGTGGATTAAAACTTGATGGTAATGACTGTGAAGTTCGTAACACAGGAAAGGATACACCTTTCACTCCAGTTACGTAAGTTATAAAGTGACTACCAAAATCCAGAACTAATTTAAAGACAGAGCAGTTAAATGGATAAAAGACACAAATGTAAGATAACATAATATAAAACTCCTAAAGAAAAACTTAGACAAAACACTTTTTGACATAAGTCACAGCAATTACTTTTTGATCCATTTCCTTAAGGAAATTAAATAAAAAATATACAAATGGGATCTAATTAAATTCAAAAGCTTCTGTACAGCAAAGGAAACCACTAACAAAACAAAAAGGCAGCTTACTAAATGGCAGACGATTTGCACAAATGATATGACTGATAAAGGATTAATATCCAACATATATAAACAACTCACACAACTGAACACCAAAAAAACAAACAACCCAGTTAAAACATGGGTAGAAGAACTGAACAGACATTTTTCCAACGAGGAAATGCAGATGGCCAAGAGGTACATGAAAAGATGCTCAGCAGAGAAATGCGAATCAAAACCACAGTGAGGAATCACCTCACACCTGTCAGAATGTCTAGCATCAAAAAGAACATAAATAACAAATGCTGGCTAAGATATGAAGAAAAGAAAACCCTTGTACACTGTTGGCAGCAAAGTAAATTGGTGCAGTCACCATGAAAAACAGTTTGGAGGTGTCTCAAGAAATTAAGAATAGAATTACCACATGACCCAGCAATTCCACTCTTGGGTATATATCCATGAAAACAAAAACACTAATTTGAAAAGATACACTCATTCCAATGTTCACAATAGCATTATTTACAACAGCCAAGATATGGAAGCAACCTAAGTGTCCATCAATAAACAAATGGACAAAGAAGATGTCGTACATATACAATGAACACTACTCAGCCATAAAAAAGTCCAAATTTTAACATTTGGAGCAACATGGATGGACTTGGATGGCATTAAGGTAAGTGAAATAAGTCAGACAGAGAAAGACAAATACTATATGATATCATTTATATGTGGAATCTAAAAAATACAACAAACTAGTGAATATAACAAAAAAGAAGCAGACACAGATTTAGAGAAAAACCTATTGGTTACTAGTGCGGAGGTGCAGGAGGGGCCGTATAGATGTGGGGGAGCAGGAGGTACAAATTATTGGGTGCAAGATAGGCTCAAGGATGTACAATACAATGAATATAGCCAATATTCTATAATAACTGTAAATTAAAAGTAACTTTTAAAAACTATAAAAAAAGAAAGTGACTGGAGGAAAAAAAAATGTACACATAACTATTTTCTATGACCTACTAGAATTTATCATTGGTACTATCTACAGGTACTAATTCATATTTCTAATTTTCAAACAAATTTCAGTTCAATTCAGTTCAGTTGCTCAGTCGTGTCCGACTCTTTGCGACCCCATGAACCACAGCACGCCAGGCCTCCCTGTCCATCACCAACTCCCGGAGTTCACTCAAACTCATGTCCATCGAGTCGGTGATGCCATCCAGCCATCTCATTCTCTGTCGTCCCCGTCTCCTCCCACCCCCAATCCCTCCTAGCATCAGAGTCTTTTCCAGTGAGTCAACTCGTCGCCTGAGGTGGCCAAAGTTTTGGAGTTTCAGCTTTAGCATCAGTCCTTCCAATGAACACCCAGGACTGATCTCCCTTAGAATGGACTGGTTGGATCTCCTTGCAGTCCAAGGGACTCTCAAGAGTCTTCTCCAGCACCACAGTTCAAAAGCATCAAACAAATTTAACCACTTTATAATTTGTTTTTTAAATTAGTTTCACTATTTGGAAGAAATCACATGGACGTTCCATTATCATGGCTCCTGCTAGCAGTGATAAATAAATGTAGTACTGTTCAAAGAAAAAACTATAGAACATTATGCAACTCATGAAGTATACCAACAATAGTTACTCATATTAAGGTTTATTTACTATGTCATATCAACTTTGCCTTCACAGCACTTTACATGATAGTGCATTGGTAAAGAAACTACCTGCCAATGCAGAAGACACAGGTTAGATCCCTGGGTCAGGAAGACCCTCTGGAGAAGGATATGGCAACCTGCTCCAGTATTCCTGCCTGGAAAATTCCACAGACAGAGGAGCCTAGCAGGCTACATTCAAAGGGGTCGCGAAGAGTCAGTCATGACTGAGCACACATCTTAAAAATAGCAGACCTTGTATGTCATATTCAAGTTGCTATCAACTGTTAGACAGCATTAGCTACTACTTTTTAACAATATTCTATATCTTCAGAACTTACGCTTTGCAAGATACTTACATGAACAAATGTATGTGTGTTTAAACAGATCCAGAAATTATACACATAAGCATATTCAGTGTTACGAAATTTTAAAATTGGCTTACATTTAATCATGTATCTCAGCTCTTCTGTTGATATATAATCATATACAGCCAGTTATAAAACTTCACCAGACTCTAATGTCCTATGTTTTTAAAAGGAAGAAAATTAAAAGAACAAAGAGATAATATGGTCACACACTTTAAAATGTTATGAAGACAATCTAAAAATTGCATGGAGAAAGTGGCTTGTCCATTAACCCTTTACTGTATACAATGGCTATCACAATGTGGTTTGTATGCTTCAAGGAAGTAAATAAAAATTGCTGAAATCAGCCACAAATGAAAGAAAGCAAGCTATAGAGAACTTACCACAGGCAAAACACTTCTCAGAGTTTTCACACATTTTCATATATTTCTTACCACAGTTAGCAACGCAGGTACAATTATTTCCATTTTTATAAACGACCGAGGCTCAGATATAAAGTCTTAGGATTGAGCTGACAGTTTTGCTATGCCATATAAAGAATTAAATCTCTGATCTTTCTCCCACTTCTATGGTCATTATTTTCACTGTAATCTTCTAAAAATAGCAATACACATGCATAAACTTGCAAAAATCAAAACGCTGAAGTGAAATAAAAAGTTCTGATTCCAAAGCTCTTAAAAAGGCATGCAAGGTTGACTCAACCTGCGCTTCCCTGGTGGTCCAGGATTAAGAATCCACCTGCCATGCAGGGGACCCAGGTTTGAGTTCTGGTTCAGGAAGATCCCACATGTCACAGGCCAACTAAGCCCATGGACCACAATGACTGACGCCTGCATGCCCTAGAGCCCATGCCCCACAACAAGGGAAGCCACTGCAATGAGACAACCGCATGAAACTAGAGAGTAGGTCTCTCTGGCCACAACTAGAGAAAGCCTGCCAACAGCAGCAAAGACCCAGTAACCTAAAAAGGAAAATTAATTGACTCAACCTATCTTTCCAGCTCTCCGTCCATATTTACCACACTCACCAGGTTTTTTCATATTCCCATGTCTTTGCTCATAATTTTCAGACTATACCCACCTCCATTTCCATCATCTACGTTACAGTTCCGAATCAGAAGTATATGCATCTTTTTTTAATTTCTCATGGAACTTTGCCATGTTACACATTTCACTCTACCTTGAAGAACAGTTAGTTGCACACATATTCTGGCCTATCAACTATCACCTTCTTATGGCAAGTACTACAATTTATTTACATGTGAGCCACCCAACTGATTACTAACTTGAATTATTAGCTGTGTGACCTCAGACAATTTACTTAACCTCCAGGAACTTCAACTTCCTCATCTGTAAAGTGAGGGCAATGGCATTTATTCATTTGTATGCATAAAATACTCAGAACAGTACCTTAAGGAGTTTGTCCAGTATGCTGCTGCTGCTGCTGCTAAGTCACTTCAGTCATGTCCGACTCTTTGTGACCCCATAGACGGAAGCCCATCAGGCTGTCCTGTCCCTGGGATTCTCCAGGCAAGAACAATGGAGTGGGTTGCCATTTCCTTCCCCAATGTGTGAAAGTGAAAAGTGAAAATATAAACAATTTGTATACTATTAGTCACTGAAATTTTTGATCAAAGAAATTCACTGTTTGGTGTTAATTAGCTCACATTCTCATCCAACTCTGATTTTAGCATTTTTAAATTTTTGAAGGAAACATATTTAAGTTTTTAAGTATAAAAACATTTTAAAACATAAGATTTTATAAGTCTAAGTAGGTTTATAAGGACAAATATATATACATAAAACATGTATATAATATTTACATATATATATATATATATTACACATACACACACATTATCATAATGGATTCCTGAAGAGCACAAAATAAGCTCATCCCTCCAGCAAAGTACCAGTTCATCCTATAATTTGATGACACAGACGTGAAAGGAGGGTTATACATCAATGTAGGACTCTTGGATAGAGACAAGATTATTCACTGGCCTTTCTTACTTCTTGGTACAATTTGGGAACTTTATGCATGCTTTTTGAACATTCTGCCAACCATACGGAAAAACTAAGTCTGTTTTACATCAGCAGGACATTCACAGATCAACATCTGGGTCTCCTTGTCTCTCTCTGCACTAGACAACTTTACAACTTTGATCTTTTACCTCTCAGCATCCACCTCATGGCTGTTAACAGTGACTTTAGGGGAGAAGGAAGCTACAGACCTCACTGAACTGGGAGATGACAGCCTTTTTATAGCAAAAGCAGCCTGAGCAGTATTAATGTACAGAGCATCTATACAGAAAATACAGAAATAGTGTCTTCTTTAGAAAGTTTCCACTCCAAAATGAGGACTCGATGGCTAAAAACCATAAAGACAGATTTAACAACAATCAAATCAGGCAGTTTCACTTCTCAAAAATAGTAAATAGAGTCATTGCATTTTCAATAGAAAATAATTATTAGAAGCGAAAGTTTACTCAGTTACCGTAAAACAGGTCCAACATCTTGCATAGGTCTTCTCATGGACTGTAAAGAGTGGATAGTGAAAGCAGCAAAAATTCCAGTGGAAACTATGACTGATTCAATTTATGAGGCTTGCCCTAAGATATGGTTTGCATTAAATAACAGAAATTAGCACTTTACAAAGACAAATTTAATCTTATGACCTATAGTGTGTAAAGTAGGATGGAAGATTACTTGAGAATCAGTGAGATGTTCTTGAGAGGAATACGTTTATCAACAGAATACAAATTTTTGGTTTCCAAGTCAGTGCTTACTTCTGCAATGTTAAGTTTCTTAGGAAGAGAAATATGTGGGTGGATTCCTTAGTACTCTTCTACTCTTCCCAACATATACTTCCATTTCAAATTTAAAATGATGATGAGCCAGCATGTGATTGTCTGGGCCATTATCTGATTTCATGTCCAGGTATTCTTTATTTCCATTTCCAAATAACAATGATATACATGGAATAATAGCAAAGACGTTATAAGTACTCTCACTTCAAAATACCTTAACTCTAGCAATTTCTCACTCAAAAAAGACTGTGCTTTTGTAAATGACTGTGCTTTTGTAAATGACTGAATATATATTTATGTATCCTCATATTCTGTGTGACATATTTGAACTAAGAGAAGACTGCAGTCTTAGGTAGCTGTAAGTGGCAAGTCACAGAGGCTTGGGGTCCTGGGAAGAAAGAATGGAGAAAAAGAGAGATGAAAAAGGAAGCTAAAATGCTACCCATAAGAAGTGAGGATTCAATGACTATTCCTTTACACAACCTCAGCCAGGAGAAACAAAGTCTTTTCAAATTGAAAGAAAAGACTTCTCAAAACAGAGAAGACTAATGCACCAGGAACTATCCTCAGTGTTTTTCTGCAATAACTCTGTTGCTTCTTCCAACAAGCTTATGAGTCCTAGAGTGTTATTTCCCCCATATTAAAATGCAGAAACTGAAGCCCTGACAACTTGTGCGAGGTCACAGAACGAGAGTTGAAACAGATTTTAAACAAGCAGTCTGACTCCAAACAAAGACTGATCTCCTTCCCATTAACAGATATGCCATATAAAAATAGGATCTCCTAGTATCTACAGAAAAAAGACTCACCATGGCAATAGTCAATACAAAATCACAGTCACCATGTGATAATCAAATACATCCCCCATATTTAAACCTACAATCATTTTTATTTTTTTAATTAATTTATTTTAATTGGAGGCTAATTACTTTACAGTATTGTAGTGGTTTTTGCCATACATTGACATGAATCAGCCATGGGTGTACATGTGTTCCCCATCCTGAAGCCCCCTCCCAACTCCCTCCCCATCCCATCCCTCTGGGTCATCCCAGTGCACCAGCCCTGAGCACCCTGTCTCATGCATCGAACCTGGACTAAGACTGTCAGTTCATTTGCAGAGTGTTTCTGACTTGAAGGAGAGAGAGATGTGAGTTTCAATTTGCCACCACATTCTGCTCTGGTCTTAAAAGTGTTTTATCTCTTTTCTTTTGAAGTGAATTTTAATGAGCCCTTAATTGTCAAAGGACTTCATAAATATTCATTAAACAGTAAAAGAAGTGGTGTTTCCTTTCCCTAAGAGCTGAAAGAGAAAACAGTTAAGATTCCAAAGTAGAGTAGGCATGATGAAAGTCTTAAATGGAATTGTAAACATTCAGTATTGTATTAGATGTTTACCCAAATGGTTCATATCATTAGAACACTTAAGAAAATTCTTAGTGTAGTGATAACTTTTATTTTTGCCCTTGTAAGAAGTCCACCACAGCACAATCTGTTGGAGATTTCATTTTTATCAGTCATCCAATTCCAAATGATCCAAAACATTTCACTAACTATTGATGATGCCTTCTGCACCACTGAACAGTAAAATGGTTATGATGTTGGGAGGAAATGATTTTTATCTAAATCAACAGGGCAGGCCCAGCTTTTATGAAAGTGCCACAAATCTTTTTCATTAAAAAATGTTTTCACACTGGATTTGAGTCTTCAAAGAAAGCATTCACCAATGTGTTGCATCAATCCTACACAGCTGTCAGGGAATGTATTATCATAATGATTGACTTCTGATGAAGCCATAGCCTCAAATATTTCCTCCCATTGCCAAAAGGTGGGAGATCTCACAAGATATCATGGCCATGCCAGAGTTCCCAAGGTCAGCCAAATGCAAACGAGCTGGCAAGTCAAATATTAACTCCATGAGAAAACGTCTCTTCAAAACCCACCCTATCTGATTCACTGTAAGAAAGGGGAAAACATGTTCGCTGTTTTCAGACATATAGCAATAACTTTTCCCCCTTTTAAAACTGTTTCTTCAATGAGAGATAAATATGTTTCTATAAAAAGACCTCTCCAAAGTCCCTGAATTGTGAAAGTAACTACCTTGTCATTATCACAAAACCATTATCAGTTAAATTTGGGGAAATTAAGATATAAGAAAATAAATATGTTTATTTAGTGAAGCCCCTCTATAATTTCCAAAAATGAGCCAAATTCAGAGACCTAATTCATTTAAATATCTTTAAGAAATTTTATTAAACAATAATCAGATAATTTTTATTTTGTACTTGACTCTAAAACATTTAAGTCATTCAAATACAGCTGTTAAATTCTTACAATCATTTTCCCAGCTACTTTGTATTTTTCACTTCCTAAAGTTTAGCTGGAACTGTGGACGGTGAGATGGGAAGAGGAAACACATCTGTAATGGCTATTTAATAAGCTATGCTCTGTGGCTAAATAATTTATACATATGTTTATAAAGACTCTCATTCTTTTAAAATTAAATAATATCAAAACTTGGTTTACCTACAGGATCCAGTAAGCACAGAAACATTTTATTACCTGAATTCAGAAACACATGGCACCAAACGGGACCACAAATATTACCCAGGAACAGAATAATGCAACACAGGGGCAAAAACTGCTGAAGAAATGTTCTCCTTGTGGTATCCACCAGCACTTTTTTTTTTTAACAGACTAAGCTTTTATTGGTTCTTTATGATTATGCTCGGAGAAGGCAATGGCAAGCCACTCCAGTACTATTGCCTAGAAAATCCCATGGATGGAGGAGCCTGGTTGGCTGTAGTCCGTGGGGTTGCTAAGGGTCGGACACGACTGAGCGACTTCACTTTCACTTTTTACTTTCACACATTGGAGAAGGAAATGGCAACCCACTCCAGTGTTCTTGCCTGGAGAATCCCAGGGACGGGGGAGCCTGGTGGGCTTCCGTCTATGGGGTCACACAGAGTCGGACACGACTGAAGTGACTTAGCAGCAGCAGCAGCATGATTATGCTACCACCTTCCAGATGAATATGCATTGTGATACAAACAAACTTAAAAAGGAATTTAAAAAATGGAAAATTATATGGTTTTCTTAATATCTGTTTAATAATTGAAAGTTCAGAATAAGAAACTCAATTTTTAGTCCCATGTGGTAAGCTTCAGGTTTTCCCTGGTGGCTCAGATGGTAAAGATCTGCCTGCAATGTGGGAGACCTGGATTAGATCCCTGGGTTGGGAAGATCCCCTAGAGAAAGGAACAGCTACCCACTCCAGTATTCTGGCTTGGAGAATTCCAAGAACAGAGGAGCCTGATGGGCTACTGTCCATGGGGTCGCAAAGAGTCAGACACAACTGAGTAAGCTTCAATAGACATGAAAAATAGCCTGGTGAAGAATGTAAATACTAAAAACTTGTATCTTTTATTGACTTTATTTACTTTATTTTGGTCTTAAAACTGACACCTGTTCTTTACTTCTTTAGATACTCAAAATGTCTTACTCTCTGCTGCATCTACAGAGCTATGCCTAAATGTTTATTAACTGAATGTAGTTGAATAGATTTTAAAATAGTGTTATTGTGATGATTAACTTTATATGCCAACTTGACTGGATTGTGGGTACCAGATATCTGGTCAAACATTATCTGGTATTTCTGGGAGAGTGTTTGGGATGAATCTAACATCTGAGAGACTGCAAAAAGCAGATTTCCCTCCCTAATCAGCTGAATGTCTGAATAGGACAATAAGGTTGACTCTCCAAAGAAGAGGGAATGCCTCATATCTAATGTCATCAAGCTGGGCTGTAACATTTTTCCTGCCTTCAGATTCCACCTGAAGTATCAGCTCTCTTCCTGGGTCTTAAACCCCTGAGCTCTGTATCTCTGCCTGGACTGTAACTACACCAGTGGCTCTCCTGAGTCTGCAGCTTGTCAACTGCCGATCTAGGGACTTGCCAGCCCCCATCACAATGTGGACCAGTTCCTGATGAAAATATATATACACATATGCTTCCTATTCATGGTATTTCCATGGAGAACCTTGATTCAGTTATTCTTGGTTTTCAGTTTCCTAAAATACCCAACTTTCTTAAGTAAATATAAAAAGTTCTTTTAATTAAATCTGAATTACCTTGGGCCCTTGAATTGTGGTTTTTAGGGTTTCTTCAACCTAATAAAAAGTTTAATTTCACTATCAGCAATATAGTTTAGATCTAATGTATGTCCTCAGACTCAGTGAGTGACTCATTGTATGTCAGACTCACTGTATGTCTGACTCAGTGGACCTGAATCTGGGCAAACTCCAGGAGATAGTGAAGTACATGGAAGCCTGGCACGCTGCTGCAGTCCACGGGCTCACAGAGTTGGACATGGCAACTAAACAACATGTCCTCAGAATCCATGCTCTACTGATGGCAATTCAGGCAGTGAAGCCACTAATGGCCCTGTGCCCAATGCAAGCTAAGACTATAAGATCATTCATATCTTAGTGAAATGTAAATTGTCCACATGAGATCAAACAGCAAGGATTAAATTCAAATAACAAGTCCGAGATTTCAACCAAAGCTAAGGTGCACTCACCAACTACAAGATGATCACAGCGCAGAGTGATTGGGGTTTTGTGTCTATAAATTTCCTTGGCAGTATCTTTCTCATCTCTATCCACTCTTGGCCCAGAGATTTGTGGACAGTAATCTCTTCCAACAGTGTTGCCCCTTGAGAAATCAAATTGTTAAATAAATGTCTAGGCTGAAGACCAGTTCAAGATGCTTTACTCTCCTCTACTAAATAAGGTAATAAAAGTCACCAGAGTTTTGAAAGCTATTGGCAAAAATCTGAGCTTCAAAATAGGCGAAAAGCATGTAAATGGAGAACACAATCACTAAAAACTTATATTACTCAATAAATACATATATACCAGAAACATTAAACATTTTTCATTACATGCATTCTGGATGTTTTACTAAAGAACGTACTCATTTCCGGTGACTAAAGGAAAAAAGTGTACTTCAATGTGTTTTCAATAAAAGAAGATGGCTGTGAAAGTAAAATGGAGTGTTTGAGGCTAGCCAGGGCAAGCTAAAGGTTAACTTCTTTGTATTCTAGAGGTACTTAGACACTTCATTGAAGATAAACGCTGTTTTCATGCTTTCAAAATGTACCAACAAAAATTAATCAGACATTTTTTCTTTTCTCTTTTTCAAGGATTTCTCTTTCAAACTTTCTTAAAACAAGAGCCACCTTCCCCCCAGGCAACAGTTAGGAATTCCTATACTCCTATAGGAACATGCAATAGTGTAGAGTTTTCCCTTGTTTGATTTGTGTAAGGCCCATCTCAAGACACAATCCACTTACGAGGCACAAGTACCCTTTTCTGAACTCTAGTCCTTTTATAGTCACCTGACTATGAGATCTCTACCATTTCACGCTAAGAGGTCTTGCTGATAAACCAAACTCAACATATTTAAATCTAAAGTTCTTCTTCCTCCTTCCTGAATCCTCTCCAGCCTATCTTTGTTCTTTTTAAACCTAAACTGTCTTCGGTTTCTTTCTGATAAACAAGCCCATCATCTACACAGCTGCCAAAGAAAAACCCAAGAATCTTCCTAGATGTCTCCCTCTCTATATCCATTATATCCAATCCATTAGCAATACAATAATTTCAATCTTCTAAATTTTTTTGGAATCCTTCCTTAACTCTCCATTGATATTGTTATAAGATTCCAAATGTAGCCCTCATCATTTCTTACCTGGTGGTCTGCAATAGGCTCCTAATCTCTAGCCCTACCTTCCTCCAACCATCTTATACAACAGCCAGAACTACATTTTCTAAAATACACATGCATTTATTTGCTTAACTAAACAATTATTTAGAAACACCTACTAGGTAACAGGTTCTGCCCAAGGATGTAGTAATGAAAAGAAAAAGACACAATTCCCTGCTCTGACAAAGCTGACAGCTACTGGAGAAAAGAGACAAGAAGTCAAGTCAACATGAAAGCACATTAATTGTGTTACGTGCAATGTGCAGAAATAAAGCAGGGAAAGGAGACAGAAGATGTAGGAGGTGGTTGTTATTTTAAAGAGGACAGTCAGAATCTCCTCACTGAGGCAGTCATTTCTGGGAAGGGCAAGGTGGTGAGAGTGATTTATGAAGTGGAAGTGTGCCAGGCAGAAGAAAGCAAGAGCCCTGAGGTGGAAGTGCTCCTGGGGTCCTTGAAGAGCAACACACACAAGTTTGTCCAGAAAGAGACACAGTAGTAGGAGATGAGGTCATCAAAGAAAAGGGGACAGATCTGAGAGGGCCTTGTGGGAACTTCTTCCCCTGGTTGCTGTGCCAAAGATGGACTACAGGGACAAAAATAAAAGCAGAGGGCACTTAGCAGATGACTGCAGGCACTGACAATGAAGCAGTTAGTGGATGATCAGGCAGGTGCTGACTGTGGTTTGAACACGGATGGCAGTGGCAGGGGTGATGAGAAGTGGTCAAATTCAAGATGTGTTTTGAAGGTATTATTGTTACTTTAATTTCCAAGAAAGTAGAGCCTAAGACAACTGCTTGCAAACAGGTAGTTTACTGGCAATGGCATCCAGGAATCAACCAGGGCTGTGAAACAGGAAAGAAAAAAAAAAGGCAATCTGAGGATGAGTTAACTAGCTCACCTCGCCAGAGGTACCAAGACATGAACCTCAGTATCTCCATTCTGGCTCAGCTCCTATCCCCCACTGGTCATGTATGGCCTTTCTTTTCAAGCTGTGTGTCAGCACACACTCGTTCCTCCTGCTGCATTAAAGAAGCCTCAAGGCAGGGGACCAAGAGATAAGAGAGTATCCAATTTCACCTTCATAAAACAGGGCAATGCCTTCACAAGAGGTGGCTCAGTGGGTAAAGAATCCGCCTGCAATGCAGGAGACGAGGTTTCAATCCCTGGGTCAGGAAGATCCCCTGGAGGAGAGCATGACAATCCACTCCAGTATTCTTGCCTGGAGAATCCCATGGACAGAGGACCCTGGCAGGCTACAGTCCACGGGGACGCAAAGAGTCGGACATGACTGAAGCGACTGAGCGCACACACACCCATTACAGCAGGAAGGGGTAGTCTCAAGAGGATTTTGGAGTACATGGAGCCCTAAAAAATAGTCTTGGAATAATTCTCTAATGGACTATATGCACTACGTGAGAGACAAAGAAGAGATAAGGGGAATGCCAAGGTTTGGTCCTAATGAACTACAAGCATGAAACTGCCATTAACCAAAAGACAGTGGGAAATACAATTATGTTGCTAAGTCACTTCAGTCGTGTCCGACTCTGTGCGACCCCATAGACGGAAGCCCACCAGGCTCCCCCGTCCCTGGGATTCTCCAGGCAAGAACACTGGAGTGGGTTGCCATTTCCTTCTCCAACAATTATGTTACTTCCTTCTAAAAGGCAGTCATGGATCTCTGCATCTCTGGTCCACACACACCTTCATCTCTTCAGCCCTGCTTACAATCTCAAATTAGCCACTCACTACCCCTCACCTCCAACTCTGCAGTTATACTAAATAAACTCAATCCTCTGGCCACACCATGCTCTCTCAGGGCTCTCTGGAATTTTGCTCAGGTTGGTCCCTCTGGCTATCTATTTGGTTTGCTCAAATAACTCCTTATCAGCCTTTAACTGGAAACTCAGTAGATACCTCCTTTTAAGTTAGATACACACCTACTCATTCCCAAAGTAGTCTTTGTATGTGCCTGCCTCCCCCTCCAGGATGTAATCATGCAATATTTTTCTTGAACCCATAGGGCATATTACAGCACTGGAAGATACTGGGTGTGCAATTAAAGTATGTTAAATTAAGGAATAAATGGTTTCTTTGAGTCATTCTATGTTTATTTTTAAAACAGTATCTGTGCCCCAAACCAACTTCTCATATGAACTATAAAAATATTTTAATGTGTCACCTCATCCTGAGACATTGAAGCTTATGTCCAAAGTCAGATAAGTATTTAGTAGCTGGGAAACAATTAAAATTCAATTATTTTGATTCCCATCAGAAAAGACTCCTGCCTTTTCCCAAATAGTTAACTCTGAGCCAAGATCTGGGTATGGTTTTAGAAAAGGCAGAGGCACCAGAGATCAAATATTTTAGGATATTTATACAATTAAATCATTAAAGATTAAAAATGCTTACTGCATTCTTTTTTTTAAATTGAAGTATAGTAGATTTACAATGTTTCAGATGTACAACAAAGTGGGTATGTGTGTATGTATATATACACACACTTTTTTCAGATTCATTTCCACTTTAGGTTATTATAACGTATTGAATACAGTTCTCTATATTCAATAGAGATACTGTGCCATACTGTAGGTCCATATTAGTACTGTGTATCTGTTAATCCCAAACTCCCAATTTATCCCTCCTCTCCTGCTTCATCCTCCCCATCTTATTGCATTTTAATACTAGCATTCCAGTTAACATAAAAATAAGACTATCTGGAAGTAAAATAAATCATTGTATTGAATCTTAAAGACTCTGGAAGAGAGGGTTGATAAAGCAGATCTTTGCAGTCAGCCCCACGCCAGACTTCTGGATAAAAGATCTTTCTCACCATGTTGTCTACCAGTTATAGGACTAAATGACGTATTTGGTTACGCTGTTCATGTAGGGCATGTGTGCTCAGTTGTTTCAGTCATGTCCAACTCTTGGCAACCCCATGGACTGAAGTCCACCAGGCTCCTTTGTCCACGGAATTTTTCCAGGCAAGAATACTGGAGTGGGTTTCCATTTCTTTCTCCAGGGGCTCTTCCCAACCCAGGGATCGAACCTGTGTCTCCTGCATTGGCAGGCAGACTGTTTACCACTGAGCCACATGAGGAGCCATGTTCATGGAGGGAAGAGCCCGGTCAACTTCTCATAGAGGCTTCCTGACTTCAAACTATTTTAGTTCTGATGGAAAATGTGAGCACATTATTTTTAGATTCAATATAGGTTTCTGTTGGGTAAACTTTCTGGCTGACTAGATTTTCTGAACTTAGTCCTTTTCACTTGGAACAAATGTGCAATTCCCGAAGATGCCAACACGTCATGTGTTACTGATGCATAACAAGATTAAGAGGAAAATTGAAAACATTTAAAAGGCAAAACATACTTGGGAAAAAATTACACAGTAAAGTGACCTGGGAAACGCCCTCAAACATTTTCTAAAATTATTTGGAGAGTATCTCTAGAATTTAAGAGTACACCTAGGTCCTGTTAAAACTGCAAAGTGTTTTCAGTATGGGGAACAAAACAGCATACAAAAGAAAGCATCATTTTATAATTTATAGGGAATAAAAATCATTCAAGTTTGAAACTCCCAAAGTTCTATTAAGTCCTTAAACAACTCATATTTAATTATAAAATACTAAAAATAATAGACACTTCTGAAACATATGCATTCAATCACATAGCTAGATGTGGTAGAATTTTTAATTTTTCTAAACTGAAATTCCTTTATTAGAAAAATAAGGCAGAAGACTCCATTATCCAACTAAAACACCAATCATACCATAACTCAGCTCACAAATCCTCCATGAATTTCCATTGTCTGTGGGCTAAAGTTCAAGTTTACTCACAAAGCAACATTATTTTAGTTCAAACTTCTCAAACTTTAACCACACATCAGTATCAACTGGATGGCTTGTTAAAAACAACGTTTTCTGGATGCATTCCCTGGAGTTTTTGATTCAGTAGATCTGGGTTGGGACACGAGAATTTATATTTCCAACAGGTCCCCATGTCACACTGATGCAGGGACCACAATTTGAAAACCACTCACTGTCTAGTCACAATCTAGCTTTCATGTGTCATCCATTTCCCCACACAGTCTTCTGGCTCTGCACATTTTTTTTTCCTTTGATTCTAAGTAAACTATTCCAATCACGCTTATGTTTACAGTTTCTAGAACTCAACAAAAGAACTCTTGCTTAAGCTATACTCTATAGAGAAACTGTATTTCAACAGTATTTGAATGCTGTCACAACCACACTTCAGCTTATCCTGAATCAGCTTTAGCATCACTTGTTGTTAATACTCTGATGTACAAACCTCAAGGCCCTGGGGTCATTTTCCCATCCTAATGATGGCCATGGCCCTGAGTGGGAGAAGCATGAAACAATATTCTGGGGGAAAAATGTTTTTGTTATGACTATGAGCTTCTGCTGTCTGAGAAGGGCTTGTCAGTGTGGGCAGTTTTCCAGCTACTCTACAGGAAAGGCGTTTCTGCTACAGTAACAAGGAGAAAAGCTTGGAAAGAGGCTTCCTAGCCTATAGGCATGCTCTCTGTCCCCAAGATGATCTATTAATCTGTGCAGGGAGAGTTAATGATAAAGATTCATAGGCAAACAGATCCCCATAAGGCCCAGATACAGAATTATGAAGACCAATTGTCCCCAGAAGCAATAACTGAACAAGCAGGGCTGCAGGTGGGCTACTCTGCTAGGTTTTAACAAAGGAAAAATGATATGATCTTAACCAGAACTAATGGTAACTCTTAATCGCAAGTAATTTTTCTCATAAACCAACTAAATAAAATAACAAAGCCTCCTCACCAAAATTCTGATTTCACAAGTAAAATACTATTATAATTGATATCAGAAAAAGAAAATAACAGTCAACACAGGAACCTGACTTCAGTGTTTTCCTTGTAGAGAACATTTTCTGGAACCCAAGAATACTAGAATAAGTGGCCACGACCTCCTCCAGGGAATCTTCCCAACCCTGGAATGAAACCCACATCTCTCAAGTCGTCTGCATTAGCAGCCAGATTCTTTACCAATAGCACCACCTGCAAAGCTCCTTCAATTTTTAGAGGAAAGAAAAACCTATAATGCTTTCTAGCTGAAAGGAAGGTAAGGGTGTGGCTATGTACTCAATTTTGTTATGGGTTATCTCTTTTATTACATAAAATTCTACAAGTACACTAAAAAAGAGAATATTGGGTTCTCACAATTCATTTTTACAAAGTCTTAAGGGATTTTTTTTTATCATAAAGGAATAAATTATAGAATAAAGTCGACTGAGGACCAACCCCTTCTCCTGCCATATTCACCACTATCCTAAACTGGCTTTTATCTACTACTATGAATATTTCATAGTAGTAGATAAATAGCCTGCTGCTACTGCTGCTGCTGCTAAGTCACTTCAGTCGTGTCCGACTCTGTGTGACCCTATTGACGGAAGCCCACCAGGCTCCCCCGTCCCTGGGATTCTCCAGGCAAGAACACTGGAGTGGGTTGCCATTTCCTTCTCCAATGTGTGAAAGTGAAAAGTGAAAGTGAAGTCGCTCAGTCGTCTCCGACCCTGAGCGACCCCACGGACTGCAGCCCACCAGGCTCCTCCATCCATGGGGTTTTCTAGGCAAGAGTACTGGAGTGGCTTGCCATTGCCTACTTCACTGGAAAGACTGATGCAGAAGCTCCAGTATTTTGGTCATCTGATGCGAAGAGACGACTCATTGGAAAAGTCCCTGATGCTGGGAAAGATTGAGGGCAGAAGGAGAAGAGGGCATCAGAGAATAAGAGGTCATCACCAATACAATGGACACGAACTTGGGCAAACTCCAGGAGATGGTGAGGGACAGGGAGGCCTGGCTTTATGCAGCCCATGGGGTCGCAAAGAGCTGGACACAGTTGGGTGAATGAACAACAACAACAATGAATATTTTAGGAGCTTTATAGAATGATAATTCACAAGCCGTAAGACTGACCTATTTAACATCTTCTTCAATCCTTTTTAGCACAGTTTTGCAACTATATCACCATGCAATTTTAGAACATTTTCATAACACCCTCAAACAAGTCCTATAGCCGTTAACAGTCACTCCATATTCTTGCCCTGGCCCCCCCACCCCAGGCAACTTGAGGCTACTGATCTGTCTTACATCGGTGTATAGTTTTAAATTCTAGACTTTTCATATGAATGCAATATGACAATATGTGGTCTTAGAATCTGGCTTCTTTCACATACCATGATGTTTTCGAAGTTTATTCAAGTTACAGCATAATTATTATTGCCAAAGAATATTTTATTATATAGCTACCCAACATCTTGTTTATCCATTCATCAGTTGCTGGACATATGGGTTTTCCACTTACTGGCTATTATGAATAACACTGCTGTGAGCATGTACAAATTCTGTGGGGACATTAGGTTCTCACTTCTCTTGCATAGATACTCAGGAGTGAAACATCTGGGGCACACGGTAACTAAGTGTTTAACACTCTGAGGAACTGACAGACAGTTTTTTCAAAAGTGGTTACACCATTTTCTATTCCCAGAAGTAGTGTATGAGGAATCAAATTTCCCCACATCTCTACCATCACTGACTATTATCTTTTTGATTATAGCCACTCTAGTGGGTGGACAAGTATCTTGTGGTTTTGATTTGAATGTCACTGACAGCTAAAGACATATACAATAAAGGATAGAAACAGTATGGATGTAACAGAAGAAGATATTAAGAAGAATACACAGAACTGTTCAAAAAATATTAATAACCCAGATAACCATGATGGTGTGATCACTCACCTTGAGCCAGACTTCCTGGAATGGGAAGTCAAGTGGGCCTTACTACAAACAAAGCTAGTGGAGATGAGGGAATTCCAGTTGAGCTATTTCAAATCCTAAAAGATGATGCTGTGAAAGTGCTGCACTCAATATGCCAGCAAATTTGGAAAACTCAGCAGTGGCCACAGGAATGGAAAAGGTCAGTTTTCATTCCAATCCCAAAGAAAGGCAATGCCAAAGAATGTTCAAACTACCCCACAACTGCACTCACTTCACACGCCAGCAAATTAATGCTCAAAATTCTCCAAACCAGGCTTCAACAGTACATGAACCATGAACTTCCAGATGTTCAACCTGGATTTAAAAAAGGCAGAAAAACCAGAGATCAAATTGCCAACATCTGCTGGATCACAGAAAATGCAAGAGAGTTCCAGAAAAACACCTGCTTTATTGACTATGCCAAAGCCTTGGACTGTGTGGATCACAACAAACTAGAAAACTCTGAAAGAGATGGGAATACCAGACCACCTGACCTGCCTCCTGAGAAACCTGTATGCAGGTCAAGAAACAACAGTTAGAACTGGATATGAAACAATGGACTGGTTCAAAACTGGAAAAGGAGTACATCAAGGCTGTATATTGCTACCCCGCTTTATTTAACTTATATGCAGAGTACATCATGAGAAGTGCCAGACTGGATAAAGCACAAGTTGAAATCAAGATTGCCAGGAGAAATATCAATAAACTCAGATATGCAGATGACACCACCCTTATGGCAGAAAGTGAAGAAGAACTAAAGAGCGTCTTGATGAAGGTGAAAGAGGAGAGTGAAAAAGATGGCTTAAAACTCAACATTCAAAAAAAAAGATCATGGCATCCAGTCCCATCACTTCATGGCAAAGATGGGGAAACAGTGGCTGAGTTTATTTTGCGGGGCTCCAAAATCACTGCAGATGGTGACTGCAGCCATGAAATTAAAAGACGTTTGGTCCTTGTAAGAAAAGCTATGACAAACCTAGACACCATATTAAAAAGCAGAGACATTACTTTGCCAACACAGGTCTGTCTATTCAAAGCCATGGTTTTTCCAGTAGTCATATATGGATGTGAGAGTTGGACTACAAAGAAAGCTAAGAACTAAAGAATTGATGCTTTTGAACTGTGGTGTTGGAAAAGACTCTTGAGAGTCAATTGGACTTCAAGGAGATCAAGCCAGTCAATCCTAGAGGAGATCAGTCCTGAATAATCATTGGAAGGACTGATGCTGAAGCTCCAATATTTTGGCCACCTGATGCGAAGAGCTGACTCACTGGAAAAGACCCTGATGCTGGGAAAGACTGAAGGCAGGAGGAGAAGGGGCCACAGAGGTGGATGGCATCACCAATTCGATGGACATGAGTTTCACCAAGCTCCAGGAGTTGGTGGTAGACAGGGAAGCCTGGCGTGCCGCAGTCCATGGGGTCACAAAGATTCACGCACGACTGAACGAATGAACTGAACTGATAGCTAATGACACTGAGCATCTTTTCATATGATCATTGGTCATCTCTACATATTCTTTAGAGAAATGTCTGTCAAAATCCTTTCCCATTTTAAAAAAGAATTACCTTTTATTATTGGTTTTAGAAGTTCTTTAATGCAATAAAAATTTAGATAAAATTGAGAGGCTCAATAGAGGCAAAGCTGCCTTAAGAAGCTTCTCTAAACAGGAAACATCAGTTAACAATAATCAACACAAGAAAACTCTTGCAAATAAACAATACTCAAAATGGGAATTACTCATAAAAGCATTAAGAATATAAATAATAGACACAACTTTATGCCTATACATTCGAAGATTAGTTGCCTCGTACACAGGGTTATCATTACCATCTTTCTAAATTCCATATACATGCATTAGTATACTGTATTGGTGTTTTTCTTTTTGGCATATTTCACTCTGTATAATAGGCTCCAGTTTCATCCACCTCATTAGAACTGATTCAAATGTATTCTTTTTAATTGCTGAGTAATACTCCATTGTGTATATGTACCACAGCTTTCTTATCCATTTGTCACTTTTTGTATATTTATTTTTATTGCGTTAATACCTGGTATGTGTTAGTTGCTTTCTTTTCTTTATGATTATTTGTTTATTTTGCTAACTTCTTAAACTGGCTGTATATTGGTATACTCATTGCTTTTCCTTTTTATGTAAAGTCTACTACATTTAAGGCCTCAGTGGATAATGTTTTCTATATTCCGTAGGTTTTAAGACTTTGTATTTTTGGTATCTTTCTGTAATGATGTTGTTTTTAAATGCCATGTACTCAATGAGTGATATAAACACATTGTAAATTTAATTTTCTAATAAAAAATTTAAAAAGAAAAAAAAGTTCATTATATAATCTGGAATTGAGTCCAGTACTGGATATATGATTTGCAGATGTGTTCTCCATTCTGTGGGCTCTTCCCTCACTTTCTTGATGATGTATTTTTATTTTATGAGCCTTTGTATTATTTATTATTTTACTGCTGCTGGTGCTTTTGACATCATATCTAAATTGCTTTATCTTATGAATATTTCTATGTAATTATGATCCAGACCTAAAAATCATATATTACTTTTGAAAATGGTTGAAAACAACTTAGGTTCCATTTAGTAGTGCTTAAAACTTCCCATTTCTCCATATCCCTGCCAAGACTTGATAACCTCAGATTTATTTTGCCTATTTCTTAATGTTAACTTGGTAGCTCATATTATTTTAACTTTATTTATTTAGTTTCTTTTCCTGTACTTGGATCTACGCTGTCAATGGCCTGTTCATGTCTTCTGACCCTTTTTTGGTATTTTTCTCATTTTGGAAGACATTCTTTATATACAATTGATATTAAATATTTCTCAGTTACATGTCTTGTAACATGTTTTCCAAGTATGTAAGCCATCCTTTTGCTTGTTATTTGCTTTGTTGAACTACCAATAATTAAACTGTTTAGAAATTCTAAAACAGTATCTTTATGTTCTGTGGTCTTTGCATTTTTTTTTAACTTTAAGCTATACAAATGTTCTACTCTACGAGACATCGTATTATATAGTTACTAATGGAATGGACACAGAACCAATCCGCCTTGATTTGAATCTATATTCTACCATGCATTACTGTGTAATCTGAAACAAATTCACTTCTCTGAGCCTGTTTCTTCACTTATAGGATGGGGGAATCAGAGCACCGATGTCATGTTGTGTGGCATTAAAATGATGATGTGTTTATAACAATACGTGGAACATCAGCTATCATTTTCTTCTAAACATTTTCACTGTTTGAATTTTACCTTTAGCTTTATGACATACTTGGAGATGATTAGTTTTCTCCTGTTTCATGAATTTTATACATGGTATGAAGTGAGGTTTTCAAACAAGTCTACCTCTCCCCACTGATCTCTAATGCCTACTCGGACACATTATTTCTTTATATATATGATTCTCTATCATGTTCCATAAATCTATGGCTACCCTAGGCCATAACCACACTATTTTAATTACTATAGCTATTAAACTATAAAACCGTAGTAAGTTTTTATATCTAGAAGAGCAAATACACCTAACTTGCTCAATGCTTTCTATCTATAAACACAGGCATTTACAAGTGAATGGATTACAATGCAGATATTTGTATCCTTGGATTTGTGAATTATAAAATCACAAGTAAAATATTATCTGTTAGCTTAGTACTTAATAGAACTATAAGTATACACTTTTCTTTTTAAGCCCTAGACCATTTTGATTATTTTGTAAATAAAGTAATGATTTACTGAAAGCCAAGCGGATAATAAACGAAGAATGTAGACAAAGAAGTAAAACATTACAGAACTGTTTCATGGGATGGGTAATTTTGCTCACACAGCAAGTGCAAATATGTGATAAGAAATCTTCAGCACAAATTCAAAAACTCCTTAAAAAGAAATTAAAAAATGAAAACAAAAACCCAGAACAAAAGACCAAGTATTCTCATTCAGTTTGCAAAATCATAGTGTGGATTCCCAGTGACTGAGGAAGAGGTAGAAGAGCAATTTCACCTGGTAAAGATAGTTCATCGATTCTACTAAAACATTCTACAGCGACTGCTCAAGACCACAAAACTCAATGTTCAAATCTAAAGGATCCATGTATAAGTGATACCCTATAATAGGAAGGAACAATAACCTTGTAATTTTAGCATTAAGAAATAAATCTGGAGAGGTGAGAGCATTAGCTTTAGTGTAAAGCCGCAGATCACATTTCTTATCTGCAGTCAGAGCTACTCAGGATACTTCACAAGTAATCTCTTTAGATTAACATTTGCAGAAAATCTTAGGAAGAGGAAAAAGGGAAGGATGCTCCATTCGTCACAGCAAGATAGATTTTTTTTCTTAGAAAATAAATCAATTGTGTTGCTAATTTTGCCTTCCCACCTCAGATGGCGAGATACTGTAGCTGAGAACAAACTGAATATAAGTTGCATTTCTGTAAGCGCTAAATTGTAGTGTTGTTCAGTTGCTAAGTCATATCCGACTCTTTTGCAACCCCATGGACTGTAGCCCTCTAGGCTCCTCTGTCCATGGGATTTCACAGGCAAGAATACTGGAGTTTAGTTGTTATTTCCTCCTCCAGGGGATTTTCCTGACCCAGGGATCAAACCAGTGACTCCTGTATTGCAGGAGGATTCTTAACCGCTGAGCCACCAGGGAAGTCCAAGCACTAAATTTTGACAGTCTAAATGTGGCTGAACATATTGTACTTTTTACAAAATATTACCTATTATGCTGCTGCTACTGCTAAGTCACTTCAGTCGTGTCCGACTCTGTGTGACCCCAGAGACGGCAGCCCATCAGGCTCCCCCGTCCCTGGGATTCTCCAGGCAAGAACACTGGAGTGGGTTGCCATTTCCTTCTCCAATGTGTGAAAGTGAAAAGGGAAAGTGAAGTCGCTCAGTCATGTCTGACTCGTAGCGACCCCATGGACTGCAGCCTACCAGGCTCCTCCGTCCATGGGATTTTCTAGGCAAGAGTACTGGAGTAGCTTGCCATTGCCTTCTCTATTATAGTAAGTGGGAAAATCTAAGCAGAAATTATCATCTCTGAGTTTTATTCATACCCTGGAATATTCACTTGTGGTAGTTGTGGTGTGCGTTTCAATAATGTGTCTCTTAAATAAAAATGTTCATGCAGCAAAGACTTTGACTTCCAAAGATTCCACTTAAATAGCAGTCATAAAGTCCAATTTAAATGTAATTCCTCAAAGAACAAGAACAAAACCTCTGCAACTCCAAATTCTCGTTCAGCCACTAGAAGTAACAGATTTGGGTAAGTCGCCTAACAACTGTGTGCCCATGCTTCCTCCCTTGCGAAAATGAGAGAACACAAGTAGATCATTGAAATTAACTAGGTCTTTTCAAATAGCAAGGTAGGTGCCCGTAGCATTTGTTTTTACTGGGCTTACTTTAGATTGTGTAGATGTTTGTTTATATAATGGCACTTCATTCTCTGTTGAAGAAAACTTTCAGCTCCATCATCCCACACACAAACTTCTTCCGCTCTTACTTGAAAGGAAATTCCTTTTCAAGGTTCACAGTACATTAGAGACAGCTGCATTGCTGAGCTTCCTCCAAAAACTTTAAAAAGCTGCAGATGTAGCCCATGCATGACATGGATCATGAAACGAGACAATCTCAAACACTCAGACTGCCCCTTCTCTTACCCTCTTTTCATGCTATATTTTCTCGGGTGCTGGCTGCTTACATTAAGCACTATGTGTATGTTTATTGTAAATCAGGTCCCTGAGGGAATGCAGGAACTTTCTAAAGTGACTATCTCGAGTGCTAACTTCCAAAGGAAGATAAGGTGAAAAGTACGTTTCCATTTAATGACATTTCAACAACAGTCACTACCCTATTCACTTCCAAAGAGGCAATCCTCACTTCAAACCACACATTCCCTGGGTGTGTTTCCATACTGCTCTGGAACTCATAAGTGTTTGTCTGGAAAACTCAATTCTGGACTCAGAACCAATAAAACAAAAATACAACACTAGGTAAGAATTCTGGCATAGAACTTTTCCAGAAGAAGCAAAGAAGAGAGTTATGACTTGGTTTATTTCAGAACAGTCACCAAAACTGCCTATATTGCTACAAAGACAAACTATTTGCATTAGGAATAACATGTTGACTATAATTAGGGGTGGATACAGGGCTCAGGGAACAATGACATATTTTATTTTCTTGGGCTCCAAAATCACTGTGGACGGTGACAGCAACCATGAATTTAAAAGGCGCTTGGTCGTTGGAAGGAAAGCTATGATCAACCTAGACAGTGTATTAAAAAGCAGAGACATCACTTTGCTGACAAAGGTCCGTCTAGTTAAAGCTTTGGTTTTTCCAGGAGCCATATATTGATGCGAGAGTTGGACCATAAAGATGTCTGAGTGCTGAAGAATTGATGCTTTCGAACTGTGGTATTAGAGAAGACTCTTGAGAGTTCCTTGGACTGCAAGGAGATCAAACCAGTCCATCCTAAAGGAAATCAACCCTGAATATTCATTGCAAGGACTGATGCTGGAGCACCAATACTTTGGTCACCTGATGCGAAGAGCCAACTCTTTGGAAAAGACACCGACACTGGGAAAGATTGAGGGCAGGAGAAGGAAGCAAAAGTGGATGACATGGTTAGATAACATCACCAACTCAAAGGATATGAGTTTGAGCAAACTCCAGGAGATAGTGAAGGACAGGGAAGCCTGGAATGCTGCAGTCCACGGGATCACAAAGAGTTGGACAGGACTTAGCAACTCAACAACAACAGGGCTCAGAAGCATCTCAACAACAATAAGGAGCTTTCTGAAGGTGGTTCACAGAGCCAAACTCTGAAAAGATTTCCAAGAGCCAACCAGGTGTCCTATGACTATCTAGAGACAGAAATAATTAATGTACCTGAATGTATAATAATTTGGGATTCACATTTTTGTTTCACCCTCCAAGAAATCCTTCATTCCAGATTTGGATTCTTCAAAGTAAATTAAGACTTAGGACCCCTTCTTCATCATTAGGGACAATATTTTAATAATGCTAGGACAACTGTTTCATTAAACAACAGGTCATACTAATGCAGTATCTTATGAAAGGACACCTAAACCAGATATGTAGGTAAGTTATTTCTGAAACAAATTCTGACAATTCTTTTTAAATACCATTAATATAAATAAGTTCTTGGTCAGAAAAGCGGGGGGGTTAGAGGTTGTGTCTGCAGGTAAAGAATGAACTGAAATTTATTAACTCTAATGCAGTGTGTGCCAAATCCCTTGAGGTAGCTTAATCAACTGCAGCTGTCTAGGCTCAGCTCCCAAATACTTGGTTCAGTAGATTTGGGATGGGGTATAGAGGACTACATCTTTAAAATGACCTGCAGTGACTCTGATGTCAGAAACATACACTGAACCATGCTGTGAGGAAAACTGCAGACTCCTTGTTTCTCATATGGATCACTGCTGATTGCACACAGCTCATCAACTAATTCTCATTCACTAGCCACTGCAGCAGGCCCCTCACCCAGCCAGTGGTCACAGCAACACCTACATAAAATCCTCAAGTCCTTCCAGTCAAGCCAGGAAGAGGCCAGAAAATCACCTGATCCTGAATTCAGGTCTCTCCTGCCACACGGCACCAAACTGCCACAAAGAAAACACATTGGCCAACTGCTATATTATTGTTGGCAAGCACTGAAATTTGCTCAAAACCTTTACAAATGAAACCCAGCTGCCTAAGCTCAATACCAGATGTCTTCTACAATGTGTGGCTTTGATAGATTAAATTGAGCATAAGAAAGAGATGAAATATATGAAAATCTAATTTGCAAGATGTTTGTCATTAAGTCTAACAAAAAAAGACAGAAAATTATATTTTTCACTAGAAGAGGTTAAGTAGGGTAGATTAACAATATTCATATTAATTACCAAAATGCACTTTATGAATAAACTGTTTAGTGTCTTTTTAAAAATACAGCCAAAAACAATCTTCAAAAATATCCACTGAAAGAATGTCTTATGTCAGTAAAATCATTCAATTTATCATGTGGGTCCTTTTCCTTTAAACCCATTCCCCAATTTGAACACGTTTTCATTCAGGGCATAGGAAATTAAGTAGGAAATACTTAGTGATAGTCTCTGATTTCAATAAACTGTAATAACCCTATAAAAACATACATATAAGAAACATATGTATGTAGATACATATAATATGTATAAGAAAGTATCCAAGTAAAAAGGCAATTTATTTAGTAACCTCAATTAAGTGGCATCTACCCTTCTGTAACATCCTGATGAAACTCTTTTTTTGTTGTTTTCCAGGTCACTGCAGTTCTTGATAACTCAGCTGATTTAAGCGCCTGAGTTAAACTCAGAACCAGTCGAATATTCCTCCAATGAGCTGCACATCCCCTCACTTAAATGAGTTAATAGTTAATGGGCATATTACTCTTACAACATTAACCTTTTCTTTTTTCAAAAAAGAAATATATAAATCATAATGGAATTTAAAAACAATAAGCAATTGAGCATATTGACTCTAACCAAGATAAACATTCCATTGAGATTTAGCCCCATAAAAAGTGCACCGTCATTAAAAGTACACACAATTACAATTGGCAGGTTATTATTTTTCAGATTTGAAAAATATTGTCATAGTTTTAGAGAAACCAAAATAAAGCTGAAGATTTTAGCAAAGACATAGTTTCAACATGAATATTTCTACAAACATAATAGCAGGAAGATAATTTTATGCAAAGTTTACAAAACAAACCTGGCCTCAGATTTTCTGAAGCTATATACTATTGGCCTTGGCATATTTTAAAGGAAAACAGAAATAATCATAAAAGAATTTTAAGATGCCGTATTATATTAAATTCTCTCACACTTGGCTGATACCTTATCAATGCAGTTCCCACAATGCTGAAGTTCCACAATTGATGCAAAACTGATATAAGTCGCTATTTCCTTACCTTTAAAACTCCCGATAAAATTGTAAAGATACTAAGATAAATATGGGGACATTATGTCCTCACATTATGACCACAGGATACTATCAAGCAGTAAAAACCTACGCACCAGCACCAAATCCAGTCTTGGGCATGTACTTAAGAGGTTTTTAAAAAGTGGATTTGTTATGTATATTCATTCTCCCCTGGACTCCAAAAGGGATCAAAAGCATAGTTTCAGACACTTAAGTTCCCAGAATCTAATCTAATGAAACATAGACTGCTAGCCACAAACTTGTGGCCTTTTTAGGGATCAAAATGTAAAATTTATGAGATATTCTTTGTGAGACATAAGGTGTGCAACTACTGTTTAAATAACAGAGTGAAAGTTATATGTAACAATCTGACAAAACTAAATCTGCCAAGAGATTACAGTACTTGTTTCATGTATTATTTTTGCCACCACCTTTAGTATCTTGAGTTTCTACAGCATCTTTTCTTAAAGAGTAAAGAAAATCATACCACTTCAGTTACTATTAAAATCAACAACTTTTGGTAGTGACATTTCCTGAATACCAAAGTTAATGTAAAAAATTAAGTACTTTTTTTTATAATTTTTCTACTCATATAGCTAATAAGTCACTAAGTAGCCAACAGGAGTTCATTATAATCAAAGGAATACTAGAGATATTCATATTGCTATTATAAATTCCAGTAGCAGCCATATTAGGTGTTTTTGATTGTCAACCTAATCCAAAACTTCTTCCAGAACAAACTTTCACTGTCCACAGTGTCAATTATTGTCTGGTGCCCATCTTGGCATTGGGTGACTACACATCCTATCTGACTCACATCTGATTACTGTTTAGAGTCAGCAGTCGATCAAATTCTCTCTCCAAAGAATTAAAAACAAGAAACAGTGAAATGTTTATCAGTTAAGTTGGAGAGCTAAGCAAAGAAGCTCTTCAAATATGAAATGCAGACACTACTTTGGGTCATGTGAAGAATACTAAATATGTCTATGGAAGTAGACTCCTCTGCAGGCCAAGCACCGTACTATGCACTGGAATTCAGCAATAAATAAGATGGACGTGGCTTTTCCTCTGAGAAGCTGGGCTTTCAGCAGGAGAGTGACACATATAATGATACATCACATGTACTATAAAACTGAAACAAAACTCACAATGAGGGATTGTATCAAGTGGATTTAATTTGGATTGTTAAGGAAAACTTAGTGATACTTAAGCAAATGAATGAGTAGAGTAGAAAAGAACTTTTCGAGCTATGGAAACAACATAAGTGGAAAGAAAGAGGAGTCTGGATCATTCCAGACAGGAAAGGCCTTTGTGGCTTGCTGACCACTGAGTAGTGAGATAAGCTGCAAAGGAGTCAGAGCCTTGCTGATGCAAGCCTGGAAGGACGTAGAAAGGTCTGGATTTTATAATGCATGGAATGTCTGGTAACGACCTGTAAACAGAAAGAAGGGAAAAGACACACAGAGAAAAGAAGGCAATGTCCATGAGGTCCCTCACAGACATGGAAGAGTAGAAACTCAGGTCCTGTGGCCTCTCTGGGTCCCATGAGGCTTGTGTTTCCTTTAGCTTTTCTTTAGGTCCCATTCAACTTCTTCCTCTACTTAAGTTTCTGTTCTTTTGCCCAAAATATCAATACTACCAATGTGATCTTAGACACATTATTAACTAATATGGAAGCTAATTAGTTATAGAAGGAGTGTGATAGAGCTGATATCAAGCAAGAAATCAGTTAATCCAAAAGTCACAGCTCCTCTAGCATAAAGTGAAAAGTAGCAGGGCCTAGAAATAAGAATGAGGTTATTCTGAGCCCATAGTCAAAAAATCATCCTTAGGTATTTTAATATGAGTATTTACACATGCAAATCTATTATGATGAGCACAGTAGTTATTTTACAGATGGAAAAAAGTATAATAATCAAGACCAAAAGGGTGCATCTGAACCTAAAATGTAGCATAAGAAAGCTTGATAGACAATGTAGCTGATTTTCATTGTCAGTACATTGTCTTACTTAAAAATTTGCCTAATGTCCTGTCCGAATTCTAAAAATGAGATATACATTTGAAAAGTTAGCAGAAAAAACATATTCATAAATTTGTTCCTAGCTGTTATTTTCAGTCAATAAAAGATTTGTAAAATGTTATTTCAAATTCAACTGGCCCACAAAGACAAAAAAATAAAACTAATCTGAACTCTGATCTATTATAACATTAATGTTTTTTCAGAAGCTTTCATGTATTTGTAATTTAAAGGTTAAAATTCTGTATGCACAGATACTGAGAGATACATATGCCTTAAATACATGGTAGCCATCACTGCATGTTTAATGAAGGAACTTCTCATAACAAATGGTAAAACTAAATAATTTGAGTTTGCACTCAATAGTAATGTGAATGTGTTTAATCCAATCTACTCTGCAGAATTTAAACTGAGAACTATAATTTAGCCACTTTCCTCCCAGGTAAATTGCCACAGAGATCAAATTTCTTACATCTGTGATGCTCACCACAAGGTGCAGTTACTCCCGATTAACAGCCCAAGATTAATTGTTGGAAGTGCCACATAATAGCTGCAGTAGAAAACATTTTAAACACAGACCCATGTTTATGCATTTAACAGATGTGTCGGTCTAACAGTTCAGATTTTCACTATAGTGTGCCATATGGCAACAAGGATCATTTTTCACTTAAAAATATTACCAAAAATCGATGCCCTAGAGCAATACTACCATTTTAATTTTGAAAGTACACTCTCGCAGCAATGTTTGTTACCCTCCTGTTACTGCATCTCCTATTTGTCTTAATTCTACTGAAAATATTTAATAGCATAGATTTTTTTAACAGTTTTAAATTAGTGTCAACCAGATCAAACATAAATATTACAGTAGGAAATCTATGAAATACGACCTAGCAATGAAGTAGCAGGATGTAAAATCCTGGTTATATAAAACTGCAGGGGCCATGGAGACTGGGACCTGCTTTTGTTCATTGGGTTTGGGGGTTTTCCTCTATTCCAAAAGAGCTAACACCTACTTCTTATCTTGCCTTTTTTCCCAGTAACTCTTCATTGATATAGAATTACTTCTAAAGACTGAAAGTTGGCTACCAATTTTTATTTTAATATGATTGTTGTAATAATCTATTACTATGGTTTTATGGGGGGGGCACAGGCACTGTGAAAATTTTCACATATACATTTAACAAGAAGCCAAATAAACATCTCACCTTTTAAAATGACAGAGCATGAGGCCCATCCTTGTCAGGAAGGGCGCATTGTTGCCACCAATGTGTTAGAACAAACAGAGAGCATCTTTTACTTTTTAGGTCCCTCAATCTATCACCTTTATAACCTCACCAAATTCCTTTGGCAGAACTTCACAAGAATGGTAGTGACCAAAATGATGCTTAACACTGTTTACACATTGTACTATGTTCATTAGGATTGCCTGTAATTCCCTACTGTGATTTGAGAACCAAGGGGCAGGGTGGCATCAATAAATCAATCTCTAAAATACTATATATCAAGCAGAAATGAACACTACAGCTCTTCACCATTACAGGTCATCTTTTCACTTTTAGAAGGAGGCAATTCCACATTTCATGATCTCGAGTTTTAAAAACATATTCTTGAAGCAATCACAACGTGCCAATATAAAAACCACAATGTTCAAAACCTACCAACATGTACCCTTTCTCCCTTTTTTCTAAGCCTATGTCTCCTCAAGTAAAACATTTAAGATAAGATTTAAGCAGTGCTAAGATTTAGGCTGATGAATCACCCCACACACAGGCCAACCTAGCTACTCTGTTCCACTTGCTATGACTTTGCAGAGCTTTGTACCATTTAAGGTAGAATTGGAATAATGGACATATTCCTTCCATGTAGAATGTTTAGGTTTCCATTTAAATAACTAAATACTTGTATTAGCCTGAAGCACACACTCTCCAAATGTCTCAATCTGTCATTTTGAAACACAGTTACTTTAAATAAGTATTTGAGGTCTCAGAACATTAATCTTGGCTTTGTCATTCACTTAATAAGTCATGACCACTACATAGGTCTGTGCTTCATATATACCTATCTTAGTGATAATCGCTCTTTCTGGAGTACATGCTAATTAATGATCATAAAGCATTACAAGTTGTTAATGAATGTTTAACTTCAGAAGTCAAAGTTACTTGGTCTTGGTTGAGCTCATAGTCTCTCTCTATAGTACACTCTGTTTTCATCCGGGAAAATACATTTTTTTCCAGAAAAAAGAATGAAACTCATTTTATACAAGGTTATAGGTAGAGATTCTTCAAAAACAGTGAAAATTTCATTAGTGACAAAGCCAGGAATAAAAACTGAGGTTCAGTATGTTAATCCCAGTCTGCATTGCAGGTAAAGAACCTGCCTGCAATGTAGGAGACCTGGGTTTGATCTCTGGGTTGGGAAGATCCCCTGGAGGAGGCCATGGCAACCCATTCCAGTATTCTTTTTTTTTGTAATTAATTAATTTATTTCTTTACACATAACTGAACTGATGTTACAGTACATAAGTTATTTACAACTGTGCAGTAATGTGCTGCAAAATAAATTATCTAGAAGGCAGCAAAAGTACATTGTGAATGTGTATAAAACTGTACAGCGTTTACAGGTACACTTTTTATATGATTATTGGCTCTGTATAGTGTTTCAAGTTATGTTCTCAGAAAGAGAAACAAAATGCCCAAGATTAAAGGAAAAAATATACAAACCACATGGATTTGACTCCATTAAAAACACAACTGAGTGTCCTGCCTCTGTGTTCCTGTGAGGCGGGTGGGTGGGCGGCACAGCCAGACCCTCGCCTGGCCCAGCGTCCTGGCCCCAGTCTGAGGCCCGAACCATCGGCAGTTTCGTGGTGACAGGATTCTTGCGTGGAGAATCCCCATGGACAGAAGAGCCTGGTTGCCTCCAGTCCATGGAGTCACAAAAAGAGTTAAATACAACTGAGTAACTAAGCACAGCACACTAAGATGAGCTACAGGATTCTTTTCAAGTCTTGTCTCAGTTTCATTTCCAGATTGGTTGTCTCCTATTCCTACACAGATTAACATTGTTACTAATGATACTAACAATAGAAAACTCTCAGACAATAGTATGCACTATCACTCCTCTAAGTGCTTTGTATGTATTTACTAATGATTTTGTAATGAAGTCAATCCTATGATTAGTTGTTATTATTATTATGCCCATTTCACAGTTGAGAAAATCCAGGCACCAATAAGACTCCTCATTTAGTTTACAATCTAGTAAGTGGTAAAGCAAAGATTCAAACCCAGTAATTCTGGCTCCAGAGTTCATACTCTTAACCACTATGCTACGAAATAAATTAGTAGACACACACAGACCCACACAGGCACTCATGTGAAAGGGCTCTGAACAGGGAGTTAAAAAGGTTATGCCTCACAGAGAAAAGCAGGGAATGTCTCTGGGCTTCAACCTTCTCACTGAAAAGTCAACAACACAATACTATCTTAAGGTATATTCCAATCCCAATATTTATGATTCAAAGATTCAGTCTGTAACATATAGCCTCTTCACTTTTGACTGACATAACGATAAACAGTTTATGTAATCGCATGTTTCAAGGAAAATGATAAACAGGGAATGAAAAATTGCCCTTAGGCAATCAAGAAATAGTGGTAGCGTGAGTAGAGGAACAAGATTTTTCACCTCATGTATATCATGCTTTGAGTTTCTTGGGACATTCTTAAGAAAGTTTCCCTGAGGTCTTTCTGTCTCTTCTAGAAGGTACCAGATTATAACAATTTTTGGAAAATAAATTATCAAACCAAGTAAATGAACTGCATGTTGTTTCCTCATATCAACATACAAAACTCTTTTGAATTACACATATCTATAACCAGAAATTAAAAGCATTTTTTTCATGGAGCCAAGCAACAAAATATAATACTTATATAGTGTTATGGAACACTGTGAGATTATTAAAAATTAATCTTATAAGTGTCAATCCAAATATATGCCAGTTGGTAATACATGCTTCTCAAGTAAACAGTACTGCCAAATAAGTTCTATTAAATGCATTCACAGGTATATGAGGCTGACCTGTAAATGCATTTCGACCTCACACATATTCCCTTTGTCACCTGGCTTAATTTTATAAAAGGCCTATTTCCTTATTTACAACTTTGTGACTTCCTCACTACCACAGATAATTGTTTCATTTTAAGTTATCCTTCTTCTAACTTGAAAATAGTTCACCTACTTTCATAATTACTCTTTTAGCTCTTTAAAATAATTAAAAATGTTTTTTCTCCTTTAGGCAACTTTATACAAGAATAATTCTTCTGAATAAAATGATCACTAAGAAAGCCCCTGTTCTTAAATATGGGTAAACATCTGACATATTCACAAATTACAATTATTGTCATTATAAAACTACAGATTTACTCAATGCATCCATGTAAAAATTACAATGAACTTCAAAGTTAATTAGCTAACTATATAAAAAACCTAACAATACTCAAATAAATTTAAATGATCAAAACAAAGTTTATTAGACTGTTTTCTTAAATTCATCATATAAACTGTCACAGTATGTTGACAATCAACCTCATACACAAAGTTCCAAACTAGACTGAACATAGTTAATTGCTAGAAAAAACAGAAACTTTGCATCCCTTTTAAAATTATTCTGACACACTCTCTACAAAGCATTGCCCTGATAGAGAAAGTAGTAAGGTTACAGAGCAGTTGGAGGATGGGAGCTGGAAATGTTTAGCCGATGAACTTCTGCCCTGAACTTTCCCTTCTGTGATAAAAAACCACGAAACCAGACATTCACGGAGCCCCCTGTCAGCACTGTACTGCGGGGCACTGATCTTCTTACCCCTCGTGTGCATAGACAGAAGAATGAGCAAGGAAATGTGAAGCTGCCAGTTTAGTTCGTCCAGCCAACCCATTGCAGCAGGAGAGCAGTCAATGTGACCTGCCTGTTTAAGCCTCCTGTTTCTTGCCTTTCCTTCTTTCACGGAGACTCCTCTGCTGCCACTCTTGTCAGAGCTTCCGGCAAGCCTGCCAGCAAGCCCTGGACAGGACCGTGAAAGACAAGCCTGTTACAAACTGGTTCTGTCACCACGGAGACTTCAACTGATCACCTCGTGGGGAGGCCAACAAAGGGCGGTGAGGACCCCGGGCCGGGTTGTTTTCTTAAGAAAGGAGCCGGACCCAGCTGTCCACACAGAGGCCAGGGCAGGCGGGACTTCGCTCCGAACTGACCATGCCGAAGTCCCCACACCTCCTGGGCAGCTGCGGAGACAATTCCCGAGAGACACACACCTATACTGTGCTCTTGTGCTGACATGCAACTGCTTATTTCTTCTGTTAAGGGTTTTTGCTCCCCTTGCCCCCCGCCCCTGCCATGAACGGTAACTCTTTGGGAATCGTAGAAAGACAAGGAGAAATAAAAAATTTTTCTTTGATAACACGATAGAAATGTTGCAACACATCAAAATGTCATGGTATGGCATTTTCTCACACTACATCAACATTTATATAATGAGGCAAATGCCTCTGAATCAAGTGCACGGATACAAAAAAGGGGCACATACAAAATGCATCTTTAATGAATATTCCAAGTTGAAAGAGTTCAGTTAAGCTATTAATTAATTAATTAATTTGATATGACTAAATTTTTTCTATAGAGCAAAAAAAAAAAGTACCGTGAACCTAACCTATTTTATTATGAGAATAAAACCAAGGTAAGTTATTCAATGTTTTACATGTTAATTATAATTGTGCCTAAATATAACTATGACTATTTTGTAATATTTCATCTTTCTAATGATATTCTGAGTGACCTGTCTGAAACTAAGGGACATTTTAAAAAGACTCTGATTCACTCTGGGAACTGTTGATAATTAAAGAACAGCAAAAAATATAAACAAATTTTCAGTGTTATAGAAAGAACAATATCACCATAGACAGATACAAACAAAAGTAGTTATTAAATCTAATCCATTTGCATGATAAAGGATATATGAGTATGAGAGCAGAGACATAATTCAATGGTTATATCGAAGATAGCATTAGAATGCGTTTACTTGAAATTTTAAGAATCACTTTATTGGGGAAAAAAATCTCTGCTATCTTCTCCTTCTTAAGAGACACCCCACTTTCTCTTCACACACACCAACAATTCCCAGCACTACCCTAATGGATGACATTCAAATCTATTCTCCATCTTAGAGTAGCTGAACAATTGTTTGTTAGGAGAACAAACGCTATTAATACTATCAATCCAACATCCTCAGTTCCATTTCATGAAATGGAATTTCACACAAATATAATATTTTTAACCACATCAAAAATTTTGGAATATGCTAAGCTTAAACTACATATTAAGCATTTCACAGAATCCACACACCTTACTTCTCAGGAAAATAGAAGTTTGGGAGGTAAATGAGATAATCTTTCAGTATCATTTATCCATATTCCTTTTAGGGAGACTGAGGCATACTAAAATAAATAAGAGTGATCAGGATCAAAGGGGTAACATGAGTGAAGAACAGACCAAAATCAAGCAAATAGAACCTCTTGTCCAAACTTTCTACATTCGGCTCTGTGCCACATCACAACATGGTTCCATTGCCAATTTGGAACCTAGCCTTGAGCTCTGGGATGAAGACTGAATGGCTAAAATGTGGGACAGTTCCCACTGCTCACATTTCCCCAGTATGGGCATCCACAAATGGTACAAAGCATAAAGAGAAAATAGTTGCTCTTGTCCCAAAATCCTAATCCAGTTCAAAACAAGACATACCAGCAACCATTTCTGATGGACTATGTGCTAGCTGAAGTAAACACACTCAAGAAGTTCCCAGTACCATAGAAAAAATAGTGTATATGTAATAGAGAAGTAAGTGAAAAACAGTAGTCACTTTAAAATGAAGTGTCTTCAAATGGAATAAAGATGGAAAATCAGAGTAAGGGATGGATTAGACTGGGCCTGCCATAGAAGGCAGAGTTGGATGCTGAAATATGAATTGAATTTATACAGAGATAGAGGGGATGAAAAGAGAGGAAATTATATGAGCAAGGATTAGAGGCAGGATTAAATACTTCATCTGTGCAATAGCATGAGACGAAAAAATCTTACTGGAACAGGTGGCTCCTATAGTAAATGACTGGAAAGAAAGTTAGACAGAGTGGAAGCAGATTGTGCAGGACTCTGAATTAAGGTTACAGAGTTTAGGCTATATATCATATAAATAACTGACAGGCTTTTGAGCATGAACTGGCTTAATGAATTTTTACAAAGGTTTAAGATTTTAGAATATAAGATGAGTCTCTGAACCTGAATCTCCAATTATGTGAGTAGAGGGTTTCCCTTGTGGCTCAGCTGGTAAAGAATCCGCCTGCAATGCAGGAGACCTGGGTTCGATCCCTGGGTTGGGAAGATCCTCTGAAGAAGGGAAAGGCTACCCACTCCAGTATTCTGGCCTCGAGAATTCCATGGATGATATAGTCTATGGGATTGCAAAGAGTCAGGCACAACTGAGCGACTTTCACTTTCACTGGTGGCTCAGATTGTAAAGAATCTGCCTGTAATGCAAGAGACCCAGGTTCGATCAGGAGTCAGGAAGAGCCCCTGGAGAAGGAAATAGCAACCCACTCCAGTATTCTTGCCTGGAGAATTCCACGGACAGAGGAGCCTGGCGGGCAACAGTTTATGGGGTCGCACAGAGTCGGACATGATTGAGCGATTCTCATTTACTCACTCATGTGAATAGAAGTGAAAGTTAGAAGTGTGAGGAGAGTTTTTCATTTAGTCAAAGTTTTTGGCAATACAGCTTTTTTTTTTTTTTACTTCTATGAAGAAATTCAAGAGGTAGCCCGATTAATTCCCTCCATTTTGCCTTTACCATTTAACATATGCCAGATTTCCCTGATGGCTCAAATGGTAAAGAATCCGCCTGTAATACAGGAGGCCCGGGTTCAATCCCTGGGTCAGGAATATCCCTTAGCTAAAGGAGGAAATGACAACCCACTCCAGTATTCTTGCCTGGAGAATTCCATGGACAGAGGAGCCCAGTGGCCTACAGGCTGCTGCTGCTGCTAAGTCACTTCAGTCGTGTCCGACTCTGTGTGACCCCACAGACAGCAGCCCACCAGGCTCCCCCGTCCCTGGGATTCTCCAGGCAAGAACACTGGAGTGGGTCGCCATTTCCTTCTCCAGGGCTACAGGCTATGGGGTCGCAAAGAGTCAGACACAACTGAGCAACTAACCCTTTCACCTTTCTTTCAGGTACCAACAATGCAGATGTGTATAAAACACATACTTCGATTCTAGACAAACAGGGTCAAAAGATCCTTAAAAATTCTTGTAATGCAGATCAGAAATCTGACTTAGCAAAGAAAAAAAAAATCCATATTTGCATTTGATTTAGCCCACTCACTGTAAAGTACACACCAAATGAGGCTTCAAAGAAAGCTCTGAGAGAATATTGAAAGAAAGGCATCACATTGAATCTGTACACCTGGGAGGGGCAAGGAAAGAAAAAAGACTGCAGCTAGTATTACCAAGAAGAGTAAAAGTCATCACTCTGCATCATCTGCAGAATGCATACACAGACGCACACATTCTAGGTTTGGGGATCCATCTTGTAGAGAAAGCCTGTTTGTGTCATCTGTATAATCTTAGGTAAATTATTTCAGCTCTCTGTTCTATAATCTATAATCTGCTCAGTACCCGTTAAGATGGTTATACCAATTAGACAAGTAAATGAACAGAAATTACTGAATACAGTGCCCAGTACATAGGAGGACATCAGAAAATAGTCAACTTCCTGACAACTTTCACTAATCACTCTCCTGCCTCTTGACCGAAAAAAAAATCCTTATTAACAATAATGTTCTTTAATGACATTTGCCAAATTCTTCCTGTCACAAATAATATGATCACTAAAACAAGGATATTATATATATATATATATAGAGAGAGAATATATCTTAGGATAATTGAGTTTTAAAAATTCATATTATACTCACAAAGGCAAATATTTAATCATTTTATTTACCTCATTTATTAAATCATTATGTAACTGAAGAAATACAAGAAGCAGTTTGAAAATATGAGACTACTTTATAACAGTTTCAACTTGTGACTTATTTTCACATAAAACGCCTCCAAATCTCCTACTTTTATATAGAGACACAGCTTTTTAAACTATATATGGGGGACTGTGTCAAGTGAATGGGGCATGGGAACATTACACCATACCTGCCTTTAGGACAAAGCCTACCTTGTAGTGGGCTAAGACAAACACAATCAAATCATGACAAGGCACTACAGACATGGCCAGCTCTGCCGAGGGAACACGGAAAATACAGTGCATAAACAAAGATTAATTCTAGCCGGGGGTGGGATTGGACTTGTGGGGAAGAGGCATTTGAATTAGGTCCTCAAAGGTAAGTAGGAATTCACTGGGTGAAGGGAGGGCAGAGGGATTCCAAGCAAAGAGAACAGACAGTACAGACATTTATGAGCAAGAAAAAGAGCAATGTTTGCTGAGAACACGAAATCCTGGATATGCCTTGAGAGCAGAGAAACTGGGCTGGAAAAGAAGGCTGGGAGACATTGAGAAGGAAGGGCCCTATAGCTCCTAATTTGATTTCTGATTTTATCTTACATGCATAGGAAGCAATGTCTTGGCCTCTGAATGGGGTATCTGCACAGTTTCCATTGTATGACCTGACCACAACTACTTCTTGCAGATGATTGCATTTCAAAAGAAACTAGCAAAATTTTTGAGATTAGATGAAAAATATTTTCCTTTTTATATAAGAAAATGCAACAATATCCTTAATAGTCTCCATGAGAACAATAAGGTGAGTGTTATTTTAACACTTGAACATCTCTGCTAATATTGTTTGGAATGTTTGCTTTAAAACTTCTGTTCAAACACACAGACACATAAAAAACAGTTCTTTCCTTGCTCCTATTAGAAGTTATAGCATTTTAAGTACCTATCATGCCACAGAGGTTTGCAGTAAAATAGTTTTCATACTTTCATACTAGTTGCGCAAAAAATTGAAAAGTGTGTTCAGGATTGTAGTGGCTAATGCGTCTTGCCATTCTGATTTTCAGCTTTATACTTACAAGATAATATAAAAAGTTACTCCCTTATCGGAGAAAAAATAAACAACAGAACTCAAGTGTGCAAAAAACCTTTTTTCCTGACTCTGGGGTTTACAAAGGCCACAACTTCAGCCGCTTTCAGGCTGCCTCTTGCCTCCCCACCCCATTCTAATTTGCAGCATTCCACATCACTAGTCATTAACAACCCAAAGCTCCCTTCAGCTGCACAGTGAAAGACCATCACATCATGACAAATAAACAATCCCTTCCTCCCTCCGAGGAGTGACACATTATTCCAAGCACGTCTTCTCTCTGCTTTCATGGCTCTGCCAAGGTCCCCCGCCATGAGTGGGAAGGGGTAAAAAGAGAGAAAAAATATCCCACAACTTGTCTAAAGCATGTAGAGGATGATTTGTGTTCTTACTTACGGGATATGACTGTCACCGCTGATCTGCCTTCAGGCCTAGATTACATGTGATAAGGGCTGACCTTCTTTAAGTATTCACACATTATGCACTCATGGAGAGCAGGCAGGACACAAAAGTCCTTCAGATGTTCTGGACATCAATCAAGTGCACAGCATGGAGCCTGCCAAACTTTTCTTCCATTTACTCAGAGAGAGGAAGGGGGAGTCCAAGACAGACTTAATAAAGTTTAAAGCTATGCCACAGTATATTTGGGGAGACCATTGTTATTAAAAGGATGCTATTTGAAAAAAATTCTCTACAGTTACCACTAGCAACAAAAAAATTCCACACACAACTAAAAAGAGACAACCAGACTGCACTTCAGCTTTAAAATTTCCAAACCTTTACTTATAAACAAGGTCAATGATTTTAGCAGATTGATATTTTTTCCTGAAATAACTGTTCACTAAAGATATATATCAAAAACTAAAACTGAATTTTATAACCACCATCATAGAAGGGATCCTTTTTGAAGCATTTATAAAAGTAATAGAGTATTTGTTATAAAATACTCTGAACATATCTTAATGAAATTAAATACCAATCAATAGCATAAGCCATTTTTACCTAATACAAATATGATCATTATTAACAGGGTACAGTCCAAATATTATGAAATAGACATAATATCTTCTGATACAGGCTTTCAATGTTGGTCTTTTATCATTGCTACTCCTCACAACTCAATAAAGGGATCTGAGATAGCTTATGAAAGAGAATAAATAAGCCCAAACTTTATTCTCCTAAAATAATGTAACACTATGGATGTAGAGGGTATAATTTGATCATTATAACCCATTACAAAAAAAATGTTTCATGGAATTTTCTAAAAAAATAATATCTTAAATATAGGACACTATCATTTACCTAGAGATTGTGAGGTTTTTTTTAAAAAAAGTCTATGTCAGACCATGACTATAACAAGGACCTATACAGCCTGCATACAAAATAAGATGACTACACACAAAAAAACAATTAACATTAAAGAGTAGCAGGCAATTAAAGGCAACTTACACAATTAAACAACTAATGAAAATGATCAGTTAGTTTGTTAAGATAAGCTACAGAGTTAAAGTAAAAACAAAACAATAATAAACCTCCAGACTACCCCAGGACCTCTGAACCCCATACAGACATAATTCTATTAATACCTGGTTTCAGTGTGATTCAAATAAAGGCTAAGTGGGGAAAACCACTAGACCATTCAGGTATGACCTAAATCAAATCCCTTACGACTATACAGTGGAAGTGAGAAATCGATATAAGGGACTAGATCTGATAGACAGAGTACCTGATGAACTATGGAAGGGGGCTAGTGACATTGTACAGGAGACAGGGATCAAGACCATCCCCAAGAAAAAGAAATGCAAAAAAGCAAAATGACTGTTCTGAGGAAGCCTTACAAATACTGTGAAAAGAAGAGAAGCGAAAAGCAAAGGAGAAAAGGAAAGATATACCCATTTGAACACAGAGTTCCAAAGAATAGCAAGGAGAGATAAGAAAGCCCTCCTCAGCAATCAATGCAAAGAAATAGAAGAAAAAAATAGAATAGGAAAGACTTGAGATCTCTTCAAAAAAAATTAGAGATATTAAGGGAAACTTTAATGCAAAGATGGGCTCAATAAAGGACAGAAATTGTAGGGACCTAACAGAAGCAGAAGATATTAAAAAGAGGTGGCAAGAATACACAGAAGACCTATGCAAAAAAGATCTTCATGACCCAGATAATCATGATGGTCTGATCACTCACCTAGAGCCAGACATCCTGGAATATGAAGTCAAGTGGGCCTTAGGAAGCATCACTACAAACAAAGCTAGTGGAGGGGATGGAATTCCAGCTGAGCTATTTCGAATCCTGAAAGATGATGCTGTGAAAGTGATGCACTCAATATGCCAGCAAATTTGGAAAACTCAGCAGTGGTCACAGGACTGGAAAAGGTCAGTTTTCATTCCAATTCCAAAGAAAGACAATCCAAAGAATGTTTAAACTACCGCACAATTGCACTCATCTCACACGCTAGTAAAGTCATGCTCAAAATTCTCCAAGCCAGGCTTCAGCAATACGTGAACCGTGAAATTCCAGATATTCAACCTGGATTTAGAAAAGGCAGAGGAACCAGAGATCAAATTGCCAACAACTGCTGGATCATGGAAAAAGCAAGAAATTTCCAGAAAAACATCTATTTCTGCTTCATTGACTATGCCAAAGCCTTTGACTGTGTGGATCACAACAAACCATAGAAAACTCTGAAAGAGATAGGAATACCAGACCACCTGACCTGCCTTTTGAGAAATCTGTATGCAGGTCAGGAAGCAACAGGTAGAACTGGACATGGAACAACAGACTGGTTCCAAATAGGAAAAGGAGTACCTCAAGGCTATATATTGTCACCCTGCTTATTTAACTTATATGCAGAGTACATCATGAGAAACACTGGGCTGGAGGAAGCACAAGCTGGAATCAAGATTGCTAGGAGAAATATCAATAACCTCAGATATGCAGATGACACCACCCTTATGGCAGAAAGTGAAGAGGAACTAAACAGCCTCTTGATGAAAGTGAAAGAAGAGAGTAAAAAAGTTGGCTTAAAGCTCAACATTCAGAAAACTAAGATCATGGCATCCAGTCGCATCACTTCATGGCAAATAGATGGAGAAACAGTGGAAACCGTGTCAGACTTTATTTTGGGGGGCTCCAAAATCATTGCAGATGGTGACTGCAGCCATGAAATTAAAAGACACTTACTCCTTGGAAGGAAAGTTATGACCAGCTCGTCATAACTTTTAACAGCATATTAAAAAGCAGAGACATTACTTTGTCAACAAAGGTCCATCTATGGTTTTTCCAGTGGTTTTGTATGGATGTAAGAGCTGGACTATAAAGAAAGCTGAGCACTGAAGAATTGATGCTTTTGAACTGCGGTGTTGGAGAAGACTCTTGAGAGTCCCTTGGACTTCAAGGAGATCCAACCAGTCCATCCTAAAGGACATGAGTCCTGGGTGTTCACTGGAAGGACTGATGTTGAAGCTGAAACTCCAATACTTTGGCCACCTGATGCGAAGAGCTGACTCATTTGAAAAGACCCTAATGATGGGAAAGATTGAAGGTAGGAGGAGAAGGGGACGACAGAAGATGAGATGGTTGCATGACATCACCGACTCAATGAACATGAGTTAGCATAAACTCCAGGAGTTGGTGATGGACAGGGAGGCCTGGTGTGCTGCAGATCATGGGGTCACAAAGAGTTGGACACAACTGACCGAATGAACTGAAGGTCACACTTGTGCTCCAGGAATAGGGAATGAGGTGATAAATAAAATGTGAGATTATTCTGTATGATATTCACTGCATGTTATTCAATCCATCACTTGGTCAGTATGACTGCCTCAGATAAGAAGATAAATCTGAATGAGCGGGAGATGTCTTGACAGGATCTGGAAAGTAAGTAACCCACGGAGGATAAATAGGCTATTTCTAAAAGATTATAGGATGATGATGCTAATGATGTTACATACCACTTGGTGAACTTTTACTCTTTAGGCTCTACACTATGTAACAAACATCCATTGCCTCATTAGCCCTCACTGCCTCCTTGTGCAAGGGAGTGAGCATTAGTCGCTCAGTTGTGTCTGATTCTTTGTGCCCCCATGGACTGTATAAACCACCAGGTTCCTCTGTCCATGGGGTTGCCCAGGGAAGAATACTAGAGTGGACTGTCATTTCCTTCTCGAGGCGAATCTTCCTGACTCAGAGATTGAACCAGGGTCTCCCGCATTGTAGGCAGGCTCTTTATTGTCTGAGCCACCAGGGATATCATTCCCACTTACAGATGACAATACTGAGTAAGCCTGAGCCAAAGAGGCCTGGAGCTGGTCACCAGTAGATAGGATCAGTCACCAGTATTTCACTGGCTAGGGACTCACATGCTTCTGCTCTGCAAGAAATAACTGGGGCAGAAACAATCCACTCAGTTGATGGAAGACTCAGAGACATGGGCTGATAAGATTCATTCAGAGAACATGACTGACAGAAATTCTGAAGGCTGAAGCAAATGAGTGATCAGATACCCTCAATTCTAAACCTGTGGATTCAGAGGAGGGGGACAAGAGATACTCCGGTAATCAAAGCAGTGAATTCAGAGGTCACCAGTTTCAGATAAAAGTGAGAGACTTAATTTGCCTCTAGACCATGTGTATTAGTTGTTTATAAAAATTGTATTAATAATAATTAAAATATAAGCTTATGTTCATTGATTTAAAGCAGTGTCTTGTATACATTTTTTTTTTTAACTTTTCCAGCAGTCCTTCAATGTATGTTTGTCAACCAGTGAAGCAGCTAAGGTGAGGGAGCAAAGAGTGTTTTCCCTTCAGTCAACCTGTGCTTCAGCAGGTATAGTGTGGTAACTCTGTCAACTCAGGAGAAAGAAAAAGTGGGTGAATGAAGTCACCAAAACCATGTAATGCACTCCCCCCTCCACCAGACGAGTCCAAGTTTGTTTTAATCAAAGATGCTATTTTCTTCACACATGAGAAAGCTGTTGAGAAGATCTACTTTGCCCCACTTGCAAGGAACTGTGTGTGAAAAGGATTTTTGTTGTTTAATACTTCGGCCACAGTCTCTTCAGTATTAAAGTTACTCACTAGGAAAATAATGACCCACAGAAGCTACTAACTTGTCCTACCTAAAGCTCTCTTCCAAAGGATATTATCTTCTTTATCAAATTAGTGCTAATGAACCCTTAAGCATAAAAGCAAAACCTCCAAGTATCTCTTTGCATCTCTTGCTAGCCATTATAAAAATCATTTAAAAATCAATTCTTAAAGACAATTACTATCACTCTACTCTTATTTCATCCTAGAGTCAATTATGCATTAATTTCTTGCAAATCCAACTTGAACTGGTATTAAACTGAAAATAAGAATTTATATTTAAATTATCATACAAAAAATTTTTACTTTGTATGTTTCCTTGTAAATTCCTCTGAATATAAATTAGAAGGAAGGTGCATCTTAGTTTACACAAAAAACGAAATATAAAAGGAGTTAAAGTATAGCCCTATTTAAACATTTGAAGAATATATGCTTAAGTTCACATACCATATGGAGCCAGCTCCTAGAAAATTTGTTTTCCACTCTTTGGAAAATACCTAAGTGTGTATATAAGGAATCACATAAGGAAAAGTTTCTTAAAGTAAAACAGAAGACATTTATAACAAAGAAAAGTTTGGTTTTATTTAGCATCCATCAGCTCTTTCAGGGTATTTTTTTCAGCAATACTGTTGCCAGTATATGATTTCCACATTTCTTAGCAGACTTAGCTCTTAGTAGTCTTTTACAAATTGATGCTAGAAGAAATACAAGGGTTATTGAAAGCTAATTTTGATTTAATGTGACACTGAAAATCTATGTACATGCAAAAATATTTTCAAATATGAGAAGTAAGACTGTCACAATTTTCAGTTCAGAATCATAACACGCTAGACCTTTTCATCTCTTCTACCAGCCAGAAGTCAACTGTGTATATTGAAAATACTTTCCTAATGACAGATGGTTGATACCAAAAGGATGCCTGAAATATATTGTATCTTGTATAAATACACACGCATGCATATAATTCCCTATCTTCCTTCACCTGTCCCCAGATATAAAGGACAGCTGTTTAGTGTTGCGAGTTTTTTATGAGAAGAAACATTTTCTATAATGGCTTCATTAAAGCCTTTCTAATATACCCCATATCAGGAGAATTTTCACAAGATTCAGGGTTGGTTTGAATGATTAAACCAATAGTTTGCAATAAATAAATTTTTTAAAAACCCACACATAGACCTTATTCAATCAGAGTACATGACCGTACAGCGAAATCAGACTTCAGGCTTAGTGAAACCCTTTTCTTCTGTGCTCCATCCAAAGCATTATAGCCAAATCAGAGGATACTAAATGTACATGAAGTGACAAAAATAAGATGCTTAAATTATGGAGATAAAAAAGATGAGCTTTACAGACCACAATAGCAGATAAAATCAGAGGCATTTTAGAAACAAAATCCCCACTAGTCTAAACAAAATATATGAAATTCTAATATCACTCTTGTCTAATATAAAAGTCTTAGTTACACAGGCATTCCTTTATCTGTTCACTTTGCTCTATGTTTCTTATTATATTATAGTTAGTCAACAACCTGTGTGGTCATGTCTGTTACTATCAAATACCCAGCTGAAAACTGAAAAATTTAGTCAACCAGAGAGTTATCTTGAGGATTATGCCAAATGAAACATTCAAATTCAACCTTAACTGACATGAGTAAAACCTGAATTTATTCAGATGATTTAAGGCCAATCCAGATGAGAAATCTGATTTAAATAGTCACCATAATTTCCACTCTGAGTCCTCAATATATCTCATTAGTACCTTCACTAAAAAATTTCTTTAAAAAACAGAGGAAGTTCAAAACCAACAGCTGCTCTTTTAGAAACACTTGTTTAAAAGGGGTGCTCAATTTTTTATTAAATTATAAAATTGACAATTGAACAACATGATGTTCACTTCACTCTGAGGCAAAAAAAAAAAAAAAACTATATCACAGTTTACCTTCTGTATCTTGAGTAAAGAATCTTGCCTCACGTTGCATCTCTTATATAACATTATCTTTCTGTATTGGTTTTTCATTATCTCTTTGTGGAAGTTGTTAAAAATAAAAATAGCCTATGAAAAGTAAGTTTGAAGTCTTTCTGAATTGTATATGAAGATTTAGATTAACCCCATAGTGGGCTACAAAGAATATCAAAGAGCTGTCTGTCAGTCCTAGAGTAGATGCTTAGGATGTCCTTCTGAAGTCCTTGTGGTGGTTTACAAGGTCTTATAAAAGGTGGCTTCGAAATATCTGGGTTCTTCCACTTTTCTTGCCCTTCCTCATCCTGTTCCTCAAACACATCAAGCATGCTCCAGCTCAGAACTTTGGGTCTCCCATTCCTCTGCCTAAAACACTCCTTCCTTAGATATCTACTTAGCTCCCTCCATCACCTTCTTCAAGTCTTGGTTCCATTCTTAATTCAGTGAAGCCTATCCTACACTCCATGAACCACTGCAACACTCCCATCCCCAAACCCCAACTAGTCCCTACTAGACCTGTATTCCCACCATTCTAATGAAATTCTTCTTTCAAAGATGAACAAATCCAACTAATTTTTCTTACTCTGCTTTACTTGTTTTTTCTACTTACCACCTTTAACCACTATAAAATTAAACTTGCTATTTTTATTGTTAACTACTTGGCTGCCCTCACCCCTGCAGAGTGTAAGGACCCCCTGGGCACTGATCTCTGTCCGTTGTTCACTTAGATTCTGCAAGCACTTAACACGGTTACTATGCAGTAGGTGCTCAATAAATCGTTTTTCCCCAAGTATTTCCTTTGACAAGTCTTATGTCTCACTTCCTCAAGCACCTGACCCTTCTGCCTCTTTACTTTCATCCCAGTTCCTTTTTCCTTGTAAATCTCTTCTAATGAAATTCTTCTTTCAAAACTCAACAAATCCAATGAATTCTTCTTAGTCTTTATCCTTTCTGTTCCCCCCTGGCAATGTGGCACTGTCTACTTTCCCTCTTAAAATCCTCATTCATTTAAAAGTAAATTGAACACATAAGGTCTCACCAGAAGCTCTTCATTTGGTTTTCATAACGAGGGCCTATTCATCCAAGTTTCTTTCTCTCATGTTCATATAATACAGACAACCATGATTCTTTCCCAATGATCTCTTCTCTCAAATGTTTTCCTTTGTAAAGCCCAGGTTTCAGCTAGTATCATTTTGATTACGAAGCTAAACCTTGTTTTTTTGAACCACCACTCCCCTAATTCCAACTACAAATGCAAGTCTAAATACTATTATTACTTCTTCGGCACTCCAAATTCTACCTCTCTCAACTCTGTGGATGTTACCATGCTTTGCAATCACCTAGCTTTAAGCCCTTCTCATTTCCTAAGTGTTGGGCATTTTCCATTTGTTTGAGACAGAACTCAACCAAAATAGAAGGTAAAAAATTTCACAGATTCACTTTCTTTGCCTCTCTAGTAGCTAGGACATAACTATAGGACCAAAATCTTCCAAATCAGATGTGCCTCTCCCAGACTTTACACAAAGTTACCAAACAGTTCAGGGCGTACATTCTGACCAGCGCTTCCAAAGGCAGCAGCAGCACCAAGTCCAGGTGTAACATCTGGACCTAGCATTGAAGATGTGAGCAGGTAAGTGAGAATGCCCATGTTAAACTGGTGACATTGCTGTCCTTATTACAAGATGAATACTGGGCTGCGATTTTAAATACAGTTCTAGGGAGTGTCTCTTCCAAACTTGGTTCTCATTTCTTCCTGGCTGTTGTTCAATTGCTCAGTCGTGTCCAACTCTCAGAGATCCCATGGACTGCAGCACACCAGGCTTCACCATCTTCCAGAGTTTGCTCCAATTCATGTCTATTGAATCGGTGATGCCATCCAGCCGTCTCATCCTCTGTCTTCCCCTTCTCCTCCTGCCCACCTTTTCAAGCATCAGGTTATTTTCCAATGAGATGGCTCTTTGCATTAGGTGCCAAAGTAATGGAGTTTCAGCTTCAGCACCAGTCCTTCCAATGAATATGCGGGATTGATTTCCTTTAGGACTGGTTTGATCTCCTTGCAGTCCAAGGGATTCTCAAGAGTCTTCTCCAGCACCACAATTCAAAAGCATCAATTCTTCAACACTCAGTCTTCTTTATGGTCCAACTCTCACATCCATACATCACTACCAGAAAAATCATCTCTATGACTAGACAGACCTTTGTTGGCAAAGTGTTATCTCTGCTTTTTAATACGATGTCTACGTTTGTTATAGCTTTTCTTCCAAGGAGCAAGTGTCTTTTAATTTCATGGCTTCAGTCACCCTCTGCAGTGATTTTGGAGCCCAAGAAAACAGTCTGTCACTGCTTCCAATTTTTCCCCTTCTGTTTGCCATGAAGTGATTGGATCAGATGCCATGATTTTAATTTTTTGAATGTTGAGTTTTAAGTCAGTTTTTTCAGTCTTCTCTTTCAACCTTATCAAGAGGATCTTTAGTTCCCTTCACTTTCTGCCATTAGGGTGGTGTCATCTTCATATCTGAAGTTACTGACATTTCTCCTGGCAATCTTGATTCCAGGTTGAGCTTCCTCCAGCCCAGCATTTCGCATGATGTACTCTGCATAGAAGTTAAATAAGCAGGGTGACAATATACAGCCTTGATATACTCCTTTCCCAATTTTGAACCAGCTTGTTGTTCCATATCTAGTTCTAATGGCTGCTTCTTGATCTGTGTACAGATTTCTCAGAAGGGAAGTAAGGTGGTCCAGTATTCCCACCTTTTGAAGAATTTTCCACAGTTTGTCGTGATCCACACAGTCAAAGGCTTAAGTATAGTCAGTGAAGCAAAACGAGATGTTTTTCTGGAATTCCCTTGCTTTTTTCCACCATCCAACGAATGCTGACAATTTGATCTCTGGTTCTTCTGCCTTTTCTAAATCTAGCTTGTTCATATGGAAGTTCTCGGTTCACATACTATTGAAGTCCAGCTTGAAGGATTTTGAGCATTACCTTGGTTAGCATGTGAAATGATTGCAATTGTGTGGTAGTTTGAACATTCTATGGCACTGCCCTTCCTTGATACTGGAATGAAAATTGGGCTTTTCAAATCTTGTGGTCACTGCTGAGTTTTCCAAATTTGCTGGCATACTGAGTGCAACACTTTCACAGCATCATCTTTTAGGATTTGAAATAGCTCAGTTTGAATTACATCACCTCCCGGATGAAACGAGATTTCTTCCTGGATAATCTATGAACTAGCAAATATCCTCTTAGTAGCTTTGTTTTCTGTGTAAATTAATCATAGTTGGTTTCCGTTGCTTTCAACCTAAAATTTTTATCAATATATCCACAAAGACCCAACCGATTCCCTTGTTAGAAATAATTGTTTCCTTTTCCAGACTTCCACAGTATTTGACAGGTATCATGTCCATGACACATATCTTATTACTTCACCCTTCATTATAACTATTAATGCCGACTGTCTTCCATAGGACTCTTTATATTTCCTTAAGGTGAAGTACCTATCATTCATCTTTTTCCACACTCCCCTCCTTGTTTACTTCACATATTTTTCGAAAAGAAACAAAACATTATTTTCTCACTTTTTCTGGTTCTAGAAGTTGCTCTAAATCTTCCCTTTTGTGCTTTTGATCCGACAAGTTTCCAGCATCTTTTTCCTGAAATTGTCTCCAAGATTATCTTATTTAGGAAGTTTCTGGTGTCTCCCCAAGATTCTGTCTCTTAAGTCCTTCTCTCATTTCCATGCACCAGAGCCCCTTTTCTTCCTTTGCTCCAGCAGGGAGCATCAACAAGACTGCCAAGACCATTCAGTAAGGAAAGGACAGTCTTTCAAACAAGTTGTTTTGGGGAAATATGAATATCCACGTGTAAAAAGTAAAGATGAATCCTTACCTTATACAATATACAAAAATGAACTCTAAATGGATCAAAGAACTAATCATAAGAACTAAAATTATAAGACTCTTAAATGAAAACATATGGGAAACGTTTCACATTACTTCATTGGGCAATGATTCTTTGGATATGATTTCAAAAGCATAGGCAATTTAAAAAAATAGATAAAGTGGACATAAAACTTAAAACCTTTGTGCATCAAAGAACACAATCAATTACATGAAAAAGCAACCCAATATAGAATGAAAAAGCAACCTATTAAATGGAAGAAATCATGTAAATCATGTATCTGATAAAGGGCTATTATCCAGAATATGTAAGAATGGCTAGAACTCAACAACAACCAAGAAGGCAGTGGCAAGCCACTCCAGTACTCTTGCCTAGAAAATCCCATGGACGAAGGAGCCTGGTGGGCTGCAGTCCATGGGGCTGCTACAAGTCGGACATGACTGAGCAGCTTCACTTTCACTTTTCACTTTCACGCATTGGAGAAGGAAATGGCAACCCACTCCAGTGTTCTTGCCTGGAGAATCCCAGGGACGGGGTAGCCTGGTAGGCTGCTGTCTATGGGGTCGCACAGAGTCGGACATGACTGAAGCGACTTAGCAGCAACAGCAAGAATAAAACACAACCCAATTTTTAACATGGGCAAAGAATTTACACAGACATTTCTTCAAAGAAGATACATAAATGGCCAACGAGCACATAAAAAGGTGCTCAACATTGCTAATCACTAGGGAAATGTAAAGTAAAATCACAATGAGATACCATCTCATACCCAACAGAACAGCTATTATCAACAAAAACAAAACAATTATCGGAGAGGATGTGAAGAAACGGAAACCCTTGTTGGTGGGAATATAAACTGGTAGAGATGGTATGGAAAAGAGTAACTCTTAAAAAATCATAAACAGAATTACTTTATAATCTAACAATTCTACATCTGGATATATATCCAAATGAATTGAAAGCAGAATTTTGAGAATATAGTTACACAGCCATGTGCATAGTAACATTATACACAAGGGCTAAAAGGTAATTGCAACTCAAGTGTTCTACAACAGATGAATGGATAGACAAAATATGGAATGTTCACATGATGAAGTATTATTCAGCCTTTTAAGGGAAGGAAATTCTGACATATGCTACAGAATGGATGAAACTTAAAGACATTATACTGAGTGAAATAAACCAGTCACAAAAATATAAATGCTGTTATAATATTCATATGATGAAGCCATAACCCCTCAATGTGACGGTATTTGAAAGTGGGGCCTTTTGAAGATAATCAAGTTTAGATGAGGTCATGAAGGTAAGGCCCCCATAATGGGATTAGTGTCTTTATAAGAAGAGGAAGGGGAGAAGGCAATGGCGAGCCACTCCAGTACTCTTGCCTAGAAAATCCCATGGATGGAGGAGCCTCGTTGGCTGCAGTCCGTGGGGTCGCTAGGGGTCGGACACGACTGAGCGACTTCACTTTCTCTTTTCACTTTCACACATTGGAGAAGGAAATGGCAACCCACTCCAGTGTTCTTGCCTGGAGAATCCCGGGGACGGGGGACCCTGGTGGGCTTCTGTCTATGGGGTCACACAGAGTCGGACACGACTGAAGTGACGCAGCAGCAGCAGCAGCAGCAAGAAGAGGAAGAGGGATCTGAGCTAACTCTGCTGTGTTCTCTGTCTCTCTTTGCTCTATAAGGAGACAGCAATCTAACTCCAGGAAGGGGGTTGTCACCAGGAACCGAATGTTCTGGCACCATGATCTTGGACTTTCAGGCCTCCGGAACTGTGAAAATAATATGTCCGTGGTTGCTTAAGTCACTCAGTATAATGTATTATGCTCTGACAGTTTCAACTTTGCCTAATAATGTGAACATATTTAACACTACTGAATTGTAACATGTAAAAATCATTAAGGTAGTAAATTTTATTATATGTGTATTTTACCAAAATTAATTTTTAAAAGAGGTTTGTTTTTTTTTAAGAAGGGTGGGGGGAAAAAACCTTTGTCCAACCCAGGCTTCCAAAATACTATATCCCAGCCAGGGTGAATCAGAGAGCTGATCTCCTACTCCTGCCCCATTCCCATCCTCCATAACACTGTGAAGAGTGATTAACTGCTTAAAATCCTGCAGTGGCTCCATAACATTGTCTCTATCTGATCCAAGCATCTGCCCTGCCTCATTCTCCAATTCCATCTCTTACCACCAGTCTCCATGTGCTCCATGTTCTACTTGTATCTGTATTTTCAATTACAATTCCCTCTTTTATTCCTGCTTTTCTCTCAGTTCTCTTCAATTAAGTTCCACGAGATTTCATTGAACATGCACTATGCATTGAACACTTGGAGACAGGATACATAGATTAATAGAATGCTTCTATTCTCAAGAATTTAAAAGTCTAGTGGAGGGAAACTCATAAAGAAATCCCTTCTACCATAATAATGTCATCCGTACTCTCAAATAAACTCATAAATCTAAGCTTTTTAAACTATTTTAAATACATACTGCTTCATGGCAAATGTGCACCCAAAATATACTTCAGTGTAAAAAAATTAGAAATCCATTATTTATACTGTAGAAATTCTATTTACAGGCCAAATATTATTAAAAATTTGAAAATATTAAATTTAAAAATATGATCCAAGCATTGCACATTGATTCGAAAACTTTTGAAATACCAAAGAAATTTAAAAAGCAAAACTCAAGAGGTATGTGTGGGTAAACATATATATATATATATATATTTATTAACATGCAATTATGTGTCAACACTATAACATTTTAATAGTAGAAAGGAAAAACTGCAGGTACATTTTTAAATACATTTATCACTTTTTATCACTTTAAACTTTAACTTAGGTAATTTTTCCTCTTTGCTAGTTTCATAATTAAAGTTTCTCCTGCCATTTAGAGTAAACACAATTTCAGACATGGGAGAGAAGAATGACCAGTTCAAGTTCAAGGGTTCACTGCACATGAATATCCATAAATGCCCCTTGACAGTCTTGGTAGTACAATGAACCTTGCAATTACTCAGCAGGCCATCACCACAATACATGAACATAATGCCTGCAACGTCAAACAACAAAACATTATACAAATAATACCAACCGTTTTGGTTCACATAGGCTTTTGGAAACCAATTAAATTGCAACAGTTCCTCTTAAATCTTTATAAACCTGCAACAAGTTTTGCTTTACTGAGTTATGCTTATGGGAAATAATTAATACAAAAAGGTGTTGGCATTATATACAATTGGGAGATGCCAATTAGCAAAACCCTCCTTCAAAATGACACCAGTTAATTCCAGCATGAGCCCTCTTAGTGAAATAGCCTCTCTCTTAAATAAACGCCAGTGCCTCATTGTCTCTAGGAATGTCTCCAATCATCCTATATATAACCTCCTGGGATAAATGCTTCTGGTCCTGCCTTCCTGTTGCCTCTGCACTGACGACACCATCTTCATTAAGTTAATTCATCTGAATCTTAGGGTGCTTTCCTTTACTCTAGGGGTTTTTCCACTGTGGTCAGGTTATTTCTGCAAGATAATATTTGACATAGCAAAAAATGTCATCAAGTAGAAAGTAACACACAGATAAAAGATGATTATTACCACCCCTAATAAAAAGTATAGAACACATCAGGCAATATATGTGCATAAAAGCAGGCATCTCATCTACCAACTTAATTATTTGAGTGGTCTGGTGGTTAAAGTACAAGACTGAAAATGAAAAATTTTATATTCTATTTAAGATAATCCATTTTAACTTATATTTTCCCAGTCAATAAGCAGAAGACTGCTGATATGCAAAGTACATTGTAATATAGATAATAAGTAAGCTCAGGATTTTTAACTTTGTAAATAGCTACCCTGTGCTATTTTCATCACAAAGCGTTTATTGTTACTCAGGACATCTTCAGAATAGGTTTGATGTGATGGCTCAGCATTTATCATCCAGTTCAAAAGGAAAGATGAATATAAAGCAAGCTGGGTTTCCCTCTCAGATCCACATACTGAGAGAAAAGTATGTAGATTTAATCATGAGAAATGGAGAAATTCTGGTTTTCCCCCCTCCACATTTTTAATCAGATAACCTCAGATAACTAGTTGAACATTTCAGACTCTAAGAGATTAACTGACAAATCAATTAGCATTTATAATTTTAATTTTTTTTTAATCAAGTGAAACACATGAGAAAAAATAAGTTAAATGAGAAATGGTTCTTCTCAGTTTGGAATCTAATATTTCTTTTCATTTTGTTTGACAAACAAAGCTAACTGGTCTTCTGACCCTAGAGTACTCAGTTCAGTTCAGTCGCTCAGTCGTGTCCTACCCATGGAGTACTACTCCTTTTTTAATTGGCCACAGAGAGAGAAGTAATAACCTGGACTATGGATAATTTTAAGAATATAGTTAAGAAAAACTTGCCTTTCATTTTTAAAAGTACAGACTATATAGATATATAACTACGGTACACTTCACTCATATTTTTTAAATGAAATCCAGAGTAATCTGGCAATTATTATTTTAATCTAAAATAACATAGACATTATAGGGACAACTTCAAACGTTATCTAAGAATTATATGAACATTAAAGGAAAAGTAGTTCAAAAAATGATAATGTTACTTTAAAATGAGTAACAAAACTGAGAATATCATATATAAAGTACCTGGACTAAGAAATAGTGAGAAATCATGCTTAAAGTGGATGGAGTCAGTGTGGGCACAAAGTTATTTGATAACTTTACAAACGTACAGCTTTACAAGGATATTCTGAAGTCTATACCTTTGTGTAATAACTGAATTATTTTTTCTATTATCATTTGGGGTTGAATTCCTCATTAAGATTACAAAATCAAATAGATGATATGTATGAAGAAAATGTTATAAATTAGAAGATACAAATATCAACCTGCATATAATGAAGTTATGTTCTATAAAAAGAGCAAAGATACACTGTTACACATTGATTATACAAGGGGCCCTGACATACTGTCAAATGTACTTGTGACCCAAAAAACACAAACACAAATCTATGCTGGTCATGATAAAACCTAAACAAATGTTTAATGATTATATGTGCTATCTTAAAATAGGCTATTATTACCTTATCAGGTCTTTCAAATTCATAGCACAAATATGAGCAATGTTCTTTACCTTCTCTCTCGGTAAATAAAACTACAGTCATCAGAAAACCGTTTCAGTGAACTGACACTTTGCTCACAGTTCTACAACAGATATTCAAAATATGATTCCTAATAATGTTTCTGAAAATCATTTTGAAATTAAAAAGTGCATTCCAAAATGTATCCCATTTTCTCTTCTTCTGGGTAATAGGTGTATTTGAACCAACTGAAGCAGCAACTTCTAGGAAACAACTTGAGTGCAAAGTGTTGATTCTATCAAGACACTTCACATTTCCACAGCAATGAACAAGTGAATGAAGGCAAACCAGCCAGTCAAGCAGTTGCCATTTTAACCCACTGCAAGAGACATTTTCTGTTCACAAATCATTTTTGTGGTTCAGAGGCTCAGTCTCGTCCGACTCTTTGCAACCCCATGGACTGCAGTACGCCAGGCTTCCCTGTCCTTCACTAGGGAATTGTTAGATCTTTCTTAATAAATTAGATCTAATAAATCACTAGATCTTCCTTAATTCTTCTCTTTCTCTCAGGTCTTAGATCCAATACATTATATCACGACTTGGTAGTACTATATCCAAAATATATCCCAAATTGAACCACTTCTCAGCACTTCCACTGCAAAAATTCTAGACTAAGTTACAGTCCTGCAGAAACTCATAGAATAGCCTCCTCTTTAGTATATTGATTCCATACGTCCTGCCTCAGACAGAGTACTCCACCTAGTAACCAAAGAAACATCTGCAAAGTGTAAATCACATGCTACTTTCCTACTTAAAACCTCCAATTACAAACAAAACCACCCTTGCTACTGTGGCCCACATGTTTCAGCCTCTGCCTGCTTCTTTGACCTCATCTCCTATCATTTTCCCCTTTGCCCAAAATGTCCTCTGAATGGTGGTTTTCTCTTTAGCCCTCAAGCACAACAAACTCCTTTCCTCTCACAGTCCCTTCACTTGTCCCTCCACCTTATTATTTAGATTTCAGTTCTGTGGCCATCCTAAGAAAAGTAACCACCAACTTTTCTAACATTTTCTTCAGGTCATGTCTGATTTGATGATCTCTGTTTTGTATTTGTTGGCCGTTTCCTTCTAAATATCAGCACTTGGATGCAGGTACTTTGTCATGGTCACTATAAAATCCAAAGCATCTATAACTGTGCCTGGCACACAGTAGAGACAATTGACATTTATAGGATGAATGAAGTAAGTTGTGTTAATCTGTGCTGATACTACATTTACAAATACCATAAAAGCTTGTTCACTGTGTTCTAGAATAGCTTAGACCACGGACTGACTAAACAGGAGGGCAATCCTTACAGAGGCAGATGCAGTGGGTTACACAGGAAAGTACCAGGACCAGACACACCTCTCCCAGTACCATAAGGCTTCTTAAGTTTGCAACAGCATTGATCTTGGAAGGAGAAGACAGTCAGTAGAAGCCTAGAGAGTGGAGAAACCCTAAAAGGCTGAGACACTTGCCTGGCAGATAAAATTTTAATCTGAAATGCAATAAATACCTTCAATTGTCAAGATCAATCATCTCTCATCAAAGAGAAAATGAAGTCTTCTAAAAGCAAAATCAGATAAATCAATTAATGTTACATTTTCCTTTAATGGACAAAGACTATGCAGTGTGCAAATATAGACTCTAATATATCAGCTGCTAAAATCATTATTCAAGTAGCTAAAAGTGCTGGCCTCATAGGCTAAATTACAAACAGATTCAGCAATTCTTAATTCAACAGTTCTGTTAATAAGCAGTGTCATCTTGCTGGGTTTTAACATAGACTTTTTAGTGTGGTCTAATAAAAAGTGCATTAGACTAAGGGTCACAGATTCCATCACTACCACAATTAATCCCTCTTAGCATCAGTTCTTGCTAGAAAACAGAAATCCCCTTATTCCTCACAATATTGTCATACTGAACAAATGACAGAGCATATGTGAAAGCTTGTAACCTGTAAGATATTGTTCAGTATTTAAGTCTTCACATTAGGACTTCTTGTATTATATACTTTCTTGTTCATGTGTATAAGCATGCATGTATTAAAACGTATTTTGTGTGAGAGGTCTGTTTCATTTGTGGCATAGGTTTCAAAGCCAGAGAACCAGAAAATGTATTACACAAATGCATGTAAACTTATTTTAAAAAAAGTGAGTGTTGAAGGCTTGCCATCATTGCTTCGAGATCTGAAGTAACTTCAAGGGTCTCTGACATAAGAGTTGGAAAGAACATATAAATTGAAAACATTTTACCATACGAGAAGTTTTGTTGGCAGGCATGCTATATACGAGAAGGCAGAAGTCTCTAAGGAGAAGTAAGAAAGGTATGGAGCAAAGTTTGGGGGAGGGGGCGGTGTTTAAATGTGTTAAGATTTCGTTTTTTTTTTTTTTTCTTTTTTTAAATTTATTTTAGTTGGAGGCTAATTACTTTACAATATTGTAGTAGTTTTTTTCCATACTTTTTTTTAATTGGAGGCTAATTATTTTACAATATATTGTATTGGTTGGTTTTGCTATACATTGACATGAATCCGCCCCGGGTGTACATGAGTTCCCCTTCCTGAACCCCCCCCCAACCTCCCTCTTCCCCTTATCCTCCCTCTGGGTCATCTCCGTGCACCAGCCCCGAGCATCCTGTACCAGGCATCGAACCTGGCCTGGTGACTCGTTTCACATATGATAATATACATGTTTCAATGTCATTCTCCCAGATCATCCCACCCTCACCCTCTCCCACAGAGTCCCAAAGACTGTTCTATACACCTGTCTCTCTTTTGCTGTCTCGTATACAGGGTTATCATTTCCATCTTTCTAAATTCCATATATATGCGTTTGAGCCCTATGGACTTTTCATTTGAAATGGTAAATAATTTCACATAAGAGAATAAAGTTAGTGGCAATTGAGAAAGCACAAGCTGGAATCAAGATTGCTGGGAGAAATATCAATAACCTCAGATATGCAGATGACACTACCCTTATGGCAGAAAGTGAAGAGGAACTCAAAAGCCTCTTGATGAAAGTGAAAGAGGAGAGTGAAAAGGTTGGCTTGAAGCTCAACATTCAGAAAACGAAGATCATGGCATCTGGTCCCATCACTTCATGGGAAAGAGATGGAAAAACAGTGGAAACAGTGTCAGACTTTATTTTTGGGGGCTCCAAAATCACTGCAGATGCTGATTGCAGCCATGAAATTAAAAGACACTTACTCCTTGGAAGGAAAGTTATGACCGACCTTGATAGTATATTAAAAAGCAGAGACATTACTTTGCCAACAAAGGTCCGTCTAGTCAAGGCTATGGTTTTTCCCATGGTCATGTATGGATGTGAGAGTTGGACTGTGAAGAAAGCTGATTGCCAAAGAATTGATGCTTTTGAACTGTGGTGTTGGAGAAGACTCTTGAGAGTCCCTTATACTGCAAGGAGATCCAACCAGTCCATTCTAAAGGAGATCAATCCTGGGTGTTCATTGGAAGGACTGATGCTAAAGCTGAAGCTCCAATACTTTGGCCACCTCATGCGTCGAGGTGACTCACTGGAAAAGACTCTGATGCTAGGAAAGGTTGGGGGCAGGAGGAGAAGGGGACGACCGAGAATGAGATGGCTGGATGGCATCACTGACTCTGTGGACATGAGTTTGAGTGAACTCTGGGAGTTGGTGATGGACAGGGAGGCCTGGCGTGCTGAGATTCATGGGGTCGTGGAGAGTCGGACACGACTGAGCGACTGAACTGAACTTATGGTAAAGAAAATATACTTGTTCTTGGGCTTCCCTGGTAGCTCAGCTGGTAAAGAATTCCTGCAGTGCAGGAGACCCTGGTTCAATTCCTGGGTTGGGAAGATCCCCTGGAGAAGGGATAGGCTACCCACTCTAGTATTTTGGCCTGGAGAATTCACAGGGTCGCAAAGAGTCGGACATGACTAGTGACTTTGACTTTCACTATGGAGGTCAAGAAAGCATTCAAAGCTTTCCTCATTTATAACTTCAGAGTATGATACTGCTAACAGAGTAGCTTCCATTCACTGTATCTAACCTGAGCTCCAAGACATTATTGATAATCCATAATACAGTCCTTCCTGCAATAAATAGAGTTGTTCTCTTTACCTCTGTCACAAGGAAAACAGACTTTAAATTAAATCCCTCTAACTGATTTAAACTAGCAGTAGTAGTATATACTACTTGAATATTGTAATAGTCATATATTAACTTAATTCATATTCTTTTTATAAACTCAAATTTCAGAAACTCCACTGATGTTACATAGAGAGTTGGAAATATAGGCATTTATAAATACCATAGAAATAAAAACATTTTCTTGTCATAGACAATAACATTAAAACTCTGGACTGGGTGTATGTATCATGTGATTTTTTTAAAGGGTAAATAGCAAAGATTACCTAGAGCTTCAATACAATTTCCTTCAATTTCGTATTTTGTTTCAAATATTGAATTATCTGCCAAAATTCACAGAAAAACCACACCAATCATTATATGTGATTTCTAATATCCTAAAAGAAGTATACCCTAACAGAATTTGAGAAGTGCTGATTAAGGTGGGTACTTAATCAGTGTGGTTAGAAAACACATCTGTTTTGGAATGCTTACTAGTAACAGTGCACAAAAAGATACTTTTTAAAAGCCACCTAAGAATCGCTTCCAAATGGAGAGTTTTCATATTTTCTTTCCACTAAAACAAGTGGCTCTTTAACAACCATAGGACCCTGTGCCCTAAAAGAAGTTTCAATCACATCTATTTTTACACACAGGTTTCCTTATAAAATATACTGCAGTGACCCAGCTGAGTGAGCCTTCGTGTTTCTGTAGACAAAACCTCCTGCCATTGAACAAGTTCTCTACCACATTGCTGACCACAGTGCCTGTCCTATTTCTTCTCTCCCAGGGAATAAGATATATATACATGTGTGTGTGTGTGTGTGTGTGTGTGTGTGTATAAATTACTGAATTGTTCTGCAAACAAGTTACTTCTCATTTACTTAGAAAGCTATCTTTTATGAATACACAATGTTGAGAAATCTTTCAACTCCTCACACACTCCGTACACATTCATCTTCTGCTGAGCTCTATAAATATGTGTTTTACCAATAATATTTGAAGATAGGCCAGTTCCAAAAGCAAACAAGCATCCCTATTTCAACCAATGTTCATACAGCATTAATATAATGTTAGTTCTAAATTTCTTATGTACAGTGGTGGGTTCAGTTCAGTTCAGTTCAGTTCAGTCGCTCAGTCGTGTCCGACTCTCCGTGACCCCATGAATCACGGCACGCCAGGCCTCCCTGTCCATCACCAACTCCCGGAGTTCACTCAAACTCATGTCCACAGAGTCAGTGATGCCATCCAGCCATCTCATTCTCCGTCGTCCCCTTCTCCTCCCGCCCCCAACCCTTCCCAGCATCAGAGACTTTTCCAGTGAATCAACTCGTCGCATGAGGTGGCCAAAGTATTGGAGTTTCAGCTTTAGCATCAGTCCCTCCAATGAACATCCAGGATTGATCTCCTTTAGAATGGACTGGTTGGATCTCCTTGCAGTATAAGGGACTCTCAAGAGTCTTCTCCAACACCACAGTTCAAAAGCATCGATTCTTCGGCGATCAGCTTTCTTCACAGTCCGGTGGGTTAAGAAATATTTTTATGCTCCATTGCTTACAGACGCCCTATATATAGTATATGTAAAATAGTACATACTTTAAAAAATTTTACATGTCTGCCCTATTACATATGGAAGTCAGTAGGAACTGATTTAATGATTTTTAAAAGACCAATGATGAATACTAGCAGGCCAAAAAAATCATCTGAAATACAGTGCTGAGGATATATTTAGTTGCATTAATGTCATGAAAGAAAAATAATAAGCAAATGAAACTTAATAACTGTTTAATCTGGAATCAGGTTATTGTTCTCATAGTAAATAAACACCTGATTTAAATTCTATCCACTGATCATAGGTTAATAAAAAATTACATATGAATAAAAGATGAGGATAAATTTTTCAAATCAGATGAACTGAAGCCTGATTTTAATTGTTGGATTAAAATCCACTTAAAAATCTCTAACGTGTAGCTACTTTACACCAAGGAAACCACACAAGCTTCACAAATACAACAGCGTGCAACATGGTACACACCACACTGATCACACTGTATTCTTTCTAGGCCACGTTAACACTACACTTTCTTCAATTTTGAATATATAGTAAAAACTGAAATAAAGCCTAGAGAATTTGTAACTGCTCTTTCCTATATTTTAGACTACTTCCCACAAGAGTAACTTTTTTCCCTAGTTTTATTTAGATGCACTTGACATATAACGTTGTATTAGTATAAGGTATACAACATAAGGATCTGATATACGCATATATTGCTAAATGATTACCACATTTTAGTCATCCATTTAGTTTGTATTACTATAGCTAATGTTTATTCCCTCACATAGGGAGTTGCTTTTTTTTTCTTTCAGTATAAAGTTATAATTTGAAAGGGAGATAAAGTGATAAAAATTAGGAAAATGTTATTTATCGATCAATCTCATACAACCCAATGCTTGGATTTGCTGTTGTTGTTTAGTGGCTAAGTCATGTCCTACTCTTTCACAACCCCAATGGACAGTAGCCCACCAGGCTCCTTCAGCCCGTGGGATTTCCCAGGCAAGAGTACTACAGTGGGTTGCCATTTCCTTCTCCAGCAGATCTTCCTAACCAAGGGATGGAAACTGCATCTCCTGTGTTGGCAAGCAGATTCTTTGCCACTGAGTCACCAGGGAAGCCCAATATAACTGGTTCCTTAAACACAGCATCTCTTCATAAACTCTCCAGTATCTTCACAATCCAATCCATTTATTATAAATGTATAGTGTTTCATAAGTAAAAGGGCAGATTTCTAATCCCAGTAATATAAACATTCGGGGGACACATAATTCTTTTTCATCCATCATTTCTACTCATTAGACACCAGTAGTACCCTTTCCCAGTGGTAAAAATAAGAAATGTCTTGAGACTGTCAAAACTGCTCCTGGGTTGAGAACCTCAGATTTGGATTTCTATTTTAATTATAAATTTAAATTAAGGAAATATTATCTGATAAGGCACAATAATAGTATTATGAAATATCATTATTATAAACTATAAGTATATAATTAACATCCAAGTTCATATAAATCTATACTTTTATCTCAGATAAATTTTTTTCAGTACTCAACACAAGTTTTTAATCAATACTCAAAAACACTTAAATGTTATAATAACTCAAATAACACTTAAGTTTTTATCAATAACAGAAACTTTTATCAAAGTATCAACAGCAGAAGTAACTATTTTTGATTTTCCAAAAATATTACCCAATTAAATGCTTCCTTTCACCATATGAGGAAGGTTTATTTTGGTTTTGGTCTGGACTAAAATGGCTGGAAGTACAGGAAGTTTTATCTAAAAAATGAACATAGACCAAGTCTTATAAACTGGCCCTAGTGCTATTTCCTATCATAGCTCCTGTTTGTTTACATTAGAGTTCTTATAAATTGGGTGTTATTTCCTTTCCACTAAGTTTCAAGGTATTAACAGCCAAGGAGGTGTTTTTTGACTTTTTCCTCCTTCATTTTCTCGCACTTCCCCCAAATAAATAACGCACTGCTTGTAATACAATTTAAAGACTGGTCCCCAAACTTCAAAATTATTATGAATTTATTTTTACCTAAATCTACCTTTATACTTGAAAGCCTAACATTCTCTTTAAAATGGAAATTAGTAAAATATGCATCTGCTAGTAGGTGCCTACTTTCCAACAGAATCATTTATCTAGTCATTTCACAGCTAAAACTTGCAAATTCTTAAGTAAATCAGTTCCATTTATTTTGACTTCCTGCCTAGGCTCTTCATTCCAGAAAAAACATTACTCTATATTTTCATCTATTAAGTACTCTTAAAATTAATGTCCCTATTTAAGCATATTTCTTACCCTCACTCCAAAAGAGAGGGACACAATTAAAGGAAGCATAGATTTTAGTTCACTTCTCTGGATAGTTATCCTTGTCTGGTTTTAAAGAAGCACAAGGTATGTCCATTAGTGACTTCCATTTGTGTGAGTTCAGAACTAAAATGGTGAAACAACTGGCTTTGTATGCAATCTGCAGCAGTGTCTGACAATTGCAAAACTGTCCTTGTCCAGTGAACTTCCAATGAAAAGCTGTTGAAAGTTCATGCACCCCAAATGCACATTCATTATAATTAAACAAGAAGATTACACAGACATTGCTGACAAGGATTATCAAAATAAAATGGCGCCACCTGCCCCTTGCTCTCCCATTAATTAGTACGGAGTCCAAGGTGCCAATTAACAAGAAGCAGAAAAGGATCAGTAAACACAGCTCAAGCTGAACTTGAAGATTAACCCTTCCAGTTCAGGTTCCATTTCTTAACCATACTATGTTGATTTAACTATGCAAACCAAAATAAAATCTTGGACTATTTTTTTAAGAAAATCATTATCATTAAGAAGACAATCCTGTTGTATAAAATAATTTCCAAAATAGCCAACCCCAAAGTTCATATAATTCCACGAACATGGGTCCATTCAATATTTCACAGAGATGCAGAATACCAAATAATCCAGGTAATACCAGTGACTAAAATACTTCCACATTATAAATTACAAATCTATGGTAGTTAATATTAACTCTGAGAAACAACACTAGGATACTGTATGGTTAGTAGCAACTAATAACCACTCCTACCTGCTCCCTGCTACTAAAGAGAACTTCAGGGGCCTAAAATGAGAATTTTTTTAAGTAAGTAAATGGCTTCATTACTGGTTTTATGGAACTATTCTTAGTTACTTTAAAATTTAACTATTCACTCTTTTTAAAAATACTTTCCAAAATCAATATATGTATTTCCATACAATTCCCAACTTGATCCATAACTTCTCTATAGACAGTATTATTATTCTGGAAACCTAAAATTATTTCTGAATAAAAATATAATCTAAATGCAAATTATCAACAAAATTAAAATGCAAATTTTCTTACACTGATACATGCACAAAAGTGACACATACCTAGGACCCTGGAATTCTCATCCCAAAGAACCTGAGTGTACATCCTTTGGATCAGTTCAGTTCAGTTGCTCAGTCTTATCCGGTTCTGAGACCCCATGGACTGCAGCATGCCAGGCCTCCCTGTCCTACACCAACTCCAGGAGTTTACTCAAACTCAGGTCCATTGAGTTGGTGATGCCATCCAACCATCTCATCCTCTGTCGTCCCTTTCTCCTCCACCTTCAATCTTTCCCAGAATCAGGCTCTTTTCACCAGTCAGTTCTTCATATCAGGTGGCCAAAGTATTACAGTTTCAGCTTCAGCATCAGTCCTTCCAAAGAAGATTCAGGACTGATTTCCTTTAGGATAGACTGGTTGGATCTCCTTGCAGTCCAAGGGACTCTCAAGTGTCTCCTCCAGCACCACAGTTCAAAAGCATCAATTCTTCAGTGCTCAGTTTTCTTTATAGTCAAACTCTCACATCCATACATGACTACTGGGAAAACCATAGCTTTGACTAGACGGACCTTTGCTAGTAATGTCTCTGGTTTTTAATACGCTGTCTAGGTTGATCAAAATTTTTCTTCCAAGGAGCAAGCATCTTTTAATTCCATGGCTGCAGTCACCATCTACAGTGATTTTGGAGCCCCAAAAATAAAAGTCCGTCACTGCTTCCCCATCTATTTGCCATGAAGCAATGGAACTGGATGCCATGATCTCAGTTTTCTAAGTTTGATCTCAGTTTTTTGAGTTTTAAGTCAACTTTTTCACTCTCCTCTTTTTCTTTCATCAAGAGGCTCTTTAGTTCTTCGCTTTCTGCCATAAGTGTGGTGTCTTCTGCCTATATGAGGTTATTGATATTTCTCCCAGCAATCTTGATTCCAACTTGTGCTCCATCCAGTCCAGCATTTCGCATGATGTACTCTGCATATAAGTTAAATAAGCAGGGTGACAATATACAGCCTTTGGATGGACAAGAGTAATCAGTTACTGTCCAAGGGCTTCCCAGGTGGCCCAGGGGTAAAGAATCTGCCTACCAATGCAGAAGACACAGAAACAGGGGCTTGAACCCTGGGTTGGGAAGATCCGCTGGAGAAGGAAATGGCAACCCACTCCATTACTCTTGCCTGTAGAATCCCATGGTCAGAGGAGCCTGGTGAGCTACAATCCACAGGGTCACAAAGAGTCAGAAATGACTCAGCACGAACACATCCACACCTGTGAGACAGAGCTCAGACAAGAAGGCTGAGATGTCAACATATACGCAAGATAAATGCCTATGTTGTGGCAAGAAGGTGGGAGGAAGAACAAGGATTGTGTGCTTTGGCCAGGGTCAGATCATCTCTCCCAAGGCAGCAGTAGTCCAGCACAAAATTCAAGTAAATCTGGGAACCCTACATTGAAACTTGGACTTTCTATTTGTCTCATTGGAAAAATCTCAAAAAAGCAGTGTTGCCAGAGAGGGGAACTGCTTGAATGGCTTGCTGATGAGTGAAGAGTAACTTTGCAGGCTCATTTGGGCATTTTATTTGATGTCTTATACAGTGGGGTTGTACTGTGCTAAGCAGCATCAGTCGTGTCCAACTCTTTGCAATGCTACAGACTGTAGCCCACCAGGCTCCTCTGTCCATGGGATTCTGCAGGCAAGAATACTGGAGTGGATTGGCAAGACCTCCCCCAGGGGATGTTCCCAACCTAGGGATCAAACCCGCACCTCTCAGGTCTCTGCATTGGCAGCTGGCTTTCCAGGTGGAGCTAGTGGTAAAGAACCCTCCTGCCAAAGAAGGCGACCTACGAGATGCAGGTTTGATCTCTGGGTGGGCAAGATCCATTGGAGTAAGAAAAGGCAACCTATTCCAGTATTCTTGTCTGGAGAATCCCCAAGGACAGAGGAGCCTTGTGGGTTACAGTCCATAGAGTCGTAAAGAGTTGGACACAACTGAAGCAACTTAGCATGCACAGTGAGGTTAAGGAAAGAGCACAGGATGGATGAATCTTGGGTGGAGAGTAGAGCCTCCTCTCACACAAAGCAAGAGAAAGTGGGCATTTTCCCTGAAATTGTCAGTTGATAGGAAGAAGATGCTGGAAAAGCCAAAAAAGGAGAATATTCTTCCCTGTCTTTCTCTTGTCTGGTCATTGCTATGAGGTCCCCCTAAGATAAACCATAGTCCTTTGTGGAAAGGCAATTGTTTTGAATTTGTGCTATGCACAGTTATTTGGCATAACCTGTTTCTTTATGTATATTTTCCTAATTGTTGGTTAAATGGTATATTTGTCTGGGCATGAGGATAAACATATTTTAGTTAACAGTATGTTAGTTTAATTTATAAATTTTAAATATCATGACAGAAGGTATGTAGTTTTCCATTTGTACCCTTGCCATAGCCTCTGCAAAAGTTAAGGACAGATCTGGAAAATACTTTGTAAGTACTTTGATAAAGCCTTTCATCTCTCTCTTTCCATGCTCTTCTTGTCTCTTGTTCCTACAATCTGTATATAATTGCATATGTACAAAAATAGTGCAAGACTAGAGTCTATATTAGATTAGACTAGATTAGCATCATCTAATCTAAAATCTAGAGAAGCATCATCAAAGTTTTTGGTCTCAGGATTCCTTTACATTCTCAAAAAATACTAAGGACCCAAAATAATTTTTTTTGTTTATGCTTGTTTTGATTTTGATTTACTGTATTAGAAATTAAAACAGGCATTTATAAAACATTTAATTCATTTTAAAATAAAAATATCTACTATATATTATCATTAATATTTTCATAAAAATAACTACGTTTCCTCAAATAAAAATAATTTGGTGAGAAGTATCTGGCTTAACAGAAGATAGATTCTCAACTTAGGTTCTGCTTTCAATATGTTATATGATAAGTTGTTGTGGCTGGAGTATATGAAGAGAAGTCTGTCTCCCTGAGATTAAAAAAACTTTAAAAGGGGGAAAATATTTAAAAAACTTTTTCCTATATTGTGGATATTCTACCATAATACTACACCAAAACTCAGCATGGAGTAGTTTCTTAAAGTTTAGTTGTAATGTAGAATCTGAAATATAACAATGAAATATTTGTAGTCTTTTACATTAAAATCTTCCTACCCCCTTGCACTTTGAGTAGATCGCTTATTCATTTATAGTTGCATAGTATCACACCCTGATCCACACAGAGCTTGGAAACATTCACACATTTCCTTATGCAATTACAAAAGAAAGGTCACATTTGTTAATATCAGCACCAATATCATTAAAAGAGATTTTAAACATTTATAGACTCTCAAGTTTGTAGTGACAAAAAGTTTCCCAAAATCTGAGTTTTTCTTTGGATTTTCACTTGAAAATTCAGATTTTATCAGTAGAACACAGTTCATTATTTTTCTTGATAAGCTTATTTCATTATTTTCAAGAAAATGTCCACCAAATAGCCAAGTCTAAACTGTCACAGTTCGTCAGTCATTCTTTCATTTTACAATGATGACCCATTAAAAAGGAACTAGTTCTGCAACAATTCCTTAGATAAAACCATCGTCCTTCACTATGCAGGAGAAGGTCAAGCATACTTTCATTTTATCACAGAGAATATTAACATAAGCCATGCACTCAAAGGTTGAGATCTAATGAAGTGATAATTTCTGCTGCTGCTGCTGCTAAGTCACTTCAGTCGTGTCCGACTCTGTGCGACCCCATAGACGGCAGCCCACCAGGCTCCCCCGCCCCTGGGATTCTCCACGCAAGAACACTGGAGTGGATTGCCATTTACTACTATTATTAAGAACATTTTAAGTTAAATGTTCATTTTTCTTTTTTTCCTTCAAGGGTTTGGCAGTGAGGAACCCAGTGGTGATTATACATCTGCAGCCACTACCTTGGTTGGTGCCAAGACATCCACATTTTCCCCACCATTGCTTTTAAACCATGTGAGCCAAATATCAGCACAGTGAAAAAGGCAAATAACATATTAGTATTATTATTAAAGTAGTTTTGAATTCAGAAATGCCCAGAAAGATTCCTCAGAGCTCCCAGGGGTTCACAGACCATACTTTGAGAGCCACAGTTCTGGCTGCCCCTTCTCTTCATGTGGATCACCTCAAGGCCCCTGCTCCCCCAAAGTCCTTCTGGACGATGCTCAGTGTAATGCTGAACCATTTTGTTATCAGTGGAGTGTATCTTTTTTAACCTATATTTAAGGGAAAAAATCATTGAAAAACACTGACATTTCAAGAAGGCATTAGTACTGAAATCAGGAGATCTGAGTACTAATTAAGCCTGGTAATAAAAACCTATAATTCTAATCACATAATCTCCAGGAATCCATTTTATGTCTAAAATATTTAGAGATGTATAAAGTCTCTTTCAAAATGCTGATGTTATAAAATCAGATAAATGAGCCAGTTTAATCTCACCCTACATAAAACAGAGTATTCAATCACCCCCCAAAATATTCCACAGCCAGATTAATGAGCTTTTACTTTGTAAACTGCAATATAAACTGAAGATAAATGTAATTCAATTAACCAGTTGAGTGTTAGTTGGGGTTCAGAATAATATTAAAATTTGAATAGCTTCATCAAGTTCATATAGCTGAGTTTTTTCACTGTTTTTTAAATCACAGTAGGCAAACCTCAGAAAACATGATTTCTATCAATCTAATTATTCTTAATAGCTTTGAATCTACAAAAATCTGCCAACTATAAGATAGTCTGGCTTCTGAATTTGGATGCTGAGATAACATTTGCTAAATTAACAAATCTTTATGCCAATCACAGAGTTTAGAGTTAGTAAGGACTGTAGAGTTAACTTAGTAACAGAAAGTCAAATAATTTGCCTTTCTTTCTTGCTCTCTCAACTATTGCAGAAACACTTATTCATTCATCTAACAAATGTTTATTTAGCACCTACAGCCTGTCAGGCACCATTATAAGCTCCAGGCACTGCAATATATAAAACAGCCCCTGGTCTAATTTAACACCATATTTTTTTCCTGCTGACACAGACACAGCCTCAGAATCCTCAATGCACTGGATGAAAGAACTGTGCCATGCCATGCTTAGTCGTGTCTGACTCTCTGCGACCCCACGGATTGTAGCCCACCAGGCTCCTCTGTCCATGGGACCTTTCCAAGGCAAGAATAATGGAGTGGGTTGGTATTTCCTCCTCCAGGGGATCTTCCCAACTCAGGAATTGAACCTGCATCTCCTGAGTCTCCTGAATTCCAGGCAGATTCTTTACCACTGAGCCACTGGGGAAACTTGCATGAAGGAATCACTGTTCATCAAATCTGCACTCAAATTCAGTTAAATATCTTTTTTTAGGCTTATAAAGTGACTGACATGATGCCAGATGCTACAGGAGATCCCAGAGAAATAAAAGATAACAATTTCTACAGAAAAACTATCATCTAATAGAAAGACAATACAGAATATAATTCTACAACATAAAAATACCAACTTTACAAAATAAAATAACGAGTACAACATACATCTAGATTTCAATGTAGGTTAATGACATCACACATTATCTATTTTCTAATTTGTTATCTCCTTACCCTTACTATTTTCTTCTACTCCACATGTAAGTAGTACTGTTCCAAAAGTTTTACATGTTCTAGTTTTCTCTAATCATTGCTAAGAACATCGTTCACTACCCTGTATATATATATGAAAACATATATATATATATAAACAAAAACAACAAAAGCAGGGTAATCTTACTACCTATTTTCTCAGGCAAGTCAGCTTTTTCCAGAGCACAAAGAGCTGGCCCCGGGCAGCATCTCTGCATGGGGTGGGCTCTCTCTTATGTGAAGCCCATTCATGTGGGTCCTTTAGTACTCACCCCGTACCTGTAAGTCAGCCAAGGAAGCAAATGTTCATGATTTCTCAAAGGAAAATCAGATAAAAATCATCTTATCCAAAATAAAATCAGTTGGAGGAAATACATGAGGAACTAGCCTTCCAGGGTTCAAGCTAGAAAATTAACTATAAAAATAAAATACTATGACTTTTACATAATCAAATTGGACAGACATAGAGTTATTGTTGGAGGGGAAAAATAACTTTTGAGAGTCAGATTTATTAAATCTCTTTCTCCATTTTGTATATACTAATTCACCTTAAAGACCACACAGTGTTTTTTCAATTCAATAACCAGTTATTCAACGAAAAAGTTGCAACCCACAAGACAAATACATTTTAAAATAACAACATAAATATCCCATTCAGAAAACTGATTTCAAATTGTCAGTATTATAGAGTTTAGCCTTCTGAGAGCTCTCTTAAAAATGCTTCCTTTCTTATTTCTGATAGGTTTCTATATGTTTTTATGAGAGAAAGCATCACTAACCCAAACTTTGCTAATTATTAAGATACTCTTTTCTCAGAAATGTTGTTCTTTCCTCCAAGCACTATTGTATTATAGCGTCTTTGTACAAATATTTTAATTTGACCAGCATTATAAAAGTCTATGTTTAAGATATAGTTAATGAAGGACAGATGTTTAAAACACAGTTCACAATGAAGTTGTAAATACTGCTAGTACAGTAAATTCTGTGATTAATTTTAGTCTGTTTATGCAATAAGGATATTTACACAGCTGGTAAAGCACTAAAAATAACTGTCCTATGTAATGTTAATTCAAATCAATATTAATTAGAAGCAGCATAGGTACAATAATATCAAAGAATCTACAGGCTGGGTTAGTGTTTATGCTTAAGACTAAAAATAAATGAAACATATAAAGATTCAATTTCTCTTGTATTAGTAGCACTGTAAATGACCGAAATAATCAACAATGTATTCACTTGTGATCTTGAACAAATAAATGCCTCACTTTCTCCTTCTGCCTAAAAACATATACAGTTCCTAAGGTTCTGGATATATGTGTACATCCATAGACTTCCCTGGTGGCTCAGATGGGAAAGAATCCACTGCAATGTGGGAAACTCGGGTTTGATCCCTGGGAAGATCCGCTAGAGAAGAGAATGGCCACCCATTCCAGTATTCTTGCCTGGAGAATTCCATGCAAGCCTGGAGGAGGCTACAGCCTCCTGGCAAGCTACAGTCTGCCAGGCCATAGACCATGGGATCACAAAGAGTTGGACAGGACTGAGTGACTAACACACACACAGAACTTTTCCTGTTGATCCCTTAGTTCCTTAATTGGACTAAATCTCAGCCTAAAATATTCACGGAAACATTCAAATTTCTTCATGAAATCATGCATTTTGACTTAATGTGTTAAGAATAAGATAGCATTATCTTTTTCCTTTTTCAATGGGGTTAACGAATTTTAAAGGTATCTATCAGGGACATTTCAAGATGAGGCAACTGTATGCAAAATTTATAACCAAAGAGCAATGGTCATTTTTCTACTTTCGTTGATATCTTAAGTTGAATTCACGAGACAAAATAGGCTAGTCATCACCCATTAACCATTCTTTTCTTCTTCCTTGGCAACAGAATCCTGGTTTTTGAGGGTAGCAACATACTCAGCTAGAAGACGGTGATGTGGTCCTTTGATTCAGTTTGTCATGAAATTTAACCAGAGTTGAGACTCTTGAACTGCTGCTCACAGAAAGGTACTTGACCAAATTATTTGTTCATATGATCTGTCCCTTACTTCTGCCTCTTTCCAGCAAACTAGAAATCAGACATGACAGAAGGAATTATAATAGCTACTAAGGACTAAAAAAAATTTTTCTGGAGATGGTAGCCACATGCTAGGTTGGTAGAATAGGAAACTAGAAAGAGATGGATCCCTGATGTCTATGGGACTGCCACAACCTCTGGACTTCTTTAGGTGAAAGAGAAATAACCTTTTATTTTTCTACTATCATTTCCAGTTCCCATTAATTACATCCAATACAATTCCTAAATGATAAAAAGCACAGATCCACAATGAGAAACTAAATATATGCCTGATAAGGGTGACCCTTGCACTTCTACCATATGTTAATAGTCATATTATCTTTATATAAATCTATATGTAACTGTTATAAATCTGACGTATCTTGAACCTATGTGGACACCAACACTCAGTCTGCAACAAATCTTCCTTAGCTATTACTGAACAATTTGAGTAGTTTTCTTATTACAAGACATAAAGTGAAGATACATCATTGTTCTGGATTAAAGGGTTATGGAATTCTTGGTTGCAAAGATTATTCCAATTCCCTGGAGTTTAAACAACTGTTCTAAGGGAGTAGCTAAATAAATCTTTGAATGGATCAAGTAATTTCTAAGAAAGAGAATCCTAACTCCATTCTCTTTGAAATTAGGTAGTTTGGGAATTTTTTTAATGAACTTGAATGATTCTGAGAGTTAAGAACATCAAGACACTAAAAAGAAACAGAAAGAGCATCAAGATCATCCCAGTGATGGAGCTGTTAGACAACGTTTACAATATAGCAGGTAACTGAGGATGTAAGCTTCTCCAAAATGGACAGAGCATCACTTCAGGGCAAGCAAGCAACCATGCCAGCAGTAATAGAAAACACAGCAATGAATGACATCCACTGGAATGTATTTAAACAGTTTTCAACAGTGACAGAGTAGCAGGTACAGAATAGAAAAGATAATAAGTATAATTTTTAAGTCTGAGATGAATATACTTACACATGGAAATGTTAAGGACCCATTCTTCCTCTATAATGGGCCCTTCCAATATTTTCTATCTTGATAAACCATAGCCAATGTCCATTCAATTAGCCAGTCAAACAACATGAAAATATGTTACTATTCTGTGTCCCTCAAATCTGTTTGATTTAAGCTTTGTCTAGGTCTTAAAGTTTCCCATATCTTCCAGTTCTCTGCCTTTGTCTCAATGAAGCAAATGTCCTCATTAGGTCTCCATCTGTTGCACGGTGCCTGCCCTTTGACTTGACTCTTTAACTTGAGTGCACTCATTCTCCGCACCTAGACTCTTCTCAAGTGAAAAAATAACCCACTTTACAAATGAGGATATTGAAGCCCCAGAAGGTTAACTAATTTGTTAAAGTTCATACAGTGACTTGCTGGTGGAGACCCTAGGCTCTCTAATTTCATAACTTACCCTTTAATCTCTCATCAAACTATTAAGCCTTTTTCAGATAAATTATCAGAGCAGACAGTGAGATTATATTGAAAACTGATGCCTGGACTTGCCACATACTCTACTTTTTCTTAAACATCACTTTTTTTTCAATTACATGAAGTCAACTCTAATCTACTTCGAGCTCTCTTTTGGGAAGAAGAAACTACCTCATTAAATACATATGTATGCCTTATAAGGGGCTTCCCTGGTGGCTCAGAAGTAGAAAATGTGCCTGCAATGCAGGAGATGTGGCTTCAGTTCCTGAGTTGGGAAGATCCCCTAGTGGAGGGCACAGCAACCCACTCTAGTATTGTTGCCTGGAAAATCTCATGGACAGAGAAGCCTGGAGGACTATAGTCCATAAGGTTGCAAAGAGCTGGACATGACTGAGTGACTGAGCACGCATGTTTTATAAGATAAATGGTAGTATGTGAAAGAATATTCACCTTAGGATGAAAGAAAATGCAGCTGTCAAAAACAATGTCTATAACACTGCAGGTACAATGTGCTCTTATGCAAAAATTGGACTGTTTGGGAATTTATGTACAGATTAGTCACCCAGGGAAAACTTTACATATAACTAAACACATGGCAGCCTAGACCACTTTCATTCAAATAGATCAGCGGACAAACAAATAATTTTTTGTAAATCCATCTTAACTTCAAAATGAGTCTGGTTCCACTGGGAATGAAGGTTCATTGTAAACTCAAGCTTAATTGGGTAGGTAGTAACTGTTTCAGCAAAATTTGGCAAAACATCCTCATTTGTTCTTTAATTTATATTCATATACATATGTAATATTAATATATTTCATTAGTGAAATCATAAAGTATATATATGTATAATGCATAAATGTATATTTAGTACAGTAGAATTTCTCCTTTCCAAAGAAGCTAATAATAAACTGAAGTTGGCCTCATGGAACTGGAGAAATATGGTATTTATGAAACCATTTGTGAGGTATATAGTAATATAATGGAGCAAAATGGAAAGGGAAAAGGAGGTGGTCCACAGCTTTCTCTTCCTTTGCCTTTTGGCTTCTCTTTATTTTTGGAAAAAATAAGAAAATAAAGTTATTTTTAAAAATTAAGTGCTCTATCAATACCTTTGGGAAAGCATATTGATTTTGCCAAGCCATCCAAAAATTGAAAATTTGTTTGCTCAGGTTTATTAATATGAAATATTTAAATTATGCCAAAAGGATAGAGAGCATAAATTGAGTATACATGTATTTTACTAAGATTAAGAAAGCAAACATTACAGATACAATCCTGTATAGCCAGTTGTTCCAATATCAAATGCTTTCTTACCCCTTTTATAGGTAATCACTATCCTGATTTTGATGTTTACCATTTTCAGGCATATTTAAATGTATATGTGTGAGTTTGTGAGTCTTATGTATATATGTTATGTGTATACATGCATGTATATTCCTGTGAATATATGTATCTGTAAACCATATATACTCTTTATGGAATGTTTAAAATATTTTTTATAAATGATGTAATGCATGTCTCCTGCAATAGCTTATTTTGTTCAATGCTTATATTTTAATGATTAATCAACATTGATAATCATAGCTCAGGTCATTCATTTAACTGCATAACTATACAGTTCTTTATGTAGAGAGTTATTTATCTATTCTACTGTGAATGAGTATTTAGATGACTTCAATACTTTCCATTATAATGTGACAATAAAGATTCAGATTTTTTATCACAGACTTTTGATCACTTTGATTCCTCCCTGAATCTTTCTATAAGATAACCCAATCTCAAAAAAATGAAGCCCCTCCCTTATTGTCCAGAAGTTTATACGCTTATAATTCAGGGGGAAATGTTACTAAAAGGTTACTGAAAGATTAAACTTACTTGCACTATTTCATGGAAGCTCAATAGTCCTTAAATGATAAAGTAATCAAATGTTGACTAAAGAGATTTTATTGGCTGGGTAAATACTGTAGCTTGTGAGGATTACAGTTTAGTAGGCAGGATATCCAATTTTTATAGAATGCTTTCTCAAGTAGAGTAACATCTAATACAACAGATTATTATGAAACTGAACATTGCCCATAAAAATAAGTTACACCACTGAGCTAACTATTTTCAAACAAATTATTATATTCTTATCAAAAAAAATTGAGTGATTATTCAAAATAAGAAGCTAAACAGTACCTGAAATCACATTTTAAAAGAATGTACGAACTGAATCTGTGTTAACATTTTTTAAATCTAATTTTTTGGTTAAAATCATAGGCTTTCAAATCAGGTAGCCCTATTTTGTAGCAGAACTCCATTTTTTTTTTAACCATCTATCCAAATTTTGGTTATTTACGTTATCTGAGTCTCAGCTTCATTGCCCATAAAATGGGGATGATAAAATCTATCTCACAGTCTTAAATACAATTTAAATTAAATAATATATGAAATGTAATTATCCTTGCTGCTACTCTCTGCTGCTATAAAGCTTACTGTTATTTATTGGGATCCAGGCTGAGTTCACCATTTAGATGCTGATACATGCAGTGACACATATGTTAGGGCCTAATTTTCTCCAGGTATGCAGTGCACCACCAGATTTATCTGGAGCCTAAGGAGCTACCTGAGAAACAATTCAAACCTGATCCACAATAAGAGTTTGACATATGCAGGCATGTCTGAATGCCAAAGAATCCAGAGTCTTCTATATGTGTGTATAAGATAGTGAAAAAAGGAAGTGGGAGAAAAGGAGAGGAAGAGATTGAGATTCATTGATCGATTGATCAGTTGCTATCAGGTCTGAAGTTACAACAGAACTGCAAAATTTCTAAAAGCAAATTTTTAAGTTAGAACCAGTATTTCTGAGAGACAATTTATCTACAGGGAAGAATGAAATGGCAAGTTAGATGTAGCAATAAGACCAGAGATTCAGAGGAGGGTAATGCTTCTGGTAATAACTTGATAAATGTGACTATAACCCTTATTGATCCATCTACCTTGGGGCATGTGTGGTTCGTAACGACAGAGGTAAAACTAGAACACACAATTCCACAAAACCCACAACAGATTGAGGCCTATGCAAACATTCTGTATGTCCTCAAACAAGAGCTATTAACAATTAACAGCAGGAAGGCAGCTATTCCTCTTCTCAATTTGCAACAGCGTATATGTCAGGGTTCAGGCATTAAAGAAGATTGATGGGTACTGGACAAGACCTCACATCCCAGGATCCAGAACAAGTAATCAGTCTGAAGTTGCAGAAATATTCTGGTAGCCAGGGACAGATTACCACCATCAACAAGAGCAGCAAAACTATCTAAAGCATAGTGAATAACAGCAATGATTTAAAGTAACAACATCTCCCAACAGAAGGGGCCTGGTGCAGCTGTGAGGAAGAGTGATGGAAACATGGTGGTAGTGCTAAAGAATGGCAGCCTGGGGTTAGGAAGGATGGCTTTGAGGAAGGACAGAGTGTTAGTCCACATAAGCACCCTGGTATGTGTGTGAACAAATATGGAAATTCCTGAGGATCCCAGAAATACTGTAGAAGGAAAAAAATTGAAAAAATATAATAAAAGACCTGTTATTGAACACATGGGAGTCAATGAGCTAAAGAAGTATGAATGGGACATCCCTGGTGGTACAGTGGTTGAGAATCTGCCTGTGAATGCAGGGCACATGGGTTTGAGTCCTGTTCTGGGAAGATCAGCAACAAGAAAGGTGAAGGTGAAGTCGCTCAATCATGTCCGACTCTTTGCGACCCCATGGACTGTAGCCTACCAGGCTCCTCTGTCCATGGGATTTTCCAGGCAATAGTACTGGAGTGGATTGCTATTTCCTTCTCCAGGGGATCTTCCCAACCCAGGGATTGAACCCTGGTCTCCCACATTGTAGACAGACACTTTACCGTCTGAGCCACCAGGGAAGTTGCAACAAGAAAAGCCACCACAATAAGAAACTAGCTTGCTGCAACTAGAGAAAGTCCATGCACAGCAAAGAAGATCTGGGGCAGACAAAAGTAAACAAATGATAAGACTTAAATAAAAAAGCAATATATATCTGGGAAGAACCAGAAGCTAGTGAGGTACAGGCACATTGGAAAACAAGATTACCAGTAGAAAATCATGACGGTGAGAAATCAATGCAAATGATATAACTTTCTGGACATTACAACCGACAGGCAAGCGAGTCATACTAAGTATAAAATATGAAAAATTCAAACTTGTAAGCACCCATATAAAAGCTATATAGAATACTCTCATAAAAATTAACTTGAAATTTTAAAGGCTTTTTGAAGAAAAAGAGGATTTCTTCCAATTGTTTTTACTGTATTATGAAATATTTTATATGCATGCACTTTATATAATTTCAATTCAATAATATAATTATTGATACAATGTTACTTAAAAAACCATTGTTTATAATAATCAATTATAATATACATAATTGTTAATAATTATACTTTTAAACAAAAATTTTAAGGATCACCCATTTATATATCACCCAAGCTCTCTGGGCTGTGTCTGCCCTAAACCCAACTCCTTCCCTCCAACTAGAACACTCAACAGTCTCAGTTTGTTTTAATTTTTTCTTGATTTTTTAAATAATAATGTACATGCATACACATTATGTATGTGATCAAATATCAAACATATTTGATCACAAACATATTGAGTCTACAAAAATATATTACTCAGTCTGTCTCTGTCCAAAGTTTCCAGTATTCTTCCTTGGAGAATCCCATGGACATAGAAGCCTGGCGAGCTACAGCTCATTGTGTCACAGAGCTGGACACGACTGAAGAGATTTAACACAGCACAACACACAAAGCTTGTATAACTGGAGTCTTGTCGTATGTATTCTTTGTGACTTGTTTTTATTCAACATTATGTTTTAGGGAGTAATTCAGGTTCATTCATTTTCGCTATTATGTTAATTCCACTGCGGACGAATATTCTCCAATTTATCCATTCTATTTTCTGTTGTTTCCAAATTGGTCTTGTGTTTTGCTATTATATACAAGACTACAACAAAAAACCTTGTTCCTATTTCCTAAGGCATAAGAGCAAGAATTTCTATAGGATATACTCCTAGGGGTGGAACTGCTGAGCAAAAGAGTGTACTATGCTCCATTTCAAAGAGCCAGTTCAATTGTACCAATTTACATTCCCATTCACAGTGTATGAGAGTTCCTATTGCTTCACACCCACACTAACATTTGGTATATTTCAGACTTTTATATTTTTAACACATGACAGATATAAAATAGTATATTACTCTAGCTGTAATTTACATTTCTCTAATTATTAACGAGGCTCAGCAAGCTTTCACATGTTTACTATCTGAATTTTCTCTTTTTGAAATTCCTGTTCATTTTTATATTAGCTGATTGCACTTTTTTTTATTAATTCATAGAATCTTTAATATATTCTACACACCAAACCAGGTTTTTTTACTTTTCTTAGTCATTTTTACTCTTTGATGAACATACTTTTTAAATGTTAATGTTGGTAAATTTATTAATCTTTTTATGATTTTCTGTTTATGTTTAAAGTTCTTATCTTACCCTAAAAAGATAAATATATCCTTTTCTAAATATTTTAAAATAGTACTGTTTTTTATAGTAAATTCTTCCATACAAATTTTGTTTCCATTTATGAAATGAAGTGTTTAGGGATCAATTTTAGTTTTCCATAAGAATAGCTAATCACTGATTGTAGTGGCAACATTGATTCAAGGCTCACCAGAACTCAAAAGAAGAAAGGACAGATGTGCTAGGATTGCTATATGGATGGATGTGCTAAAGTTGAAGCCCCCATCATAAAGGATGATGAAAGAACAAATAGATTTTGGGAAATTCTGAAAACTCTGAAAATCAATTTGATAAATTCACTACCTTCAAATTTATATGATTTTTATATAGTTTATGTAATTGTTCATGCTGTTACCACTTTACCCCATACAGTATAAGACAACATTTAGAAGTTTATTTAAACTAGTCTGTATTCCTTATAAACTCTTTATTGATACACAAACACAGCTTATAGAAAATCTTGAGAAAAAAATTATTATTGCACTATATACTGATTAAGAATTCTATGTGATAATTCAGTGGTTCTCAAACTAGACTCCCACATAATTCCTCAAACTCACTGCAGGTGTTCTGTCACTATAAAATTCCTTTCTCAGTTTCAGAAATAACTAAATTTATAAAATTTTCTCAATATTAACACACATAATTTTTTTTTAATTATGCTACTCATTATTTCTTCTAAAGTCTGGTTTGGGTTGACATATATTGAATACATACTTATTTCTTTACATTTCATATACTAAAATTAAACTAACCAACTTCAATATTTATTCTGGTAAGGTCAAAACACTGCTTTCCCCAGTCTGAGAGTTGTCACCCTATGCTCACTTCATGTTAATTTTTCCATCCATAAACTGCATATAATTTGCTTCAAAGCATTTCAGGGAGCAGAAGGTCAAAAGAACACTGGGTGTTAAAATGCTTTTAAAATGTAAAACATTTTGCAAACAGAAGTTATAATATATAATAACCTTAAATTATATCTTCCAAATAAGAGGCTTTTTCATAAGTCATGAAAAAAAAATCAACAGGTAATTCCTAAGAGTCAGCTTTATCAATAGTTTTAATTTCTTCAATATCAAGTCTTTAAAAAATAGTTTTCTCAACTAAAGTTAAAAATTATTGGTTGAATGTTATTTCCTGCCCCACATAATTTCTAATAAAGTTCCTGAAAAGTAGAGCAAGGCAAAGTTAATCTCTACAAGCAGTATAACTCATCTCCAAATAATCTGAAAGTATCTATTTTCATAATGGTGTGATTTAAAAATCCATGCCATCTCAGTGTGATTTAAAACTGAGAAAGTCCACTAGAGTTCAATTGAAATAGAGAATGTATAGTTTACAGATGAAACTTTGACCTGCCTCAACAACATGCTAAAGCATGGCATTGATTTATTTGGAAGAATATAGTTTTCTAAGAACTTGTTTTGCTATCCCTTTACATAAAGAAACCTTGGTAGTGTTACAAAAGTGAGAAAAACATGGAATTAAACAAGAATAATATATTTTAAAATGAGATTTTCTTTTCCTGTTGGTAAATATTAAGAAAGCCAGCCTTCCTTATGATCTGGCTGCTCTCTGATTTGGACCTCTGTTATCCTGGAAAGCCATCTGCACTTCTGCACTACTTCTTAAACTTTAGATGTGTGCAGGAGTAGGAAACTGAAACTGTCTATTTTAAAAGAAAATGAGACATTATACTATAAAGCATTAGGAGTCAGAAAGAACTGGGTTCTAATCCTATGTGTCCTCCTTTCCAAACTGTGTGATCATAGGCATGACTGTACATGCTAAGTCGCTATTTAATGTCAAATTTCCATTTCCTCATCTTAAGTATAGGATAAAAATAACCATCTCCCAGAATTATTGTAAGGGTTGAGTGAAATTATCATAAACACAAATATTCAATGCAAAACACTGACCAAGTTATTATTAATTATAAAACCAGAGAGCAAATTACTTTATGGAAATTGTGAAATATTTTAAAAATAAAAATATCATTTTATGATATGTTTCTCTTAATTCCAGGCATTAATATTTATGTTAAAACTGGAAAAGTTTTCTTAAAATTACACAAAATATATTTTCTGAAATAATTGGAAATAGACGAATGATGGAAGATAAGGAAAATGCTGAAGTTAAAATGAATCATTTAATATGGTCATTAACTAGGAACAGGGAGAGGAAGATAGTAACAAGTAGGGAGGCAGGGTGGTGATGAAGAGACAAAGTGGGAAATAAAGAGGGGACTGACAGCCTGCAAGACTTGCGGCTGGACAGGTGATCCTGTGCTGGCCACTGGGTCACCCAGGTCAACCTGTCTGTTGAACTGCTCAACATGTAGAAATGAGCCACCTTACATTATGTATGGGCTTCCCTGAAACCTCAGTTGGTAAAGAATCCGCTTGCAGTGCAGGAGACCCTGCTTCAATTCCTGGGTTGGGAAGATCCCCTGGAGAAGGGAAATGTTACCCACCCCAGTATTCTGGCCTGGAGAATTCCATGCACTGTACAGTCCATGGGGTCTCAACGAGTCGAACGTGACTGAGCAACTTTTACTTTCACAATATGTATGGGATAGAAGTGCAAAGGACAAGAGCTATGACATAAGTTCCACGTGCCTATGGTATCTGTGAACCAGTGTTTGATCTCAGTATGCTTTATGGCTCTAAAAGCATCAATTTATACCACTGACAATATATAGTTAGTAAACAGAAAAGTAGGTATATCACAGAAAATACCTCATCAAAATTTACCAAAATTAAGAAAAAAAAAACCGATTCTCAACTTCTGGGCAAATCATATGCAATTTAGATTATTAAGAAATTAAAATCATGTTGGCATAAGCATCTCATTTTTCTTCTACTAGAGAGAATGTGCAGTATAAGAACAGCTTCAAATTGCTCATTGCAGCACTATTTACAATAGCCAAGACACGAAAGCAACCTAAATGTCCACCAATGGATGAATGGATAAAGAACATGTGGTACATATACACAATGAAATGTTATCCAGCCATAAAATGAATGAAATAATGCCATTTGCAGTAACATGGATGAAACTAGAAATTATCATTCTAAGTGAAGGCAGACAGAGAAAGACAAATATTATATCCTATCACTTATACGTGGAACCTTAGAAAAAAACCATACAAATGAACTTACATACAAAACAGAAAACAGACTTAAAGAAATCAAAACAAATTTATAGTTACCAAAGGGGAAAGTTTGTGGCAGTTGGAATAAATTAGGAGTTTGGGATTAACAAATACAAACTATTATACATAAAATAGATAAACAAGGTTCTACTGTATAGAACAGGAAACTATTAATATATTCAGTATCTTGTAATAAACTATAATGGGAAAGAATCTGATCCAGTGATTCAATCACTGAATCACTTTGCTATATACCAGAAACTAAACACAACACTGTAAATTAACTACATTTCAGTGAAAAAAAAAAAATAGAAAAAAAAAACAAAAACAGCTTCAGTTCAGTTCAGTTCAGTCGCTCAGTCGTGTCCGACTCTTTGCGACCCCATGAATCACAGCACGCCAGGCTTAAAATTGACCAAAAAACTGGCTCCGTTGGTTAAGAAACATGACTTCGGTAGTCTTATTTTAAGCTCACACTGTGCTTTGAAAGCTGTACCCATCTACTTTAGACTGATACAGTACAAGAAAAAAAAGTCATTCTAAGTAATTCTCTGTTTCTACCAAAAATAATTTTAAAAGATTACAAGTGGAGTATTAATGAGTAACTCAAAGTCCATACACATTGTATGCTAAATAATTTTAAACAAATAAAAATTTTTGCACACTAAAAGAAGCATAAATTACTTTCGTAGAACAGTGTATCCTAGGTCACCATTCTTTCCTTCTCTATTATTCCTTGTCTATTTGATTTGCCAACAAGCCTCTGATAACAAAGACAGAAATAAATTTCAAGGTTAGTAAGCTAAGCTACAACTGTGAATAATGATACATTAATTTGCTGTTGAAGTTTAAAGTGGTATAGAGAGGATTGAAAAAGAGAGACACTAAATGAAGTGAATTTCATACACAGAAAAAGTAAATATTTACCTGCAGAATTAATGTATGAAAGCATATATGGAATTATAAATATACACTGTGCTGTACTCAATATGCCAGCAAATTTGGAAAACTCAGCAGTGGCCACAACTGGAAAAGGTCAGTTTTCATTCCAATTCCAAAGAAAGGTAATGCCAGAGTGTTCAAACTACCAGACAATTGCACTCATCTCAGTTCAGTTCAGTCGCTCAGTTGTGTCCGACTCTTTGCGACCCCATGAATCACAGCACACCAGGCCTCCCTGTCCATCACCAACTCCCAGAGTTCACTCAAACCCATGTCCATCGAGTTGGTGATGCCATCCAGCCATCTCATTCTCTGTCGTCCCCTTCTCCTCCTGCCTTCAATCTTTCCCAGCATCAGGGTCTTTTCAAATGAGTCAGCTCTTCACATGAGGTGGCCAAAGTACTGGAGTTTCAGCTTTAGCATCAGTCCTTCCAATGAACACCCAGATTGATCTCCTTTAGAATGGACTGGTTGGATCTCCTTGCAGTCCAAGGGACTCTCAAGAGTCTTCTCCAGCACCATAGTTCAAAAGCATCAATTCTTCAGTGATCAGCTTTCTTCACACTCACATGCTAGCAAAGTAATGCTCAAAATTCTCCAAGCCAGGCTTCAACAGTACATGAACCGTGAACTTCCAGATGTTCAAGATGGATTTAAAAAAGGCAGAGATCAAACTGCCAACATCTGCTGGACCACTGAAAAACCAAGAGAGTTCCAGAAAAACATCTACTTCTGCTTTATTGACTACATCAAAGCCTTTGACTGTGTGGATCACAACAAACTGGAAAATTCTTCCAGAGATGGGAATACCAGATCACCTGACCTGCCTACTCAGAAATCTGTATGCGAGTCAGGAAGAAACAGTAAGAACTGGACATGGAACAACAGACTGGTTCCAAATTGGGAAAGGAGTACGTCAAGGCTGTATATTGTCATCCTGCTTATTTAACTCATATGAAGAGTAAATCATGTGAAATGCCGGGCTGAAAGAAGCCCAAGCTGGAGTCAACATTGCCAGCAAAAATATCAATAACCTCAGATATGCAGATGACACCACCCTGATAGCAAAAAGTGAAGAAGAATTAAAGAGCCTCTTGATGAAAGTGAAAGAGAAGAGTGAAAAAGTTGGTTTGAAGCTCAACATTCAGAAAACTAATAGCATGGCATCTGGTCCCATCACTTCATGGAAAATAGATGGGGAAATAATAAGGGACTTTATTTTTGGGGGCTCCAAAATCACTGCAGATGATGACTGCAGCCATGAAATTATAAGACGCTTGCTCCTTGGAAGGAAAGCTATGATCAACATAGACAGCATATTAAAAAGTAGAGACATTACTTTACCAACTAAGGCCCATCTAGTCAAAGCTATGGTTTTTCCAGTAGCCATGTATGGATGTGAGAGTTGGACCATAAACAAAGCTGAGGGCTGAAGAACTGATGCTTTTGAACTGTGGTGCTGGAGGAGACTCTTGAGAGTCCCTTGGACTGCAAGGAGATCCAACCAGTCTACCCTAAAGGAAATCAGTCCTGAATATTCATTGGAAGGACTGATGCTAAAGCTGAAACTCCAATACTTTGGCCACCTGATGTGAAAAACTGACTCACTAGAAAAGACCCTGATGCTGGGAAAGATTGAAGGTGGAAGGAGAAGGGGATGACAGAGGATGAGATGGTTGGATGGCATCAATGACTCAAACTTGAGCTTGAATAAGCTGCAGCAGTTGGTGATAGACAGGGAAGCCTGGCGTGCTGCAGTCCATGGGGTCACAAAGAGTCGGACATGACTGAGCAACTGAACTGAATTGAACTGATACACTATGCAGCTCTAATTCTCTTTAAGTAAAAACAGGAAAATATGAAAGATGACTGAAAAAAAGAATATGAATAACCTATTTAGAATTTTTAAAACTGTTAATGAGTACATATATAGACTAATGCAAACTTTCCAAGTAATAATACAAAAATAACCTGCTTATTAACTAAAAGGTTGTTATCTTCAAGTGTTCAAGGCAGAGCTGCAAACAAAACCCCAATAAACTGTACTGTACATCTTAGCATAAATAACACCAATGTATCAACAAAGAACAGAGTGACCCAGGGAGAAAGAAAATCCTATATTATCTTGAAGCAAAATGGTTTGCCTTGAGTTAAAGAGAAAAACAAATTACTTCCTGATGGCCAGATGTATAATAAACAAATAAGAGAGCAAATGTCTTTGTATGAACTTTATATAGGAATTCCTGCCTCCAACATATACAAACTATATTTATAGGTTAAGTTCATTCACAGCAGATAAAGCTATCCTTTCACACTATTCCAGGTAAACCAGTTAGCACAAAAGTACTGAGTTCTAATGATACTAAAATATCTAGAATTTCCTTTCCTGCTGTAAATACCACAGCAACTACTGGGAGGCTTTTAACTTAGTAGCTTAAAACGACATGATAGCCAAGGCTGCCAGTTAGGGAGACGCATGACTTCCCTGAATGAAGCTTGCAGTTATAAAAACAGAGGCCCAGATGGAATAGGCTCTTCCTGCTGGCCTGGTGGCCCAGTGCCAATTTCCTTACTGAGGTCACAAACAGGTATTGAGGGAGGGAATGGTGCTGTGTATTATGTACATGGGGGAGAAGTGAGTGGGCTGGCTTGGGATGAAAGAAAATTATAAAAATCAATAGAGGTACTAAAATCTGAAGTTGTAAAAAATTTAGCTGATTTTAGCTGATTTCAAGTCCAGGGTTATTTCTGTCCACCTTGAGATTCTATGTGTCTTCATTACTAATTCCAAACAATAAAAGGCTCCTCATATCACCCATTTCCCTGACGTGCCTTTGAAAGTCATTGTTCCTGAGTTCATTTCTTCATAGACAGACCCAAGTTGGGAAGGTTCTTGACACCTGACCCCATAGACCTGCATCTCTTAATATTCATGGCAAAAGTATAAGCTCTCTATTTGGCAATAATTCCTTAAAAGATGGACTTTGGTCAGATCTGGGTTTAAATCATGGCCCTATCATTTATTAGCTATGTGAGACCCATCAGGCTACTTTATATCTTGGGGTCTCAGTTTATCCTGAAAAAAAATCAGAGTTAGTCACTCAACTTACAAGGAAATCATAACAGTTAATGAAATCATAGCTACAATGGTTGGTGGAATGCCAGACATATTATCCAGAAAACCTTGATAAATGGTGACTATTATTAATGTATAATTTCTCACTCACAGACTCATATTCTTATTAAGTCTGCTTTAACATAAGTAATAAATGCAGCCTCCTGTCTACAGTAATTTCAAGGCACATGCCAAGTTAAGTTCCATAACACCCTAACATGTTCCAATGCTTAAATCTTACTTAATAATAAACATGAAATTTTATTTCTTAGAGACAAAAGTTTAAATGCAATACAAGTTGAGAGGTAACAAAGATTTAAATTTGTGTCACAGGAGCACAAGTTAAGAGATAACTTCATTTAAAAAGTGGGAAAGGGGACTAGAGATTCAACGAAAGTATTGAAGTGGTTAGTTAATAAGTCCCTTGTAAATCATAGAATTTAACCAAGAACTTTCAGATGTCCAAGCTGGGTTTAGAAAAGGAAGAGAAACCAGAGATCAAATTGCCAGGATTCCCTGGATCATAGAGAAAGCAAGGGAATTCCAGAAAAACATCTACCTCTGTTTCATCGGCTATGCGGAAGCCTTTGACTGTATGCAGCATAAGAAACTGTGGAAAGTTCTTAAAAAGATGGGAATACCAGACTATCTTACCCGTCTCCTGAGAAAGCTGTATGCAGGTCAAGAAGCAACATTTAGAACCCTGTATGGAACAACTGATTGGTTCAAGATTGAGAAAGGGGTACGACAGGGCTGTCTGCTGTCACCCTGTTTGTTTAATCTATACACTGAGCATATTGTGAGAAATGCTGGGCTTGTTAAATTACAAGCTGGAATCAAGAGAGGCAGGAGAAACATCAACAACCTCAGATATGCGGATGATACCACTCTAGTGAAGAGGAACTAAAGAGCCTCTCTGTGAGAGTGTAGGAGGAGAGTGAAAAAGTCGGATTAAAACTAAATATTAAAAAATAAACTAAGATCATGGCATCTGGCCCCATTACTTCATGGCAAACAGAAGGGGGAAAGTTGGAAGTAGTGACAGATTTCCTCTTCTTGGTATCTAAAATCACTGCAGATGGTGACTGCAACCATGAAATCAGAAGATGTTTTCTTCTGGGCAGGAAAATGATGACAAACCTAGACAGTGTGTTTTAAAGCAGAGACATTCCTCTGCCAAAAAAGGTCCGTATAGTCAAGGCTATGGTCTTCCCAGGGGTCACGTACAGTTGTGAAAGCTGGACCGTAAGGAAGGCTGAATGCTGAAGAACTGATGCCTTCGAACTGTGGTACTGGAGAAGACTCCTGAGAGTCCCTAGGATAGCAAGGAGATCAAACCAGTTAATCTTAAGGGAAATCAACCATGAATACTCATTGGAGGAACTAACGCTGAAGTTGAACCTCCAGGATTTTGTTTCTAATGCAAACAGATGACTCATTGGGAAATTCCCTGATGCTGGGAAAGATTGAGGGCAGAAGGAGAAGAAGGCATCATAGGATGAGATGAATGGATGGCATCACCAATGCAATGGACATGAACTTGGGCAAACTTCAGGAAATGGTGAGGGACAGAAAGGCCTGGCATGCTGCAGTCCATGGGGTTGCAAAGCATCAGACATGCCTGGGAGACTGACCAACAAGAAACCATAAAAATATAAAAAATAAGTTTTCATATATTTGGATTATAAAGAAATATAAGCTTCAAAGGAGATGAAGAAAATCCTAATTAAGATTAATAAAGGTATTTCCAATACACCTATTTCAAACCACATAAAACAAAATTTTAAAGTGATCAGAAGCTTATGAAAACAGTTCCAACTAACAGGGCTTTAAAGAATCAAGATTTTTTTACTTAAAAAAAACCCAATCATTTTAAACCAATAAGAGAAATACAGCCTCTGAAAAAAAATAACTATATAAATAAATGATAAAAATATAATGTTAATAACTAATAACTCCCTCAGACTCAAGTTTACTAGCAATTAAAAACATAAATATCACCTTCCTCTATCATATTAGCAAAGAATTTAAAATTATAAATCTCTGAGCACCAAGAGTTTGAGAAGATAGGTAATACATCTTTAAAATGAAATGTGTCAATCCAATGAAAATATATACTAAGGAATGGAGAATAGTCAAGATTATTTTCATTTACTGCAAAGGTGGGTAGAGTTGGTCACTTAACTGAGGGAGGAGGAGAGAAGAAGGTATAGAAATCATAGGCTGAGGCTGAGACAAGCCTCCAGTGACTTGCTCAAAAACATTTTCATCTTTCAGTACAAGCAACTGTTTCCAGAAATGAAAATGGAAAGAATTGAAGCATTCCAGTTCCTTTGGGGATGGTGGGAACAGGAATAGAGAAGCAAAGTCTTACAAGAAGATGCTGCTGCTGCTAAGTCACTTCAGTCGTGTCGGACTCTGTGCAACCCCATAGACGGCAGCCCACCAGGCTCCCCCATCCCTGAGATTCTCCAGGCAAGAACACTGGAGTGGGTTGCCATTTCCTTCTCCAATGCAAGAAGATGAGATGGACAAAACAAGCTTGTTTTACTCTTCTCTGCCCCTTTAATTATTTACATTTTTTAAGACTCTAAGATGAAAGTCTAAATAATCTAGAAACGCACTTTTGGTTCTTCAATTTTCTTTTTCAATAATTTTCCGGCTGCAAATACAATGGTCATCTTAAACTTATAAAACAATATATAACTATATATTCCCTATTAGAAGCTTAGATATACTGAAAGTATTAAATTTGTTTCTGCAGTTTCTGTCTTTTGCTTCAGGACTATCTGCCATATCCTACTGAAAGAGAGACTGTGAGGGTATAAATCTAACTGTACTACCAAAGAGAGTGGGAGAAATCAGGGAAGCCAGAAAAGAGTTTCTGTTACTTAAAAATAAATATGTTTAGCTATGATTATGAGTGGAAAAGACCTCCATCTCAGTTGGGAGCAATAATTACTGGCTTTAACTTTCAGGAGCTGGGAAATAATAGAAAGGAGTGTGAATACAAGACAAAACTCAGAGATACAACAAATGAGGCTTTACATGCAATACACAGAATAAAAAGGGCAATTATAAACAGAAAGGGAAAGTCACAATGATAAAATAGTGGCCTTACATTTTTTTTTAATCAAAATCCTAACTAGCTACTTTAAAAAATGATGTTTGGCAAGTTACATTACCACTTTGTACAACAATTGCCCGTATCTATAAAATAAAACAGCTAAAGAAGAAACTTTTGAAGTTTCTACTTCCATGATTAATTCATTTTTCTCCTCTCACTTTCTATGAATTCTATGCAGTGCATAGCTATAGACAGAGAATGACTGCAAGCTAACCTGCTAACAAGAATAAAAATGTAATTGTTTTAGCAAAATTTTGTTATGCTTTTTTGACTACTTCTTGCTGGTGGTAGTAATGGTATTTTTTGCCTTCACTTGTTTTTGCTGTAATTTTTTAATATTGAGGCAAACTCAGGTTTTTCTCATCACTGGCTGATTGAAACGTAGATTTCTAAATCCATGACCACAGTAACTTCTGCTCTTCCCATTTTACAACATTTATATCACTTGATAAGTCAGTAAGACACATAAATTTATATCTATAACTCTTTGATAAGACACCTTATCATACCTATTTAATTAACTATAAGATAGCTGTGTGGGCAAAATAAACCTGAAGAAAAATTACAGACTGAACTATGGTCCATACCAAGCAAATTAAAAAGCTACCAATATTTCCTGTGAAAATACCCAATCTTGTTTTCATTCCTAAGACAGATACAATTCAGGGTCAAACAAATGGGAGAATCATATTCAACAGCTGGGAGAGGTTTATAAGACTTCAACAGCAGTGGAAACCATTAGCAGAGTACACTGAGAAGTAAAAATAACCAAAATAAGGAAAGTTTTGAATTATTCTAAATAGTGCATAAAGCTATACCTTGATTCTGGCACACAGATTATTTCACATACAAAGTAAATATTTATGTATGGTGGGGTCATGTATGGATGTGAGAGTTGGACTGTGAAGAAAGCTGATCGTCGAAGAATTGATGCTTTTGAACTGTGGTGCTGGAGAAGACTCTTGAGAGTCCCTTGGACTCCAAGGAGATCCAACCAGTCCATTCTCAAGGAGATCAATCCTGGGTGTTCATTGGAAGGACTGATGCTAAAGCTGAAACTCCAATACTTTGGCCACCTCATGCGTCAGGTTGACTCACTGGAAAAGACTTTGATGCTGGGAAAGGTTGGGGGCGGGAGGAGAAGGGGACGACAGAGAATGAGATGGCTGGATGGCATCACCGACTCGATGGACATGAGTTTCAGTGAACTCCAGGAGTTGGTGATGGACAGGGGGCCTGGCGTGCTGTGATTCATGGGGTCGCAAAGAGTCAGACATGACTGAGTGACTGAACTGAACTGACTGAAAGAGAAAATAAAATGTATTCACTATCTGACCTCAAAGAAACAGATGCTATTTTTCAACTACTTTTTTAAACATTGCCATCCTTTTCTTTGAACATTTCTATTTTGAGGGGCAAATTCTTCTGACTGAAATGAAGTATCACCTTTCAGTTTAGAGAAATTTTAAGTCATGATTTTCTATTACTTCCTTAAATCCTTAACTTTCTCTACAAGAGGAAATAAAATTAGGAGGTGTAACTTTATTGGTAACATTGAAGAGTCATTCCACTCTGTAATTTTTTAATATACACGAGGATGGACCCATTCTCTCCTGAAACTCTCTCTGGACCTTTTGGAAGGTATAACTCTGTCTTCAGTTTGCTACAGCATCACTTAATTTATCACAGCAATTCATAGGAGTGCAGCAACTAGCTGATTTTGTTGATAGATCTCATGAAATTAATTAAATATCTGCAGGCTATATATCCTGAATTTGTATGTGCTAACCAAGATAATTTTGAATGTCATTCAAATAGGTTATTAGTTCAATAAATATCTACTTGCATGGATGAATATGTCCTGCTATAATTGCTGGTAGAGAAACAAATTTAAGTATTGCTACTGTTTCAAAAGCATTTACCAACTTCATAAGAGGCTTTTCCTTCAATCCAGTTAACCAAGGTTTTAAATTACATTAAAATAAACTCTATAAAGAAAAATGGGTTTAAAATAAATTTGATAAAGTTTTTCCTTAGTTCAAGTTCTTGAGTATCTGTTTTTCGTTAGGTCTTGGAAGAACACAAAAGAATTCATTTTAAAATCATACAAAATTATATATTCAATTGTGTACAGAAACAGCTGGTGAGAATGCCCTCCTACATAAGCAACTGCAGTATTCTGTATGCAAATTTTTTAATAATTTAAACTGTCCTGATTCTTCTTTGTAAACTGAGAAACAATCATATCTTTCTAAGCAGTAATGGAGGAAGACTAATACTTTGTGCATTTTTATATATTTGAGGTCATTTTTTCCACAATATACATTTGACAGCTGGGGTTCTCATATTTTCCTAGCTCATGTACATTAAATGCTAAATAATACTGTTTTTGTTTTGTGCTGTAAGAAAAAGTAGAATAAACTTTAATTCTGCTACAAAAATTAAATAAATAAAATCCTGGCTATGTACATAGGTCACAAACTCATATGGGAAGACAAAAACATTGTATCATTGACTCTGCAGAAGTGCTGAGGCCATGGTCTGCACAGGAGACCAGACCATAGCAGCTGACAGTGGACCAGCAGGGCATCTGGGAAGGCGTAACTCCACTGAGGCTGAAAGGCGAAGACAGCAAGAGGGTGTTTCAGGACAGAAGAAGCAACACAAACAATTCCAGAAAGGAGTAAAACAGCATGGATTGCTTTAGAAATATAAGATATTCAATAATGTTGGAGCACAAGCAGAGGGAGAAGAAATGCTCTCACAGAGAAAAGAGAGATGTGGAAAACAGCCGAGAACAAACAGCAAAAGATGAATACAGAACAAAAGTAGCAGCCAGATCAAGACGGGACTCTTCAAGGGACTCATTGTGCCAAGAGGCCTGACCTCTATCTGTGAGCAAAAGAGGGCCAGGGATGAGAGGGCTTTACAAGAAAGTAGAGAGTTCATCACGGTGGGGATGAATCCCTCTAAGGGTAGTATAGCAGATGGACTAGGAGTATAGCAAATGACAGTAGGGGCAGTGAGAGGAGGCTAACATTAATATTTCAAGCTAAATTCACTAACTTTACTTCAACGGATAGTTAAAACATGATACAAAGATCCTATCCATTTTTATAATATGTCTATGTATGAAATGTTTCTCCATTTCACAGTGGCTGGTGGCTCAGATGGTAAAGAATCTACCTGCAATGTGCAAGAACTGGGTTCAATCCATGGGTCGGGAAGATCCCCTGGAGAAGGGAATGACTGCCGACTCCAGTATTCTTGCCTGGAGAAGTCCATGGACAGAGGAGCCTGGTGGGCTACAGTTCATGGAGTCGCAAAGAGTTGGACATGACTGAGTGTCCAACTGACTAACGCTTTCACTTAAGTATGAAATGTTATTTACAAATATGATGAATAACCAATATTAGCAGCAGCAGCAGGGTTGACATTAAAGTAAAAAATAATACTGATATAGTGTCTCAAGTTTTAAAATGCTCAACCAGCCTTCAACCAATATACATCCCATCTTAGACACCGTCACTCTATACCTCACTTTTCTATTTCCTCTTTAGATTAAAGGGAAAACTATTTTATTGTAGTAATTTTGTTAGCTTGCTTTCTGACCAAAGTTTCCATAGGGTACTTTAGAAACAAGATACCAGAACAAACAAAAATAAAACAAATTTTAAAAGGCCTAAGAAGTAAATTATCACTGATTGAATATCATGTTATTTATGTAACATATAAAATGAATGACTAAAAGACATTAAAGACCTGAAATCACAATCTTGATCAAGAGTTATTACCCAAAGGTATTAGCAAAGAAAATTTTGAGAAACATCCATTCTAAATCAACTATGGTTGTATTTTCAAAATAAACACTATTGTTGACAAAAGTCTACATAAACCCATTAATAAAAGGGTAGCCAATACCTTAAAAAGTAAAAAAAAAAAAAAAAAAAGATGCTTGATGCAGAGACTAAAACAAGCATTAAATGAAAGACAAAAACAGTTTAACTTTAGATATAGATTAGCCTTAAAGCACATCTGAATTAGTAAAACGGATTTTGAAGCATTTTGCATTATTTTTAAAATTTTATGTGATTCAACAGCAATGATACTCTATAACTATTGGCTTCACTTTAAGATATTTACTTAAGATATTCCACCTGTTTTGGACATAAGTTTATCCAGTTTTAGAATGAGTTGGTTCCTGAATATTAACTCTAATACAAAGCCTATCCAGAGTATTAGCTTTTTCTTGTATCTCTTTTGGTCTGTAGTTTAAGCTCTACTGCAGCATTCAAGTTATTTTTGTTTTTAACTTAACTATTTAATACAAAAAAATCTTTGGAACTGTAATCACCATCTATCACCCAATCTAAAAAATTTAAATACCACACTAGTGTTATTCCACAACTAAAAAATCAACAGGGAAATTTTCTGTCTGTGGGTTGACAAGTTTCCTCTAGTTAATGCCAAACCTATAGTAAAGCAACATATTACTTTCCAAATCATGTGCAGTAGACATAAAACACAAGTGTATCAATTCACGGGTGTCCTAAATCAGAAAATACATAGAAAACAAATACTTTCTGTCCCCTTTAGCAACACTGCTTTTAATGTCAATCTGGGATATGCAAAACAATGATGATAAGTGAACATACAAAAGCACTATAGTCACACAGAGACTCATGTGTCAAAGTGCTACCTGTGATGAAAGGGGAAAAAAAAACACCATGATGTGGAGCAGGGGATGTTACCAATGTCTTTAAAGAACCACATTTTGTGAGGACCCAATCTAGCAGGTCACTTAGACAAGCAGAGAAATTCTCCTAAACACTGAGTCCTTTGCATCTTGGAGTAAGAAGCCTGTTCTGACTTTTCATCACTCCTGCTTTTCCCTATTCCCAGAAGTAGTCATTATTTCATTTTAATGCACTGCCGAATGGACACTGGATTTCTTTTAAAAAGACCTTATGTTTCTCACATCTCACATTCTACAGATTTTCACAAAGTCAACATCATCTTCACCCATCCAGCATCCACTATAAACTCACTAATAATCATGTTTTAATACCAATATAAAAAGTAAACACAAATTTACCAATCAGAAGACTTCAAGTCTGAGAATGAAGATACAGAAATTTACTGACAGGACACACCACAGAATCAGTGTTCAAGAGCCATTCCCACCACCCACATAGTGTATTTTGAATCTACACAACATTCTTAAGAACAGAACACAAAAATACACGGCCACCAAGAACACTCTCAGCCAGCAGGCAGCCTTTCCTCATTAGCTTTAACATGTCATGCAGCCCTTTGCTTACTGATGCAGAGCGGCCAAAAGGGAGATGGAGTTTACGAGCAAAAGCAAGACTGAGCTGGCTAATTACTTACCTTCTACGTATGACAGGCTTGCTTGTTTAACTTTTTGTTTCCTCTCTGGTCATAGCTCAATGGAAAATGGTTGTGATTCAGCAGAAGTTTGAACCTGACAATCAAAAAGAATGTTTTAAGAAAAAAATGGGAAATTAAAGTTCCCTCCAGTACAGTCTTTCTTTCCCTGCCCTCTGTGTGCGTGTTCCTCTCTCGTTTGCTCCCTCTGCAAGGCAGCTACGTAGTGGTCTATAAATATTGACCCTGACACTTGCTCAGTGCTTTACTTGCTCATGGCACAGGTCCGTGTTACTGAACACCGTGGTAATACTCCAGCAAAGTTCTCAGCTGCTCAGACAAAGCTGTGGATTGGCTCACTACCCAGCAACCCTGTGCCTGCCTGGAAATACCATTTTTCTGCCAGCTTTACAGATGCTATGGGCCTTTCCTGAGGCCCAAATCAGGCACAGAAGGGCAATTATGAGGTTTGTCTGAAGAAATACAGTTTTCCTCAAGCAGGTGGAGGGAAGGAGGGGCTGGATGGAGTGGAAGTCAAGAAAGGAAATACTGCCTTTGTTTTGGCCAAACAATATAATTTCAAACCCTTTATAAAAGTCATACCTTAATGTCATTTAATCAAGCTTTATAAAACTGAATTACTACATACTATGAATAACCAAAAGACGTAGGAGAGCATTTTCGCAATTGTTTTTAATATTGCTTCTCATTGAATAAGGCTGCATTGACTGAGTAACTGACCACAAAGAAATGTTGCAACAAGAATAAATTCATTTCTAGACTGATTGATGTGCACAGGAAAGTATAGTATTAATCAGATCAAATTAAGTACTTTCTGAAAGAGGCTAAAACATAATCTGGAAATTATATGAATCAACATATGACATGAAATACTTCTAGATTTTCAATGATGACAATTTAAATTTTATTTTTTTTAGTTAAGGATAAAATCTAACCCATGACTATATAATTTGTAGGTGACATAAACAAGGTCACCATCATCTACTGTACCACATATAATATCCACAGCATGAATAATTAGAAAATAAATTAAGCATATATTTTTATTCTTCTTGTTGAGACTAATCATGTGTTTACCTAACTGAAATGTCATCTCTATTAAATAAAGAGTAAAGGAAATTTAAGAAATATCTGGTCACTTACTCATTTAGTAGATTAGAAAAGTCACCTCCAGGCTGGTTAATTTACACAATCACACGACAAGTTTGCAGCAGGGCTGAAACCAGAAGCCCTTACTCTATTGCTCACAAAGCTGTGCTCCTTCTACTACAAAAAAGCTTCCTAAATTCATTTTTAGGTTCAAACCCATTTTCATATGAAATCTTACCAAAAGCCTTATCAGTAAATGTAAACATTACAGCTAGAGAAATAACTAGCATAAAATAAAAATAGTCTTTAAAAGTGTAATTGACTACCCCTACCAAAAAGGTCAGAAAGATCCCCTGGAGAAGGAAATGGCAACTCACTCCAGTACTCTTGCCTGGAGAATTCCATGGACTGAGGAGCCTGATGGGGCACAGTCCATGGAGTTGCAAAGAGCTGGACACAAATGAGCAACTTCACTTTCACTTTTACCAAAAAGTTAAATACAAGAATTAGCTTTCTAACAGTTGAAATCTACTTTTTCTTGCTTCATTTAATAATCAATATTTGCCCAATAAATTAACTTAATACTAGGAGAAGTGTATGTTAGGTGCTGAGGAGCCCACAATAAAACACAGTTCCTGCTCTGAGACTTTTCAGTCTAATTTCACAGGGGGGTTGGGGGGGTGGAATAATGACAAAACAGCATGTTAATATGGTGGTGCAAACTAGGAGGGCAGCAAGGGTGCCTGGCACATGAGAATCTGAGCCAGTATGAAGTGAGGGGACACAGGAAATTCCTCAATCAAGACTTTAAAGGCGACACAAACAGATGGAGAGAAATACTAAATTCTTTGATTAAGAGAATCAATACTGTCAAAATGACTATACTATTCAAAACAATGTACAGATTCAATTCAATCCCTGCCAAATTACCAATGGCATTTTTCATAAAATTAGAACAAAAAATTTTAAATTTGTATGGAAACACAAAAGACCCCAAATAGCCAAAGCAAACTGAAGAAAGAAATATGAAGCTGGAGGTATCAGACTCCCTGAATTCAGAGTATACTACAAAACTACAGTTATCAAAACCATGTGGTACTGGCACAAAAACATAAATATAGATCAATGGAACAAAATAGAAAGTCCAGAGATAAACCCACACACCCATGGTCACCTAATGTATGACAAAGGAGACAAGAATGTACAATTGAGAAAAGACAGTCTCTCCAATAAACAGTGCTGGGGAAACTGGACAGCTACAAGTAAAAGAATGAAATCAGAACAGTCACTAATACCATATACAAAAATAAACTCAAAATGGATTAAAGACCTAAATAAGTCTTTAGAGTAAGGCTGGATACTATAAAACTATCAAAGGAGAACACAGGTAGAACACTACTCAACAAACAGTACCAAGGTCTTTTTTAATCCACCTCCTAGACTAATGGAAATAAAAACAAAAATAAAACAAATGAGGTCTAATTAAACTTGATCTGCACAACAAAGGAAACCATAAACAAAAAGAAAAGACAACCCTCGAAATGGAAGAAAATATTTACAAATGAAGCAACTGACAAAGGATTAATCTCCAAAATATACAAACAGCTCATGCAGCTTAATATCAAAAAAAAAAAAAAAAAATCAAAAAATGGGTGGAAGACTGAAACAGGTATTTTTCCAAAGAAGACATATAGATAGCCAAAAAGTACATGAAAAGATGCTCAATATCACTAAGTTTTAGAGAAATGCAAATCAAAACTTCAATGAAGTATTACTTCACACAAGTCAGACTGACCATGGTCAAAAAAACAACAAATGCTGGAGAGGGTATGGAGATAAGGGAACCCTTGCACTGGGGATAGGACTGTATATTCCCAATGTATATATACCAATGCTATTGGAATAGGCACTAAGGAGAACAATAAGGAGGGTCCTTAAAAAACTGAAAAGAGAGCTACTATATAATCCAGCAGTCTTACTCCTGGGCAGAAACCTGGAGAAAACCATAATTCAAAAAGAGACAGTTCAGTTCAGTTGCTCAGTTGTGTCCAACTCTCTGCAACCCCATGAATCACCGCACGCCAGGCCTCCCTGTCTATCACCAACTCCCGGAGTTCACTCAAACTCATGTCCATCGAGTCGGTGATGCCATCCAGCCATCTCATTCTCTGTCGTCCCCTTCTCCTCCCGCCCCCAACCTTTCCCAGCATCAGAATCTTTTCCAGTGAGTCAACTCGTCGCATGAGGTGGCCAAAGTATTGCAGTTTCAGCTTCAGCATAAATCCTTCCAATGAACTCCCAGGATTGATCTCCTTTAGAATGGACTGGTTGGATCTACTTGCAGTCCAAGGGACTCTCAAGAGTCTTCTCCAACACCACAGTTCAAAAGCATCAATTCTTCGGCGATCAGCTTTCTTCACAGTCCAACTCTCACATCCATATATGACCATGGGAAAAACCATTGCCTTGACTAGACGGACCTTTGTTGGCAAAGTAATGTCTCTGCTTTTTAATATACTATCAAGGTTGGTCATAACTTTCCTTCCAAGGAGTAAGCGTCTTTTAATTTCATGGCTGCAATCAGCATCTGCAGTGATTTTGGAGCCCCCAAAAATAAAGTCTGACACTGTTTCCACTGTTTTTCCATCTATTTCCCATGAAGGGATGGGACCAAATCCCATGATCTATGTTTTCTGAAATGTTGAGCTTCAAGCCAACCTTTTCACTGTCCTCTTTCACTTTCCTCAAGAGGCTTTTGAGTTCCTCTTCACTTTCTGCCATAAGGGTAGTGTCATCTGCATATCTGAGGTTATTGATATTTCTCCCGGCAATCTTGATTCCAGCTTGTGCTTCTTCCAGCCCAGCGTTCCTCATGATGTACTCTGCATATAAGTTAAATAAGCAAGGTGACAATATACAGCCTTGACGCACTCCTTTTCCTATTTGGAACCAGTCTGTTGTTCCATGTGCAGTTCTAACTGTTGCTTCCTGACCTGCATACAGGTTTCACAAGAGGCAGGTCAGGTGGTCTGGTATTCCCATCTCTTTCAGAATTTTCCACAGTTTATTGTGATCCACACAGAGACAAGCACTCTAATATTCACTGCAGAACTCTTTATGATAGCCAGGACATGGAAGAAACCTAAATGTCCACCAATAGGTGAATGGATAAAGAAGATGTGGTACATATATAAATGGAGTATTATTTAGCCACAAAAAGAATGAAATCATGCCATTTGCAGCAACACAGACGGACCAAGAGACAGTCACACTGAGTAAAGTCAGACAGACAAAGATAAACGTTATTATCACTTACATGTGGAATCGAAACAAAAAAATGTACAAAAAAATGAAATAAGAGTCACAGATGCAGTGAAAACACTTACGGTTACCCGGAGGAAAAGGAGCAGGGGATACATGATGAGATTAGGAATGACACACACTCACTACTATACATAAAACAGACAAACTAATAATCACATAGTGTATAGCATAACAAAGAGTGGATATATGTGTATGCGTAACTGGTTTCCTTTGTTGTACACCTGAAACTAACAACATACTAAATCAGATACACTCCAATAAAAATTTTTTTAAAAAAGAATGAGTAGCCAGCAATGAGACAAAGATGAGAAAGAACAACACATCAAAGACAGGGCTGCAAGAAAAAAGATATGGAGTGTCCAAGTTCTCTTCTACTGGAGTACAGAACGTAAGGCAGGAAATGGTTAAATGACCAAAAATAAAAAAGGACTAGAAGGAGAAAGGTGATGAAGGGCTATATATACCAGGTTAAAAAACTGGGTTTTATATAGTAGGTGAGTAGTCTTCAACTATTTTTATTCATAGACCCTTAAAAGAATTTTGAAAAATATGTAACCATTAACACATTATCAAGTTAATGCCTACAATTTTTCACCTGTGGTAAAATATGTACTTGAAAAGAATTTAATTTCCACTCTATTGGAAATACTGACATTTTAAACATTTTAAAATAAAACTTCTATCAACTATTTTAAGAATATGCAATAGAAGCTAAATTCAGGGTCATAAAATTGTTATGAATTTTAAGAATACATGAATAGACTCTTCTGTCAAGCTGAAAATTTTACATCACTGTTTTATCAACCTTTATTTCCATCTCACTTTCTTGGAGAATTCTTATATAATGTATTTTATAACTAAAATTCTTTCATTTTTCACCCTAAACCTATCTGCAACAAAAAAAATGTTCATACTTTTCCACAAGAAAAATCTAAGACATTAATTTAAATTGTTTAATTGCTAAGTTTTCTATGATCCCAGCTACAATGCACCATAGTATGATTTGGGATGGATAGGTATATCCCTTTCTTTTGTAAAGTTAGAGAGAAACTGCTGTGAATAAAGCATTGCTCTGCGCCAGATCAGTATTAAGAGAAATTAATGTGTAAAAGTTGAGAATCTGGACACTCACTCCATTAAAACCATTTATTCAATTGCTAAGTGAAAGAAACTAGTCTGAAAAGGCTATATACTGTGTGATTCCAATTATATAGCATTCTGGACAAGACAAAACTATAGAGACAGTAAAAAGATCATTGACTGCCAAGGGTTTGGGTGGGGAGGGGGGATGAGCAGGTAGAGCACAGGGAATTTTAGGCAGAGAAGCTATGTGTTTTGGCTTTATTTTGACACTGTAATGGCAGATACACATTAGGACTATACACACTATAAGGACTACACATCTGGCAAAACAGAGCCATCACAAAGAGAGAGCCCTAATGAAAATTAGGGACTTCAGTTAAGTCTCTTGACTTCCTGAAGCGTGTGGTCTAAAACAGAATATTGAGTGATTATTGAGTGATTATTATTACTACTGAGTGATCATTGCATAATAGAAACTGTAGAACTATCTCTAACACTAAAACTCTGACAGATGAGTATGCTTTTGCCTTTTTCAAGAAAAAGACAATGAGTCTTGGGGTTATAAAGTGACTTGTCCAAAGTCATACAACTAATCATCAGTCTGGGATTCAGGTCACATCTGTCTGACTGGACTATAGTACCACACACTGTCTTTCTATCAGTCACTTGAACAGAGGTAGCCAAGGCTAGGCAAGGAAGAGGACTAAGCAGTGCCCGCATGAAGTCAGAAAGGAATTACAGCCTTATCATACAGTTCTTTCAAGAAACTCCTAGAATTTTGAGTTTTAAAGGGTAGCAAGAAGATGAGTGAAGAAATTAATCAGTGGAAATCAGTGGACAAAATTAAAATGATTGATATGCCCTATTAAAAATAACTTGAAGGGTTTTGTCTTTGACTTGACTGAAGGTTAAGGACTACATAGCGTCAAAGGTGTGCAGACTTAACACTGCCAAAATATCAGTTCTTCCCAACTTTATTTACAGATTCAATGTAATCTCCACCAAAATCCATCAGGTACTTTGGATATTAACAAACTCATACTAAAGTTCATACAGAGAGGCAAAAGACCTAGGATACCCAACACAACATTAAATAAGAACAAAGCTGAAAGACTGACAGTAACATCAAGGTTTACTATAAAGCTACAGTAATCACGACAGTGTAATATTAGAGAAAGAAAAGAAATCAATGGAATGACAGAAAGCACAGAAATAGACTCACTTAAGTAAAGTCAACTAATCTTTGACAAAGGAGCAGAGGCAAAACAATAAAGCAAAGACAATCTTTTCAACAAATGGTGCTGGAACAACTGGACATCCATAGGCAAAACATTGAATCTGGACACAGATCTTATACCCTTCACAAAAATTAACTAAAAATAGATCACAAATCTTCCATGTAAAATGCAAAGCTATAAAACTCTTAGAATATAATACAGGATAAAACCTAGATGGCCTTGGATATGATGATGACTTTTTAGATAAAACAAAAAAGGCATGACCATAAAATAAATAATTGGTATGTTGAACTTAAAAATTAATAACCTCTACTCTGAGAAAGACAATATCAAGGCAATGAGAACACAAGCCACAAACAGGGAGAAGATATTTACAAAAGACATCTAATGAAGGACTGTTATCTAAAAGATAAGAACTCTCAAAACTCAAAAAAAAATTTTTTTAATGAGCCAAAGATCTTAATAGATATCTCACAAAAAAAGATATACGGATGGCAAATAAGCATATGGAAAATGCTCTAATTCATCTGTCATCAAGGAAATGCAAATTCAAATAACAATGATATGCCATACCACCATACAACTTTTAGAGTGACTAAAATCTAGAACACGCACAACACTAAATGCTGATTGAGGTGTGGAACTGGTGGTGTGAAGATGTGAAAGAGGAACTTTCATTTCCTGCTGGTGGGAATTCAAAATGATCCACCACTGCGAAAGACTGTTTGGAGGTTTCTTACAAAATTAAACATGCTCTTATCTTATGGTTTATCAATCACACTCATTATTTACGCAAAAGATTTGAAAACTTACGCCCATATAAAAATGCGGGTGTTTATAGAAACTTTAATTATAACTGGCAAAAACCTGGAAGCAACCAGAAGTTCCTTCAGTGAGTGACTAGATAAATAAACTGTGGTACATCTAGGCAGTGGAATATTATCAGTACTAAAAGATTAGCTATCAAGTCATGAAGAGATGTGAATGAAATTTAAATGCATATTACTAAGTTAAAGAAGCCAGTCTGAAGAGAACTATGGCCATATGATTTCAAATATATGACATTCTGGAAAAGACAAAACTCTTTCCAATAAAATGCAAGTTCAATGATACCATAGATTTCAAGGGTCTAAGTCGAGCCTTGCACACAATAAATGCACAAATAAGTGGGTATGGTATAAATGACTGAAATAGGCACTTGTGAGCCATATACCAATACAAGTGGTTCCTAAAGTCACAAGGCCTCTAAGTGATTATAAGGAACCCAAAATCAACACTGAAGAAATGGGTCAAGGAAGAAAAGTCCACAAAGACCACAAAACAATTATGAATGTAAACAGGGCAAGAATGAGAGAATGGGACCCAGAGTGAATGAGGAAGGACTATTCTGAAGGGAGAGGTCAGCAAATGCAAATACCACAGAAAGATCCAACATTAAGGTAATTAAAAACAACCCATAATACACAGCCTTCAAACAGCACTGTGATAGTAAACATCTCTGAATTGTACATTTTATAAGGATATATTTAATGGTATATGAATTATATTTCAATAAAGCAGGTATTTTAAAAGAAATAAAGAGATCAGTGGTGGCTAAACTGTTTCCATAGGAGAAGAAAGGTAAGCAAGTAAAATGAGACATTGAGTAGGACCACTCTTACAAAAAGTTTGGCTACCAAAAAAAAGAGAAAGACTGATGGGGACAATGATTTAAAACAACAAAGCGCTCACCACAGTGTAGAGACTGAGTGTTCTAAAGTCAAGCTGACCTGAATTTTCATCTTTCTCAAGTTACATTACAAGTTATATAACCTTAGTTTCCTCATCAAAAAGATGAGTTTCATATAGTACCTCTGATCTGAGTACAAGTACTTCACTTTTTTTCACAGTGTAATAATATATCACTGTCTAAAATACGCTTTTTATTTATCTACTCATTAGCTGATGGACATTTGGGTTGTTCCCACTTTTAAGCTATTATGAAAAACACTGCTATGAAATTTCATGTACAAGTTTTTGGGTGAACATACATTTTCATTCCTCATGGGTAAACAGCAGGAGTGAAACTGCTAAGTAATATGGTAATTTTACGTTTAACACCATAAAGAACTGTCAAATTGTTTTCTAAAGTGACTGCTTCCCTGGTGGCTCAGACGGTAAAGTGTCTGCCTGCAATGCAGGAGACCCAGGTTTGATCCCTGGGTCGGGAATATCTCCTGGAGAAGGAAATGGCAACCCACTCTGGCACCCTTGCCAGGAAAATCTCATGGATGGAGAAGCCTGGTAGGCTACAGTCCATGAGGTCGGAGAGTCAGACACGACTGAGCAAATTCACTTTCACTTTTAGCTTTTCAAAGTGACTGCACCATTTAAACCCCCTCCATCAAAGTATGAGGGTTCCAATTTCTCCACATTTCTATAAACACCTGTAATCAACTATCTTTATTACAGCAACACTGTAAGTATAAAGTACAATCTCGTTGTGATTTTAATTTCCATTTCCCTAATGACAAAATGGTCAGTATCTTTTCGTGTGCTTCTTGGCCTTTTGAACATTTACTCTTTTCAGTAAATACAATTTCAGAAAAGCTTAGTACCAAATAAAGCTTAAGGCATATTTTCAAGTTATATGTGACACAGACATGGCCGCTTACTTCTAAGCTGAATAAATGAACAAACTAATCAACAAATGAACGATTAGGGATTAGACATATGTGATTTATTGGTATATTGCTTCCATTTTTAAACTAATAATTTGAATTCCTCTGGATTTTCAACAGAATTTTTAGTAAGGTAAAGAAACTTTTAAAATTTGTAATGACAAAGAATATGTACTAACCCTCTGTTCAGTATTATAATAAATACCTATATTAGTATTTTCAGTTTGGTAATAATTAAGTACTCTATTAGATAAGTGCTAGGAAACTGGAACTGTAATCCTGTTATACGAATACTTTAATGGTTCCTTGAGGTTAGAGGTGAAGAAAAAGCAAAAAATTGATTAAGAAATGAATGACCTTAAAATAGATTGCTTACAAACTTAATCAGATATGAGTGCTACAAATTTACCCAACACCATAAAGAATGACACACTCCTCAGGGGCAATGCATTCTAGGAAAATATTAGCAATCCAAATTGGCCATGATTTTTCAAAAATACCTGAGGAAATATGTGACTTTCAGTGTAAAAGATTGAAGAGAAAGAAAACTGATTCTATAATATGCCTGGTTAGAAACAAACTATGGATGGTTTTCTCCTTGTTTTTCCTTTATAGGTCTCCTATTAGTTGTATCATAAAGAAAGTCACTTACCTTTAACTGTAAGAGTCTTTGTTCTCATGTAATAAATACTTTGGGCTCCCAGGACCCCACAGGAAAATCATACATAAGTCTACTTAGCTTTACTGCTGCCAGTTTATTCTAAGTACCGATCCATTATTAGTTGAAGGTTCAACCCAGGAATCAAACCCGTGTCCTGCATCGGAGAAGGCAATGGCAAGCCACTCCAGTACTCTTGCCTAAAAAATCCCATGGATGGAGGAGCCTGGTAGGCTGCAGTCCGTGGGGTCGCTAAGGGTCGGACACGACTGAGCGACTTCACTTTCACTTTTCACTTTCACACATTGGAGAAGGAACTGGCAACCCACTCCAGTGTTCTTGCCTGGAGAATCCCAGGGACGGGGGAGCCTGGTGGGCTGCCATCTATGGGGTCACACAGAGTCGGACACGACTGAAGTGACTTAGCAGCATTGACTACATAATTAATAAAAAAGGCTCTTTCAATCAGAACAATGCTGTATACAAACTTAAAAGGAGAAAAATACGAAGCAGAAAAATGATATAGCAAAGAATAGAAGTCCTTTTAAACTTGTATTTGACATCACACAAACTAATGACAAATTAAACATTGTATCACTTATAAACAGAAATTGTTTTGAAATTCACAGTGCATGGAACACATACAACCATAATCAAGAAAAAAGCTCAATAACATCTAACCAAAAAAGGTAACAATAAAGAGTGAAAAGCATCAAGATTATCAAGTTATTCTCGTAGTTGTTGCTAACCGGTCTCATATAAAACTGTACTAATGTCTCTTCAAGTTTAATATTAATAATTGAGTTCTCCGCTACATACCAGTATTTCCATTTGTTTTCCTCTGAAAGGCATATATATTTATATAACACTAAGGACAATTTCAAAAATATTGGAAATATAATATTTATTTGCAATATAATTTCAGGAATTTTCTACTCTTACAAAAGTGTACAGGTCTTAAAATCATTCAGTTCAGTTCAGCTCAGTCGTTCAGTCGTGTCCGACTCTCCGCGACCCCATGAATCACAGCACGCCAGGCCTCCCTGTCCAACACCAACTTCCGGAGTACACTCAAACTCATGTCCACAGAGTCGGTGATGCCATCCAGCCATCTCATTCTCCGTCGTCCCCTTCTCCTCCCGCCCCTAACCTTTCCCAGCATCAGAGTCTTTTCCAGTGAGTCAACTCGTCGCGTGAGGTGGCCAAAGTATAGCTTTAATATTTATTTCTTAAATTCAAGGAATTAACCATCACTAATTCAAATTTCTCTAAAATCACTTCAAAATGAAAATTAGATGATCTAACAGTAAGAATCTTTGGGAATTCTTAATTCCATTAATTGTTGAATAGTTGTAATACTTCAGATGATCACCCAACACTGGAAACAAAGGTTTTCTCTCACCAAAAAGAGCTCAACTCTCAGTTTTTGTTGCTTTTTCAAGGACAATTCATTTGAGGATCTTTTTATTCATACAGATATCCATAATTTGCAATGTGATATTAATTTAATGGAACATTTCTAGAAACAACTAGAGCATATTTTGTTGAGCAGAGGAATGGATATCCTGAGAAAGAACTAAGCACCCTCTCCAAGACAGGAGGGGCAAGGTGATCCTAAAATCTCCCCTACCAGAAGGATTTCTGTCAGCTAAAAGGAGAGCAGGAGAGATTGGGGAACTCAATAAGACAAGTTACCACCATGCATTCCTTAGGATGGAAAAGGAGAAATCCCAGCCAGGAAGAATTCAGCAAAAATCAGTTCAGTGGAGGAGGGAAATACCCATCGACCACATTTAAGTTGACCTTTGTTACTATTAATCATACAACAGTAACTCATGAAAGTATCACTGAAAAATTAAATGGGCATGGCAAGTAGGAATGTATGTTAAATCTCACAAAAGAATTATTAAAATTCATGAAAGAATATAAAAACATCACTAGTTTATTTTACTGCTACTAGATCAATCTGTTCTCATATGCAAGATTTAAATTTGTAAAGCCGAGGAATATCGTTATTCACTGTAATGCCACATTTTTCTAATCAAAATATGTCTCAAAAAAAGCAGAGGAAATAGGAAGAAAACAATAAAGCAAACTAATTTTAACAAGAAATGAATGAGGTACCTATGACTCATTCGGTTTACACATAAAATGGGGGCTGTTTCCATTAGCTGTCCTGCTTGACAGGGCTTGAAATTTTCGTGACATGTACTGTCAAAAGTAAATAAAGAGTAATGCAGAAAGAAAGACAAAAATATTTTAAACCTTACTTTTACTTCTGTATTTTAGTGGATCTGAATATTGTCATATATAATATATTTCCAACAGTAAGTTAAATAAACTTTGAGGTGAACTAAAGCAATCTTTCTAGCTTCTGTAAGATCTGATTTCATTAGACTACTTTGGATTAGGTGAAAACTGCACAGGAGTGCCGTTTGAGGTGTTTTTTCCCTTCCTCTAATTTGCTTAATCCTGATATTCAGCCTACATTGACCAAGATCAGAGCTGGAACTAGGTTGAGGATAGGTGGGAGGTAAAAGTATAAACGAGCTTCCCTGCTGGTTCAGATGATAAAGAATCTGCCTGCAATGCAGAAGACCTGGGTTCAATCCCTGGGTCAGGAAGATCTCCTGGATAAGGGCATGGCAACCCACGCCAGTATTCTTCCCTGGAGAATCCCATGGACAGAAGAGTCTGGCGGGCTACGGTCAATGGGGTTACAAAGAGTTGCACATGACTTTTCTACACGTGCGTAGAAAATGTAAAGGAAGAATATCCTTATATTCTTTCATAATCCACTGAAGAGATGAAATAATGTTAACAAACAGCACATCAATTTAGGAATCAACCTGATTATATTGCTGTTTTATTATGAAGAGAATATATATTGAACCGTTAAATTAAAATAACTGCTTTGTATAACTATCCATCTTTGAAAAAGCGTATACAAATTGCCACTCATTCCGGATACTTAAATCACATCAGTGAAGAACATAAAGGAACACTTCAGAAGTACAGGTACTCAAACCATGCTCAGAGTATGGGACCCATGTTGATGGGGTATTCCCTCTCTTGCTGGCCAACTCTGTACAGATCTATTGACTCACATTTATACGGCATGATTCTAAGCAGTCTTTCTTCATATGCTTTATCATTTGATCATTAGGATAAGCCAATGAGAAAAAAAATCCCTACTTTACATAAGCAAAAATGGAAATCCAAAGTAGGCAAGAACAGCCCAATGTGCCAACATTTTAAAGAAATATAGACAGAAAATGAATTTGGGACTTTTCATATTAAACCCTTGGCCTGTATTACAATACCTTTTAACAACACCTGAGGGACCCTCCCTCAGTAGGGATTTTCCTATTGAAAAAAATAGTAACACCTAGGGGACACACCGAAGTATTTCAGTTTGAGGCAAATATATATTTTTTAATAATGGCAACATACACACACACACACACACACACACTCATGACTTGGGTAATGACAGTACTATTACTCAGTAAAAATTTCAGCGTTCTACTTCTGTTCTTCCCCAATTCTAATTAGTTACTACTCTGTCTAGCTTTGGAATACCTCTCAAGTTTGTGCCTCCTAGCCTTCCCTCTGTTCCTACCAAAATTCAGGTCTAGCTCTTCTATAACCTTAAACACTGAAAGACTCACCATCAAGTCTCCTGTCACCACTCTGCCTTCTCCTCCATCCGTCTTCTACACTGCTACCACAGGGTACAAAATTTCAACACCTCATCTTGCTGACAGAGGATTCAAACCTTCAGCACAGAATAGAGGCCACTCAGCCATCTCCATCTGGCCTTATCCTTTAGGTTTCATTTCCCTTTTGCCCACAGCACAAATCCCACGTTACACTCACCTAACACACTAAACCATATGTACACTAGAAATGCACTGTGAAGCAGCATTTACATGTTTCTGTATCTTTTCAAGAACAAACAAAATTCTCTGAACCCTAAATTTCATCGGAGTAATATTTGAGCTGGTATAGAACTAGATCCCAACCCACTCCGGTGTTCTTGCCTGGAGAATCTCAGGGATGGGGGAGCCTGGTGGGCTTCCGTCTATGGGGTCACACAGAGTCGGACACGACTGAAGTGACTTAGCAGCAGAACTAGATCCAACTATGTGGGAATGCAAACTCAAAAATTCAAAATAAAGATTAAAAAAAAAAAAACTTCTTTGGGTGCTGTGACGCTGGTATTAAAATTCCTTACTCCTAGGATAAGGGGAGGAGGGAGGTGGGAGGGGGGTTTGGGAGGGGGAACTCATGTACACCCGGGGCGGATTCATGTCAATGTATGGCAAAACCAACCAATATAATATTGTTAAATAATTAGCCTCCAATAAAAATTTAAAAAAAATTCCTTACTCCTTCTTGCTTGTCTCATTTTTAGAAGTGTGACAAATTTAGTGTCTCCTCCTAAAAGCAGAAAGGAAAGGCAAGTACCAATCTGAAGTCTGCCAGCAACAAAGTAGTGATAACACTGTGCACTTCAGGATGGTCTGCGGAGACCTGATGGCATTTCTGTCCTGAGTATTCAATCCTTCTCTGTTTTATCATCTTTGTGACACAAAATGAGGCAATAAACAATTTTACAATGCTGTTAAAAATGTTCACTCCAATTACATGATTTTCCTTTTTTAAAAATCTAGCTTTCTGGTAAACTTATGCATAGTGATAGCAATTTTGAAGCAGGATACAGTCTGAAAGAGTGATCCTGAGTAGTATTCAAAAACTAAAATGATAACAATGGTACCATGGTACTAACAGGGATCTACCTAGAGAATTTTAAATATTTATATGCCCAAAGATTGCTTCATTTTCTATTGGGCAGAACAACGAAATTCAAAATACACTGAAGAAAGTTATCATTGGGTTTACTGGCAATCAATACCAATTAAAAGCTACATTTTAAAATGGATATTAGGTGTTACTGGAAAATGCATCCATCTGAATAGCAGCTATTGAAACGAAGTTTATCAAAAAGGGTAAATAATGTATAAAAGTCCCAAGTGAGTGATGAAAACCTTGTATACATGACAAGCCCCGTATCAGTTGGAAGCCAGTACTCAGACTTATTGGCACCAAGAATGTTTTCTTAATTTCCTAAGTGTGCATAACATCACACCCCCAAGTTGGCCTAGAATACCCTTATTTATTGCTTTATTCTATTAAAAACCACTTCAACTTACTTATATTCCTGACAAATCCATTTTATAATTTTAACTAGCAGTTCTAATGCTTCTTGTGGAGTATTGTGTATTTATTTATGCTTTCATTCAACATAACACTTGCTGAGAACCAGTGATGGGCTTGGTACTATAGCACAATCAATCGCTGCTCTCAGGGAAGCTGGTGAGGGAGACAGGGATTGGTGAACAGATCATCATAACAGAGCATGGCGACAGCCGGAGGCAAGCAAGCAGAACACAGGAAACCAACTCTTCGTGGAGACTGAGCTCAGGGAAGGCTTTATGGAGGAGGAGGTGCTATCTGAGAGCCCCTAAAATAGAAGTAAACTATATGAAGTAATAGAAGAAAGTATGTGAAGATTTCAAATGTGGCATTTCGGGATGATGGTTAAGACCCAAAGTACAGCCACACAGTGAGAGCCTCCAGAAGCAATAAAAAGCCCAGTCTTAATATCACTGACCCAGAGGTTTCAGCACTGGGATGGGGTCGGGGGGCAAATGTCAAGGTTTATTTCTTTTCTGCCTGTTGACATTTTCACTAATTTCATCTTCAAACTTCCCTGTAATTTTTAAAATGTGAACCCATGTTAGGTTTTGTTTTTGGAGAGGAAAAGATAATTTCGTATAGTACTAGTGAAGCAGTGTTAAGTAGCTCAGTCTTGTCCAGCTTTTTTGCAACTCCATGGACTATAGCCCACCAGGCTTCTCTGTTCATGGAATTTTCCAGGCAAGAATACTGGAGTGGGTTGCATCTCCACTTCCAGAGGATCTGCCTGACCCAGGGATCACACCCAGGTCTCCTGTATGCAGGAGGATTCTTTACCTCTTGAGCCATCAGTTCAGCCTCTCAGTCGTGTCTGACTCTGCGACCCCATCGACTGCAGCACACCAGGCTTCCCTGTTCATCACCAACCCCTGGAATTTACGCAAACTCACGTCCATTGAGTCGGTGATGGCATCCAACCATCTCATCCTCTATTGTCCCCTTCTCCTCCCACCTTCAATCTTCCCCAGCATCAGGGTCTTTTCAAATGAGTCAGGCAGCATATTCCAGAGAGCCATATTCCCACAATAACTTTTCTATTGACATTTTAATTCATTTATTCAAAAAATACTTATCAAGAAACTGTTGGATGACAGGCTTGGCTTTTAATATTGGGAATATGATGGTGAACCAGACATACCTTCATGGGTTTTACCTTATTGTTGGGGGTGGAGAGGACTAACAAATGAATGAAACATCTCATGGCCCCTTCAGAATGGCAACAATACAACAGAATAATATGACAATGCAGGGGAAAAGAAAGCTTTGGAGATGGGGAATTAAGAAAAGCTTTGCCTGAAGAGTTCATGGAGCTGAGACCTGAAAGATGAGAAGGAGATAAACCATATAAGGATCTGTAGGAAAAGCATTCCAGGCAGACGGAACTGCTAATGGAAAGATCCTAGGGTAAGAACAATCCTTGGCATTCAAATGACAAAAAAAAAAAACAATAACAACAAAAATGACAAACAACGAAAAATGTTGGGCAAGTGGGGGGAAGAGATACACAATGAAGTTAAATAATTAGTACTGAATGATGTGGGTGTTTTAGGCCAGTGGTTCTTAAACTGTACTGCGCATGAGAATCACATGTAATGCTTTTAAAAATCCAAACACCTAGGCTACATCTGAGACCTATCACTGAAGAAGGAACCAGTGATCAAGTGTTCTCTGAAACCCTTCATGGGATTCTGATATGCCACCCAGCTAAAAGCACTAATTTAAGCCATGGAAAGATTCAAATTTTAGTCTAATGACACAAACAGTCATTGGAAGATTAAATTTGAGCTGAAATTTCTGTCATGCACTTAATTGTTTAATTTCTATCTGGATACCTGGGTAAAAGAAACAATAGGCCTTAAGAATACATTAGTTTCCTAAGCAAACTCTTCTAAAGAACAATAAAAATGAAAGCAATTATAGAAACATGTCCCTCTAGAAATTCAAATAATTTAGGTGAATAATGGTTCTTTGGGTAATGCCTCACTCAATTATACCCATTTCCTGATTCATTGATTAATGTATTCTCTCTGTAAATCCTAGAATATGTTTGTTTATAATTTGTGAATAACTTTCTATCTCTGAAGAAAAAAATGATACACAAAACATTTGAGATGGTGTCTGAATTTTCCTTATATCATTCTTTTTGATTATTTGTAGCATTAATCACGGGAGTTCTCTAGTGCAGGCCACATGGTTCCATCCACTGTAAATGGCACATCATTTTGTAGCACATAATTCTGATAAGAGTTTGCTCACTAGCACTGCATTGGGAAATAACCTTTGAGGAAAAGTGGAATTTATTTAGAACTGCTGTAACCTGAGAAACTCATCATGGGTTAAAATATTTAGACACATTTATCAGGTGCAGATGGCATCTCTATTTTCAAATAAACACTAGAACACCTTTTTTTGGACTGGAGAAGGCAATGGCAAGCCACTCCAGTACTATTGCCTGGAGAATCCCATGGATGGAGGAGCCTGGTAGGCTGCAGTCCATGGGGTCGCTAAGGGTCGGACACGACTGAGCGACTTCACTTTCTACTTTCACACATTGGAGAAGGAAATGGCAACCCACTCCAGTGTTCTTGCCTGGAGAATCCCAGGGACGGGGGAGCCTGGTGGGCTTCCGTCTATGGGGTCACACAGAGTCGGACACGACTGAAGTGACTTAGCAGCAGCAGCAGCAAAGTTTCCTAATGGTAGTCAAATGTCTCAATTTTCAGCTCTTAGTGTCAACTTAAGTTCTTATTTTGTAACAGCTAATAATTATGCATAAACTAAGGTACCAAAATTAAAAGCAAAAGCAATCAAGCCCTGGTCCCATTTCAGGCAGGCAAACCAATCGGCCAGAAACTGACTCAACTATCATGTGGCTCTACAGTCCTACAAGCTCTGCTGAGATACCATCTCCTCCAGTTTCATGAGGATATTAAAATACATGAACTACATGAAGGAATTTTATTTAAAAAGTCAACCTCTCCATAGAAAATAAACTTAAGCTATTCCTTAATTTGCCTACCCAAGACAGTATTTCATCAAAATTACATATGTAAATACTGTACTACCACCAATTTTTCTTTAAAGGAAAAATTTAAATTTTCAAGACAGTAGATAAATTTTCTACACAGTCCATTTGTATGGAATTCACAGTATGCGAGTCAAAAGAAATGACAACTTCTATTCAACCCTATCTTCTTTAAGTTCTATCTGATAAAGCCAGCTGAGTTAACCTATCTCAAAATAGCCTGTGCATTCTTTCTATACCTTTATGAAAACCCACAGCATCCCCATCTTGTATTAAGTATCTGTCTCCTTTTTTTCTAGTAGACAATACATTAATTGAAATCAAGAGCTATGGTTATGCACTTTTACACATTCACAGTACCATCCTTTGTGGTGTTATACAAACACCTAATGAATGAATAATGCAGACTTATCAGCCTCCCACTACTGAAGGTAAGACACATAAAGCAGCTAAGTGCTGGAAGGAGCTGCAAATATACAACCAATGACAAGCCCTGGTGCCTACCACTCTCTCCTCCTTGGTAAAAGGACAAAAAAGTGAGGAATATGAAAAAAACATGAAAAAGCTGAAACGTGAAATGAGAGGTACTGCTATGCTCCCAGCAAGAAAAGAGACCCATTAAAAAAGAGGATTTGATGATTCAAGACTGCAGATGTAAATGAAAAAATAAAATGGGCCATAAATTCATTCAATCATTCACTCCTTCAGTAAACAATTTTGAATATCTAATATAACATAAAACTAAGACACAACTCCAGACTCCAAGGAGCACACTGGCAAAAGCTATACTGTATGTAATAAAACCAATGTAAGAGCTATATGTAAGTGAAAAAAGACAAGAGCTTAATTCATTGGGAAGGAAAGGTAGTCAAGGAACTAAGCCTAAATGGGGTAAGTAGAATTAGCCTAGGAAAAGAGGCAGAGCTGTGAGAGATAGTACAGTCTGTGCAAAGAATGACAAGCAGTCTCGGTGGATGGAGCAGAGGCTGCAGTGGAGGGAGAAGCAGGAGATGAGGCAAGAAAGGGAGGAAGGTGCTAATCATGGAGGGCCTGGGTTTTATAACTGTCATCCTCCTGGCAATGAGAAACCAGTGAGCGGCTTTAAGAAGCCATGTGGCATAAGAAGATTTGCAAAGCAGTGTGCAGGATGGGTAGGAGGGGAAGTAAGCAAAAAATATAAAGGCCCAAAAAGATTGTTCTAAAATTATTAATAAATTTTGGTTCATCTGATCTTGCATAATGGCGAACACATAAACCTAACACAGTCACTACTCTGACAATCAATGAGTTACCGACTTGCTCAGAAAAAATAATAACTTGTAAAATTTGAGTAGGAAACTATTAAATAGAACATATGCATTTCAACATTAAATGAATAAGTTCAATTTTCATGAATAAGTGATAATATTAAACTGTTAATATCCTTCATAATACAATTAAAATGCTAAGTGAATTAATTGAAATGAGCTGAAAATATTTATCACAATCTGACATTCCAATTATCTTATCTCATGTCAATTTTATGTTACTTTATGACCCAGTTTTCAATGCTGTCATATTATTTTGTCATTTGTTGCTTTTATAGGATTACTACTTACCTAATGATCTAAGTTCTTTTGTTTGAAATACAACTCAATCGTCTTAAAAATCTGGTTGAAATTAAATGAACAAATCTACTCAAGTTTGCTAGGTTGCTTGCTGGAATCTATATCACAGAGAAGTTTACTTGAGGGTGAATTGCTGAGGCAAAATTATAACTATGACATGTAATAAGCAATCCTATGTTAGAACTTATGCCACATTTTGAATATATTTTAAAAGATCATTCAAATTACAGTTAATATTTCACTGAACAATGCTACCTTGGAGAAGGAAATGGCAACCCACTCCAGTATTTTTGCCTGGAGAATCCCACGCACAGAGCCTGGCAGGCTACAGTCCACAGGGTTGCAAAAAATGGGACACAACTGAAGCGACCTGGCACGCATGCAGTGCTACCTTTGTTTTTATGATAACTGAATTTTCACTGTCGATAAGCCATGTTGATTGCTAAAAAGTGGTATACTTTCCTAGGTATGATAATTGCAATCAAATGTGATACTTTATTCTGGTATTTTTTATTCATTTTATATCACCTTAGATCCATTTAAGAGGGCTAAGTAGAACTGGTCCTTAAGAGTTCTGTGAAGACACGGTCGAGTTTCACACAGCTAGCAGTTTTCTGGTCCTCGGCTTTCACAAGCTACTGCAGGCCTGGCACTCCTGCAAAAGCTGGCTGGACAGCACTGCTGCTGAAAGCAGAGGGAAAGCTGAAGTAATAAGATGCAGGGGACAGGGTTCAGCCTATGCAGACTAAACATCCGAAACAGTCAAAAATTTTCCAAAGCACATGTGGCTCAGTTACGAAGTGACAGAAGACAAACTAAGCTGATGCGACCAAGAAGAAAGGAGATGCTGGCAGCTGCACGTTCACCGCCTTTCATGGAAGAGCTCACTGCTCATATTCATGAAGTTCAACCATATGTTCTGAGTATTTCAGAAGATTAATTTTAAGAATTTCTGCGGCAGTCTGTTGCTTCTTCTGCAGAACTAGGTTGTAGGAAGAAATGCAATTTTTCTTAATTTTTAGGAAACATTTTTCTTCTTTTACAAAACCACAAGGTTTCAATAGCTGGCAAGTTAAAACTATTACTATTCATAAACTCTGCATGCCTAAGAACTTGATACAACTTAAAACATGTACCACCCACAATCCTAATTTTGGCTTAGTCAAGAGAAAAACATCAAATTTAGATCCCCATTAAACGCTATAACTAGAAATTCACTGAATGTTTAAATAGCAAAATTTGAGGATGAGAGCAAGGATGTTGTTTGTTTTTTCAAATACATAAAAGGTTCTATCCATATTTCTATCAACATCTATATTCCACAAACTTTGAAGCTGACCTGTAAAGACTGGATACAGAGCACAGTAGATTTCATTTTCAAACAATGGCCACAACAATATCTCCTATCCCAAATGCTCTTCTTTCATCCCATTGAGAGGTGAAGTCTAAATTCTCTCTCCTTGAATCTGGATGAGCTGATGACCATAGTGAAAGTGACACTATGTGCTTCAAGACAAGGTGATTAAAATATGGTCTGACCCTCACGTGACTCATCAGAACCCATGTTCTTGAAGCCTCTGGCTACCACTTTAGCAATCTGACTACACAGGGGACATGATGCTAAAAGACCAAACTGCCAACGGGGGTGGAACTCACAGAGTCCTTAAGACTACATGAATAGAGACATGCCTGGACCACACCTTCAGCTGCTTCAGCCTCCCGCTATTTTGGCTCCAGATACCAAAGACTTCAGATGAATGCGAGATGGAGTCAGAACCACCTAACTGATCTGCCCAGAATTCTGGCCCACAGAAAGGAGATAACATGGGTTTTTACCATCTCAAGCCATTGTGTTTTATAGTTCTTTGTTAGAAAGCAATATATAGCTAGAACATACTTTGATATCAGAAGTAAAAGTAGCACAATAAAAGTAGTTCAGTCGCTCAGTCGTGTCCGACTCTTTGCGACCCCGTAAATCGCAGCACACCAGGCCTCCCTGTCCATCACCAACTCCCGGAGTTCACCCAAACTCATGTCCATCGAGTCAGTGATGCCATCCAGCCATCTCATTCTCTGTCTTCCCCTTCTTCTCGTGCCCCCAATCCCTCCCAGCATCAGAGTCTTTTCCAGTGAGTCAACTCTTCGCATGAGGTGGCCAAAGGACTGGAGTTTCAGCTTTAGCATCAGTTCTTTCAATGCCAGGACTGATCTTCTGTGAGAGAACTCAAAACTGATAGTACTGACTTTTAGACCAGACAGCAGATGGAAGCCTGAATGAGACTGTCAATGAGACCCTGATGTGCCTCAAAGAGTTTTGACTGTGAGGGCCCCAGAGAAACAAGAGTTATGTTTTCTGAAGGCAGAGAAAAGAAGATTCTTGCTAAGTGGTTGAAGGACATTTAGCAAAATATGATTGCCCACACTGAAGTAAAAAATAGAAAATGTACCTAATGAATGCCAAGGAATTAATTTAAGGAGACTTCTGAACAGAATACTGAAAGAAATACATGCCTCCCCTTTGCTACTTATGACATGATGCTGACAGAGACAGATGAGTTCAAAAGGGAACTATTTGGTTTTCAGTAAAATTTGGAGGAACTATTAAAAATAAGACCGAACTTTCTAGGTTTAAAAATAAAACTATTTTTCATTTCCTATCGCTTCAGAGAGCAAAATAAAAAGGAGCCTCAGGGAAAAGATAAAATGCCAGGTGATGTCAGAAAAATCTGGTCTACAAGTAAAGGTAAGCATGTGACTATAAACACTCTGTATCAAAATTTCAGGAATAACAAGATGGTTGCCTCATAGATTCTTTAAAACAGATAAAAGACCTTCTAAGGATCTTAAGGGAACAAGAAGACAACTTTCTCCTCTAAGCAACAGGACTACCAAGAATTTTAAGGTTGGGAACGGGGTGGGGGACAAAGTCGGGTTAAGGGGTTAAGAGGTACAAGTTTTTAGTGTTAGTTGCTCAGTCGTGTCCAACTCTTTGCAACCCCATGGATGGTAGCCCGCCAGGTTCCTCTTTCCATGGGATTTCCCAGGCAAGAATACTGGAGTGGGTTGCCATTTCCTTCTCCAGGGTATCTTCCCGACCCAGGGACTGAACCCAGGTCTCCTGCATTGCAGGCAGATTCTTTACCATCTGAGCCACCAGGGAAGTCCCACAAGCTACTGCATATAAAATAAGATACAAGGATGCAATGTTCAGTGCAGGGAATAAAGCAACAGTCAATAATAATTCATATGGAGTATAATCTATTAAAATATCAAATTACTATGCTGTATACCTGAGACTAATATAATATTGGAAGTCAATTATACTTCAATTAAACAAAGAAAAAGTAAGGATGTTATCACACCACATAGGGAACCTCTGGTAAAAGAGCAATTATCTTGGAAATTTGGGGAATGTGGCTTTTGCTAACAGAGTGAATTATAAATTAACATATAAGAAACTCTAAAAATTTCTTAGCAAATTATTCCAGTTGGAGTTAAAAGCAAACAAAAACACCACAAAATAAAAAGTGGATTTTGGAAACCAAACTTTCATGCACTGGTAGAAGCTTGGGAAAACTTGTCAGCAACAAATACAGGCCATGTTTTTTGCAAAAGAATGAAAATTCAGAGGATGGAAACAAGGACACAGTGGAATCAAGAGTTAAGGAAAACAATTCCCAGAAAAAGGCTGAGCCCCAACTTAAGTAAACGACAGCAAGACCATCTGGGTTTGATATTTGCTGTGGAATACAGCAGTCTCTCAGTTCTCCGTCTTCAAATAGGTGGGACCACAGAATTTCCCTGTGCCTGTCAGACCATAAAATGTTGGCTACGTAAAGGGCAGATAACTTACGTCTTCAGGTCAAAGTTTTTCAGAAAAGCCTCTAGTTCAAGAATTTTCAATACTTCAAGCCTTACTCAAGGAGCCTCATCTGCAGCTGGATTTGATTTAGAAGACAAGATCCTAGACTCCAAGGTAATGCAGTAATGGAATGAAACAGTGGGGTGGGGGTGGGGGCTTTGATGGCAAACATAAGCATTTTTTAAATGTAAGAGGGATGTAAAGGTGTGGTCAAAGAACAGCCAGAGGCAGATAACTGCAATAATGCCTCCCATCCCACCATGTAGAGGGTAGTATGCCTATCTACAAGATACTTACGAAAACGCACAGATGTATGTACACACCTAGAAGGAGGAATGGAAAGAAATGAACCAATATGACATTTATGGTTACCCAAGGTGATGAAACTAAGGAGCAAACCTATTTTCTTTTTATCGTCTGCATTTCCCAAGTATACTACAGAGAGCAGATTATTTTCATATTCAATAATATCATATCAAGTTATTCATTTAGGGCATATATCCAGAAACAATGAAAACTCCAATTCAAAAAGATACATCCACTACAATGTTCACAGCAGCAGTATTTATAACCAGGACATGGAAGCAACCTAAATGTCCATGAATGGATAAAGATAAATGAGTAAAGAAGATGCGGTATAAACATACAGTGGAATATTACTCAGCCATGAAAAAGAATGAAATAATGCCTTCTTCAGCAACATGGACAGAGCTAGAGATTATCACAGTAACTGAAGCAAATCAGAGAAAGACAAATATCATATGATATTAACTATATGTATAACATAAAAAATGACACAAATCAATCTATTTACAAAACAGAAATAGACTCATAGATACAGAAAATAAACTTACCAAAGGAGAAGAGGTGGGGGGGGGAATAAGTTAGGAGTTTGTGATTAATAGAAACACACTACCATAAATAAAGTAAACAATAAGGACCTACTGTATGGCACAGAGAACTGTATTCAGTATCTTGTAAAAATCAATGAGAAAAGTCTGAAAAAAACATATATATAATCGAATCACTTTGCTATACACCTGAAACTGACACAACATTGTAAATCAACTACATCAATAAAAAGTTGTTTGTTTGGAAAAAATTATTGAACTAAATATCAATTGAAAATAAAAACAGATCTGAAAAATCAGTATTAGTAGAGATAAAGTTATTTGTCTAAATTAAGAGCAAAAAACAAGTTAGCTAAAATTACAGCTTGAAAGACACTGAATGCAAATTATATGGTTTAAGTGGACCTAATTCTCCCCAAAATACTTTGTAAAGATGACTCATAAAATTTCTTCAAAGAAGATTTTATGTTATCCATAGCCTGATTTTTTTTCACCATATTATTTAATGTGGGGAAAAAAAGAATATTAAAGAATTAAAATATCATATATACTACATCTTGCATTAATACCATTTAAATATTCCTCTAATTTCTTAAAGATTCTGAGCACAATTATTTATAATATTTATAATAAATGATCACCCAAACCTTCAATATAAATGCAATACAATGTCAAAGAAAATCAAATAATCTTAAAATCATTTAGGAACCTTATTTAAAATTACCACTCTTAAATAAGATTATATTACTTCTATAACTTTTATTTTTAGCACGTTTTTCTAAGACATGAAACATATTTTAAGGGCAAAACTACATTAGTTTAAGATTATAGTGTTATATAAAAGAGAAATTGTATCACAGCTTCCTATTTTCTGGCAACAAATACATTCAGTTCAGTTCAGTCGCTCAGTCGTGTCCGACTCTTTGCGACCCCATGAATCACAGCACGCCAGGCCTCCCTGTTAAATTTTATTGCTAACAACATTTATATTAGTCTCATTATTACAATTTACATATGAAGTGTTCAATGCTTTAAAATCTTAAATTTTGTTGGAATAATCAATCCGAAATATTCTGTAACATTAAATACTGAAGGTAATAAATCTGTCAAGGAATAAGCAGTCAGAGAAAAGTGTTATTAAATCTGATCTCTGTGGTGTCATATTTGATAAGATCAAGAAGGTAAATAGATATGGAGCTGCTGCTTGCAGCTGAGGCATCTCTGAATTAAATTAGGGTACTGCATGCTTATCCATCATGTTTTAATTGTCATGTGAAACTAAACATAAGTTAAATGACTACGTGATAGAGGTGAGGTCTAAATTGTTTTACTTTAAAGTGACATACTGAATAATAAACCATCTTAGTAAAATTTAGTTCATAACAATGACTAATTTAATAAACAAGTTCAAAGACTATTGGGATCACTCTCTTCCAATCAATGAATGTTCAAACAAATTTTTTGCCAAAATCAAATTGACTCTTTCTAAAACATATCCATTCCTACAGAGACAACTTTTTTATTTATCATTCTACACACCAGTTTTCCCATTTCACAATTATTGAAACAGACTCAGAGATGGGTGACTTTCTACAAAATCAGTCAGTGAATCAGAGGTGTCAAATAGTTACTTTAAAACTTGACAACTCTACATAGTTTCTCTGACAACTCTTAAAGTCCCTTGCCTCCTGCCTGAGAGATACATTCTAGATTCTCACAAACTTGTTAACACAGGATTCTAATATTCTATCAAAAACTGAATGGCCTCTGGAGGACATCTCTGCTTTATTTAGGAGACGGAAACTGTACCTGATAGAGGAGGTCACACAACAGGCTGAGATCATGTGTGAAGCTGCAAACAGACAGGTTTCCATTACACACACTGTCAGAAGTGGTACCTTGAAATCACTGTCAGGTGATTAATCACTCCCAGGTGATTAATCACTCCCTCTAGTTCTATTTTAGTAATAGCAAATCCCTTCAAATTATTATTCTGCTAGTGTAACTGAGGTATATGAAGTGTAGGGAAGAAGACTATCAAGTGTTTGTGATCTTCTCACAGTAACTTTGTGATTCAAATAGAAAATTACTCTAGAAATTAAACTTTAATGATATTCAAACAGTATCGAAAACTTCAAAGTGTAACTAAAGTATTTCCTCAAACATAAAACATCATTATTTACATGATGCAGCACACCACCATTTATGCAGGACAGGAAGCAACAGTTAGAACTGTACATGGAACAACAGACTGCTTCCAAATAGGAAAAGGAGTGCGTCAAGGCTGTATATTGTCACCTTGCTTATTTAACTTATATGCAGAGTACATCATGAGGAACGCTGGGCTGGAAGAAGCACAAGCTGGAATCAAGATTGCCGGGAGAAATATCAATAACCTCAGATATGCAGATGACACTACCCTTATGGCAGAAAGTGAAGAGGACCTCAAAAGCCTCTTGATGAAAGTGAAAGAGGAGAGTGAAAAGGTTGGCTTGAAGCTCAACATTCAGAAAACGAAGATCATGGCATCTGGTCCCATCACTTCATGGGAAATAGATGGAAAAACAGTGGAAACAGTGTCAAGACTTTATTTTGGGGGGCTCCAAAATCACTGCAGATGCTGACTGCAGCCAGGAAATTAAAAGACGCTTACTCCTTGGAAGGAAAGTTATGACCAACCTTGATAGTATATTGAAAAGCAGAGACATTACTTTGCCAACAAAGGTCCGTCTAGTCAAGGCAATGGTTTTTCCCGTGGTCATGTATGGATGTGAGAGTTGGACTGTGAAGAAAGCTGATCGCCGAAGAATTGATGCTTTTGAACTGTGGTGTTGGAGAAGACTCTTGAGAGTCCCTTGGACTGCAAGGAGATCCAACCAGTCCATTCTAAAGGAGATCAATCCTGGATGTTCATTGGAAGGACTGATGCTAAAGCTGAAACTCCAATACTTTGGCCACCTCATGCGTCGAGTTGACTCACTGGAAAAGACTGATGCTGGGAAAGGTTGGGGGCGGGAGAAGGGGACGACAGAGAATGAGATGGCTGGATGGCCTCACCGACTTGATGGACATGAGTTTGAGTGAACTCCGGGAGTTGGTGATGGACAGGGAGGCCTGGCGTGCTGTGATTCATGGGGTCGCAAGGAGTCGGACACGACTGAGTGACTGAACTGACTGAACTAACTGACTGAAGGAAAAGAAAAAACAAAAACAAATGCTGTGATTGTCATATGACGACATTAAACCATATCCCAAATTCAGTGATCATAAAATATGTTAATACTGTATGTCTTAGGATCAATGAATATATTTGGCTTATTTTAATGGGTTTACAAGAGACAAAAAAAAATGTAAAAGGCTATAAGATATAAAACAAGTATATAACAAAAACATAATTCTAGGCTTCCAAGTAACTAAAAAGTTAATCTCTAATTAGAGTTCTTAAGCATAGTAAATGTTGAGACATTGAGAAATATAGCAAACATTTAAAACTTCATGAAAGGATCACTTTTATTCCTTAAAAAACCGCAAGGCAATCAAAGCATAGTAAACATTAACTCTTTAGCAGACTTCTAAACTTAAATACATAATTATTTGAAAAAGTTAGAATTTCAGTCTACAAATATTTACTGGGCATGTACTGCACACCAGGCTCTATTAAAAGAACTGAAGACACAGAGGGGGAAAAAAGCAGACAGAATTCCCTAAGTGGATCTCACATTGTAGTGGGTAGATAATAAGAATAAACAATTAAAAGATTTCAATGTGAAATATCATGTTGGTGAGGAGGAAACTAAATCAGAGAAGGAAGATTTCTATTCTTTGATTCTGTTATTGCAGTAAGAACACAGGCTCTTAAGTCTGAAATCCAAATGTTTTTAAAGTAATCAAAATTTTGTTAGGATAAAACATGGGGCAGGGGAATGCTTTGTGATGGGCTACAAGTTTTCTGAGGGTATTACCCAATGTCAAAATAAAGTCCTTCAGGTTCGAAATAGAATGAACAGCCTAGTCTGTGTGTGTGTGTGTGTGTGTTACTTGCTCAGTCGTGTCCAACTCTTTGTGACTCCATGGACTATAGCCTGACAGGTTCTTCTGTCCATGGGATTCTCCAGGCAATACTAGAGTGGGTAGCCATTCCCTTTTCCAGGGGATCTTCCTGACCCAGGGATCAAATCTGGGTCTTCCACACTGCAGGCAGATTCTTTAGTATCTTACTAGCCTGGCAACTGTAGGCTTCTATACAAGCATTTCTCTCAGTGTTAGAATGTAGTCACAGGGATGGGTGGAATGTAGCTGATCAAGACGATCTGAGATATAGGGATGAACTATGGTTGCCAAAAAAACTGCTAGAAAATCCACAAAACAAGTATGAGTGAAGCTGGATAGAACCTGTAGAACATGAGAGACATTTGACAGTAGATAATGGAGTAGTGAGGGAAGGTGGATCTCCAGGAATAAGACCTAATTACTTTAGAACATGGATCAAGGGTACAAGAATATAATGGTGCCAGTGGTAAAACTCACTAATCAAGAAGATCTTCAATTCTCACTGACATAGCACAGGATGGATTCTCGAGTTGTCTCAAACACCAGAGGTCCATGGCTCTGTGCCTGCCACCTGCCCAACTCCATGAGCTGCCTTCAAGTGTCAGAGTAAGGATCAAAGTGAAAAGTAACTCAAGGAGTATAAAATTACTTTGAGGTTGCCGCTTCTCAAATGATCCTCCTAACATTTCAGTGTCTAAATTGGCAGTGTAAGTTTTCTGACATTTCTCAGTCCAAAAAATATAGAATATCTAATTTTTAAATAAATGCTAAAATTTGTCCCAGAACTCAACATAGCATTTTCATTTTCTCATGTAATGTGCAGTCCATGAAAAACAGCATTCTTAAACTTGCTTTTTTTTTTATTTAAATTAAGTACTCACCACATCCCAGAGCTGAGCATTATAACGTTCCTCTGTGGAGGCTCAGTGAGACCTTGCATAAGCAATGAGGGAGACATGGCGCCTGTGGAGCCACTGCTACTATCAAGGTATGATCACTTTGGTCTTTAGCTACATCTTTCTGAACAGAATATAAGCCATACAAATATTATTAAGTAATAGCATCTGGACAGATGCCAGGAAAGTCCAAAGAGGACAAAAAGGAAAAGAAACAAAATCTCTCTGAATGTAAAGTTACAAGTACAGTTTATATTTGGACAGCTAATAGGGAAATTAATCAAACCACTAAAATGTCATTATCACTGCCTTTATGGAGATACCCTCCAAATGAGATAACGAATATGGTCATGTGTGTTATCTCATGTTCTCTAATAAAATTTCAGATCTTTTTTGAGTTGTCAGAGTACCACAATCAGACTTTTTAATGTTCTTATTATTTTATGAAATGGCCAAAGGAAAATTAATCTGTTTCACATGGACAAAACACGTGTAAATTAAAGCTATCTGTTCTATAAGTTAATAAAAATGGAATTTTTTCTATTTTCTATTACAGAAAGCCACTTTACAATAAATGTGACTGCTGTCCATACTCTGTAATGAGAATGTTGCATTTATAATACTTCCTACTTTCTGAACTGCTGATTCTAGGCAGTCTTCTCAATTCAAATTACATTAATCATTAAACCTAAGAAAGAAGTTAAAGGTATGTGTATGTCTACTTAACAGGGTTGAAGACTTCACAAAAAGTCTAGAAGGGCTTATTCTAGGTCAAAAGAGGAAATTATCCCTTAATTCAATGGTTTTATTTTTCTATAAACTAACAGGGTTTGAATATAACCTAACTTTTGAAGTTTTATCATGAATTCTTATCTCCTCCCTACACATCAGTATTATATAAAAATATCTCACATGCTTAGTTTCTGCCTCTTTTTGTCACCTCCCAAGATAAAATAATTTCTTTATTACAGACTGACTAATATGTCTCCAAGGGCCCTCATTCCCTTCATGGAACTTCTAGAAACTCTCCTTAAACTTTCCCGCACTATCTCTTAGGATACAGCTGGTTGTGCTCATGAAAATTTTTCAGTATAGACTTAGCAAGTAAAGTATTTTTCAATGACTGCACATAATCTGAATGGAGTCATCGAACTTTAGGTTTTCAACTCTTAATTGTACTTTAAGTTAAATCTAACAAAATGCAAGTATTTCTTAGGCATGACAATTAAGTCATAAACTCTCTTGAGAATATTTATGCCAAATATACACAGCCAAGTGAAGGTTCTGGAATTACCCAATTACAGGGAGATTTTCCATTTAGCTCATTATACAGAGTTCATGACTTAAAAGAATTATTCATTGTTAAAAAAAAAAACGAAAACACTGTAGCCAATTAAGAAGTTTGCATTTTTTCATTACAGTATATTTTTACCTTTGAGTAAGAAGACATACGCCTGTTTTTCTTATGGCAAATTTTTACATTGTTTTTCCCAAGGGTATTTAAGTGTTCTATTTTCTTCTAGGGCTTTCCTGTAGCTCAGATGGTAAAGTGTCTGCCTACTACTCTTAGTTCTATTTTTGTTTCTATGCTTATATATTTTATTCTTTTGATAATTTCTCTGAGAAAAAGAATTAAATCTATATATTGAAACACTATTTTTAAATTTAAATATTTTTAAGTTGGTTATATGAGAAGAACTCTCACTTTTACTTAGATAGGTTTAAAGCTAATTTTAACTTCAACATATGTTCTCATGCAATGTATTCCCAGAACAAGAAAAATTACCAGGGCTGTAAATCAGGAACAACACAGAACTAGTTATTCATCAAGGCTATGTTACTGCCACTTAACATAGTGTGCCGAGAAAGATATTGCAAAGTGGCATATATCAACTTTCAACTCATTTTAAAAGTCAATATTTAAACTAAGGGAGTCCAAAGCCAAGACATTGTGTTGAAAAATTCAAAATCTGTTTTCTACAACTGTGTGGTCGTATGTCCATTCTAAGTGCTTTGCTGGTTCACACTTTCCCTATGTGCCAGTGAACCTGCTTTCCAATGTTTGTCCACAAATGCTTCATCAATGATCACAGGGTCATTGCTCTAAATACTGTTCAGGGCTCTTGAGTGCCTAAAGAGTGTCATCGTATCAATGCTCCTCTGCGTATATGTAAACATGAGAACACAGGCACAATTTACTCTTTTAGTCTAAAACAGATTACATTTCTTTGAAAGACATTCAGTGTACCACTAAGTAAATTCAGAAGATAAAAATCAGTCCCACAAAATATGAACATGAAAGTTACTTTCATGAAAGTTACCAATTCTCCTTATTTTCTCCAATTTCTTTCCGCAGCTTTAAACCAAGAGAAAATCTGCCTGAAGGGGAAAAAGAAAAAAAGCTCTTAACTTCAATCTAAAATCTCTTACATAACCCAGGCCAGAAAATAAATGGATGTGCATGGGCCCTATCAAAAACCTGGATCTTTTTCTTTGACTATAGGGAGCTTATCTCAGATTTCTCCAGTGATAAGAAATACCATGAACAGTTAACTTTGGTGGGATGTCTACTACGTGATAGGCTTTAGACATGGCTTTAGCTCTAATCCTAACAACAACCCTGAGAAGGCATTACCCCATTTAAATAAAGGAATCTAAAGTCAGAGAGGTTTTATTTTGCCTAAAGGCATAGAGAGCTCCAATTCAAATTCAGATCTGAGAGCAAAACTTGTCTCTCTTCTGTTCTGCTCTTTTACTAATGAATAATAGAGATGATTTTAATGGTTTGTCTCTCTTGTACCAGTTCAGTCGCTCAGTCCTGTCTGACTCTTTTTCTTTTATTGTCATGTCCAACTTTTTTTTTTCACAGTCCTCTTGTAACCCCCATGGACTGTAGCACACCAGACTCCTAAAGCTTGTCCACCACCAACTCCTAAAGCTTGCTCAAACTCATGTCCATTGAGTCGGTGATGCCATCCAACCATCTCATCCTGTGTCATCCCCTTATCCTCCTGCCTTCAATCTTTCCCAGCATCAGGGTGTTTTCCAACAAGTCAATTCTTTGCATCAGGTAGCCAAAGTATTGGAGCTTCAGCTTCAGCATCAGTCCTTCAAATGAATAGTCAGGACTGATTTTCTTTAGGTTTGACTGATTTGATCTCCTTGTTGTCCAGGGGACTTCAAGAGCCTTCTCCAACACCACAGTTCAAAAGCATCAATTCTTTGGTACTCAGCTTTCTTTATGGTCCAACTCTTGTATAAGTAAATACAACCTCATTTGAATTCCAGTCTCACTAAATAATATTCAAAGTATATCTCCCTCTATTTTTTCTAACTTGAACAACTAAATAGGGGTTTAATTTTCAAAAGATCAATCAACAATAGTAAATGATAAGATACACATAGGAATGTGAGGTCTGTGCAATCAAGCAGATAAAGCTAACAGAGATAAATGATCAATAGAAGAAACTTTACAGTGTTCCAATAAAATGTATATATTAATATATTTATCAGAAAGTAAATAACATACATATGGAAAGAACATGCCTTAATATCTTGAAACAATATTAGGTTGTTTAAGGTAAGCAAAATGGGTGTCTGGCCAATCTACCTGCTAAAACACATTCTGGCATGGAAACTCTGTACTGGGAAAACTCTGTATGTTAGGTTCTAGCTTATGTTCTCTGTGGACAATGAATGTGACAAGTGTATTAAGCAAAGGAGTAGCTGGGGAGTACTTCTTAGATGAGTTGAAAGTTGGCATGGTCTTGAGAGAAATTTAGCACTAGGGCAAGGCAAAGAAAAGCACGCTCCAATGTTATTATTGCAGAAAAGGGCTGGCAGAATATAGAGAGAAAGAAGGATTCTTCAGACAGTTATACTGTATGAGCAAAAGGAACAGAAATTGGGCAGAAATTTTAAAAAGGGCAAATAAGAGAATATGTATATCTAAATGAGGACCATTTAGATATACAATGAAGCCAGAAAAAAACATGCACTTTTAAATACACTTACACAGCTAGAAAGATACACCAAGAACTTTAGTTCAAACCTCTCATTTCAAAGACAACCAAGTCCCAGAGTAGTTAAACAATTTGCCCAGACACACGGGGACAGCCAGAACTTGATGAAAAACACTGCACACCTGCTATTTTAGAAAATGTTATTTCCACTCTAGCAGTGGTTTCCCAACCATCATTCCTGAGGAGAGGCCAAGGGACTCTGGGAAGTTCCCTCAGGAGCCCAGTGAGGAGCCAGGGGGAGGGTATTCAAACATGGTACTTCTGATTTTATCTCTTTTATATGTTGAAATTCTGTTAAGATTTATTTGAAGAACAGTTTCTCTTTTTTCTTTAAGTACTCTTCAAGGCTTCATTAGTGATTAACATTGTTCAGTTCTGTGCTATGTGACACAGACACAAACGCAAAAGGAAAAACAGTCTTTTGCCCTCAACAAATTAAACTATAATACTTACTCAACAACCAGGTATTGAGAGCACGTGGTATGCCAGGTGCTTAGCTCTACACTGGGAAATGAAATGATGAGCACAAAGCCGCCGACCTGGCCGGGGGTGGGGTAAGTGCTGAATGAGGACATTAATCCAATAACGATATAAAGAAATGTAACACACAACTATGATGATGGTCATGAGGGAAAGCTGCAAGAACCAAGGGGAACATGTGATCAGGAAACTTTAATCTAAGGAGTCACTGTGTAGTAGAGGTGAAATGACTGTTTGAACCAGCAACTCTGACAATTCTAAGTGCTCAATAGTAAGTATGTACAAGGCTCTATTAACATAGAGGAGGCAGAGATGAGCTCAGCTGGAGGGGGCAGGGACACCTCTGATGAAGGTGTCGTTCGTGCTTCATCTAGGAAGACTTAATAAGGACATGTTGTTATTGCAGAAAAGGGCTGGAAGGAAAGAGGGAGAAAGGATTCTTCAGACAGCTATACCGTATGAGCAAAAGGAACAGAAATTGGGCAGAAATTTTAAAAAGGGCAAGCTCTCAAGGAAAGAGTATAAGGTCGTCTCAAAGGAAAACTAGAATTACAAAAAATATGCAAGAGCCAAACCAGGTAAAGCCTTATATTCTACACTACAAACTGAGATTTAATCTGCACATGCTGCCATGCAGGGGATGTGGGTCACTGAAGGCTGTAATCAGGAGCGTGACATATTCAAAACTGCATTCCAGAAAACTCCCCAGAAAGCACTAAGAAAGATAACAGACCAGAACAGGGAAGACGAGTGGCTACAAGAGTGATTAGAAGCTGCTATACAAAGGATCACTAGAACTGTGGATTCATTTTAGGTTTCCTAGCACAGGTTGGTATTTTAAAAGTTTGTTAAATGATTAACAAATGAATAAAAGAATAATGCTGTCATGCCAGGATAGGGAAAGAATATAAGGAATCATAAAAGAAAAGCAAAAATTTTATGACCTGATGCTGTAGAAAAGAGGAAGTCATTGAAAGTTTTCCATCAGAGGAGTGACATAATGGAAATATGTCTAGGAAAGCTTGCCATGTTATGGCATATCAGAATGAATAAATGATAGAATTAAAAGCGATTTAAGAACACTTAAAACAAGACAGCTAAAGGAGTTCAAACATGAGCTAAAAATGTTCAGCCTGGTAATGGACCTATATAAATATAGGGGAAAAATGAGTGAAAGAGACATTTGCAAAGGAAAAAAAAAATGAAGTCAATCAAGAGATAAGATTGGTTAATTTTTTTTCTATAAAGTGGCATATCATAAAAGTTTTAGGCTTTCAGGGCCACATGGTCTCTAACATAGCTACTTAACTCTGCCACAGTAACAGGAGAGCAGCCATGGCCAGCCACAGACAATGTGTAAGCAAGTGGGCATGGCTGTGCTCCAATAAAACTTTATTTACAAAACAGGCAGTGGACTATATTTGACCAGCAGAACATAGCTCACTTGGCTCTAGGAGTAAAAGAGCACTGAAAAATTGATGCTTTCGAACTGTGGTTCTGGAGAAGACTCTTGAGAGTCCCTTGGACTGCAAGGAGATCAAACCGGTCCATTCTAAAGGAGATCAGTCCTGGGTGTTCATTGGAAGGACTGATGCTAAAGCTGAAACTGCAATACTTTGGCCACCTCATGCGACAAGTTGACTCACTGGAAAAGACTGATGCTGGGAAGGATTGGGGGCGGGAGGAGAAGGGGACGACAGAGAACGAGATGGCTGGATGGCATCACCAACTCGATGGACATGAGTTTGAGTGAACTCCGGGAGTTGGTGATGGACAGGGAGGTCTGGCGTGCTGTGATTCATGGGGTAGCAAAGAGTCGGACACGACTGAGCGACTGAACTGAACTGAACTGAAGGGAAGAAGAAGAGTAAAAAAGGGCACAACCTACACTTTGAGAGCCATTCTTTAAGTCACAAAGCCTTTCTACTTGCTAGCTGTCTACTGTTAAAAAAAAAACAAACCAGAAAGACTGCACTTGTTTCAAAGCGAACAGCTAAGGTCTTATGCCTTTATTACTCATTCTCCCTAAACCAGAAAGTATTTTTTGTTCACCTCTTGATTGTTGGCCTGTATAAAATTTCTTATTGGCTGAAGGTTACTCAATAAACTCTTTTCCTTCTGTCTGAAGTAATAAAACTATACAACACTATAAACATTTTCCATGTTTAACTCCAAGATATTTGGTTTTCTGGATAGAAACAGTAGTGCTTTTGTTTTTTAAATTAAAGCATCCCCTTAGACCTAATTTGCCTCAGAATGCCCAAAAGTTTTTCTCTTTTTATGCTCTAACGTTACTATCACTGATTCCTAAAGCACGTGGATATATAACAGGCTTGACCTTACTGACTCAAGCTGCCTCTGAAAATGGTTCACTGACACAAGTCACAGGAAAAATAACAATGTCCATAATGATCTCTTAAAGGGTATCACATACAGGAGACTTATGCTATGAAATTACGTTTAGATAAGCAAGAGTCTCAACGTGCTTGTTTCTCAGTCGTGTCTGACTCTTTGAGACCCCATGGGCTATAGCCCACCAGGCTCCTCTGTCCAGGGGGATTCTCCAGGCAAGAACACTGGAGTGCGTTGCCATGCCCTCCTCTAAGGGATCTTGCCAACCCAGGGATTGAACCCAGGTCTCCTGTACTGCAGGTGGATTCTTTACTGATTGAGCCACCAGGGAAGCCCAAGAATACTGGAGTGGGTAGCTTATCCCTTCTCTAGGGGATCGTGCTGACCCAGGAATCGAACCAGGGTCTCCTGCATTGCATGCAGATTCTCTGCCAGCTGAGTTCCCAGGGAAACCCAGAAGTCTTAGTACTACAGCTCTAATGAGGAGATAATTCCCTCAGAACTGGTAATGCGGACATATTATTTCCTATTATTGAGATATAATTTCATTTTCCTTAAGATGACTTACAACTAAAATTTCCTCATTAAACAAAAAGATCTGCAAAGTTCCTGGTCCTTCATATTAGCAAAAAGAGATAAAAATTTAGCATCCCAGACAATTTCTATAAGTTAAGAGGTCCCCAGGACAATGCAATAATTCAAGATGTGTCACTACCAACTCTCAATTTAAACAATAAGTCAAGAGCTATTAAACTTCTGCTCTGACACTGAAAACATGCAGACAATTCAATTAACATCTGAATCTCTGAAAACTAATTTTTAGATTATCACACTGACTTCTTTATTTTTCACTTTTAAGGGGATTTCAAAAATAATAACTAATGCACAAAACTTTCCATGTTGTAACTAAAGTCATATTCTCTACCCTAGATTTGATTTCAGATATATCTCAATTCACATAATATTTTTATTACCTGACATTTTAATCAAAGATCAAAAACTCCATGAGACAAAGCATTTCCAAAGCTCTGTGAAGTAAATTAACTTTATGAAATGGAACCCAAGTGAGCATTTTGTAATGAAATTTTATATTACATTTCAAGAAAGAATGCTATCCTTATAAAGACATGTGGCTAAAACAATAATATTAGTAAAAAATATTTAAAAGAAAGGTGAGAAGAGACATTTTAATAATCCAAAGGAATATTCGACTTGCAAGAGTCTCCATAAAATGCTTACAAACTCTCTCCGGGATTATCCACAAGTCCAATACAATTTGTCTACAAAGGATCCTTAAACCTCACATTTTCTCACAGAGATGGAGGAGAGCAGAGGAACTGAACACATTATTTCAGGGTGCTCCATGTGTTTTAATGAATGAAATGGCAACTTACTCCAGTATTCTCACCTGGGAAATCTCATGGACAGAGGAGCCTGGTGGGCTACAGTCCATGGGGTCACAAGAGCCGGACATGACTGAGCGGCTGAGTATACACACGCACACCACATGTCTTATGAGACTGCTGACTACCTACTATTACCATGCATTGCAAGACTGCAAACGCTTTCAAATGTATTTAAACACATGAATAATATGTAAAATATATGATCGTTTCATGTATTAAAAATATACAGAAATCTGTATAGTGAAAAAAAAAAAATTTTCTGACCCTCTTAAAATTCTTTTTATGTCATACTACAGTTCAATAGTCTTTAACATGAGTTTACAAATCCAGCCTGGTTTTCGAGCAACTGTAAAAGCTGGTCTCTCCTTTTCTTATAGACACTTAACCTCTCATGACTTCCCAATGCGATGCTCTTTCCCTGCCAAATTGACTTTCTCACATTTTTTCCAACCATACGGTGTTCATTCCAAATTTAGCATTTTAAACCTCATTTATCACTACTGATTCTTTTGCTTAAACTTGAACTACCATCCTCACCACCAGGGAAAACTCCAAGGTTCTCAGGAGACCTATGCTGACCATGCTAACCTGGGACAAGGACTCTCATTTCACTACACTACTACTCTCTTTCTGACACCAGACACAGCCTGAGAATCCTCACATAAGCAGTAATCATTTCTGAATAATAACTGATCCTGTGGAGTTGCTGTTACGGTCTGAACTGCAGTCACCCCAGGTTCAGAGTCCGTAGCCCCAAATACCTGAGAATATGACTATATTTGGAGATAGGGCCGCTAAAGAAGTAATTAAATTACAAATAGATTGTTAGGATTGCTGACAGCTGCTAGGCTGTTGTCCTTAAGAGGAGGAGAGATCAGGACACAGGGAGGACACCATGAATGTGTGCCCACAAGGGGATGACTATGGGAAGAGGTAGCAAGAAGGCAGCCATCCTCAAGCCCAGCAGAAAGGCCTCTGACGCCTGCACCCTAACCTTGAACTTGAAGCCTCCAAAACTGAGAAAATCAACTTCTGTTGTTAAGTCACTCAGTCTGTGGTACACAGTTACAGCCACCCTAGCACACTAACATCTCAGTCATATGTACGGACAAGGTGGAAAGTGTCCTTATATTAATAATTTAATCCTCAACACAGCTTGATGTGTTAAGTATGGTTCTTATTTGAGAAAAATGAAAGAAAAAAGCAATTTGCTCAAGGTTTCAAAGTAGATCCCAGGACAAAGCAGAGCATACGCCTACTTTCCTCTGAAGCTCATGGTATTAAACACCATGTTTTACTGATCAAGTGTGAATGATAATGTCATGACCACTAGTACAGATTTTTTCAGTAGAATGCTAATGAATGACGAATTGATAGACTGAGAAGTGGAAAGCTTCTTTTATTCCTTTTCTTTTTTCTTTCATAAGCATTTTAAGAACATATTTAATAATCAGGTTCCATAATTAATAATGGTATATTTAAGAGAGTTGTTTTTAAAAGTGGTCAAAAAGTGGAATTTGGCACACATATGTTTATCTTGGTTCTGTTCATATTATGCTTAATTCATATCAAATATGAGTGATAACCTACAGTAGTCAGGGCCCAATAAAAGTTACCACTTTTCACTGATAAAACTGCCTGCATTTTTTTTTCCATTGTGACATCCTGGAAAAGGTACAACTTAAATCAGTAACACTTCACCACCACTATAAGCATGTTTTCACACTATTACATCTCTGAAATCAGATTGTATCTTATATCTTGCTGCTGCTAAGTCACTTCAGTCGTGTCCGACTGTGTGACCCCCTAGGCGGAACCCACCAGGCTCCCCCGTCCCTGGGATTCTCCAGGCAAGAACACTGGAGTGGGTTGCCATTTCCTTCTCCAATGTGTGAAAGTGAAGTCGCTCAGTTGTGTCCGACCCTTAGCGACCCCACGGACTGCAGCCTACCAGGCTGCTCCATCCATGGGATCTTCTAGGCAAGAGTACTGGAGTGGCTTGCCATTGCCTTCTCTGATCTTATATCTTAGAGTTGATTAAATACTTTAATACACTAACTGAAGTTACGTGATCCTGCCTAGACTTGAGTAAAAAAATGAATGATCACAATATCATCTATGAAGCATCCTTGTGATGAACTAAAGTAATATAGAAAAGGTAGGTCAAAGGAAAATGTTTTCCATCTACATTTGCAGTGAAGACAACAGGGCAGTGGGGCGGGTGCAGGACAAGAAAAACAGAAGGACAAATGTTTATTTAAACATCCTGAAGTCTTGTGGTGTGTGGGGGGGTGGGGGGTAGGCGGGTGTGGAGAGAGAAGAGCCACAAAGAATTCCTACATACATTCCCACCCACATACTGCAAAAGAAAAAAACCACACAACAGAGGCAGACAGCATGGTCACAGTCTGTCCATAAAGTGGAAACCAGTCTCACACTTTATAATCACAGCTTCTATGGTGCCATAGGTGCAGGCCTCCTGTGTGAGGCGTCGAGTTTCACAGCTATGCTCAAACACAGGGTTGTTAACACTAAGCCACAGCAAGATCTGTGAATGAGAATAAAGTAAGAAAGGTAAACACCCACATGAAATATGGCCCCAATTACCTGGGGACTCAACAACAAACACTTGTCCTACAGATTATTTCTGTTCCTTTGGCAAATGAATAGACCAGTAACAATTGGACGCTGTGCACTTCAACACAACAACCCACACTTGGAGACTTTTTTTTTGAAATCACATTCAAGTCTGTTCATCTTCAGCAACCTCTTAAATGATTTATATTTCTATTAGAAACTATTTTCTTCGACATCACAAGGAATATAGCCTAAGCCTCATAGAAGATGAGATTACAGATGCAGTTACAAACTGAAACCAAGACAGACTCTTTGATAAATAAAAAAATGACAGATTAATTTCAATTTTTTTCCGTTAAATAACACAATAAAAATCAAAGCCTATTTCCACCAAAAGCCTGTCCAGAAAACCACTGATGGGATTTGCCAATAATCCACAATTGATGTTATAAAGTTAGACAGGAGTACACTAAGTCCATCAAAGTTGTTATAAAGCAAATTCTCGTCTGTTACTGGCACCCAAGTATCTCGAAATTAAATCCAGAACTCCACCACCATAAATATTTTGTAAATGCAATACTGTTTCATCTTGATAGAGATGAGCTTTACCAGTTGTTTTCAATCAGACAAATAAGAAACCATTAAAATCTGATGTGCTGACCTAAACTATAAAAGAAGCTATAAAATTATAAAATAAGCTACCCCACATTCCAAACCAGGAAAGCCTTTTATCTTTTTGTGTTGTTGTTGATAATTATATTATGTTTTTATCAGGAGGGAGCTAACATAAAAACAACTTTCATTTAAAAAGAAATAAATAAAAAGAAAGATTACATGGAGTGATGAAAGAAAACATGATGGAACATAATTTCAAAATGTTTGCATTCAAAAAACTCTAAAGGCTTTCATTTATTGTGAAATAAAGTAAAATTCATAATCATGATCACAACTCAATAAATGTATTGGTCATATCAAGTTCTTTATTTTTACCATAGGAATAATAGTAGTACCTGCTTCATAGATTTATTGTAAGAATTAAATGTGTAAAACTGTGTAAAACACTAAGAACAATGTCTAGCATAGCAAGCTGTGTTAATGTTTACTTTTTGGATTAATATTAGCACATATTAGCTATTAGTGGCTGAGTTGGTAAAGAAACTGCCTGCAATGCAAGAGATGAGGGTTCAATCCCTGGGTCAGGAAAATCCCCCAGAGAAGGAAACAGAAACCCAGTTCAGTATTCCTGCCTGGGAAATCCACGGACAGAAGAGCGTGGCGGGCTATAGTCTATGGGGTTCCAAGAGTCAGACACGACTTAGTGACTAAACCACCACCTATCAGTATCAATGTAAATATTAACATTATCCGTACTGTCTGAAGATCTAGTTCAGCTCAATCAATTCACACAACTCCATTTCAGCTGCACCCCACAGGAAACCTCTTCTCACTAACCCAGCTCTTACAGACACAGCTTTCTTCTCAACTCCTACTGCTTTCTGTTAGTCTGAACATATATCACACAATTTAATTACATTGCAATTGTTCACTGTCAAGCATGCAAAATTAAATCATCAAATGGATTATAAAAGCCTTAAAAATGAGGAGACCATGAGTATATCACTTCTACTGTCTTTTCTGATTCTCAAGCCTCAGACTCTCAGGAGAGCAGAGAGCTCCCTACAGAGCAGAGAGCAACAGTGGATCCTTTTCCACCAACACCATTTCAGGCGAGGCAGAAGCTGATAAAACCTGAGAACACTTTAAAGATACACATGAGGATCCTGGCCTTATAGAAAAACACATACTATAATACAGCACAAGTTCAAAGCTAAATCACACACCTACTGTAATTGCTACTGTGTATAATTCTAAAGAAGAAAAGATAATCAGAGTATAAGAGTTAGAAAAGACCTAAGGGAGAAGGACCATAAATGTGAAAAGTAAGCCTTATATAAGGAGCTAACAGTTAAAGAGCATCAACATGACAGTAAATAACTTTCACATAGTTAGAAAAACAGCTAAAACATACTAGGAGTTCAGTACATGCCAGGAACTATCTGTATATGCCAGGAACTATTCTAAGTGTGTGGGTTTTTTTAATATTAATACATTAAATTTTCAAAATATCCCTGTGAGAGAGTCACTGCTGTTTCCATCTTAAATGAGAAGTGAGGCACAGAAAAGGTTAAACGATTTTCCCAAGATCATATGGCGAATAAGTGGAAGGGCTTAGTTATGATCCCAGGAATTGGAGCTCTGAAATCCAGACTCTTTATCATCATGTAATACTACTCTCTTTACGAGCTCATATAATTCTCATAACAATCCTTCAAAGGATGTGGGGCATTCCAAATATTTAATCTATATGAACAGAGTCCCCCGAGCTGTGCCATCTGAGTGCACCATCTGAGCAGCCACGTGTGGCAGCCATAATGATCTGCATTGTATAGGTATAAAGTTTAATAATTTAGCCCAAGTTGCACAGTTGAACAATCAAAATCTGAAATATAGTCAGTCTCACTCTTTTCACTCAGACATGGAATCGGCAATGAAAAGACAAGGTAATAAGCAAGTTTTATTCTGGGACCCAAGGAGTAAACCACTTAGGTTTGATAAAGAGTAAAGAAAAAGGATAAAGATACTTAGTTAACTATTTCCCATTTGATCTCTATGCTCTGAATCGGAGAGAAAAGCCACTGAATGTTCCTGAAAAGCACAGTGTATACATCACTGTTCCAAAGAGCTGAGCCTCCCAATATTATATTACAAGAATGAACTGTGTAACTGTACCAGCAGTATATTACAAGGGACTCTCTTCTCCAGAGGAACAAAAAAAATCAAGCAACAAAGGACTGAAGGCTCAATCAACATCAAGAAGATAGCAGCAATGGATAAGACCTAAACCAAAGGCAGAAAGAAGAGCTTAAAATAGAGCTGTCATGGGGTTGAATTCATTAATGGACATAAACGTATCCTAGAAATAGAAAAATTCTTACAAACACAAGATGTTAGAGCCCGTTATAATGGAGAAGCAAGGAATATTGAATAAAGGGTGGGATAAGAACTCAGTATAGTTTTCAAAATCAGCTGGCTGGAGTCTATGTTATACAATGCTGTTTCACTTTGCATTTGTAATATTCTAAATTCTCAGAATAACTTTAAGGAAAATGTAAGAACAATGAATTACAAAGTAAAATACAATTAACTGTATTTATTATACTTAAATTTGTACTATTTAAAACCCTCTCAAATGACTAAGAAAAAAAGGACTCAAGTAAGAATGTAAAACATTAGGGCTTCCCTGGTGGCTCAGTGGTAAAGAATCCACCTGCCAATGCAGGAGACACAAGTTTGACTCCTGATCCAGGAGGGTCCCACATGCTGCGGAGCAAGTGAGCCTGAAAGCAGCAACTACTGAGCCCACACATCACGATGGCTGAAGCCTGTGTGCCCTTGAGCCCATGCTGCGCAACAAGAGAAAGCATGGCAATGAGAAGCCTACGCACCACAACTAGAGTAGCCCCCATTCTTTACAATTAGAGAAAAGCCCATGCAGCAATAAAGACCCAGCACAGCCAAAAATTCATAAAATTCTTTAAAAATATATAAAACACTACATAAGCAATCAAGCTGTCTTTCAGTAGTAGGTATATGGATACCCTGTAGTATATGCAAACAGGCTATTATTCAGTGCAAAAAACAAATGAGTTCTCAAGTCTTCAAAAAGTGTGGAGGAAACTTACACACATATTATTAAATGAAAGAAGCCAATCTGAAAAGGTTACATACTGTATGATTCCAACTATATGATATCCTATAAGAAGCAAAACTACAGAGTTGGTAAAAAGATCAGTGGTTGCCCGGGAGAGGTATGAACAGGCAGAGTTCACAGGATTTTTATAACAGTGAAAATACCACAATGATGGTACATTTGTCCATACCCAGCAAATGGGATACATCTGTCCATACTCATAGAATACCCATAGAATGTCCTTACCCATACCCACCACCAAGACTAAATTGTTACATAAGGTATAAACTTTGAGTGATTATACTATATCATTGTAGGTTCACCAATTTTAACAATGTACAATTCTGGAGGGGGATGGTGATAATGAGGAAAAGTTATGCTTGTAGGGACAGGGAGTATATGGGAAATCTCTATACCTTCCCCTCAATTTTCCCGTGACTCTAAAACTGCTCTTGAAAATAGGCTTAATATAAATAAATAAACAAAACACACAAGAGCTTTTTGGCTTTATAATATATGATGTGCTTATTCATGCTTCTATTTGGATACTGGAAAACTATTTGAGAAAAATAACATTTATTAAGACTTAATACTAAGTCTGATACTTGTTTTCAGAAGTCATTTTATCCTCAGCAACTCTATCACATAGGAATTAACACATCCATTTTGCAGCTGAGAAAATTGAGTCCTGGTTAAGAAATTCATGTAAGGAACTTATGAAGGTGAAGATCTAGCAATCTCTAAGCCTCTTAGAGACATGATTGCAAATTCAAAACTCCTTTTTCCCCCACTAAACCATCAAGTCAAATCTCTAGGCATCACTTAGTTCAATAACAATTTCATGAATCTGAGTAGAACCTTTGTGATCTCTGGCTCTTATAATAGAAAATGAGTGGAAAGCCTACATCAGGTACTCGCTTCTATCAACTACTAGTGAAAGCTGAACTAGCTTCAGAAGCCTCTGTGTTACTGTAAAAATACATTCCATAAAGGGAATCCCAACTAATATTTCAATGGCAACGAGGAAAGAAACGTAATGGCAAATAGTAAAGTCAAAGTCTAAATGAGACTGGTTTTCCCCCCAACAAAAAGGTTTCTGGAAAAGAAATGCAACCATTTCCAAATGCTCAACAGGAATTGGAGACTGGACAAAAATAAATAACCTGTAAAAGTGACATTAAGCAGTCTGTGGTACATTCTTCTGTACTTGATAATGAAACCAAGTATTTTTCTTTTAAAATGTCAATATAATTGTGATTTTTTTAAAAAATTACAGTTGCCTTTAAGTACCAATATGTGAGGAAAACATAAATGAGAGGCAGAGATAATTAACATAGCTCTTATCTAGCAATTAAAAGGTCTTTCTTCACCAGATTCAAAATTACCCCTTTCTATTATTCCACATATAGGCAGCAGCTCAGTAAGACCAAATTATTTTCTGAGAGAGTAACACAATTTGTATCTGGCACACAATTAACATTCCTGAGTGAAAGAAAGAATGAATGAATTTTCATTTGGAGACAAATTAGAAATATAATTCCATCCTTGAAAAAAAAGGCAAGTCTCTTCACCAACTTCATCTTTTATTCTTTTCAAAATACAATTTACTAACGAATACATTTACCTTAAGTTACACATTTCACAAAATAAAGACATATTTACCTGTTTGATGGCACACCTTTTGCCCACCTTCATTCACTGTTGTCAGAGACACTAATAAACTGCTTTAAAACTTGCACAGCCTCCCAACCAGCTGCACAGCAACGCCCACACTCCTTAGCAAGGCACACTTCACCACCTCCCATCCAGTTACATCTCCCTATCTCTGCACAAGCCCAGGCAAAGACTGTGATTAGCAAATCTAGGCTGAATCCGAGACACCTGGGGAGAGAAAGGGGTGAGAAGGAAAGAAAAAGGAGGAAAAAATGAAACAACCCAGGAGATTCTGTTGTGCACCCTGGATTCGAGAATTATAATCTCCAATCAACAAAGTATGAAATTTAAGCTCAGAGAGTAAGAGAAATAGCTAACGTTATACAGTCAGCTAGGAAGGACCCCAGATTATGTGGACCTTAGAACTCTTCAAGGACCTGGGTTCAAGGATGGGAAATACAAAGCTTCATCTCTTCTTCACGCTCCTTTGCTGTTGTTTTTTTTTTCCTTTTCCTTTCTTTTTAACTTCTATCTGAATGAGAAGGATTCAGTTTAGTTCAGTCGCTCAGTCGTGTCCGACTCTTTGCGACCCCATGAATCACAGCATGCCAGGCCTCCCTGTCCATCACCAACTCCCGGAGTTCACTCAAACTCATGTCCACAGAGTCGGTGATGCCATCCAGCCATCTCATTCTCGGTCGTCCCCTTCTCCTCCCACCCCCAACCTTTCCCAGCATCAGAGTCTTTTCCAGTGAGTCAACTCGTCGCATGAGGTGGCCAAAGTATTGCAGTTTCAGCTTTAGCATCAGTCCTTAGATACCTTAAAAAGTGCTACTGGCTCATTTAATTTCAGGCAGAAATACGGGTTTTGAGCTTAAATACATTGTTTGTCTTGGAAACTTGAGCACTTAGGCAAGACACAGGGATCCTGAGTGTCCTCTTGTTCTTTCTTCCATGTTCCTCATTTCAGGTTTCCTTATGCTTCTCAACACGCCTGTTCTTCTAGAATCTTTCAGAGTGATTCTGGTGGTACTGCTGTGGAAACTGCCACCGGGTAATGGACCAAGTCACTTTAGAAGGGTCTGAACCGTAACCACCCAACTAGAGTTAAGAGAAGTGCAAGTACCTGGTTTGACAGAAGGAAAAAAAGCTTTGACCAGGAAGAGATTTAAGGAAGAGTCAAAGTCCTAGATGAACATCTGGTCTCTCCCTAGTCTGGTGTGAGTCACTGGACAGGGTACTTGTTCTGGCATGTAAAATGCCTGTCTCACAGGATTGTGAGAATTAAATAAATTTGCATATGTAAAGGACTTAACACCTAAGAGAAGGCAGTATGTTGCAGCAAGGGGTTCAGTAGTAGGATCTGAATTTATAAGAACTGAGAGAAGCCTTACAGCACACATGTGGTTCAGGACTAAATCCATCAACAGCCAGAGGGGCTGCAGGTTGCAGGAGGCTTCATTCCCAGGAACAGAAAGAAACTGCAAGAAGAAATGGTGCTAAAGAAGCCATGACAGACCAGAAAATTCAATCAACTACACCACCCTTGGCTATTTGGCTGGCTGGTCCTATCACACAAAGGCATGTGATCTGACTTCAAAATCCTGCTTGGAACAAGACCATTACTTCAGCTAACACAAGTGTACTAAATAACTACTCTACCCCCAATCACAGGGAGGTACAAGGAAAACAAGAATCCAGCCCTCAAGGACTTTACAATGCAATGGAACAAAGATTAATTCACCTGAAAGACAGCCAGCCACCAATTAGCTCAAAGAAGCAAGGACCTGTGAAAAATTGTGACTGTTCTTTAAAAATGGACTTATTCCATACCAATACCCCTAAACAAATTATACCTGCAAATACTTCACTTTATTCAGGTTGTTAAAGGTACCTTCACTTCCAGATAAGCACATAAGTAGTGTTAAGCCCATCAAGTAAAATTTGCATAAATAAAGAATATTTGTTATACGGGTTCAAGAAAGGCTATGTTTAAAATTTCTTCCCAACTTATTCAACATTAAATTTCTCATTTTTGAGTGATAGTAATCAACCTAATCGGGAAGATCCCCTGGAGAAGGAAACGGCAACCTACTCCAGTATTCTTGCCTGGAGAATCCCATGGACGGAGAAGCCTGTTAGGCTACAGTCCATGGGTCGCAAAGAGTCGGACACGACTGAGCGACGGAACGGAATGGAACGGAATCAACCTAATCACAATAATATACAGATTATGATGCCATATTTTTTCTACTAAAGTCAGGACCTTTCTCTGAATTTTCACTTTTGCATATTATGATATAAACTATGAGTTATAATCTCAAATGACAGCATTTGAAAAGAAACAGCATTATTTATTTAATGTTGGCCTTTTTGCTTGACTAGAAACTTTAGTAACTGAAGTTAAAAACTAAATTCCTAATTCATAATTTTAGACTATTGTTAGATATATGTAGTATAAATTCAGTCCTTGTCACTGAAAACTCGATTGTATGACGCTTATTTCAGAGTCGCCCAGCGCCTTCTGCGAGACGCCGCACCGTAAAACTTCCTGCAGGTCAGTATGACGCTTATTTCAGAGTCGCCCAGCGCCTTCTGCGAGAAGCGCACCGTAAAACTTCCTGCAGGTCAGTCTGACGCTTATTTCAGAGTCGCCCAGCGCCTTCTGCGAGAAGCGCACCGTAAAACTTCCTGCAGGTCAGTCTGACGCTTATTTCAGAGTCGCCCAGCGCCTTCTGCGAGAAGCGCACCGTAAAACTTCCTGCAGGTAGGTATGACGCTTATTTCAGAGTCGCCCAGCGCCTTCTGCGAGAAGCGCACCGTAAAACTTCCTGCAGGTCAGTCCGTCCTCGAAGCGCTCGATGCCTCACTCATAAACACGAACCCTCGCTTCAAACAAGCGACAGCTGAGCAAAACGGCAAAACTGATGAAACTTAGAATTACTGCTCCCTGACAAATTCAAGACTTGACATTTTTACAAGCCACAATTTTTCCTTTTCGCTAGGAATATGAAAAATATTTTACATTCTTTCACTGATAACAAAGAAGCAGTCAACCCCCACTCAGGAAAAAAGTAGTGATGACAATGACAGTCTAAAAAATTGGAGTTTGTTGCTGAAAGGGTCATAAGAGGTCACTCTAATATACTCATCAATACTCCATGGCAGCACTCACTTCTTTTAGCAAGGATTGTACATGATCCTATGTTCAGTTCCTCTAAGAGCATAAATTTATAATGAGATAGGGAATTATAAAGGATATTCTTCTAAAAAATTTCCCATCTCAAGAATTTTGATCTCTCTTGTTTAAAACACTCTGCAGAATTTTACAAATCCCAGGAAAAGACATTATTCCAAGTTATTTATTTCTTTTTACTATAAAAATAGACACATGGAAGGTATATAATTTGTCACTGCAAACCACAGTCATAAATTATTATTCAAAAAGTTTGATAAGGCAGAATATGTAAGGAACTTTTCAGGTAAGCCTATAACAGTTAAATTTCTCTGTTAAAATGATCTATTTTTGCTTTATTATTATTTAGATTAGATATTATTTTGCTACACATATATAACCCATAGATGTTAATCAATATATTTTTTCACATCTCACACTAGATTCTTACCTTTATAGTAAAAACAAGCACTATTTTTTTTTATATTCAAGGAAATATTACTTGATTTTCTGCTTAAAGGCTGGAAATAGAATGCTCAAATGCTGGAAAATCCGGTATTTTCTAAATAAAATTCAACTGAAGAGATTCTAGATCTACCGACACAAACTGCAAATCAATTTCTCATTGATTCCATAGACTTATACAGAACAAGAGGTAAAGAAAAACCTTTTTGCCAATGTGCTAAATGGCAGTCACCCCTGTTTTCCCCAGTTGTATTATGAAATGTTCCAAACAGGGGCCCATGTCATTACTAGATCTGTTAACAGTTTCACAGCTCAGAGTCTGGCTTCATTTGTTAAGCATCAAGCAACCCTATCACTTGTTTAGAGCTGAAAAGGTTGTTATGGTTCATAATGTAAAACTCACAAAAGTGCACAGCTGCTGTTCATACTCTCAAGGAAGTCTGTTATAAATAATGATGTCACGGAAAAAGGCTGGAATCTATTTCATGTACCAGACAGCCATTCCATTTCTCCAATCAATACAGGTATACAGGTTGCTCCATAAATACTGTGGTAGCATTACAATAAGTCAAAAAGTTCAATACACACACACACACAAAATCAGTGAAAGTAGGTAATTAGGATCTATTTATAGTTTTGCCTTCAGAAGCTTCATTTACCACTGGGACTACCCAAAAAATACAAACATCACCATCTAACTGCCTGACACCCTATCGTGAATCACAGTACTTTGTAACAATTACAATATCATTAGGCTCCTGAAGGACAGTATACAAGGTCATCTAAACAAACAACTTCTCTTTAGCTATGATCTGTATCTACACAGGAAAGTGTGATGAATTAAATCCCGGCCTTCAGAGAAATGCAAAGCAACAATGCATTATTAATGTTAAGAGCTAACCTATGAATTTAAAACCTGCTATCTTGTTATGGCACAGAATGTTAAGCTTCAGACCACGGCAGATAGAAGACACCATGGAGAAGTGCACTCCGGTTCCCATATTTCAGTGTTCCTAAACAACAAGACACACAAGACATACAAACCATCTTCCAAAAGAGAATTTTTAAAGTAATTTTAGAGATATTTGAATATAAAATATTTTCTACTTTATACATTTGTAGCATTTTAACAATTTTCATGAAATTACAAATTAAAGAAAAACTCTAAACATCAAAAGTACAAAAGATAACTATTAAAATTATTTACATGCTCTTAAGAGCCTGGAAAATCCCATGGACGGAGGAGCCTGGTGGGCTGCAGTCCATGGGGTTGCTAAGAGTTGGACACGACTGAGCGACTTCACTTTCATTTTTCACTTTCATGCATTGGAGAAGGAAATGGCAACCCACTCCAGTGTTCTTGCCTGGAGAATCCCAGGGGTGGTGGAGCCTGGTGGGCTGCCGTCTGTGGGGTCGCACACAGTTGGACACGACTGAAGTGACTTAGCAGCAGCAGCAAGATAAAAACAGAGCAGATGCCAAACATTGAAAAAGGCCTAAATTCTAGTTTAGGTCAATGTGCCACTAAGTACTTGTTTAATCTTAAACAATTCATTTAACAGCACTCAATTTCAATTTCCTTTAAAAATTAAAACCACGAGAAATGACAGTATATAAAGTTCCACTTTCCTATATTAGTATTTTTCAATCAACAGGCATCGGGTATGGGAGGACGTATGGGAGGACCAAGCCTCGAACTGATGACAGCTCAGCTGTACTTGTTCATGCAGGGCACTGTCCTACACACTGAATACATTAATTCATTTAACATTTAGGCAAACCTATGTGTTACATACTATTATTATTGCCTATTATTGCCCTCATTTAGAGGTAAAGACAATAAATGAATTCATTTAACACTTAAAGAAACCTATGTGTTAAGTACCATTATTATTATCCTCATTTAAAGGTAAAGACAAGTAGGAAAGAAAAATTTACACCCATGCCAGCTGATTCTAGGACCAGCTCTTTTCATCACCATAATTGGTTGTTCAGTCACTAAGCCGTGTCCTGACTGCATTATACTGACATATTCTTTGGAATGAAGAGGTTTGGCTGTTTTAATTTTCTAATAATAGGGAAATATAAAAATTTAAGAGTGGAAGGTTTGCTGACTGAAGATACAGGAGTGCTTTAGATCACAGCAGCTCTACAATAGAATACAATATGCAAAGAAAGTATTAGCTAATCCCTAGAGCTTCTAATTCGTTTTATTTCATCCACAAAATGCAAACATATTCTCAATATTACAAATAAGACCATATCATCTGCATGGACACACTATCCTATGCCTGTAACTCAGGCAAAATTTCTTAACACCTGCTTATATCCAGAGTTGTACTCTGAAGCTAGAATTCAGTCTAATAATGGTACGCCATAAAGTGACAGCAACAATTAAATTTGATATTAGCTATAAGATGGCATTTAAACATGGTATCTGTTGCATATAACTACAGCTTGAAAATGAAATGTTTCAAACATGATTGTTTATAGCTGAAGGCAAACCCTACTTATCAGCATGAAAACAGTTTTGTTTAATTTACTGCCTATTGAGACTTGCTTATTTTGTTGGTTAACAATAAGTAAGCAAAGAATAGTTTAATCTCAGTAGCATGAAACAAAAACATTCATAAATTCTAAAGCTTGTTTAATGTCTTGACAAGAGTGTGTGATAGTCACAAAATTTCCTACACGTTCCCAGTCATTTATGATCATTAATCAGTTAACTTTACAGATAGAAAAGACCTTACATATTTTTTTACTAAAGTGGTAAAGTACAGAGAGTCTATTCCTCTATTTTAATAGGCCCCAATAGCTCTAAAATCTCTGAGAATTCAAACTCTTTCCTTGCACCTTCATGCAGCTATGAAAATAAAAATTATTCTGATACCATTTAAATTCTTTCCTGCCATAACATAAAAATACACATGCCAAAGTATGCAAGATTAAAAGAAAAATCCATTTATTAGCACCAGTGCCACACAAAAAGCAATCCTAGTCCTCTCACTTTTTCTCCTTCTGAAGCAACAATGACAGGCAGGTAGACTTCAAATTAGACTTGCTTTTCTGGCTTCTAGTCCCTTGCCTGTACCTAAGCACTCTGTAATCAGAGAACTCCTTTCACAGTAAATAACCCCTATACAAGGTAAGTGTGGAAACAGCTTCTAAATCATTTGAAATATTCTGGGCACAGCTGGCAGAACACCTGTTGGAAGCAGATGAGTGATGTTTGAAACACAAAACAATAGAAAGTAAAGGACAGTTCACACAACTTTCACTGCACACTTTTCAGACAACTTTAAATTTACTCAAGGACTTTGGTGAAAAAGCAACAAACTACAGTTAGGTTACCATTTTAATTTTCTTCTTGAAAACATAGATCAACCCACTGAAACGAAGCTCCCCAAAATGAATTGTTACTCGGTCAACAATCTCACAGATGTGAGAAAGTCCTATAAAATGCTACTTTTTCTTTTTTTTCAATTTGTTTATATTGCTCATACCATCTGCTCTCACTTTAATTTTTAACCTTTTTAAATGTCTAAATAAATTTTACAGCTAAAAATGGAAAATATCTAGGAAGGAAATATTACCTTTAACTTTACTATTTTGAACTACTAAATGTTTACTCAAAGTTTGTAACCAGCACTTTTTAGTATTTTTTAGCATCTGTAGGAGAACCAGGGTGCCCATTTCACAACTAAAATGTAGAAGGTATATAAATAAAGAACCTAGTTGAATTTTGAAAGACTTTTCACCAAAACAAACAAAAAATGGCTTCAATCATTTACATTTAAACATTCAAATGAAGTATCTGACTTTTTACCAATGAGAACTCATTTCTAACCAATCAATAAGCATTTATTGCATCCTTATAATGTACCTACTACCAGGTACCTCAAAATTCAGATCAACTTTTCTGCATGGAGTTGGAAAAAACAGAAGCAGAGAAATCAGTTTTAAAAATCTGTGCTAAAATTCAGTCATTTGAGGATAAAAGTCTTGGAGAGGATTGTGAAAGTGAGAATAAATTTTAGGGGTTACCTCTGGAGACCAACAGAGGATACAGTAACAGAGTAGGGTAATACTTTCAATTCAAGATAAAGGAGAGGAACAAGTTTGGTGCAATTACGGTAGTCTTAGTGCATAACTAACAATATGGTAAAGAAATGCTGAAATGAGTGATAATCTAAGCTGACTAGCAATCCAACAGCCTCACAGTAAGTCATCCTATAGATACTGTACAACTGAGTAAATACTATTTCTTCACAAGTTCAACAACTGTGACAAAGACAAAAAAAAAAAAATCTTTAAGAATTTAAAACCCTGGCAATACTACCGAAATTTTTATCACCAGGAATTATGACACATTGAAACATCGTGGAGAGTCGGACACGACTGAGCGACTGAACTGAACTGAATGTTGCAGAAGCCTGAATTTATAAGAAGTCAGGTGGAAAAATTAACCAGACCCAGTGTCCAATTGTATCTTGAACAATTCCTGCTTTGTTACTTCATAAATGTTTGATTTTTACGTCACCATAATGATAACACCCACATGCATTAGTATTGCTGGCTTAGTTCCTAGACACACACAAAAAAAGGTGAGTAGTATTAATTTGTAATAGTATATAATTCAAAACAAACAACTCCTGTTAAAGCACTGACCACACCAACTAGAATACTGTTGAAATTCACCAGGTCCTTTCACGACTGCTGGATTCCTTCAACTGTGGCAAATGTATCCTAAAATGGTTTTGGCTTTAAAATGTGTTAAACCAAGATATTTTCCTAATTAATATCTGGAAAGTTATATCAAACTATGAAAATCAGGAAACATAACCACTAAATCTAAAAACTGGAAAACAACAAATGAGATTTTTCGCCTTGTATATACCGAAGTGTGTTAGCAACATGCCACTTGAACTGATTGTTTCCATCAAGAAATTAAGAGAAAATAAGAAAGCTGTGACTAGATAGCAAATGTTAGTTATCAGTTTGCTTTGGATCTGACTTTAAGTAAAAAAGCTTATGAAATTTACAAACTTGACAAAGTCAGGAAACTCATACTACATCAGTCCAGGAAAACTTTCCAAATGTGCAAGTACAATGGACCCTCAGGCTGACTTTCACACTGATATTTAAATTTTCATGACAACCTAACATCACAGACCACCGGCCTATCCAGAACTATTACTTCTATGTTGAAGAGTTTAATTATTACCCTGATTTTAACTAATAGCGTTGGTTACTCCCTAATTATAAGAACCACAAAAATTATTCTAGAGGAAAGGAGAAGTGAGGGGGAAACTCAAGTTTGTAGTTATAGTTCTTTATGACTCACATGCACAATTCTCAGTCTATCACTTTAAATATCTGGTTCCATCACCAATTTCCATAATCCTTTGCTGAAAGTTGGTGATACCTAATTTAGGATGTCAGAGTCCTAAGAAATTTTATCCATCAAATGGTAAAAGGGAATACGATGATTAAAAGTTGAGTTTATGGAATCAGGTCTGGGGTCCTGGGTAAAACTTATAAACTTCTCTTTGCCCTGCTTCCCTTCCACAGAGGGCTGAGGTAGAAAGTAAAGTGAAAGTGATAGTCGCTTGATGGGGACCAACTCTTTGCAACCCCATGGACCATAGCCCACCAGGCTCCTCTGTCCATGGAAATCTCAATGCAAGAATACTGGAGTGGGTTGCATCCCCTTCTCCATGGGGCCTTCCCAACCCAGGGATTGAACCTGGGTCTCCTGCATTGCAGGCGGATTCACTACCATCTGAGCCACCAGGGAAGCCCCATGCTTTACAGAGGGTTTGGCATATAGTAAATGTAGCTATTATTGTAGTTTGTCTTTTGCTGCCTAAGAATCCACAGCATATTATCTCCCTATGTTTGAAAGTCTATCTTTTCAACATGCTCCAATCCTAAATTCCGAAGACCAAATAGAAACTTTCAAAAACCTAAGTGATTCTGGACTGGAATGGATATAAGTATTTCTTTATGTTTATCCCACTGTGCTGTTCTGAGTCACTCAGTTGTGCCCAACTCTTTGCAACCCTGTGGACTGTAACCCACCAGGCTCCTCTGTCCACAGGAATTCTCTAGGCAAGAATCCTGAAGTGGGTTGCCATGCCCTCCTTCAGGGGATCTTCCCAACAGAGGGATGGAAACCAGGTCTCCTGCATTGCAGGCAGATTCTTTACCATCTGAGCCACCAGGAAGCCCTTATCCCACTAGATGACTACAACTAAACATTCTGAACGTCATCTACAAAAGGCACATAAGAAGGCTGTGAAAAGTACAGAGGAGATGACTATGTACCTTTGGACCCAAAGGGAAAAATACGGCTTTGAGTTTCCTAAATTTCTGACTCATATATCATAGACTAAGACAGCATTATCTTCAATGCACTCAGGGAACTAATATACGAGTGAGAAATGTATAGTCACAGATTGTGGCTACAGATTTCTGCCTTTGCAGGCATACTTAACCTACTTAATTAGTTGCTCAGTCTGTGAGCCTTCTGCACATTCCCACTGCACATTTTCTCTTTTCTGACTGCCCAGAAAGATGGTTTCTCTTCCATCAAATAGTCATGCCTGACTCAATTTAAACACCTGAAAACTACTGAATTTGGCTTATTTTTGTTCTCTGGTTTTCATTTTCCCCATACAGGTGGAGTGTGTTCAAGCCCTAACCTCTTTGATCCCAGGAAATACTGTTCACAAATATTGTTTAGAACCCAACCAAGGGGAGGTTTTATATCACTCATTATGAGATAATTCTGTCAGTCATTCCATTTCCTACCTGAGCATCTGGATTTAGGACTTCATTCAGCCCAGACTTTGCTTCATATGGGTTAATCTCTTTCTAATGCTAAAGCTGAAACTGCAATATTTTGGCCACCTCATGCGACGAGTTGACTCACTGGAAAAGACTCTGATGCTGGGAAGGATTGTGGGCAGGAGGAGACGGGGACGACAGAGAATGAGATGGCTGGATGGCATCACCGACTCGATGGACATGAGTTTGAGTGAACTCCGGGAGTTGGTGATGGACAGGGAGGCCTGGCGTGCTGTGATTCATGGGGTCACAAAGAGTCGGACACGACTGAGCGACTGAACTGAACTGAATGCATACACAGCACCCATCTCAACTTTCATTTCTTGTTATAATTTCCCCTATTTGATTTTTGGCCCTTTACAAAATAAAAATATTAAACATTTGCCTTTATGGTAAATGTACACAAACTATCTAAGACTTACTAAAAATAAGCTAGACAAAACATGCACAGGACTCAATCAAATAACAACTTTGCTCATGTCTCAGACCATATTCCAATCTCAGCTCCCTTACTATCTCATGAAACCTTTATCTAGTCCAAGAAGCTTAACTCATAACTTAAATTTGATCTTTGCCCTTCCTCCAAACCACCATGTGTATCATACATGTATGTATATACTATACTTTTAAAATAAAAATAGTTCATTTGTATACTATGCTTTGGCTTGTTTTTCCTAATTATTTCATGTGTTTAAGTCTTGTCCACCAAACGAAATCACAAGCTTACTGAAAACAGGAACAATCATATTATTAAAATTTTTCCTTCACTATAAATAGCATGGTGCTACAACACAAAGCAGTTACCAATTTATTCATTCAGTGCATGACAAGTGAATCACTGCTAGTTAATGTGTTGAGGGCTGGGGATAAAGAGGAAAACAGAAGGCAGTGTCTGTCCATAAAAGGTTTACTAAGTACTGTGAGAGAGCCATGAAAACTTTTATATTGAGATTCAAATCAGAGATAGTCACAGCATTATGGGACAACAGATGGGAAGTTCCTAACTCTGCCAGGGAAAGAATCATAGACAAATCTTTCCTTTAAACAGAATCATGAAGATAAGTAAAAATATGCCAAGCAAATAAGGAGTGCGAATGATGTTCAACTAAGAGGAAACACTTGGTCAGTGTTCCTTCTGCTGATGAAATGGTAGAGGGTTTGGAAAGGGATAAAGTAGATGGATCTGAGAAGTTATTTTAAAATATAACTGAGAAACAATGAGTATTTGAAATAAGGGATGCAGCAAATGGAATGACAATTAATGAAAGTAATATAATGTAATATGAATTACCATGAAACGATAACTGTATGAGAAGAGGGAAAGCCAAGAAAAGGCTCTGCGCAGCATTGACATTTAACGTGAATCTTCACTGAAAGTCGAATCCATTCTCAGTTTGTAAATAAATATTTCTTCTACCTTGAAAACTTCAGTTTTCAGTGTATAAACAAGAAGAAACAGGTCAAGATTAGCATTGTAAAGCCTAAACTGGAAACCATGTTTATCTATCTACTGATCTTGGAATGTCTTTCAAACACTAAGTCTTCAGAGATAACAGAATTCCATCTCCCCCACTGACCCCCCCAACCTGTCAAAGTGAAGGCATAGCAAACATACCTGTTCATCAGGTTTTCTTTTGAAATGGGTACAAATAAAAGCAAGGCAGTAAATAGAGTCTATGTCACTTTTTCTGTCTGGCCTCTACACAACTTGACTTCTTGCCTTCACTAGCACCTCTCTTGCCTTCACTAGCACCTCTCTTTGCCCCCTTCCCCAGATTTCAGATTTAACTATTTTAACACCTTAACTAAACTTTAGGTGACCTGGTTAGACATATGGAAAAACTGCCTGTGCATAACTTGCCACACAAAGTCATTTTAAGGCTTTTTCCTTAAAATCAATGATTTAGTTACTATGAGATAAACTATTGTGGCAAATCTGACTTGCTTCAGATACCAACCAGATAAACAGGCTGCTGATAACCGAAGTGTAGGAAGTTCTTGATGATTTTACGCACGGAACATCCACTTCAGGTACATTCACGCTCTTGACCACGCTGAAACCTAGTAAATAAATAAATAATTCAATGTGAGGTTCACACTGCATTTCAACAACAATACCAACAACAACATGCATATGAAACCTAAAACGTTCACTCTACTACTGGAGGCAACATAACTTTAGAAAGGTAAAGCATTTGCCTCTCAAATCATAGGCCAGTATCTATTTTGTTCATCCTGGGGAGCCTGGTGGGCTTCCGTCTATGGGGTCACACAGAGTCGGACACGACTGAAGTGACTTAGCAGCAGCAGCAGCATACCCTGTGAGTATCTACTCTATCCATGCACCATGCCTATAACTGAAAAGTATATGAAATCTTGGATCTCCCTGGTAAACTAACTGAAAGAGCACAGCATCTACCCAAAGGCTACCATCTCATGGTTAAGTTCTCAGCTCCAGTACCACCTCCCTGAGAGCTATTTTCTTTAATACCCTGGCTAAAATAGCACCTCACACATATTCCAGTCACTGCTAGATCCCTTCGGCTTGTTTTGCTGTGTATGTAACAAATAGCCTTGTTGTGAGTTACATTGTTACTCTTAGTATTCACTTTGTGTGTGACTACTGAACTGCTACTGAACTGTAAGCCTCAGCAGAGCCAGAAGCATCAGTCTTGTTCACTGCTTTTGCAGCAGTGTCATTCTAGACACTATTCTAAGGGTCTGCCCTGTATTCAACAAACATTTGGTGGCCTGATGAGTCCTTCCAAATCCACAAACCACCAAAATAATAAAACCCTGCTCTAAATAAAATCCTAACAGAAAAGGGTTTACTTGGGACCTCTGTGAGTTCACAAGACCCAGAGAGATGCATAACCAGACATTTTTGCTGTTTAGTCACTAAGTTCTTATCTGAGCACACTACATTGCAATAGATAATGGTCTATATAATTTGCTCCTCTGGAGGTCAGTAGCATGTTTGGATCAAGTAATGTGAGGGCTCTGCTCAGTACCATTATAAAATATAAAAGAAGAAAACTGAGATAAGGTACACAGAATCTTGCAATATCACTTTCAAAACATGATGGAAGAAAGCTCCATTTTCAAAATCTGTTTTCTAAAAGAACCCAGTATTAACTGCATGTTGATGTATAAAGCACACAAAAGTTGCATTTTTCTCTACTTTGGATCCCAAACTCTTAGTTCTGGAAGTGTAGCCCATTGTACGTAATTCCCAGGTCAGAGGTGCAGTAGACAAATTAATTAGTCTATTAAGTCTCAGTCGTATCCTGGCACTGATGTTTAGGTTAGCACCTTTAGCAACAAGTTTCTAATGCTTAACTATGCTGCCATTTGTTCCTGAGAGAAATTAGGAATGAAGGGGGAAAAAAAAAAAACATAGCTGGGAAAAGTTCCCACTGACCTAAAGGCAGAAACATGTATCTGAGTCAGGGGTAGACCGATGTATTCATAAAAAGGAGAAAAACTCCAGTTGATTAGCTCTTGCTATTTTAAGTGATTAGGAGAAAAATAAATAGCTCTATATCGAAGTGAAATATAAATAGCACTTAACACTCTACGAAATCAACCTAAAAAAGATGATAATTTGCTATGACTTAGCACTAAAGAGAAACCAATGATTTCATATAACAAATCTCTGAAGCATTTCATGGGAAGATTAAATACTTGACTAAATATTTGTGGATGCTACAAATGACAGAAATGAACCAAATCGTATATTTGAAAAAAACAGAGCTGGGTCACAAAACACACACTCGGGAAGAGGGAGAGGACAGGAGGGAGAGAGAAACTTATCAGCTATCTCTCATCTTACAGCCATTAGCTACTGCAAGGTGTATCTAAAAGAAAAAGATGTCAGCCATAGTGCAAAATTCAGCAATAAAAGCAAAATTTGTGGATTATCATAGAACACAATAGAATACCTTTACACTATGTAGGAACTTTTCTCTTAAATTTTTCCTCTTTTATTCAATGGGGTTATGGCACAGTGGAACATTTTCACAGCATCAATGATCCTGACGTGTGTAAGATACGAGGCTCTAAAAGTTGTTTTATTCAATAAGAATTGGGAGTCGAGACTGTCTCAGGTATTTGCGAACAGTAATGTAACTGTTATGACAGTTTACAATGACACTGTCATAACAAATATCTGTTACTTATTGGGCAACGGCACTATCTGAGAACCTGGGCACATCTACACTAAAATGATGGTGATGACAAGACCATTTAGAATCCATCCAGAATGCTGATTACTGAAAAGTCAGAGTAACTCTGTCTTACATTTTCTGAATGTCCTGTTATTTGGGCTCTATGAAAGCTTAGCTTCATCAAATTCTCCCCAATTACAGTGCTATTAAATCAAGGATTATTAAAATCTATAGTTACATCTCTTATAGTTTTTCTTCAGGAAATAATCAGATATATTCAAATAGAAAAGAATTCTAGAGGTAAAAAAATGTTTATAATAGCAAAAAGTTAAAACAATGTAAATGTCCAAGGGTAAGATTCTGAAATAAACTGTGATATGATGGAATATTAAGAAGTCATTGACTATCATGCTTTCAAGGAAAATTTAATGGCACAAAATAATTCCTAGATTACAGTTCAGTTCAGTTCAGTTCAGTCGCTCAGTCGTGTCCGACTCTCCGCGACCCCATAAACCACAGCACGCCAGGCCTCCCTGTCCATCACCAACTCCCGGAGTTCACTCAAACTCATGTCCACAGAGTCGGTGATGCCATCCAGCCATCTCATTCTCGGTCGTCCCCTTCTCCTCCCACCCCCAACCTTTCCCAGCATCAGAGTCTTTTCCAGTGAGTCAACTCGTCGCATGAGGTGGCCAAAGTATTGCAGTTTCAGCTTTAGCATCAGTCCCTCCAATGAACATCCAGGATTGATCTCCTCTAGAATGGACTGGTTGGATCTCCTTGCAGTATAAGGGACTCTCAAGAGTCTTCTCCAACACCACAGTTCAAAAGCATCGATTCTTCGGCGATCAGCCTTCTTCACAGTCCAACTCTCACATCCATACATGAGCACGGGAAAAACCATTGCCTTGACTAGACGGACCTTGGTTGGCAAAGTAATGTCTCTGCTTTTTAATATACTATCAAGGTTGGTCATAACTTTCCTTCCAAGGAGCAAGCGTCTTTTAATTTCATGGCTGCAATCAGCATCTGCAGTGATTTTGGAGCCCAAAAAAACAAAGTCTGACACTGTTTCCACTGTTTTTCCATCTATTTCCCATGAAGTGATGGGACCATATGCCATGATCTTTGTTTTCTGAATGTTGAGCTTCAAGCCAACCTTTTCACTCTCCTCTTTCACTTTCCTCAAGAGGCTTTTGAGTTCCTCTTCACTTTCTGCCATAAGGGTGGTGTCATCTGCATATCTGACGTTATTGATATTTCTCCCAGCAATCTTGATTCCAGCTTGTGCTTCTTCCAGCCCAGCGTTCCTCATGATGTACTCTGCATATAAGTTAAATAAGCAAGGTGACAATATACAACCTTGACGTACACCTTTTCCTATTTGGAACCAGTCTGTTGTTCCATGTCCAGTTCTAACAGTTGCTTCCTGACCTGCATACAGGTTTCTCAAGAGGCAGGTCAGGTGGTCTGGGATTCCCATCTCTTTCAGAATGTTCCACAGTTTATCGTGATCCACACAGTCAAAGGCTTTGGCATAGTCAATGAAGCAGAAATAGATGTTTTTCTGAAACTCTCTTGCTTTCTCCATGATCCAGCGGATGTTGGCCATTTGATCTCTGGTGCCTCTGCCTTTTCTAAAACCTGCTTGAACATCTGGGAGTTCACGGTTCACATACTGCTGAAGCCTGGCTTGGAGAATTTTGAGCATGACTTTACTAGCGTGTGAGATGAGTGCAATTGTGCGGTAATTTGAGCATTCTTTGGCATTGCCTTTCTTTGGGATTGGAATGAAGACTGACCTCTTCCAGTCCTGTGGCCACTGCTGAGTTTTCCAAATCTGCTGGCATATTGAGTGCAGCACTTTCACAGCATCATCTTTCAAGACTTGAAATACCTCAACTGGAATTTCATCACCTCCACTAGCTTTGTTAGTAGTGATGCTTTCTAAGGCCCACTTGACTTCACATTCCAAGATGACTGGCTCTAGGTCAGTGATCACGTTATCGTGACTATCTTGGTCGGGAAGATCTTTTTTGTACAGTTCTTCTGTGTATTCCTGCCACCTCTTCTTAATATCTTCTGCTTCTGTTAGGTCCATACCATTTCTGTCCTTTATCGAGCCCATCTTTGCATGAAATGTTCCCTTGGAATCTCTAATTTTCTTGAAGAGATCTCTTGTTTTTCCTATTCTGTTGTTTTTCTCTATTTCTTTGCATTGATCACTGAGGAAGGCTTTCTTATCTCTCCTTGCTATTCTTTGGAACTCTGCATTCAGATGCTTATATCTTTCCTTTTCTCCTTTGCTTTTCGCCTCTCTTCTTTTCACAGCTATTTGTAAGGCCTCCTCAGACAGCCATTTCGCTCTTTTGCATTTCTTTTCCATGGGGATGGTCTTGGTCCCTGTCTCCTGTACAATGTCACGAACCTCTGTCCAGAGTTCATCGGGTACTCTATCATCAGATCTAGTCCCTTAAATCTATTTCTCACTTCCACTGTATAATCATAAGGGATTTGATTGAGGTCATATCTGAATGGTCTACTGGTTTGCCCTACTTTCTTCAATTACAGCAGGCACATATTGAAAAAGTGTTAAAGGAAATAAAAATGCAGTGTACAAAACCTGTACAAAAACTATATGCATAATTTGATTCCAGTTTTAATACATATGCACAGTCATACGAAAAAGAGAAAATAAGACATACCAACATGTTCCAAGAGGTTATCTTTGAGTAGTAGAACTAAACACAATTCTAATTACAAACATATATTGCTTTTATAATTAAAAATGAAGATACAGTAGCTACTACAATTGTTTGAGCCAAGTGGAGTTGACCACAGTTGAAGACCACGTGCCCTGTATAAGTCATCAGTACAACAAGGGATGAGTCAGATCATTAAGTGATATCCTGTCAACCACTTCCCAGGACCCCAACTCCAAGTCCACAAACAAACTCCAGTAATATCTTTGTCCCAGGTATGATTAATCCCTGTTCTTAAACTGTTTCATCTTAATATGTGTATTAATCAAAAGTCTACTTATCTGTGAGATGTTTTGTAGAAATGCACAGTATTTATCTACGGCCTTGAAATTCCTTCTCTGAGGCCAAAAAGGAGTATGTGTCTGCGTGTGTGTGTGTGTATGCATTTGACAAACTCACGTCTTTATGATAAACTACACCAAACCTGCCTCACATATGTAAATGAATATTTTTACAAGTGCTGCTGAAAAGAATCCTATCCTTCAAATTGACAGTTACAGTTTCCCCAAAAAAATGTCATTTTAAAAGTAAGTTTTAAATAGCACTTTGAATCAACTCTGCCAACTTTTTTAAGTGTTTAAAAAGACGCAGTTACTCCCTAGATTCTGCTTAAGATATAAAATTATTTTATGGGCAAAGTCCACTCCAACATATCTCTTATTGACACATTTTTATACCATCATCTACGTCACCTCTAAGCATCTCCTTGTATAGTTTTCTTTTCATCCTTATGAAACTAAAGCAAACTGCACTCCTTTGTGCTCTGTTTCTGTGGTTACTATGGTAGTGACCTGAATTGTGCCCCTAGGATAACCCATTGGTAGTGACCTGAATTGTGCCCCTAGGATAACCCATTTGGGGCAGGGGAGAGAAGTAAGAGACCAAAAGAATGGAGGACTAAGTTCGGGTAGTGGTCAGCACCTTTAAACAATTACTTTTCCCTTGGAACTGCCCTGGGCCAAAACCTATAAAACTATGCCCTGACCCTTCAGCTTCCTGGCATAAAGTACTTAGCCTTACAATGTGAACACCACGGAACTGGCAAGATCAGCAACTCTTTCCCTTGCTCTTAAGAAGCATTAAATTTTAAACCTATCCTCAAAATTTCCACCTCCAGCTCCCCCTAAATCTAGTCAGGCCCTGATTCACAGGTTCTGAAGACCAGCTGATGGAAATGCCACGTGGTGACTGAAAGTCTTTGATGGAAAACAAATGAGATAGGACACGTTGCCCAGCACTTCAAAGTGCACAGCTCTCCTTCACTGTCTTTCAGGATCTCACAGAAGGTGACACATGGAAAAAACAGTGCAAAAATTTTGTACATTTTCCACCTTAATAGTTTATCTCAATTGTCAACAAGGGGATTTCCTTGAATATTTGCATCAAGTGAACCAATGGTTTGAGATATTTTTGAAGTTTTCCTCACCTTAAGCAATATCCTTTACAAAGAAAGGCCAGCAAATAATAGAAAAGCAGCGGATATGATTGAAGGGTGGAAGATACATGAGGGGTAAAGAACTTCACTAACAGTTGGTCCACCTACTCCTGTTTCCCCACAGGGCTCCTCAGACACCCCTCAGAAAGCTAGAGCCCTGAGGGACACGATTTGAAACCAGTTAAGCAGATCCTATCCTTGCAATCACCAGGTTAATATTTACAGTGTTGACTATTCTAAAAGTCCACGACACATATTACTTAAAACTTTAAAAATCAGAAGAGGTGACTAATTTTTTCAACAATATTTTACTCCATTGTTATGAAGAAAATTATGTTACAATGGCATTTGTAAATCTTAGAGATCATAAAAGTAACAGGCCCAAGTTCTTAAAAATGCATGATGTCCTTTTAAATTGCTTTAGAGGAGCCGCCCGGCTAGCTCAGTCGGTAGAGCATGAGACTCTTAAATTGCTTTAGAGGGAAAAAACGCTGTTTCTTATAATTAGCTAATTAACTATAAAGCATAAAGTCATATAAAATCTTGTTAGATAATAGAAATTATTGTAGTAGGCTCAGAAAGGAAAAGAAAATTAAGCTATGATCTTCATATTTCCTAACCAGGCAAATAAGATGTCTAGAAATTTAATACAACCTGCCTCACTTTTGTTGAGCGCTCATAAAACTGACAAAACGAAAGACAAAGTTTTACAGAGTCAATAAAAATGTTTTGTAAAGTACTCTGAATATCTTAAGTGTTACAATAAGACCTCATTTCAAAGAAACATGGTTGAAAGCCATGAAAATTAGTCTAATTCTATTATACATTGTCAAGAGACAGTCCCTTGAGAGATTAGCATTTAATGACTTCCTACTTAAAAACATTACATTTAATAGCTCATACCACACTACATTGTAATTGTTTGTTGATGGCTTTCTAAAATTATTTGTACTTGTAAAAGTCCTCACCACACAATGAGGTACTTGAGAACAGAATGTAGGTTTTATTGATCTTAGTGTGGTTACTCATTAATTCATTCAACGCTCATTGTATATCTATTAGTCATATTCTAAATACTTACAGTAAGTATATATGGAAAAAAGCCAAAGGCCCCTATCTATCAATATTAAAAGGAAAGTGTAAGAAAGAAAAAGAAAACAAATGATTTCAATACATTGTCTTAAACACTGTCCCACAGGAACACAAAGAAGTGACAGGCCTTACCTGGAATATTAGGGAACAGACCAGGCTACAGTGGGACAGGTTCTGAAGACTACTGGGAGTTAACCACACAACGTGTGATGAAACACGAGGTTTGGAGTTTTAAGCAGCACCATATATCAAGACCCTCCTATGTCATACTGAGGATTTTGTACTTTATGCTAGGAAACCATTTAAGAATATGTTTTTAAAAAGTCACTTTGACTACAAAACTGATGTCAGAATGGAAGAAGCAAAACTGATTGCAGGGAGACCAATAAAGAAATTTAGGTTGAGATGATTTAGGTGAGAAATGATAGAGTCATCAACTAAGGCTGTAGTAATCAAAACAGAGAATGGTTCGGTTCAGTAGCTCAGTCGTGTCTGACTCTGCCACCCCATGAACTGCAGCACGCCAGGCTTCCCTGTCCATCACAAACTCCTGGCGCTTATTCAAACTCATGTCCACTGAGTCGGTGACGCCATCCAACCATCTCATCCTCTGTCGTCCCCTTCTCCTCCTGCCTTCAATCTTTCCCAGCACCAGGGTCTTTTCCAATGAGTCAGTTCTTCACATCAGGTGGCCAAAGTATTGGAGTTTCAGATTCAGTAACAGTCCTTCCAATGAATATTCAGGATTGATTTCCTTTAGGATGGACTGGTTGGATCTCCTTGCTGTCCAAGGGGCTCTCAAGAGTTTTCTGAAATACCACCGTTCAAAAGTATCAATTGTTTGGTGCTCAGTTTTCTTTATAGTTCACATCCATACATGGCTACTGGTAAAACCATAGCTTTTACTAGACGGACCTTTGCTGGCAAAGTAATGTCTCTGCTTTTTAATATGCTGTCTAGGTTGGTCATAGCTTTTCTTCCAAGAAACAAGTGTCTTTTAATTTCATGATTATGATGATTTAGGTGAGAAATGATAGAGTCCTCAACTAGGGTTATAGTAATCGAAACAGAGAATGGTAGAGACATAAGAAGTACTAAAGAATCAGAACAAGCAGAGGGCAAATCTGCTGAGGGCAAAAAACTGAAAATACCTTGGAAACCATTGGTTCACTGGAGGCGAATATTCAAGGAAATCACCTTGTTGACAACTGAGAAAATCCATTCCAAGGGGGATCTTTAGAAACTGTACAAGAAGATTTGCTGTGTGGGGAAAAGATCTGTTCTGGAAATAGGAATATCAGCATTAAAAATGGCAAATAAAGTCATGAAAGTGTATACGGAGTGAACCAGGAGAGGGCCGGCAAAAAAGCGTCAGATTAAACTCCTGGGAACAACAAAAAGGGAGGCAGAGGAAGTGAAGAAACATGTAAAGGAAACAAAAGCAGCAGCACAGGTGGTGAGAAGTGAGCTAAAGAGTAGAGTTTTGAGAAGGGAACACCTAAGTGTCAAAAGATTCTGCAATCACTTTTAGCCAAAGGACTAAAAGAGGCCAATAGATTTTGCAACAAAAGAGGTAACTTATGACCTTTAAAAAGGTGGTTTCAGCAGTAAGAAAACAGTGGTGCAAAAGTTATTGAAGAACAAATACAATGTGGGGATAGAAAAAAATTGCATAGCTCCTGGACCATATTAAGTGTTCCAACTGTTCCTAATTTACACTCCACTGCGTGTCACCCTATCCAAGTTTTTAAAATATGCCACAATCCCCCAAAGCGATACCAAACAAATGTTTAATGATGGATTTGACTGCAATTGAAATCTCAGTAGGAAGTAAGAGAAGTGCTCTAGGACACTCCCTGTATTATTTGAGAATCTCTTAAACCATTACCCAAGCCAAGTTTAATGTTTTTCAGTCTAAGGAAGCTGAATTGTGAGGAGACATTGACTTCTGCTGATTTTAAGTACCTGTGTTGACACATTCAATGTGTCATAGGTCATTGTATTTTAATGAATCTTAAATAAGATCACTTTATCCCTAAACATTTGGGAAATATAGGCATATGTCATTTAATTGTACTTTATTGTGCTTCACAGTTTTCTATTTGTTTTTAACAAATTGAATGTGGCAACGCTGCACTGACTAAGTCTGTTGGCACCATTTCTCCAGCAGCATTTGCTCACTTCAAGTCTCTGTGTCATATTTTTGTAATTGTTGAAATAATATCTTTGGCCAAAATGTTTGGGTTTTTCCATAACATCTTACAGAAAAACTTGAACGAACATTTTGGACAACTCAATATTTCAAACTTTTTCATTATTATAGTCTTGTCATGATCTATGATCAGTGATCTTTGATGTTACTATTCTAATTCTTTTGGGGCAACAGAACCACGCCCATATAAGACAGTAAACTTAATCAATGCCATATGTGTTATGAACACTCCAATGATTGGCCATTCCCCCATCACTCTCTGTCTTTGGATCTCCCTACTCTCTCAGACACAACAGTATTGAAATTAGGCCAGTTAGTAACCTTACAATGGCCTCTAGGTGTTTAAGTGAGAGAAAGAGTTTCAAGTCTCTCACTTTAAACCAAAAGCTAAAAATGACTGAGCTTATTGAAGAAGGCATGTTGAAAGCCAACACAGGTGGAAAGCTAGACCTTTTGTGTCAAACAGCTAAGATGTGAATGCAAGGAGTTCTTGTAGGAAACTGATAGTGCTACTCCAGTGAACACATGAATGAATAATAAGGAAACAAAATAGTCATTTCTGATAGACAAAAGTTTTCATGATCTGGATAGAAGATCAAACCAGACACATTTCCTTAAGCCAAAACCTAATCCAGAGCAAGGCCCTAAATCTCTTCAAGTCTATGAATCCCAAGGTAAGAAAGCTGCAGAAGAAAAGTTTGAAGCTAGCAGAGGTTAGTTCATGAGGTTTAAGGAAAAAACCCATCTTCATAACATAAAAATTCAAGGTGAAGCAGCAGGTGCTGATACAGAAGTTGTAGCAAGTTATCCAGATCTAGCTAAGAAAATTCACGAAGGTGAATTATCTACACAGAGCAACAGATTTTCAATATTAAGGAAAGATCCTTCTACTGAAAGAAGATGCCATCAGTGACTTTGATAGCTAGAGGGAAGTCAATGTCTGGCTTCAAAGGACATACTGATTGTCTTGGCAGGAGCTAGTGCTTTAAGCTGAAGCCAATGCTCACTTATTCCGAAAATCCCACCATCTGAAGAATTGTGTGTATGTGCTTAGTCGCTCAGTTGTGTCCGATTCTTTGTGACCCCATGGACTATAGCCCTGCTAGGCTCCTTTGTCCATGAGGATTCTCCATCCTCATGGATGAGGAGTTGCTTCTTAAGGATGAAAAAGAAAGTAGTTTCTTGAGATACAATCTATTCCGGGTGTAGATGCTGTGAAGACTGTTGAAACAACAACAAAGAATTTAGAATAATTCATAAACGTAGTCGATAAAGCACTGGCAGGGTTTGAGAGGACTGACTTCAATTATTAAATAAGTTCTACTGAAGGTAAACCACTATCAAATAGCACTGCATTCTACAAAGAAACTATTCATGAAAGGAAGAATCAATAAATGGGTAAATTTCATTGTAAAGACTCAGATGATAATCAACATATTTTAACAATAGTATATTTTTTAATTAAGGTATATAAATTTTTTAGACATAATGCTATTGCATGCTTAACAAACTGCATGTATAGTATAAACATAGCTTTTATATGCACTGGGAAACCAAAAAATCAGGTGACTCGATTTATTGCAGTATTCACTTTACCACAGTAATCTGGAGCTGAACCCACAATATCTTTAAAATATGCAAGTATATCAAGTGTAAAATACAAAATACAAACATAATATCAAACTAAATCATGCTATAGATTCTACATGACTTAAAGTTACCCAAATCCATTGTTCAATTGATGATTAGTAAATATTAATGGCAGGGCAGGAAGTACTCATTATGAGTTCACTTGTCTCCTTATGTGACCTATGACACATTTCAAATGAGGTATAGGAGCTTTTAAGAATTAAAGAATTGCATGTTATCATTTGTAAATAAAACTGATACATTAAAGTGCTTCTAAAGATATAAGTAGGTAAAATATCTGGTATGAACCAAAGCTCAAAAAGCAAAACCAAGGACTCTACATTACAAATCTTCCTAAATATGTTTTAATATCTATGGCAAGACCAGAGTAGTGCCTAGCATAAACAAAATGGGTAAAGAAGTCAGATATACAGTGACTGATGGTACTTAAACTTGTGGTGGTGATCACCTTGTAATGTACACAGATGTTGAATTATAATTCTGCACACCTGAAACTTATACAACAAAGAAAGAAAAAGTAGTCCTAGCCAGCTGTTTATTTCCATAGCATCTGGCCAAACAATATTCTCCTTTTGTTTTACTGCAGAACATCTAGAAAAAAATTTAGCCCTTTCATTTCATTTGTATGACAACACAGCAAGAGGCAGACCCACCTAGGATTGCCATAGAAGAGTCAATCAGATGTTAAAGAGAGATCTCAAATCGTTGAAATGTTTTTAGTTTACCAAGCTTGAAGTGTAACTGGTCTGTTTATAGCAGCACTTTTAACAATAGCCAAGACATGGAAGCAACCTACATGTCCATCAACAGGTGACTGGATAAAGAAGATATGGTATATAACACATACCATGGAATATTACTCAGTCATAAAAAAGGATGAAATAATGCCATTTGCAGCAACATGGATAGATTGAGAGATCATCATACTAAAGAAGGTGAATCAGGCAGAGAAAGGCAAATATCATATATCACTTATATACGGAATCTAAAAAAATAATACAAATGAACGTATTCACAAAACAGACTAAAGACACAGAAACAAACATGGCTAGCAAAGGGGAAGGGGGAAGGGATAAATTAGGAATTTGCACACAACTACATATAAAAGAGATAACCAATAAGGACCTACTGTATAGCGCAGGGCATATATATATATACACCCTCAGATATACATTCAGTATCTTGTAATAACCTATAATGGGAGAGAACCTGAAAAATAATATGAATCACGTGGCTGTACAACAGAAACTCACACATTATAAATCAACTACACTTCAATAAAAAATGACAAATTAAAACAGATACTTAAAAAGTGTAATTGCTCTGCCATTATGTACAAGTTTTGCATGTAACTCCAAATCTAAGAAATATATTAAAGAATTTCACACACAAATTAGAATGACTTGCAGAACTAATGTAAAAAAAAAATACACATGTATTTACTCATCAAATGAAGCTTTTTCCTGTTATAGCTGTGAAATAAAGCACATGTGAAGTCCCTTTTATCTAATTTCTATGTTTTCTCTTCACAAACAGCTCTTTTTTTGACATCTCAATTTCCATTAATAAAATAACCAACATTCCAGAGACAGCCTTAAAACTTTGGGATTATCCTTCACACCAGACTCCCTCATCCTCTATATCCAAATATTTGCCAGCTACAATGGATTCCAATACTCAATATGTCAGGAATTTGTCCCTTTCTTTTCATTCCTTCGGCCACCATTAAGTTCACCATTTTACCATCTGTGTAATTTCCAAAAGTGTTCCAGTTCTTCCTAAGCAGAACCCCAACTGCACAAAGCTCTGTTCCAAGTGATTTTATTTTCAACCCTGAGTGGTTCCCCTCCACCAAAAGAATTAAGTGAATAAGCCTTGGCATTTAAGATCCATTCATTACATGGCAGTTTTCTTCATACAGAACCTGCTTAAGGCTTACTATCCCGAAACTTCATTTCTCCACCATTTCCGAGTCGTAGTTCCCTACCTTTACTCATGGCATTTCTGCTCATTGAATGTCCCTTTCTCCCATATCCTCTTCCCAGAAAGGCTGCGTGATATTTCAATGATGATCTCAAACACTGGTTAGTTCATAATTTTATTTTTCCCCATCCACCTCTGACCATGCCCTCACAGAACACCTGTGTCTTGTATAGTTTCTATATATGTCCTGAACATTATTTTTGCTTTTACCTTATGCCATTAGTAATCCACTGGCTCCATGAGGGACAGGAAATGTGCCACAGCTATTTCTCATCTAGAGGCACCAAACGTTCTGATCATAGTAACACTGTCAGTATTAGCAGAACTTAGTTGAAAATGTAAATGCATTAATGCAGGTTTGGAAGCAAACCAACTCATCAAAGAGTGAATGAACTGGTCTGTCCACTAGCACTTTTACTGCCCCTTTCCTGGACTGGGAAAGACTGGGACTTGTACTGGTTGTATGCAGTTTCATCCAAGTTTACCATTTATTGTCAGTGAAACTTCAGTTCTCTGGATGAATGGATTATATACAAAAATAACTTGAAGCAAAGAAAGTAAATATCAGGTTAATTTTAAGAGAGGAACTATCTTTTTCAAAGGAACTCCTATCATTCCACCACAAGGAAAATTATCCTTTCATTAAGTGTCAAAATAAACATGCTTTAAATTAACATATTTTTTAAAAGCCAACACATAAGTTAATTTGAGGTCATCTGTTTTCTAAACTTTATCTACTAGATTTCCACATTATGAACACTACGCAAAGGTACTCAACTATTTTTTTTTAACTACAAGAAGCAAATGTATCCATTGCTCACATACACACACAAAACTATAAATCAATATAACACTATAAGATTCAATGAAAATAGTGACAGCTCTAAAAAAAAAAAAAAAAGGCAACCCAATGTATAGCCAAATAACTCATGAAACTCAGCATGTATTGCTGACTTTGGACATGATTGCCAAATTTAACAAGGTGTTCTTGAGAGAAACAAAATAAGACAGGTCCCTGGAGCATCCATTCAAAATGGCAGATGCATCTGAACTCCAGAGCAAACTCCTCTAGGCTAATGTTTTGGTTGGCCTGAAAGAAAAATAGTAGAATTTAAATATCTTTAATTTAAGTAATACTTTAGAATATAAGAAAACTCACTGCTAAAGGTCAAGTTAGGAAGCATAACAGAAAAATGAGAGCAATATTAGGCCTATGTTCAAGTAATTTTTCCTTACAGCTAAGACCAAGACAAATTTGGTACAAATTCTGCAAAATCTGAAAAACACCTATTCAGAAGAAAAAGCATTAAAAGTCCTATAGTGCAATCTGGAGGAGGAATACACCTATTTCTCATGAATAGCATTTCACACAATCATTTATCATTGAATCACACATATCAAAATTGTCGCTTTCAGGAAAAAAAAAAAAAACAGAAACAAATTAGTGCCTTGCAAGTAATCCTTGCTGCATGAAACTGGATTGCTACAAAGTACCATTCACTAAATTCATATAAAGTGCTGATTGCTGCCTGTCATTGTTCAGTACAATTCAATAGAAGCTAATTCTCACCGATACTCCACCCAGTACCAGTGAGCTTTAAAAATATACTCAGTTATTCACCTTATTGGAACAGACGGTTAAAGTCCTTATGAATATCCAAACTCCATTAAAATTCCCCTGGTACCATGTCCAAGTTTCAACGCACTTTTGTGCTTTTCCTTACATGTGAATTTCAACTGGACTTACAATATCTTTAAGATATCTGCTGTAAGTTGTTTTTCTAATAGTTGGTTAAAGTTTTGGGCTGATCTGTGACTATTCTCTAATGATTTTAACTACAGACAACAGTTAAGAAATAGCTGGCTAAGGTTAGGCAGCCAGTCTGTTATTAGGGGAAAAAAAATACACAGCAAATTCAATGACTTATATCAGGACATAATGCTTATTTTTGGCATTATTACTTCCTTGCTTCCCTATAGTCATCTGTTGTTTCTTACAGATTAATGGCAATATTAATGGGAAAATAATTCTTCATCATTCTTATGTTCATCTATTTCTCTAAACTTGCATCTCTAAAAAATATTTATTTCTCGGGTAAAAATAGAGCTAATCATACACTGTGAAACTGACTAAAAGTATATGATATTCATGCTGTTCTATGTGTGGTATTGAAGGAATCCACATTCCTAGAGTCTAGATTTCAGCAAGATAGATCTTTCTTAAATAGGAAAAGAGAAGTTGGCACATTTCTGATCTAACAGATTCAAGCTCCACTATTTGGGAAAAAAAGAGAGAAAAAGTGATCCAACAGATACTTTATACAGTCCAATTCAAACTCTGCATTTAATAGATGAGGAAACTAGGTTCTAAATAGACAGGACATTTTTATTTCTAGGAAAGTAAACTAAATTAGGAAGGTCTAGGCAAAAGTACAAAAAGTTTACATATATCAGTCAAAATTCATTCAGCGGCAGTGATTTATTCAAGCTAACTCACATGTAAAGGAGATTTACTGGTTCTCATAGCTGAAAAGTTAAATAGGATGAGCTTCAGATAAGGCTTGATACAATGCTTCATGAAATAACCAAGAAACCATTTCTCCACTATACCATTTTAGCTCATTATTTCAACACTGGGACGAGCAATTCCAAAGGCAAAATACTCCCCTTCCCCAAGTTTGCCAAGAAAGAAATCACTGTTGTTCTAACAAGCTTGAACAAAGCTCTATGATTCAGTTTGACTGAATTGGCTTAGGTCACATACACACCCTGTATCCATCACTAGAGCCAGAAGAATGAAATACACTGATTGTCTTGATCTAAAATGTATGCAAAAAGTAAAGTTGGCTTCTCTAGAAATTCATGGATACTCAGAAGGAAATCATGGATTATTAGTGGGAGAAAAGTTGTCAAATGAATGCTGGGGAGGCAGGAAAAGAATCCATCCTACCAATCAAGCCTGGGACACATTCTGATCCTATCTGAGACTTTGCCTCTGCTCTTTTTAAACGTCTCTGTTTTGACAGATTATAGAGAGGTAAAAGAAGAATAAATTTACACTAAAATGAAGCAAAATGCCCCCAAATGTCCCTATTCCAAATTAAGTTTATAGTGGACTAGGTCTCCCAATGGGCTCTGATACCTTCCCGACTTTTATAGTCTCAAGAAACATAAAGCAAAAAAATTATCATTTTTCTCTAATTTACGAGTACGGTAAGTTTTACCTAGAAATGTAAGAGCAAGAAGTCACTATACAAGTTAACAGTTCAGGTGATAGGATGATTTCAGTAATCCTACAGCTCCAACTATACAGTGCTTTCCCAGAAAAAGTGAAGACAAGTAACTATAGTTGCCAAGTAGGAGTAACAAACATATACCAAGTAAATGTTTTAAATGCCTAAAGGCAGGGAGGAAAAAGAAAATTATCTGCAAAAGGAAAAGGAATGTATTCCCAAAGTAAAAGAGAATACCACCAACCCCAGAACAGCATATGAGAGTCAAGACATCACACCCTTACACTGGATCCCATAATAATTAGAAAGAACCGAGTACTGAAGGCAACCCCATCCCTACCCACAAGAGTGGTTTACTCATGTTATTTAACATAATACTGTAGATTCTCCTAAGACCCTGTCCAGGCCAGACCTTTCAAGAGATTGTGGCCAGAGAGATTTGGAACCCAAATTATCTTTGAGTTGAAAGACCACCTTATCTAGTATATTTCAGCTGCCTAAGGGCAGGGACAAATAGAGCAAAGGAAGTTTTATGACCACTCTCTCATCCCACTCTTATCAATATATCTCTAAGAAGAGCATGTCTGTTCTTATCTATGATACAAAATAGCTCAGATAAACTTCTCTTTTTTCATGTTTAGAAGAAAATTTTTAATGTTAGTTCACTGTGGGTAAAAACACATAACACAAGATCTACTCTGTTAACAAATTTTAAGTGTAAAACACAGTGGGGTTGACTCTGGGCATGATGTTCCACAGTAGACCCCTAGAGTTCATTCACCGTGCTAACTGAAACATCACAGCTGCTGGTGAGTAACTCCTCATTTCCGCCTCTCCTGAGCCCCTGGCAGCCACCATTACACACTATGATTCTGTGAATTTGGCTGTGTGAGGTACTCATTTAAGTGGAGTCATGCATCTGTCTTTCTCTGATTGTTTTCAGTTAATGCAATATCCTCAGATTCTTCCATGCTGTCACATACAGCAGAATTTCCTTCTTTAAGGCTGAATAGTGTTCCAATATGTATATCCCATATCTTATCTATTCATTCATCTGTCCATGGATGTTTAAGTTTTTTCCACATATTGGCTATTACAAATACTTCTGCAATAAACATGGGAGAGCTCGTATCTTTTAGAATTCGTGACATCAATTCCTTGGATAAATATCCAGAAGTAGGATGCCTGGATCATATAGTAGTTCTATTTTTAATTTTTGAGGAGCCTCCTTATTGCATTCTTTAGTGGCTGCACCATTTTACATTCCCACAAACAGTATGCAAGCATTCTAATTTCTCCACATCTTTGCCAATACTTGTATCTTTCTAAATACCAGCCATCCTGATAGGTATGAAGTGATCTCTCATCACAGTTTGGATTTCCTTTCCCTCCATGACTAGTGATACTATTTTTTATATACCTGTTGGTCATTTTTAGGTCTTCTTTGGGTAAATGACTATTCAAGTTCATAATCCATTTTTAATCAGGTTATTAGTTTTTTGTGTTGTAGAAGTTTATTATATATATTTGGAGATTAACTCTATCCGATAAATGGTTTGTAAATATTTTCTCTCATTCTGCAGGCTGCCTTTTTAGTCTGTTGTCTGCCTGGCCGAGCAGTACTCGTAGGCCTGCTTGTTTATTTGGCTTTTGCTACCTGTGTTTTCTGTGTGGGTCACATCCATAAAATTATTGCCAAGATGAATGTTATGAAACATTTCCCCTATGTTTTCTTCTAGGAGGTATACAGCCTCAAGATTATGTTTTAAGTCTTTAATCCATTCTGAGCTGATTTTTGTGCATGATATAAGAATCCAATTTCATTCTTTCATACATGGATGTGCAGTTTTTCCAATGCCTAAATACATTAATTTTTAAAGTGAGAAGCCTAAGTTCAAGAAGGTTCAATCAATATTTATCAATATTCAGTCTAAATGTCAGAACCTGAACCCAGTGCTCTGGCATTCATTCAACAGTTACTGTGCATATACTATTAGTAGTTACCTGAGAACAGTCTCTGTAAACCAGATACCAGTCACCAGAAATAAAATTAATCAAAATATCCAAACAATCTCTTTAATGTCAATACTTTCTTTCACAAACATAAAACTCTGTAGTATGGCTGACCCTTGAACAATATGAATCTGAACTGTGTGGATCCACTCACACACAGATTTTTTTCAATATATATAGAGTTGGCCCTCCCTACCCACAGTTCCTCATACACAGACACAGAGGGCCAACTATGAGACATGCACCTATGGAGTCTGGTATCTGCAGTGGGTCGTTGACCCAACTACCTCTCTTCCCCGGACACTGAGTGGTGACTATACATAATATGCCTGTTGCATTCATATCCTGACTCTGCTTACTTGCTATGTGACTGGGATATTTTCCTAACTCTCTTAACACTCAATTTTCTCATCTGGAAATAGGAATGACATAAGGCTACAGATACAGGAATAGAAGATATATCTATTATACAAAGAGTACTTGGAATTGAGAAAGTATTAAATATATGTTAACTTATAATATTAACTGAAGACAAATTAGAACATTATTATGGATTCTTTGATGCAGTGGCACAGCTTTGTTTCCTTTTCAAACTTTATCATCATGGACATAAAAAATGCACACAAGGATATCAACAGAACTACTACAAAAAGAGCAAAGTATCTTATGAAGAAAAGCAAGCTGGTTAAAGATGGGTTAATTACAAGCACGGATATTTTGCGTGACTGTAAAGGAAAAATGAGTCAATGAAATAGCACTTTAGATGTGAGCTCCACTGGGATGAAAGAATCTTAGGGCATCACAGAAGCAGTGTCAATCACTCTATGTAATTTGGCCCCTCAGAATTCAAAACGTAGGGAAAATTTTAGCAAAACCGACAGCAGAAATGTTGCCAATGGTTAAAAGATTTCATAATTTGCAGTTTGAATTTAAAATGACAAATTTAAGCTCATAAAAGAAGCTGTAAAAGATAACATATCTTTAATATACAGGGTATGGCTGATTTTATGGGTCATACTACTAACTTATTATTCAAAATAAACATACAAGGGGTCATCCAGAGAGAATATCTGGCTTTAAAGAGTGATTTTTCACACAGTTGGTACCAGCATGTTGACTAAAGTTATTTTACATAGATAATTATAACATATATTAAAATTGAAATTAAAATTTTTTAGAGTCACAGTGATAAGGAAATTACCATCAAGGGTTTCTTTCAGTTTCAGATTTTGCAATCTTATGTCCAACTTTGAAAGGAAAAATGTAATAGTTGTGTCCAACTCTTTGTGACCCCATGGACTGCAGCATGACAGGCCTCCCTGTCCATCACTAACTCCCGGAGTTCACTCAGACTCATGTCCATTGAGTCGGTGATGCCATCCAATAATCTCATCCTCTGTCATTCCCTTCTCCTTCCGCCTTCAATCTTTCCCAGCATCAGGGTCTTTTCTACTGAGTCAGCTATTCACAGCAGGTGGCCAAAATATTGGAGTTTCAGCTTCAACATCAGTCCTTCCAATGAACACCCAGGACTGATCTCCTTTAGGATGGACTGGATGGATCTCTTTGCAGTCCAAGGGACTCTCAAGAGTCTTCTCCAGCACCACAGTTCAAAAGCATCAATATATTAACAGACAACTGAAATTACCTTCTGTAGTTAGCAAACTCTAACTCACTGTGTACTTAACACAATGTTTATTTGTGGCTTGCTCTATAGATTACATACTGATGGAGGTTGTTTAGTTTTAGTTGCTAAGTTGTGTCTGACTCTTAGCGATGCCATAGAGTGTCGGTCCATGAGATTTCTCAGGCAAGAATACTGGAATGGGTTGCCATTCCCTTCTCCAGGAGATCTTCCCCACCCAGGGATCAAACCCAAGTCTTCTGCACTGGTGGGCGGATTCTTTACCACTGAGTGACCAGGGAAGCCCTACACATATTGATACTGTATTATTAATGGTGTAAGAGAATAGTGTAAGTATCACACACATACACCACACACAAGAAATATCCACATATTACACATACATATAAGAAACACTTTTGCCTTTTCATACTGTTCACAGGGTTCTCAAGGCAAGAATGCTGAAGTGACTGCTGCAATACATGAGTTGCAAAGAGTCAGACATGACTGCAAGACTGAACAGCAACATAAGAAGCACTAAGAAAAAGAGAATATTGATTTCATAAATAACTGCTAATTCAAGATTTTTTAAAATATGAGAATCTTTTTTTAATCAGTACATTTCAATTACTGAGAAGAACTCTACTCACTTTTCTCCCTCACCAACTTCCAAAGAGATATTTCAAAATTCACAAAAATCCCAACAGAGCATTTAGTTTTAATGCTATCAACCTGCAAGGAGACACTCTGTACTTACTCTCCAACAGAATACAGTATTTCTACTCTAGGCCTTAATGAAGTTTGGCTCAAATGACTGTTCATATCAACATTGACCAAGCTAAAAACACGAAGTTCAAGCTGTACATCGCAAATAATCCTGTTTCTGAGTCTAGAGGAAAGAAAGGCTCAGAATGCCAAGCAGATGCTTGAGACAGAAAAAAACACAAGGTGAGGGAGGAAGAGTTTGAATACTGCCACTACAACTTTTCATTAAAGTTCAGAAAGTGTGGAATCCATGTACTTTAATGGTTAATGAAACCATTAAGGGTGGCAGAAACATACTTCCTTAACCTTTTTGGAGGAAAAAAAGATAATGAAGCAAAGAACTTTGAGCACATTATTCCAAGACTAAATCTTCACAGATAATCATGATGAGTTATCTCCCCTTGAAAGAACACATAAAAATATCTAAGTCTGTTGTATTTTTTTAACCACTTTAAGAAAAAACAGCAATTTACCAGTGCCAAACTTTTCAAAAGAGCATTAAAATCAATTATGGAGCTATTTGTAATTTGATTTTCTATCAAAAATGTAATGAAGTGAGTATTCTGTGAAACAGGAGACGCTGTTTAAAATCAGTCACCATTTGGCATGTTTTGTGTTCTGCTTATGCTCCTTGGCAACAACAGTACAGCTAACCAGGACTTTTTTTTTTAAACTGCTCTTTCTGGGTATGTTTGACAACTCCTCACTCCCACAGTCTTTAACATGGGGCTTCCTCAGTCAGGGATGCAGATCCCACACCGAGCCCATAAAACAATTAGTGGGAGGCCTTGGCATTGCATTCAAAGACCTTTATAAAAAGCCAGTGTAGCTGGCTGTGTGAAATCTGACGTGTGGGGAGCCCCCATAAAACTCTTTAATGGAAACTGGGGGCTTCTTCTGGAAAAGGTTGAGAAGCTGGGCCACTGCTGTACAATTAAAGCAGCTATTTAACAAGAAACAATAAGCATTTCAATAAAAAATAATCAGAAAGCAATAAAAACGTTAAAACTCTGGGCAATATTTTACGTTTATAAAAAGTGGAAATAACTGCTCTTCAGAAAGAGGGCTTTCCTTGTGTATGGGCAAAGTGGTTTTGTTTGCTCTCACATTTAGAAGAATCTGTCAGAATGCCTTTTATCTAATAGAGAAAACACAATTAAGAACCCTTTTCCTTTTTTCAATGTACCCACCACATCTGGTTTTGTTTTATGATTACTTTTTTCTTATTGAAATACAAGTGACATTAAACATTGTATTAGTTTTAGATGTGCAATGTAATGATTTGATAGATGTACAGATTATGAAATGAATACCTGGGTTTACATCCATCACCACACATAGTTAACACATGTTGTTTTTTCTCGTCATGAAAACTCTTAAGATCTACTCTCTCATCAACTTCAAAATATACAATATGATACTGTTAACTCTAATCACCATACTGCACATCATATCCCCAGGACTTACAAAACACTGAACTCTCAGATACAGAGAACAGACTGGTTGGTTGCCAGAGGCAGGGGATGGAGGAAATGGGTGAAAGTAGTCAAGGCACCAACCTCCAGTTTCTAAGATAAATAAGTCTGCCACATCTGATTTTAAACTTCATACAAAACTGAGTCTGAAGTCTCCTGGAAATTCTGAACCCAAAAACAGTGAAAACTTGCAAGAACACACTTTTTCTACTAGTGGCACAACAACTCAATACAGAGTTTAAAGAATTATTAATATTCATATACAACTGAAAGACAATTACATTTAAAGAATAAAGAATATGACAACCAAGTCCCTGTCCCTGCTTTAATTCACCAGCTTTTTCAAGTGGAAAAAAAAAATGACTCAAAGTATATCCCAACCTAACAGCATGATCCTAACCATAGTATTAGGGGTGACAGTTTTTGTTAAAGTAACCTAGTTTTATTGATAATCCCCAGCCCCACAACAAAAGGTGGATGGCTGGATCACAGAATTTACCCATTTAACACAGAAAGGGCTCAGTTTATGATGAAAAGAAAACCCCAACACACAGAAGAATGTCTGCCCCTTTTGACCATGGGAGAGTATGGAAAGTAAAGACAGATGGAGAGAAAGGAGGTCATTACGAAACCAGACTGTATGGCCTGAACCTTCTATTTGGGAAAAATGGCAGGGGTGTAGGGGGAGGTAGGTAAAGAAGTGTCTCTGTTAATACATCCAGTCTGATATAAGGCACCCAAAGAACATGTTCCTCAGAGACCTGCATCTTAGGCATAACCTGGGGGAGGCTGAAGGCCTCTAAACTCAATGTTCATTAAACTTCGGGTAAAGACCTAGTACTTGGTGAAAAGTAGCATTTTAAAAAATTTATTACAATAATATAGAAGATACCAAGTGTCTCTTAAGTAGGAAAGGTAAATATTGATTTATGAAACTTTTGTTTCCATGCCACAGTTTTAAATGTATTTATTATAGTTCATAGCCTAATAGTGTGAAAGCAAATGCCCTAGGAGAAGAACAAATATCAGTTAAACTGCATATAGTAAATGACATGGGAATATAGATTGGAAGAGGGCAGTGACAGATATACCTATAGCAATGCTCTGGGTACTCGTGATGTGAGTGTGGCTTGCAAGGGATTCAGAACTTCTCACAGGTCCTCCTGAGAGGTAAAGCCCACTGAGAGGGCTGGTGGGCTGGCAGAGGCCTAGGCTCAGCATAAAGGGTTGCATTATCTGAGGTCTTCAAAACTAAATGTAAATAGCTTGGATCATGGACTTTAGTACTACACACCTACATGTTGATCAAAAAGGCCAGTGAGAACCAGGCACCCCTCAACAGACACATGTATAGATCACATCAAACCAGGCTCCCAGCAGTGAACTCACCACAATAATGAAGAAAACATTGACCAAAATGTCACAGGAGACAAGTACAGATGCATCTTACAGAGTAATACAATAAGAGAAAACAAAAGACTGAGTATTTACACCAAACAGAATAAACAGGAAATGACTTAATTCAGCAGAGGCTGAAAAATTATTAACTGGAAAGATTATATTTTTAATAACCAGTTACTTAGCAAAGCAAGTTCACGAGGAAATTGAAATCCATTATAGGTAGAAGCTGTACTTTTTGTAAATAGTAAAGAGTAAAACTACCCTCTTGCTATATCTACCATTTAAAATGAAGCCACAAGTAAGAATAAGGAACTTAATTTCTAGTTTACATGATATAATATGCATATTTATACAATTTTAATAGCATTGCCTCAATACTTCAGTCTCAGAAAATTAGAGAATAGTAGAATAGTATCTTTCATTCTAGAATAATTTCATTGAAAAAAAAAACCTATTTTGCTGTTACATGCAGAGTTTGGGAAAGATGATCAAGTGTGTTTGCACATATACACAAACAAGTAGCAATTATGAAGCAATATATATAATCATGACATGATCTTATACATAGAAAACCTAGACTCCACCACAGAATATTAGAATATATTTAGTAAAGTTGCAGGATACAAAATAAATATACAGAAATCTGTTGTTTTTACACACTAATAATAAACCTATCAGAAAAATTAAGGAAACATTCCTATTTATAACTTCATTCAAAAGAATAAAATACCCTGGAAGAAAATTTAACCAAGGAAGTGAAACACCTGTACACTGAAAACTATAAGATATTGATTAAAAATTAAAGATAACAGGAAGAAATTGAAAAATGTGCTGTGCTCATGAACTGGAAAAATTAATACTGTTAAAATATCCACAATACCTAAGGCAATATATATATTTAAAGAAAACACAACCACAATGCCAACGGCATTTTTTCACAGAAAAGAACAAACAACCCTAAATTTGGAGGGAACCACAAAAGATTCCAAAGCCAAAAGCAATACTGAGAAAGAAGAAACAAAACTGGAGGCATCATGTTCCCTGGTTTCAAACTATATTACAAAGCTATATTAATCAAAATAGTACGATACTGGCAGAAAAACAGATCAATGAAACAGAAGAGATAGCCCAGAAATAAGCTGACACACACATGGTCAATTAATTTATGACAAAGAAATCAAGAATACACAATGGAGAAAAGTCCCTCCAATAAGTGATGTTGGGAAAACTGGACAGACAAATGCAAAAGCGTGGAATCATATACCACACACAAAAGATAATTCAAAATGGATTAAGGACTTGAATTTAAGTCCCAAAACTTTATTATAAAACTCCCAGAAAAAATATAGGTGGTAAGCTCCTTGATATCAGTCTTGGCGACAACTTTTTGCACTTTTCACAGAAATCAAAGTCAATAAAGGCAAAAATAAACAAATGAGACTATATAAAACTAAAGTTTTTGCAGAGCAAAGAAAACCATCCACAAAGTGAAATGCCAACCTACTAAATGGGAGAAAATATTAGCAAGTCATATATTTGACAAGGGGTTAATACTCAAAATATAGGGCTTCCCTGGTGGCTCACACCGTAAAGAATCCGCCTGCAATGCACAAGATCTGGGTTCTATCCCTGGGTCAGGAAGATCCCCTGGGGGAGGGCATGGCAACCCATTCCAGTATTCAGGCCTGGAGAATTCCATGGACAGAGGAGCCTGGCGGGCTCTAGTCCATGGTGTCACAAAGAGTTGGACGTGACTAAGCAACTAACATTTTGGGGATTCCCTGGTGGCTCAAAAGGAGGAGACCCAGGTTTGATCCCTGCCTGAGTCAGGAAGATTCAACTCAAGCAAAAAAAAAAAAAAATCTGATTTAAAACTGGGCAGAAGACCTGAATGGTCATTTTCTCAAAATGATATAGAGATGCCCCAAGCTACATAAAAAGATGCTCAACACTAATCAATAAGGAAATGCAAATCAAAACCACAAGACCTGTTAGAATGGCTGTATCAAAAAGTCAAGAAATAAGTGTTGGAGAAGATGTGAAGGAAAGGGAACACTTGTGTGTACTACTGGTGGGATACAAACTGGTACAGTCACAATCGAAAACAGCATGAAGTTTCCTCAAACAATTAAACATAGAACTACCATATGGTCTAGCATTTCCACTTCTGGAATTTATCCAAAGAAAACAAAAACACTCTTGAAAAGATATGTGCACCTCTGTTCATTGCAGCATTATTTACAATAGCCAAGATATGGAAACCACACCTAACTGCCTGTTGGCAGACGAATGTATAAAGAAAATGTGGTACAAACACACACGTCAGCTATATAAAGAACGAAATCGTGCCATTTGTAACAACATGAATGGACTTTGAGGGCATTAGGCTAAATGAAATAAGTCACACAAAGAGAAACAAATGCAGTATGATCTCACCTATATAAGGAATTCTTAAAATACAGACGAAACAAGCTCAAAGATACAGAGACCAGATTGGTGGTTGCCAGAGGGGAAAGGAGTGGGTGGGACAGGTGAATGGTATCAAAAGATACAAGCTTCCACTTATAAGATAAGTAATGGGGATGGAATGTACAACATGACAACTAGAATTAATAACACTATATTGCATATTTGAAAATTGTTAAAAGTGTAAATCTTACAAGGTCTCATCACAAGAAAAAAAGTTCTGGTGATGGATGACAGCTAGAATTATTGCAATGATTATTTGCTATACATACAAATATCGAATCATTACGTTTTACACCTGAAGCTAATATAATGTGGAATGCCAATTATATACAAATTATTTAAAATGCTAAAATCACATACTTAATCTGGTAGTGATGGTAATATGTTAAGTACCAAAAAATTAATCATATAAATCACAACTGATGGAGAAGGAAATGGCAACCCACTCCGGTGTTCTTGCCTGGAGAATCCCAGGGACGGGGGAGCCTGGTGGGCTTCTGTCTATGGGGTCACACAGAGTCGGACACAACTGAAGTGACTTGGCAGCATAAATCACAACTGAAATTGGTATTTACACTGATACATCCATATCATTCCTTTTCTTAATATCTTCATTAGTTAATTAAATGTCTTGATTTCAAAACTATTTAAAGAGGCAAGAAAAAAATGGAACATTTGTCATACTGAGCAATTATATTCAAAAACTATTTTTAAATAATTTTAGAATTATATTCTACAATTTAGCCTGAACTAGAAAGGTTAACTCATGTGTGCTTTTACAAGTGTGGGGGGAGGTGTAAGAACTGGTTCACAGATAGTAAATCAAAATCATTTTGATAACTATCTACTTCCCTGAAGTTATTAAAACGTCACTGGGGGTTTTTCATAATAAGGTTCAAATAACTCATGTTCTTTCCAGGTTGTGGTTTCAGTTAATTATAAAAGGAAGAAAAAAAGTAAGAGCTGCTAAAAAGTCAATGCCAATGAAAAATGAATGGTCAAATACTCAGTTTGACATATTTCAAATCATGGACAGGTGATTTAATTTGCAATATCATTCATACATTCAAAGCCAAAAATGCAAAATTCAAGGCATTTTTGGTATCTACCAATATTGAGGAGTCATATAAGTTTTTTAAATAACAGGGTAAATCATCTTTAATTATTTTCAAAGACTTTCCACAACAAATCTTCAAATTTTGAATGATCAAAAGCTCCCTAAGAGATATTATGTTATCATTAGCTTTATTATGTACCATAACAAATGAGTATATCATGCATATATTACTACTTAAATATATGCACATTATGAAACTCATCTTAGTATCTTTTAATTCTAACAAGAGAAAGTTTTAGACTGCCTTTGTCAAAATGGGATTAAATACTTTCATTATAATTAATCTTTATGGTTTTTCTGCTTTATTGTGGTCATCCATGACCATAGACAGTGCCTGAAAATTATCACGACCTTTAAATATTCCTGGTAGCTTGGATCCTCCTTGTGGCTCAGACAGTAAAGAATCTGCCTGCAATCCCTGGGTCGGTAAAGATCCTCTGCAGAATGGAATGGCAGTCCACTCCAGTATTCTTGCCTGGAGAATCCCATGGTCAGAGGAGCACAGCAGGCCACAGTCCATGGGGTCGCAAAGAGTCGGAAACGATTGAGTGACTAACACTACTAAATTAATAAATGTTCCATCTCAAAATTCACGTATGCATACATCTTAAACCATAACCTTCTTTCTCTCCTCAAGCCTACTCATCCAACTATATCAACTGAGGCTATTCTCTGACTTCATTGGAACCTCAAGTTCCTTGAATCCAAGTTTTCTCTGAATTCACGATCCTTCTCCTTCATCCACATGCTAATCCACAATCAAGCAAAAGAGTTCAGTCCACAGCACTCTCATTCTCTCAACTTATGCTTTCTAAGTGAACACATTCTTGCTCATAGCTTCAATTACCGTGTCTATTTCCAGCCTAAATCTCTATTCTGTTTCTCAGCCCAGTGTATCCCAACCCAGTATTGGAATACACTAGTTTGCTTCACCCACAAACCTAGTTCTTTTTCAGTGTTCTCCTAGTGAATAAGTTTCATCTCTTCAATTGTACAAGCAAGAAATCTAGAAGGCACTTGGAAACGATCAACAGGTCCTGTTCATTTTACATGGTATTTATCTTTCAAATTTACCTACTTCTCTCCATCTCTAGCCTTGCCCAAACCTAAGCTTCTAATGACCTACCTGCATAAGTCAAAACTCAATAGGTGCTCAAAGCACTGTGTATATATTTCACACCATTTATCAATCTTGCAACTTTACATTTCATGGTGTGATTATTTGAACAATGTGTAATTTTCCCCGAGACTTGCACAGTTCAATTGGAAAGCCAATATCTGGCACATGTAACTGTTTAAATTTAAATTAATTAAAATCAAATAAAATTAACAAGTCAATCCCAAGAAGACATACAGATGGCCAACAGCATATGAAGAGATGCTCAATATCATTATGCAATAGGGAAATGCAAATCAAAACCACAATGAAATATCATATCACACAGGTTAGAATGGCTATTTTCAAACAGACAACAAATAACAAGCATTGACAGCGTGATGGGGAAAAAGGGAAGCCTTATCCTGTTGGTGGGAATTAAATTGGTGAAACTATAATGGAAAACAATATGTAGGTTCCTCAAAAATATAAAAATATAACTACCATATGATCCAGCAATTCTACTGCTGGGTATTTATGCAAATAAAGTGAAAGGATTATTTTGGAAAGATATATGCACCCCTATATTCAATACAGTAATGTTTATAATACTCAAGGTATGGAAGCAACCTAAGTGCCCATCTATTATTAGTGGATAAAGAAGATGTGACATACACACATATATATACATGTGTATATGTATAATAGAATATATTGTATTCTACTATATTCTGTTACTATATATGTATTCTATTTTGTTTTTTTAAAGGGGCCCCACTTTCACAGTCTGTATTCATTCTGAAAATCAAGATCAAGCGAGCTTTTGCCCTTCTGCTCCATGGGAGGTTTCTGTCCTTCCTCCCTGAACTCGCCTTAGTCTATTTTGTATAACAATGTTTTCTGTTACACATACACATACATAATACTTACATACATACACACACATAGTAGAATATTACTTAGCCATAAAAAATGAAACCTTTCCCTTTACAACAACGTGGATGGACCTAGAAAGTATTACACTAAGTGAAATAAGCCAGAAAGGCAAATACTACATGATTTCATTTATGTAAAATCTAAAAATCTAATCAAGTGAACAAATATAACCAAACAGAAACAGTCTTCAATAAAAAAGAACAAACAGGTCGTTGCCAGAGAGCAAGGGTTGGGGAGGAGAAAACAGGAGCTGAAGAGTCATAAACTTTCAGTTTTACAAGAAATTAGTCACACATATAAAATGTACAGATTGGGAGAAATAGTCAATAATTATGTAATGTCTTTGGCGACAAAGGACAACTAGACTTATCATGGTGATCTTTTTGTGATGTATAGACGCGTCAAATCACTATGTTGTGTATTAGGAACTAATACAGTGCTGTAGGTCAATTATACTTCAAAAACAAACTCATAGAAAAAGAGATCACACCTGTGGTTAACAGAGGAAGAGAGGAGGAGCGGGGGATGAAGGCAGTTCAGTTCAGTCGCTCAGTCGAATCCAACTCTTTGCAACCCCATTACTGCAGCATGCCAGGCCTCCCTGTCCATTACCAACTCCAGGAGTTTACCCAAACTCATGTCCATTGACTCGGTGATGCCAGTCAAACATCTCATCCCTCAGTTGTCGCCTCCTCTCCCTGCATTCAACCTTTCCCAGCATCAGGATCTTTTCCAGTGAGTTGGTTTTTAGTAGGAAGTGACGAAAGTATTAGAGTTTCAGCTTCAACATCAGTCATTCCTGTGAATATTCTGGACTGATTTTCTTTAGGATTGACTGATTGGATCTCCTTGCAGTCCAAGGGGACTCTCAAGAGTCTTCTCCAACATCACAGTTCAAAAGCATCAATTTTCCACACTCAACTTTCTCTATAGGCCAATACTCACATCCATACATATAGGACTACTGGAAAAACCAAAGCTTTGACTAGATGTACCTTCACTGGCAAAGTAATGCTTTTTAATATGCTGTCTAGTTTGGTCATAGTTTTTCTTCCAAGGAGCAGGTGTCTTTTAATTTGATGCCTGCAGCCACCATCTGCAGTGATTTTGGAGCCCAAGATATATATAAAAGTTAAGACTAAATCTTGAGAGTTCTCATCACAAACAAAAAAAAAAAACCCACTTTTTCCTAATTTCTTTAATGTTTTATGAGATGATTGATATTCACTAAACTTATTGAGATAATCATTTCATGATATATATAAGTCAAATCATAAGGTTGTAAACCTTAAACTTATATAGTGCTGTGTGTCAACTCTATCTATCTCAATAACACTGAAGTGATAAAAAAGAATTCAATTCCTCAGTTTCACTAGCTACATTTTAAGTGCCTAATGGGCCACACGCAGGTAACAGCTATCTTAGGGAATACTACAGATATACAACATTTCCATCTCAATTAATAGCACTACACTAAAATGTGAGAATGGGAAAGACTAGAGATCTCTTCAAGAAAATGAGAGATATCAAGGGAACATTCATGCAAAGATGGGAAAAATAAAGGACAGAAATGGTAGGGATCTAACAGAAGCAGAAGATATTAAGAAGAGGTGGCAAGAATACACAGAAGAACTGTACAAAAAAGATCTTCACAACCCAGATAATCACAATGGTGTGATCACTCACCTAGAGCCAGACATCCTGGAATGTGAAGTCAGCGGGCCTTAGGAAGCATCACCACAAACAAAGCTAGTGGAGGGGATGGAATTCCAGCTTAGCTATTTCAAATCCTGAAAGGTGATGCTGTGAAAGTGCTGCAGTCAATATGTCAGCAAATTTGGAAAACTCAGCAGTGGCCACAGGACTGGAAAAGGTCCATTTTCATTCCAATTCCAAAGAAAGGCAATGCCAAAGAATGTTTAAACTAACACACAATTGCACTCATCTCACACGCTAGTAAAGTAATGCTTAAAATTCTCCAAGCCAGGCTTTAGCAATACATGAACCGTGAACTTCCAGATATTCAACCTGGATTTAGAAAAGGCAGAGGAACCAGAGATGAAATTGCCAACATCTGCTGGATCATCAAAAAAGCAAGAAATTTCCAGAAAAACATCTATTTCTGCTTTATTGACTATGCCAAAGCCTTTGGCTGTGTGGATCACAATAAACTGTGGAAAATTCTGAAAGAGATGGGAATACCAGACCACCTGACCTGCCTCTTGAGAAACCTGTATGCAGGTCAGGAAGCAATACTTAGAACTAGACATGGAACAACAGACTGGTTCCAAATAGGAAAAGGAGTACATCAAGGCTGTATATTGTCACCTTGCTTATTTAACTTATATGCAAAGTACATCATGAGAAACGCTGGGCTGGAGGAAGCACAAACTGGAATCAAGATTGCTGGGAGAAATATCAATAACGTCAGACATGCAGAGGACACCACCCTTATGGCAGAAAGTAAAGAAGAACTAAAGAGATTCTTGATGAAAGTGAAAAAGGAGAGTGAATAAGTTGGCTTAAAGCTCAACATTCAGGAAACTAAGATCATGGCATTCAGTCCCTTCACTTCATGGCAAATAGATGGGGAAACAGTGGAAACAGTGTCAGACTTTATTTTTCTGGGCTCCAAAATCACTGCAGATGGTGACTACAGCCATGAAATTAAAAGACGCTTACTCCTTGCAAGGAAAGTTATGACCAACCTAATGGAGAAGGAAATGGCAACCCACTCCAGTGTTCTTGCCTGGAGAATCCCAGGGACGGGGGAGCCTGGTGGGCTTCCGTCTATGGGGTCGCACAGAGTTGGACACGACTGAAGTGACTTAGCAGCAGCAGCAAACAGCATATTAAAAAGCAAAGACATTACTTTGCCAACAAAGGTCCGTCTATCAAGGCTATGGTTTTTCCAGTGGTCATGTATGGATGTGAGAGTTGGACTATAAAGAAAGCTGAGCGCCAAAGAATTGATGCTTCTGAACTGTGGTGCTGGAGAAGACTCTTGAGAGTCCCTTGGACTGCAAGGAGATCCAAGCAGTCCATCCTAAAGGAGATCAGTCCTGAATATTCCCTGGAGGGACTGATGCTGAAGCTGAAACTCCATTATTTTGGCCACCTGATGCGAAGAGCTGACTCATTTGAAAAGACCCTGATGCTGGGAAGTATTCATAGCAGGAGGAGAAGGGGGTGACAGAGGATGAGATGGGGGGATGGCATCACTGACTCAATAGACATGGGTTTGGGTGAACTCCGGGAGTTGGTGATGGATATGGAGGCCTGGTGTGCTGCGGTTCATGGGGTCGCAAAGAGTTGGACACCACTGAGCGACTGAACTGAACTGAAAATGTAAGCTGCATGAGACCACTTTATACCCACCATCCCCAACCTGGCACTTACAGAGGGCCTGAAAAAGAGTAGGCTACACACACACACTATTGAGGAATAATGAACATAAGGTAGTGGGACAACCAGAAATCGTTTGTGGTTCAAATTCATCGCACTCTGAATCTCATTTACTGCAGTAGTTCCACTCCTTTTAAGAACTAGGGAAAAGAAGTGACTTCTTAAAAGTCAAAATTGGGTTTCCCTGGAGGCTCAATGGTAAAGAATCCACCTGGCAACACAGGAGACACCTGTTTAATCCCTAGTCTGGGAAGATCCACATGAAGCAACTAAGCCCGTGTGACACAACTATTGAGCCTGTGCTCTACAACCTAAGAACCTCAATTGCTGAGCCCATGTGCTGCAACTACTGAAGCCCATGCTCTGCAACAAAACCACTGCACTGAGAAGCCAGTGTACCGCAACTAGAGAGTAGCCCCCATTCACTACAACTAGAGAAAAGCCTGTGCAGCAACAAAAACCCAGAACAGCCAAAAACAGATTTAAGAAATTATTAAAGTCAAAATTATCAGCACTGGCAGAAATTCTGAATCTCATTCCAAGGGCGGTATGGTTGTTGTTATTAACCTTAGGATTCATTATCACCTCCTGGATAAGTTTATGTTAATAATGTATTAATAAATCTTACAGCATCTGTCACTGAAATGGAGACAGCAGAATGCATACTCAATCTCTACTTATAAACTAAATAATGCACAGATAGCGTCTACCTGGCAATTATGTCCTACTTACTATAACTATGCTGTACACTACTACACAACTATAACTAAAATTATAGTCAAATAAAACATTAAATCAAACCTTCCTAGATCCAAGGATTGTTACCTCTTCCAAAAGCAGTGTTATGTATATTTAAGAAAAAAAATTTTTTTTTCTGGGAGTTGTAGGAATTTTAAACTTTAAGAAAAATGGACTTTGAAAATTGGCTGGTAAAGCAAAAAAACTCAGCATACTATGGTAGAAAAATCAAATAAAGTCAGGATGATGTATATGAAATACTAAGTCAAAATTTAACATTTAAGACTTAAACTCCCTGAATTTCAGAATCAACACCTATACAGGAAGACATCTGGCTAGTATTAATACTCAAGGTATAAAAGGAAAAATGCCCGAAGACATATGCAAATCACCTGCAAGGCTTTTTCAAGCTACTTACACTTTCAAAACCCTCTTACTCATTAATGATTCTGACATACCCTGGTTGTAGAAGTAGCTGAAAGTGAAAGTGAAATGGTAGTCACTCAGTCCTGTCTGACTCATTAAGACCCCATGGACTGTAGCCTGCCAGGCTCCTCTGTATATGGAATTCTCTAGGCAACAATACTGGAGTGGGTTGCCATTTCCTTCTCCAGGAGTTCTTCCTGACCCGGGGATCAAACCTGGGTTTCCTGCATTGCAGGCAGATTCTTTACGATCTGAGCCACCAAGGAAGTTCAGAGGTAGCTGACTTCCCAGCAAACATTTATGCTCATCTTCCATAGCACTGAGTTGTTGAGAAGCAGTGGTCCAGCAGGGGACAATATTTTCCACCTTCTTTTACATTTAGGTGGGGCTCTGGCTGCTTTTTACCAATGAACCAGGAACAGAGGTTATGTATGTCACTTCCAGGCTTAGGTAGACACAAAGCTGATAGGCCTTCTCCACATTCTCTCTTCTCCCAAACAGAACTTGGATGGGAACACCCATGGCAACTTTAGAATTTGTATGCTAAAGACAGAGGAATGTCTATTGGCCTAGATCCCTGAGCAGCAATAAGGCACCAAACCCTCTCACATCCTACCTAATCTCCAGCTGTCCCACATCCAGTTACTAGTCAAAAATTCTCATCCTGTAGGTGAGAAATAAATACCTAGCATATGAATCCACTTGTATTTAGAGATTTATATGTTACAAGTACTGGATCATCCTTAGTAAGTATATGCTTCTATGTAGGCCTACCCCACTGCCCAGGATTGAGAGCTATCACCATGGTAAGCCACCACTAAGCCACAAAGAGAGTGCATGACACAGATGTACTGCAGCAGTAGGGGCTGAAAATGCTATGATTGTAGTATTTAAAAAGCATTATATAATACTTCCAAACCTCTGAAATTGTGATATCAATTATCAGGGCTTAATTTACATTCACTTATGGGGAAGGATATGGCAACCCACTCAGTATTCTTGCCCGGGAAATCCCATGGACAGAGGATCCTGGCAGGCTACAGTCCATGGGGCTGCAAAAGAGTCAGACACAACTTAGCGACTACACAATGCAAATATTAATTTGATATTATACTATCTCGTCAAATTATTTGGCAGGTATAAGGTAAGTAAAACTTTCTAAATTTCCACAAACTACACCAAAACACAGCTACCAGGAGTTCCAGAAATAGAGCAACCATAAATTATAAACATCAAAACCAAGTTGATTGTACACACCATAATTTTTGATGCACACTTTCTTCTCTGTTCATATCAGCCAACAAGCTTCCTTTATGTTTCAAAATACAGCTCAGTGTTACCTTCTCTTAGCAAACTTCTCCCCACCCTCAATCCTAGATAGTTAATCACTGCAACCTCTCGCCTTTTTCATATAATATTGTAATTCAATGGTTTACACATAGATTCTCTCTTCTGGATTCACTAAGCAAAAGTTTGAGTCTCATTCATCTCAGAGGCTGGGACCAAGTCAGTAAAATGTACACTCCAAATGAATCTTGATGAATGAATAATTTTCTCAGCTCATCTCACTGTATATAAACAAGAAACTAGTCTGTTTTGAATACAAGTATGAAAGACCCAAAAGCAAGTCAATGAAGTAGAAAGGAGGATACTGTATATGCGGTTAATATAAGTATTAGATGACTCAATTTAATAACCTGTTTTATCAATAAAAATTTCTATGCTTCCCAGGTGGCAGTAGTGGAATATAAGTACTGTATGAGTCAATTTAACCTAATAAATTCTCTTTTGTCAATAATTTTTACCCTGAATTATCTGAAATTTTCAATACTGTTGTTTAACTTAAAAATATAATAGAAGTAAGTAGTTATCTTTAAAAACACACACATTCATAAATTACATTGATCAACTAAACTTATGTGTATAATCTACGAGGCCTGACTCTCATTTCTTGCCATGGTCTATAATGACAGACAAGAATTTAACAGACTTGGATTTACTTCAATAACTACATCAGGGGTTCTTTAATTTTAAGAGAAAAATAATACTGCAGAGAATAATATAAAATGAGACATGCTTTGAAGTAAAATCACTTCTAACAAGGCCAGAAGGTTCTCAGAGGAAATCTGAGAGTATCATTCTTTATCTCACAGTCCCTCAGTTGCCATAAATGTACCTCAACCTGGCAGAGGACACTGTCTTAAGTAATCCCAGAATCTTTAGTGTGAATATACGACCAAAAGCTCCACTGCTAGGTCTGGGAACATATCTTAAACCAGCTTTGCACACCTAGAATGCCTTTTACAGACTCTTTAAAATGACAGGAAAACTTCTTTGAGGGTGTTTGAGTGGAATGAGAATGCCACTTTGGGACCCAGCTCAGAAACTCTTTGTTCCAGCTACAGAGGTAGCTTAAAGGGAAATATGAAAATTAATTAACATTCCAGGGAGCCCATGCAACCACATACATTTAAAAGCACAATAGGCCCCACAATCTCTAACCATTCAGCCGTGTAGAGGCTTCTGAGTGGGGTGGTCCAGAGCTGACCCTGAATGTGTTCAAAGGCCATCTACACTACTGTAGTATACCTCTTGCATTAGCTCACAAATTATCACAACTGAATAGTATTTAAGATCAAGAAGAGGGAGTAGAAATTAAGTTGAGAAAAAGTTTTCAGGAAAACATCTTCATAGGCCTATTAAGTCAGAAGACTGACTGTGACAGCACTTACACACCAAAGTGTGCTTGCTTTGTGCTAGGTATTTCAGGCACCACACACATATTAAATATTTTAATCTTTACAACAATTTCATAGTTGGCACTATGATTATCTCCATTTTTTTACAGGAGAAAGTAAAGCACAGAGTAATTAAGTAACTTGCCCAGGACCACACACCTGTAAGTGGCAGAATCTGACACATTTTCTAGACTATGCGCTCTAGCTCTACAGGGCAGTTGCCTCTCATTTTATTTGACACAGATAAACCTAGAGCATAGTGGCTTAGTGTCCTCTAAAAATTCACTTCACTCCAAACATAGGAGAAAAGGTCTTTAGCAGAAATAATTAATTAAAATTATGTCATACCAGATTTAGGGAAGGCCACACAGCCAGTGAGTTATAGCCTTGAAAGAGGAGAGGACACACAGAGATGCATACAGAGAAAGAGGCCATGTGTAGATGGAGGAAGAGACTAGAGTGACATAGCTACAAAGCAAAGAATGCCAATGACTGGCAGAAGCCAGCAGATGCTAGAAAAGGGCAACGAAGGATTTTTTTCCTAGAGACTTCAGAGGGAGCATGATCCTGCTAACACCCTGATTTCAGACTTTTGGCCTCCAGAACAATAAGCAAATTCATTTTTGTTGTTCAAGCCACCAAGTTATTGCTAATTGCTTACAGCAACCTTCAGTTCAGTTCAGTCGCTCAGTCATGTCCGACTCTTTGCGACCCCATGAATCACAGCACGTCAGGCCTCCCTGTCTATCACCAACTCCTGGAGTTCACTCAAACTCACCTCCATCGAGTCAGTGATGCCATCCAGCCATCTCATTCTCTGTTGTCCCCTTCTCCTCCTGCCCCCAATCCCTCCCAGCATCAGAGTCTTTTCCAGTGAGTCAACTCTTCGCATGAGGTGGCCAAAGTATTGGAGTTTCAGCTTTAGCATCAGTCCTTCCAATGAACACCCAGGATTGATCTCCTTTAGAATGGACTGGTTGGATCTCCTTGCAGTCCAAGGGACTCTCAAGAGTCTTCTCCAACACCACAGTTCAAAAGCATCAATTCTTCAGCACTCAGCTTTCTTCACAGTCTGACTCTCACATCCATACATGACCACTGGAAAAACCATAGCCTTGACTACACAGACCTTTATTGGCAAAGTAATGTCTCTGCTCTTTAATATGCTGTCTAGGTTGGTCATCGGAGAATGCAATGGCAAGCCACTCCAGTACTCTTGCCTAAAAAATCCCATGGATGGAGGAGCCTGGTAGGCTGCAGTCCATGGGGTCGCTAAGGGTCGGACACGACTGAGTGACTTCACTTTCACTTTTCACTTTCACACATTGGAGAAGGAAATGGCAACCCACTCCAGTGTTCTTGCCTGGAGAATCCCAGGGACGGGGGAGCCTGGTGGGCTTCCGTCTATGGGGTCACACAGAGTCGGACACGACTGAAGTGACTTAGCAGCAGCAGCAGCAGCAGGTTGGTCATAACTTTTCTTCCAGGAACCAATAAAGGGAATAAGATTATGACAATTACATCAGCATCATGGTGGAATGAGATGCTCCCTTTGTCAAACCCCTTCAATCTACAACTAGCTGCACGTTCACAACTCAAAAAAGTATCCTCTGCCTAATATACTATGCAGCAGAGAGCCACACATCTATACATCTGAATATGAGTGGACTGGCCACATAGAGAAGGCAGAACTAAGGGTTCAGCAAAGGCAGTACCCCATTCCGGACCCTAGCCATGACAGCCGAGTTCACACTCAAAGACTTCGGTGGCAGCAGCAGAGGCAGCACATGAAAGTGCAGCCTCTCAGCCACAGTAGCACCTAAGTGACACAGAACCAAGCAGCAGAGGTGGTAGGGCCTGGGACCCCAACCCTCCAACCACTGCACTGACTGCAAATCTGCCTCCCCAAAAAGGTAATGCCCACAAACCTGACAACTTCAGCTCCCCCATACAATCCCCTTTCCACACCATGGCAGCCCATGACCCAGGCAACCCTGGACACAGCAGAGCAGCCTACCAAGATGGTGTCCTTAGTAGCAACATTAGCTGTAGCAACAAAGCACCCGAGACCCTGGAGGTATTAGCAGTGAGGACAAGAGAACTGGTAACACCTCTGGCAGAAGTGGCAGAGGGTCGATAGTGCCAATTCTCAGAGATATCTCAGAGGAATAATAAAGGCAACTCAGATAAGAGAAATAAAGAAACTATTGCTATAGCTCCATCTACTGAAAAATAAAAGAAAGTGAAAGTGACTCAGTCATGTCCAACTCTTTATGACCCATGGACTGTAGAGTCCACGGAATTCTCTAGGCCAGAATACTGGAGTGAGTAGCCTATCCCTTCTCCAGGGGATCTTCCCAACCCAGGGAATGAAACCAGGTCTCCCACATTGCAGGCAGATTCTTTACCAGTCAACTCACCAGTAGAAACAAAAGAAGGACCTCTAATTACCAATCTGTTGAACTATTAGAATCAAAGTAAAAAAAGCTTTACTTAAATAATAAAAGTATTCACTATTGCAAATGTGCAATCAGAACAGCAGCTCATCAAGCAACATGAAAAATCATAGTAATGGTATCACAAAAAGAAAATTCTCCAGAAAACAAACTTGATGTCACAGAAGACTGTAATCTGATAAGAGAATTCAAATAGCTGTTATGAAGAAACTCAATGAGCTAAAAAACCTCACAAATATAGTTCAATGAACTCAGGAATAAAATTCATGAACAGAAGGAATATTTTAATGAAGAGACTGAAACTCGGAAGAAGAAGAACCAAACAGAATATCTAGAGCTGAAGGACTCAACAAGTGAGATGAAGAATGCGTTAGGAGGCACTGGAAATAGAACAGACCATTTACAAGAGAAAATGAGTATGCTAAAAGATAGAAATCTAAAAATAATTCATGTGAAAGATGAGAGAGAACGAAGATATTTTTAAAAAATGAAGATGCGCCACAAGAACTATCTAACTCCCCTTAGAAAGGCAACACAGGGATAATAAGTATCCCAGAATGAGAAGAGAGAAGACGAAAGCGGAGAGCTTCTTTAAAGAAACAAGAGCCAAGAGCTCCCAAACCTGGCAAAGGAATCAGGTATACAAGTCTATGAAGCTAACAGAACACCTAATTATCTTGGTGCAAAAAGACACTCTGCAAGACACATTATATTAAAATAACCAAAGTCAATAACAAAGAAATAATTTTTAAAACAACCAGGGGGAAAAAAAGACAATAACCTACAAAGGTACCCCCATCAGGCTATCAGTAGATTTCTCAGCAGAAACTCTACCAACCAGAAGAGACTACAATAACATATTCAAAATATTAAAAGACAAGAATTATCAGTCATGATAATCCAGCAAATTTACCATCAGATAAAAAAGTGAAGAAAACGCTTTCCCAGACAAGCAAAAGCTGAGTAAGTTGTTACCACTAGACCTACATTACAAGACATGTTGAAAGGAGCTCTTTTATCAGAAACAAAAGACAAAAGTATGTAAGACTTAAGGTAAGGTGTAAACAGAATCAGAAAATTGCAACTCTATATTAGGACAAGTTGTTAGACAATTATAGCATAAAAGTTAAAACCATTAAAAAAACTATAGCTCCTTTCACCTTGATAGTATATTAAAAAGCAGAGACATTACTTTGCCAACCAAGGTCCATCTAGTCAAGGCAATGGTTTTTCCTGTGGTCATGTATGGATATGAGAGTTGGACTGTGAAGAAAGCTGATTGCCGAAGAATCGATGCTTTTGAACTGTGGTGTTGGAGAAAACTCTTGAGAGTCCCTTATACTGCAAGGAGATCCAACCAGTCCATTCTAAAGGAGATCAATCCTGGATGTTCATTGGAGGGACTGATGCTGAAGCTGAAACTGCAATACTTTGGCCACCTCATGCGGCGAGTTGACTCACTGGAAAAGACTCTGATGCTGGGAAAGGTTGGGGGTGGGAGGAGAAGGGGACGACAGAGAATGAGATGGCTGGATGGCATCACCAACTCTGTGGACATGAGTTTGAGTGAACTCCGGGAGTTGGTGAGGGACAGGGAGGCCTGGCGTGCTGTGATTCATGGGGTCGTGGAGAGTCGGACACGACTGAGCGACTGAACTGAACTGACTTTCATTTGGTAACAAATGCACAACAAAAAAGAAATTATCTGCAATAAAACTCACAAAGGAAAATGATAAAACCTGTAGACCCAAATGAAGAGATGCGATCAGCAGAAAAAAAGACTATGTTATTATGAGATGTTTTATACAAATATCACGATAAACCTAAACGAGAGACATGAAACAAACAAACAGAAAGACAAAGAAAAAGAACAATAAAAATATAAGAAAACCAGAAACCAAAGACAGACAATACCACCTCCTCGTTAACAATAATCACTCTTAATGTAAATGAATTGAATTCAGCAATCTAAAGACACAAAGTGGCTGGATGGATTAAAAAATAAGACCCAAGTACATGTGTACCTACAGGAGACTCATTTCAGCCCTAAAGACAAACATAGGCTCAAAGTGAAGGAATGGAAGATGATGCTCCAAGCAAATGGCAGTCAAAAAAAAGTGGGTGGAGCTTCATTCATTACAGACAAAATAAATATACTTCAAGGCAAAAAAAAGATAACAAGTGAAAAAGATAGACTTTATATCATGACAAAGGGGCAATGCAGCAAGAAAATACACTATTTATCATAAACATATATGCACCTAACATAAAAGCACTAAAATATAAAAAGCAAATTTTAACAGATATAAAGAGAGAAACTGCGAGCAGCACAGTAATAAGAGGGGACTTTAACACCATATTCAGATCAGCAGATGGAATATCCAGACAGAAAGTCAATAAGGAAACATAGGTCTTCAATGAAACATTAGATCACACAGACATGATAGACATATATGGAACATTTCATCCAAATGCAGCAGAATTCACATTCTTTTCAAATGCATATAGATTTGAGAACAGACCATATTTGGGGATATAAAATAAGTCTCAATAACAAAAAATGGTATGCCACTAGAAACCCACTACAAGAACAACTCTGGAAATATCACAAACGTGTAGAGACTAAACAAAATGTTACTGAACAACTATTGAGTCGATGGAGAAAACAAAGAATAAATAAAAACATACAGGATAACAAACAGAAATTGAAAAAGAATATAACAAAATCTATGGAATGCAGCAAAAGAAGAAAGTTACAGCAATACAGGCCTAACTCAGGAAACAAAAAACCTCAAACAATATAGTTCATTTCTGTTCAGTAGCTCAGTCATGTCTGACTGTTTGTGACCCCATGAACTGCAGTATGCCAGGCTTCCCAGTCCAGCACCAACTCCCAGAGTTTACTCAGACTCATGTCCATTGAGTCAGTGATGCCATCTAAACATCTTATCCTTTGTCATCCCCTTCTCGTCCTGCCTTCAATCTTTCCCAGTATCAGGGTCTTTTCAAATGAGTCTGTTCTTTGCATCAGGAGTTTCCACTTCAACATCAGTCCTTCCAATGAATATTCAGGACTGATTTCCTTTAGGATGGACTGGTTGGATCTCCTTGCAGTCCAAGGGACTCTCAAGAGTCTTCTCCAACACCACAGTTCAAAAGCATCAATTCTTCAGTGCTCAGCTTTCTTTATAGTCCAACTCTCACATCCATACATGACCACTGGAAAAACCATAGCCCTGACTAGACGGACCTTTGTTGGCAAAGTAATGTATCTGCTTTTTAATATGCTATCTAGGTTGGTCATAACTTTTAGTTTCATGGCTATAATCAGAGTCCTCAGTGATTTTGGAGCCCCCAAAAATAAAGTCTGACACTGTTTCCACTGTTTCCCCACCTATTTGCCATGAAGTGATGGGACTAGATGCCATGATCTTAGTTTTCTGAATGTTGAGCTTTAAGCCAACTTTTTCACTCTCTGGTTTCACTTTCATCAAGAGGCTCTTTAGTTCTTCGCTTTCAGCATAAGGGTGGTGTCATCTGCATATCTGAGGTTATTGATATTTCTCCCAGCAATTTTGATTCCAGATTGTGCTTCCTCCAGCCCAGCATTTCTCATGATGTACTCTGCCATATAAGTTAAATAAGCAGGGTGACAATATAGAGCCTTGAGGCACTCCTTTCCCGATTTGAAACCAGTCCATTGTCCCATGTCTGGTTCTAAATGTTGCTTCCTGACCTGCATACAGATTTCTCAGAAGGCAGGTCAGATGGTCTGGTATTCCCATTTCTTTCAGAATTTTTCACAGTTTGTGGTAACCCACACAGTCAAAGTCTTTTTCTGTCAATAAAGCAGAAATAGATGTTTTTCTGAAACTCTCTTGCTTTTTTGAAAATCCAATGGATGCTGGCAATTTGATCTATGGTTCTGTCCACAGTTCATCAGGCACTCTATCTATCAGATCTAATCCTTTGAATCTATTTCTCCCTTCCACTGACTAATCATAAGGGATTTGATTTAGGTCATATCTGAATGGTCTAGTGGTTTCCCCTACTTTCTTAAATTTAAGTCTGAATTTGGCAATAAGGAGTTCATGATCTGAGCCACAGTCAGCTCCTGGTCTTGTTTCTGCTGACTGGAGCGTCTCCATCTTTGGCTGCAAAGAATACAATCAATCTGATTTCGGTGTTGACCATCTGGTGATGTCCATGTGTAGAGTCTTCTTTTGTGTTGTTGGAAGAGGGTGTTTGCTATGACCAGTGCGTTCTGTTGGCAAAACTCTATTAGCCTTTGCCCTGCTTCATTCTGTACTCCAAGGCCAAATTTGCCTGTTAGTCCAGGTGTTTCTTGACTTCCTACTTTTGTATTTCAAATAGTCTAACTTAGCATCTAAAGGAACTAGAAATAGAACAAAATCAATAAAAGGAAGGAAATAATAAAAATCAGAGGAAAATAAATAAAATGGAGACTAAAGAATAATAGGAAAGATCAATGAAACAAAATGCTGATTTTCTGAAAAGATAAACAAAATTTAAAAGTCTTTAGCTAGATTCCGTAAGGAAAAAGTTCAAACAAATAAAATGTGAAACAAGAAAAGAAATAGAAAAGACTGTAACAGATTACGATGAATAGCCATAAACCAACAAAACAGACACAGATTAATAAAAGAAATGGATTAATACTTAGAATCATACAACCTTCCAAGATTGAATCAGGAAGATGCAGAAAATCTGAATAGACCGAGTACTAGTATGAAGTTTGAAACAGTAGTCAAAAATCCCCCCAAAAAGCAAAACTCAAGGACCAGATGGCTTCATTGCCAAATTCTACCAAACATTCAAATATTAACTACCAATTCTTCTCAAAACCTTCCCCAAAAATTCAAGAAAAGTGAATGCTTTCTAACACAGCTTTCAAGGCCAATGTTACCGTAATACCAAATCAGACAAGGACAACCAAAAAATGAAAAAATTATTAGCCAGTATCACCGATTAAACATAGATCCAAAAATCCTCAATAATGTATTAGTAAACCAAATTCTATAATACTTAAAAAGGATCATACACCATGATCAAGTGAGATTTATTTAAGGAATGCAAAGATGATTCCAGATCTGCAAATCATTCAATGATACATCACATTAACAAAAGATAAAAATCGTACAATTATCTCAGTAAATGCAGAAAAAGCATCTGACAAGATTCAATATTCAATAAAATGGGTATAGATGAAATATTCAACATAATAAAGGCCACAGATTATAAACCCACAGCTAAATTATACTCAGAAATGAAAAACGAAAAGCTATCCTTCTTAGTTCAGGAATAAGACAAGGATGCTCAATCTCACGACTCTTATTCAACACAGCATTGGAAGTACTTCCCTATTAGGCAAGAGAAAGAAATAAAAGGCATCCTCACTGGAAAGGAGAAAAATTGTCACTGTTTTGTGATGATATTTTATACACAAAAAGCCCTACAGACACCAAAGAAATTTAGAAACGATAAATGAACACCATTAAGTTTCAGGGCACAGAGTTAATACCCAAAACTCTTATATTCCTGTGCACTAACAACAAGCTTGTAGAAAAAAACTATTCCATTTATGATCGCCACAATACCTAGGAATAAATTTAACTAAGGAGATGAAAGACCTGTATGTTGAAAATTGTAAGACACTGTTGAAATAAATTGAAAGAGACACAAATAAATGGAGAACTATTCCATGTTCATTGTAAGAATTAACATTGTTAAAATGTTCATATTACCTAAAATGAGCCACAGATTCAATGCAACTGCTACCAAAATTCCAAGGATATTTTTTACAAAAATAAAAGTCCTAAAAATGCATGAAAATTCAAAAGATTCCAAACAGCCAAAGCAATCCTGAGAAAAACACCAAAGCTGGAGTCATCAAAATCCTGATTTCAAATTAGACTACAAACCTATAATAATAATTTAAAAACCATGGTATTAGAAAAAAACAGATACACAGATCTATGAAACCAAATTTGAAGGCCAGAAATAAATTTACACATAGATGGACAACTAATTTACAATGAAAGAAACATATAAAGTACAACTGAAAAAGGAAATTCTCTTCTATAGAGTGTTGGGAAATCTGGACAGAGACATGCCAAAGAATTTAACTAGACCACTACCAAAAAAATTAACACAGAATGGACTGAGGAATTGAATGTAGGAGTTGAAATCATAAAAATTCCAGAAGAAAAACATAAGCATCAGGATGGTCTTTGACATCAGTCTTAGCAATATTTTTTTGGATATGTCTGCTCAGGCAAGGAAAACACGAGAAAAAACAAACAAGTGGGACTATATCAAACTGAAAAGCTTCTGCCCATCAAAGAAAACCATCAATATAGTAAGACACAACCTACCAAATAAAGAAGGATATTTGCAAATCATGTATCTGATAAGGGGTTAATATCCAAACTATATACAAAATTCATACAACTCAGTAACAATAACAAAAATAGCCTAATTAAAAAATGGTCAGAGGATCACAGATAACCAATAGGTACATGGAAAGATGTTTATCATTAATTATTACAGAAATACAAGCCAATGAAATATGACATTATGACTATTAGAAAGGATACTATCAAAAGACAAGAAACAGTCAGTAGTAGAGAGGATGTGGACAAGGGAAACCCTTATACACTATTAACAGAAATGTAGGTGCAACCACTAGAGAAAATAGAAATCAGATTTCTCAAAGTATTAAGAAAAGAACTATGATACAATCCAGATATGCCACTTTCAAGTATTTGTCTGAAGAATAAAAAAAACACTAATAATACAGAAAGAAATATGCACCCTATATTCATTGCAGTATTATTTTCAACAACTGAGATACAGAAACACCCTAAATGTGCCCCTGGGCTGATAAGTGGATAACAATGGAATACAACTCAGCCAAAAATAGATGAAATCTTGCCATCTGTGATAACATGAATGGGCCTTGAGTACGTCATAAGTAAAATAAGAGAAATACCATATGAATGCACCTATATGTGGAATTAAAAAATCAGTTCAGTCGCTCAGCCATGTCTGACTTGTTGTGACCCCATTGACTGCAGCACGCCAGGCCTTCCTGTCCATCACCAACTACTGGAATTTGCTCAAACTCATGTCCATGGAGTCAGTGATGCCATCCAACCCTCTCATCCTCTGTCGTCCCTTTGTCCTCCTGCCTTTATCTTTCCCAGCATCAAGGTCTTTTCTAATGAGTGAGTTCTTTGCATCAGGTGGCCAAAGTATTGGTGTTTCAGCTTCAACATCTGTCCTTCCAATGAATATTCAGGACTGGTATCTTTTAGCATTGACTGGTTTGATTTCCTGCAGTCCAAGGGACTCTTAAGAGTCTTCTGCAACACCACAGGTCATCAGCACTCACCCTTCTTTACGGTCCAACTCTCACATCCATACATGACTACTGGAAAAATCATAGCTTTGACTATACAGACCTTCATTGGCAAAATAATGTCTCTGCTTTTAAATACGCCATCTAGGTTTGTTGTAACTTTTATTCCAAGGAGCAAGTCTTTTAATTTCATGGCTACAGTCACCATCTGCAGTGATTTTGGAGCCCGAGAAAATAGTCTGTCACTCTTTCATTGTTTCCCCATCTATTTATTTACCCATGAAGTGATGTGACTGGAAGCCATGATCTTCATTTTTTGAATGTTGAGTTTTAAGCCAGCTTCTTCACTCTCCTCTTTTACCTTCATCAAGAGGCTCTTTAGTTCTTCTTCACTTTCTGCCGTAAGTGTGGTGTAATCTGCATTGCTAAGTCACTTCAGTCGTGTCCGACTCTGTGTGACCCCATAGACGGCAGCCCATCAGGCTCCCCCGTCCCTGGGACTCTCCAGGCAAGAACACTGGAGTGGGTTGCCATTTCCTTCTCCAATGTGTGAAAGTGAAAAGGGAAAGTGAAGTCGCTCAGTCATGTCTGACTCGTAGCGACCCCATGGACTGTAGCCTACCAGGCTCCTCCGTCCATGGGATTTTCTAGGCAAGAGTACTGGAGTGGCTTGCCATTGCCTTCTCCGGTAATCTGCATATCTGAGGTTATTGATATTTCTCCCAGCAATCTCGATTCCAGGTTGTACTTCATCCAGCTCGGCATTTCGCATGATATAAGTTAAATAAGCAGGGTGACAATATACAGCCTTTATGTACTCCTTCCCAAATTTTGAACCAGTCCGTTGTTCCATGTCCAGTTCTAACTTGTTGCTTCTTTTTTTTTCCCCCTAACGTGTTGCTTTTTGACCTGCATACAGATTTCTCAGGAGGCAGGTAAGGTGGTATTCCCATTTCTTTAAGAACCAGAATATTTTATTATTATTAAAAATAATAATTAACAAAATAAAAACAAATTAATAGATACAGAGAACAGATTGGTGCTTACTAGAGTGGGAAAGAAAGAAGGGCAGAAGAAGGGTGAAATGGATAAAGGGGGTTAACAGAATAGTGACAGAAACTAGACTTTTGCTGATGAGCCCACTGTAGAGTATACAGATGTCAAATTATACTGTTGTACACATAAAACATACAATGTTACAAATCATCATCACCTCAATAAAAATAAGTTCAAGAGGAACACCTAAGAACTATAAAAGAAGAATTAATCAAGATTATGGGTTTTTCATAATCCATTTAAATAGAAGATATCTGACATGAATGCATTGAGACACCATTGGATCTAATGAAAAGTCCTGTCTTCATCTACAGATATCCATTAACCTACCCTTTACTATGACTAAGTTTTTGAAATAAATTACTACCTATAACAAGAGAATTGAAACCGAAGATAAAATCTGGAGATTATTAACATAGAGATAGCATGGAGAACCTTGAGAAAAGAGTGATATCATTACAGGTAATAGTACAAAAAAAGAAAAGAAGGTGATATAAAAAAACCTTGAGGAGCTCTACCATTTAGAAGTTTAGGATGAGAAACAAGAAAGACAGATTCAAGGAGCTAAGAGCAGTAAGATAACAGAGAAAATATGATATAACAGAAAACATGGTAATAGTGTTTTAAGGATATTGAAATACTTGTTGAATAAATCAACACTAACTGAAAAATCCAACTCAAATGTAGTATATAAAATATCAGACACACACACTAGTATGTCAAATTTACTCTTAACAAAATTCTGAAATTCTAATACAGTATCAAAATTTCTGATTCAGTCCAGAAAGAGCAATTCTCATGAAAAATATCTTGTCTCTTATTCAAGGTGAGCAGGTGAAACTTTCCATATTTATTTAGCATGGACCCTCCCTGAAAGACTTTTAACTTGTAAAGATCCCAGATATGTGCATTCTCATTAATCCTACTACTATAGAGAAAAAGTAATGTCACTCAGCAAACACTTAAGACCACCTGTGACACTCCAGCATTGGAGAAACAAAGATTTCCCCAGTTATTATGTAAGGCACTGGATGAATTCACAGGCTAATGAAGGGACACACACAAGTAAGTCATAAGAAATAACATTTCTGTACAGTATGACACACAGATGATAGTAATGTGCTAAAGATTGTAGAGAGCTATAGAGGTGGCCTCTCATTCTACCTAGCGGTTCTGATAAGGGTATCAATGAAACAAGATGGCACTGCCTGAAGCATGTCTTAGTAGAGTGTTAGGTAAAGAGAGAATGGATAAGAGGGGAGTTTGAGATAGAGGCTGAGCATAAGGATAGGCAATTACTTTATGGCTTAAGCATTGAATCCTAAATGTTCCTACCACATCACTTTATTTCCTGCATAGGTGAATTCATGCTGAATGAATAATTTTGTTTCCTGTTAATATAGCTTAGTTTCCTTTCACCAGTCATAGGCAATGCCATTCTGGGTCAGAAACAACAAAAGACGTCTTCCTCTCAGTTAAATGAAGAATATCACCAATGACACATTTTCAGGGTTTATAATGTAGTCAACGTCTTCACCATGCAAGTGCGTCACAATATACTGAGAGGTATTGCAAGTTGCACATGCCCAGTTACCACCTTCAAAACTCTAAAGCACTATGTCCAGAATAGGGCACAGGCATGCACATTCTAAAAACCTCCCTGCATGTCAGATTCTATTACACTTCTCAGAGTTACTGATCCGAAGCTGAAGGCTGTGGCATAAACATTATACCAGTTGGAACTCAAAGGTGACAGCTGGTAAAATGTTCTCCCTACCTGGATATGGAGAGGAATAATCCTGGCAGAGATTATAATCCAAAAGTTGCTCTATAAAATCCAGAAATTAACCAAATTACGATACAGAAGACCTTGTTCTTATTAAAGAGACAAAATGTGAACTATTCCCTAAAAAGTAAAAATAAAAGATACATGATTGTCGTCAAGAGTTTAATTCGGCATTAAGAAATCAGGCCAGAGAGATGTAAGAGGAAAGGATATGTCTTTCTTGGATGAACAGTCAGGAAGACTAATAGTGAGTCATGAAACATTTTTGCCTTTGGCTATTGCCCCTCAAGTATGAATATTTTATGTGATTTTTTTTTTACACTCATATAAAACTCAAATGTCTAGTCTGAAATGCACTGGTATTTGAACTAGGTTTTCAACATAACAAAAATAACAAATATAAAGGGGAAAAAAAGGTTTTGATTTTATTTGGTCTTTGGAGACATTTTCAAAGGTTTTACTCATTTGAGTTCCCAAATCAACCAGACAACTCAAACTGATTGATTTATCAAAATACCTACAGAAAGAAAATAATCTGAAGAGTTACTCGCTTTAGCAGCCAGGAAAAAGTAGAGTCATTGGAGATAATGTGAATTACATCCAAACACTATTCAGAAGAGAAAAATCTTGGCTGAATAGAAACTAAGAGTTTCTTTCACAAGAACCAACCTTAGCTGTGAAATACTTTATTTTTAAATCACCAATATTACTTTGTTAATTTTATTATCCACTCAGTCTTCCTGTGTAGCTTAATATGTTCCCAAAGGGAAATAAATCTCTATTAAAAACAGAATGAACAGTTTAAAAAAAAAAAAGAATTCCATTTAAATTGCTTCCTTAGTAAATGTTAAAATTCCAAATTTTACATTAAGACAGAAAAGGAAACACAAAGAAAATCAGAGAGAGATACCACCCTGCCCTCCACATGACTAGCTGTAACATATTTAACCATTAGGTACTCTGGTGCAGCCAGAGGTAGGAAGGCGTTCTATGCAGGGAGCACTTAGCTCCCTGTGAGGAATACACAGGAAGGAATCACAGCTGTGAGGAATACACAGGAAGGCAGAACATGGCAACATGATCACACCAACTATCTTTTGGGTACAAATGGAATGGGGGTTAATCAAAGGAGGAAAACTGAAGGAAGGCTATGTGAACGGATGATCTGACTAGTCAAAAGCAGTCTGACTTGAATAAAATTCAAAGTTAACAGAAAATGTAGATTAATTTTCACTGATTAACCTGCATAAACAATATTTATAGTTGTTTTTAGACTATAAACTGATCTTAAGAGGTCTATACTTTAAAACTGTCAACTGTTCTGCATTAGAAATTAGTTACCTTCACTGCAGAAGCAATACTAAGGTAGTAAAATCTACATATTCTAAGTGTGATGAAAACCAGAAAATTTCAAGCAGTCCAGTGAAAAATGAGACATAATTTGCTACTGAATTAATAAAAGTGAGAAAATTCATTTTACTTAATTCATGCCAATAGTTAAGAAATTAACAACACAACAATCATGACCATCTTAAAGGAAAAATGTACCATCTTTGGAAGATTTTATAAACGAATTCACCAACAGTTTCATGAGTTATATGAAATAGTTTAAAATAATTTACAAAACAATTTTCAAGGCACCTGCTGAAAATAAAGATTATTTAAGGATTCTAAGGCCTTTACAGCTCAAAGTCACTCAAAAGAGAGGACTCAAAATTTAGGATAGACTATTTCATATTTTTTTATTTTCTGGTAGTGTTTGAAGTGTCCACATGAAATTGTGAGGTACGATGAAGAAAAACAAATAATGAAATGAGAGATATGCCAAGCCTGCTTTTCTTGATACTTGCCAAGTTGCAGAACAAAAGCAAACCAATGTTTAAAAGCAAGTAGGTTCAAATACAACCTTTTTCATATTTTAGGGTTCAACTTAACACCTCAGAAAACTTACTTCCCTGCTTGCTACCAGAGAAAATAATGTCCTACAATATTAATGACTATTTTTTCATTTTAGAAGCAAAAGAATGTTTTACCACTGATTAAAGTTTTATAATCATTAATTTCTCTTATTAGTAATTCACAAATCACTTGGTATAGATGAATTTAAACCAGGAGAGGTAGTTACTGTAAAACCACTGCAGAAAAATGTTTACCAAATAACTGAAGCTACAAATGAGCAATTTGAGCTAACCTGATGTTCTATATTCTCGTTTGCTATCATACTAATAATATACATTGTTTACCACTTTTTCAAATATTAGATTTAAATTAACATTAAGTCTAATGGGGTGGCGAAGTGCCTGAAAAGTACTTCAAAGTCCCTATCATAGGCACCAATTATTAAAGAACTGTACATGTGTAGGATATATGGCCAAATGTATACTAAAATGCTGCCATGTACTAGAATGTCATATTGCTACCTAAGCAGATGATGTATGACACTGTATTTATGTTTTTCTTTTCCACTATGGCTAATTATAGGCTACTGAATACAATTTCCTGTGTTATGTAGTAGGGCCTTGTTTATCTGCTTTATATGTAGTACTTTGTATCTGCTAATCCCAAAATCTTTATTTATCCCTGTGCCCCTCCCTTTTCCCTCTGGTAACAATAACTTTGTTTTCTATGTCTGTGAGTCTCTGTCTGTTTTGCAAATAAGTTCATTTTTGTCATATTTTAGATTCCACATACAACTGATATCATATAGTATTTGTCTTTCTCTGAGGTACTTCACTTAGTATGATAATCTCTAGGTCCATCCAAATGACACTGTATTTAAAGACTGCTGCTGCTGCTGCTAAGTCACTTCAGTCGTGTCCGACTCTGTGTGACCCCATAGGCGGAAGCCCACCAGGCTCCCTCTTCCCTGGGATTCTCCAGGCAAGAACACTGGAGTGGGTTGCCATTTCCTTCTCCAATGTGTGAAAGTGAAAAGTGAAAGTGAAATCGCTCAGTCGTGTCCGACCCTTAGCGACCCCACGGACTGCAGCCTACCAGGCTCCTCCATCCATGGGATTTTCTAGGCAAGAGTACTGGAGTGGCTTGCCATTGCCTTCTCCGAGATTTAAAGACTAAAAAACCATATAAACAAAGTAAGACTGTACAGATCACATATTTGACATCTATTTCTACTTTCTATTTCCTTAATTATTTCCTTATTCGGACTTCCCTGATAGCTCAGTTGGTAAAGAATTAGCCTGCAATGCAGGAGACCCCAGTTGAATTCCTAGGTTGGGAAGATCCGCTGAAGAAGGGATAAACTACCCACTCCAGTATTTTCAGGCTTCCCTTGTGGCTCAGCTGGTAAAGACTCCGCCTGCAATGCAGAAGACCTGGGTTCGATCCCTGGGTAGGGAAGATCCCCTGGAGAAGGGAAAGGCTACCCACTTCAGTATTCTGGCCTGGAGAATTCCATGGACTGTATAGTCCACGCGGTCACAAAGAGTCAGACACAACTGAGCAACTTTCACTTTCACAGATTCTGGATTTTCATAAGATGTAAATAGTAGGTTATTGGCTATTAAAATTTGGTAAACAAAATAAAAGATAAATGTGTATATATCCATTCATTTTACCAAGTGTATTAGTTTCCTAATTTGCTGCATAGCAAATACCACATACTAGGTAGCTTAAACAACAGAAAGTTATTTTCTCGTGATTCTAGAGGCTAGAATCCAAGATGAAATTGTTGACAAGTGACTTCCTCTAATCGACCTCTGCAGCTTCCATGTGGCTGTCTTCTCTATCTTTACACAGTCTTCCTTCTGTATTGTTTGTGTCCTAATCTCTTATAAGCAAATCAGTCACACTGGATTAAGGCTCGCCCCAATGACCTCATTTTAACTTAATTACTCCCCTTTAAAAACTCGATCTCCAAATACAGTCACATTCTGAGGTATGTGAATGTATGAATTTGGGGGGATACAACTCAGCCGATTACATTAAGTAAGCATTGGCTTTATAAAGTTCATAACCAATTTCCGGTAAAAATATTAGCCCTCAGGTACATTTTAAACGATGCATTTTCAAAAAAAAGTGGTAATATACAACTTTAAAGTAATGTGATTTTTATAGAAATAATATTCTTTCTAAAAAAATTTTGAGACAGTTTACAGTGTTAAGACAATATGAAATATGACAGCAGAACAGCAAAAAGAAAAAATCAAACAGAAACTGGAAACCATTAGACACTGTAGAAGATATAGGCATGCATAAATTCATTCTACAGTATCTAAAAGACAATAGGTTTAACTCTGAATTTATCAGAAAATGAGGCATAAAAAGAAAGGTATGGGTGGGAGTAAACTGGGTTAGAGTTTAAAGAAAGGTAGATTGCAAGCTTGTCCAACAAAAGAAATTTTGTCCTGACAGTAAGCCCTCAGAGGAAAGTAAGGAATGGATTAATATAAAAGTATCTCCTAATGTCTTTCACAGTAACTTCATTTGGAATGTAATATACACTAGCGGTGTTATATGCATACTAACAGACTAGGAGAAAGCATTCACAGCTGGAGATTCATTATTATTCTTTAGTCCATTCATTGAACAAAAAGTACTAAGCCCTACTAGCTCCAGGCATCAACTCCTCTAGATGCTGGTAAGCCAGAAACCAAAATCTCATCCTTCACGAGCTTCTGTTCTAGTGAATGTACACTGAGAACGCAGAGAATGAATAAGCAAGAACAAAGAATCAAAATATTTCACATTACTTTCTTTACATTCCTGCACTGAAATGAAGTCAAATATAGCAGAGATCAGCAAATGAGGCTGTTGAGGTATAAAGTTTGCCTTTTCTTTAAAATATTATTATTAAGCGAATGTATTTAAAGAGTTATGGAAACTCAAATTTATTAATCTACACCTCGAAGATTTAAAAAATTCTAGTTTTTAAAGATAGGATAGACTAGATTTTAAGTAGTTTAGCAATTTGGACAAAGAGAAATGATCAGAGAACAATATCATATCCATGTACTTAAAAGCCACAGTAGCAAATATTAATATTTCAGAGTTTTTTGTGTTTTAATTTTTATTGGAGTATATTTGCTTTACAATATTGTGGTAGCTTCAATCACAACAAAATAAATCAGCTATGCATATACATACATCCCCTCCTTTTGGATTTCCTTCCCATTTAGCTCACCATAGAGTAATGAGTTCCCTGTGCTATACAGTGGGTTCTCATTAGTTATTTTATGTGTGTGTGTGTCTGCACACACACATGCACACACGCACTTAGTCGTGTCTGACTCTGCAACCTCATAGACTGTAGCCTGCCAGGCTCTTCTGTCCATGGGAATTCCCAAGCAAGCATACTGGAGTGGGTTAGCATTTGCTCCTCCAGGGGATCTTCCCGACCAGGGATCAAATCTGCGTCTCCTGTGTCTCCAGCATTGGCAGGCAGATTCTTTACCACTAGCACCACCTGGGATATTTTATACATGTGCTGTGCTTAGTTGCTCAGTACTGTCTGACTCTGTGACCTTACTGACTATAGCCCACCAGGCTCCTCTGTTCATGGGGATTTTCCAGGTAAGAATACTGGAGTGGGTTGCCATGCCCTCCTCCAGGGGATCTTTCCAATACAGGGATCAAACCCAGGTCTTCCGCACTGCAGGCAGATTCTTTACCATCTGAGTCAGCAGAGAAGCCCAAGAATAATGGAGTGGGTAGCCTATCCCCTCTCCAGGGGAACTTTCCAACCCATGAATTCAACCAGGGTCTCCTGCATTGGAGGTGGATTCTTTACCAGCTGAGCCACCCAAGAAGCCCTATTTTATACATAGTAGTGTATATCACGGAGAAGGCAATGGCAGTCACTCCAGTACTCTTGCCTAGAAAATCGCATGGACGGAGGAGCCTGGTGGGCTGCAGTCCGTGGGGTCGCTACTAGTCGGACACTACTGAGTGACTTCACTTTCACTTTTCACTTTCACACATTGGAGAAGGAAATGGCAACCCACTCCAGTGTTCTTGCCTGGAGAATCCCAGGGACGGCGGAGCCTGGTCGGCTGCCGTCTACAGGGTCGCACAGAGTCAGACACGACAGAAGCGACTTAGCAGCAGCAGCAGTGTATATCATTTATATGTGGAATCTAGAGAAATGATATAGATGAGCTTGTTTGCAAAGCAGAAACAGAGACACAGACATAGAGAACAAATGTATGGATACCAGACGGAAAAGGAGGATGGGATGTGAATTGGGAAATGGGATCTGACATATATACACACTGCTGCTGCTAGATCCCATCTCCCAATTCACATCCCATCCTCCTTTTCCGCCTGGTATCCATACATTTGTTCTCTATGTCTGTGTCTCTGTTTCTGCTTTGCAAACAAGCTCATCTATATCATTTCTCTAGATTTCACATATAAATGATATACACTGGATTTTCCAAAAAGTTCATTCAGATGAACTTCACCAATAACACCTTATGGAAAACCCAGAACAAATTTTTTTCTCCAACCCAATGATATTTCTGCTTTTCTCCTTCTGACTTACTTCACTCTGCATCACAGTATCACTTCGCACTCTTCTTCTTCAGAACCTTTATCTTTTGGTCACAAATGGTGCAGATAACAGCTAAAATATCATCACCAAGCACAACTAAGTATTATCACCATCCCTTCTCACTCTCTCCCTCTACCAAGTTGATCAAACCTCAGAACACTATTTTCCACACAGGTTTTTAATAAATATGAATGTATATACATAATAGATACTTTATTTTATTTCATATATCAAAGTTTTACAGAAGTAGCATTCAGTTCAGTCGCTTAGTCGTGTTCGACTCTTTGCGACCCCATGAACCACAGCACGCCAGGCCTCCCTGTCCATAACCAACTCCCAGAGTTCACTCAAATTCATGTCCATCGAGTCGGTGATGCCATCCAGCCATCTATAAACTATGTGAATTCTCTGCATTTTTCTTTTCTGTCTTCCCTGTTATTTTTGATGTGTTCCATTGGTCCAGATAGGTCTAACCCATTCATTCCAAATCTGCTATAGCATATTTATAGCATAGATAACCTCAGTTTGTTATTTCTATCCTTAGTATAGGGATAGTCAGGTTGTTTCCTTTACATACATACACACACAGTTTGCAGAAAGAGAACTGAGAATAAGAAAAACAAAATCAAAGTATCTTGCTTTACCCTCTTAATCATTCCACTGTTGAAACAGTATAGAAGTTATCAGATATCTGTATCTACACAGTCACATATCTATTTAGATAGAAATATGGATATGCAGACATATATATGAATGGTGTAATAAACGCGCTGGTACAAGTGTTCCCTGCATATGTGAGAGAGTTCCTTCCTCTGCGGCAGACACACAGGCATAGAAGTACTGGGTCAGAGGACACACATACCTTCAAATTCACCAGGATGGGTCAAACTGCCTTCCAAAGTGATGGAAAATAATTACTCTATTGCCACATTCATGCCAAAGTTGGGGATATCAGATTTATTTTGCAAATCTTATGGGTATAAAGTTGTATTTCATTGCTGTTTTACTTTCTGTTTCATAGATTAGGAACCCCCTTTTGAGCTGACTAAATCCACAATTTCAGAAGAGTGAATAGTTGGTCAAGAACACAGGAAAAAATCTGTCACCCAACATATGTACATTTAAGGTCACTGCATCTGTTCCTGTCTGATCAATCTGCCAGCAGTAACTGACTGTCATGCTGGTGGCTCCACCCTTCCCACAGTCTAAACACGAGACCCAGTCATATATTAGAGTACTTCCAAACTGATGAGAGACCTCAGAAAAGTTGATCAGAATATTCGTATGTTACACTGCAGAACATAGGCAACTATGCAAAACAATGCTTACTCTTACATTATCAGTGAAGCACTGATATTTTCTATTGTATTGCATCTCAACGTATTTAATTGCTGATTGAGACACTAAACTGATGTCATAACTCTATTTATGCACCACAATACTCAGTCTGAAAAACACTGGATCTTTCCTATGCCTTAAGTGCCTAGACAGAAGAGAACACATTTAAAGTTTCAACCTATAATGAACTGAGGCCCCCTACCCACAACACAAAGACATTGATAGCAAAATATGCCTAAATGGGCATGTGCCCAAAGAGGTCCAGGCCTCTCAGCCCTTTACTGAGACAAAATCTCATTCCACCTTTCACATGGATGCACACAGGACAGGCTTGGAGCAGGTCTGACACTCCTGAGTAGTATTTTTAGGAGCTATTTTTACTATTCTAGGATTGTGTTGTTTTGTTTTATGGTAAATTGTCTTTTACGTTCCAGAGAGAAATGGACCAGGGGCGTATTTTGAATACGCCTAAAAGCATACTTTATTTTGTATGTTATTTCAGTTTCAAGATTTGCCATAACGAAAAGCAAAATTGTTTCTATGCCACCAAGAAGCAGGCAAACAACTTACTGATATTCTTTGTTAAGCAAATAATTCAGATAGTTTCTTTGTTGCTGCAAATACTGCCTCAGAGAATATGGACATTTGCATTCTTGAACAAAACAATCAGACATAGAATGTTCTGTTAATTTTAAATCACATTTTTGGCTAATTTTTCTTTTTCTCAGAACTCTGCCCCCTTGTTTTCAATAAACTATCACTGTATTTGACAGTTGAACGCTAATCCTAACTGCTGAAAATTTCTAAATGTTTCTATACACACAGGAAAACTTAAATTGTACCTTTATGATTTTGCATTAAAAATATAGGACCCAACATTCTGATCAACACATGAAATGTTCTTAAAACTTACTAGTGCTATGCTGACTATATTCTGCTGGCTATTTTATCTTTTCATTTCACTGGATGCGATATAAAAATACAGGGTCCGGCCAATTGACGTCTGCAGTTTAAGTTACACACAAAGCCAGTACTGAAGCAGATGTGGGGACCTAGTGCATTACAGTGTGGTGTCTTTTAAAAGTGTGCATGCACTCAGCATGGAATGTTATGATTGGATAAGCTACAGGTTTCCAAATTTAAGAAAAACAACAATACTGTTTTTATTCCATCTTGTTTATGCAAAGGTTCTGAAGATTAGAACTGCAGGTTATTTCTAACCCTTGCCTATTCCTCCCACTTTCCCTGAGTTCCTCTCTAATACTGGGAGTCTAAGTAACAACCTGCTGTTTTCTGGAACGGTACAGTAGCAATTGGTATAGCAAGCTCTGAACCTGGCATGCACTGTCACAAATATGTACTTTATCAACGACATCTCAATTTTTTTTTTTAATTTAAAGAAATAGATACCTGAAATGATAACTATGTGTGGATGAACAGGGAAACTCAGTTAATGTCACAGGTATCTAGAGGAAGAAAAATGCCCAATTCTAGTAGAAACATTCCAGGTCAAAAAGAAAAGTTTTCGTACCTTGCTTAAGTTTGACAGTGACTATAATAAATTTTTTCATGAATTTGAATTAGGAAATTTCACATTTCTATTGAAAAGTCTTTAAACACCAATTATAAATATCAACTCTTCTTTTGCTGCTGCTGCTTAGTCGCTTCAGTCAAGTTTGACACTGTGCGACCCTATATACTGCTGGCTGCCAGGCTCCCCTGTCCAGAACATTTTCTAGGCAAGAGTACCAGAGTGGGTTGCCATACCCTCCCTCCAGGGGAATCTTAGCGACCCAGGGATCAAACCCAGGTCTCCTACATTGCAGGCATATTCTTTACCACTGAGCCACCATGGATGTCCCTTCTTTCGCTTTATCTCCATAAATACATATAAACTATGTTTAATACTGGTCATATCTGAATGGTCTAGTGGTTTTCCCTACTTTCTTCAATTTAAGTCTGAATTTGGCAATAAGGACTTCATGATCGGAGCCACAGTCAGCTCCTCGTCTTGTTTTTGCTAACTGTATAGAGCTTCTCCATCTTTGGCTGCAAAGAATATAATCAATCTGATTTCAGTGTTGACCATCTGGTGATGTCCATGTGTAGAGCCTTCTCTTGTGTTGTTGGAAGAGGGTGTTTGCTATGACCAGTGCGTTCTCTTGACAAAACTCTATTAGCTTTTGCCCTGCTTCATTCCGTGTTCCAAGGCCAAATTTGCCTGTTACTCCAAGTGTTTCTTGACTTCCTACCTTTGCATTCCAGTCCCCTATAATGAAAAGGACATCTTTTTTGGGTGTTAGTTCTAAAAGGTCTTGTAGGTCTTCATAGAACCGTTCAACTTCGGCTTCTTCAGCGTTACTGGTTGGGGCATAGGCCTGGATTACTGTAATATTGAATGGTTTGCCTTGGAAATGAACAGAAATCATTCTGTCGTTTTTAAGATTGCATCCAAGTACTGCATTTCGGACTCTTTTGTTGACCATAATGGCTACTCCATTTCCATTCAGATATGACCTAAATCAAATCCCTTATGATTTTACAGTGGAAGTGAGAAATAGATTTAAGGGACTAGATCTGATAGATAGAGTGCCTGATGAACTCTGGACGGAGGTTCGTGACATTGTACAGGAGACAGGGACCAAGACCATCCCCATGGAAAAGAAATACAAAAAAGCAAAATGGCTGTCGTCTGAGGAGGCCTTACAAATAGCTGTGAAAAGAAGAGAAGTGAAAAGCAAAGGAGAAAAGGAAAGATATAAGCATCTGAATGCAGAGTACCAAAGAATAGCAAGGAGAGATAAGAAAGCCTTCCTCAGTGATCAATGCAAAGAAATAGAGGAAAACAACAGAATAGGAAAAACAAGAGATCTCTTCAAGAAAATTAGAGATTCCAAGGGAACATGTCATGCAAAGATGGGCTTGATAAAGGACAGAAATGGTATGGACCTAACAGAAGCAGAAGATACTAAGAAGAGGTGGCAGGAATACACAGAAGAACTGTACAAAAAAGATCTTCACGACCAAGATAGTCACGATAACGTGATCACTGACCTAGAGCCAGACATCTTGGAATGTGAAGTCAAGTGGGCCTTAGAAAGCATCACTACGAAGAAAGCTAGTGGAGGTGATGGAATTCCAGTTGAGTTATTTCAAATCCTGAAAGATGATGCTGTGAAAGTACTGCAAATACTTTCCAAATATGCCAGCAAATTTGGAAAACTCAGCAGTGGCCACAGGACTGGAAAAGGTCAGTCTTCATTCCAATCCCAAAGAAAGGCAATGCCAAAGAATGCTCAAACTACCATACAATTGCACTCATCTCACACGCTAGTAAAGTCATGCTCAAAATTCTCCAAGCCAGGCTTCAGCAATATGTGAACCATGAACTCCCAGATGTTCAAGCAGGTTTTAGAAAAGGCAAAGGCACCAGAGATCAAATTGCCAACATCCGATGGATCATGGAGAAAGCAAGAGTTCCAGAAAAACATCTATTTCTGCTTCATTGACTATGCCAAAGCCTTTGACTGTGTGGATCACCATAAACTATGGAAGATTCTGAAAGAGATGGGAATACCAGACCACCTGACATGCCTCTTGAGAAACCTGCATGCAGGTCAGGAAGCAACAGTCAGAACTGTACATGGAACAACAGACTGGTTCCAAATAGGAAAAGGAGTACGTCAAGGCTGTATATTGTCACCTTGCTTATTTAACTTACATGCAGAGTACATCATGAGGAACGCTGAGCTGGAAGAAGCACAAGCTGGAATCAAGATTGCTGGGAGAAATATCAATAACCTCAGATATGCAGATGACACTACCCTTATGGCAGAAAGTGAAGAGGAACTCAAAAGCCTCTTGATGAAAGTGAAAGAGAAGAGTGAAAAGGTTGGCTTGAAGCTCAACATTCAGAAAACAAAGAACATGGCATCTGGTCCCATCACTTCATGGGAAATAGATGGAAAAACAGTGGAAACAGTGTCAGCCTTTATTTTTTTGGGCTCCAAAATCACTGCAGATGCTGATTGCAGCCAGGAAATTAAAAGACGCTTACTCTTTGGAAGGAAAGTTATGACCAGCCTAGATAGCATATTAAAAAGCAGAGACATTACTTTGCCAACCAAGGTCCATCTAGTCAAGGCTATGGTTTTTCCTGTGGTCATGTATGGATGTGCGAGTTGGACTGTGAAGAAGGCTGATCGCCGAAGAATTGATGCTTTTGAACTGTGGTGCTGGAGAAGACTCTTGAGAGTCCCTTGGACTGCAAGGAGATCCAACCAGTCTATTCTAAAGGAGATCAATCCTGGGTGTTCATGGGAAGGACTGATGCTAAAGCTGAAACTGCAATACTTTGGCCATCTCATGTGACGAGTTGAATCACTGGAATAGACTCTGATGCTGGGAAAGGTTGGGGACGAAAGGAGAAGGGGACGACCGAGAATGAGATGGCTGGATGGCTTCACCGACTCTGTGGACATGAGTTTGAGTGAACTCCAGGAGTTGGTGATGGACAGGGAGGCCTGGCGTGCTGTGATTCATGGGGTTGCAGAGAGTCGGATACGACTGAGCGACTGAACTGAACTGAATAGTAGGTTACATAATACTGGTAAGAGATGATACTACCTGGAGCTCTTTACAACTTTATATTCATATTCATACTTCATATTCAGCTCTATCATTTCCCAACAGTACCAGCTATTTTGTTTTAAATATATAAAAATTTTTAAAAATCCAAATCATCATTCAAATTGCCCTACTCATTTAGCGATGAATTATTGTAGGGGTCTTCATGTTGGCTACCAAAACATTAGGTCCTACCACCCAGAACCTGTGAGTGTTACCTTATACAGTAGGATCTTCGCAGCTGTGATGAAGGACACTGAGACAGGGAGAGTATCTTGGATTAACGGGGTAGACTCCAAGTGCCATCACAAGTGTCCTTATAAGACAGAGTGAAGCCAATGTCACACACAAAGGAAAAACAGGCAATGTGGCCATGGAGACAGACTGAGGGATGTGGTCACAAATCAAGGAATGCCAGCAGCCACCAGAAGCTTAAAGAAACGAGAAATGGATTCTTCCCTACAGCCTCCAGAGTGGGTTTGGACTCAGAGTCATCGTGAAACTGGTTTTTTACTTCTACCATCAAGAACTGTAAGAGAACAAATTTATGCTGTTTTAAACCATTAAAATTGTGGTGTATTGTTGCAGGAGCCCTGGAAACTAATACAACTATAATTGCTATTATCTCAAAATAACAGAATGAATTTTCAAACTAATAAAATTGGTTCTAAAGTGTCTCCAGACACTTTGGAAAATGAGAGATCTTCAAGAGTGCTGTGAGGAGTCTAGGAAGGGTTTTAGAAAAAAAAATTAGGCCTTGAAAAATGAAGAGTGCTTAAAGTAGGAAAAGAAAGAAAATGCCTAATCCAGGGGAAGAACTGAAACTACATTTAAAATCTTTCAGAAAATAATTTCTCAGTAATTATCAGAACATGAAAATGATTAGACCCCCTGCTTTAGTAATTCCACTGCTAAGAATAAATATTTAGAAAGCAGCCAAAATCAGATCAAATTTTACAGAGTAATATGTTCCTATAGTACATGTCTTTTATATCAAAACTAGAAACAATCCAGCCAATGAGTATATGAAAAAATGTTCAACATCACTAACTATTACAGAAATGCACATCCAAACTACAATGGGTGGGCTTCCCTGCTTGTCTAGTGGTTAAGAATCTACCTGCCAATGCAGAGGGATTCAATCTCTGGTCCAGGAAGATCCCACACACTGCGGGAAAAGTAGAGAAAGCCCAAGTACAGCAATGAAGATCTGGTGAAGGCAAAAATAAATAAATCTTTAAAAAAAAAACTACAGTGAGGTACTACCGGTCAGAATGGCCATCATTAAAAAGTCTAAAAATAACAAATGCTGGAGTGGGGGCAGAGAAAAGGGAATACTCCTACACAGTTGGTGGGAATGTAAGTTGGTACAGTCACTATGGAAAACAGTATGACAGTTACTCAGAAAACTAAAATTAGATTTTCCATAAGATCTAGCAATCGCACTCCTGGGCATATATCCAGACAAAACTATAATTCAAAAAGATACATGTACCTCTATGTTCACAGCAGCACTATTCACAAAGCCAAGACATGAAAACAACCTAAATGTCCATCAACAGGTGAATGGATAAAGAAGAAGTGGTACATATACACAATGGAATATTACTCAGCCACAAAAAGAATGAAATGGTGCCATCTGCAGCTACACAGATGCAACTATCATATTAACTGAAAAAGTCAGAAAGACACATACCATATGACATCACTTATACGTGGAATCTAAAATATGACACAAATGAACTTTTATGAAAAAGAAACAGATTCACAGGCATAGTGAACAGACTTGTGGTTATTAAGAGGGAGAAGTCTGGGAGAGGGATGGACTGGCAGGTTGTGGCTAGCAGATGTAATCTATTATATATAGAATGGATAAACAACAAGGCCCTACTATATAGCACAGAGAACTATATTCAGTATCCTATGATAAATCATAATGGAAAAAAATATTTTAAAAAGACCTTAATGAGCTACAAAATTTTACAAAAAATTTTGCATAAGGAATTTTCTGTGCGTTAAAAAAAAACTAGAAACAATCTAACCTTTCAAGTACAGAACAAGAATTAAGTAAACCACAGTATGCCTTCTCAGATAAGTATCTTATATATCCATCAAAAATAATGTTTAAAAAGAATTCAAGAAAAAAAATTTATGTTATACATAAACAGGAACTTACAAAATAATATATACATTATTGCTATTAATTCTTATTTTAAATTCACAGAAAAAAGACCAGAAAGTAATATACAGGATTACGGTCAACTTTTTCCTTTCGAGTTTTACTAAAAATACAACAGATACTTTGAGGGCAGGATGTGCTGAAAAAAGGGTAGCTGGCAGATACAAATGTTCCAGTTTTTTGGGTGACTGGAAGACATGAGAATAATGCCTTACCAGACAAGTCTCCCAAATGCCTTCAAATGCACTGTATCATGTACAGTGACTTTAATCTGTGAATTATTCAGGAATACATATAACTATCTCTTCTTTACACGGGAGAACAAGAAGTTTTGGAGGTCACTCAAGGTCATCCTACAAAAGCAGAAGAGCTGGGACAAAAGCCACAGGATACATCATTTTAGTCTGGGCGCTGAGTCCCTTTCCATGTGATGGCAGTGTAGCAGCAGAGCCAGGCTTAACCATGGTGAGAGGACAACTTTATCAGAAAGCTTTAGAAAAACAAGGTTGAGGCCTCAAACCTATTCTCATTGGCTGATATTTAAGTACGGAACTCCTATCGGTAATTATCTCAAGTTTCCTTATAACTTTTCAGACTCAAGAGTAAGCCAGAATTTTATAAATATTATAAATTATTATATAATATAAATATTATATAATTAAATAATGTAAATATAAATATTATAAATATTTATTATATATTATATTTATAAAAATTTAATAAATATTGCCCACTATATATAACCTACTATATTGCCTACTATACATAAATATAAGAGATACTCAATCTTTCAAATCAATACTATCTTTTCATTTCACTTATTTTTGAATTAGGATATAGTTTATATTAATTTTTTTGGCCAAGCCTCCTCTCCATACAGTAGGGTCTTAGTTTGACACTTAGTCATTTTATGACATATTCTAATATTCTGAAAGCCAACAATTCTTGAACTTTAATATCACTTATTGGCACAAACGAAAAAAATAACTCCTACAAAACTCTAGAGATTTACTGTAACCTGAAATATGTTTAAAAAAAAAAAAAGTATTATAACTAGGTATGTTTTTTCCGAAAGGTTTACATTCTCATTTAGACTGTAGAATCAATTCATAGACATTTTATATCTATAAATTTATATTACAAATTTATTTTTAAATATTTTTTATATTTGCAAATATACACTACAGAACCTTACTATTTTATTTTAACTTTGATAAATTCTTTCACATTAAAATATAACCAAATAAATGATATTCATAACTATTGGTATAAAAATACTGTTCAAATTAGAGCTAATTTTCAACTTTCAGATTTATATACAGCAAATTCAGAGCATCAGAAGATCAATCACGTAAGACTAAATATCAAATGTCAATTTAAAATACTCCATTCTCAAAATTTTATCTTTCTGTATGGAACAGATATTTTGATCATCTATCTAAATCTAAATCTGTCAAAAGTACTCTACTCGTGAGCTATGTAGCCATGCTCATATATATCACTAATTTGAGAAGTTATATCAGCAATAAGAAGATAAACATTTTTTTCAAACCTCTAAAGATACTATTCACTTTTATCCTTTGAGTAAGTAGTAGACTTTTTCTTTTTTAATAAATCCCCAAAGAGCTTTCAACCAGGACTACATCCATAAATGAAAAAATAAATTTCTAAAAGTAGAAAGTCTTTATTGCTATCCTTGCCAAAAGAACACTAGTAATAGCCAAAGCCCTATGAGTGAGATTGGTCATAAAACATTGAAATATATATGTTAATGTCAACAATAGACTTCAAACTCAAATACCAATCAGAAACTCTTTTAAGAAATCCTACAGATAAACACAGATAGGTTCCTTTGTTTTCTCTAACGACTGGCATGTTTGTGTAACATTTTAGCTTTATAAAGTATACAGTAAAATCACTTTGCCTATTTTAGAATGCTCATATGATGATTTCCAGTAACTGGACACAAAAGAAGCATACCAGCTTAGGAAATTTGATTGTTTTACTTAAAAATCAAACACTATATAAAACATATTTCTGATACCTTTCATGTTCTGTTTTCATGAACACCAGCGTATTTCTTAATGATTACTTGCAAGTGCCATATGTTCAAATTTAACCAGTGGATTATAGGTACATACTATAAGCTGCCTCTAGGATACCAAAATCAAGGTAATTTTCCTTGATTCAGCTGTCTCATAGAACAACTCTTGAAAAGGACCTGAATGTACAACTTAACATCAGACCTGATGTATAACAACAGGCTAAGATTCTTCATGAACCAAATTTTAGAATTAACAGATTTTTGTGTAAAATGTCTTTATTTTTGCTTTTTTCTTTAAAAATCAAAAAAAAATTCAATTTTCTCATAGATTATAAATCAAGGAAAAATTGAAGGCAGCTACATAAACAGTCCATTGGCTCCATCTGTTGTATATGACACAGTGATCGCTAATGTAGAACATTTAGCCGGTTCAACTCTTTGCTGCCATCTTTGAGTAAACATGTCTTGAAGCACCATTAATCTAGGCAATGAGGGATATTTTTCTTTCAAGAACAACACATTTTCAACTTTGGATGAGATATACAACTCTAAAACCAAGAGAAAAAGGAATTTTGTGATGCTTGTTTACATTAATAACTAGACATCATACTAGCAAGTCTTTCCAATGTAAAGTTACTTTATAAAACTTAAGACATTGATATTAACTACTTTATTTTCTAATATTATTTTTCTTTATCATGGTATTTGCAGAATAGCTATTCTGCCTAATCCTCAGAGAACCAAGAAGAAATCAGTACTTTCATGATGGATTTAACATAACTTTAAAAATCCAATAATGATCACAAGACTCACTCTATTTATACGGTCATAAGAAGAAGTACATTAAAATGTGAAAGTACAGAACATAAAACAGCAATCTCTTTCAATATTCAGCGCCTAAGATGAGCAAATTGAAAGAAATAAGAAGTCTCCTTTCTTCAAGTAATTCTGAAATACCCCAAAGTCAAATCTATAACTCCTCCCTATTAGAAAAGCAATCAAATGATATGTCAATGAAAATACACATCCTGTTTCATAAATATCCCTCTTAAACTGTTCTACTGGGAGCAATAAGCAATATAATATCAAAAGGAAATCCTGAAAGAGCCAATCTTTTAAAATTACAAAAGGTGGTGGGGGGAGGGGGTTAAGCGTCTCTGGTGGTCCAGTGGTTAAGAATCCACCTGCCAATGCAGGAGACATGGGTTCAATCTCTGCTCTGGGAAGATCCCACACGCCGCAGGACAACTAAGCCCGTGAGACACAACCTCGGAGCCAGGGAGCAGGAACAGAGAAGCCATCACAATGAGAAGCCTGCACAGTGCAACTAGAGGGAAGCCCCTGCTAACCACAACTAGAGGAGGACACTGTGCAACAGTGAAGACCCAGCATGGCCAAAAATAAATAAATAAGTATTTTTTAAAGGGACAAATGTGAACTAAGATCAAGGATGACACCACTGTCCTGACACTGTGGAAACTTCTAGCACAAATAGGTAATTAGGGCTACTTTCTTCATCTTTTTCTTCCTTCTCTTTGTCTCCACCCCTCTTCCTTGCTTTCCTCTCTCCCTTTTTTCTTCTTTCTCTCTCTCTTATAAAGACTACAATAGCTATGTTCAGTGAGGAAAAATAGGTGGGGAAAGGTATAAATGCCTACTGTTTAAGAACAGCTGGTCTGTGCCAATATACTGGAGAAACTGTTCAAGAAAAGTTAATTCGTGCGAAAATGTAACCCCTAACGTGTTGCCAGGGTCACGGAGGCTCAGGGTGATCTCTGACACACAATGGGCACCATTCGTGCATTTGTGAAGTGAAGCTGGTAGTGGGTTATTTTTACATCACGCTTCTCACTGCAAGCAAGTTGGGAAAAGAAAACACACGTCGGTTGTGTTTTCACAGTATTTCATTTCACCATCCTTCTTGTGGGGTTACTAAAATATTAGCAGTGCCCCGCTTATGAGATACATGTGATCTCTCAAGGTGGGAGTTAGCAGCACTGTTTTTAAGTGAAATATGAGAATAACAGTACAATCTTGAAATTCAATTTCAATAACTACATTAACATGACAAGGTTCTCAAGAATTGCCAAAGACAACAACAATGGATTGTTTACCTTGAGTAGCACATTTCACTGCGGGACTCAAATTCTGTCCCTCAGCCCCTTTATGCTGTTACCCATTTCTGACTATGCCACTCAGCGGTAGGTTCTCTGCACTATTCTCACCTTTATTCAGATTAATACCTCCCACTGACATTTGCCTTCTACTGGTGGTTCTTAGAAGGCCATTTTAAATGAATGGAAAGGCACCAAGAAATTTTGCCTTAAGTCGTATGAGACTCCAGCTATAGAAAAGCAAGTAACCCAGTTCCTGAGAACTAAATAAAGAACTTTTAGAGAAAGCCAATTTCAATTTTTGTTTATGAGAGAAAGACTCAGCTGCTCTGCATTAGCTTGGAACTTAAACATGTTTTTTCAAATTCAGGAAATAAAAAAAAGTCATATTTTCTCTAAGAACACATGGATGTATTTCTTCTTGGGAAGCCCACACACAACATGCTGAAGAGTCCACTTCAGACAAATTTGCTATTCAAATATTTAAAAGGCATTAAGGTGAAGCCTCATTAAGAAGGACTGAAATGGCCCATTACTATAGACAGAGAGGGCCTGTCCTGGGCTTGACTATAAACACTGAAGTGCAGAGTCTAGAGCCAAAGGAGAATGTTGAGTTCACAGGTTTCCTCTTTAAGAAGGTGAAAATATTTTTTTCAGTTTTTAGACATTATGACTCATTATTTCTGTTTTTAATTTTTTCATCTCAGATTATAGAGGATTTATTGATATTATTATTGTAGGGGAATATTTTTACTTTAAATGTGCCACATTGTTATATTTTCCTTTTGCTAAAATTAGCAACATTATGTCAAAAATTGTCCTTATAATCATTAAAAACAGTTAAAATTTACTGGACTCCATAGTGTTAAATTCCTTGCACCAATAATCTTCATTAAAATCTCAAAAAACTGAATTTCCTATTTTACAGATAAAAAAAAAAAACTCTCAGGCTCACAGTGTGAAATTACTTACATTGAACGTCAATGCTCATTACATGACATTTCCTTAAGAAATAATATACTCATCTCATTGACAAAATACACCAAAATACACAAACCTTGATTTAGGTGCTACCTAATAATTTTTAAAAGACTCAATAACCTATCTCTGTTATCCTAACTCTGTTAACCTATCTCTGTTAACCTAACTCACCTGTTCAAAAGCTGACAGATAAATGGGTTCTGAGAAAAGAAGCTGGGATATTTCTGCCTCTCCAAAATAAATCTTTGCCCACCTTTTCAGATCTGGTTCAGGTATTACATCTTCTCTAGAACGTTTTCTTCCTCTCCATACTGATGTAATTACTTCTTTACTAGGTTACAGAATTTATTTAGCAATCAGCTGTGGCTAAAAGTTGTTTGATTTGTCTTCAGCTCCCAATACAGTACCTGGTACATGTTCAATAAATTTTGTGTTCACTAAATGCTTGTGAAAAGAATACATGTGCAAATAAAACAACTCAGCTATGAGATCAGATAAAATTTCATCTAAGTATGAATACAAGTCAAATCTTGTATTAAAGTTCCCTAAATTTCAATGTGTATATGAATCACATGGAGATCTTATGACTGGGGTTGACATGATTGGATGGCATCATCGACTCAATGGACATGAGTTTGAGTCAACTCCAGAAGATAATGAAGGACAGGGAAGCCTGGCATGCTACAGACCATGGGGTCACAAAGAGTCGGACACCACTGAGCGACTAAACAACAAAAGAGTCAGATTCAGTAGGTCTGGAGTGAAACCTGAGATTCTTATACATTTCCAGTATTGTCTCCCAAGTGATGACACTGCTGCTGGTTCTCAGACCACCCATTGGGTAGAAAAGACATATACTACTGCAACAACACTTACCAGATTTGGTGAATGGTTTGGAAAGCCATACATTCCACTTGAATGTTAACCTATATTTAGACCACCAAATCTCAAGCTATTAAACTTAATAACCAACAGCAATTATGTGTTTATGTGTATTTCCCTAGATGAGACAAAAGCTTTTTTGAAAATGACCATTTTTAATGATGTTTATATTTTCAATCCCAAGAGACAGGACAGTACTGGATATGTAGGAGAGACTCGATATTAGTTAGTTAAGTAACTACAAAATTAAGTACTCAAGGGTAAAAGCTATCACTGATTTGTCTCTCTCATATGGTGTTTGGCATGATGCCTCAAAACACAGAAGAACCTCAATAAATTAATTTTGAAAGAATAAATGAACAAGCAAACCATTCCTTCTCTGTAAATCATCAGGTTTTTATCACCCTGATCAGTGCCAAGTTCTGGCACTTGATAAAAATTCAAACTGATCTGGTAAGCCCTGGATATTAATGAATTTGCAATGTTACAGGGATCATACAAATTATTTCTTTGCTCTTCTATTTTCGAATGCTACTCTTTTTTTTTTTCCAAAGGCTACAGACACTTTCATTTCAACATTTCCTTTTTGCTGCATCAGGATTAAAATTGGTGCCCGCTGCTGTTTTGTGTTAGAGTCAGGACTGCTGCCACTTAAAAACCGCTAGCACCACGATCAGTGTCAACTACAGTCGTCCCATGTATCACTCCCCACTCACTCTCCAAGCATCAGTCTCAGCCTGACACGGATAAATATTACTAATCTAGGAAAACATGAAAACTTCATTTCCTAAACATACCTTGTTAGTCAGAATTTGATATCAGAAGGGAAGAGAACTGTCTGCAAAAAATGTTTCTAATAGTTCAAAGAAGATGTGACTCTTTCATTAAACCAAGTTTTACTGGCTTCCTCTTTGTACATTTCAGTAAACTAATAGATAATGTGGCATGTACTATGAGAAAGTGCTAAACCTCTTCAGGTTTTTAATATACCAAACAAGTAAACTCTTGAGAGTCCCTTGGACTGCAAGGAGATCCAACCAGTCCATTCTAAAGGAGATCAATCCTGGGTGGTCATTGGAAGGACTGATGCTAAAGCTGAAACTCCAATACTTTGGCCACCTCATGCGACGAGTTGACTCACTGGAAAAGACTCTGATGCTGGGAAAGGTTGGGGGTGGGAGGAGTAGGGGACGTCAGAGAATGACATGGCCAGATGGCATCACCGACTCTGTGGACATGAGTTTGAGTGAACTCCGGGAGTTGGTGATGGACAGGGAGGCCTGGTGTGCTGTGATTCATGGGGTCGCGGAGAGTCGGACAAGACTGAGCGACTGAACTGAACTGAACTGAACTGAACTGAACTGAATATACACTTGGGCTGCAAGGAGATCCAACCAGTCCATTCTAAAGGAGATCAGTCCTGAGTGTTCATTGGCAGGACTGATGCTAAAGCTGAAACTCCAATACTCTGGCCACCTCATGCGACGAGTTGAATCACTGGAAAAGACTCTGATGCTAGGAGGGATTGGGGGCAGGAGGAGAAGGGGACGACAGAGGATGAGATGGCTGGATGGCATCACCGACTCGATGGACATGAGTTTGAGTGAACTCCGGGAGTTGGTGATGGACAGGGAGGCCTGGCATGCTGTGATTCATGGGATCACAGAGAGTCGGACACGACTGAGCGACTCAACTGAACTGAACTGATATACACTGCAAACATTAGAGTGTTGTGAGGACTATAAATATCTTAACAGAGCTTTGAGACATTTCATTAAAAAAAACCATTTAACAAACACATAGAAAAAGATAAAATATTATTCAATTTTTTACTTTTCGGTTATTCAATTACCTTTAAAGGAAATTTTAAAATAAAAATTTAAGGATATACAGTGCACTTAAAAAGATGTGTTGTGTGTTTTATCCTTTGAGTTCTTCTTCTATGGACTAGACTGTGTCCCTGCCAAATTTGTATGTTGAAGCCCCACCCCTAAATATGATGGTTTTGGAGATAGGGTCTAGGTTTAGACACTTCCAGCAGGGTCATTGGCAGGGAGTAGGAAGTTGCTTATGATAGGATTAGTGCTTTTATAAGGAGAGACACCAGAGAACAAGAGCTCAAGCTCTCTTTGAATCTCTTATTCTTCCCCTCTTCCACCTCCAAGTGAGGCTACAAAGAAAAGTCATTCATCTGTATGTCAAGAAGAGAGCCCTCATCGGACCCACCCATACTGGTACCCTTACCTCAGACCTCCAGCCTCCAGAGCTATGCGAAATTTCTGTTGTATAAGACCCTGGCGTGCTGTGATTCATGGGGTCGCAAAGAGTCGGTCACGACTGAGCGACTGAACTGAACTGAACTGAAGACCCCGGCTCCATGGTATTTTGTTATGGTAGCTTGAGTTAAGACAATAACCTCTCTGGTTGCCTTTTATACCTTTATATAAGAATTATTCTAAGTTGTAATTATGTAATTTAAACTGCCATGAGTGTATTTTTATGGCATAATAAGAGTTTTAGAAGTAAAGTTGGAGCTAGTAAATATTCTTCAATTGGCAACTGTTGGTAAATTTCAGAGTAAGAGGTAGACCTCTGCATTTATTTTAACAAGTTAACTCAGAAATATGCTTTGGGTGACGGGTTACCTCATTAGCAATAAGCGTAGACATGCAGACATTTCCCTACACAAAACCTCTTTCAGCAGCATCAGAAAGAGAATGCTTTTTGCATGTGTCACTTCTCAGGTCCAAGCCCCTAGCACGCTTCTTGTTATATGCAATTAGCTCCATGCCAAGATTTAGTACATTTCATAATAAATCCCTTGACCGCACTAACTGCAGGCTTGGCAAAGATGGAAAGGCTCTATTCACGGAGGCAGAAAACAAGCCACAGGACTTATCCCACAGCAAAACTCACTTGCTAGATGCCAACACACTACAAATTTCAACAGCCTGCCATGCCCTCCCATCATCCCTCCTCCTCTATTGGGGTAAGGAAGGGGCAGAAAAATACAACCTACCAGGCGACTGTGACTGAAGAGTATATATCATGAAAAGAGCTACAGGCAAATTTGGTTTGTTATTTCTTCCTCCTCATCAATTTTGTTACTAACCCGCCCACCCTGCAAAAACCTAAAATCCCTTCACAGATGAGATTCAGAGTTTACCCTCATTTAAACAGTAACCATCTGTTGCTTACAGGAAGACTGTGGATCCTTCTCAGGTTTCCCGTTTTGGAAGCCCGGGGCTGTGGTACATTATAGTGACTGTATGGGAAAGCTCTCAGCAGGACAGCAGCATCAGTGAAAATCACTGGGGGAGACTTAGAACTAATAAGCACTTCCTTTGTTCACATCAGCAGAAAGGGTAAAACCTTTTCCTTTTATCCAATGACCAATTTTTGTATTGAAAGAACCAGAGCTTTAGCACCACATGCATGAACTCTGGAGCTCTACAATCCTAAATTTTAATCTTCACCTTTTTTCACTGTGCCAGTTTGAGCCTCAGTTACTTCAACTGAGAAACAGATTATACAGAGTTGCCATAGGGCTTAGCCATGTTTGACTCAGAAAATGCCTATCATGCATAAGATACTTGAGAAATTCTAAATATAATGTTATTATTGAAAAAATATTTTAACCAAAGGCAAATTAAGATAAAAACATTGGAAGGCAAGAGATAAAATATCTTTGTTAAAATTCCACTAAACTGGCTTGTGGATTACACATGTGGAACATCACCACCATACTAGGAAGAATAAGAATTCATTAGAAGAAACATCTCCCTTGGATTCCACAAGAGACTTCTGGTACTGAATCACTGAAAGAACTACATTATAAATTTCTCATTCTTTGAGGCTCCAGCATACACTTACAATTTAAAAAACAAGGCTCCTGAAGTCTATATATATATATTTTAACTACTAAATAGGAGTACTATAAAATTTAGAATGTTTTAATACTGGTGGAAAGTCAGGTTTACAGTATAAGAAACAATGGAATATGTAGTTGCCTTAGTAACCTATCAATATCTTTTCTGAAAATTTAAAATGAAAAAAAAAAAAAACAACAATCCCATGTAAATAACCTTAGAAAAACATATGAAATGGGGACAAGACCAGAAATTTCTGGTTTACTAGTCACTTTATTTATGGTGGTTTAGTCACTGTCGTGTCCAACTCTTTGAGACTACACAGGTTGTTACCCACCAGGCTTCTATGTTCATGGGATTTCCCAGGCAAGAATACTGGAGTGGGTTGCCATTTCCTTCTCCAGGGGATCGAACCCAGGTTTCCTGCATTGTTGACAGATTCTTTACCAGCTGAGCCACCAGGGAAGTACCTTGCTTATGGATACAAGCACAAATCTATAGCCAGCCTTCCTCTGTGTGATCCCAGCTTTATTACTTACCAATTTGGAGCCAAGTTACAATTTATCCCGCTATGCTTTTGTTTCCTTATCTGTAACATACTTAATAATAGAATCTATCTCATATAACTGTAATAAAATTAAATAATGTTTACAAGGTTAGAACAGTCCCTGGCCCATAGAAAGTGCTTTGTATCATCATTAACTATTGCTATTATTCAGGCTTTTATGATGGTGAACAAATATTTGCATTTTTTCAAACAGTCTCAATTTCCCAGCCCGTGTGCCTTTAGTAAGAGAACTTTACAGACCATGATTTTGTCCCCATTTTTGCCTGTCAAACATCTCTCCCAATTCTCTGATACCCAGATAAGAAAAAAAAAACTATAATAAGGAAAAATAAATCTGACTCCCCATTAGAGCTCCAAACTTTGTATTCTGTTGTTTTTGATTCTAGTTAAAAATAACCTGAAATATACAGGAAAGCCCATTCTCAAGACTTTGTCCTTTAAGAGTAGAACACTTCTCCATTCAAAACAAGAAAGAACATTTCTCCTGTTAGAGGATCATAGGAAACTGACCTATGGGGGGCAGCTAACAGCCATAAGAACAAAGGATTCCCCCACAGAAGTTTGCAATAATAAATCCCAAACCTCCCTCACTTGTCTTTAAAAATGCTTTGCTGAAGCCCTTCAGGGATTTTGGGGCTTTGGGGGCATGAGTCACCTGTCTCTCTGGATAGCCCTGAAATAAATCTTTCTCTGCTCTAAACTCTGATGTTTCAGTTTGCTTGGCCTCAACTGGATGTCAGGCTCACCAACGTGCATTCCATAACCAAGCCACCATCTCCAAGAAGGCCTTCCTCAACCTGCCCACTTACAATTTATCTTCCCTGGTCCCACCATCACACTGTGCAAAAGAACAGCAGATGCATAAAATATTTTAATTGTACACATATAGAAGGTGCAAATGAAAAAGGAGGGAGAGGGGAAAAAAGCTAACGAGAAATGGGGATAGGGGAGAGAAAGGGAATGAGAATACTGATCACAATACGAGAAATGCTCATCTGGGTAACAATTAGTGGAAATATGTTCTTCTTTTCATACTTTGGACTTTCTAAATGTTGTTAAATAACCAAGTCTAACTCAGTTATTTAAAAAGGGAAAGTCTTTTTTTGTTGTTTTTAAACAAATAAAAACAAGATGGTCACTCATCTCACTGCTATTCCAAAATGAGTAAAAGGGATCCTAGAGCAGGAAGCATCTCAAAAAAGATCTGCTCACGCAAAGGTCCTCATATACAAATTATAATCTTATTTTAAAAATTGGACCTCCCTGGTGGCTCAGATGGTAAAGAATCTGCTGGCAACTTAGAAGACCCATGTTTGATCCCTGGGTCAGAAAGATCCCCTGGAGAAGGTAATGGCAACTCACTCCAGTATCCTTGCCTGCAGAATTCCATGAACAGAGGAGTTTGGCGGGCCATGTACTGCATGGGGTTGCAAAGAGTCGGAAACAACTGAGCTACTAGCACTTTCAGCCTTTCACTTTCAACTGTTTCATTTTTTTAAATATCATAAAGCATAAATAATCAGATGATATAAATTACTTAAAAACTACAGACATGAGATTGACTCATTAGTTGGGTTTTAATTGTACTGAATATCTTACTGTATTGAGGCTAGGAAACAGGATTTGCAATACCCAGGCCACAAGGTACAGAAGAAAAACAGCACAGGGTGTGAAGGGTTTCTACCCAATATGAAGACCCTGCTCCTCAACAAGCAGGAAAACTGTAGAAATATTAGATGCTGAGTATTGTCTCATGCTGCTGCTGCTAAGTCGCTTCAGTCGTGTCCAGCTCTGTGCGACCTCATAGACGGCAGCCCACCAGACTCCTCTGTCCCTGGGATTCTCCAGGCAAGAATATTGGAGTGGGTTGCCATTTCCTTCTCCAGTAGTATTTGATTAATTCTACCACTGTAATAATTATCATAACTACTCACCTCCACTAGCAGTTTCTTCAAGGCAAAGAAGAGTTTTTCATCTCAGTATTTTACACAGAGGAGAAAAAACAAAGTTTGCTGAATTGAGCACTAACAGTGATAAATTAAAATTTTTATTCAATTCTATTATGATAGGTTTTTTTAAAAAAAACCAACAGCACTATCACTTTGACATCAATGAAGATCCATGCCCCCACTATTCTACAAACTTGGTACATATATGCTCCTGGTCTTCTCTCTATGTGCTATGCGTAGTCAGTCAGTCCTGTCCGACTCTTTGTGACCCCATAGACAGTAGTCCACCAGGCTCCTCCATCCATGGAGATTTTCCAGGTAAGAATAGTGGAGTGGGTTGTCATGGCCTCCTCCAGGGGATCTTCCTAACCCAGGGAATGAACCAAGGTCTCCCACATTGCAGACAGATTCTTTACTGTCTGAGCCACCAGGGAAGTCCCTTCTCTCTATAGACTGATCATTTATACTTCCTTCAAAGCTACTAATATGTTCTCCTTTTTGTTAAGAAATTCTTTTAATGCATAGTGATCAGAGAATGCTATTTGACATATTTCTACTTCACAAAACTAATGTTTTGTTTGTGAATGTTATCAATTTTTGTGAATGCAATAAGCACTTAAGAAGTATGTGTAATCTCTACTGTTAAGGTGTAGAGTTTATATTAAAATTATCTCTATAAGACCTACCCTACTGATCAGGTTGTTTGTATCTTCTATTTACTGATCTTTTGTGCACCTGATCTGTCCTGTAACTTTTACTAAGCTTTCTTTTATGGGGTAGTTTTGGTCCAAAGTACATCCTTTCACTGAGAATGCTAAATTTCCAGGGTTGAAACACCAAGACTGTCAAATTTAAAGCTCTCCTTTTTCTGGATTCATGTTCTCTTATTTTTGGCTTCCAAAGATTTCTCCTAGTATCTTGCCAGCTTAGCAATGCACTTAAAATAAATAGTAGATTGTGCTTTTTATATTACATATTTATAAAATCTTGAAAATTTTTAAAAAATATTCTGCCATAATGTCAAAAATGGAAGTCAAGTGTTCTTTTTCCACATAAACATTTCCTTCAAGTACAGGACAATGAGACATTTTGGCAAAATGTCTCTTGTATTAGTTTCTTCTCTGATAATAAACGTGCTAGCTCTAATGGTTCCAGTTTAAAAACAAAGATACTTTTGCATGTCCTTTTTTGGTTTTTAAAAACAAACCTGAATAGAAAAAATGTTCAAACACCATCATTCTATCTTAGGAATAGGCAGACTCATTTCTCAGATCCTCTAAACATCATAATAATGATTTTCTAAATAAAGATGTAACATTTTCTGTTTTGTTTTTTTTTTAATTAAGTCTTCTTTACACTAACTGGATGAAAAAGCTACCAGTATCTGTATCTATTAGCAACTGATACAAAAAGTAACTTCCCTAAAACTCAGCGGCTTCAAATAATAATTATTGCTCAGGAGTCTATGTATCATTTGGAAGGTCCTTCATGTCAATTGGGCTCATTCAAGATTGCGTGCTAAGGTACAAGTTGGGGAGGTGACTCTGCTAATCTCTGCTGGGGTCTCATGTTTCAGGGTCAGCTGGATGGTGGCTAGCCTAGAATGACTGGCTCGAGTATAACTTAACTGTCCACTTGGCTGATGTTCTTCCATCAGGCTAGTCTGTCCTTGTTCTCCTGACAGTGGCAAGGTTCCAAAAAGGAAAAGACACAACAAGGATTCTTAAGACTAAGCCTGAAAATTGTCCTACCCTCACCCTTGCCACATTCTATTGGCTCAACCAAATCACAAGGCCAGCAGATTCAAGCGGTAGGAAATAGACTCTATTTCTTAATAGAAAGAATTGTAAAGTCACATTGTAAAGATTCAAGAGGTAGGAAATAGACTCTATTTCTTAATAGAAAGAATTGTAAAGTCACATTGCAGAGAATATAGATAGAAGAAGAGAACTGGGGCCATTTTTGCACTGGATAAGTCATAATCTGTAAATATGAAATTTCTTTGCAATTAATATTTCATAAGATGTTATGACACTTAAATAAGATTATGCAAAACTTCTGATACAATCCTGCAGTAGTCATTAATCTTACCTGTATTAGAGGGATCCTTTTAGCTGACTTGAGGTCAGATTTTTATACGAGAAGGATGGAAGACCAAGCAGCTAGTTAAGATTAGATTTAATCTTGCCTATTAAAATCTATCAAAAGCTTTTAATTGAAGGAGGTATGTTATTAGTTCTGAATCCTTCAAGGATCACTCCAGCTTCAGTGTGCAAAGATTCACATGAACTAAACTAGAGTCACAAAAATTAGTTTGGTAACTTCTAAGTTACAGCAGTGCTGTAGATAAGAGTACTGATGGTAGCGACGCAAAGGAATAAGCAGATTTGGTGGGAAATTAGGAGGCAGAACTCACTATACTACTAAATGTGTTTTCAACACACTGCTATGGGCCAAATACTCTAGTAGGTCTGAGGAGTCAATAGTTCATCTACTCACGGAATTTTCAACTTATTGAAGAACAGATTAAAAAAAAAAGAGACATACTCCTCCAATTATGACTGATCACTTGCTTTATCCTATAATAGTTTAACTGCAAATGTATCCAACTTATTGACACATCTCTAGTCCTAAAAAGGGAGCAGATCAACAGGCACAGACATCTGCCCTTGCCCATGGTTGTGAGGCTATCAGCATTTCTCCTACAACATGAATGTAAATGCTTTAGCAGTGCAATTATTTTCTGTTTTGTCATAGTTCCCACTACTCTATATTGTCCTGCCCGCAACCCATCCTACTCCCAATCAACTCTCAAGCCAGTCAAGTTTTCAACCTCTGCATTAGGAAAAGAGTCAAATTAAAACTTGGAAAAATCATTACAATGAAGCCATAATAATTAATACAAAGAAAAACAAGCTAAATAAAATCCCATATTCTGCACCTTATATTTCATATATATATATATTTTTAATATATATATAATATGTATTGACCATACCACAATAAAGAATTCTGCATCTAGAAACCATTTTTTAAGTATGTTAGATAAAAAGCTTATGAAATGTATTACATTATGAAAAGTATTCCTCTTGGATAAAATTCAAGTTATTAATAAGTTGTTTAATGTTTTAACATGAACAGTCTCAAATACTTTATGAAAATACAGCAGAGGTGCTGTGCTGTGGTTAGTTGCTCAGTCACATCTGACTCTTTACAACACCATGGAATGTAGCCCGCCAGGCTCCTCTGTCGGTGAGGATGCTCCAGGCAAGAATACTGGAGTGGGTTGCCATGCCCTCCTCCAGGGGATCTTTCCACCCCAGGGGTGAAACCCAGGTTTCCCACACTGCAGGCAGATTCTATATACTGTCCAAGCCACCAGGGAAGCCCAAGAGTACTAGAGTGGGTAGCCTATCCCCCTTCTCCAGCAGATCTTCCCAACCCAGGAATCAAACTGGGGTCTCCTGTACTGCAGGTGGATTCTTTTCCAGCTGAGCTACCAGGGAAGCCCACAGCAGAGGTATAAACAGCAAATACATGAGCATGTATATCAGTAATGAATAAGAAAACCTTGGGGAATGAGTTATCATATTAATATCTGATTAGTAAGAGATGGAGAAGATAAGACTGACTAGACTGTCAACGTGATGAAATGCAAAAACTCTTTGCTCTATCTTGTTTTTTGACCATTGGCTCCTTGGAGACTCTGATGAAGTTATGGATGAGAAAATGTACAAATTTAGAATATAGATAGCATCGGAGTGTGCAGACATTCGATCCCAAGAAGCTCCCTCATATTCACAACTACCTTATAAAAGAGCAAGCTCTGGACTAGAATCCAGCTAACACAGTTGTCTTGTCAGTGGAAGAGGGGAGGTAAACCATCAACAGAATTGTGTTAGTTTTTCCAGGGTTAGTTTTCAATGTTCCTACAGGACACTGTCAGGAAGGGCAGATCAGCAGAAAGAACCCTGCACTAACAACTGAGTACTAACTAAAAATGTCAAGGTCACTGAAGAAGAAAAAGGAGAAGAGCAAGGAGAAGATGTCCGCACTGTGTCTCATTATTTTGCCCGGTGCCAATTCTGATTCTACATACTAACAACTCTGAAGAAAAGGACCTATTCACTCAGTGTGCACTGCCAACCAAATCTGAGCAGTGATAACGTTTATAAATTACTAATTTCTATATTTATAATTATGATATCATAAATGCCTTTTATAGAAGACCTTTGTTTTACCTGTATTTCATGATCCTTGAGAAAATCTGAAGAACCTTATTTGAAAGCCAGACACTGTAACCTTTAAAGGTACAGCCAGATTGACCTAAATTCAAATCTCCACTCTACCAATCCGAGCTAGATTATCTGGACCAGGCAAATGAAGTCTCTGCTTCTGATTTTCCTCATCTCTAAAAAGAATAGATTACAGTATCTTCTCTCAAAGAGTTGCTGACAAGATGAAATGAAACAAGTATGCCGGGTATTTAGCATAGCATGACAAGTAGAGACAATTTTAACAGGCAACAACAAAGGAGAGGACAGGCAAAAGGGTAAACCTTCAGCTAAATCTTCGTGTATTTCCACTGATACTCCTCATTCCCCAAGCGGAACTGATGAGGGTGTTAGGTAGGTAGAATAGGGAAAAGGAGTCCAAAATGGCGGTGGCCAAAAGACAAGGAAGGGAAAAGCCCACAAAAATAGAACAAAGGAAGGTCCAAGAACCGGAGTGAGGACCTCAGGTAAATCAAACAACACTCCCGGCTGGCCCAATTTACATAGGGCAGGCCCAGGAGGAAAAAAAAAAACAGCATATAAAAAGAGGTGCCAAAGCTAGCTCTTTCTCTCTCTCCCGCACACTGAGCCACTCTTCTCTTTGTGTCTTTGGACCAACGTGCCCTCACGCCTGAAGATGGATTTTCCGGCTATCTTCTAAATAAAATAGAGCTGTAACACTGATTTGTCTAAGAGCTTTAACACAGTCCATTCAAGACCTGAGAGCTATAACACGGTCTGTCCAAGACCCGAGAGCTGTGACACGTTGATGGGGCTTTAATGTCCGTCACTCCAAATTTTTGTTGTGACGAGACAAAGAACCAAGGAGCATACAAACGTGTGACATCTATGGTGCCCTGACTCGGGTTTAACCTGGCTGAAACAACCTCTGCACAGAAGAGGCCAAGCACAGCAGGAGAGCAACTCAGCGAAGCTCCCGCAGTAGAAGCGGCGCGCGAAGAAAACCCAGGGCAGGGGAAGGCCCATCGCGCTGGAAACCGGGACAGCAAGAAACGAACTCAGCAGAAAGCTCACGCGGCCCAGTCTCAGATTCCAGAAGACCTCCGGTTAAGGTAGGAGATCCTCGCTCCTATGGCTGGAGGGACATATGCCTCACGAAATCTTAATTCCTTTACAATCTCTTGTTTCTTGTTTCCTCGAAACCCCCGCGAACAGGCGGGCGGCAGTGGGCGCAACTGAGGGACTCTGGAGAGGCTACTCTTTGGTATGTCCCAAAGGCACTATCTGCTGGGCCCCAGTAGCTGTTACCCAAGCCGGTGGGGGTTTGTCTGTCCTTACTCTTTGTGCCAAGAATCAGACCGATGAAAACTGTGAGCACCAGTCAGATATTTAGCAAATTTCCCAGCAGGCTATGAAGGGGATTCCTTGGCACGTTTTTCCCACTGCTTTTTCCTCCTGCCCTTCAGCTCTCTTTCCCAGGACTTAAGCCCAACCAAAACCCAGGATGCCTGACTCCAGGAGCTAATGAAGCTCAGGCTCTGATGTCTCATTGCAAAAATTCAGTGAGAGACAAAGCAATAGTAAAAGGTAAGCTAGTTAGGATTCAGAGAGAAGTGCAGCACTCTTACAGGATACAGGCCAAGGAATGCGGCCTGGTTAGGTTTTGCAAGCACAGTGAATTCATATGCTAACGAGTGGGAGGATCATCCCAGCCATTGGGGAACCACCCACTCCTCCCTCTTTTGACAGTGCCTTAGAGCTGTCCTCATGATGTACTCTGCATATAAGTTAAATAAGCAGGGTGACAATATACAACCTTGATGTACTCCTTTTCCTATTTGGAACCAGTCTGTTGTTCCATGTTCAGTTCTAACTGTTGCTTCCTGACCTGCATACAGGTTTCTCAAGAGGCAGGTCAGGTGGTCTGGTATTCCCATCTCTTTCAGAATGTTCCACAGTTTATTGTGATCCACACAGTCAAAGGCTTTGGCATAGTCAATGAAGCAGAAATAGATGTTTTTCTGGAACTCTCTTGCTTTCTCCGTGATCCAGCAGATGTTGGCAATTTGATCTCTGGTTCCTCTGCCTTTTCTAAAACCTGCTTGAACATCTGGAAGTTCACGGTTCACATATTGCTAAAGCCTGGCTTGGAGAATCCTGGGTGTTCATTGGAAGGACTGATGCTAAAGCTGAAACTCCTCACTGGAAAAGACTCTGATGCTGGGAGGGATTGGGGGTGGGAGGAGATGGGGACGACAGAGAATGAGATGGCTGGATGGCATGACTCGATGGACATGAGTTTGAGTGAACTCCAGGAGTTGGTGATGGACAGGGAGGCCTGATGTGCTGTGATTCATGGGGTTGCAAAGAGTCGGACACGACTGAACTGAACTGAACTAGAGCTGTCCTGCCACCTCTGGGTGTGTCTGCTGGCTTATAGATTGGGGATTGAGGTTTACTTGAATTTGACTTGTCATATTGGACTCAATTGATTTTAATCGGTTTATGTTATGCCCTTGTGCTATGTCGTCCTTTTAAAGGTTGCGCCCCCTTTGCTCCTGTTTCATGCTCTTTTACTCAGCCCCATCCGGGCCCACAGTGTTGCCTCTACAATCTTCTGGAGGCACAACCAGAAAATAGCTGGCCTTGGAAGGGAAATGCTGTATAATATCCAACCTCCTAGTCCTGCTCAGTACTGGTCATACTGGAGACCTTGGGGATGCCCAAACTCCAGTCCGGGGGTCCCAGGAGGTCATCACACCTTGACTTGCCTAGGGATCTGGTCCTCGAACGGTTGTCATGCCTCAACCTGCTTGGGGATCCGCCAGCTCCAGGGGTCCCAGGAGGTCGTCACGCCTCAACCAGCCCAGGGACCCAATTCTCGGGAGGCCGTCACGCCTCGACCTGCCCGGGGATTCGATCTCCAGGAGACTGTCACTCCTCAGCCTGCCTGGGGATCTGAACCCTGACCCGGGGACGCCTGGCTCTCAGGTTGTGACAGTTCTGGGTAGGATAAGCTTCAGAAAGACTCACCCCCTAAGGAAGTCCACCCATGGAAATTGAAGGAGGCCTATTAGGTTTTTTTTTTTTCTCCCTGTCATGACTGTCTTTCAGATGGGAAATAACCAATCCACTTCCCAGCAGACGCCCTTGAGATGCATCCTTGATAACTGGAAGCTGTTTGACCCTCTAGCTCTAAGGAAAAGTCGCTTGAAATTCTTTTGTGCCACTGCGTGGCCACAATACCCACTGGGGGACGAGGAACGCTGGCCTAAGGATGGGACTTTAAATTATAATACCATCCTGCAATTAGAATTATTCTGCAAAAGACAAGGGAAATGGACAGAGATCCCCTATGTCCGAATTTTCTTCCAACTAAGAGATATGAAGGAACTCTGTCTTAAGTATGAGATCGTTGTACGCCCTAAAAGTGAGCCCACTAGGCAAATGGTGTTAGGCACAGGCAACCAAGAAAAGGAACCCCCCCGTGAAGGCTCACCTCCCATAGCTCCTGAGTTGCCTGGTCCTCCTTCTTTGTATCCAAATGTGCCCCCATATCCGGGAGCACCCCCTCCACAAATGCCAGCTCGAGTATGTCCCTTAGTTGAAACTAGAGGAGAATTCAGACCAACCCGGGTCCATAAGCCCTTCTCCCTCTTAGAACTAAGACAGATCAAACAAGACCTGGGAAGCTATACAGATGACCCAGGCAAATATATAGATAAGTTCCAACATATCACCTTGGCCTTTGACTTGACATGGAAGGACATCATGGTCATATTTAGTCAAACTTTATCTGACCCTGAACGTACTAGGGTCTTAAAAGAAGCCCGGAGGTATGCAACGGGGCTTCACATGTCCATGATAAATAGCCAGTTGGGGAAACTGCAGTCCCCTCCTCCAATCCTAATTGTAATTATAATGATCCTGAGCACATCTGGGAAAGGGATCATTTTCTAATCTGTGTGAAGGCAGGACTAAAAGCAACCCAACAAAAAGTAATTAGCTATGCCCGGGTCTCAGCAATAACTCAGGAGCCCAATGAGAACCCCACTGCCTTTCTGGAAAAGCTAAAAGAGGCCCTCCAAAAGTTTACCAATCTGGACTTAGACTCTTACGAAGGACAGGTGATTTTAAAGGACAAATTCCTGTCCCAATGTGCATCAGATATCAGAATTAAGTTACAACAGCTACAGCAGCAGGACCCTGCTGCCTCTTTAGATGAGATGATCCAGACAGCCACCAATACCTTTTATAAGAGAGAACAGGAGAAGGAGGCCAAGGCCCAGGAGAGGGAGAGAAGGAAAGAAACAAGGCATGCCCAGATGCTGGCTGCCCTCCAAAGAAGCCCTATGGCAAACCCTGACTCCTTGAAGGACAACACACGAGACAAATGCCTAATCCATAGACAGGCGGGGCATTGGGCCAAAGAGTGTCCAAACCATGACAAGTCTCCTAAAACGGCTTGCCACAAATGCCATCAACTGGGACACTGGGTGGCACTCTGCCCTCGGGACCCAAAAGCCTCAAGGTCAAGCGCCAAACCTACCCTCATGATGGTTCAAGATGACTGAAGGAGCCTGCTCCAGCCAGCCTGCCTGTCACAGATAACCATCATGGGGCTGGAGCCAAGGGTGCAACTGGATGTGGCAGGTAGGTCCGAGAATCTCTTGGTTGACACAGGGGCTACCTACTCTGTCTTGATCTACTCTGGAGACTTCTCCTCCCAAACCTGTACCATTTTGGGTGCTACAGGAAAAGCAACTACTAAAAGATTCACCTGATCACTTCTTTGTTGCTGGGATGGACAAATATTTTCCCACCAGTTTCTGGTGGTCCCTGAGTGTCCTACTCCCTTACTGGCAAGAGACATACTCAATAAACTGGGAACCACCCTTGTGATGGGAAGTTTTTCAGCCCCTAGAGCCCTGTAACTCCTGGTTACTACTGAAGCACCCATTACACCTTCTCCAATAGAGAGGGACCAAAAACTGTGGGAGGACAAAATTAACCCCCAGGTGTGGGATAAGGGGACTCCTGGACGAGCCCACCAAGCTGAACCAGTCATCATCATCCTCCGAGATCCCACTCAGTTTCCTAACTGGAAACAATATCCCCTCAAAAGAGAGGCTCGGGAGGGACTACAGCCTTTAATAAATAAATTCCTTGCTTGTGGTCCCCACCAGTTCGCCATGTAACACCCCAATCCTCTCAGTAAAGAAAAAGGATGCAACCTGGCGAATGGTTCAAGATCTCCAGATCATAAATGAAGCTGTAGTCTCCCTCCATCCCACAGTACCCAATCCCTATGTAATCTTGGGAGAAATCCCACCCAGTGCCAAGTGGTTTACAATCTTGGATCTCAAAGATGCATTTTTTTGCATACCATTGGCTAAAAAATCCCAATATCTTTTTGCCTTTGAGTGGAAGGCCCCAGGAGAAAAACACCAACAGATGACTTGGACAGTATTACCTCAGGGGTTCAGAGATAGCCCCCACCTGTTTGGACAGGCCCTTAGTCGGGATCTCCTAGATCTGAACTTGGGACCTAATGGGAAAATATTACAATTTGTAGATGACCTACTAATCTGCTCTCCAGATGAGGAAAATGCCCAACAACATGCAATACAGGTTCTAAACTTTTTGGCAGTAAGGGGATATAAAGTCTCCCGTGCTAAGGCACAGATGGTCGAGACAGAGGTCACTTACCTGGGAGTTCAGATTATACACGGGTCCAGGAGGCTGTCCTCTGATCGAATACAAGGAATCCTCCAGTTGCCCTCCCCCACAACTCGAAAACAATTGCGAGCCTTCCTAGGGCTAACTGGGTATTCTAGAATATGGATACCCAACAATGGTCTAATTGCCCAGCCCTTATATGAAAGCTTAAAGGGATGGGATGATTCAATCCCACTGATGTGGGGAACTCCTCAAAAGAAGGCAGAGTCTACACTAAAACAGGCCCTAACTCAGGCAACTGCCTTGAGGTTGCCAGACCCAGAAAAAGCATTCCAACTTTATGTCCATGAAAGAGAGGGAATAGCCTTGGGAGTGTTAACTCAAAGCTTGGGATCTGAGCCCCAGCCTGTAGCTTACTTATAAAAGAGGCTCAATCCAACCACCTGAGGCTGGCCCCGCTGCCTTTGAAATCTTGCAGCTATTGCAATCATGATAGAAGATGCTTTAAAACTCTCCTTTGGAGGCAAACTATTTTTACCAGCCACCAAGTAAAACAACTCCTAAATGGGAGAGGCCATTTATGGATGTCTGATCAAAGAATCCTCAGATATCAAGTAATACTGATGGAAAATCCAGGCCTCACTATATCCCCTTGTGAGGTTCTTAACCCAGCCACCCTCCTGCCTACCCCCGAGGGCTCTCTCCTCTTTCACTCTTGTCTAGAAACTTTGGACCACTGGACAAAACCCTGAGAGGGATTGTCAGAAGATCCTCTGACCAGTCCTGAGGAAATCTGGTACACTGATGGAAGCAGCTTTGTCTTGGATGGAAAAAGAAGAGCCAGGTATGCAGTAGTGTCCAATTTTGAGACCAGAGAGGCTAAGCCTCTACCACCAGGTACTTCAGCCCAATTAGCTGAGCTCATAGTCCTGACCCGAGCTTTAGAGCTGGGAAAAGGAAAGAGAGTAGCCATTTACACTAATTCCAAGTATGCCTTTCTGGTGCTACATGCACATGCGGCTATTTGGAAAGAAAGGGGCCACTTGACCACCCAAGGGTCCCCAATCAAATATGGTGATCAAATTCTTAGACTCTTGGAGGCAGTCCATCTGCCCACTGAGGTTTCAGTCTCCCACTATAAAGGACAGCAAAAAGGGAGCACAGAAGTGGCATGAGGGAACCAAGCAGCGGATCAGGCAGCTAAGAGAGCAGCATTACAGAACCATGACCTAATAGGGGTTGCCACCCTAGTTCCACAGACTAATTTGCCAAAAACTCCTTCATATACTGAAGGTGAAACTCAAAGCTAAGAGTAAGGGCTTTCAAGAAGATCATATGGGGTGGTTCCAAAAGGAGGGACTTCTTTTTCTGCCTGGGAACCTCCAATGGAAGTTGGTTAACTCCTTACATGCCACCACTCATTTAGAGGAAAAGGCCCTCCAAAGATTACTAGAAAGGTCTTTCAGAGGAACAGGCTTTCAGACAACTATAAGGCAAGTGGTCTCCTCTTGTTCCACTTGTCAATTAAACAACCCCCAAGGAGTTCGAAGACCCCAGCTGGCCCAGCCCGTCCAACAATGTGGGGCCTACCCAGGAGAGGACTGGCAGATAGACTTCACCCAGATGCCAGTTTCTCAAGAGTATAAATACCTATTAGTCATGATAGATACATTCACAGGATGGATTGAAGGCTTTCCCACCGAACTGAGAAGGCTGTTCAGTTCAATTCAGTCGCTCAGTCGTGTCCGATTCTTTGCAACCCCATGAATCAAAGCACGCCAGGCCTCCCTGTCCATCACCAACTCCCAGAGTTCACTCAAACTCATGTCCACAGAGTCGGTGATGCCATCTAGCCATATCATTCTCTGTTGTCCCCTTCTCCCGCCCCCAACCTTTCCTAGCATCAGAGTCTTTTCCAGTGAGTCAACTCGTCGCATGAGGTGGCCAAAGTATTGCAGTTGGAAGTGGTAAAAAAACTGCTCCATGAAATCATTCCAAGATTTGGTCTGTCCAGGTCATTACAAAGTGACAATGGGACATCATTTACTTCTAAGGTCACCCAAGGGGTCTCTAAAGCATTGGGCATTACTTATTATTTCCATTGTGCCTGGAGGCCTCAGTCTTCAGGAAAAGTAGAAAGAGCCAACCAATTCTTAAAATCAGCGATAAAAAAGATAACCCAGGAGACCTCCCTGGGATGGAAGGAGGCTTTACCCATAGCCCTCCTCTGCACCCGAATTGCCCCTAAGAAACAGGATGGTCTTAGTCTTTATGAGATGTTATATGGAAGACCTTTTGTTTATGTCAATGACTTCTTCCTAGATCCAGAGGCTCAGACCCTCCAGTCTTATACCATGGCCATTAGGCAATTCCAACAGGATATATGCTTGTGGGGTATGAACCATGACCCAAAAGATTCTAAGGAGTCACCACTATATGCTCCAGGGACTCAAGTACTAATTAAAGTCTGGAAAGACGGGTCCCCAAAGGCTCAACTCCAGCCCACATGGAAGGGCCCCTACCCTGTAATACTTTCTATCCCCACAGCAATCAAGGTACCAAGACATGACTCCTGGATCCACTACTCACGAGTCAAGCCGTGGAAGAAAACAGAAGAGGACACTCAATACACCTGTGAGCCCCTGGGAGATCTCAGATACCTATTCAGGACTACAAATGAGTGTCATTCCAATGAACACCCAAAAATCTGGTTTCTGGGGATAAGATTTCTCTGGATAGCTCTAAAGAGCCAACACAGCTTGGCAGAGACTGTACTCCAAAACAGACAGGAGATAGATCTTCTGATCCCTGAACAAGGAGAGACTTGAGCCATCCTGGCAATGTGAATTTAAAATTGGCTAATGCCCCTACTAGTCCTTGTTACACTGCTGCTTATGATTGTTACATACAGTGTCAATTGTCTAACCTGTTTTGTCTTTGCCCAGGTCAACAAACTACAACAGGCAGTGCCAGTTCAACAAAGATGTAAAACTACAGCCGACCACGGAAAATATCACTCACCCTTAGATGGACACCGCTGTAAGGACTTTGAGGCCTGAGACTAACAAGAGGGGGAGGCCCAATACCCCTCGCCGTCCCAGTTCAGCAGGAAGTAGCCACGAAGACCTCGACGCCCCTATTCCCAAAGAATTGGACCTCCCATCTCTTGAGGGGGCAATGTTAGGTAGTAGAATAGGGAAAAGGAATCCAAAATGGCGGTGGCCAAAAGACAAGGAAGGGAAAAGCCTGCAAAAATAGAACAAAGGAAGGTCCAAGGACTGGAATGAGAACCTCAGGTAAATCAAACAACACTCCTGGCTGGCCCAATTTACACAGGGCAGGCCCAGGAGGAAAAAAAGAAGCATATAAAAGAGGAGCCAAAGCTAACTCTCTCTCTCCCGCACACTGGGCCGCTCTTCTCTTCGCGTCTTTGGACCGACATGCCCTCACGCCTCGAAGATGGATTTTCTGGCTATCTTCTAAATAAAATAGAGCTGTAACACTGAGCTGTAACACTGATTTGTCTGAGCTATAACATGGTCCATTCAAGACCTGAGAGCTATAACACGGTCTGTCCAATACCCAAGAGCTGTGACATGCTGACAGGGCTTTAATGTCCATCACTCCAAATTTTTGTTGTGACGAGACAAAGAACCGAGGAACATAACACATGCGTGACAAGGGGAATAACAAGTCTTGTTTACAAGGTAAAACAGAGCTATACGTGTTCCCATATGAAATTTATCTGGTAATAGAACAGTTCTTGCTTCCTGGAATAGAAAAGACACAAAGACTATGCACTTTCCTCTGCAAGCTGTTAAAAATGTCTTCCTCTATGGAAATGATGACAAAGATTTTAAACTGAAAAAATCCACAGAAAGACATCCTCCTCCCCAGCCTTTCAATAGAGAAAGAATAGAAAAGATAGGCAACAGAGGAGCCCTTTTTAGAGTAGTTTCAAACTTGGCTACCCAATGGGTTCACATGACAGCTTTGGTTTTTGTTTTTAAACACACAGCCCTTGGTCTGGAAACCAGAATTTGGAATCAAAATCTCCCAGCAAAGGGAATCAGCATTTTTCAAAGCTTCACAAATTTTGTCGTGGGAACATTCAGGGTTCACTGTCTTACCACGACAAGTTTTTCATTTCACTTATAAATTACTCCAGGATATCTCAGATTATTTTAGAAAGATTATATTTAGAGCTGGAAGGGACCACAGCCACCCACTGAGGTGAAATAAATGGCCTTATTTTACAACTGAAGAAAAGGAAGCCTAGACAATTTAAAATATTTGCCTAAGCCTAGAACTTGAACCCAGCTCCTTTCACTGCCAAATTCTTGCATTGCATCTTTTTCACTGTCAAGTCTTTGAAAGAAAAAAGAATGAAAAAAAAAGAAAAAAGAATGGTTCTCTGTCTTTGAAAGTTGATTAAAATACCACTTTAATACCTTGAATGGAGGGTAAATTAGCTGTTCTCCCTTGAATTTATAGGGACAATCAGGATTTACAAAGTACTCTCTGAAATTCTGCCAGTTCTTGAATGAGAACCGCTCAAATAGGCAGCCAAATGTTTAGTTACTTTAAAGAAGGGCTTTCCTGCTATGAAAATTCTTTTTGGAAAATAGCAACAATAAATACAACAGTGTCTTATACTTTTTAAAAAATAAAATTAGAAGGTTTTTTGTTGTTTTGACAGTTTATATAACAGGACGTTCCATAAAAAATTAATTTGTTCATATCATAATCACTTCACTTAGATACTTGATAAAAGTCACAAATCGAAAAAAAAAACCACTAAGTACTTTAATTCAAATTTAATCTAGGAAATTTGAATACTCCATATGGTTCATGTAACTGAAACATAGGAAGTTTTTTTCAAAACATATCTTCAGTTCAGTTCAGGCGCTCAGTTGTGTCCGACTCTTTGCGACCCCATGAATCACAGCACACCAGGCCTCCCTGTCCATCACCACCTCCCGGAGTTCACTCAAACTCATGTCCATCCAGTTGGTGATGCCATCCAGCCACCTCATTCTCTGTCGTCCCCTTCTCCTTCCGCCCCCAATTCCTCCCAGCATCAGAGTCTTTTCCAGTGAGTCAACTTGTCACATGAGGTGGCCAAAGTATTGGAGTTTCAGCTTTAGCATCAGTCCTTCCAATGAATACCCAGGATTGATCTCCTCTGGAATGGACTGGTTGGATCTCCTTGCAGTATAAGGGACTCTCAAGAGTCTTCTCCAGCACCACAGTTCAAAAGCATCAATTCTTCGGCGATCAGCTTTCTTCACAGTCCAACTCTCACATCCATACATGACCACTGGAAAAACCATAGCCTTGACTAGACGGACCTTTGTTGGCAAAGTAATGTCTCTGCTTTACTTTGTATCAGAAACTAATTTTTCATTGTCTAGTCAATTCTGGTCATAATTTTATGACACTGAAATATATACGAACTACATATTTTTGTAAGATACTGCTCCAATTCTATAATGATAGAATTTTTTAAAGAGTTTATGGAAAGAAGAAAGAAATCACTGAATATTAGAAAAATGAGGATCACAAATTCAAATATTAGATAAATCAAGTATCTTTCATGGTACTTGTAAGGTCAAAACAGCCCATGACGTTAAATAAAAGAACCCAGATGCCAAATAATGTAACAGGCTTTAATGGCTAGGTGCTCCTGGGCGGGATTCCCAGACAAAACAGAGCAAGGTCGGGGAAGTGCGCGCGGAACAAAGACAGAGAGCAACTTTATAGCCTCACGGTAAGGAACAGCGAAAATCTTCCCAAAAAAGGCAAGGTTTGGAATGGCGGTCTCTCATAGGTCAGCTAGTTGAGGTGGAGAGACCGGGAGACTGGTCGCCCCAGAGGTCTAGGAGGGAGGGTTGATTTCTGTCAAAAGCTGTTTCGTCAGAGGCTCTTCAATGGTCTGGTGGGACTCTTTCCCACCGGCGGGAAATGAAGAGGAGAAGAAGAAGCCAAGATGGCCATCAGGGAAGAGAAACCAAAATGGTCACTGGGGAGGAGAAGCCAAGATGGCCACCGAGGTCCGACCTTACAGTACTTTCCATTAATACCTGAATTATTTTAAGAGTACACTTGTCTGTTCTGTTCTAGGGAAGTGTGGGGCCAGTTCGGTCATTTACTTACTAGGTTAACTCAGATAACTTACTTTCTCTGTTTTAGTTTTGCCATCCATTTACTGAACAAGCTCACAAAACAAAGTACTAGCAGCCAATTACTTCTTAAGATTGTTACAGTGAATGATAGTCTAAGTCTGGAAATATAGTACATGCCAAATCTATTCTTATCACCATCAAAATGGTTGTCTGAAAGCTTTCTAAATCCAGAAACTAGAAGAAATTATAAATAAAAAAAAAAAATTAGCCATGAATGTGAAAACGTTATAGTTCATTAAATTCAATGTGAAATCTGTAAACTGCAATATATTCATTTAAACTGAAGCTAAGCAACAAGCTTTAAGACTGTTTGACAAGACAGCAAAAAAAGCAATCATTTTCATTTCATAAAAATCTCATTCAAGTTAGTAATAAGCTAAAACTGCAATAGATAAATTAGCAAATACATGAACAGGAAAATCACACAAAATGAAATACAAATGTCTATCCAAATAAATACATCAGAAGTGAAAAAAAAGAAAAAGCAGAACCTCAGAAGGGATAAAAGGATAGAATATTAGAACATATAGAACAAATCTCCCACGTAATTAACAAAGATTTTCATAATACTAGCCAGCAGAGCCAGTCCCCTCAAACTCCTGAAACAAATACAAATCATACAGCATTCTGAAAAAATTTTACAGTATATTTTAAGAGCCTTAAAAAAATTCCTATTTTTTGATCTAGTTATTCTGTTAGTAACATATTCTAGAGATATAATCTGACTCAGTATATCCGAAGACCGTACAGTCTTTAATTAAAATTCTGTTTCCACAAACCTCACAGCAACAAAGGCAATATGATTCCAATTACAAGGTGGGGAGGGAGGGTAAGGGACCAGATGGAGGGAGAATATAAAAATTCAAACATGGAGGTTATAGAACTCCTTTTGCCTCTACTATTTCTACAATAAGCATGGATTATTTTCACTAATAAAATGTTTCAAGTGTCCTAATCTTGCATTTCTAGACAATATATTAAAGTTACCCAGTCATGTCCAGCTGTTTGCAACCCCATGGACTACACTGTCCATGGAATTCTCCAGGCCAGAATACTGGAGTGGGTAGCCTGTCTCTTCTCCAGGGGATTTTACCAACCCAGGAATCAAACCAGAGTCGCCTGCATATAAAATGAAAGCCAACACATTTGATAGTTGATGCCCTTGGAAAAACACACATGCATATCAGTTTCTACCTTTCTCAATCTCCTTGTTTAACAAGTAGAGTTAAAATTTTAATTTACAGGCTAATTGTAATGAGCAAGTACCATGTTCTGGCATATATTCATGAACCCTTGTGTCAGAAGTCCTCACACCCTGGAGGGTCAGACAGATTACTTCTATAGTCTAGATTAATTTTAAAACTAATTCCTAGGAAGCAGAGCCTAGGAGAACCCCTCCCACACACACACACATACACTTTCCCAGCAGAATTATGAGGGTCTGGTCCACAGGCTGAGGTTCTCCCTCTTTTCTGATTTACTCCAGTTCATTTACTAGCAGAAATTCGAACTCTGAAGCCACATCAAACTAGTTCTCTGACCCATCCCAAATCCAATAAAAGACGCTTCCTGTTCTTCCCTTGGAGTTAACTCTGATCCCATCAACAACTGGGAGCATGACTAACAAGTGGATGGTAACCTTTACCAAAGTCCACACCCTGGCCCTGTAGAAGTTCCCTGATGCCCTGTCCCATACCCCAGATGTCATTCTGCAAAAAAAAAAAACAGCAGCCACATTAAGACCTACTGTTTCTGGCTTTCTCTCCCATCATCTCTCCCCATGAGGGAAATTCCACGATTCTGATACCCAAGTCAACATGCATTTTTCAGTACGATGGCATAAGGTGGCAGCTCTGGATGTTACAATGTTGAAAATTTAGCTTCATTTTTTTCCCTAGGCTAAGGGTTTTACTGATAGCCCAAAAATCAGCAATAATCATACTTATAAATTACATTTATTCATTCTTACTATTATCCTGTCGTCTTTTGAAATGGTTATTTTTCCAACCAGTCCACTCTAAAGGAGATCAATCCTGGGTGTTCACTGGAAGGACTGATGCTAAAGCTGAAACTCTAATACTTTGGCCACCTCATGCGACAAGTTGACTCACTGGAAAAGACTCTGATGCTGGGAAAGTTTGGGGGCAGGAGGAGACATGGACGACAGAGGATGAGATGGCTGGATGGCATCACCGACTCTGTGGACATGAGTTTGAGTGAACTCCGGGAGTTGGTGATGGACAGGGAGGCCTGGCGTGCTGTGATTCATGGGGTCGCAAAGAGTCAGACATGACTGAGTGACTGGACTGAACTGAATGGAATCTTTTATATTAAGTAACTTTTCAAAAGTTGTACTGACTATATTCAATAATGATTTAAAATATAAAAATTTTTGATAGAGCTCACTATAGTAAATTAAAGTCGAGCACATTAAAAAAAATCTAACTTTATTCTCCCTATTGCTCATTTGTTATCAGAAAAGACATAAGAAAACAAAGTCCATCTCTCAATTATTATGGAACCAGTTCACCCTGCAATGTTCACACAGAAAAAGTGTCAACCAACCCTTTTATAATCCCATCCATTTTCTTCTTCTTTTGGAAAATGAACTGGAACAACTTCACTGAAGCATCTGGTGAAAATTTTTCACCCTCTTTTCACGTTACACTAAAATTTCACCTATTCTCTAACTGCTGTTGTTGTTTAGTTGCTAAGAGTCCAACTCTTTGCAATGCTCCAGTCTCCTCTGTTCATGGGATTTCCCAGACAAGAATACTGGAGTGGGTTGCCATTTCCTTCTCCAGGGGATCTTCCTGGCCCAGGGATCGAACCTGAGTCTCCTGCACTGGCAGGCGGATTCTGTACTGATGAGCCATCAGGGAAGCCCAATCTCTAATAACCAAGAAGAAATTAAGAAGCTTTAAATTGACTAATAAATTATCAGATCCTTAAGAGTTATTAATTCACAATCATTGTTCTCTTCATCTAACACCTTCTGTCCCATGCTGAAGAGGCACTTGTTCACCTCAGATGTAGCTGGTTGTCAAAAAAAGATTTAGGTTATTAGAGCCTTCTTATTTCCTCCGTGTCCAAGGTCTATACTATAAATTGCTGCCACTAGGTGCATGGTGCTACCTTTCATTACAGAAAGAGGAGAAAGAAGGGCACATGGTTTCTGGAGATTTTATTTTTGAGAAATATATAGAAACACAGCAATTAAACAATTACTGACATCCATGAGCCTTTTAAATAGCCCAACTCCTGTGTACAGACCTCCTTGGTCTCCTGTACTCTCTACTCAGCTTTTCTGACCAACATGCCCTTCCTTTAAAACCAGTCTTGTCAAAGTGAACCTTATCACTCCAAATAGTATTTAACTCATGTTCCTAAGTATTTCATTTTCAAAGAAACATGCAGTGATTTTGTCTCATAGAATTTCCCATTAGTCTTTTGTAATGTTTTGTGCAAATTCCCAGAAATATGAAATAAAGAAGCAAATATTTTCCTGAAGAATTTTTAAAAGAAAATGAGAAAATGATAAATCACTAATCAAAAGGTGAAAATATACATTCTCCTACTGAATATAATCTCACCTCTCATTATAACAATTTAAATCTTCTAAAACAAAGACAGAATTGTGGATATTACAGTCACTAAGTTGGTATTTCCACGGAAAAATTCTTAGGCATTCGTTTTTGGTTGAAAACAAATTAAGTAGTCAAAAATTAAGACATTTGTGAAGTACAGAATTTTACTAAAAAGTAGAATCTGACCAAAATTTGAGTTTGCAGCTGAGCTGTCAGTTGATGTGTAATAAGCAAGGGTTATTACTTTGCCAACAAAGGTCCGTCTAGTCAAGGCTATGGTTTTTCCCGTGGTCATGTATGGATATGAGAGTTGGACTGTGAAGAAAGCTGATCACCGAAGAATTGATGCTTTTGAACTGTGGTGTTGAAGAAGACTCTTGAGAGTCCCTTGGACTGCAAGGAGATCCAACCAGTCCATTCTAGAGGAGATCAATCCTGGGTATTCATTGGAAGGACTGATGCTAAAGCTGAAACTCCAATACTTTGGCCACCTCATGCGACGAGTTGACTCACTGGAAAAGACTCTGATGCTGGGAAAGGTTGGGGGCGGGAGGAGAAGGGGACGACAGAGAATGAGATGGCTGGATGGCATCACCAACTCTGTGGACATGAGTTTGAGTGAACTCTGGGAGTTGGTGATAGACAGGGAGGCCTGGCATGCTGTGATTCATGGGGTTGCGGAGAGTCAGACATGACTGAGCGACTGAACGGAACTGAACTGAACTGATTGATGTGTAATAAGATGAGTGCCAAAGAACTGCTTTTGAACTGTGGTGTTGGAGAAGACTCTTGAGAGTCCCTTGGACTGCAAAGAGATCCAACCAGTCCATTCTAAAGGAGATCAGTCCTGAATATTCATTGGAAGAACTCGTGCTGAAGCTGAAACTCCAATACTTTGGCCACCCGATGTGAAGAACTGACTCACTGGAAAAGACCCTGATGTTGGGAAAGACTGAAGGTGGGAGGAGAAGGGGACAACAGAGGATGAGATGGTTGGATGGCATCACCAACCAGAAGGACATGAGTGTGAGCAAGCTCTGGGAGTTGGTGATGGACCGGGAAGCCTGGTGTGCTACAGCCCATGGGGTCTCAAAGACACAACTGAGTGACTGAACTGAACTGAAGCAAGGGTCTGGGCTTCCAGGTGGCACTAGTGGTAAAGAGCCTGCCTGCTGATGCAGGAGACGTGAGAGACTCCGGTTCAATTCCTAGATTAGGAGGATCCCCTGGAGAAGGGCATGGCAACAAACTTCAGCATTTTTGCCTGGAGAATCCCATGGACAGAGGAGCCTGGTGGGCTACAGTCCATAGAGTCGCACAGAGTCAGACAAAACTGAAGCTACTTAGCATAAGCGCACACACACAAGACTCTGCCCTAGGGTAATTGTTTAAATAGTGTTATAGGTTTTAAGTATAACATTGGCAATAAAGAACACGAGGTCATGATTTAATCTCAGGTCTACCATTTACTAGCCATGTAATCTTAGCTTTTCCAACCTTCCAAGGTTCAGTTTTATCATCTTTAAAGTGGGAATGAGATGTTGCAAAGAATACTGAATATCTATCTCTCTACAGATACATGTACTTGAATATATGTTTATCTACATATACGTGTGAGTGTGTGTGTTTTTATATAGGGCTTCCTAGGGCTTCCCTGGTTGCTCAAATGGTAAACAATCTGCCTGCAATGCAGGGGACCCCAGTTCGATTCCTGGGCTGGGAAGATCCCCTGGAAAAGGGAATGGCTACCCACTCCAGTAATTTTGTCTGGAGAATCCCATGGACAGAGGTGCCTGACGAGCTACTACATTTCATGGGGTCACAGAGTCAGACACAACTGAGCAACTAAGCAAGCACAAAAATATATACATATATGTGTGTGTGTATATATATCTATGATGGATTTGTAGCAGTGCCTGAACAATGAAGCACAGTATAAAAAGTAACTACACACAGGGACAAACTGGTTAGAAGAGAATCTCCACATGAACAGTCACTAAGGTCCCTCGCAATCTCTTCAGGCTTGGGACCTCTGAAGTGTTCACACCTGTTTCATATTTGCCCTCTCAAATGAGTGAAGCCAACTAGAACTATCAGTCCAAAAATATAATGGATTGGATTTGCTTGAAAACAGCATAATTCTGTAATCTAGTTTGTTTATTAACCTGAAAAATGTTATCATGTTGATATCAGTAACATTTGGAAAAAGGTTATTACCAAGTGTGTAAATGTTTGATGAACAAACTAAGTGTGTAAGCCAACATTTCAAATGAAAGGTACAAGTTATTTTCTCATTATATAACAAATCACATCTTTGTCATGTTGATTTATACTGGTTTCCTTATCTTATGTGTTTTTACTGATAACTAAAGGACCAAACACACATTCCATTCTTTGTATAAAATACATTAACTTTCTGTTAACTTCAGCATACCCCAAAGTCAAAATGTTAAAAATTAATAATGATGCCCAAACATCCTAAACTCTTTAATAATTACTATGACCTTACTTTTATCACCAAAGGATGCAATAACCTCCCCTTCCTTTCACATCTAAGAGTAGGGTGAAATCCACTCTGTCAACAGAAGGAGAAAAAAAAATGGAGATATTATTTGTTTTAACCTATTAGTTGAAGGAAAAAATGGGTGATGTTTCGTGGAATTTACTCAGCGTTCAAATGTTCTTTTGATGAATTTGTCGGGGAGAAAGTGGTCTTGCTGTCCTATTCCTCAGTCATCTTGTTCCTCCCCAAAAAGTGGGTGATGTTTCATCAATACAAATGCAGAGCCAATGGCAATACATAATTAAACTGGGGAAAAAGATATTTGTACTATAGCACCTCAAAGCTGTAACTTTTGAGCTCCTAGCTTGCAAACATAAGAAAATACACTACTCCATATAATAAAATTACAGGTATCATACAAAGTTTGTCTGGTTTATTTCCAAAATGAAGCTAATATTAAGTATAAGTAACATTAAAGAGTTTACTTATATAAAAGGATAGCCACAGACAGAGTCATTATATATAATGGATTTTATCTATAACAGTTTTCAAACCAAGTTTGTTTACTAAAAAATGGAAGCAAGAAAAACAGTGGGATTTTGATAGTCCTTTGATAGTATTCATATCACCTAATTCTAATAAAATTTCTGTGAACCACAATTAGATCTTAATTAAGTAGGAAATATGTTTTTCCAATTAAAACACATAAGAGAGACAAAGGATGAAGACAAAGACTGAAAGCACAATGTGTGGTCAAGTAAGGCAAAAACTAAGACATTTTTCATTGCAATGGTATCAGATTAAGCAGGCAAACAAATTTATATCTGAATTAAGCTGACAAACTGAATTGACTGCCAGATTAGTGTAATAAAATTCCCACAATCTCAAAGCAAAATAAAATCCATTTCTCACAGAGTTCCAATTTACAAACAGAACTCTGTTAGAACACAGTTTTATTTAACTCTCCCAAATCAGGAGAGACCTTAAATTGGATTCACAAAATAGGACATTTTAATAGTGTGAAAAACAGAATTGTATGAGATTATAATACCAAGTATGAATTAATGATTTACTTTTTTATTAACGCTGTTTTACAATTATTGCAACTTAAGAGCATTCAAATCATATGCAAAAGTATTAATAAACGGTAGAATCAGAATAAATCAGATCACTTTACACCAGCATCAAACTGAAATTATGTAACTAGGAATTAATGAATTTGTAAACATATTTCATTTCATCTGGGCCTTAGATGAATTACTGAAATTCCTCTGTGCTTCAATCTCATCTATAAAAAGTAATGGCATTTCAAAAATGCCTAACACTCAATGACCAATTTCAGTATGATTAATAAGTAGACAATTTTCAAAGTCTAGCTTACCTATAATCTTTTAAGCAAATGGTGCTAGGAAAACTAGATATTCACATTTGAAAGAAGTCGGATGAAGCCAGACCTTTGCCTTACACAAAACGAACTCAAAAGGGATTAAAGACTCAAACTAATATACCTAGAAGAGAATATAAAAGCATCATGACATTGGATTTGACAGTGAGCTCTTAGCCATGTCACTGAAAGCGCAGACAACAAAAGCAAACAAACAGGACTATGCTAAACTCACAAAGCTTCTGCACGGTGAGGGACACAATCAACAGAGTGCAAAATGTAGAATGGGAGCAAATATTAACATATTATGCATCTGAGTTTAATATCCAGAATATATAGAGAACTCCTACAAGTCAACAACAAAAAAGGAACTCAATTAAAAGATGGCCAAAGGACTTCAATAAAAGTTCTCCAAACTTTTGATATGCAAATGACCAACAAGCAAAGGAAGAGATGTTCAGCATCAATTAACAGCAAATGAAAACTAAAAACCACAATGAGATATTATCTCACACCCATAAGAATGAATATGACTACCGTTAAAAAAGAAAAAAATAATAACAAGAGGTAGAAAGGATGCGGAGAAACTGGAACCCTAATATACTGTTGGTGGGAATATAAAATGGTACAACCACAACACAAAACATTATGGAAGTTCTTCAGAAAATTAAAACTAAAACTGTCATATGATCCAGCAGCAATCCCACTTCTGAGTCTATAGCCAAAAGAATTGAAAGCACATCTCAGAGAAATATGTGCGCACCCGTGTTCACAGTAGCATTACTGACAGCAGCCACGAGGTAAAAGCATCCCAAATGCCCACAGATGGATGAGCGGAAAAACAAAATGTGGTATATACATACACTGGAATATTATTCAGTTTTAAAAAAGAAGAACATTCTGTCACATGTCACAACATGGATAAATATTATGCAATGTGATATGTCAGTCATAGAAAATCAAATCTTGTATAATTTCAGACATGAGATATCTAAAGTTGTCAAACTCACAGAAAGTAGTATAGTGGTTACCAGAGGCTGAAGGGAAGGAGAAATAGGAAGCTTTTTAATGAGTAGAGAGTTTCAATTTTGCAAGATAACAAAGTAGTGATAATCTGTTGCACAATATGAATATACTTAACAGTATTGAACTTTACAGGTAAAAATTGTTAACATGATAAATTTTGTGTTTTCTATACAAATTTTAAAGGCAATAAAACATAGGTAATAATAATTACCTATACATACATGAATTTACAAAGTCATAATTCATTGCTTCATAATTCATAGCCTTGAAGTATAGATAAGATTTAGAAAAGCAGGAGGAGGAATGGAAAAACCAGGCAGAAGACCCAACCTACAAAAAGGAAGAAGAATGCAAAAATCCAGGGAAACAGGCAAATAAGAGAAGAGTGGCCCAGATGCAAGTTTACAAGTGGTTGAGGATCATTTGATAATGTGGTCAGTACTCAAGGAAGACTCTCTGAAGTGACAGAACAAATAAAGCACTGGCCAGACCGACCAGAGAGGCAAAGAACGCCATCAGGAATACCTGTTACAAGACTGAACAATGATGACCCAGGAAGTTTGGCTGAAGGAAAATAAAATTCAGAGTATTTCTAAATACAGCCTTTACACATGTGAGATGGGCTTGAGGGACCTCACAGGCAACCTAACTAGCTGGCTGTCCTATAAATGAAGACATATCCCACAAAATCTTTCAAAGTTAGTGCAGACTTATATTACTTTTAAATTGATTGAAATTAAAATTTCTTTGCTCCAGGCTTGGGGGAGGAGGGCGCTTCCCTTGCGGCTCAGATGGTAAAGAATCCACCTGCAATGCAGGAGACCCAGGTTCGATCCCTAGGTTGGCAAGATCCCCTGGAGAAGGGAATGACTATCCACTCCAAGATTCTTGCCCGGAAAAATCCATGGACAGAGGAGCCTAATGGGAGTAGAGACTGTGTCTTATGTCCTTTATTCTAAGTTCAATTTTATGCTTACAGAAAGCATTTACATGTAACTAGGCAATCAGTGATCATCTATTGTGAATGTTTACATGGAGCTTTGCTAAATACTTGAAATTGTTAAGAAGAATCTTAAAACAAAAAGCTATAGATTCATCCATCATACTATTCGTGAAAGGTGAAGAATTATTTTTTTGTTTTCCATCTGAAAATTAAGGTTAATAATTTCATATACATTTACTTTAATCAAAAAACAGAATTTCAAAATTTATATTTCAAACAAATACTGGCAACCATCACTAAATATGTAACACTGATAGGGACTTTTCACACTATATTGCTCCAGGGTTTAAAAAAATAATCTTGAAAAAGAAAAGTGCATGCTTTCAGAGCGTGTTTAAACTATAGACTCAAGGGTTTTGTCTATAAATATGTATTTACATTAGTTTTACTTAAATTATCAATTTTGAATTCCCAAACCATATTCCAAAACTTTGCCTTCAAAACTGCTAGAGGTTAAAAAAATTTTTTTTAATGCCCTTGTGAGGTCACAGAGGCTGCAAAAGATCAGTAAGAGAAAGCAGACCTCACTGTCTGGATGTCAATTATCCAGCCCTTGGGCGCAAGCTCACAGAGCACCACAGCTTAAAGTCATTACAAAGATAGCATTAAGACAATTAAACAAATTACTTGGAATCAAGAGTACTTAAAATCCATTCCTAACCTGAATAAAAGGTAACAAAGGACAACCTCAGAAATTGAGGGAAATTACAGAAAAGTGTTACAACATGAGTAAGCATTCATTTGTGTTCCTCTTGCAATTTAAAATTTTTCAAGCATTCTAGAATCAAACCTTAGGGTATTTCAGCAATGCATACCAAGAAAAGGCCTTCAAGTATTTCAGTAATGCACAACACTCAAAATAGCTTCTATATACAGGTAGTAAACTAAGTTGTTTAAAATCTTTTGACTATTCAGTATTCTCACCAAAGCAATCAATTTTTTTTTAAATGTATTTACCTTGTTTTTCTTTTTTTTAGGAATAGTGGAGTGTTAAGAAGAAGAAGACTGGAGTGTTAAAAGGTCCTATCCTCCACCAGGAAATTACAAGTTAATCATTTTAAAAATTATTAAGCTCTAAAGTCCAAAAAATCCTAAATAAGCTTCTGAGGTAAAACTATTGATTTTTCTTTTTTCCAGAACAAAATTCCATGAAAATAAGGGCAGGGGGAGGGAATCATAGATTTCCTTCCCTCTTAGTAAGTTTAAAAAAGAAAAGAGATGAATACTTCTTCATAAATCAAAAAACATGACACTGACAAAATATAAACAATCCCGAGGGTATAAAGCTTTCATATAAAAAACTACGAAGTAAACGTAAAACCTTAAAATAGCATAAGGGATTAACAACAGTTCCAATTCCAAATATGCCATGTTTTACTATACCAACACTAACAGCTTACTTTACAAAGGATGTACAATATATAAAGGAACCAGAGATCAAATTACCAACATCAGTTGGATCACAGAACTTGATCAGTTGGATCAAGAGAACTCAGAAAAACACCTATTTCTGCTTCATTGACTACATAAAGACTTTGACTGTGTGGATCACAACAAACTGTGGAAAATTGTTAAAAGAGATGGAAATACCAAATATCTCACCTGCCTCCTGAGAAACCTGTACGCAGGTCAAGAAGCAATTGCTAGAACCGGACATGGAACAACAGACTGGTTTCAAATTGGGAAAGGAGTACGTCAAGGCTGTATATTGCCACCCTGATTATGTAATTTATATGCAGAGAACATCATGTGAAACGCTGAGCTGGATGAGGCACAGGAATCAAGACTGCCCGGAGAAATACCAATAAATATCAGTAACACCACCCTTATGGCAGAAAGCGAAAAGGAACTAAAGAGCCTCTTGATGAAGGTAAAAGAGGAGAGTGAAAAAGCTGACTTAAAAACTAAACATTCAAAAACTGAAGATCATGGCATCCGGTCCAATCACTTCATGGCAAAATAGACGGGGAAACAATGGAAACACTGAAAGACTTTATTTTCCTGGGCTCCAAAATCACTGCAGATGGTGACTGAAGCCATGAAAATAAAAGGGGCTTGCTCCTTGGAAGAAAAGCTGTGACAAGCCTAGGCAGCATATTAAAAAGCAGAGACATTACTTTGCCAACAAAGATTCGTATAATCAAAGCTATGGTTTTTCCAATAGTTATGTATGGATGTGAGAGTTGGACCATAAAAAAGGCTGAGCACCAAACAATTGATGCTTTTATACTGTGGTGTTGGAAAAGACTCTTGAGAGTCCCTTGGACTGCAAAGAGATCAAACTGGTCAATCCTAAAGGAAATCAACCCTGAATATTCATTGGAAGGACTGACACTGAAGCTCCAATACTTTAGCCACCTGATGAAAAGAGCCAACTCATTGGAAAAGACCCTGATGTGGAAAGATTGAAGGCAGGAGGAGAAGGGGACAACAGAGGATGAGATGGTCGGATGGCATCACTGACTCAATGGACATGAGCTTGAGCAAGGAGAAACAGGGGAAGGACAGAGAAGCCTGGCATGCTGCCACCCATGGGGTCCCAAAGAGCCAGACATGACTGAGTGACTAAATAACAACAACAACAATAATATTCACCACAAGTACATGGTACTTTACAGAGAATACAGGGAAGAACTTGCCTTGGAGCCCAATATTCCCTGGGTATGAATTCCAGCTCTGTTTTTCCTGGCTGTGTAATCTTGGGTAAGCTGCTTAACTTTACTAAGCCTTGGTTTCTTAATCTGTAAACTGAAGATAATGCCTAACTTATACTGTAAGAATTAAGATAATGTACATGCAGCATTTAACATAATACCTCTCATTTAAAAAAAAAAAAATATTTACAGTTCTGAAACTTGAAAACAACAGAGTCTACTTGAAAATTCAGGTTACACAACTCCTCATCTAAGGTTATTTCCACTGCTTCATAATTGTTGTTCAAGATTGTATAAGAAGACAGCTTCCAGTGCTGATATGGGAAATCCCAAATTCTAAGTCATGTTAACCTTCTTTGTATCATCTCAGTTTTAGAGAAAAAACTTGCAGAGTCAGGTAAGAATCCAGTGCAAGATTCTCAATAATGCTGGAACATTATAAATCTGCTCTTCTAACAGGATGATTTGTGCAATTTAAATTTTCCCCTAATCTTTGTTTCAAAGAATATGAAATCCATCTATAATGTAAAAACCTCACTGTAACAAAGGCATTCATATTTATTTTCACATACTCATGGAAAGTTGAATTATTAAACATTAAATCATTTATTTTTCTTCCCAATTCTCCACTATCTAACATATACAAAAACAAAAAAAAGGGCTGAGAAGAAATTAAAGCTATGGATCCTTTCATTCAAAATGTACACTGATAACTAAGTAGACAGTTTCTATTCACAGCAGTAATTCCTTAATCATCATACAGCAAATAGTATAACCAAGTAAAGATGCTCTCCATCACAAGTGGAAAATGTGTACTTATTTTTTTATTTTTTTTTTTGGTTAAGACCTTTCCAAAATCTTGGCTGGAAATAAGAAGGGGAAGTCAATATGCTGAGGGCTACAACAAGAAGATACTCCACAGACAACAGTGATTAAGAATTTTACTATGATGGCCCTTGGGAGCCAAAAACCTATTCTTCAAGACTCTATTCCAACTTCAGTGGAAGAAAATCACAAAAACAAGCCCAAATACAATACAAACTCCACAATGAAGGAACTTATGCATCATGCATTTTCATTCAAAGTTTTAAAAGCAAAATTTAGTGAAGACTGATCAGGATTTATAAAACTAGGATTTTAAAAGGCTATTTAGGACAACGTGATACTTTTCTTTAAAATCTAAATGTCTCCTCAATTTTTTTCCCTATAGTAATGTAATTTTATAACATATAGACTACATGTATTTTCAACTCTATTACCCATAAAGCTTGCGAAATATCACCTTGAAAGTACTACTAATAATTTATTCAATCAGCAAGACATTTGTTATTTCTTACACAGAAATTGACCAGGTCTCAAAGGGGAAAGTGGAACTGCTGTTCTTTAAATTCATTCAGCTTCACATCTTCAGAAAAAAAGTTTAGAAAGCCAAGCATATATAAAGCATGAACCATTTTATAAAAACTGAACTTTTAAAAGAAATGCTAACATAATCCAAGGAAAATAATTTAATTATTATTAATTAGGAAACGTACAATTAGAAACACAGTCACATTCTATTATATGATGAATAAAAGAGTATTTCAAAATCAATCAAGTCTTTTGAACCCATACAATATAGATGGAACACACCTCTAATTTCAGTCAAATCTAAAAGAAAAAAAAAAATACTACCTGGTTAAAGTGTAGACCATATGCAAAGCCTAACACTGAAGATACACACTATCTGAACAGTTTAAATTTAGACAGAGTAGCTCAGATTAAAGATCTGGCCATATATACTTAAAAGTCTATAACTGATCACTTAAGAAGGACCTCAAAGGGAAAAGGAAAGGGTACTTCTGCATGTGATCTGGAAGAAATTTTAGCATCACAGGAAAAATTTGCCTTTCTTCTGGTGCTTAGTAATATAAAGGAAAATGGATTGAAGAAAAAAAGTGTAAAATTGTTTTCATACATTATATGAATAATGATTCTAGACTTTAAAAGAAAACCTATGGAGGCTTTATCTTTTACAGTATAGAGAGAGTAAGTGAAATTCACAAGTTATCTAGCAAGTAGAAATACAAATTAGTATTCCTCTCTACGTGTGTGTATACGTGTGAAAGATAAATTATTTTAAATGAAGTACAGACTTACTGTTATTTTTTTTTTTAAGAGGTTTTAGACAAAGTTAAGATTCAATTTTTTATTTTTGGCCCTATTTTCAGAGTCCTCTAACATTTGACTTCTAAATAATGACTCATATTACTATGTAAATAAACAGTACTAACCAGATATTAGGAGTTACAGAAGAAATTAAAGGGCAGCATTCAATCCATCATATCTAGTCTACCAAATTGGGAATCCCTGAGATGAAATATTTGTCTAAATAAATTAATGAGACTGCTGCTGCTGCTACTGCTAAGTCACTTCAGTCGTGTCCAACTCTGTGTGACCCCATAGACCGCAGCCCACCAGGCTCCCCCGTCCCTGGGATTCTCCAGGCAAGAACACTGAAGTGGGTTGCCATTTCCTTCTCCTATGTGTGAAAGTGAAAAGTGAAAGTGAAGTTGATCAGTCGTGTTCAACTCTTAGCGACCCCACGGACTGCAGCCTACCAGGCTCCTCCATCCATGGGATTTTCTAGGCAAGAGTACTGGAGTGGCTTGCCATTGCCTTCTCCATTAATGAGACTAGACAAAGGGGATCACATTTCCTTGGAAAGGGCTGAGGAGTGTCTTTTGTTTCCAGTGTTGGAGAATAAGCATAACTTTAACAGTTATGTATGACGGGAAGGCCATTCTCTGCAGAAGGAAGACAAAAGCCAATGTTTAATGCCATGAAAAGAAGCAGAGTGAAAATATTCTTGGAATGTGAAAATGTTTGAATTTATGCAAATGCATAAGATTAATATTTATATTTATATTTAATGAGACTTCCAAGGAAATGTGACCCCCTTGGTTTCCCCATGCAAAGTCAACAACGGTAAGTTCTTTTAAACTGAACAAAGAAGTAAATCACGATCTTAATATGCAGCTAAAACTAACTTCAAAAAATATCACTATATCAAAATCATAAACATGCATTGAGTAATGTACCAATCACTTTTTGAAGGTCCTGAAAATTTCTGTTTTTCCAAGGATTCACAAACAAATATTTTCAATCTGATCCAATCTAAAAAGAAAATGTATACATCCCACTGAAACTCTAAAATCTTTTACTTAGGTTAAAAAGAAGAACCTAAAACATAGAGAGTCAAAACTAGAGAGACGGGGAAAAGGACTAAACATTCCAGGTGAAAACTGAGATGGCACTAACCCAGACCCTAAGATGGAGAAATAAAGAGAGGAGGAAGACTCAAAATTAAGGTATGAGAGGTAGCAAGAATTATAGAGCTGTTTTCAGATCTGGTTTCAGTGTTTAAGCATCTGGTGAAGTCACTTATAGGTAATAACCTCGAAGGACTATACTTCTGGGGACTGATCCTGAGTTCAGCACTGGACATCCTGAGTTAGGAACTCCATGAACACACAAAAAGATTGAAGTCTTTGAATATGGGCCAAGACTTAAGATGAGAGACCTGCTATACACTAGAAGGCGTGCTTGTAAATGGACACCTTCTATCCAAACAGTAAAAATCATGGTGGAATGAGATTGTGGTCTCTCAGAACCTTACAGAGAACACAGATATTTAAGGAGCCAATAAATCAACCTAGGGGCTTCCCATGTGGTACTAGTGGTAAAGACCCACCTATCAATGCTGGAGATGTAAGAGACACAGATTCAATCCCTTGGTCAGGAAAATCCCCTGGAGGAGGGAATGGCAAACCACTCCAGTACGTTTGACTGGAGAATTCCCAGGGACAGAGGAGCCTGGTGGCTACAGTCCATCTGGTTGCAAAGAGTAGATACAACTGAAGCGACTTAGCATGCACAAAAGAACCTAGAAAAGGTGAAGTCAGATAAACAAAAAGAAGATACTACAAGTGGAAAATGTCATTCTTTTAACAAATTGTTTGTGTCTTAATATGCAGCACCACTGGATACAGGGGATATGTTAGTGCCTGAAACAAATCTCTGAGATTTGGCAAATCAATGGTCATTAGTAATCTGATGAAAGCAATTGTAGCTATGGGGTTTCCCAGGTGGCTCAGCGGTAAATAATCTGCCTGACAAGGCAGGAAACACAGGAGATACAGGTTCGATCTTTGGGTTGGGAAGATCCTTTAGAGGAGGAAATGGCGACCCACTCCAAAATCCTTGCCTGGAAACTCCCATGGACAGAGGAGCCTGGAAGGCTACAGTCTAACGGGCCGCAAAGAGTCAGGCACAACTAAGCGAGTGAACAAATTCTAGCTACAGACAATAAAGGAAACAATGAATGGGTAGTCAGGAACATACACAGCTTCTTTCCAAAGAGTGAGAGTAACAGATGTTGAGATTGAATCAGGGAAGGGCAAAGAGTTGTAAAAAGGGAGTTAGCAAAGAAAAGGACAGGAAGAGAGAGAGAATATGACTGAATAAGAATATTGTTATTTTAAGTATCAAGAGGTGCATAAGTGGGCACTGGTACAAAAGCAGAAAGCTGATAGTCATCTCTGAGGACCTGTATTTTCTCAGAGAAAAGAAATGGTCACCCACTAAAAAGCTACAGAAATATGTTAAGGTAGAACATTTGAGAACACAGATAGTGACAAAATCTCTACTAGGAATGAGAAAAGGAGCAGACGGGACAAATAAAAGCTTTGCAAATGAATAAACGAAAAAGATGAGGTTTCCTAGATACATGTTAGACTTCATCGTGAAGGCAACAGGAACTGCTGAAAACTTTATGTATAAAGCAATGTGAACAGATTTGCTTTGAACTATGTACTACATTCTTATGCATTTTAATAAAGAAAATAACTAAAATCTACATTTCTATTTCTGAATTAATCTACACGATATCCATAAGCTCATTCTTATTCTATAAATTATATTGAAGTATATCACTGGTAAATTATAAAACAAACCTCCATATACCACGAAGCTATTAAAATATTTATATATAATAAAATATTTAAATTGAAAAAGGTAAGTTCAGGATTTAAAATTTTAAATATGATTTAAATAAAGTTGATTAAAAGGTGATCAAGTAAGTCTGACCTTTCGTTCACATTCAACCTTCAGTCCTAGTAGTTCCAAAACATACTTAAAGCTCCTTGAGCTTGTACCGCTGTCAAAACACAATGACCTAAGATAACTAAGTCCCTAATCTACAGTCAAGAAATTCTAAGAAATCATCTACTTCTATACAACTAAATCTTTCGATAAGCCTTTGACTCTTATTAAATGACCCATTTATAAAAGAAAAACAAAATTGTGTGGCTCAGAAACAGCACCTAATAAACATTTCCTTCCTAAGGATTATAAGTCACCCTATATGAGAGTCCCTTGGACTGCAAGGAGATCCAACCAGTCCATTTAGAGGAGATCAATCCTGGGTGTTCATTGGAAGGACTGATGCTAAAGCTGAAACTGCAATACTTTGGCCACCTCATGCGACGAGTTGACTCACTGGAAAAGACTCTGATGCTGGGAGGGATTGGGGGCGGGAGGAGACAGGGACAACAGAGAATGAGATGGCTGGATGGCATCACCAGCTCGATGGACATGAGTTTGAATGAACTCCGGGAGTTGGTGATGGACAGGGAGGCCTGGTGTGCTATGATTCATGGGGTCGCAAAGAGTCAGACACGACTGAGCGGCTGAACTGATTATCCAAAATGACTCCAAATCCTTATACCTCTACTCCTCCCCCTAAAATATTCTAAGCAATACCTTGATTTTTTTTTAATAAAATGAAATTTTGGTTTTTTTTTGATCCTGACATCCTGATTTTTTTTTTATCATGACACCCTCCCAAACGCCACCATTACTGTCCACCTGTCATGAAGGAGATGCAAAATGGGAGAGGCTGCGATTCATGTTGGGACTGTATCCCAGACGTGATCCTCTGGAGATTAGATTCCAATAATTACAGTGATGGGTGCTCAAGTAACAGACCACAGTACAGCTACTGCAACACATATGCCTTGAATTTTGTCTATTCCAAATGTTCATACTGAGAACATAACAAGACCTATCAACTTTTACTTTTTTTATTTATATATGCAAGTAGGAGATCAACTAAAACCTACAGTTTTAGTTTAAAAGAACAATTTAAGCATACAATTTTTCATGTACATTTGTATCTTTCATTACCTTTACCTTCAATACCATATATTACAGTAGTCCCCCACTGATTCCAAGATCCCCAGTGGACACCTGAAACTGAATGGTACTAAACTCCATAAACACCATGTCTTTTCCCAGATACACATACCTATGATGAAGTTTAGTTTATAAATTAGGCACAGTGAGAATATCTGAACTGCCAGCATCACTACTCTTGCACTTTGGTGCCACTATTAAGTAAAAGAAGGGCTACCTGAACTCAAGTATTGCATACCTCAACAGTTCATCTGATAACCAAGTCAGATACTCAGTGACTAACTGGTAAGTAGGGTATACAGCACGGGTGCCTGGGACAAAGGGATGATTCCCCTCCCAGGTGGGATGATGTGTGACTTCATCACACTACTCAGAATGGTGTGCAATTTAAAATCTAGAAATTGTTTATTTCTGGAATTTTCCATTTAATATTTTCAGACTGTGGTTGACTGTGGGTAACTGAGGCCTTGGAAGGCAAAACCACAGATAACGGGGGACTACTGTAGCTACCCATATGCTAAATCTTATTCTGTCTGACAACCATATATCACTGTGAGGTTATTTAATTACATATAACTTCCAATGGACAAGTATAACATACCTACCAATTTTACAAGATGTATGATTATTCAGATATAGTTTCAGGAATGCACTGCAGAGCAACTCTGAATAAAAACAGATATCTGCCTCTTTCATTTGTATAATTACCACTATTTCTGAAATAAGTTTGAGTCTGGTTCTCATCACAAATGATTCAAGTAAATAAAACACAGCCACATTGTCGCCTAGAACTTGAGAAAATCATATCATAAAATGTTTATCCACAGGAAAAGTCCATTGTAAAATACATTATGTCAAAATGAAGCATTAAAGAAAAATACACAGCCTCAATTAGAAACCAAATAGCAGCTGCAAAATAAATACAGAGTGCTACTACTTTCTTCACCTTTCTCTTTGAATAGCCTGAAGACCTTGGAGAGATTTTCAAGGGAAAAGAAAAGCCCAGAAGTGTTACTCACCACTCCAGGCTGCAAGGCCAATGCCCTCCACTGCTCACTTTACTTCTTGGGGGTGACCACCACCATGGGGATTCCTCAGAGCCAGGTACAAACAGGTGAGCTATCTAGAAGCACCATTTCTATTCAATATAAAACTCTCTAAACTAAAATCTCTCATTTAAAAAAAAAAAAGTTTCTAACATTTATAATTAAGTTTGGAATCCCCAAGATACCTTGTCTTTATTTTTACTTTTCAGTTTAAGAGGTTCCATGCAGCATACAGTAAGCACTATATAAATTTAACTGCTACTTTTTTATTTTTATTGGAGTATAGTTGATTATGCAGTGTTAGTCTCTTCTGTACAGCAAAGTTACTATTATTTCAAATAAAATGTATAGTTTCCTTGCAACTGAAGTCTACACAAAGTGGTTAAATACAAACTATTCACCTACTTGTATGAAATTCAACATAGGATGATCCTATTTTACTCAAACAATAGGTTCAGGGAATATATACAATGTGAAAACAACCTCTGATAATTCCTAATCTATTAGCACACAACTTAAATTATAAATAGAAAAACCTGCTGCATGTGCTGTGCTTAGTCACTCAGTTCTGTCCAGCTCTTTGAGAACCCACAGACTATAGTCCACCAGGCTCCTCTGTCCATGGGGATTCTCCAGGCAAGAATACTGGATCATGGCAATACATTGCCATGCCCTCCTCCAGGGGATCTTCCCAACCCAGGGATCAAACCCAGATCTCCTACATTGGAAGAGGATTCTTTTGTGCACAGAAAAAGCCTATTCTGACCTATATTATTATATATCATTTCTAAATTTCTCCATTGTTAAATATCACCAGATTAGCAACAAGCACAATTTTATAATCAGCATGCATTTATTTGGTAACATTTTTGCTCAGTGCTGCAATATAGGATGTTTGGGATACCAAAAAGCAATTTCTGTCTGTACTTAAAAGGTTTGCAGTCTATGTGAGTTTTAAGTTCAGGGACTATGACTTTACTTTGGTAGTAAGAAAAGGGAAGGATAGGAGGCTTGACATGTAGAATCCAAGTAGCTGGAGCTGGAGCAATGTGGAGAGTATTCTAGGAACATGCAGGGCATGGGAGGAGCAGACCAAAGGAAGAATTCAAACTTGGTCGAAGTGAAATATGACCATCAAAGTGGGTCCAGAAAAACTCTGGGATGGAACAGGAAATATCAAGTTCTAATCAGCCTTCGAAGATAAACAAAAGGATTTAGATGCGCATTATACATTGTTCTAAGCACTTTACATGTGTTACCACATTTAATCTTACAAGAGCTCTGAGAGATAAGTGATATCAGTATCTCTATTTTACATACCAGGGCAGTGACACACACAGGGCTTAAATAATTTATCATAAATCGTCCAGCTAGTAAACAGCAAAACAGGAGTTTGAATCCAGTTTAGCTAGTGTCCTTTCCCTTAATCACTACACTACACTATATGTAACTCTCAAGACAAAAATGGAAAATATATTAACGTATCAGTTCAGTCGCTCAGTAGTGTCTGACTCTTTGCAACCCCATGGACTGCAGCACCCAGGCTTCCCTGTCCATCACCAACTCCCGGAGCATGCTCAAACTCAAGTCCATCGAGTCAGTGATGCCATCCAACCATCTCATCCTCTGACACCCCCTTCTCCTCCTGCCTTCAATCTTTCCCAGCATCAGGGTCTCTTCCAGTGAGTCAGTTCTTTGTGTCAGGTGGCCAAAGTATTGGAACTTCAGCTTCAGCATCAGTCCTTCCAATGGAATATTCAGGACTGATCTCCTTTAGGATGGACTGGTTGGATCTCCTTGCAGTTCAAGGGACTCTCAAGAGTCTTCTCCAACATTACAGTTCAAAAGCATCAATACTTTGATGCTCAGCTTTCTTTATAGTCCAACTCTCACATCCAAACATGGTTACTGGAAAAATCATAGCTTTGACTAGATAGATCTTTGTCAACAAAGTAATGTCTCTGCTTTTTAATATGCTGTCTAGGTTGGTCATAGCTTTTCTTCCAAGGAGCAAGCCCTTTTTATTTTCATGGCTTCAGTCACCACGTGCAGTGATTTTGGAGCCCAAGAACATAAAGTTTCTCACTGTTTCCATTGTTTACCCATTTATTTTCCATGAAGTGATGGGACCGGATGCCATGATCTTCATTTTTTGAATGTTGAGTTTTAAGCCACCTTTTTCACTCTCCTCTTTCATTTTTATCAAGAGGCTTTTCTTTTGTCCATGGGATTCTCTAGGCAGGAATACTGGAGTGGGTTGCCATGCCCTCCTCCAAGGGATCTTACCAACCCAGGGATTGAACTCAGGTCTTCTGCACTGCAGAGGATTGTTTACCATCTGAGCCACCAGGATAGCATATTCACATATATGAAAGAATAAAGGAATGGGATAGAATGAAATGGGATTTGTGAAAAAGACAGTTACATAAAAATTAAGTTTTAGGTTTACTTAGTCCAAGAACTTCTAGGAGAGACTGCGGCAAAAATGCCTAGGATCAAGAAAATGCATGTCTGCCAAACTTAAAAGCTGGTTCCAACTATTATTAAATACTTTCCTTTACTATAATCTCAACACTTACTAATAGGAAATAGAGCAAACTCCTACAAAACTTTTTTTAAAAATGGAGTAGCAAACACCTCTTCCTTAAGAAAAAAAGATACCTGGCTATAAGACACTAACAGAAAAGTTTAATCTAAAACAGACTCAATTTAATTGATAAATTTAATCCTTATGCCACAGCTTTTTTATTTTCTTGATAGATATTTAAGCAAACCTTTTATATTAAAATTGCCATTAAAGACCTATGAATTAAATAAATAAACAGTCCTTTTTCTCAAGAGCTGCCCCTTGTGACTATGGATTTCATTCTCTAATGTCTGATGACTATTTGGGGAACAGTGTTTGTTCAGCTTCTTAATGACATTCTGGATCTCTAAATGCTTATAAGTACACAATTTTTGCTCCTGAAGTTTGTAGCACGTATAAAATTCTCTTTATTTCTTCCCTACCCAAAGAGACCAATTTTCCCCTAGTAAGCAATATCCGGATACAAAATAAAGTAACAGGTTGATTCTTTTAACCTTCAATTTCTCCCTTCATCGTCAGTGTTATACCCAGCTTAGGAAGTGTTAGGGAATTATTTGTGAAGGGAGAATGGGGTCAGAAAAATTTGCTTCTCTTATTCCATTTACAGACTTTCACCAAGGAACTGGAATTTCAAATTAAGAGAAAAAAATAAGTTCTATTTAGTTACAGATGAAAATCCCCAAAGACACATTGATCACAATGAGAAACATTAACTGAGCTTCTGGAGACTCAAGAAGAAGACTTTTTCATTGGATGAGATAGAAATGATTTACTTTTGAAATCCTAACCACACCACCCTTTAGTCATTGATACGCAATTAAATAATTTTTGCTCACATGGGGCAACCAAAATAACTCAAAATGTTTATTTTCACAGACTTCTCTACTACTTTTGCGGCATGTTAACCCCCCTTGAAAGCCTTGTCACTGAAGCCCACTGTTTTAAGGTTCATCATCTTTATGCCACCTGGGTTAGGATTTGGCTACAAAACTGCCGCACTACAGTGATCAAAGTGTGCACCACATCAAGAATGCAGGAGTTAAACATATGAGGATTCCAGTACTTTCCATCTTTGTTCTTAAGTAAATGCGCAGAAGGTCTTCCAAAATTATGTCTTACTTAGCAAATTAATGTTGGAGAAGAGATGCTCTTTTACCTCTATCAGTATACAAATTAAAACCAGTCTACAGACTCAGCATTAAAGCAGCCCTCATAGGATGGGTATTTATGTGTGCTATATAGCCTTTGGCCTAAAGCATAAAAAACTCATTTGTTTAATTGAAAAGATGGACAGCTGCTTTAAAAAAAAAAAGACTAATTAAAATACACATTTTTAAACTTCACTTTACAACTTACAGTGAATATTATCTATTCTAACAAAGTGTAGCCTCCTGAAGCTTAATTCTCTCATCTCACAACTGAACTTGCTCTGGACAGTCTGATGGGACCACAATTCAAATTTTTCAAAAAGGCAAGATCTAAATCACTTCCAGATTTTCCTCTGTTAGCCTAAAACTTCTTGCATTAATAAAATATGATTAGGGCAATAGTAAACTAGATTGATGTGCTTATCTATTAATACAGCTACAAAAAGAAAGGTAGTCATCTCTAAAAGAAAGAGAAGAGAAACAGCATAATGTGGAAAAAAATTCTTTTGACTTAATCTCATCTGTGAATAATTAGAAGAATTTAAGTTGATCTGGAAAGGGTGGAGAAAGACTCTAAAGAGGTAGGATTACAGGGTTTGTCACTTTGATGTATTAAAAATGAAGAAAATGAAGAAGTTAGAAACTCTAAATGCACATATGCACACACATACCTCTCAACCATCAACAGCAAATAACCTCCCTGTCCTATTTTTCATGTTTGAGGTTAATAACAAATAAGATGATAGTTGTCTTCAGTTCTTTGATTAAAACAAATAACTATTTTCATTCTATTTTGATTCAAGGTAACCCAATTTGTTAGTCTACTGAAATCCATCATTCATAGTCAAGGAGGAACTAAAATATCTCCCTCCAGATTTTAAAATAAAGGCCTAATCCAAAATTCTGTAAAAGTTTTTAAGGTACAGAAGTGTGACATGAATTTCAAGATAATGGTGGTTCCTCTAATGACTTCTAAATTTTATACTCGGAGTGCCCAATTTTTTTAATACATTTGCTGTACTTCCTTGTCTTAAAAAAGTACTGCATTCTTTATTTTACATGTAAGTATAAAACAATTGCATTATTCAGAGATATTTTCAAGTTATTTGGTGTATTTACTTCCATTTCATAAACACATTGTTTCCCAAACTGGTATTTATTGAACATTGTCTGAGAGATGTAAGTATCTCTTCCACTAAAAGCAGTGTTTTGTGGTGTAAACAGTATAAAACAAATTAAGAAAAGTTAGCTGATGTCTTCATTGAAGGATTTCTCAGAGCCTATAATGTGCTAACATTTACTATGCTTTCAAATCATAATAAAAGACAGGAATCAAGTCATAACAAATTTAGGTAGTAAGCAGCTTCCCAAATTTATTTCCCATTTAATATGTTTTCCTCTTTTGTCTATTAGCATCCAGCTTGAGAAATACTGAAATTACACTATTAGCAAAGGACACTTCCATATCGCTGCTGCTGCTGATGCTGCTAAGTCACTTTAGTCGTGTCCGACTCTGTGTGACCCCACAGACGGAAGCCCACCAGGCTCCCCCGTCCCTGGGATTCTCCAGGCAAGAACACTGGAGTGGGTTGCCATTTCCTTCAAAATCACATTTTAAGGCTATAAATTATTACTAGGTTTAAGTCTCTCATACTTTACTGGATTTTTTTTCCCATTTCTATTACCCTTATATATAAATCTTACTACATATGCATTATTTCTTTAGATAAAGTGGTAACCTCTTTAAGAAAATGTTATCAAACTATCTAAATGACTTCATTTTTTTTACTGAAGTGCAGTTGATTTTAAATGCAGTGTTAAATATTTTAATAACACTGTGTTAAGTATTAAATAAATGTTCATTTTAAACAGCATTCTTTTTACTGGTTTTGTGTGAAAATTATCACTTGAGTAATATTTGTTAATTTGATTGGTGCAAAGTGAGAACTCATTTTTATTTTCAATTACATTTCTCTGCATAATAAGGCTGAATTATTTTCATATTTTTACCAGCCATTTATATTTGACTTTCTTAGACTGGATTTCAGCTTTTTCTCCAATCTTTTCACTTCTTGATCCTACTCTAAAATCTAAAAAAGTTCCTTAGATTTGTTCTTCACATCACTGATTATTTTTTCAAGACTAATAATGCCGCCTCTTCTGCAGACTTAAATCCAGTTCTCAGTTTCAGTGTTCCTTGCACTCTCTGCTCACTTTTACTAAAACATGAATTTGTTCTCTTAGAGTTCCCCACTGCAGTTCCATAGATACCATACCTTAGAAGATGTTCTCTTATGGTATACTGTTCAGTAAACATTCTAATCATTGTAAATATTTCCCCAAAACATGCTTCTCTCTTGCATCTTCAGGATGATCAATCTTCACCTTGAAGTATACACTGTCTGTCAACAGATCCCACGTTGTTGATTTTTTCTACTGCATCTTCTATGATGATGGTGGTGTTCACTGTCAATAGAGGGCATGACGTAGCTCATTTCACTCTTGGATAATTACAGAACTCCCTTTTCAGTTCTGCAGCTGGAACATAAAGAGTTATAAGCCCAGTTCTCAGTGACTCTCAGGAACATTTTGTTGTTTTTTTCGGATGTGCCAGGTCTTAATTGTGGCACATGGGCTTATTAGTTGTGGCATATGGGATCTACTTCCCTGATCAAGGATCAAACCCAGGCCACCTGCATTGGAAGCTCAGTCTTAACCACTAGACCACCAGGGAAGTCCCTCGCAGGCATTATTTTACAGCTGGTCCTCTGGACTGCAGAGGGACCTTCTCCTTATATGTTGCTGGTCTGAAAAAGGATCATCTAAGCGTAAAATGCCTACCATTTAGTTCTCCTTCCCCATCTTGAGCCCTCTATCTGAGGAGACACCATCCACTCAGGATGCAGCAGTGGGAAGCCGCAACTGTCTCCACCCTTCATATTCTCGCTGCTTACTATTGTTCATACAGCTGTTGGACGGATGTAGAGAGACATAAAGAGAATGGAGACCTAAGTGATGGTAATACTATAGCTTCCTCAGAAAAACAGCCTCCTTGCAGCAGATGGAGAACAGCCTCATTTTCTCAGTTTAAAGACTAGAGGCGTTTGAACAAGCAGCAGATGTTATGAAAGCAGCAAACTACATTTCCTACTTTAAACTGGCTGGGCTGTTTCATCAACCTGGTTTTAACCAGTTCAGTTCCTTTTGGGTGGAGGAAATGCATCAAAATTTCTGATAGAATTAGTCTTTTTCCTTCCTCCAATATGGTGTGTGTTTCTTTCAAAGTCTTCATCGGTCTTCCAACACAAAAGTGGAAGAGGCAGAATCAGCAACTATGAAAAAGGCTATTTTTTAATGAGAAGCCTCTCTGAATCTAAAATAAGTGAAAATTCTGATTACTTCACTGCCAAGCACAAGAAAGATTCATTTGATCCTTTCATACGACCTTATTTTAAATAAATTTATTAACGCTGAAAGGAACAACACAAAGAAGACTAAAAGGCACTGTTTATATAATAAAGTCACAAACATCACCAGTGGCAGCAATATATACCCATTTTCTTCACTGGTAATGAGATAGCTGGATGGCATCACCGACTCTGTGGACATGAGTTTGAGTGTACTCCGGGAGTTGGTGATGGACAGGGAGGCCTGGCGTGCTGTGATTCATGGGGTCGCAGAGAGTTGGACACGACTGAGCAACTGAACTGAACTGAACTGAACTGGCACCTGAAGAAATTTCAAGTAGGCTTTCACATAAGCTGAAGACAAAGGTGGTTAACAAAAAATAAGCATTATCCTGGTGCCTTCTGGGTTTTATTATTCTTGTAGATTTTGTCAAGTACATGAAAGTGCTTTTATATTTTCTATCATTCTAGATAACACAGGGAGACTAAGTTCACATGCTGATCACTGATGAGCATCCTGGCTTTCTTACCTCTCCTTGCTACTCTTTGGAACTCTGCATTCAAATGGGAATATCTTTCCTTTTCTCCTTTGTCTTTAGCATCTCTTCTTTTCTCAGCTATTTGTAAGGCCTCCTCAGACAACCATTTTGCTTCTGTGCATTTTTTTTTCTTGGGGATGGTCTTTATCACTGCCTCCTTTACAATGTCATAAACCTCTATCCATAGTCTTCAGGTACTCTATCAGATCTAAACGCTTGACTCTATTTGTTAGTTCCAATGTATAATCGTAAGGGATTTGATTTAGGTCATACCCGAATGGTCTAGTGGTTTTCCTACTTTCTTCAATTTAAGTCTGAATTTGGCAATAAGGAGATCATGATCTGAGCCACAGTCAGCTCCCGGTCTTGTTTATGCTGACTGTATAAAGCTTCTCCATCTCTGGCTGAAAAGAATATAATCAATCTGATGTTGGTATTGACCATCTGGTGATGTCCATGCATACAGTCTTCTCTTGTGTTGTTGGGAAAGGGTGTTTCCTATGACCAGTGCGTTCTCTGCAAAACTGTTAGCCTTTGACCTGCTTCGTTTTGTACTCCGAGGCCAAATTTGCCTCTTACTCAAGGTAGTTCTTGACTTCCTACTTTTGCATTCCAGTTCCCTATAATGAAGAGGACATCTTTTTGGGTGTTAGTGCTAAAAGATCTTGCAGGTCTTCATTGAACTGTTCAGCTTCTTCAGCATTACTGGTCAGGGCATACACTTGGATTACTGTGATATTGAATGGTTTACCTTGGAAACAAACAGACATCATTCTGTTGTTTTTGACTCTGCATCCCAGGACTGCATTTTGGACTCTCTTATTGACTATGATGACTACTTCATTTCTTCTAAAGGAGTCTTGCCTATAGTAGTAGATATAACAGTTATCTGAGTTAAATTCACCCATTCCAGTCCACTTCAGTTCACTGATTTATAAAATGTCGATCTTCACTCTTGTCATCTCCTATTTGACCACTTTCAATTTGCCTTGATTCATGGATCTAACATTCCAGGTTCCTATGGAATCACTTTTTACAGCATTGGACTTTATTTCCTATACCTGTCACATCCACAACTGGGCGTTGCTTTTGCAACCAGTTGATACTGCAGGAAATCAGTCCTGAATATGAATTGGAAGGACTAATGCTGAAGCTGACACTCCAATACTTTGGCCACTTGATGCAAAGAACTGACTCATTGGAAAAGACCGTGATGCTGGGAAAAATTGAAGGCAGGAGGAGAAGGGGATGACAGAGGATGAGATGGTTGGATGGCATCACTGACATGATGGACATGAGTTTGAGCAGGCTCCGGGAGTGGTGATGGATAGGGAAGCCTGGCGTGCTGCAGTCCATGGGGTCACCAAGAGTCGGACATGACTAAGCGACTGAACTGACTGACTGATGAGCATCCTGATGTTGGCAAGTTTGAAGTACTTCGTTGTCATCAATTTCTCATTGCCACTTTGACATTTAAACACCAGCAAGTAGAATTTCTGTGTACAGGTCACTTCTATATCCCATATAGCTGCCCCCCAAAGGGAAACTAAAAGGAAGCATTTATCAGTTCAGTTCAGTCACTCAGTCATGTCCGACTCTTTGTGACCCCACGAACCGCAGCACGCCAGGTCTCCCTGTCCATCACCAACTCCCAGAGTTCACCCAAACTCATCTCCATTGAGTCGGTGATGCCATCCAACCATCTCATCCTCTGGCATCCCTTTCTCCTCCTGCCCTCAATCTTTCCCAGCCTCAGGGTTTTTCCAATGAGTGAACTCTTCACATCAGGTGGCCAAAGTATCAGCGTTTCAGCTTCAACATCAGTCCCTCCAATGAACACCAAGGACTGATCTCCTTTAAGATGGACTGGTTGGATCTCCTTGCAGTCCAAGGGACTCTCAAGAGTCTTCTCCAACACCACAGTTCAAAAGCATCAATTCTTCAGTGCTCAGCTTTCTTTACAGTCCACTTCCACATCCATACATGACTACTGGTAAAACCGTAGCCTTGACTAGATGGACCTCTGTTGACAAAATAATGTCTCTGCTTTTTAATATACTGTCTAGTTTGGTCATAACTTTCCTTCCAAGGAGTAAGCGTCTTTTAATTTCATGACTGCAATCAGCATCTGCAGTGACTTTTGAGCCCAAAAAGATAAAGTCAGCCACTGTTTCCCCATCTATTTGCCATAAAGTGATGGGACCAGTTGCCATGATCTTAGTTTTCTGAATGTTGAGCTTTAAGCCTACTTTTTCACTCTCTTCACTTTCATTAAGAGGCTCTTTAGTTCCTCTTCACTTTCTGCCATAAGGGTGGTGTCATCTGCATATCTAAGGTTATTGATATTTCTCCCGGCAATCTTGATTCCAGCTTGTGCTTCCTACAGCCCAGCGTTTCTCATGAGGTACTCTGCATATAAGTTAAATAAGCAGGGTGACCATATACAGCCTTGATGTACTCCTTTTCCTATTTGAAACTAGTCTGTTGTTCCATGTTCAGTTCTAACTATTGCTTCCTGACCTGCATACAGGTTTCTCAAGAGGCAGGTCAGGTGATCTGGTATTCCCATCTCTTTCAGAATTTTCCAGTTTATTGTGACCCACACAAAGGCTTTAACATAGTCAATAAAGCAAAAATAGATGTTTTTCTGGAACTCTCTTGCTTTTTCAATGACCCAGCGATTGTTGGCAATTTGATCTCTGGTTCCTCTCCCTTTCTAAAACTAGCTTGAACATCTGGAAGTTCATGGTTCATGTATTTCTGAGGCATGTATAAATATGTTTAAAAGTTAGGAAAGCTTCTCTGAAGGTCTGTGTTAGACATGTTAACAGTGGTGATCTACTTTCAAAAAGGTTTCATCTGAACACCACTGTAATTTAAGAGTAAATGCTCTAGAGTAAGAAAAACACAAGTTTAAATCCTGACTCTACTAGTTAATAGATGTGTGACCTTGAGCAAGGTAATTAACTTCCCTACAGCTCTTAGTTTGCTTTGCAAAGTGAAGGTATCAATAATGCCTGCTTTATCAGATGGTTAGCAAACTAAAAATAATAGATAAGGCAAACAACATAAGTGTTACTTAAGTGCTCTATAAATGTCTGGTGTTATGATTAACTCCTCACATATTTTAAAATAAAGATAAATGCCTAATCTTTACACAAAGTTGTTGTTGCTGTTCAGTCACTCAGTCATGTCCAACTCTTTATACCCCAAGGACTGCAGCATGCCAAGCTTCCCTGTCCTTCACCATCTCCCAGAGACTCAAGAGTTTTCTCCAACACCACAGTCCAAAAGCATCAATTCTTTGACGCTCAGGTTTCTTTATAGTCCAACTGTCACATCCACACGTTATTTAATGGAAAAATCATAGCTTTGACTAGACAGACCTTTGTAGGCAAAGTAATTTCTCTGCTTTTTAACATGCTTTCTAGGCTGGTCAAAGCTTTTCTTCCAAGGAGTAAGCGTCTTTTAATTTCATGGCTGCAGTCACCATCTGCAGTGATTTTGGAGCCCCCAAAAATAAAGTCTCTCACTATTTCCATTGTTTCCACATCTATTTGCCATGAAGTGATGGGACCAGATGCCATGATCTTCATTTTTTGAATGCTGAGTTTTAAGCCAGCTTCTTCACTTTCTTTCACTTTCATCAAGAGGACCTTTAGTTCCTCTTTGCTTTCTGCCATAGGGTGGCATCATCTGAGTATCTGAATTACTGATATTTCTCCTGGCAATCTTCATTCTAGCTTGTGCTTCCTCCAGGCCAGGATTTCACATGATGTACTCTGCATATAATATGCAGGGTGACAATATACAGTCTTGACATACCCCTTTCCCAATGTGGAACCAGTTTGTTGTTCCATGTCCAGTTCTAACTGTTGCTTCCTGACCTGCATACAGGTTTTTCAAGAGGCAGGTCAGGTGGTCTGGTATTCCAATCTCTTTCAGAATTTTCCACAGCTTGCTGTGATCCACACAGTCAATGGCTTTAGCATAGCGAATGAAGCAGATGTTTTTCTGGAATTCCCTTGCATTTTCTATGATCCAATGGATGTTGGCAATTTGATCTCTGGTTCCTCTGCCTTTTCTAAATCCAGCTTGTATATATGGAAGTTCTCAGTTCATGGACTAGACTTCTACTTAAAGAAGATAAAAGGATCTCACCCACAATGGTTTATTAACAACTGGTCCTTTGCTTGAAATTTTATTTGTACACCTAGATTATTATAGTTGCACCATTGTCTATTAGGCATATTCTGATATAGACAAACAAGAATTCTTATTGATTATGTTAGGATAATAAAAAAAAGTGGGCAGTCTACAGGAGAGGTAAAAACTACTTATGCTTTAGAAAACAGATATTAAGGTTTAAAGCCTCCACCTAGAGCAAAGGCTCTTTCCCAAAAGAATCACCTATCGCTGGCCTTTCTAAAAATAAGTGATTACATTTTGGCTTACACAGTGACTAGGGAATATTATTTGCTTTTCATAGGCTGAAAAGAATCTTTCTGTGTTTGCTGCAATACAAAAGAGAGTCCCAAACAAAGAATGTTCTTGGGCTTTCAAGCCTAAGGAACGGCTACAGACTCAGAAGTATGAAAAATATGCTGATAATTACCTGAATCTACAATCTTACTCCATTTTACACAAAAACATAGTATTTATGAAACATTTTTAATACACACTGTATTTTTCAAATAAACCCCTATGTAAGTCAAAGGGTTTATTTCGTTTTGAGCCTTGTCAAAAATGATTCAACATATCAAAAATTCGCACCCACATTCTCAATTCCATTTATTGTTTTCTGAGTCATTGATATAACCACTTTGTTTTAGCCTATATTTGTATCCATGGCATATAGTGATACTACACATAAGTACAAGAACCTAATTTGTTAATTATTTCTGTTATGGTCATGCTGAAGCATTTCCATATTGGAATTCATGTTATTTTTGAAAATGTATTTGCTACCATTTTTTACAAAAATTAAATTTTAATGTAACTTTTTCCTTGGTACTACAATAGGATTAAAGTAGAGTTTCGTATCATGTTATTATTTTAGGATACTAAAGGAGTGCTATAAAATAGACAAGACAGTGTGGAGTTTGAGAGAACAGAGTTAACAAGATAAAGAGCTTCATAGTAATCCTAAAATATAAAAAGGCAGCCTAGAGAAAATGCAAATAACACAGTTGATTTCCCTCCAACCATAGACTGTACTAGAATTAGTTTACCTTACAATAAGAAAGAATTGAGTTTAGGTATTTTACATACCATCCTGAAGAACAAAACTGTTATCAGTAGAATGAGAAATTCCATCAGCACATTTAAGCCATTTAAGAAGAATGCTCTGCTTATCACAATATCAAATTGGACTGTAAATGGGAATTCTACAATTATTCATTTAATGTTTGTTTTAATTTTTACATGTTTCAAAGTTAATTCATAGAAAATGAGTCTTCAGTAACAGCTCTAGCGCTTTTACAAGTTGCAGGCGGAGTGTGATATATGTGCAGAGGGTCTGAAGCCTGATGTCGGCATGTGCCACTAGTCTAACCATGACCACCTCCTCTTCCTCAAAGAGAAAGAAAAAAAGTAAAACGAAGAAAAAAATAACTCTGGTCCTAAAACAATAAAGGTTATTATTTTGGATATCTCTTAATCCAAGTAAAATGAAAGTTACTTTAAGAAATAGGAATTCAGTATCACATATCCATTGCATTAAGGATAATAATATATACAAGATATACCAACCTTCACATGTGTTCTCATCACAGAAATATCATAAAACCACCTGCATCTTCCATTAAAAATTTTAATGTGGGATAAAAAGTAGTTTTTCAAACCTCAATACTCACTATAAAGTAAAATTCAGAAATGATTGATGGTTGTCAAAAGGCACAAACTTCCACTTACAAAATAAATGGGCCCTGGGGATACTATATACAGCACGGTGATCACAGTTAATGAAACTGTATTATATATTTAAAAATTGCTAAGAGTACATCTAACAAGCTCTCGCTATATTTGTATATATTGTGAAAGGATCACCACAATGAGTTAGTTAACATCCATCACCACACACAGTTATATTTATTTTTTCTGTAATGAGAGCTTGTGTATACCTGAAACTAATATTACACCTCAATCTTTTTTAAGTAAAATACACTTCAATAGTCTTTCTTCTTAGCTTTACAAATGAATACATTAACTCAATCAATAAAATCTCTAGTGGCAACTATCTCACATATATGACAGTTGCAGAGATTAGGCTTTGACTGACATGAGTCTTTCCCAAAGGAACTTTTTGTTATTTTTACTCCATGAACTCCGTGTTATGAGAAATTTAGTGAATTAAACAAACTGCCATTTTTAAGTCAGAAACATTTGCTCATTTTTAATAAGTCAAAGATAAACTACTTCAAATCAGTACTTTTGACCAGGATAATATGACCAGTGGCACCAATCTATTTGCAGGTCCCTAGGAGTTTGAAAACTCCAGACTGGGGACTATAATTCCACAATATATTAGGGTCTAAAAACAAAATACTGCTATTAAGAGTAAGGCAACATTTCACAAACAGACCTTCAATTTTAAACTAGGCAATATTTCTTTGTTTAAATCCCAGGATTTTTCCTTTAGCTGAAATTCCACACATGGTCTCCATATCCCCAAAGAAATGCCCTTTCCAGATGAGTTCCTAAGGACAGAACTATGTTTCTTCGAAGTCAGCAAGCTATTTATAAAAATTACAGTAGCCCCCAAGGGAAGATCAATTGGCAAGTATAAAATTACTTTATATATGTATAGTAGTTGCTCTGCTTTTTCTTAAAGGGGAAAGATAAGACAATGATGATCAAAAAATAAAGTACCTGAAATGTGATAATTTTTAATATGGGTGCTTATCATTACAAGAAGAAAATGAGACTGATTAATTTTCATGACCCTATAAAATATCTGAGTTCTCTAGTGAACTGGCAAGTATATAAATGTAATAAAACCAATAATTTCATTACCATGACTGCCATTTGGAACTAGAAAAAGTAATACTCTATATGTTAAAATATCTCATTCCTAATATTAAAACATCACTTACTAATTTATAAAGGTTAATACATAAATGGCTTATATATGTTAAAATATCAATCACTGCCTAAAATTAGACATAAGGCATTTATCAGCAGGGCTTGCATGATGCTCTTTAATTCTCTCAGGAGTTTCCCTTTGTATATGTGTGTATTCATATTTTTTCTATCTACACTGCTTAATTGAATAACTTTACCCCCAAATATTCACTTAAGCCCACAGATAATATTCAAAATGCTACCAATGATGGCCTTTATATATATATTGAATGAGAATGGGAGCTGGCCAGAAAGAAGACAGCCATGTCAGTGTGTCCTGGCTTAATGACACCTCATCCACTTTCAATAACCATAGTCATTTTGTAATTAGAAGATATATCAGTTGCACCAAATAATAAATAAGTAAGAGAAGGAAATGTGCTTATCTTTGTCATGAATTACCAGAAAAACTCCCACTTTCTGCAACCTCTTCCCACCTTACATGACCACTGCTCCTTAGGGGCTTACATTCATGCAACAAAAAGAGGTGGCAAGAATACACAGAAGAACTGTACAAAAAAGATCTTCACAACCAAGATAATCATGATGGAGTGATCACTCACCTAGAGCCAGACATCTTGGAATGTGAAGTCAAGTGGGCCTTAGAAAGCATCACTACGAACAAAGCTAGTGGAGGTGATGGAATTCCAGTTGAGCTATTTCAAATCCTGAAAGATGATGCTGTGAAAGTGCTGCACTCAATATGCCAGCAAATTTGGAAAACTCAGCAGTGGCCATAGGACTGGAAAAGGTCAGTCTTCATTCCAGTCCCAAGAAAGGCATTGAGAAAGAATGCTCCAACTACCACACAATTGCACTCATCTCACACGCTACTAAAGTCATGCTTAAAATTCTCCAAGCCAGTCTTCAGCAGCACGTGAACTATGAACTTCCAAATGTTCAAGCTGGTTTTAGAAAAGGCAGAGGAACCAGAGATCAAATTGCCAACATCCGCTGGATCATGGAAAAAGCAAGAGAGTTCCAGAAAAACATCTATTTCTGCTTCATTGACTATGCCAAAGCCTTTGACTGTGTGGATCACAATAAACTGTGGAAAATTCTGAAAGAGATGGGCATACCAGACCACCTGACCTGCCTCTTGAGAAACCTGTATGCAGGTCAGGAAGCAACAGTCAGAACTGGACATGGAACAACAGACTGGTTCCAAATAGGAAAAGGAGTATGTCAAGGCTGTATATTAACACCCTGCTTATTTAACTTATATGCAGAGTACATCATGAGAAACGCTGGGCTGGAAGAAGCACAAGCTGGAATCAAAATTACTGGGAGAAATATCAATAACCTCAGATATGCAGATGATACCACCCTTATGGCAGAAAGTGAAGAGGAACTAAAAAGCCTCTTGATGAAAGTGAGAGTGAAAAAGTTGGCTTGAAGCTCAACATTCAGAAAACTAAGATCATGGCATCTGGTCCCATTACTTCAGGGAAAATAGATGGGGAAACAGTGGAAACAGTGTCAGACTTTACTTGCTGGGGCTCCAAAATCACTGTGGATGCTGTTTGCAGCAATGAAATTAAAAGACGCTTACTCCTTGGAAGGAAAGTTATGACCAACCTTGATAGCATATTAAAAAGCAGAGACATTACTTTGCCAACAAAGGTCCGTCTAGTCAAGGCTACGGTTTTTCCAGTAGTCATGTATGGATGTGAGAGTTGGTCTGTGAAGAAAGCTGATCGCTGAAGAAATGATGCTTTTGAACTGTGGTGCTGGAGAAGACTCTTGACAGTCCCTTGGACTGCAAGGAGATCCAACCAGTCCATTCTAAAGGAGATCAGTCCTGGGTGTTCATTGGAAGGACTGATGCTAAACCTGAAACTCCAATACTTTGGCCACCTCATGCGAAGAGTTGACTCACTGGAAAAGACTCTGATGCTGGGAGTGATTGGGGGCAGGAGGAGAAGGGGAAGACAGAGAATGAGATGGCTGGATGGCATCACCGACTCGATGGAGGTGGGTTTGAGTGAACTCCGGGAGTTGGTGATGGACAGGGAGGCCTGGTGTGCTGTGATTCATGGGGTCACAAAGAGTCGGACATGACTGAGCAACTGAACTGAACTGGGCTAAACACTGTGCCAGGTATGCCAGGGAGAAGGTGATGTATAAGAAAAATAAGGTTCCATGTTCAAAGAGTTTACACACAAATTTATAATCTAGTTGGAGAGAATGTTTGTGGTCCCTTATGTTATTGTATAGTGTTCATTATGTGCCAAGCACCAATGTAACAGCTTTGCAGTTACTTCAAAGTTACTTCATATTTATGTTGGCATAAATATATCTATATAAAAATTCAAGAAACCCTTCAATAATTAAGGAATAGTAAACCAGAGACAAATATTATAAAATAAAAATATAATTTATAGCTACATAAATTAAAAGTGTGTGTTCAAAGAATTTTAGATACTTGATTATGAGGAAAGTAAATCAATCCAGGAAATACTGTGTCAACTGACAAAAGTAATTTCATATCAAGGACAAAAACATGTGCTAATACTAATAGTTCTCCCAAACTAAATTCTATTGTCATAATTCTATCATTGTAATCTAAAATAACTCATGTCCTTATTAATCTATGCAAAATTTAATTCAGAACTATATTTTTAAACATACACATTTAAACGTTTGCAACTTAAAAAAATTGAGGCAAACTATATTTTACACATACAAGTTATAAATCATTCAACATGTTATCAGATTTTCATGGAAACCTATGAACTGGTTTGACAAAGAGCCAATCTCAACTTTTTTTAACAAAGTCACTTAAATTTGGAAATCTAACATATCCCTCCAGGAGAATATTAACTTTCACCAACAGACTGATGAATTTACTGAGTTTACCACTGGGGCTTACATGATGTTCACTAATCCTATGAGGATCTTCCATTCACCAGAAGGAAGACAGTTATAACATCTGCTAATTGAAACAAAAGTCTGTGAATTTCCATCAGAAAGAGAAGTACCTATGTATTTATCCTCAACAGTTAATGAGCATTTCAACAGCAGTAAACATTTAAAGGGCACATGCCAGCACTCAACCGGCGACATCCAGTCAAGTTAGGCTATTTATTGCCCTCACCGGAAACAAAAGATAGAAGAAAAGTCAATTGCATTTCAAAAAGGAAGTTGAAACCCATGGATAGAAGAAGATTCAAGATATAAAAGAATCTGGGATATCTGTTTGGAGCAGGTCCTAGAGAAAATAAAGAATAGAAACGCAGACCATGGGTGATGGGATCAGCCTTGGACAAGAGAGATACAATATTTCCTCTGAGGCAAGGGTGATTCACCTCAAGTCCAGACTTCCAAAAGGTTTACACACAGATTGCAGGACAGAACTTGATGGGGGAAAATATTTCATCTCTGCTTTTACAACCCTTTAGCTGAAATTAAGCATTTCCTTTAATTGTGAAAGTAGGCAACAAATCACAGTATCAATACCTGTGATCTTGTCACTAGAGGAAATCATAGTTTCATAGTATATCTCAGATGCCACAGATATCTAAGAATATCATTTACTCACTGACTACTTTGAAATTAGGTAGTCATGGGACCTTCTACTAGAGCTCATCCTTGAAGGCACAATAAAGACTCATTGTATCACAAGTGTGTTTTTTAATATTTAAAAAATTGTATCTTGTTAATTGGTTTCCTCTGAAATACTGTGAACTTTTTCATAAAAAAAAAAAAAAAAAAAAAGAACATTTTTTTGGGGGGAAAGGACCTCTATACACTTTTCCTAGTTTGCCAAAAGGTTCCAGAGCACAAAAAAGGAACTGCTCTGAAGCAAGAGGGAAAGGGTTTTTTTTAAATTAAGGCAGGAAGGATCATGTTGTAGTCTCTCCCTCCATCGTTTCAACTCTTGAGGCAAAGTCTGCTGCACACAGAAGGCCTCGTGTTCAGGATGAAGAGGGGCAAGAACTGAGAGGAAGGGAAAGAAAAGTCAGTCAAGGGACAATCCTTCACGTGCTACTGGTTTTGACTGAAGAGTCAGAACAAATGGAGAGAATACAATATATTCCAGGACAGGCAGCAGCTGCTATAAAAATCCACTGAGCAAGAGTCTTTCACTTGGTTTCCAGCTTTTCTCTCCACAATCCTTCTTGTTCCACGCCCTTCAGTCCTCTCTCTAGGACAGCCCACAGAAAGTAAAAACGAAATAAACTTTTAAAACATACACTATAAAAACCCTCCTACTTTAGCCTGCCCCACACACCTAATTATCAACCTGCACCTGTGCCCATACACTGAACCTTCCCTAAGCGAATAAACAATCTATCCAAGACCACCTCCTTCCCATTGACCCCTCACCCCAAGCCCCAGGGTCCCTTTTCTGCACTAGATCTCATCTCTCCTGGCACCTGAAGGACAGAACCATAGCAGTTCACATACACCCCCATCCTCTCATCTCAGGACTGGATCACTTCTGTGCTGAATTTACTTTCGTTTAAAAACAAAGAACTTATCTTGGCCTCATTTCCTTTCCAAATAGCACTCATTTCTCAGCTCCTTTTTTCAAGAGAACGGTCTATACTTGCTACCTGCAACTCTCCCCTCAACCCTTTCCCTCTCCTGAAGCCAATCCTGTCACGCCTTCCCTCAATGCCACCAGCTGCTTCTGTCAAGGTCGCCAACTGACCCTCCTTGTTGCTGAACTTTAAACAGGATTTAACTAAGATTATCAATTCCTTCTCCTTGAAATACCTTCACCATGTGGCTGCCGGCATACATACAATGTCCCGACTGCCTTTGTACCTCACTCTGCATCTTCCTTCACTGGTTATTAATCTCCCTAACTTCCAACCCTCATAGTTCTCTAGCAACAGTCTTTGAATTTCTTTTCTATCAACACTCACTCTCTAAACAGTCTTATCCAGTCTAGTGGCTTTAGGCAAAACCTACCTGCAAATGAAACTCAAATATGTATCTTCAGCCACACTCCTACCTGAACCCCAGTCTCACATACCCATTTTAACTGACATCTCAAAATGCCCCAAAATGAACTGATTTAATCCACACCTTTACTTCTCGGCCTCCCCTTAGACCCACAAATGGAAACTTCAGCCTTTGATCTGAAGAAGTCCTTGCATTTGTTCCTGACAGCTCCCTCTTATCTACCTCCTACATCCAGTTCAAATCCGTTTGGTTCTTCCTGTGAAACATATTCTGTGTTTCACTTTTTCTCATCAGCTCTCATCTGCTGCCACCCTGGTTCACCTGGGATTGCTACAGGAAACTTCAGCAGGTGTCTCAACTGCCGTCCTTGGTCCTGACATTACTCCCCATGCAGGAGCCAGAACAATCTTTTTTAAGCCAATGACAACTCATGTTACTCATTTGATTAAAACATTCCAATGACTTTCCATATCACTAAAAATACAAGCCAAGGTCCTTAAGACTGCCTACAAGTCTGAACATGATCTCGTTACCTCCTGACTTTCTGATGCCCTCTTAGTCCTCTCCCCTTGGACCATGCTGGCCACTTCAGGCATGCTGGCCTTCAAGCTTGTCAGTCACAATGCTGCACGTGTTACCTTCACATGCTCTTCACTCTGTCAGGACCATCTCCCTGCAACATAGAATGAAATGACTGAAAGGTACCCCACTTCTAATATATGAAAATAGCTGCAGTGATCCATTCTTTAAAAAATAGCTTTTATCCCATTATTTTAATAACTTTTAATGAAAAATGTCCCTGTTGGGTACTTTGGGGATCAATTATAGAGAACTGTCATATATAGCAGTTAATTTCCCCAAAATAGACTTTCACAGACTCAACGAAAGACCATAACTGAAACTCAGATTCAGCTTTCTTTGAATTCCTAAATGAATCCTAAGATTATGACATGCCAGCATAGCACTTATTTACCAATGTTAAACTGTATTAAACTGGAAAACTTATGGTTACTTTCACTGTAATTCATTAACGAATTTTTCAATATATTTGATAAGGTAATAAAATTTAAATACAGATTTCTAGGGAAGAAATGGGCTTCCATGGTAGCTCAGCTGGTAAAGAATCTGCCTGCAATGCAGGAGTCCTCAGTTCAGTTCCTGGATCAGGGAGACCTCTTGGAGAAGGGACAGGCTACCCAGTATTCCTGGGCTTCCCTGGTGGCTTAGACAGTAAAGAATCCACCTGCAAGGAGGGAAACCTGGGTTCGATCATTGGGTTGGGAAGATCCCCTCGAGGAGGGCATGGCAAACCACTCCAGTATTCTTGCCTGGAGAATTCCCACAAACAGAGGAGCATGCTGGGCTACCCTCCATGGGATCACAAAGAGTTGGACACAACTGGGCAACTAAGCACAGTACGCAGAGAAGAAATCAGTCAATTCAGTTGCTCAGTCGTTCTGACTCCTTGCGACCCCATGAACCGCAGCACTCCAGGCCTCCCTGTCCATCACCAACTCCCAGGGTCCACCTGAGAAAAAATAATTCTTCCAAATTTGTTCCCTATACCCTGATCTATATATTAAATCAAGATAATAACACTCACTTAGTGTTTCTTCTTGGAGAAGGAAATGGCAACCCACTCCAGTGTTCTTGCCTGGAGAATCCCAGGGACGGGGGAGCCGGGTGGGCTTCCATCTATGGGGTCACACAGAGTCGGACATGACTGAAGTGACTTAGCAGCAGCAGCAGCAGCAGTGTTTCTTCTTAAAGGTTTACATGTAAATGGACTAGATCCCAATGTTTTCACTTACTCCTAGACAGAATTTTAATCAAAAATTGATTTTTGTAGAGTTTTAATATAGGATATAAATGAGGTAGAAACTTCAGCTTGTGATTGAAACAAATGCATCTAAGTTTTGATAACAATCTTTCTTCTTTAGTCGTTCTTAATTTCCTGGTTATTGTCAGTCTCATCATTTTTAACCTAATAATTTATTTTGAACTGTTTTAAATTCAGCAAGTTTCTGAAACAGAAATTACCAGTACAAGTTTTCTCATATACCACTCTACCCAGTTACTCACTCTTTAAATCACGCAGTTAAGTCCTCTATGAAACATGTCATCTGTGATAGCATTTTATAAAATTCTAATTATCAACATTCTGTGATGATTTTCTTTTGCTCTTTTAGTGTTACATTCTATTTTTCTCTATTCTTAGTTGACAAAAGCAGCGAAGTCTTGCAAAAAGCTAAACCAGAAGAATAAGCAAAACTACAAATCTAATTCTTCTCCCTCCTTCCTCTCTGGGTTTTCCCCGAGGAAGGGCACAGGTAGAAATATATAGCTGCTAGGTTCTGGCCCATTTTTATCGTCTCAGCCACATTCATCAATCTTACCAATTTGCACGCCTGATTACTGAAAAACATAACTGAGAAGTATCCAGAGATCAATATGAAATTGATTTGGAATCCAGAGCCATTACTTCTTTCTTTTTTCAGCAAGTCTTTCTTTGAGCAAAATTCTGCTCAAAATCAAATTAGACTGATGTCTGGGAGTGTACATGGAATCCAGAGACCCAGGGCGGGGTCAGGGGGTGGGGAGGTGGAGGAATGGGGAGACAGAAACCTAGCCAGCTCCACATCCTCTAGGGCAAGCTCCTCCAAGAGAACAGTCCATCCCTCCAGCCCACAGACAGCGTTGGGGGGAACTGACTTGGGTCCTCCCACACTTTCCCCAAATGCTATAGTCCTGAGAAGGTGACCAGAGATGAGTCATGAAGTTGCAGGATGTCTAGACACAGGTCAGCAAGCAACTGGCTCCAATCCTAAAGCCTGATTCTTCAATTCTTCCTTTGAGCCACTCTGAATTCACTCCCAATAAATCTAAGATTGGTTTCTTTTTCCTGTAACTATAACGGAGGGGGGCTGGAGTACGACAAAGGGAAGAGACCAGAAAAAGCAAGCCACAGTGGGAGACAGTTGAAAACAGAGAGGTATTTTTACATTTATTCAATATTTTTTCCAAGTTACAGCCCCACCTTGTTCTTCACTATTCCCACAAGACTAGAAGTGCATTATGGAACTGAGAGAAGCATGAGGTGAGTATCCAAAATAAAGGAGGTGGAGGTGAACTGAGGCTGAGAAAGAAAATGATTTAAGGTTTTCACCCAGTTGCTGCTTACCAAAACACAAACGTAATTCATGTACCACACTTCTTTTGAAGAGCAGTTGGTGCTTCAAAAAATGTTATGTAAAAGTTTCTAATTTAATCTGTCACTGAATGGATAAATACACAAAATAACAACCAAAAGATAAACCTTCAAACTCAACATTTTGATTAGTTAAAATAAATCCAGCATATTATGACCGACTGGACAACAAGGATAAAAGAACCCAAGTTCCATTATGCTATTGGTGAAGAATGGCACCATTACCACTCATTTGAAGTTAGACACCTGAAAGGAACCTGGACAGAAGAAACACATCAAAGATCCAGCGAAGCATGACTTCAAAAGGTACAGCACAGATGTGAGTTTCTGGGAAACAGCCTGCACTGGTGCCAGAGCTCAAACACAGAGTTGGTCGTTCACTTTCAAACCAGAAGAGTCCACGAACAGTATCACCACAAACTGTTTGCATAAGGAACTTCCAGAGATTTACCTGGCAAAGGTTTCCTTTTTATTAATAGAATAACTAGGAATCAACACACTGTGTAGTTAAGATCATGGCCTCCTGAGTCTGACTGCCTGGCTTCTCCCACTTAACTATTTTCTAGCTCTGTAAACAATGTTGGGAAAATTATTTAATCATGTCGGAACCTGACTTTCTTAGGACTGCTGTAAGTATTAGAGGTAATTATATTTTAAACATTAAAAAAAACTGCCTGGCACACAGTGAGTCCTACTTTTGCTTGAAAATAGTTTTTCTCTACTATCCAAGTCTCAGATGAGATCACAAAAAATGGTAACTTTTTCTAAAAACAGGCAGATGTTAAGTGGGTGTTTGTGCAGGTAAAATGAAAATATCATTAAATTTAGAAGACATTGAACAGTAATCAGGCATTTTTATTAACAAAGATAAATTGATTTTTTTTCTTTCAGTCATTTTTTCATCCTGTAATTATCTCAGAGGAAACCTGGGGATGAGAGTTCAATTCTAGTTTTTAAAACGTCCTGGACTTGGTTATGGAGAAGGCACTGGCGACCCACTCCTGTACTCTTGCCTGGAGACTCCCATGGATGGAGGAGCCTGGTAGGTTGCAGTCCATGGGGTCGCTATGAGTCGGACACGACTGAGCGACTTCACTTTCACTTTTCACTTTCATGCATTGGAGAAGGAAATGGCAACCCACTCCAGTGTCCTTGCCTGGAGAACCCAGGGACGGGGGAGCCTGGTGGGCTGCCATCTATGGGGTCACAGAGAGTCGGACACGACTGAAGCGACTTAGCAGCAGCAGCAGCACATGGTTACAGCTACTAAACACATTCTCAGACTAAGTTTAATGACCTAGAGTACAAAGAATGTTTTCTAAAAAATATCCTCTGATATTTTTATAATGATTATTCATACAAAAGAAGTGGTTAATCCCAGCTGTTACAGGTAATTGTAAATAATAGTTGTAAGGTCGCACCTCGGTAGCCATCTTGGCTTCTCCTCCCCAGTGGCCATCTTGGCTTCTCCTCCTCTTCATTTCCCGCCGGCGGGAAAGAGTCCCGCCAGACCGTTGAAGAGCCTCTGAGGAAACAGCTTTCTACAGAAATCAACCCTCCCTCCTAGACCTCCGGAGCGACCAACCCGGTCTCGTCACCTCGACTAACTGACCTATGAGAGACCACCACTCCAAATCTTGCCTAAAGTTATATAAGATGCTCTCTGCCTTTGCTCCACGCGGACTTCCCCGACCTCACCCTGTTAGGTCCGGAAATCCTGCCCGGGGGCCTGGCCATTAAAGCCTGTTACATTATTTGGCGTCTGGGTTCTTTTATTTAATGTCATGGGCCGTTCTGACCTTACAATAGTCAATTATGGAAAACACCCTTAAAATGGACAATATTTTATAAAAATCATGGCTTAAAATATATCTAGGATATAGAATTGACTAAATCTTTCAGTGTTCTATTTTATCACCATTCTAGTCTATACATCAAATATGTACTTTTGTTAAGAGTCCATTATGTTAAGATTATGCAAGACTTGTTTACAAATACGTACAGGTACACCAAGGGATATCTGAAGTCACAGGTTAAAAGACAGTTCAAAGACTTTACTCAAAACTCTGAAAGAATTTTTGTATATACAAGACTGTCTTATAGAATATAATGTAAAATTGTAATATTTACCTTTAAAAAAATATATATTGAAATAAAAGTTTGTGCTTCACATTACTTGCCCAAAAGTACTAGGATGTGTGTTTACCCTCCCCCATCCCATTGGTACAACCAGAATTTGGCTATAACATCAGTCTGTTTTCCCACTACCCAATAAGGCCCAGTTTCCAATAGGGATATCTAATCCCAGGAAACCTAACTCCATTCCCAACCCAAGGATGGAGTTCAAAATCCAACTGGAGTCAGTCAGAGTAAGCATCAGTATTCTCAATAGAATTTCTGATGTGAATGCACTTGACTATTACATTTGGACAGTATGACCTGAATACGTGAGGTAACAAGGACATCTTATCTGGGGATGAAACAAAGTGCAGAGTCTAAAGTATCTCAGAAAACAAAGCTGGATCCCAATAACACCCTGCGCCTTTGAATCAAACCTTGCCTGAAGCCTGGTATTCCTGAACTTTATTTTGTGAACCAATACATTTCTTTCACTGTTTAAGAGAATCTAAGAGGCGGTTTCTGTAACATGTAACAGTTTTGTGAAAAAGCTGAAAAAACATTAAAGACAGCAAAATCCAGAGTAAATAAGAATTCTAACCCACAAATAATTTTCAGTTTTACTTTGAAGTAAGTAGTAAATCAGTCTGTACTTCTATTTGGAGGGAAAAATAATTAAAATATATATCTGCTACTTATAAGTGGCCCATATCAAGAAGAAAAAAATCCCATGAGTTAAGTTTTTTTTTTTAATTGAGGAAAATTACATTTTTATTCTTTAAGAAAAACAAACAGGTAGTATAGTATAGTAGTTAAGAGGATGGGGTTTGGGGTCAGACTGAGTTCGACTTAACTCTGAGACTATAGGCAAGTTACTTAATTTCTCTTGGATTTTTAAATTTTATTAAAGATTACATTTATGAGGACAAATTAAATGGTTTAAAAGAGTGTCACAGAGTAAATGGCAAAAAGAAAATGTCACCTATGTTTCTGAATCCAAAAAATCATAAGTCAAGTCAAAATACAAATTGACTAAATACTTTCACCACAAAGGACAAATTTTCCCTAGTATAAAAAAAGGTCCCAAACATTTTAAAAAAAGACCAATAATGTATGAAAAATAATCACTATAGATATATTTTTACAAAAATTCAAACATAAGTGGTTAAGTATATGAAAAAATGCTCAGCATCTCTGATATGAAAAATGCAAAGTAAAACCATCAAAGAGACCGCATTTTTTCTTTATCTAAGCTTTGCAAAAGTTTAAAAGTTTGATAAAATGTTCACTGGTAGCAGAAACTATCACATACGGTGGGTGGGCATGGAAGTTTGTACAAACTATCTGGTGTACAATTCTCTATTCATTAGGAAATGTTTCTGAAGCTACAAGCACACATGTACATGAAAAACAAATGACTGGAAAAACCAAATACATTATGTTATATCTATACATGACACTTAATTGTATGCAGCATTTAAAGGAATGATATAGCTTTATATGTTAAGTGAAAAAAGTAATCAATGCAAAGAAACAGAGGAAGACAATAGAATAGGAAAGACTAGAGATCTCTTCAAGAAAATGAGAGATACCAAGGGAACATTTCATGCAAAGATGGGCACAAGAAAGGAAAGAAATGGTTTGGACCTAAAGAAGCAGAAGATATTAAGAGGTGGCAAGAATACACAGAGAAGTATACAAAAAAGATCTTCATGACCCAGATAACCACAACGGTGTGATCACTTAGCTAAAGCCAGACATCCTAGAATCTGAAATTAAGTGAGCCTTAGGAAGCATCACTATGAACAAAGCTACTGGAGGTGATGGAACTCCAGTTGAGCTATTTCAAATCCTAAAAGAAGATGCTGCACTCAATATGTCACCAAATTTGGAAAACTCAGCAGTGGCCACAGGACTGGAAAAGGTCAGCTTTCATTCCAATCCCAAAGAAAGGCCATGCCAAAGAATGTTCAAACTACTGCACAATTGCACTCATCTCACACATTGGCAGGAGAAGGCAATGGCAACCCACTCCAGTACTCTTGCCTGGAAAATCCGATGGACGGAGGAGCCTGGTGGGCTGCAGTCCATGGGGTCATGAAGAGTCGGACATGACTGAGTGGCTTCACTTTCACGCATTGGAGAAGGAAATGGCAACCCACTCCAGTGTTCTTGCCTGGAGAATCCCAGGGACGGCAGAGCCTGGTGAGCTGCTGTCTGTGGGGTCGCACAGAATCGGACACGACTTAAGCAACTTAGCAGCAGCACACATTGGCAAAGTAATGTTCAAAATTCTCCAAGCTGGGTTTCAACAGTACATGAACCAAGAACCTTCAGATATACAAGCTGGATGTAGAAAAGGGAGAGGAACCAGAGATCAAATTGCCAACATCCACTGGATCATAGAAAAAACAAGAGAGTTCCAGAAAACATCTACTTCTTCTTTATTGACTACGTCAAAGCCCTTGACTGTGAAGATCACAACAAACAGTGGAAAAGTCTTAAAACAGATGGAATTACCAGACCACCTTACCTGACTCCTGTGAAATCTGTATGCAGGCCAAGAAGTAACAGAACCAGACATGGAACAATGGACTGGTTCCAAATTGGGAAAGGAGTACATCAAGGCTATATATTGTCACCCTGATTATTTAACTTAAATGCAGAGTTCAGTTCAGTTCAGTTGCTCAGTAGTGTCCGACTATGAAGCACAAGCTGGAATCAAGATTGCTGGGAGAAATATCAATAACTTCAGATATGCAGATAACACCACACTTATGGCAGAAAGTGAAAAGGAACTAAAGAAGCTCTTGATGAAAGTGAAAGAGGAGAGTGAAATAGTTGGCTTAAAACTCAACATTCAAAAAACGAAAATCATGGCAACTGGTCCTATCACTTCATGGTAAATAGATGGGGAGACAATGGAAACAGTGACAGACTTTCTTTTCTTGGGCTCCAAAATCACTGCAGATGGTGACTACAGCCATGAAATTAAAAGACACTTGCTTGAAGCTATGACAAACCTAAAGAGCATATCAAAAAGCACAGACATTACTTTGCCAACAAAGATTGTTTAGTCAAAGCTACGGTTTTTCCAGTATCCATGTATGGATTCGAGAGTTGGATTGTGAAGAAACCTGAGTGCTGAAGAATTGATGCTTTTGAACTGTAGTGTTGGAGAAGACTCTTGAGAGTCCCTTGGACTGCAAGGAGATCAAATCTTAAAGGAAATCAGTCCTGAATATTCATGGGAAGTACCGATGTTGAAGCTGAAGCTCCAATACTTTGACCACCTAATGTGAAGAACTGACTCACTGGAAAAGTCCCTGATGCTGGGAAAGATAGAAGGCAGGAGAAGAATGGGACGACAAAGGATGAGATGATTTGATGGCATCACCGACTCGATGGACATGAGTTTGAGCAAGTTCCAGGAGTTGGTGATGGACAGGGAAGCCTGGCATGCTGTAGTCCATGGGGTCACAAAGAGTCAGACATGACTGAGTGACTGAAGATACAGAACATATGTATAGCTACCATACCCTATATTTAAAAGGAAGAAATACACATATAAAACATATTTATACATGCTATATACACTGTTCTGTATCATATATCCATTTATATGTATGTGTACATGTACACATACAACCTAAGGGTAACAAGAATCTCAGTCACAGTCTTTGTCTCTGTGAGGACTTCTGAGTGTATAGAAGAGGAGGAGAAAGCTCACATTGTAGTTTTTGAATTCTGTACCATGCACCTAAAAAATCTAGTAAGTTAAATCATTCTTTTTTAAAAAAAAAAAAAAGCAAAGTCTAAGCACTTTTTATTCTGTTGCACCAAGACCTTAAAAAGGTCCATGTTAAAGGAACACATGTAAATGAGTCATTATTAAAACAATGCACTTCCATTTTTCCAGCAGTTATCTCCTTTAAGTGGCTCACTAGGGAAGATTACTAAAGATTGGAAAACCTACGAAGAAACATTACTAAGATTCACTTCATTTGCAGTTTTCATTATTCCCCAATTAACGACCATCAATAGGAAACATGATGGCTTTTCAGTGAATGGCAATCTCACATTTTAATAAAATGTATCATGATCTTTGGAGACAGAATCTTTACATAGTACAGTTTTACAAAACTTATACATAATAAATATTCTCAATATAAACTGGCATCTAATATATATATATATAATTGTATCTTTATGGCCATATTTGCTCATCACCAAAGAGATTATCACTATGTCAACAGAAAATATTATGCCAACTGATGGATTTATTGCAATTCTGAAAGCTTGTTAACCTTACTAGAAGAATATTCCATTTTTAGAAGTCATTTCTTTAAGAAAACAACTTCAGTGTTAGCATGCACAGGGAATGACTTTGTAGTTGAAGCTCTTCTGTGAACACTGCTGCCAAAAAAATGCCCCCCAAAAAAGGCAATAAATTATGTCTTCTATTTTAACACTGCTGTAAAGATAACCCTTGCTGCTACAGAAAACCAAAACACCTATAGAAAACTATGATTATCTACATAACCAAAGATGACTCAGACAAACTGATCAAATCTATGTCTTCCCAAACAGGCCTAGAGATTGCACAAGAATACGGTTTTAAAATGGATAAGGCCTCATCCTGGTAAGGAAAAGGACTACTACTATAGCTTTTCTGAAGGATAATTTCAAAGAAAAAAATAATCACAAAGATTATACTGTGATTATAATGTCAGCTTCTTTCTTAGGAACTGTTGAGTTCAATCAATGGAGGAAAAATCAGTCCCTTTTATTATCAAAATATCTAAAGAAAGTATATTCAAAAAACTAAGATCATGGCACCCGGTCCCATCACTTCATAGCAAATGGAAGAGGAAAAAGTGGAAGCGGTAACAAATTTATTTTCTTGGGCTTCAAAATCACTGAAGATGCTGAGTGCAGCCATGAAATTAAGACACTTGTTCCTTGGAAGGAAAGTTATGACAAACCTAGACAGTGTATTAAAAATCATCACTTTGCAAACAGAAGTCCATATAGTTAAGCTATGGTTTTTCCAGTAGTCATGTATGGACGTTAGAGTTGAATAAAGAACGCTTAGCACCAAAGAACTGATGCTTTTGAATTGTGGTGCTGGAGAAGACTCTTGAGAGTCCCTTGGACTGCAAGGACATCAAACCAGTCAATCTCAAAGGAAACCAACCCTGAATATTCATTGGAACAACTGAAGCTGAGCTGCAGTTTACTTTGGCCACCTGATGCAAAGAGCTGACTTGTTAGAAAAGACCCTCATGCTGGGAAAGACTGAGGGCAGAAGGAGAAGGGGGCAACAGAGGATGAGATGGCTGGATGGCATCACCGACTCAATGGACATGAGTTTAAGCAAGCTCCAGGAGATAGTAAAGGACAGGGAAGCCTGGCATGCTGCAGTTCATGGGGACACAATGAGTCAGACACGGCTTAGCGAGTGGAAAACAACAAAGTAGGTACTGCCATTTCCTTTTCAGAGTAAGGCATGGATGAGCAGCTAAACGATGTGCTTTGGTGATGCCAAACTTTCTGTACTAAATAATCAGTGATCCAGAAAGTAGAAAACACTCCCATTCTGGTGAACCATTTTATTGATTCTGGTTCGTAAGATTCTAAACTATAGAATTTCACTTTGTGTGCCAAACCTTAATCTCTCAGTCAAACAGGAGTTTAAGCCTTTGAAACGGTTTAACTTTGATCAGTTTTTCACTGCTTGTAGGTTGTAGGGGGAGAAGTGGGGGGAGATATTTTCAAGTATGCAAAATTGGAGGAAGCCGGGATATGAAAGAAGAAACCACCTAAAGTAGACAAAACTGTACGTATAAGGGGGAAAAGGACAGGAGAAAGTGAAGATAAGCAGCTAATGAATTCAACCTAATGGAACTAGTCTCTCCTGCAAACAAATCTGTACTTGTAAAGCTCATGCAGGAGCCTCAAAGTCCAACTTACTGATTCTCAATGACTTCCTGCAGGCAACTGCCTCAGGGTGATCACCTGCAGATGCATACCAGGGAACACAACTGTGCCTCCTGCAGCCCCACAGCAGCCTGGGAACACTGTGGAAGCTGGTGATATTTAAAGGCCCAGGTATACTATTGTTAGCATACTTCTCTGTTTCACATGATTTGCAAAAACCAAAGACGACTTTTTCCCCATTTAATCAGTCAAATCAAGCCCACTTACTCTGTACTGATAGTTCTCAAATACCCTTTCATACAGTGAAGCATTTATCTTCTCAAGAATCAAGAACAATGAAAAATGTCTCATTTTATGTATCACGATTATCTGGTACTAATGCTTATAGTACCCAAATATGCATCATACCCAAGTAAGTATAGGGAAACTCATTCATTCACAAGTTACTCACTCCCTTCCACACATGCACATTCAAATATTTATTTAGCATCTCCTATGTGCTAAGAACAGTCTGGGGTCCATAGTATGTTATGGAGTAAAGAACAACAAATAAACTAATTGCATCATCATAAACTGTTAAAATTCTATACGAACACAGCTAGGAACAGAGAGCAATATCTAGTTTGGAGGTATGGAGGGCTGGTGGGGTAATATCTGGAAAAGTTAAGCTAAGAATTTACTTTTTGAGCTCAAACTTTAAGCACAAGAAAAAAACCAGTTGACCAAGAAAAGATGAAGAAAAAAATATTTCAGGAGAGACAGTAACAAACAGCTACAAAATCTCCCAAAGATAGAAAGTAGCTTGAACATTCAGGGGGGAAAAGGTGTGGGCAAGGGACACTGGCTGTTTTACAGGCCTTGTGAACAACAGTATCTTCTTAACCCTAATAATGAAGGATTATTAAAGGCCAAATGAAACATGATAATTCCTAACATTTATTGATCATTGACTATATGCCACGATCTCATCTAAGTACTTTACATTAATTAACTTTTAAAATGCTCATTACAATCTATAAAGCTGGTACATTTTAAGGATGAGGAAACTAATGCCCAGAAAAGCTAAATCACATGCTTAATGTAAATGCTCAGTGCCTATATAACCTATGCAGTGTGACTTCTATACTCCCTTTTCTACATGATTACTGACCTAATCAAACAAGTCATCAGCTCCTCTAAGGTACAAATAAACCTTCCTCCATCAGCTCTTAGGGACTCTGGTTATCTGGAGTATTAATAGTGTCTGGCATTAAATGACATTATAGCATCATTTACCTCCAGTAGTAAATCCAGGAAATTATCAACATCATTAACAGCTACATCTACTATTTGATACAATACAGCAGTATCTAGAGGTAATTTTCCAAAAGGAAACCACAGCAGTAACAGTACCTGGTAGAGTTTTTAAGTGGGAAGGGAGGAAGAATCTAAAATTATAAACTACACAGAATAAAATCTTACCTGTAGAGCTGATATAACTAACAACTAATAAAATCCAGTGACTCAAAAAATATATTAAACACTAGAATTTTAAAATTAACACTAGCTTTACTAACACAGGATGAATAGCTTACTCCTTTGAAGAGATAAAATTATATTCATAAAAACAAATACACTGTAGCACATGAAAATACATACATACATGAGTAGAATTCTATAATCACACATGGTATTTACACATTAGCATTCCTAGAAAAAGTTTTGAAGTCATAAATACTTTTAATATTATTTTTGCTAAATTTTGGGATTTTCCCTTTTGAAGGTGTTCAAAAATTATTATATTATTTATTGCTTACATAGTTATTTGATGTAAATATTTTTTCTTATGTCAGCCTAAATACGTTACTTATCAGAATAAGTTTGGATAATAAAACACACATTTGATGATGGTTTCATTTCCAATTTTTTAAAATTCAAGATGATATGATCTTTGTTTTTACTATGATAGAAAAAACAGATCTCTGTTTTTTTCAATCAACAGATGCATTGCATTTTAACCTACACAATCAACTGGCCACTAATCAGAAATGCTCCCAAAGTAAGTACTGTTTTTCCTTCCCAAATTAGAAATGAGTTAGAATATTCCTGCACTATTTTTCAAGTCAGTGCTGTGAAATTTAATAAACTGCTCCTATCAGATCACAATATTTTATTCAACATTTCCTCCAAGAAACCTTACATAATGCCAAAGGTCTAGATCATGTGTCCTTGTTTTTGTCTAGTATCCTGGACTTCCTTACCAGAAAGGCACTTCACTCCTCAGGCAGTGTCTTGTTTCCTGGCCTCCACCTTCCCATACTCTACAAGTTCTGTGATGATCAGCACTGTATTTACAAATGTATGTCCAAGATAGCACAGTGCCTACCAACCCCCTACTAAGCAACCAATAAATAACTGTTAAAAAAAAACCTTCCTAAGAGTATCATAAGAAAATTGTAACCTGTTGGAATAAATTAAGAGATCCAGGAAGCTTAAAAAAAAAGAGAGAGAATAACAGCGTAACCCTTTATGAAAATTTAAATCCTGAGCAATTCTATTTTGTAGTCCAAGATATGCGAGTGCACACATTTTCAATTTACAAAAGTATAAATCTGAAGTAGTCAGGGTGTGGTATTATAAAGACAGATGTATAATCTAAAGCTAATCCAACACCACTTTTGCTAAATCCTGAATCATAAACTTTCAACACCTTTTTAATTCTACCACACCTATCTTACTTGGCAAGAATGCATTTACTTTTTTTTCCTTTGATGATCTCACACACACACACACACACACATACATGCACACACACACACACCCCTACACGAAATCTTGAGTCCTAAATATTACTAATCAGAATAAAACAATGGCTTGCTGAAGTATACATATTTTAAGTTCATTACCTCTTTACTTTCCAAACTATGTTCCTAGAACCCAAGAAAATGGTTCTCACATACATCAGGATTACCTGGAGGGCTTACTGAAACAGACCATTAGCCCTACCTTCAGAAATTCTGATTTAGGAGGTTTGGGGTGTAGTCCCAGAGATGGTGATCCTGCTGGTACCAGAACCACAAAATACCCATTCTTAAATACTGTTGGAAAATGCTACGAATTTTGTAAGCCCTCTGAAAATTTTACTATACATATCAGCATATTACAAGCTCTGATAAGTTTTATAATAAATTAATAGCTTTAATCAGTTATCAAACAAAATTATTTAACCCTGGAGTCAAAAAAGCAATCATTAACATCTTACCATGCTCTGTAGAATACACTTTGGAGATGCTCAACATTGCTAATTATCAGAGAAATGCAATCAAAATATAATGATGGTCACCTCACATCAGAAATGGCCATCAAAAAAATCTACACACAATAAATGCTGGAGAGGGTATGGAGAAAAGGGAACTCTCCTACACTGTGGGTGGGAATCTAAGTTGGTGCAGCCACTATGGAAAACAGTATGAAAGTTCCTCAAAAAACTACAATTAGAGCTACTGTATGATTCCATAATCCCACTCCTGGGCATATATCCAGATAAAAATATAATTCATAAAAATACACGCACCCCTATGTTCATGGCAGCACTATTTACAGTAGTCAAAACATGTAAACAGCCTAAATTTCCATCAACAAATAAATGGATAAAGAAGATGTGGTACACATATATAATGGAATACTAGTCAGTCACAAGAAAGAATGAAATGCCATTGGCAGCAACATGGATACAACCAGAGATTGTGATAAGAAGTGAAGCAAGTCAGAAAGAGACAGGCAAATACCATATGATATTACTTAAATGTGGAATCTAAAGTATGACACAAAAGAACTTTTATGAAACAGAAACAGATTCACAGAGAACAGATCTGTGGATTTCAAGGGTAGGAAGGAAGAGAAATGGACCAGGAGGTTCAGGTTAGCAAATGTAAGTTATTAAATATGGATTATATAGGGATAGATTGGGAATTCAGAGTTAGCAGATGCAAACTGGTATATATAGAATGGATAAACAACAAGGTCTTACTGTATAGGAAGGGACTATATTCAATATTCTAAAATAAATCATAATGAAAAGAATATTAAAAAAGAATGTATATATACGTAAAATAACTGAATCACTACGCTGTAAAGCAGAAATTAACACAACATTGTGTATCAGCTCTATTTCAAAAGTTCAGTTCAGTTCAGTCGCTCAGTCGTGTCCAACTCTCCGCGACCCCATGAATTACAGCACGCCAGGCCTCCCTGTCCATCACCAACTCCCGGAGTACACTCAAACTCATGTCCACAGAGTCGGTGATGCCATCCAGCCATCTCATTCTCCGTCATCCCCTTCTCCTCCCGCCCCCAACCTTTCCCAGCATCAGAGTCTTTTCCAGTGAGTCAACTCGTCGCATGAGGTGGTCAAAGTATTGCAGTTTCAGCTTTAGCATCAGTCCCTCCAATGAACATCCAGGATTGATCTCCTTTAGAATGGACTGGTTGGATCTCCTTGCAGTATAAGGGACTCTCAAGAGTCTTCTCCAACACCACAGTTCAAAGGCATCGATTCTTCGGCAGTAAAAACTTTAAAATAAGAATACACTTTGAAAAAATCTACCTTTGCCTCTTTGGAACTATTTCCTTAAATGTACTCTATCAGAACATAATTCTGTCTTTGTAAATAATCCAACTTCTTACTGTGTGTTATTCCTGTCCAAATAAAATAGCATCTCATCCAATCGTGTATGCCATTTCTTGCAGTAACTTTGGTAGTGGCTGGTGTAAAATATCAAAATTTTACAATGCTTCTATCATTAAATCTATTAATTAGAAGTTATGGATAATTTACCATCACTGCAAATTCAAATTATTGAAAGCCATAAATCCACCTTGTGTGTTCACATTTCCTAATAAAATGCTTAAGCAATGTTATAAAAGACCTTAAATATGTTCAGATCTAAATGTTTTCTCATATATGATCTTATCAAGTGTTTACAAACACCTTGCATGAAGATAATATGGCAGGCATTTCTCTCTTTGTGTTACTATGAGTTAGTTCACTGAGAAAAGAAGAAGAAAAGTGAGTCACCAATTCACAGAATTAAGTGATGAAATGTCTTTTGACTCACATTCCAGTCACCTCTCCATTACACTGTACTGTCTCGGTGGTAACTTGTATACTCATCCTGTTTGTCTAGCAACTTTTCTCTTTCCTTTTAATCACAAAAATTTCATGTGAATTATATCTTTCATATTATATAGCACAGATATCTTTGACTACAATTAAGCAGCTCAGCACTGCTGGCTGCCATAAGAATGTGCTTAGTTACTCAAAGTCATCTCTGACTATTTGTGACCCCATGGACTGTAGTCCACCTGGCTCCTCTGTCCATGGAGATTCTCTTGCCTGGAGAATCTCCAAGGGCTGCCACGCCCTCCTCCAGGGAATCTTCCCAAACCAGGGATTAAACCCAGTTCTCCCACATTGCAGATGGATTACTAGGGGAATTTTTTAAAAAAAGCTAATTCTGAATGAAAGCATCAGTTAACAGGTAACAGGATTTAAAGAATATGAGCTCCATGAGAAAAAGATTTTTGTCTGTTCTGGTGCCTAACCCAGTACCTGGTTCACTGGGTATTCCACAATTTGTTCAATTTGTGAATGAAATGACTGACAGACAGCAATTTGAAAGCCGCACAGAAATGAATAATACGTGTATGAGAGTTTTGTTCTCTGTGTAAACTTTGCTTTAAAAGGACTATTTGTCAATGTATTTTCAAAAGGCAATATACAGAGTTGATTACACAATCATACTGTCTAATGTCAAGAAGAGAGGATCTACCACTGAAAGCTTTTACCCTATAAAAGGGGATGCTTTTGCTGCTCAACTCTTGAACAATTCACCAGAGAAACACAGCAGGAGATTTAGAGTGGGGTACAGGGGTCCCTTATCAAACAGAATGCCATTTTAGGAACAGCACGCATTTAAGGAGCCAACTTATATTATATAAAGAAAAGTAGAACTTCTCACGTGGTAAAGAATTCACCTGCCAATGCAGGAGACTTGGGATCAATCCTCAAGTCAGGATGATCCCCTGGAAAAGGAAATGGCAATCCACTCCAGTATTCTTGCCTGGGAAATCCCATGGACAGAGGTGTCTAGCAGGCTACAGTCCATAGGGTTGCAAAGAATCAAACATGACTTAGCAAATAAGCACGCTAAGAAAAATTATTCCAAAAAAAGGAATAAGGTGTTTTTTTTTAAGAACTCTGTATTTTTAGTTTATTTTTATAATTAAATCAATTTTGAAAGTGGTAACATGCTGCATTTTGACCACATAAATTATTAAAGAATTTATATCTGTTTGGCAAGTCATATCAAAAGTTATTGTATTTTAACTCCTACATTTTATGGGCAAAATTGTTACTTCTGGAAATGTAAGACTTCTCACCAAAATCACTAATACTATTATAAAAGTGTTCATTTCACTTTCACCAATTTAATATTTTAAGTACATATTTATCTTTCATTGTGGGTAAGCAGAATAAAATGTTTTCTAAATTACTACTAACAGATTTCTGACAGGAGGCAGGTTAGCAATTATGCATCTGTTTCCATTTTCACTATTATACAGAATTTTCCAGATGTTCCTCTTTCCCCAAAGAATACAGTTACTAGGCTCCCTTTATAAACACCTTACTAATAATAACATTAATTGGACAGCAAAAAAAACTTTAATAGGAATCTCAATTCCATATTTTTTTTATATTACAAGAAAATGCAAAATCCACAAGAACAACTTCCTCTACAAAAATAGGTTAAATACATGAGAGTGAGGACACAGAAGAGCACAGTGGAAAAGAGAACAAAGTGAGCAGGAAATAAATCTGGAAGCAGTCTGGCCCCTAGTGAGCTTTAATCCACATTAAAAGAAGACCCCAGTGTTGCAGGTGTGCAAATGACTGTATTTGACAGAAGAGAAACATCTGCAATATCCCTTCAACCCTTATTTAACCTTAACATTCTTCACAAGCTATAAACTACCAGCAATAGACTGCAGCCATAAGTCTCCTGTGAGATTTCTATTAATGTTTCATTTATGTTTCAAATATATCTTAAAAAATCTAAGTTCTACATTCTGTAACATCCTGTCATTTCATTTATCTTGACTGGCTATTATCAAAGAAAATATGATTTCATATCCTTCTTATGAGGTTCAACAGTTTAAAAACATTTTCCCACAAATAAAAATAAACTTCTAGATCCTCTCCCAGTAACCAGTGGCACAGGGGAAAATCTAGCACTCTTAACTGCAAAAGCAAGGATTTAAAAAGTAAATGTTATCATGTGCCTGGCTTCAAAATTTAGGAAACCAGGGGGAAAAATGCCCTTTGTCAGTAGTATTTAATCCTTTATAAATATATATTTATGAGATATGATTTTATTTTCTTATAAAACTCTGTTGATATAAAATGAAATCCATTTTACTTCCATATTCCACAGAGCACATTAAATTTGTACCTGGCAAGTAGAGATTTATCTATTATAGGAGACACTCTGATTTACTCTTCAGCATCTTTTAACACAAATAAGGACAAGCCAGTCATTATTATCCAACAACCTAATCTTATATATAAACTATAGAAAGAATGAACAAAACCCAAAGTTAGAAGAAATCCATAAAGATCAGAGCAGAAATACATGAAATAGAGACTAAAAATCCAATAAAAAAGATCAATGAAACTAAAAGCTGGTTCTTTGAAAAGATAAAGAAAATTGATAAACCTTTAGCCAGACTCATCAAGAAAAAAAAGGAGAAAAAAAAGGCTCAAATCAGTAAGATTAGAAAAAAAAGAAAGAAGTTACAACTGACAACACAGAAATACAAAGGTTCCTAAGACACTACTAAGAGCAATTATATGCAAATAAAATGGACAACTAGAAGAAAAGGACATATTCTTATGTACAATCTTTCAAGACTGAGCCAGGAAGAAATAGAAAATATGAACAGATCAACTACCAGTACTGAATCAGGAATTTTAAACCGCCCAACAAACAAAAGACCAGAACCAGGCAGTTTCCCAGGTGAATTCTATTGAACATTCAGAGAAGAGTTAACACCTATCCTTCTTAAACTAGTACAAAAAGTGCAGAGAAAGAAACACTAGAGAATCTATTCTATGAGGCCACTGTCACCCTAAAACCTAAACCAGACAAAAATTTCACAGGAAAAGAAAATTACAAGCCAGTATCATTGATGAACATAGATGCAAAAGTCCTCAACAAAATCCTAGCAAATGGACTCCAATGATACATTAGAAGGATCACACACAATAATCAAGTGGGATTTATCCCAGGGATACAAAGACTTTTCAGTATCTGCAAATAAACCAATGTGATACATCACATTAACACATTGAATAATAAAAACCATATGGGCTTCTCAAGAGATGCAGGAAAAGCTTTGGTAAAATTCAACATCCATTTATGATTTAAAAACTCTACAGGAAGTGGTCATGGAGGAAACATCATGTGTGCTCAGTCATGTCCAACTCTGTGACCTCATGGACTATAGCCTGCCAGGCTCCTCTATCCATGAAATTTTCCAGGCAAAAATACTGGAGCAGTTTGCCATTTCCTACTCCAGGGGATCTTCCTAACCCAGGGATTAAACCCACATCTCCTGTGTCCCCTGCATTTGTAGGTGAATTCTTTACCACTGAGCCATCTGGGAAGCCAACAAAGGGAATGTACCTCATAGATGACAAACTCACATCTCACATCTAACATCATACTCAACAGCGAAAAGCTGAAAGTGCTTCCTTTAAGATCAGGAAGCAAGGATGCCCAGTCTTGTCATTTTATTCAACATAGTCTTGGCACTCCTAGATACAGCCATCGGAGAAGAAAAAGAAACAAAAGGAATTTGAACTGGAAAAGAAGAGACAAAATTGTCACTGTTTGCAGATGACATGATACTATACACAAAAAAATCCTAAACATGCTACCAGATAACTAATAGAGCTCAATGAATTCAGTAAAGTTGCAGGACGTAAAACTAACAAACAGAAATCTGTTGTATTTCTAAATACTAACACTGAAATGTCAGAAAGAGAAATTTGGATATAATTCCATTTACCACTGAACTGAACTGAACTGAACCATTGTATCAAAAAGAATAAAATACTAAGGAAACAAAACAACTGTACTCTGAAAACTTTAAGACATTCATAAGAGAAATGAAAGATGACACACACAGATGGAAAGATGTATCATGTTCTTGGATTAGAAAAATCAATATTGTTAAAAATGACCGTAATACCCAAGGGAATCTACAGACTCAATGCAATAACTATCAAACTACCAATGGCATTTTTCACAGAACTAGGACAAAAAAAAAAAGTTTTAATTTTTATGCAAACACAAATGACCCCAAGGAATCAAAAACATTTTAAAATGAACAAAACTGGTGGAATCATGCTCTCTGACTTCAAATTATACTACAAAGCTACAGTAATCAAAGCAGTATGGTACTAGCACAAAAAGAGACACATAGGTCAATGGAACAATATAAAAAGCCCAGAAATAAATCCATGTACTTATAGCCAATTAACTTAAGACATAGCAGGCAAGAATATACAATGGAGAAAAGACACTCTCTTCAATAAGTGATGCTGAGAAAACTGGACAACTACATGTAAAAGAATGAAATTAGAACATTCTCTTAACACTATATAGAAAAATAATCTCAAAATGGATTAAAGATCTAAGTGTAAGACCAGATACTATAAAATTCCTAGAGGAAAACAGAACACTCTTTGACATAAATCGCAGCAATAATTTTTTGAATACATCTCCTAGAGTAATAGAAACAAGAACAAATGGGACCTAAACAAATTTAAGATGTTTTACACAGCAAAGAAAACCATAAATGAAACAAAAAACAACCTATGGGATGGAAGAAAATATTTGCAAATGATACGACCAATAAGAGATTAATTTCCAAAATATAAAAATAGCTCATACAGCTTAATGTCAAAAAAAAACAAACAATCCAATCAAAAATTGGGCAGACCTAAATATACATTTCTCCAAAGACGACATACAGATGGCTAACAGGTGCATGAAAAGGTGATCAATATCACTAATCTCACTAGAGAAATGCAAATCAAAACTAAAATGAAGTATTACCTCATACCTGTCAGAATGGCCATCAATAAAAACTCTACAAATAATAAATGCTGGAGAGTGTGTGGAGAAAAAGGAGTCCTCCTACACCATTGGTAGGAATGTAAATTGGTCCAGTCACTATTGAGAGCAGTATGGAACTTCCTTAAAAAACTGAAAATAGAACTACTATATGATCCTACAATCCCCTCCTGGGCAAATATCCAGAGTAAGATGATTTGAAAGATACACGCACCTCAATGTTTATTCAGTTCAGTTCAGTTCAGTTCAGTCGCTCAGTCGTGTCCGACTCTCCGCGACCCCATGAATCACAGCACGCCAGGCCTCCCTGTCCATCACCAACTCCCGGAGTACACTCAAACTCATGTCCACAGAGTCGGTGATGCCGTCCAACCATCTCATTCTCCGTCGTCCCCTTCTCCTCCCGCCCCCAACCTTTCCCAGCATTATTTACAATAGCCAAGACATGGAAGCAACCTACATGCCCATCCACTGACAGATGAATGTATAAAGATGAGGGGGGTGTGTGTGTGTGTATTACTCAAGCCATAAAAAGAATAAAACAATGGTATTTCTAGCAACATGGATAGACCAAGAGATTATCATATTAAGTAAAGTCTGACAGAGAAAGACAAATATCATATGGTGTCACTCATGTGGAATCTGCAAAAACATGATACAAATGAATTGATTTATAAAACAGAAATAGATTCACAGACAAGGAAAACAAACTTACGGTTATCAAAAGGGGAGGGGGAGGGATAAATTAGTTTAGAATTAACAGATATATACTACTATATATAAAACAGAAAAACAAGGACCTATGTATCCTAGGGGAACTATATCCAATAACTTATAATAACATAGAGTAGAAAAGAATCTGAAAAAGAGCTGATATATACGTATAACTGAATCTCTTTTCTGTATACCTGAAACTAACATAACATTGTAAACCAACTATACTTCAAGTCAAAAAAACTATATTAGTCCAAATATCACATGGATGCACTACTTTGGTGCAGGCATATGGGGATAATCATGCAGTGGCTAAAGTTTAGAAGCTTCACAGGTGATGAAGATGTCTGCTCTGCATGCTCAGGATCCACTAAAGAAATCAGGCACAGAACAATCACCAGATAATAAGCACTACCACAGAGTTGTGTACCAGCACAAAAAAGGAGTCCCTCATGGGGAGTCGATGGAGAAGAACGTTACAATATGAAAGATTTCCTGAGCTCCTTCCTGACTAGATGCATGGGACAGTGTCAGCAACGATCGGGCCAACCAAAATGATGTACTGAGTTGATGCATCAAAACCCAAACAAAAATGGTTTAAACTGTTAAGCACCTGAATTAGTAGCTCCATCATACATTTGATTTTACTTCACCACAATTTCGAAAGAAATTTAACACCAAACAAGACTCTGAACTCCAAAAATGAAAGGGACACCGAGATAAAACAATTCAATCTGTAGGCTGCTCAGATTGGCACCTCTAACCTTTTCTCTGCTCCCTATCTCAGGCAGAATGTAGCCCTGGGAGATAAATGCAGAGCCATTACTCTGCCATAGACAGAGGTGGCCTGTGTACGCAGCAAAGGGCTCCCGGTATGTTATTTCATGTCTTTCTATTTTTTCTTCACAAGTCCCTTCTCTGCTAGTTGTCTCTAAAACTATAAACCAGCCACTGGTCCCCCACAGTACAGGCAGAGTTCCCACAAAGGAAAGATCTGAAACATAGCTTTGCCCCCACACACATCCGTCACAGAACCTGGCAGTCCATGAGGAGAGAAGCATGAAGAGACATGAACCAAAGATCACCTTCCATTAAGCCACTCCTCCCACCAATGCGTCGACAGCAATGGACCCCTCCTCTCTGCCCACTTCGCTCTACTTTTAAACAAAATCTTTGAAAAGTAGCTTTGTCTCAGAATTTAAAGCTGCTCTTCCATGAGGAAAATTGAGGATGTGACACAAGAAAGGGCACCACAACCTCAGTAAGAAATCATTTCACCATACTTCAACTAAGCATTTCAAAAAATCTCTAATAAGAAAGCTTGCAGTATAGACTGGTGTTAGTTTAGTCGCTAAGTCACGTCCGATTCTTTTGTGACCCCATGGACTACAACCCATCAGGCTCCTCTGTCCATGGGATTTCCCAGGAAGAATACTAGAGTGGGTTGCCATGCCCTTCTCCAAGGGATCATCCAGACCCTCGGGTGGCCTGCATCTCCTGAATTGAGGGTGGTCTCCTGTATTGCAGGCAGATTCTTTACCACCAAGCCACCAGGGGAGCCCACAGTACGGCATAGTGGTTGCCTATAGAAATGCTTGCCAAATGTTGATGCCAAAAATTAACTTGAAAACATTTGTCTTTTGATATGAACACTTTTAAACTGGGAGGCAAAAATACAATTTTATCTAAAGCACACATTTAGGAATATCATTTCCCACTCAAATGCAACAATCATTCAAAGCTTAGCTCTAGGATGCTGCCACTACACTGTGAGAAGAATGCTGGACTGACGAGTATCACACCAAAAAAGCTTTGGTCTCCTTTGCACTTTATGAGCAGCTGGTCAGGGAATGCTGCTGTTCAGGAGCCCAACTGGGAACAAACAGGTCCCCCATGTGCCTGGCTTGGAATGTTTGCTAGAATGCTGTGGTTCAGTCCTCTGGGTACCACACCTACAGCAGCAGTATTTCAATAAGACTGAGAGACTCACCTCAGTCCAAACCTGACTTTACTGCCACTGCTATCATGCTCCCCAGAGCCCTGAGACAAAAGGTCACAGCTGGTCTCATCTGAAGAAGACAGGGAAGAGAGGGAGCCAGCCACCTCCTATTTTCTCTCAGTATTCGTTTCTTTCTTTTCCACTCTGCCCATCTTCCTCCTTATTCTTTCTTCTCTTTTTTCCATTTTCTCCCTTTCCGACTTACTAATTTACACATCTTACCTAACCATAGTTAAATCTGTCCAATGAGTCAGGAAGTTCTGGCCTGTAAACATGAGTAGTCTCTACTTTCTAAAAGCTCACAACCCAGTAAGAACTAATCAAATAGATAAGCAATTACCACATAATAAAGTTAGTGCTACCACCAAGCTTGGTACCAGCATATAGTGTGTTTCATTAACTGGGGAAGGAGGAAAGGAGTTGAAAGATTCACTTACCTACAACCTAAATAGATGCATATGGTATGAATTTGCCAAAAGCCACCAAATTTTTTTTTAAAAGCAGCTGCCAACACATAGTTCCACCTAGGCCACAAGAAAACATTTATAAATCTTGCTCATTACATTTATGACTAAATCCATACAATCTAGCACTTACATCTTGTTCATTCCTATATCCATATTGCCGAGCACAATGTCCAGCAAACAGTAGGTACTCAAAAGTTTTATGGAATTAACTTTAATAGTTTATATATACTACTGTTTCACTGAACCTCTATTAATTTTGATTTAAGATCCTTCTAGGCAGGAACCACTTCCAACACTATCTTAAGCCAAATCTTAACTTTTCTGCATGAATTCTGTTTGGGAATAGAGTCTACATTTGTTTTAAGTTTAAAACAAAATTTCTTTATATACATCTATTCTAGCTAAGATTATTTGAGAATATTTTGCTAATATTTTTAAATCTGAGTTTTCTGTTAGTATTAAACTTTAAGAATGCTAAATAAAACTTAACCTCCTAAGTGTCTACTAATGCTTACCAGTTACAGAATGCATGTTTTCAATTAGTAGGCTGCAACACCTTTTGGCTTTATTTTCGCCACAATTTTCTATGGCAGTAAATTTAATTTCAAAAGAAAGTAGGTATAGAATATGGAACCCAGTATAGCTGTGTAACACATAAATAAGTCTCAGCCAGCTTTAAAGCATATTAGAGAGAGTTGTGAAATATACGTGTAAACATGAAACTCTGAAGTGTTAATCCAGTGACACTTAAGTATTGGTTCCAGTTTATAAACAGATTCTTTCAAAGCTTCTAGGCAAAATCTGAGGAACAGCAATGGTGTGGCCTGTCACAGCTGGTAAGAGTTAAAGCATATTGTGAGCACTAATGATCTCTCTCAGAATCCACTCTTCGAATTATTCTGAATACCGTATTTCTGAAAAAGTCTAGTTTTAGCAACATATATTATATGCTTAAAGTCAATGCTAAAAGTAGAATGAATCAGGTTCTTTTTTCCCTAACAGTTTAAATGTACTTATTTTCATTCATGAAGTTTGAGTATAAATCAGATTAGGCATCTGTGTGATGTTGTTAACACTTGTAAGAGCTGCAAATATATTTACACTTTTGACTTTGTTTAGATTTGACAACCTGAGTTAAGAATCCTAGATACAAACGCCCTTTGAGACTGAGATAGTATCTGTCTTAAAAGTTCTGAGAGCTTTCAAGTATTCAGAGAAAAAGGCTTCTGTTGTTGATGCAAATCATTACTGTATCTTTATGAGAAAAATATGTTTTCATCACAACAAGGCATTAAGTAATTTAAAACACTTTTTTGTGGAACACTCTGCATAGTCCCAGGAATAAACAATGAACAAAACAGTCTCCTTGCCCTGGAGGAGTTTACAGTCCCACTGGAAAGGCAGATCAGCAATCAGGTTACATACAGGCACTGGCGAACTGCTCACAAATTATGAGCTCGGTAAAGCTCTCCAAGAAAACAAAGGTTTGTTGTAGATGGAGTACATTCCAATGGTTGGTTGTTTTTTTTTAATTCACTTCATAGTTGATTTTTTTGGTGAAGTTAAATCATAAACTTTTAAATCAGACTACCGAGTTAAAATCCTGCTGATAAAGGTCTAGTACCCTAGGAAAATTCCTTCTTGCTTCCCTAACCCCTTTTCTCACAAGTTATACAACATGGGTCTCACTGGGCCTCAGTGGAAGCGGCAGTGAAATAATACACTTGCTTCCCAGGCTTCAAGCATCACAATTTTGTAGCAAAGATGAATATGAAATCCAGGCAATTTCAATTTGTTTAGCTACTCAGTAATCCTGAAGCAAACTGAAGGAGCAGGAGGTGAACAAAAGCTCAGAATGACAGATAGTTTCAGGAAATGTTCCTTTTGGCAGGAAAGTGCTCCTCTGGCCATAACAGAACACAATGCTTTCAAGTCAACCTTTCAAAACACAAGTTTTTACTAGGTAAATTCTGTCCCACTATCAAGGTACTGTGTCTGTGACTGTGTCCAAATGTACAGTACTAGGTGAGCTCCTTGTTAAAAAATCTTTTCTCACCATGAAGCAGATACTTATATATTCCCATAAAATCTCTGTCAGCATGTACTTGAAAATCACAAGAGCATCCAGATTAAAGGTCACAACCAAAGCTATATTTATGAGGGACTGAATTAGGGTCTCAGATCTAGGTCACTGGGGAGGAGGAAGAAGAATTTGTTTACACACACACACACACAGAGTAAGCAGCTGTTTAAGCAGTGTGACAGAGAGGTTGATGAAAGAGCCTCTGAGCTAAAAATACTTCCATCGGCTGTGCCACAGGACCTGAAATTCCCACAGTCCCTCCACAGGAGCTCAAATGGAAACTCCTGCGTAGACACAACTGGTGTCAGCCTGGGTAGCTCCTTTACAGTTATCAGCCAGTATTTTAGCTCAAATCAGCTTTGTTCATTAGCCACGCATAACACTCAACAGTGTCCAAAGAATGAGAGGCCACGAAGAGAAGCTGTAAAGGTAAATGAGGATTAACAAATGTCTGGATATGTATTTGACTTTTCCTGTTAGGAAAAAAAAAAAGAGGGAAAAATATATTAAGTCCCTTCATCCAGAGTTCAGTTCAGTTCAGTTCAGTTGCTCAGTCATGTCCGACTCTCCGCGACCCCATGAATCACAGCACGCCAGGCCTCCCTGTCCATCACCAAATCCCGGAGAGGACTGAGCAAATTCCAACTATAAAATTGTACCCTCTGGCCCAAGGCTAACCCTATAAGAGAAAACTAAACAGTTTTGAGCCTGTCTAGAGAATGAGTGTGAAATTTTTTTCCATAAATATCCAGTTATTCATCACCCAAAATCAGTCTAGACAAACATTTCTTGAAGTAAAGATACCATAGATTTTCAACTATACAAAATTATAAGTAATTATATTAGATAGCCTCGTGGTAGAGCATTTTGAGACAAGATCTTGACTAAAAATCAGCAGCGCCCTTAGAATTTCCCCATCAGTAGGACTTTTTTCTTTTCTGTCCACTGGATTCATCTCAGCACCCCAGAGAGTCCCTGGTACTCCAGGTACTCCAAATACAGATTCAGTACTGCCCAGAAGGTAAAGTTTAGACTCTACCAGTGAGGTACAGCTCGGCTCTTAATAGCTGTATAACCCTGAGCAAGGTGTTTAGCCTCTCTGTGTCTCAGTCTCTTCATATGTAAAATGGGGACAATAATGGTACCTTATCCTATGAAGTTGTCATGGAAAATATATGAGTTAAATATATAAAGTACTTGTAGCACCGCCTGGAACAAAAGTAGCAGTATGTAAATACTGGATATTATTATTGTTTGTTGAATAAATGAGAATACCTAGAAGGCTAAACTAAAATAGTCAGAGTATAAATAAAGGCATAAGACAAAGATACTGCAATGAGTTGACCACAGGGGTATCTGTAAAGAAGTCCTCAGTAAAATGGAAAAGCATGAACACAAAGAGCAATACTGCTTTCATTACATAAAACTAATCCAGAGTATTTGTTCTTAAACCTATGTTAAAAACAGAATCATCAGCTGAGCTTTCTAAAACACTAATGCCTAGGTGCCACTGCAGTTTTTGACAAATTTTTGAAGTTCTCTCAGTGATCTTCCTGGGAAGAATAGTTAAGAACCACCTATGCAGAACTGCGGATTCCCATATTTTCCATCTCAGAGCATTTTTAGGCATATAACACATTCCATCCAATATAAGAACCTCCTCATGAAAGTGGTTAGAAGAGAAAAAGAATGGGAAGCAATGACATTTTATTTTCTTAGGCTCCAAAAATCACTGCAGATGGTGACTGCAGCCACGAACTTAAAAGACACTTGCTCCTTGGAAGGAAAGCTATCACAAATCTAGAGAGCATATTAAAAAGCAGGGACATCACTTGGCCAGCAAAGGTCAGTCTAGTCAAAGCTATGGTTTCTCCAGTAGTCATGTATGGACATGAGAGGTGGACCATAAAGAAGGCTCAGTCCCAAAGAATTGATGCTTTCAAATTGTGGTGCTGGAGAAGACTCTTGAGAGTCACTTGGACTGCAAGGAGATCAAACCAGTCAATCCTAAAGAAAATCAACCCTGAATATTCATTAGAAGGATTTTTGCTGAAGCTGAAACTCCAGTACTTTGGCCACCTGATGTGAACAGATAACTCACTGGAAAAGACCCTGATGCTGGGAAAAGACTGAAGGCAAAAAGAAGAGGGAGGCAGAGGACGAGACCATTGGACAGCATCACCAACTAAATGGATATGAACTTGGGCAAACTCTGGAAGATAGTGGAGGACAGAGGAACCTGGTGTGCTGCAGTTCATGGGGTCACAAAGAGTCGGACATGACTTAAGGACTAAACACCACCACCAGAAAAGGTTTTCTATACAATCTTGTTAACTTCTCTTGAGGTGCATCTATCTCCCATCACTAACCCCAGACCCTGGAGCAAATATTATCTCTCATTCTTGAGAAGCAAAAGACATTTTAAAGTATTTAGCAACTAGTTAGACACAGGCACTAACCAACAGAATGACACTAACTGTCATCAGGATTTCCATTTTGCAGACCAGGCAGAGAAACTGAGGCTGAGAGGAAGCCACAAGCCTAAGGAACAGCAGAGCAAGAATCTAATCAAAGAATGGAAAGGGGAAATTTCTGAAACTATGAAAAGGAAATTACATTTAGTATTTGAAAAGTTCAGTACCTGGAAACAAATTTTCTAGGGAATTTCTGGTGCATTCTCTTCAGAATCAAACTGTTGTCTTCTATACTGACCATGAATTCTCAAAGAACTTTACAGGTGTGAAATTACTATCTTTAGAGACAGACAGACGGAGAAGGAAAATTACTTGCACCTATCTTTTCCAAATAAAGATTTTAAGAAGTTTAAACCTGGACCACTTTGTTTTCCTTGACAATAGTGCCTTCTAAGTCATATGACTAACTTCTGTGAAATTCACTTTTTAGAAGATAAAATGTAGAAAACAATGCAATAGCTAGATTTTTACTAAGAAGCATTTCATGTCTTCATTTTTATTTCTACAGAAAAATAATTTGAGCTATTAAAAATAATGACAAAGTAAAAACTAATGGTAATATATTCTCAAATACTAATTGAGATCCACATTTCACATTTTACAACAAATCCCAAACAGACTGAATGAGTTACATCCAAACAGTTCAAATTACATAAACAGTAGCATAAACTATTTATTAGGTATATGAGAAGAGGTTGTAATGACACATGCCTTTTAAAAATGAAACAGAAGTGAAAGAAAGGAAAACCAACAAACCAAAGAAACTATACAATACCAAAATATCAATAATATGTACATATATACTATATTCTATGAAAAATGTCATCATTTAGCACAAAATATGCTTAAGTCCTCCATAAAAAACAATCCACACAAAATGTACACAAATATGAGAACTGTTTGACATAATTGTTCATACTGGGAATCAAAAGCACTCAGGAAAAAACTGAGTGTAACAGTAATAACCTTACAAAACATCAGACACTATGTTCTTTTTATACATATCATCTGACTTAATCCTTGCAAAAGCCACAGTAGGCAGCCTATGGCATTATTCATAATTTACAGTCCAGCAAAGCCAATGCTTAAACAGATAACTACTCTTCCCAAGATCACACATCTAGTCAAGGGTGATTCTGGGAATTACATGCAGACAGCCTAACCCCAACACCCACGTTCTTTATCATGTGAAAGTGAAAGTCACTCAGTTGTGTCCAACTCTTTGCGACCTCATGGACTATACAGTGCATGGAATTCTCCGAGCCAGAATACTGGAGTGGGTAGCCTTTCCCTTCTCCAGCAGATCTTCCAGACCCAGGAATCAAACCGGGGTCTCCTGCATTGCAGGCGGATTCTTTAGCAACTGAATTATGAGAGAAGCCCCTCAAATTAGCAAAAATAAGATTTTTACTAATAGTTTAATATCTATCTATCAATATTACCAATAACCACTAAATTATCAAAACAAAAATTACCACTATTGACGACACATCATTATCAGGAGGATATGCTGTACAGCTTTGAAAGGAACTTAGGAAAATGTTTCCAAAGCATACATTCCTTTTCCTAGTAATTCTACTTTTAGGCCTATAATTCCAGGAAGTAAAATAAAGGAGAATTATTTGCTGGAAAATATGCATAATTCCCAATATTATATAATAACACTATTTATAGTTATAGTAGTCCAAATGTCCATCAGAAGTATAACCAAATAATTTTTATTACATTAAAATGTATAATCATTATGACCATATTACAACATGGAAAATGACAGAAAGGTACATTAAATACGCAAGAGAACATGTCTGAGAGGGACTAAGAAAGAAAAACGCCTCATTAATTTGAAGTAGTAGAGTTCACACTAATTTTTTTAAAATTTAGTTTCCCATTAATACTGTTATTTTGTGCAATAAATATATTCTGTGCAGAAAATGTTTAAAAGCATACAGTACAATATATGCAATGTATCCACTATAAATTTTGACATATACTAACCATTTAATCAATAGCAAATAATAATATAACACTTATGCCCTTACTATATGCCCTATCTAAGGACTTTATATGTATTAATACCTTTAATCCCCAATTTTACAGGATTGTAAAATTGGATTGTAAAACAATCCAATTTTACAGTTGCATTATCTCTAGCTTACTAATAAGGAAAACAGGACAGAAGCATGGTAAGTAACTTGCCTAAGTTCAGCCAGCTAATAAATTGCAAAATCAGGATGTGTTTCAGAGCCCACACTCTTTTAAGAGTTCTACTCTGGCATTCACTGTGTGACCCTGTCAAAAACTCTTATTACTGGAAAGCAGAATAAGGACGTAGGTAAACAATTGGTAAGCATAATGTTTACATATGGCAATAACATGCTGTGTTTTTAGGAAAGCTTATTTTCTGAGCCCAGTTAAGGAAAAACCATCTCTTAAGTTCTCCTTTACTGAATCCTGGATTTATAAAAATGAGAATATATTTTTTAAAAAAGAATTTTAATATGAATAAAAAAGGAAAAAGTCCCTGAGAAATATATGTTTATAGAGACAATCTATTTTTTTCTTGTCATTACAACATATTCTAATTCATTTTAAGTGTTAAATATTTATAAACAGATGATATTTGGGTTATTTAAAACCAGTTTTAAATTAACTTTATTTTTCAACCAAACACCATCTTGGCATACTCAAAATTCTATTCTGACCTTTAGACTTTCAGGGTAGTGTATCTAGCAACTACCTCCTTGGCGTTTTTAGCTTATTTAACTTATATACAGAGTACATCAGGAGGAACGCTGGGCTGGAAGAAGCACAAGCTGGAATCAAGATTGCCGGGAGAAATATCAATAACCTCAGATATGCAGATGACACCACCCTGATGGCAGAAAGGGAAGAGGAACTAAAAAGCCTCTTGATGAAAGTGAAAGAGGAGAGTGAAAAAGTTGCCTTGAAGCTCAACATTCAGAAAACAAAGATCATGGCATCTGGTCCCAACACTTCATGGGAAATAGATGGGGAAACAGTGGAAACAGAGTCAGACTTTATTTTTGGGGGCTCCAAAATCACTGCAGATGCTGATTGCAGCCAGGAAATTAAAAGACGCTTACTCCTTGGAAGGAAAGTTATGACCAACCTAGATAGCATATTAAAAAGCAGAGACATTACTTTGCCAACCAAGGTCGGTCTAGTCAAGGCTATGGTTTTTCCCGTGGTCATGTATGGATGTGAGAGTTGGACTGTGAAGAAAGCTGATCGCCGAAGAATTGATGCTTTTGAACTGTGGTGTTGGAGAAGACTCTTGAGAGTCCCTTGGACTGCAAGGAGATCCAACCAGTCCATTCTAAAGGAGATCAATCCTGGGTGTTCATTGGAAGGACTGATGCTAAAACTGAAACTCCAATACTTTGGCCACCTCATGCGACGAGTTGACTCACTGGAAAAGACTCTGATGCTGAGAGGGATTGGAGACGGGAGGAGAAGGGGACGACAGAGGATGAGATGGCTGGATGGCATCACTGACTCGATGGACATGAGTTTGAGTGAACTCTGGGAGTTGGTGATGGACAGGGAGGCCTGGCGTGCTGTGATTCAAGGGGTCGCAAAGAGTCAGACACGACTGCGCGACTGAACTGAACTGATCTTATAGACAGAGCAACTTTGTGACGCTCAAACTATACTCTGGATTCTTGTTTTCCTTATTTTGACATTGCTAACTCCATTCTTCCAGTTGTACAAGCAAAAAAACTTCAGTGTCATCCTTGACTCCTCTCTCACACCACATATGCCATTGGTCAGCAGAGACGGTCTGAGTATGACCATTCCTCACCATCTCTACCACTATCACTCTAGTCCAAGCCAGCATTTTCTCTCTTAACTGGATTGTTGAGGTGGCCTCCTCACCGCCTCCATCCTGGCCCACTACAATCTGCCCTCAACATAACAGCCAATGCTACCCTTTGAAAACTTCAGCCAGATGATATCAAGAGAATGCATATCTCTTGCATATTTCTACTCAAAACTCTCCACCTCATTTAATTCAGGGAAAATCCCAAAATCCCAAAAGCCGCCTACAAGGCTACCGCAAGATGGCCTCCATCTCCCTCTCAGACCTCGTCTCCTTCCCTCTGTCCTACTTTTCCAGCCACACTGCCATCCTGGTGTTCCTCACATACAGGTCTCACAGTGTCCTTCCTCCATCTGTGCGCTGGCTGTTCCCTCTACTTAGAAATCCTTTCACTCGGAATCCACACAGCTTCTTTCCTCATATCCTTCAGGTCTCTCCTTATCTGCTGCCTTCGGAGTGCCCTCCCTGATCACTTGTTGTTAGTAACAGACCTTTCCATGGTTGCCATGCCCCTTCCTCTGTTTTATTTTCTCCAGGGGTATTATGAACACCTGCCACTGTATGTAGATTTTCTTGTTTATTTTATATATTATCTGTCTCCTTTAAGAGAATATTCAACTCCACACTGGCAGGAGATTTATAGTTCATCTTCATAAACTAGATCATCTCTGAGCACATGTAGAAATTCTGTAAATAACTGTGTAATTAAACAGTTTGCTACTAAAATTAGAACACTGGTGAAAATCCTTATGTGAGATGAAGTAAAGGAAGAAGCCATAAGTAAAATATCAAATATTTTCATAATAAGAAGCAATAAAGGTTGTTTTCATCTTCCTGTATTTTGTTAACTTTTTCTGTATTTGACATATAATGCAAAATCCAAAAACTGTATTTAAAATAAATGTATTAAAGTTTGAGTCAAAGATACTACTCAGTTTTTCTTATTATTATCTTCGCAATTTCTCATGACAAACCGAAAAACCACTTTTAGAAACTGATGACAAACTTTTGGCAATTCTACTTGTGGACTCTCTCCCCTAACTATTTTGGGCTCTCCGCTCCCAGAGACTGCCCTCATTCTCTCTCAGCTTCCTCTGGTCTTTTCAACATTAACACATTATTTACACAGCTAACAGGGTTATCTTTCTAAAATACAGCGTATGTCATTCCATATTGAAAACTCACAGACCTATCTGGTGCCTATGGAAAAAAGCAAAAAGCCTCAGTGCGCTCTGCAAAGCCAGTCCAGCCTTCTGGGAAGGGCACACAGCCCACATTTACTCCCTTACCTGCCAAACTCCCAGCCTTTGAAAACTAATTCCAGGATCCAAATCATGTCATGAATTGTCCAAACCTTCATCACTTTGCCCGTGCTTTTCTTTACCCTGAATACTCTAAAGCCCTTCTATTTCAGGTAAATAACAACTGACTATTAAAACAAGGCCAAGATGATATGTCATTTTTATGAAAACATCAGAAACTCTCCTCAAAAATAGGTCTCTTCCTCCTTCACCATTTCCTCTAACAGAATAGATTACGTGTTGAGTTCATAGATTAAGAGCTTCTCTCAACCTGACTTTAAATTCTAGAGAACTAGGGAACAAATGTGTGCCCATGACACAATACACAGCTGGTACCCAGTGCATGTTTAATGAATGAGAATATAAAACAATACCTTTGCCAAGCAGACCAAGTAACCTGGAAGAAAAAAGCTTTAAATGTCCTCTAGATCTTGTTTATATCATTTCTACAACATAAATTTTTGAACTATAAAAGTTAAATATTTTCAAGTTTTCAAAATGCACAAGCACTTTATGAGAACCCTTTACATCACAAAACCTATAAATTCTATGGAAAAAGTAAATTTCCACATCTCCGAATACAGTAAAATTATGTTTATATGGAAACACTGGCACCAAATTTCAGTAGAAAACTTTTTTTGGCACTCATTCACAGGGACCAATAAATCATTTCCTTCTGCAAGTGAATGTTATTGTGGGTGGGCCTTTTATACAGAGAAAATATTTGGATTCAAAGATTCCCTCCCTGGCACTGGAGAAATCTGTCATGACCAAGGTATCGAAGCTTAGCAGTTCTTAAACTTAGGAATTTTGTACTCAAACATTCAGTTAGCTTTGATTTTTAAAACAGCCATTAATTCTCCTAATGATCAAGCTAGACTAGAGTATAACAGCCCTATTGGAGTCATTTGATTAATGAAAAGAAACAGTGATGGAAGAAGAGTGTATTGCAGTTGATTATCTATGGTCTAGCGCATGGCTAAACTATACTCCTAGTTCCTGGAAGGTAGATGAGGATCCATGAGTTAGGGAGGCAAATTCTAGCCAATGGGATGTGGGCACAAGTATTAATGGATGCAGCACCTCTACTCCTGGCCCATGGAACCTCCAACGTGCAATTTCTCTGGTCTCTCCCCTCAGCCTGAAGCACGTAAGCACCATGGAAGCCATACATGGAAAATGATGGAGCCATAAAATAAGGTCAGCCTGGGTCCTTAAATCATTAATCAAAGAACCATCTGCTAGTCAGGAAACCTGTTCTGAACTTCACATGAAGAAATAAATTTGTTCTTTCTAATAGTTGAGCACTATACATTTTGAGCTATCATCATTAAGCAACAATAAGCATTATCATAACTAAATACACTCATTGAGTCTGGAAATTAGAATTTGAGAACTTTAAGTATTCAATTACCTTTATTATGCTACCTTTTTCTTACTTCACAGGGAAACATGAAAACACTGATTTTCCTTGGAACCAGTAAATTTTCTACCCAGTCTTCTACACTATGCTATGGACTATTTTTAAAGAATTTTATGTATATACTTATGTAATAGATACAAATAATTAAAACATTTGATCCATGATATATATATAAAGATACAAATATATATAATTTACATGTTAAATACGTAGTTTATAAACTGAATATATTATACATTATATACAACACATATAATAAAGATATCTGATCCCTGTTTGAAAGAATCATGCCAAACTAACCCAATTAGCATCAGTTAATTACCCAACTATGTGCCTGACACTGAGGAAGCTACTCAAGACACAAGGGTGAAAACAACACAATACACCCCAGAAATGTATACTTGGCACATTTATTCTGACCACTCGTAATTGACAGTTTCAAGAAAGACAGTCTAGGTTTTATCTTTATAGTGAGAGATTTAGATATGAAGTATATTTTATTTATTGTAAAAAACAGACTTAAGACTTTTCAATTTAAATTAAAAATCAAATTGCACTTGGTTTGTCTCTGTAATGAAATGTTTGATGTAGTCTCGCATACCTATCTTGTTAGATTCCTGACCTTGGAACAACAATACAATTTGCTGCCTATTTCCATTCACAGACCAAATTTATACCTTCTCCTGCTGCAATGAATTTCTAATCCTGGAAGATGACTAGATACTACTCGAGTAGATACCTACTCAAAATACTACTAGATACTACTAGTATCTAGTAGATACTTTTATTCCCTGGAACAAAAGGACTCATTCAACTCTACAAGGAACAAAAGGACCTATTCAACTATGGTGAGTATTTGTTTATATACCTGCTTACAGTGTTACCAAGTTAATATGGTGCCCATTAAAGAACCCTGGCGTGGCACTTAGTCATCTGAGACAAAGATGAGCTGGACACTAACCACTGACCATTTTATCTTCAAAGAGCACCAACTCCCACACAGCTGTGTCTGATGGCAAGGCCATACCTCAGCCACACATTTCCACTACTCATAACTTCTCCCTGACCCCTTCTATCAATCGGTGTGGGAGTTATTCTGAAGGATTCCTAGTTTATTAAAAGTAGAGGATTTGTTTTATAGTCAACAGATGCTCTCAAGTGGTAATTTAACTGTCAATGAAAAATGAATGAACGGTGTTGCAAATACAAAAAAAAAAAAAAAAAAGAATATGGTATTCATTAAAGACAGAATATGCCCAACAAGTGTTGAACACACTGGAGCAGGTCTTCAACACAAAACAATAAAAATACTTTGGTTTGGAAGCAAATAAACACCAACATAAACATAATAAAGAAACTTGACTCAAAAAGCTATGTACCTTGAGTTCATAGCAACAGCCTGCATAATTCTCTCTCCTTATTTCTTGAGAGTTTTGTTTTAAAGCACAAAGGCAGAAAGAAAAAAAAAAAAAAACTGTGCCATTTGGACCTTAGTCCATTGCTAACTTGTTTTAGAGTCAAAAAAGCTATAAATTCACATGTTCTTCTGTGCTTGCATACAAGTGCAAAACAACTGAAAGGTGCCACTAATACACCTTCACTGACACACACACTTCCTTCAAGAGTCAGGTTCTGAAGAAAAATAACAGTAACCACCTGAGTTCCTCCTTTCCCCATGGGCGAACACTTGGCTGTACTTATGCCTCAAATCTTGGACACTAGCAGAGACCACAAGGATATTTTGCTTGATGCAAAAGTTTTTTTCCTACAGTAGAAAGCTGACTGGTATTCTTGAGTCCTTCAGATTCTTCGCCTTTGTTTCTGAAGAGTAAAACAAATGTGTTTTAGAAAAAGAAGAAAAAAACTATTCATGCAAAGTATTGCTTCTCTTTTCTTCAAGTTGGCAGGGAGGGATTGTATAGTGTATGCAAAAGGGAGGGGAAAAATCAAAAGAAAGAAGCATTAAATGAGACTATTTAGTAATTGAGAAGAAAACAGCTGTACTAGGTACCTTTTGCTTATACTGACTTATTATCAGCATGACCCTTGGAGAGTTGAAAGTAAATTCTCCTGAAGCTATATCATCCAGAGCGTATACATAATAAAAGAACTAATATTCTGTACCTTTATCAGGTTAACCTCATTTCAAGTGAACCTGTGCTAGTTGTTATTGTTGTTGTTGTTTTCAATTATAATGGTGTAAAGGAGGTGAAACTAGAAAGTATTCAATGAGGACAATTTTATATGATGTCCTACCTACAAATAATACTCAAGCAATCAAACTACTGAAGGAGGCAAAAGACCTGAACTTCAAAAACCGTAAGATGCTAATGAAAGAAACTGAAGATAACTCAAACAGATGAAAAGATATACCACATTCTTGGATAGGAAGACTCAGTGATATTAAAGTGACCATGCTATCCACAGCAATCTATAGAATCAATGCAATCCCTGTCAAAATACCAAAGACATTTTTTTATTGAATTAGAACAAAGAGTTAATTTAAAATTCATATGGAAACACAAAAGACCCCCAAATAGTCAAAACAATCCTGAGAAAGAAAAACAGAACTGAAGGAATCATATCCACTGACTTCAGACTATACTACAAACCCACAGTAATCACAACAGCATGGCACTGGAACAAAAACAGACACAAATCAATGAAACAGGAGAGAAAGCCCAGAAACAAACCCACATACCTACGATCAATCAATCAACAACAAGGGAGTCAAGAATACACCCTGAAGAAAAGAGATTCTTTCATACTTGGTGCTGGGAACACTGGACAGCTACATATAAAAGAACAAAATTAGAACATTCCTCAACACCATATGCAAAATAAACTTAAGATGAACTGAAGATCCAAATGTAAGATCTGAAACCATGAAACTCCTGGAAGAGAACACAGAACACTAACATAAATCACAGCTCTATTTATTTTTGCTCCTCTTGTTAATCAAATAAACAAATGAGACCTAATCACACATAAAAGTTCTTGCACAGCAAAGATAACCACCAACAAAATGAAAAGACAACCAACTGAAAACGAAAAAATATTTGCAAATGGTACGACCGAAGGGTGATATAAAAAAACTCATGCAATTCAGTATCAAAAAAATAAATGACCCAATCAAAAAATGGGCAGAAGACCTGAATAGACATTTTTCCAAAGAAGCCATATGGATGGCAAACAGGCACATGAAAAGAAGCTTAACATGTCTAACAGAGAAATGCAAATCAAAACCATAATGAGATATTACCTCACACCTGTCAAAATGACTGTCATCAAAATGCTACAAATAACAAATGTTGGGTAGCTCAGATGGTAAAGAATCCACCTGCAGTGTGGGAGACCTGGGTTCGATCCCTGGGTTGGGAAGATCCCCTGGAGAAGGGAAAGGCTATACACACCAGTATTCTTACCTGAAGAATTCCATAAACAGAGGAGCCTGGCAGACTACAGTCCATGGGCTCGAAAGAGCCAGACAAAACTGACAGACGTTACACACACACACTCCAACCACAGTATAACTTTTCCAAATACACTGTTGGTATGAATATGAACTGGCACAGCCACCATGGAAAACAGCAATGACATTTCCTAAGAAAACTAAAAACAGAACTACCACATGATCCAGCAATTCCACTCCTGGGTACAAACCCAGAAAAAAGTGAAAACACTAATTCAAAAAGATAATGCACCCCAATATCCATAGGAACACTATTTACTTATATCTAAGATCGGAAAGAAACCCTAGTGTCTAAAAGGATAAAGGATAAAGATAAAGGATAAAGATGTGATACATGTACACACAATAGAATAATAGTCATAAAAGAATCAGTTACAGATGGAATTAAGTTGCTAATCCATTGAATTTTTTTTTTAATATATATTTTTTACTGAAGTACAGTTGACCAACAATGTTTCAGGAGCCCAGCAAGGTGATTCCATTATACATACGCTCATGGATTATTTTTGAGGTTAGTTTCCATTATAGGTTATTATAAGATATAGATTATAGTTCCCTGTGCTACACAGTAAAAACCTTGGTTGCTCACTACATATCTATTTTCTTAAATTAGAAATCTAGCATTCTATTCATATTAAATCAACAAGTGGAATCAAAATGTCATAAATTAGTTAGGCAAAAATTCATAAGTTTTCTAAAATATATATATTATACATACTAATTATATTCAGTTCAGTCACTCAGTCATGTCCGACTCTTTGCCACCCCATGAACCACAGCACGCCAGGCCTCCATGTCCATCACCAACTGCCGGAGTCCATCCAAACCCATGTCCATTGAGTCGATGATGCCATCCAACCACCTCATCCTCTGTCATCCCCTTCTCCTCCTGCCCTCAATCTTTCCCAGCATCAGGGTCTTTTCCAATGAGTCAGCTCTTCGCATCAGGTGGCCAAAGTATTGGAGTTTCAGCCTCAACATCAGTCCTTCCAATGAACACCCAGGACTGATCTCCTTGCAGTCCCAGGGACTCTCAAGAGTCTTCTCCAACACCACAGTTCAAAAGCATCAATTCTTCAGTGCTCAGTTTTCTTTATATTCCAACTCTCACATCCATACATGACTACTGAAAAAACCATAGCCTTGACTAGACGGACCTTTGTTGACAAAGTAATGTCTCTGCTTTTTAATATGCTGTCTAGGTTGGTCATAACTTTCCTTCCAAGGAGTAAGTGTCTTTTAATTTCATGGCTTCAGTCACCATCTGCAGTGATTTTGGAGCCCAGAAAAATAAAGTCAGGGCTTCCCTGGTGGCTCAGAGGTTAAAGCGTCTGCCTCCAATATGGGAGACCCAGGTTCGATCCCTGGGTCCGGAAGATCCCCTGGAGAAGGAAATGGTAACCCACTCCAGTATTCTTGCCTGGAGAATCCCATGGATGGAGAAGCCTGGTAGGCTACAGTCCACGGGGTCACAAAGAGTTGGACACAACTGAGCGACTTTACTACTACTACTACTGTTTACTCATCTATTTCCCATGAAGTGATGGGACCAGATGCCATGCTCTTAGTTTTCTGAATGTTGAGATTTAAGCCAACTTTTTCACTCTCCTCTTTCACTTTCATCAAGAGGCTCTTTGGTTCTTTTTCACTTTCTGCCATAACGGTGGTGTCATCTGCATATCTGACGTTATTGATATTTCTCCCAGCAATCTTGATTCCAGTTTGTGCTTCTTCCAGCCCAGCGTTCCTCATGATGTACTCTGCATATAAGTTAAATAAGCAGGGTGACAATATACAGCCTTGACATACTCCTTTTCCTATTTGGAACCAGTCTGCTGTTCCATGTCCAGTGCTAACCGTTGCTTCCTGACCTGCATACAGGTTTCTCAAGAGGCAGATCAGGTGGTCTGGTATGCCCACCTCATTCAGAATTTTCCACAGTTTATTGTGATCCACAGAGTCAAAGGCTTTGGCATAGTCAATAAAGCAGAAATAGATGTTTTTCTGGAACTCTCTTGCTTTTTCCATGATCCAGTGGATGTTGGCAATTTGATCTCTGGTTCCTCTGCCTTTTCTAAAACCAGCTTGAACATCTGGAAGTTCACGGTTCACATACTGCTGAAGCCTGGCTTGGAGAATTTTAAGCATTACTTAACTAGTGTGTGCGGAGAAGGCAATGGCAAGCCACTCCAGTACTCTTGCCTAGAAAATCCCATGGATGGAGGAGCCTGGTAGGCTGCAGTCCGTGGGGTCGCTGAGTCAGACATGACTGAGCGACTTCACTTTCCCTTTTCACTTTCACACATTGGAGAAGGAAATGGCAACCCACTCCAGTGTTCTTGCCTGGAGAATCCCAGGGACGGGGGAGCCTGGTGGGCTGCCGTCTATGGGGTCGCACAGAGTCGGATACGACTGAAGTGACTTAGCAGCAGCAGCAACTAGTGTGTGAGATGAATGCAATTGTGCAGTAGTTTGAGCATATATACATACACAAAAGTTTTTCAAACATTTGATAAAAACTTGAGAAAGAACATCAAAAAAAAAAAAGAGATGGAGAAACTGGAAAACAAACTAAATGAAATAGGAGCACTGAATATGAAACAGAAAAAGTGAAACAAACTAGATAAAAGTAAAAGATCATCAGTTTATTTGTTTATAAACATGGCTGCTCATTAGAAACACATCTGGAGCTTTGGAGAAAAAAACAATAGCTGGGCATTTGTATTCTTAAAACAATTCAAAGATAATTCTGATATGCACCTGGATTTTAAAAAGTGATTACAGGTTTTCCTATTAAGTGGTAGTTTTGATGATAGAGAATTCTATTATTTTTCTGTTGGACAATCATGATACAATGGTACTGAGTAACAGTTACGTAATCACAATAGTAAAAAATGCTTATCAGTTTTCACAATCAATAGCCAGACAAAAAATAGAAGATAACGACAATTGCAAGCCATAATGAGAACATGACTAACATAACAATATAAAATAACTACATATAATCTGGGGGGTCAAGCAGAGTGGTATGGTAAGTGGAAATGCATAAAAGCACATGTTTTCATCCGCCCAGCCAGTCTGTGTCTTTTGGTTGGTGCATTTAATCCACTGACATTTAGGGTAATTATCTATATATATGGGACTTCCCTGGTGGCTATGAGCCTATTACTATTTTTCTTAATTCTTTTGGGTTTATTTCCTGTGGGTCTTTTCCTTCTCTTGTGTTTCCTGCCTAGATAAATTCCTTTAGCATTTGTCGTAAAGCTGGTTTGGTGGTGATAAATTCCCTTCACTTTGCTTGCCTGGAAAACTTTTTATATGTCCATGAAATATGAGTGAGAGTCTTGCCCCTGTTGTCACACAAAATAGCATAGTTACAAGTTCCGGGAACTAGGACATGGACATCTTCGAGAGACAATTACTCTGCCTATCCAAAAGATTAGTCTTTCTCTTCTCATTTTCAGAAATTGCAGACAGTTGCTATTCACTGAGTGATAGTTTTAAAAATTCTATTGTCTGCCCCTTAAGTATCAAACCTATATACTATTTACTAAAATAAAAAATTACATACCTCTATTGTCATCTGAAAAAATTTCAGAATTATTGTAATATCCTAAATGATCCAAAGTGATCTGAAATTAATGTACTGCTGCTACTGCTGCTGCTAAGTCACTCCAGTCGTGTCCAACTCTGTGCGACCCCACAGACAGAAGCCCACCAGGCTCCCCCGTCCCTGGGATTCTCCAGGCAAGAACACTGGAGTGGGTTGCCATTTCCTTCTCCAATGTGTGAAAGTGAAAAGTGAAATTCATGAAGTCGCTCAATCCATTGCCTTCTCGGGAAATTAATGTACTAAATGACCATTTTATAATTTTCTAAATAATATAAGCTACTTTATACTGAAGTTTAATGAGAAAACTTTAATGTAAGTTAGTTATCCTTTCTAACACAGTTTTACTTTAAAAAATGGATAATCTTTGCAAAAATCAACGTTTTCATTTAGTATGAAGTCAGTAGTCTTAAACTATGTTCCTGAGAGTGATTCTAATACTTTGTTTTAAATTAAAGTACAACTGACCCTTGAAAAATGCATGAATAACTGGCACTAACCCTTCCTGCAGTTGCAACATTTCACATAACTTTATAGTTGGCCCTCCATATCCAAGGTTCTGAAACAGCAGATTCAACCAACTGCAGATCATGAAGTGTGTATTCAGTGAAAGGAATCTGGGTATAAATGAACCTGTGTAGTTCAAACCACTGTTGCTGAAGGGTCAACTGTATATGAACTTTGTGTCAACTGTTTTGCTGATGATTAGATATTGCATGTGCTTATTTGGACTCTTATTACCTAGATGATTGAGTTTGCTCTTTTAATTATTAAAATATATTTTATTTTCCTGAATATCATGTCATACACATGATAAGTGAAATAAGCCTAGATAGAGATAAGACAGATTTTGGGGGAACCATCAGAAACTAATCAATGTAAGCAAGGGAGGCTTCAATGGAGAAGCAGAGACAAATAGTTCAACAGGCTACACTGGATAATTTTTTAATAAAATTAAATTTTAAAAATATTTAAGCGTGTGTATGTATATATATATGTTTGTATTTAATTATGTGTTTACTATGAACATCGATATTGCAAAATATTTTCCTAATTTCTGTTGCCACCAAGAATGAAAAACTTGGTGTTGTCAGGGATGAAAATTAATAAACTTCTATTATCCAGGCAAAAAAAAGAAGAATGAAATTCTGCCATTTGCAACAACATGAATGGACTGAGAAAATATTACACTTAGTGAAATAAGTCATAGAAAGCCAAATAATGTTTGGTATCATTTACATGTGGAATCTAAAAAAGAAAACAAGAGGAATGTATTTAGCAAAATAGAAAGAGACTCACAAGTACAGTAAACAAACTCATTACCAGTGGGAAGACAGAAAGAAAGAGTGGCGAAACAAGGGTATGGGACTAAGAAATACAGACCACCATGTATAAATAAATAAGCAACAGTGATCTATTGTACAACGCAAGGAATTATACTATTTTGCAATAACTTAATGAAGTATAATGTATAAAATACTGAATCACTAACCTATACAACTGAAATTAATGTTGTAAGTCAACTATATTTCAATTTAAAAAATTTAAAGTAACTAAAATACCAAAAAGATACTAGTTGTTTTCCTCATGTAATAGCACCATAATTTTTCTAAGTTTCTATAAATTCCAAATTGGGTATATAATACCTGTCTAGCAAAGAAAATGCAAAACCTTTATACTAGCACTAGGAACAAATATGTTCATTTAGTTTTAGAGATGGTACAAAGCAACAATCACAAGTAACTACAAGGTATTGTAAGTGTTGAGACAATGTTGCTATAAAAAATATTTGTTTCCTTTATCAGCTCAAATGCTGAAGCATTATAAACCAAAGTTCCATTAAATACAATGCTGGAGCCATACTGAATTGACTTCCTATTCTCCACAGATTACAAAACACCATGTTATTCTCTCTAGTCACAATATCTCAGGTATGGTAGACTCGTTCATGGGATCTGCTCTCAGCAGATCTCACTCCTTGAAGTTAAATTAAATCATTCTTAATTACCTAAGTGTGATTCATTTCCTGTATTAACTGATTTACAACCAAAAGCACATTCACAGTCTCTCTACTGGATTCTCGCCTTCCTCCCTTTCTCTATCCCTCCTTCCTTCCCTCTCTCTCTGGAGTCTTAAGAAATAAAACACAGGCAATGATAACAACATAACAATGAAAACAACATACCAAATTTTTTATATCAAGTCTCATTCTTTCACTATATATGACTTTCATTATAACATATAATTTGTAATACACACATAACCATCAACTAATATTATTCATTGTAACTTAATAATGTTTTTATTAAGAAATACCAATTGCCAATAATGTAAAATTTGGCATGTAGAAATGAAGTTGCCAGATTTAGACAATAAAAATATGAGATACTCCAATTAAATTAGAATTCCAAATAAACATGACTACTTTAGTATAAGCATGCCCCATAAAATATTGGGACAAATTACAGTAAAAATTTATTTACAGTTTATCTGAGATTCAAGTTTAACTGGATATCCTATATTTTACCTGGCAGCCCTCAAAATAATGAAGAGAATATTAAAGCATTGGAAGCATAATGAACTCAGTCATTTACACTTTGACGTGCAATAGAGTAAAAGAATATGAGACGGGGAAAGTGTAGAAGGAATTACTAGTTTCTGGTGCAATAACCTCTGCATGAACTGTGACATATCAGATGATCTATGTCATCCTCATTCAAACCCTGTAAGACAGGTACTACCCTCACTGAACTACCGAGGAAACAGTCTCTGTGAGTTTAGTAACTAGTTTATAAGATCCAGCACCGAACTGCTACAAACAATGGGGTATACAGTCAAAGTGAATGACTGAGCCAACTAATGATTTCTCTTCCAATGCCCACTTATGATGGAGAAGAATATTAACTCTGGACCAGACATATAGAAACTATCAACAGTGACTGAAATCACTGAATATTATTAAAAGTGTCATGAATCAGCTAAGTTGTACATATACTCCCTTAAGATCGACTTGGCACAATATGGAAAATATCCCATTTAGACAATAAGAGGTTGGTTTTCTTGAATAAAGCTAAAGTGAACTACATGTAGAAGTCACCTCAGAAAATACAGTTATTGCTATATCCAGGCAGTAAAAATATCAAATGAATGTACTGTATAAAAATTGAGTGTTAAAACTTAATTATATGGAAAATCTTCCTTTCTTACACTATTATTGGCTACAATCTTCCTTTCTTACACTATTATTGGCTACAATTTTCCAGATCCATATTTATTCACTTACTCGTTTTCTTCATGCACTCATGTATATAAACTTTTCAGCTGCTACCATGTGTTAAGATATGGAGATCTGAACATAAAGAACAAAAGTTAAGGACAAAATTTAACAGATGAATTCATTCCCAGGGCATTTTAGGTTAAGAGCCCAGGTTTTGCCAGAATCTCCATCTATTATATCCACACTCTTTTCCCAGTTTCCACATTACTCCCCAAAGTAATTCTCCTACCCCCATCAATGCAATATAATTATTCTGTGACTTTTCTATTTAAAACCACTTCAACTGCTGGGAACAATAATGTAAGTATGATTTATAACTGCATTATAAATTCATTCCACTGTGACTTGTGAATACAAATTACCCCAACTGGTGAACAAAAGCCTTCAGCAATAAAGCTGTAGCTTTCATTTATCATCAATCAAAAAATACTCTTATTTTCAAAATAAATTAAAAGTTGAGGCTGTTTCACCACATATTTATAAGCCCTGTAAATATACTTTCTTTCAGGGAGTAAAATATATACAGACAAAGTGGGATTTAACATCCATGATGAGCATCTGATTTAAGATCTCTAAAAGAGTCAGATTCCTTGAGTTTTGGCGTAATGTTTTAGCCAAAAGCAAAGTTACCTAAAATGTTGAATCATCATTCAGTTTACCAAAAGCAAAGTTATATTTTTGTGCTCAGTACAGTATCTCAAAATTGTTATTTAACTTCTCTGAGCCTCATTTCTCTGCTTTGATATATGGTACACAGAGGCACCAATTTAGTTTCTTCCAGCTCCAAAATTCTTCATGTCTTTAATTCTCTATCCCGTTAACAAGCACGGCATCTTTTTTCTTCATTTTGCAGATTTAGAAGAACTCTAAAATAAGCACTGTAAGTTGGTATATTACTTCAGACAAATGTACATCTTGGCTATTTCTATCCATAATAAATTCTAGAATTATGTAAACATAAATATTATTAGTATTATACTCATCTGCAGAAAAACTGATGCAGAAGCTGTCCCAAATGAATTTGCTTGCCTGCAGTCAAATGAAACAATTTCAGAGTCTCACATTGAAATGAAAGAGAAAACAATAACTGGCTCTAACAAAAGGCTCCCTGCTTAGGCATAAGTATTATGAAGTAGTTTCCACATTACATAAACTACTTTACAAAAAAAAAAAAAAATGTACCAAAGAAAATTATTTCTACCTGAAGTTCAGTTCAAAGCAAACACTAGGCGAAAAGGTTTAAAATACAGATTTACTTTGAAAAATCCATTCATTAGAGGTTCAGTAATGGTCCTTGGCAAGAAAAAGCATTACATAGCAAGTTGTGTGAACAGCCATTCAAATCTGATTTCTCTTTGGTTTTAGACTCTAACTGCCAAGGCCATGAACATGCCCTGTATTTAGGTCAACCAGGGCCAAAAGCTGTTTTCCACTAAGAATCAGTAGGTATTTAATAACTTTTTAAAAGCCTCGTGATCAAAATATAACAGATTATTTTTTTATGAAGGACTTTTCAGGACCTTTAATAAACCAGTATTTGTTGATTCTCATAAGAGGCAGATACCGTATCTGGACAGATATCCCTTTTGCAAGGGATACAAGTATGTGTATCCCTTACACATACTATTAACTAATCCTATAGGACAGAGCCTGGAAAATCTGGTTCAAAGAACCTGGGTCTGTTTCCAGAGTCACTTTTTTACCACTTTTAACAAATACTATGAAATGTTAATGTACTTTATTACCTTTGGCCTTTTTAAACACATTATCTTTCCCAAATCTGCCCCAAGCTTACAGCTTGGAGCAATTAAGGCTTATCATGGAATAACTACATAATACAAGGACCAATACCGAAGAAACTTTCAACTTCTAAGATTCAGAAAATAAGATTTTGCAGTACAAAAGTCTTGTAAATCAAGTTGTTATCTTGAGAGAAGACTGTCCTTCCTTGGCCATCTTTGCTCAGCTAAACTATAGACTCCTATATAGGGAAGACCTGAGAGGATGAATACTGCCTGGTTTTGACACTGGAGGAGCTGTGGGAAAAGAAGAGGAGGGAGGCACTGAGATGAGCAGACGTGTCAATTCTTTTAGTCCCACCCTGTTCACAAGCTCCTTTCTCCATTTTCATGACACCCCTAAGGACCTGAGTGGAACTATTAAAAGAAACCACAGTGAACTGGCCAGCAGGGGATCACTGAGGTTTAGCTTTCCTGAACTGTGCTAGATTACTGTGTGGTGGTGGTGGTGGTTCAATCGCTCAGTTGTGTCCAGCTCTTTAGGACCACATGGACTGCAGCACACCAGGCTTCCCTGTCCTTCACCACCTCCCAGAGCTTGCTCAAACTCATGTCCATTGAGTCAGTGATGAATCAGACCAAGAAGTTTCTCAGAGGGAGATCACTGCCACAAACTGAGGTCGCTCTGAAACAAGATTTGCAAGGCAGACTTCTCAGGACATAACCAAGTGGGTATCAGTCAGGGCTCCACGGGAAAAGCCAAGGAGAAGACTGGAGCCAGCTAGTATGTACCCAATGAGAGAATTAAAAAATTTTAGCGGATCTTGAGTTTCATCAGTCACAAACATGAGCACTGTAGGTTAATGAGGCATCCAGCAACCAGGCAATGAAGAGAAGTTGCTTCACATATAAAGACAATGGGCAATGGGCATGAGGCAAGTCCCTCTGCCATATCCACTATCCCCTATATTTTGCCATCTTGGAGAAGAGCTAGGAAGAAGGGTGAGATACCTTAGAAAAACCCAAGGAGACTGCATAATGATACTTATCACAGAGTCTTCTACTTCTGTCTCGCTCATCTCTTTTGACATATCTCCTTGGACAAAAATAATTTTAGGCAAGATAACTGAACTCCCAAGATGACAACGTGCCTTTAAAAGAAACACTGAGGAGTTTCCCCAAACAGCACAGCTTAATCCAGTTCCTGAGCCTCCCAGGTATTTCCCCGGCCCTGCTGCCAAGGGGAACGGCTCTGTCATAATCGTAGGCCAGACCAATGTCGACACAAATGCTGGGGATTCAGCCAGAACCAATGACCTGGAAAAAGCAGGAAGTCAAACATCCAATAAACGTGATGTCTACAGCACCTGTCTCTCACAATTACAGTAGGCAACCACAACATCTACAACCTAATACAAAACATTCCTTGCCTTCAGGGAAGGTGTTCCTCCCAGCTATAAATAAAATAACTTTTGAAAGATTACTCAATTTGCCATGGTATATATTCATTTGTAAAATATGAAATAAGAGAACCCATAACCAAAATAAAGAATTTTTTGGACTTATACAAAGTGTCTCATACAGTGAAAAGAAAAAAAAAATTCCTGAAATCTGAGTCAGTTGTAATTAACTCTTAATTATCTCAAAATATTATTGATCTTTTACTTAATCATAAGGTTCATTTTATCTATTGCTTTGCAGGAGCAAAAATCCAAGAAGGGAAAAAAAACGTGGACATTTCCAAATTCTACTCTTGTCCTACTGTTTTTCTATTTATATGTAAACATTTCTAAAAATCAAATAGTTTAAATTAGCTTTCAGCTTTCCAGCATTGAAAAGAACAGATACACAGGCTTAGTTCAAGTCCCAGTATGTATTATTGAAGGATCTTGGACAAATTATTTAAACTTTCCAAGTCCCAGGGATTTTCATTTTTATTTATAAAATGAGGATAATAACTGTTTCCTGAGAAACCTGTATGCGGATCAAAAGGCAACAGTGTCTGTGAGTGGACAGTTTCCATTTCACGCTGAGGAAACTGAAGTCCAGAGATGAGATAGGACAGGCCTGAGGTCATACAGATGAGGAATGACAAGGTGACTTCACACCTTCCCCACAGTGGCCTGTGTATATTCCAGAAGAGCGCCAGACTCATATTAAGTGCTTAAAAGTCATTGTCTTACTCACTAAAAGCCGATTTGCTGACCAACGAAAAGAGTAAAACAACTAAAAGACCTTAAAGTAGTTTTGCTTCCCACAATAGGGGAATGTCCAAATAATTCTTCTATGCTCAGTCTATATCCTAATCTCTGAAATGTCATAAAATAAATCATCTCCTATACAATCTTCCAATATAAACTTTAAAAATACATCTGGATTCAAAAGTTGGTGTTATACAAATGACATCTCTGACTAGAAATGTGTTGTTTGTTGTTGTATAGTCACTTAATCATGTCCATCACATTGTGACCCCCCATCTCATTGTAGTCCACCAGGTTCCTTAGTCCATGGAATTCTCCAGGCAAGAATACTGAGATGGGTTGCCATTTCCTTCTCCAGGGGATCTTTCCTGACCAGAGATCGAACCCGTGTCTCCTGCATTGGCAGGCAAGTTCTCTATCATTGAGACACCAGGGAAGCCCTTCCTCTCTGGATACTGCTTTCTAAAAGAGCAAAATGAGAGAAAAGATTCTCAACACAAAGATTAATTAATGTTTTAAAAACAGAGGGTAGGAGAGGGAGATGAGAAACCTTCAGTATTTGTAACCCTGAGAACTTAGAGGATAAATCACACTCTGCAGTTCTTGACCTTCCTCACAGTCAACACCTTAGATTATTAGCACCCTGATTAAACTCTCCATTCAGCAGCTCCAACAGGCAGATGTCAACAAAAAGTTATCACTTAGAACTGAGGCAGCTAAGCCCACCAAAGGTCGGTCAGTAAGTGAAAACACAAGTGAAGGACAGACACTGCTGCCTGGCTTCAAGAATATTTGTATGGGAGGACTGATACGATGGGATTTGGGGAGTAATACTGATGTGGTGGATGTATATCCAGCTCTCAGCTGGTATTAGGAGACTCCCAACTAAGGATGGGGCTTCCCCGGTGGCTCAGCAGTAAAGAACCCACCTGCAATGCAGGAAACCCAGGAACTGTGGGTTTGATCCCCGGATCAGGAAGATTCCCTGGAGGAGAGCATGACAGCCCACTCCAGTATTCTTGCCTGAAAAATCCCATGAACAGAGGAGCGTGGTGGGCTACGGTCCATGAGGTCATAAAGAGCCTGAAGCAACCGAGCATACAATGTGGCCCAACTAAGGATGAGGAATACTCTAGGCCAAGTTAGGCCACTCGTGTGTCTCCTTATACTAAAGCACTCTTTGAGAGCTGTGGGACAGACTTCACTGGGAATGACAACAGTCCCTTCATACAACTCCTCACAGCCAACTCTGAGTCTTGATAGAATTGCTTTCTTATTATAGGGATGCTGGAGTTGAGGACCTTGGGATTACAAATGCTTAACAAAAAAAAGAGGGAATTAAGCATACAATATACCTGCACTTAGGTTAAGAATACTAACTCTGGCAACAGAGAGACTGCTGCTGCTGCTAAGTCACTTCAGTCGTGTCCGACTCTGTGCGACCCCATAGACAGCAGCCAACCAGGCTCCCCCGTCCCTGGGATTCTCCAGGCAGGAACACTGGAGTGGGTTGCCATTTCCTTCTCCAATGCACGAAACTGAAAAGTGAAAGTGAAGTCGCTCAGTCGTGTCCGACCCTTAGTGACCTCATGGACTGCAGCCTACCAGGCTCCTCCATCCATGGGATTTTCCAGGCAAGAGTACTGGAGTGGGGTGCCATTGCCTTCTCCACAGAGAGACTACCTGGGATAAATCTTACCTTCCCCACTCATTAAATCTGACCCTAATTAAGTCACAAGTCTCAGTCTTGGTTTCCTCAACTCTGAAATGAGATTAAAACAAGATATACAAAATAATAATCACAAATGCTGCATGTGATCAATAAACACGATGTATGGCACATCTTAACCCTAAACAAATACCATTATGATTAAGAAAAATGCAATCATATGATTAGAACTATTTTCTGTCATCAGTAGTATAAACTCATCCACAAACATGGCAAACAGTCCTCTAACAGCATAAAACCAATACCGTGCTGCAGTCAACAGACACTGTTTGCCAGTACAACTCTTCAAATGATGAGAGTGTCTGCCAAATATACTTAATAACAAGAATCACCTAGGGCACTTGTAAAAATACAAATTTATGGGTTTCTCATCCCAACCCTATTCCATCAGAATCTCTTCAAAAAGGACCCAGAAATGTGTTTCAAAACACACACCCTCTACTACACAAGAACATTTTGTTAACAAATATGAAAAATACTGCATAGTCCACCTGGGTCAATATTAATTCACTTCACTATTAACCATCATACCTAACTTGGTCACAACTTTTGCCTCAATAATCCCCTACACTTTCTGAATTCATATTAAGTTGCATGATTTCTTCTGTACAACACATGCAATCACAACACTTCAACTTACAGAACAGATACCTCAGCAATTTGTATGTATTTCTAAAAAATTTCCCTGAGCACATTCAAAATAAAGTCTTTAGAAACAGAGAAACAGTGCTTCTAACTAAATTGTATTTATTTCTTCCACATATATCTCTTGAACTCTGAGTACTCCAGAGGCCAAATTACTATACACTTCCATATTACACTCAATATTTAAATTAGAAAGTAAACCTATTAACCCTGACCACAATTATAGACTAAAGATAAATAAGCAGAAATTACTTTGGAGCTTATTTTGTTTATGTTGCCTTCTTATAACACAAACAATTTCAAGAAGCACTGGAAGATAATTACTAGAACTATATCATTAACAGAAATTCAAGGAAGTCCAATGAAGACATATGGGCAACCTAAGAACTGAAACAGAAAAAAACACTCTTCAAGGAAAAAAATTCTGTTACTTTAAAGTCAATCTTTAATGAGATGGAAGAGAAATCAAGAAATGTGTTTAAATAACACCTCTTATTTTCACTTACCCAGTCCTGATCCTTACTCTTGAGAGTCCCTTGTACTGCAAGGAGATCCAACCAGTCCATTCTAAAGGAGATCAATCCTTGGTGTTCATTGGAAGGACTGATGCTAAAGCTGAAACTCCAATACTTTGGCCACCTCATGTGACGAGTTGACTCACTGGAAAAGACTCTGATGCTAGGAAAGGTTGGGGGCAGGAGGCGAAGGGGACGACAGAGAATGAGATGGCTGGATGGCATCACCGACTCTGTGGACATGAGTTTGAGTGAATTCCGGGAGTTGGTGATGGACAGGGAGGCCTGGAGTGCTGTGATTCATGGGGTCGCAAAGAGTCGGACACGACTGAGCGACTGAACTGAACTGAACTGATCCTTACTCAACCTAAAACTTCAAAAGTATTTTTAAAAACCTCTTCTCAAAGGTTTCAATTATTTCCTATTTGCATATAATCTGAAAAAGGCTCAAAAAAAGCTTTTACTCAATACAGACTGATACTATTTGTCCAGGCTACTCAGAAACACATTGATGCCACAAACATATACCACAAGTCTGTGATTTTACCCAATTTTGCTTAATAGAAGTGAGTCAAATGTAGTGTTAAAACACAACTTCACGTAGCTACTATTATCTACACAGCAGGCGTTCAGAATAGGAAAGCATTGTTTAAACTCATAAAATTGGCCTGACAATTTCCTGACCATCTCCAACTACGCAAAGTAATATCAGTTTTACAAATGCAATGTCATTCTACCAAACATAAAATCCAAAAAGTAGTCTCAGGCTAAACACTGAATGGTTCTCTCTGTTGTCATCTAACTCCCCAACTACTTTAGTGTACTCAGATGTGGCGTAAGTTGTTTTTTTTTTTAATATTAATCCAGACCCAAACTATATATATATATATATATATATATATATATTTGCTTTGTTTCAGTGTTTTTATTTAAGTCCAATAGATAAGAATTTATTTTTTTTTTAATTGGAGGCTACTTACAATATTGTGGTGGTTTTTGCCATACATTCACATGAAATCAGCCATGGGTGTACATGTGTTCCCTATCCTGACCCTCCCTCCACCTCCCACCCCATCCCATCCCTCAGGGTCGTCCCAGTGCAACAGCCCTGGGCACCCTGTCTCATGCATCGAGCCTGGACTGGAGATCTATTTCACATATGATAACATACATGTTTCAATGCTATTCTCTCAAATCATCCCACTCTCACCTTCTCCCAGCGAGTCCAAAAGTCTGTTCTTTACATCTGTGTCTCTTTTGCTGTCTCGCATATAGGGTCATAGTAATTGGTGCTTTTCTTTCTGACTTAATTCACTCTGTATAATAGGTTTCAGTTTCACCCACTTCATTAGAACTGATTCAGATGGACTGTTTTTAATAGCTGAGTAATACTCCATTGTGTATATGTACCAAAGCTTTCTTATCCATTTGTCTGCCAACGGACATCTAAGTTGCTTCCATGTCCTGGCTATTGTAAACAGTGCTGCAATGAACATTGGGGTACATGTGTCTCTTTCAATTCTGGTTTCCTCGGTGTGTATGCCCAGGAGTGCAATTGCTGGATCATATGGCAGTTCTATTTCCAGTTTTTTGAGGAATCTCCACACTGTTCTCCATAGTGGCTGTACTAGTTTGCATTCCCACCAACAGTGTAAGAGGGTTCCCTTTTCTCCACACTCTCTCCAGCATTTATTGCTTATAGACGTTTGGATAGCAGCCATTCTGACTGGCGTGAAATGGTACCTCATTGTGGTTTTGATTTGCATTTCTCTGATTATGAGTGATGTTGAGCCTCTTTTCATGTGTTTGTTAGCCATCTGTATGTTTTCTTTGGAGAAATGTCTGTTTAGTCCTTTGGCCCATTTTTTTATTGGGTCACTTATTTTTCTGGAATTGAGCTGCAGGAGTTACTTGTATATTTTTGAGATTAATTCTCTGTCAGTTGCTTCATTTGCTATTATTTTCTCCCATTCTGAAGGCTGTCTTTTCACCTTGCTTATAGTTTCCTTCATTATGCAAAAGCTTTTAAATTTAATTAGGTTCCATTTGTTTATTTTTACTTTTATTTCCATTACTCTGGGAGGTGGGTCATAGAGGATCCTGCTATGATTTACATCAGAGAGTGTTTTGCCTATGTTTTCCTCTAGGAGTTTTATAGTTTCTGGTCTTAAATTTAGATCTTTAATCCATTTTGAGTTTTTTTGTGTGTGTGTGTATGGTGTTAGAAAGTGTTCTAGCTTCATTCTTTTACAAGTGGTTGACCAGTTTTCCCAGCACCACTTGTTAAAGAGATTGTCTTTTCTCCATTTTATATTCTTGTCTTCTTTGTCAAAGAGAAGATGTCCATAGGTGTGTGGATTTATCTCTGGACTTTTTATTTTGTTCCATTTATCTATGTTTCTGTCTTTGTGCCAGTACCATACTGTCTTGATGACTGTAGCTTTGTAGTAGAGCCTGAAGTCAGGCAGGTTGATTCCTCTAGTTCCATTCTTTTTACTCAGGATTGCTTTGGCTATTCGAGGTTTTTTGTATTTCCGTACAAATTGTGACATTATTTGTTCTAGTTCTCTGAAAAATACCGTTGGCAGCTTGATAGGGATTGCATTGAATCTATAGATTGCTTTGGGTAGTATATTCATTTTCACTATATTGATTCTTCCAATCCATGAACATGGTATATTTCTCCATTTATTTGTGTCATCTTTAATTTCTTTCATCAATGTTTTATAGTTCTCTATGTACAGGTCTTTTGTTTCTTTAGGTAGATTTATTCCTAAGTATTTTATCCTTTTTGTTGCAATGGTAAATGGAATTGTTTCCTTAATTTCTCTGTTTTCTCATTGTTAGTGTATAGGAATGCAGGGGATTTCTGTGTGTTAATTTTATATCCTGCAACTTTACTATATTCATTGATTAGCTCTAGTAATTTTCTGGTGGAGTCTTTAGGGTTGTCTATGTAGAGGATCATGTCATCTACAAACAGTGAGTGTTTTACTTCTTCTTTTCCAATCTGGATTCCTTTTATTTCTTTTTCTGCTCTGATTGCTGTGGCCAAAACTTCCAAAACTATGTTGAATAGTAGTGGTGAGAGTGGGCACCCTTATCTTGTTCCTGTTAGGGGAAATGCTTTCAATTTTTTACCATTGAGGATAATGTTTGCTGTGGGTTTGTAATATATGGCTTTTATTATGCTGAGGTATGTTCGTTCTATGCCTGCTTTCTGGAGGGTTTTTATCATAAATGGATGCTGAATTTTGTCAAAGGCTTTCTCTGCATCTATTAAGATAATCATATGGTTTTTATCTTTCAATTTGATAAAGTAGTGTATCACATTGATTGATTTGCGAATACTGAAGAATCCTTGCATCCCTGGGATAAAGCCCACTTGGTCATGACGTATGATCTTTTTAACGTGTTGTTGGATTCTGATTGCTAGAATTTTGTTAAGGATTTTTGCATGTATGTTCATCAGTGATATTGGCTTGTAGTTTTCTTTTTTTGTAGCATCTTTGTCAGGTTTTGGTATTAGGGTGATGGTGGCGTCACAGAATGAGTTTGGAAGTTTACCTTCCTCTGCAATTTTCTTGAAGAGTTTAAGTAGGATAGGTGTTAGCTCTTCTCTAAATTTTTGGTAGAATTCAGCTGTGAAGCCGTCTGGTCCTGGGCTTTTGTTTGTTGGAAGATTTCTGATTACAGTTTCGATTTCTGTGCTTATGATGGGTCTGTTAAGATTTTCTGCTTCTTCCTGGTTCCGTTTGGGGAAGTTATACTATTCTAAGAATTTGTCCATTTCTTCTAAGTTGTCCATTTTATTGGCATATAGTTGCTGATAGTAGTCTCTTATGATCCTTTGTTTTTCTGTGTTGTCTGCTGTGATTTCTCCACTTTCATTTCTAATTTTGTTGATTTGATTCTTCTCCCTTTTTTCTTGATGAATCCAGCTAATAGTTTATTTATCTTCTCAAAGAACCAGTTTTTAGCTTTGTTGATTTCGTCTCCTTTTATTTCTTTTGCATTTATTTCTGCCCTAATTTTTGTGATTTCTTTCCTTCTACTAACCCTGGGGTGCTTCATTTCTTCTTTTTCTAGTTGCTTTAGGTATAGAGTTAGGTTATTTATTTGATTTCTCTCCTGTTTATTGAGGTAGGCTTGTATTGCTATGAACCTTCCCCCTAACACTGCTTTTACTAAATCTCATAGGTTTCGGGTTGCTGTGTTTTCATTTTCATTCGTTTCTATACATATTTTGATTTCTTTTTTGATTTCTTCTGATTTGTTGGTTATTCAGAAGTGTGTTGTTTAGCCTCCATATGTTGGAATTTTTAATAGTTTTTTTCCTGTTCAGTTCAGTTCACTCAGTCATGTCCAACTCTTTGCGACCCCATGAATCACAGCACGCCAAGCCTCCCTGTCCATCACCAACTCCTGGAGTTCACTCAAACTCATGTCCATCAAGTCGGTGATGCCATCCAGCCATCTCATTTTTTTCTGTAGTTAACATCTACTCTTACCACATTGTAATCAGAAAAGATGCTTGAGATTATTTCAATTTTTTTGAATTTACCAAGGCTAGATTTATGGCTCAGGATGTGATCTATCCTGGAGAAGGTTCCATGTGCACTTGAGAAAAACGTGAAATTCATTGTTTTGGGGTGAAACATCCTATAGATATCAATTAGGTCTAACTGGTCCATTGTATCATTTAAAGTTTGTGTTTCCTTGCTAATTTTCTGTTTAGTTGATCTAACCATAGGAGTGAGTGGGGTATTAAAGTCTCCCACTATTACTCTGTTACTGTTAATTTCCCCTTTCATACTTGTTAGCATTTGCCTACATATTGTGGTGCTCCTATGTTGGGTGCCTATATAATTGTTATATCTTCTTTTTGGATTGATCCTTTGATCATTATGTGGTGTCCTTCTTTGTCTCTTTTCACAGCCTTTATTTCAAAGTCTATTTTATCTGAGTATTACTAGTCACGCTTTATTTTGGTCTCCATTTGCATGAAATATCTTTTTCCAGTCCTTCACTTTCAGTCTGTATGTGTCCCTAGGTTTGAGGAGGGTCTCTTGTAGACAGCATATATAGGGGTCTTGTTTTTGTATCCATTCAGCCAGCCTTTGTCTTTTGGTTGGGGCATTCAACCCAGTTACATTTAAGGTAATTATTGATAGGTATGATCCCGTTGCTATACTTTTTTGTTTTGGGTTCGAGTTTATAAACCTTTTCTGTGTTTCCTGTCTAGAGAAGATCCTTTAGCATTTGCTGGAGAGTTGGTTTGGTGATGCTGAATTCTCTCAGCTTTTGCTTGTCTCTAAAGCTTTTGACTTCTCCTTCATATTTGAATGAGATCCTTGCTGGGTACACCAAATTATATTTTTAATGTTTCAATAAGATGTTCTCTATATATCCTTCCATAGAAAATTAGTTAAACCATATTCTCCCCCTTTTGTGACAATCTGAACAATGCCATCACTTTGAGACATGAAAAGCAGAACCCATTTAAGTTGCTTTGGATATTATTTAGTGAAGTTTTGTGTCTATGTTGTTTTTTGTTTAGTCACTAAGTCATGTCTGACTCTGCAATGCCATGGACTGTATGGAGCCCACCAGACTGTTCTGTCAGTGGGATTTCCCAGGCAAGAATACTGGAGTGGGTTGTCATTTTCTTCTCCAGGCGATCTTCCCAATCCAGGGATAGAATTCTCATTTCCTGCATTGACAGGCATACTCTGTACCACTGAGCCACCAGGTAAGCCATATTGTTGTTAATAACACTATTTTAAAAGACAGTTTTCTTGGGTATGCTTCCATAATCAACACTGCTTCACAATTCATATGTAACTACCAAAAAAATGTATCTTTACAAGAGCTTCTCAGTTAACCTAAAGACACGTTTAATTAGAAAATTCAGCTCTCTAGCCTAGCTAAGACTGAAAAGCATACTAAACAAGGCCACTAACCAGTTAAAAGAAATGCCAGATGATAGGTACAATGAGACTTGGATATTTTACAAATAGTAGAATTTCTTGGCTTCAGATTAATGCCCTTATTTTGCAATATATTGGACATAAAAGAAATACAAACAACAAAAGAAGTGTGTATGTGTTGTGTATGGTGTGTTATGGGTAAAACAAAAGGGGGGGATGATGAGAATGGGAAGGAAAGAGGAGAAAGGAACTGGCATGGGTCCACTAGAGGAAAAAATACTGCAGCCGTCAAATAAATGACAAAAATCAGAGGCCAAATTGACAGAAGAATTCAGTCCGAGAACACTCAGAGTACAAAGAGCCTATTTATACTAGCATTATTTATGAAAGCAGAGTTTTAAAGAGGATTTCTATAATAATAGTTGAGTAATCAAGAGAGATTAAATTAGCTTAATATAACCTATTTTATGAGGCAAAAAAGCATATATTTTAAGCTACCTATCAATGATAATTAAATATTTTAATAAGATGTAAAAATTGAGAAGTTTCCTTAATTTGAATAATTCATTATTTAAATATGACATAAGGAATCGCTCAATTTAGTAATTTTAAACATTTAAACCTCTTTTCAAAATACAGTATACATCAAACATTTCCACGTAATGAAAAATTTAGGCCACGGATCAAAAGAAGAAAGAATAGGTTTAAAACAACCAGTATAGATAGGTTTAGGGAATAAAGAACTATTCATTTCAGAAAATAGCCTGGACTAGGGGAAGCCACTGGCTGCTTCTGGTCAGCTTTTCCTAAAACTTTCTGTTGTTACTGTTTAGTTGCTAAGTTGTGTCAGACTCTTCTATGACCCCTTGAGGCTCCCCCATGGCTCAGTGGTAAAGAATCTGCCTGCAATGCAGGAGACTCAAGTTCTATCCCTGGGTCAAGATCCCCTGAAGAAGGAAATGGCAACCCACTTCAGGATTCTTGCCTGGAGAATCCCATGAGCAGAGGAGTCTGGAGAGCTACAGTCCACAGAGTCACAAAAGAGTTAAATATGACTTAGCAACTAGGTAGCAACAACAAAATATCATTTTGTATTTTAAGTCAAGTAAAGAAAAAACTAGTTTGCAAGTGATTAGAAGACTCAATTTCATTATTTTAAAATTTAACATGAGCATAACTTAGACAAAACTCTTTCTTGAGCATTTAAATAGTTTATATTTTTCAGCTCTCTCCAGAAAGTTAAGACACTCGCAAAAGAACATGAAGCAGTGATCATTTCTAAACTTCATGGAGATAAAAATCTTAACTCTTTTCCAAATAAAATCATCATATTAATACTAAATAATAAAAAGATACACTGGAAATTTGGAAAACTTCACAATAAAACTATTAAAATGTTATTAAAAGCAATGCCAGAATGTAAATCAAGGAAGACTACATAGAATTTCTACAGAACAGATGTTACAACCTACCAAGGAGCCATTCATTGTGATGAAGCATGAAGATACTAAAGATAACCAAAGGTAAAAATTAAAAAAAAAGTATCCTTTTCTTTTTGTTCTCAAATTATTTTGATTAAATCTAAAACCCACATTGCAAGCAGATTCTTTAACATCTGGGCTACCAGGGACGCCCTCAAACCTAAAACTGCTCTTTAAAAATAGTCTGTTTTTTAAAGTTAAGATAAAAGAGAAATTCTACCTTAACAAACTGTAGAAAGATACAGTGAGAACTCTCTCAGTGTGGACAGTGGAAAAGCACAGAATGAATCCTGGAATGTGAGGCTCCTACTTGATGGACAGCTCTGCAGAAAGTCACAAAGATCCAGGCCAAGAGCAAGACTGAGAGCCCACAGCAGGAGGAATAAAGTAGTGAGACTGGGACCTCAGCGTCTGGAAGTCATAAACCTCTCAGCTTGTCTTCCTACCTTCTGAATCCCAATAACCCACCCAGCAGCCTATCCCAGAAAATAAAGTTATCTTTCTAAAACCAATATCTGATATTAGCCCACTATGTTCTAACAGTAACAAGTCATATCAGTTCTCCTCAGCATCTATCAATTATTTTATGTTATATATATGACTTACTGCACTAAGATATTTATATACATAAAACAAATTTATAATGGATGACACTAAAAATTATATTAATAGAAGTTTTAGTAAGTTCTTCCTACACCCCAATGAACAAGCATACCATTTTGGAGATCACTAGTAAACTCTAGGATAGAGTGTGAACTGTTAAGATCAGGCCTTAATCTGCCACTCAAATCTCATGTTTGCCAATTATCCTATGATCTCAACTCAAACTATTTCAGTTCCTCAATAACAGGCCACCTTTTCCTATCTTGATAATACCACAGATTGCAGAAACTGGGATGGACCTAGAGATGGTCATACTGAGTGAAGTAAGTCAGACAGAGAAAGACAAACATCCTATGATACTGCCTATATGTGGAAATCTTAAAAAACGGTACAAATGAACCTATTTACAAATCATAAATAGTCACAGATGTAGAAAACAAACTTATGGTTACCAAGGAAAAAGTGGGGAAGGATAAATTGAGAGATTGGGATTGACATATACAACTACTATATATAAAATAGATAATAAGAACATATTGTATAGCACAGGTAACTCTACTCAATACTCTGTAATAACCTGTAGGGGAAAGAATCTAAAAAAGAGTGCATATTATGTATCTGTATAACTGATTAAATTTGTTGGACACCTGAAACTAACACAACATTATAAATCAACTCTACTCCAATAACAATTAATTTTTAAAGAAGTTTTAAAAATACCACAGTGGCTGCTGTCCTTTATTTGGAACAACAAGTATTTCTCCTCTTGTCTCAGATTACCTCTTAAATATATACTCATCATTGACAATACAGAAAGGTGGATGGTACCACTGCATCTTAGAAGGACCTATTGAAGAAAGGACAGATGAGCGATTGTCTGTCTCCTTCCCATGTCCCATCTCTTATTAGGCAAAGTTTACCACCCAGGGTGTTTCTCCCTTCACACTTAAGGTTGTACTTCCTGGCACATCTGGGCAGCTTCCTAGAAAGCTGCATCCTCTTCATTTAAGTGGCACTGGACATTAGTTCAGTTCAGTTGCTCAGTCATGTCTGACTCTTTGAGACTCCGTAGACTACAGTACACCAGGCTTCTCTGTCCATCACCAACTCCCGGAGCTTGCTCAAACTCATATCCATTGCATCAGTGATGCCATCCAACCATCTCATCTTCTGTCATCCCCTTCTCCTCCCACCTTCAATCTTTCCCAGCAACAGGGCCTTTTCCAATGAGTCAGTTCTTTGCATCAGGTGGCCAAATTATTGGAGCTTCCACTTCAGCATCAGTCCTTCCAATAAATATTTAGAGCTGATTCCTTTAGGATTGACTGGTTTGATCTCCTTGCTGTCAAAGGGACTCTCAAGAGTCTTCTCCAACACCACAGCACTGGACATACTGACACTCATATATCCCAGTATGAGTGATGGAGGCGGGCAGGAGCCAAGACCTGGTCCCCTCAGAGGAATCTGAGGTAGAAGTGACAAAGATGAGCTGATGATGGCAGAGGCAGGGCACCCCCCAACCCTGCCCCAGTTAAGACTGGAGATACCCCGGGGCTGCTCTGAAGAAATAGCAGAGCAAGCTATTGAGACATGGGCAGTGGCACTCAGAAGACTGAAAGGCACATACGCCAGTTTTAGGGCAACCCTCCCCCTGTGCCACTTGAGTGTCTGGCATGCTCTCAAGACACACAGATCTCATACAAGAAGGTGAGTGCTCTTACATCTTCTCCAAGAGAGGAGGTACAAGTCCAGTTCTTCAAGGTAGCAACTCGCATGTGCCAAAAAGAGTAACCAAGCTGCAGTGTGTGCCATTTGCACCAGGTTCCGTAAACTGAAATTTATCATCCACTCTTCCACCTCCCATTTTAGATTCCCTTCACCTTTGACCAGTGCTCTGGGTAATCTGGGCTTTTGCCTTATAGGGTGACCCAGACATTAATTCCCAATGGGCTTGGGCCTATAATTACCCTGACTTTGTCAGGCTATAGTTGTTTAAATTGTCCAAAATGTAGTTTCCACAAGGCAGGGAAACAACCAAAGACGGCCCAGTGAATCCCCTAAGCCAGAGACAATGGTCCCCATACCCATGGGATAGCAGTACCCTTAACTTCTGGTGTTCAGAATGAATGGTCTAGCTGATACTTTTTTTATGCCCACTGGTGCACTCATAAGCCCAAAGAGAACAGGTGGGATCACAGCTTTCAGTCAATGGAATTCTTAATGTCCCCTGGCTAAATTGTTCTTCATCCCACCCTCCACAAATCAGAACCTTTAAACCAGCAGAGGCTAAAATTGCAGGACAGAAAGTACAAAGTCTGCAAGTGGGTCACTGAGATGGATGATCAAAAGCCAAGTCTAACCTCCACCCCTATGTTTTCAGATTCCTTTGTTACGAATTCAGCACTATCAGTTATCAAATCAGCACCTTACATAGTACAGTACATTCACAGCCACAGAATTATCCACAAGCTGCTTCCTTCCCTGAACATCTCCTTCCTTCCATAGGCCTTCCACCCTTCTTATCCAGATGCTTCTGGGTGCTGGAAAGCACAGTGAGACCCTGAATCCTGCAATCATGAGCTCAAGTATAAAACAGGCCCCTTAGTCCAAGGAAATTTTACGTGGGGTCCCAAACTGATATATTCATCAGCCAGTCAGTGAACTGAACACGCAGATAATAATACCCATAGCTTTCTATAGGAAGGTGAATAAAACCTATTGTACATATCAATTCTAATAAGAACAATCTGCTACCTCTTCCAAGCTCAAAGGTGTCCAAAATAACCCATGTGCCACCAGAGACTGGCTGGATAATGCCATATCAAGGGCTTCAGATCTGTTTATTAGTAGGTTTAACACTCATTAGAAGGTTCAGGAATATATTCCTTGTTGTCTTGAGGAAGGGACTGTCCTACGGAAGCTAAGTGATAGGTTCTCAAGTCTTACAAAGTGAATCCTTTCCAGTATTCCTGTCCACTAAGACTTTTGACTCCCTTCTCAACAACATACCAAAGAAATTCTGATATTTCCATAAGTCCTGGTCTGATTATTTACTCCCAAATCACAGTTACGTACCCACATAATAATTAATTCACCCGGTAACACCCTATATTCCACGTCCCACCATCTTTTAATACCCTCAACATCTACTCCCACAAATACACAATCCCTGAAAGTACATACTATCAGGCAATTATTTTGATGTACAGTCCATTTCTCCTTGGAGTAGGGATTGTAGTCCCCCCACTCAGGTTGTTCAACCTGGAAGTAATGAGAGGTAATGTGAACAAAGCTTGAGGAGCTTAAGCAACTTACAAAGCATTACCTTCAGGTAGTGTCACTGCAGAGACTCCAGATGAAGTGAGTGTGTTTTTCCCTAACCAGGAAATGGAGGGCAATTTGAGGGTTGGATACAGTTAAGCACACCCACCTCAAAATATCAAATTCCTTATGTCAGAGTCCTAGTCTGTCTCTGAATTTAACAGAGGCAGCCTGTTAAAACTGCACCCCATGTTTAGTTTGCTTAGCAGCCATGTCACCCTTATAATCATACTCTGGGCCTGGTTTTCAGCACATTATTCAGTACAGATGCAGAAATGAGTGTCTCCTAAAGCAAGTATGGCTTTCCCACTGTGTCTGAGGCTGACTCTCAGCTGCCCTGGGCCTATCCCTTTTTCTTTTCAAAGGCTCTGATGATGACAAAACATTAAAATCTTTATAGTTATCTGCATCCCTGTTATTAGTCAAGTTCAGTGGCCATACATTTTACCTCTCACACCAAATATGCAGAGCTGAAAGCTGTATCAGAGTGATAACACTGCACACTGGGGGTTGTTATCAGCTCCCTTAAAACCAGCAGTCCTTAAGGCTTCAAGGAGGTAAGCAATCCAACTATAAATCCCCAGCTAAGATTTAGAAGCAAATATCTGCTTCTCTTTCTGTTCCCTAGAAAGCAGAGTTCGAAACAAAGCTTACACGCCAGTGATTTTTCAGAAAGTACAGGAAAGAGTGAGGGTAAAGGGAAAATGAGGCAGGACAGGAGGGAAAACAAGAAGATGAGGTGACACATTAACAAGCTGACAAAAGCTGTGTAAGAAATCACAGCTGGTTGAATGTCACTGGGAACAACTCCAGAGAGGCCAAGTGGAAGCATTTACCTCCTGTCTCCCTCACTCACTGGTCACTGTCGGTTACATAGCATGGCAAGTCCTCTACATGCCCAGGCTGATATCTGCCCCTCTAGTAGCTGCTGGGGAGGGCTGAGGATCTGGAGATCTAAATAGTTAGACCTTGGCTTGGATGTGCTGTAGCTCCCAACCCAAAGTTCATATGAAGTCTGCACTGAAACATGGAGGAGGCAGCTATGATAACCTACAGTGTCAAAGATGAGATTATGATGAAGATGGCCAGGCTCTACAACCAGAGACTACAACATGACCTGCTCCTGTGACCACTATAACAAGAAACTGGGGCCTGTAGCTGAGTCCTGAGGGGCTGGTGGAGCCAAATGAATCTGAGGAGAGACAGAATGAAGCCAATAGTATATGCCAATGTACTAAAGTTAGACAAAAGAGCGACTTTCAAAAAATTATGTATCTACAACTTTGGAAACACAGACTCAGAGAAATAGGCCTGGGTACTCCTACAACAAATAAATAAGCAGTTTAAAACTATTCCCACAAGTTCAGATGATTTTATAAAGATCTATAAAACTTTTCCAAGGAACATAAGATTCTAACCCTACACAAGTTCTTAGTTCAGACCAGTGTAACAAAGACCCATAGAATGGGAAGCTTAAAAACAAGAGAAATCTATTTCTCACAGCTATGAAGGTTGCAAGTCCAACATCAAGGTGCCACCAAGGTCAAGTTCTGTCAAGAGCCCTCCTTCAGGATGCATGCTGCCAACACCTCATTACATTCTCACATGGCAGAGAGAGAGGAAGCAAGTCCTACGGTGACTCTTCAGTTCAGTTCAGTCACTCTTACAAGGGCACTAATCCCATTCATGAGGGCTCCACCCTCAGGACCTCATCTAATTAACCCCAAAGCCCCAACCTCCTAATACCATCACTCTGGGGGCTTAGGCTTAGCTTACACACATAAAGCTTGTGTGCTCAGTTGCTCAGTCATGTCCAACTCTGTAACCCCATGAACTGTAGCCTACCAGACTCCTCTGCCCATGGGATTTTCCAGGCAAGAATACTGGAGTGGGTTGCCATTTCCTTCTCCAGGATATCTTCCCAACCTAGGGATTGAACCTATGTCCCACATCAAGGGAGTAGGGTTAAACTTAAGAATTTGGGAAGGACACAAATACCCATCAGTCCATAATGAGTTCATCCAAAAAAACAGAAAAATAAATCACATTACCAACATCATCCCATTGGGCTACCATAAATTTAATACCTAAATCTCTCATGGAAAATAAGAAAATTAAAAGCTAATCTCACAACAATCCACTTTCAGAACAGCAGCATGAGAAGCTCCATAGACCTACTCCCCTGCCTAAAAAATGTAACTGGTGAAAAGTATTTAAAAACTTAAAAGAAAATTAAGCCATTTAAAGTCTTTGTATATTGTCTTAAGGGCATAATAAGGTCAGGAAACATTTATTCAAAAAACAAAATACTAAACCTAGGTAAACACAGAGTCTACAGCAACAGGAGCCACAATCTGCTCCCATTCCCCAACCACAGCTCAACCTGATGAAAACTCTACTCAATGTGGATATGGCCAAGAAAATGGTGCTCATTTTTCCTCAGCTTTTGGCACTATCTCACCATGAGGGAGAAGCCAGAAGCACCTGCCATTCCCTAGCTCTGAGTCATGTGGCTAAATTCCTGGTGAGAGCAGACAGTCAAGAGGCTAACGCCTCCTTCCTCTACCAACAGGGTTGAGGCTCCACACCAAGCAAAGCAGGCAGATAATACTGGGGCCCTGAAGGCTCTCAGCCTGGCTCGTTCATGGTGTAAAGGTTCTACATCAGGAGAGGAAAGATGAGAAGACCAGAGGCTACCATCTCAGTCCAGCACCATGCTTACAAACAGTGGCGTCATTCCAGGAGAAAGCCATTGTCCCCTCCCACATTCCAGATAGGGGGCCTAGAGATTCGGCCCAGAGGGAGAGGAAGTCTGTTAAGAACAGGGATTCAAAACTCTTGCCAAAGAGACTAACTTTATTTCCCGCCATGCAAGGGATTTTTTATTTTATAAAATAGAGATGGACGAGGGCTTCCTTCTACTCTGCAGTCCTCTAGGCACTGATAACAATATATCACCAAATGTCTGCACAGAAATTTACTGACAAGTCTAGGAAATCTGGGTGAATGAATAAAAATGTAAGCCAAGTAGGAATAATTTCTTATATGCTGTAAATCATTCAGTTCAGTCTTAATGTTTCATGTTAGCAAATTTAACCAACAGTTGGATCATCTATACTATGGCCAAGAAAATTAAAATACCACGTAAGTATGAAATGAAATGGATATTCTTGACTGAATGCATTATTCTGCAGAGAGACTAACTTTAGCTGGAACACCAGAGTGTAGGAAAGCTTAAGCTTAAGGACAGGAAAAAAATTAAGATTTTAGTAGTAAGTAATTAAGAGGCTGGTAGATCCCTGGAGGAGAGGACATGGCAATCCACTTCAGTATTCTTGCCTGGAGAATCCTATGAACAGAGGAGCCTGGCGGGCTACAGTTCATACGGTCACAAAGAGTTGGACACAACTGAAATGACTTAGCATGCACACACAGGTCCATGAGACATATAAGCTTCCCAGGTAGCACTAGTGTTAAAGAACCCATCTGTCAATGCAGGAGACATAAGAGAGATGGGTTTAATCCCTTAGTTGGGAAGATCCCCTGGAGTAGGGCATGGCAACCCATTCGCGTATTCTTGCCTGGAGAATCCCACAGACAGAGGAGACCGGCAGGCTATAGTCCATAGAGTTGCAAAGAGTCGGACACGACTGGAGAGACTTGGCATGGATAGGCCACCTAGTTTATCAGAGAGAACTAGGGAAAGACCTAAGACGAGTCTTCCTAAGGTCACAACAAACTCCTAATACTAGCCTTAAAAACTACCCCTGCAAAGTAGTCAAAAATGTATTAAACAAGACTGTGAAGAAATTTATGTTTCAGAGCACTGGCCCAAACAATGGGGATACCAGTCAGCTACCAGTGGAGCCTAACAGCCAGGTTAGGACAAGAGATGCTGACAGCATAATTCGGGAAAGAGACAGTCATGAAGAAAACACTGTCATCCCAGAGTGACTGAACACACGTTCAAGGTTGCACCTTCTGAAGAGTGATAGCAGAAGCTTCATACTGCAAAGCGGAAGTGCTTAATTCAAAAAGTCCAACCAAGTCACTAAAGAAATAAGCAAACAACAAAACCAAGTGCCATAGGAAGGTGGGAATCAGATTTGAGAATTACTATATCACATAAAACATCCACTTTTTACCAAAAAATTACAAGACATATCAACGAAAAGTGACACATAAGCAGGAAACAAAAATAGCAGGGACTACTGGCAAGAGGGTCCAGATGTCAAATTTAACAAAGAAATCTTTCAGCACCATTGTAAACATACTCAAAGGGCTAAGGAAGACTATGCTTTAAAAAGTAAAAGACAACATGATGACAGAGTCCTACCAAACACGGATGAAAAATTTTATCGATAAAGAGAAATTACTTTTTTAATGTAAATTCTGGAGATATGTAGTATAATAACTTATTTTTTAAAAAGTATAAGGGACAGATCAACAGATATTATACAAAAATAAGCACAGCCTCAGAGAAATGTGGGACTCTTTAAGCATATACAGGGGCTCCGCAGGTGGCTCACTGGGTTGAAAAGTGATCCCTGGTTTGGGAAGATACCCTGGAGAAGGAAATGTCCACCCTCTCCAGTATTCTTGCCTGGGAAATCCCATGGACAGAAGAGCCTAGTGGACTATAGTCCATGGGGTTGCAAAAGAGTCACACACAACTTAGCGACTAAATAACAACGATGTTAAGCACATACATATGGAATGAGACTATCAAAAGGAGAGGAGAAAGGAGAAAAAAAAATTGAAGAAATAATCACAGCAAGTTTCCCAAATTTGATGAAAAACAATCTAATTAAAAGCAGTAATTCAAAGCTCAACAATGAGATTAATGGTACCTTCTTATAAGAAACAGTAGAAACCAAAAACACTAGGATGATAATATCCATGTGTTAGAAGAAAAAACTGTCAATCATTCATCTTGTATCCATCAAAACTAACTTTCAAGTATGAGGGTGAAAACACTCATAAGAAAACACAGAGATAAACATATATACACCCGGGATGAGTCAATGGTCTCTAAATAAGATACCAAAAGCACAAACAAAATATAGATTAAATTGGACTTAAATTTAAAACACTTTTGCTTCCAAGGACACCATGAAGAAAGTGAAAAAGGAAACTCAGGAACCAAGAAAAAATACCTGCAAATAACATGACTCATAAAAGACATTATTTAGAATATGTAAAGAACACATGGTTCCTTAATAAGAGGATAAATAACTTAAAAATGAGCAAAGGATATGAATAGATATTTCTATTCTATTTCTTATAGAAAAAAAGATATTTCTTATTCTTCTAATAAGATATACATATGGACTCATTGGAAAAGAGTCTGATGCTGGGAGGGATTGGGGGTAGGAGGAGACGGGGACAACAGAGAATGAGATGGCTGGATGGCATCACCGACTCGATGGACATAAGTTTGAGTGAACTCCGGAAGTTGGTGATGGACAGGGAGGCCTGGCATGCTGTGGTTCATGGGGTCACGAAGAGTTGGACATGACTGAGCGACTGAAATGAACTGAACTGAACTGATGGATAATAAGTACATGAAAAGATGCATAACATCTCTAGCTACCAGGAAGCTGCAAATGATACTACTTCACATCCACTAACATGGCTATAACCAAAGAAATAGATAATAATAAATGCTGATGAGGATATTAAGAAATTGGAACACTCACATACTGGTGTTGGGAATATAAAATGCTGAGACCACTTTGAAAAATAATCTGGAAATTCCTCAAAATGTTAAACATGGAGTTCACCATATGGCCAGGAAACTGTACCCTGATGTATACACCCAAGAAAATGAAAATATATGCCCACATAAGACCTTGGACATGCATGTTAGTAGCAGTATTATTAGTATAAGCTTAAAAGTGTAAACAATCCCAATTTCCATCAACTACTAAATGGATAAATATGTGGGATGTCCATACAGTGGAATGTTCCCCAGCAATGGAAAAGAACGAAGTACTAACTCATGTTAAAATATAGACGAACCTTGAAAATACTATACTAAGTGAAAAAAGTCAGTCACAAAAGATCACATATTGAATAACTGCATGTATACCGACCGTCTAAAAAGGAAAATGTATAGAGATAGAAATTATATTATTGGCTGCCTAGGGCTGAGTGTGTTATGCTGCTGCTGCTGCTGCTGCTAAGTCACTTCAGTTGTGTCCAACTCTGTGTGACCCCATAAGTGTGTTATAGGGAACAATAAAACTGATTATGATAAAAAAGTTAATGTCATCAATGAACATATACTTGAAAGTTCTAAATGAGATACTGTATTAGCAAACCAAAATTGGATATTGTATTAACAGTCTATTAAGAAGATAATAAAGAGGTGGCCAAGATAGCCAAGTAGGAAGATTCTGAACTCATCTCCTCCCACAGACACACCCAAGTAATGACTATTTGCAAAGCAGTTATCTGTGAGAACCGCCTCAAGACTAGCAGAAAAAGTTTTCCACAGTGCAAGATATAAAGAAGGAACCACAATGAAACAGGTAGGAGGGGCAGAGATGTGGTAAAGTTAGGACCCACACCCTTGGGCCAGGGACCCACAGAGAGAAGCAATACCACAATGACAGAGGTCTTCCTCAAGGAGTAAGGGGTCTAAGACCCACACTGGGCACCCCAGCCCAGGGGTCCTGTACCCAGAACATCTAGCTTTGAAAACTAGCAAGGCTTATTTATGTTCAGGAGAGCCAAAGAGCTAGAAGGAAACAGAGACTCTTCCTTAAAAGGGCACGTGAAACCTCACAGGTTCTGAATCCCACTGCAGAAAGAAACCTGGGTCAGACCTACCTGCTGATCTTGGAGGGTCACCTGGAGAGGCAGGCAGCAACTGGAGCTCACCCTGGGGACAGAGGTGCTGTAGCAGACATTTTTGAAAGCTCACCCTATAGCAACAACACTGGCACTATTAAATACTATTCAGGATCCATGCCTCTAGCCTGCTAGTGCTGAGGACCCAGCCCCACCCTTCAGCAGGCCAGCACCAGCCCCCAAGCTCTGCCCCTAGGCTGGGCAAATAGCTATCTGGGAAGCCCACCTCACCCAAGAGTTTTACAGATTAGAAAAGTTTAAAGAATTCAGCAACATTATTTCGCTTTACAAGAAATGTTAAAGGAACTCCTCCTAGCATAAAAGAAAAGATCACATAGAAATATAAAAACCATGAAAGGAAGCATCTCATTGGCCAATACAGAATTCAGTAAAGGTAGAACAATTAGTCAGAAAGCTAGCAGAAAGGTAAGACGCAAGTAGTAAAACCATATTACAGCCACAGTAAGTAGTTGAGGGATACAAATATATCAAATATTATGTCAAAAATGTTAAACGAGGGGATTTAAAAAATAGGGTGATTAAAATGTTTAAACTTGAGACATGATCAACTTAAATAGTCATTTAGACATTTTCCCCAAGACATACAGATGACCAACAGGCACAAGAAAAGATGTTCAACATCACTATACATCAGGGAAAGTCAAGTCAAAATCACAACGAGCTACTACCTCACACCTATCAGAATGGCTATCATCAAAAAGAAAACAAATCATAAGTATTAACAAGGATTTGGACAAAGGGGAATCCTAGCACACAATCGGTAGGATGTACCTTAGTATGGCCTCTTTGATAAACAATACGGAGGGTCCTGAAAAAATTAAAAAATAGGATTGCCATATGATGCAGCAATTTAACTTCTGGGTATTTGTTGTTTTGCTGTTTAGTTGCTAAGTCATATCTGACTGTTTTGAGACTCCATGGTCTATAGGCCATCAGGCTCCTCTGTCCATGGGATTTCCCAGGCAAGAATACTGCAATAGGTTACCATTTCCTTTTCCAGAGGATCCTCCTGACCCAAGGATTGAACTCACGTTTCTAGCATTGGCAGGTGGATTCTTTACCACTGAGCCACCAGGGAAGTTCTTTGAGTATTTCCCAAAGGGGTTGGGGTGGGGGGGGCGGAAACCACTAACACAAAAAGATATATGGCACACCAATGTTTACTGCAGCATAGATGTGGAACCTGTCTAACATGAATGGATAAAGAAGATATGACACACAGAGAGGAATACTACTCAGTCACAAAAAAGACAGAAATCTTGCCATTTGTGACAACATGGATGTATCTAGAGGGCATTATGTCAAGTGAGAAAAAGACAAATCCCGTTATGATCTTGCTTATATGTGGAATCTAACAAAGCAACAGGAAAACAGACTCACAGATAACAGAAAACAAATAAATGGTTGCCAGGGGAGAGAGTTGGGAGGGGACAATTAGGTGAAGGGAATTAAGAAGTACAAAACAAACCTTCAGTAGTAAAATAAATGAGCCGCGGGTATGTAAAATAAAGCATAATGAATATGATCAACAACACTGTAAAATCTTTGTATGTGAACTGATGGTTATTAGAGTGGTAATCATCTCGTAATGTATTCAAATGTCAAATTACTATACAGTATACCTGAAATTAACATTGCATGTCAACTATATTTCAGTTTAAAAAATAAAGTCTCACAATAAACTTTTTTAATTAAGACACTGTAGTATTACAAGAAGAGAAAATTAGACCAATGGAAATTTTAAAGCTCAAAAAGAGATATGTATATATCTATATATATAGATGCATATACATAAAACAGATATGTATTACATCCACAACATATAGACATTTATAACATACATGTAGATATACACATATATAAAAGAGCTGACATAAATGGAGAGCCACTCTGAAATGAATGGGCAACAGGTGATACACATGGAAACAATTAAATTGAACCTTAACTCACACCTCACAATATTCAGTTGCAGATGGATTAAGGATATAACAAAACATCATTATGACCTTACGGTAGGCAAAAGTTAAACAAGGAACTGAAATGTAAGCCATAAGGACTGGAAAACTTTGACTACATTAAAATTGAGAACTCTATAGTTAAAAGCTACCATACAAACATAAAATAGACAAACTACAAGTAAGAAGATATTGGCAAAGAATTTGTTTTAAAAATTACTCGTATCCACAACTTGAAAGTATCTTAGTAAGGTAGCATGTTAATCTTTGATATTAGAAAACATTTAATAAATTTGACAATATAAAGCACAGGATAGGAAGCAGCACAATAGGAATTATCTTATACAGATGGGTAGGAGTTCGAACTACTTTGGAAAATAGAATGTAATCTTACAGATTTAAAATGCATCTTTTGTGTAACCAAGCAATCCCACGTTCCTTGTGCCTGTGCACTGAGAACATAGCAACCCATAACATCTTTTTCTATAATAGCAAAAATTTAAGAAATAACCATCAACAAATGGCAAACTAAACTGTGGTCTATTCACAAAGAGTATCACAAAGTAGTGAAAATAAGTGAAATATAGCTTTAGGCACCATGGGTAAGTTTTAAACACATAAATTTGATTAAGGGGAAGTAAAAATATACAACAGCACTGAATGACATGTTTCTAAAGCTCTAAATACACTGTTTAGGGATACACAAGCATATGGTATGAAAAAAAATTTTTTTTAAGTAAGTGAATAATGCAGACAAAACTCAGGTGAGTTTTTACTCAGCTGGAAAGGACAGGAGTAAATGTGACTGAGGAGCACACAGGAGGTTTAAAAGGTACTGGTATTACTTTGCTTCATAAAGTGACTAGCAGATATAAATACATTCACTCTGTCATTCCTTAAAATATGTACTTTTAAATATGGAAGAAATGTTTCCTTTTAAAACATATATCAAAAAATTACAGGAATCAGACAACTTAGTTTCTATAGCTCTGCTCCAACACAAGGGTATTGTCAAAAGGCACAAAAACACCTTAAATGTTATTTTACACATCAAATAATTTGCATGAGATATTTTTCCTACCATCATTTCTGCCTTTAAGGATTATGTAATTTAATTGTTTTTTCCTTAAATCATTTCTATTGTTACAAAGAACCATAATAATAATAATAAAAAGACTAGCGTTTTAATTTGTATTTAGTCTGCCTCCAATGCGGAGACCCGGGTTCGGTCCCTGGGTTGGGAAGATCTCCTGGAGAAAGAAACAGCAACCCACCCCAGTACTCTTGCCTGGAGAATCCCATGGACGGAGAAGCCTGGTAGGCTACAGTCCATGGGGTCACAAAGAGTCAGACACAACTGAGCAATTTCACTTTCACTCACTTATACATTTTATGAAATTATATATCAAGAGTAATGGTCAGTATTCATAAGAAGTAGAAATTCCTGTTTTTGTTTTTTTAATAAAAATAACATGAAGCATGTTCCTGTTTATTAAAAACTACTGTTTGGATTTTTCACATTTTGTCTTTTTCTGATCCTTAGAGAAAGTTAATGGATACAACTGAAGTACTTAAGAATATGAATAAAATTAAATAGATACCCTGCAGGTAGGATTATAAATTGGAATGACTTGACTGGAAAGCAATTTGGTGTTATATATAAAGGCCTTTATAAAAATACTCAAAGATCTATTCATAAAGATGCTCACTGCAGTATTATTTATAATAAAAAACAGGAAAAATATTAAAAAGGAATATTAGTATTTTCCAGTCATTAAAACATTTTGAAGCATGAAGAAAATATTCATAATATAATTTTAAGCAAAAATAAAATATAAAATTAAAATGACAATATCCCTTCTTTAAAATCTAAAAATACATGATAGAGACATAAATATATCAAAATGAAAACAATTAACAGACTCCAAGTAGAGAAATTTTCCTTTTGACTTCTTCCTATGTTTTAAAAAGTTTCTATCAAACACACGTTCATTTAATAGGTTCTTACAGAACCAAGACACAGCAATATAGTAAATGAATGAATTCTTAACTGTGAGATATCACAAGCATTGTTTTCTATCATATCAGGTGAGCAAGGTTTAAAAGAAAATTTAAATTCTGATGTTTTTTATCTAGATAGCATTAAATACTCTGAATGAAATGATATCAAGACTCCTTTCCAGAACGAAGGATAAAACGTATACACAACCAACTGAAGTACATTTGCTGAAGAATTTTCTAATGTCATTGAGGCAAAGAAAAAAAACAGGGCACTTTTGCTTACTGTCAGTGAGCAAACTGACACCAAATTTAACTAGAATTAGCCTTCATTTCATAAAGAAAAAACAGAAAGGCAGGGGGAGAAGGCACAAGAGGTCCCCAATCAAAAAGTTGGCTTCAATGCCTCTGATGCATCACTATACAGAAATTTGCTTTTAACATAAAACAGAGGAGTCTTGTTTTTTAGTTCAACAAAGTGTTTCCAAAACACTGCCTTGCTTTTCTGTTGTATAGATACTATATAGATTATGAATGTTATTTTTAAAATAACCTTAATATCTCAAAAAAATATTTTAGTACGGAGAATGGTGTGGAGACACAAACAACAGTTTCAAAAGGGCAACTTTGAGACTTTGAGAAAAAAAGCTATTAATTTCTAACTGTGGTAATAATATTTGAAACAGATGTCTATCTACTTTCAAATCCAAACTGGATCATAGTTTACACAGTTTAATAAAACTTTAATTAAGGTTCTGCAATAGTGTAAACTGATCAGGTCATGCAACTAAACACTTGCTTAATACTGACATCTCTTCAAGCTCCATTAGTGCTAAACTTAACCAGACTTTTCATAATTCATCCAAGGGAAAATGTCATTCAAATTAATAAAAGGATACAATTTATCCTCTTATTTCATTATACAGACATTTTCTTTCTTAGAAGTATTTGAAATAGAGGTGTAAGTATCCCAAATTGAATAAAAAGGGAAGGAAATAACTTTGTTTCTAAGAGCTTCTTGTTTCTAACTAAGCACTTATTTTAATGAGTATCTGTGACTTAAAAGTTTTGCATTTGGAAACATTTTGTAAGAAAATTGTTTCTCATTTAAATTGACCAATTAGGAACCTCCCTGGTGGTCCAGTGGTTGAGACTGCGCTTCCACTGCAGGGGGCACAGGTTCCAACCCCGGTCAGGGAACTAAGATCCCACATGCTGTGCTGCAGCAAAATAAATAAATTTTTAAAAATTAAAAATTGATCTATTAACTCTGTAAATATTCTTCATTCCATTTTCATAGAACAGTCTCACATAGGTACCTCCCAAAGTGGGCTGAGTGCCTGCCACTTAAAGATATCTAAAATAAAGGACAAGAGTGAACAGTCATTGAACAATTACTGTATGCCAGGCAGAGTTCTAGGTCAGTCAGTCAGTCAGATCAGTTGCTCAGTCGTGAATCACAGCACGCCAGGCCTCCCTGTCCATCACCAACTCCCGGAGTTCACTCAAACTCACCTCCATCGAGTCGGTGATTTAATTACCACAGCATCCCTACTGAGTTCTACTATCCCCATATTACAGATAAGAGCACTGAATGGAACAGCCAGAATACAAACCTGGCTATCTGCAGAGTCCACTGCAGAGCATCTATGTTGGTTTTAGTCAAAATATAGAAGAGAATTTTTTCCCATTTCATGTCCCAGAATGTATTTACAAATTAAGCAAATGGCAAATTTTTAAAAACCCTAAGGATCCTCACATATTCTCAAAGGGAAAATTTCCATAATTACATGGAAATAAAGAACCAAAGTAGGAAAGGCAATCAATCAATCAACACTGACCTAGCACATTTTCTGTACTATATTCCACATTGTGAAATACGAGGAAAATAGAGAAACAAGGCAGCTTTTGGTGAGGATGCTAATTACACTAACAATCTAGGAAACTAGTAATTACAAATTGATGCAGTGAAGAATATTTAGAATGGAAGAGGATACAAAGTAATGGAAGAAAAGTTACTTCCAGGGGGTATGTATTAATAGAATACATTAATTCTATGCATTAATGTACATACATGAGTCCAGGGGGATGGTATTACTAGACTCTCTTCTGAAAATGAAGCTGTTTGTCAAAGAAGGGAAAAATGCTAGAACAGCATCAGTGTGAAAAATTCATATGTAAAGTGATATATGTTAGCTGTAATTTTTTACTATTTTTTCATTTTCAATCCAACTTCCAAGAAAGAGTCCACATGAAGGGAATTTCCCTTACTCTGCTTCACACTTTCTAATTTTTGATTCAGGAGTCTTAGCGTCATGAATTCTAATGCATTCACTATGGAAAAAACATTTTCAGCATTACTTAAGAACTTCAACTTTTTCCTTATCTTATTTCCCTTATCTCATAAGAGCAAACAATTCATGTAAAACAGACAACTCTACAGTTTTCAGTGGAGGCTTCCTGCTTTGCATCAACAGCAAATGCTACAGGATGAACTTTCAGGGGCTGTGATTATTTGTTTCCTCAATTTGATTTTACTTTGTTCAGTCGCTCAGTCGTGTTCAACTCTTTTCAACCCCATGGACTGCAGCACACCAGGCTTCCCTGTCCTTCCCCATCTCCCAGAGCTTGCTCAAACTCACATCCATTGAGTCAGTGAAGCCATCCAACCATCTCGTCCTCTGTCTTATTTTACTTTACTGGGTAAGCATACCTTTCTTTAGCACAGACTCTTTCAAGATATACAGACATACTATACAGACAGGTTGCACAGAAGTGGGCTGGGATAATCTAGAATATATCACTGAAACCTTCAAACACATAAAAATAACAGAGATGATTGTTGTATGAAACTATAGTTCTTAAAAGGAAATTACTAATCAATTTGAAAATAATAATAATATATCAAGTTGCCTAGACATTTAAAGGCATCTGAATATTATGCCAATCCTGGAGCAATATGAAGAAAGAATATTTTAGAATAGTATGGGGATTAACTTCTCACAGGGAGAACCAGGTTATCTGCACAACATCTTAAACCTAGTTCATTCCTGTTTTTATGTTTAAAGGGCTCTAAAAGAGATTACTTAGTATGCAGCATTATAGAAACAATAAGGCAAAAAGAAACAATCTCTTACCAGTGAAAAGTTATAATCATCAAATCAGATTCATCATATTGCTGGGATGTTCTGCATATTTTTTTCTTTTTTTTAATTAATTTATTTTAACTGGAGGTTAATTACTTTACAATATTGTAGTGGTTTTTGCTACACACTGACGTGAATCAGCCATGGGTGTACATGTGTTCCCCATCCTGAACACCCCTCCCGCCTCCCTCCCCATCCCATCCCTCAGGGTCGTCCCAGTGCACCAGCCCTTAGCACCCTGTCTCATGCATCGAACCTGGACTGGCGATCTATTTCACGTATGGTAATATACATGTTTCAATGCTATTCTCTCTGCATATTTTATCTCTAGTAAAATTACCCACTATAATTTTATAATTTTATGAGTGTGTGTGCCCAATTAATTGCTCAGTTGTGTCCAACTCTTTGCTACCCCATGGACTGTAGCCCACCAGGTTCTTCTGTTCATGGAATTTTCCAGACAAGAATATTGGAGTGGGTTGCCATTACCTACTCCAGGGGATCCTCCTGACCCAGAGATCGGAACCTGTGTCTCCTGCATTGGCAGGTGTATTCTTTACCACAGCTCAACCTGAAAAGCCCATAATCCAATACTGTCAACTTTTAAACTGAATCTGATTTCTGAACAAAACTATTTTCAACAATTGCTTCAAAGTTCTTAGAAAATAATTCAAAGAATGTATTACAACAGTACTGATTGCAAAGTCACTTCCTATTAACAAAAATTATTTGGGCTTCCTGGTGGCTCAGATGGTAAAGTGTTTGCCAGCAATGCGGGAGACCCAGGTTCAATTCCTGGGTCAGGAAGATCCCCTGGAGAAGGAAATGGCAATACACTCCAATATTCATGCCTGGAAAATCCCATGGACCGAGGAGCCTGGTGGGCTACAGTCCATGGGGTCGCAAAGAATCGGACACGACTGAGTGACTTCACTTTCACTTTCCAAGGGTTTATTTATAAAAGTATATAAAATGGTACACAGTATAATTATATGGTTTATAAGTATCAGTCTCTCATTTGAAGAATTATAAAATACCAAAGGTGATTAGGTTTGGAAAGAACTTTTGTGAACACTGTTTTGTCTCAGAAATCTCAAAAACCACCGAAAGGAAAAAAAAAAAGACACAAAGATGTATTAGTTACAGTGTCTTGCTCTTAGGAAACCTAATGTCACAGTGTAACTATTAACCATGATAAGATTTGCCCATCTGGGTTATAGAATCATAGCATTTCAAGCCAGAAAGACCTTAGAGAGCTTGGCCAATCTTTTATTTAACTGATCAGTCTCAGGTTACAAAACTAATTATGGCCTTTCCTGTCTCCCAATCGTGTGCTATTTTCAACATACTACTTGCTTCTCTCCCCTTGAAAGAGACAACAGAATTAAAATGCTAAAATAATAATAAATGTATTGAAACATATTACCCTATCTTATCCATTACCGTGATGAGAAACTGTAAAACATAAATTATCTGACCTGAGAAATGAGAACACAAAGAAGATTTGAACTATATGAGATTATGAAAGTTAAAGTAAAAAATAATCAACTAGTCCTTCCTTATTATATGGTTTCATAATAAAATTATGAAGGGTTATTCAATGATTTCAGTGGCAGGTAAAATTAAAACAAATAAAAGGAAATACCCTTGACATGCATAACAAGCCTCCAGAATACACAAGGTCACAGAACAGAGGTCGCATCGTTAAATCCAGTAACATGATTTTAAAATAATCTGGATCATTAGTGAAGCAAATATCTGATTATTTATGTTCAACATAGATATAATTTTCCATAATGGAAAAATTATATTTTGGAATATAAAGAGTCACTAAGGAAGCTTTCTCTTTGCCTCAAATTATACTATAACTTAATGTTTTTGTGGTCTATACGTGCCTTTGGAAAATCAAATGGTGATTACCAGACTAGCAAAAATGTGAGGACTTAACTTATATATAATATTTATAATATTAACTTTTAAATTTACCATTTCACTTTTAATGCCTAAATCCATTTTAAACTTTGCTTTCCCCATAGCACTTTTGCTCCACGTAAAATATTTTTCAACTGGTTATTTTGGAAACTAAAGATTTCTATAACAACTCTGCCTCAGTTAAGCTCTATAGCCACAGCCAAAGGTCCTCTTTCATTTAAACATGCAAAAAATAAAGGTATGACACTTAAAGAGGTTTTATGATTCTTTGAAAACCACTGTATTAATTTGATTTTCATTCCAACACAGTCTAATAAAAAGAGACAAAATATAGGTGATATTCCTATTACAGATGATCTAGAGTCCATTTCAATGTTAGAAAAAGTGATTTCAAGATCAAACTCTATTTTTAGTGGAAACTTTCTGGTCCCTCCCAATAAGCAGATTTTTGCCAAGCCCCCAAATCCAGTGTTTATTATTAGGTTTATATTATGGTGGTTCTTTTGGAATAATTTAAGTTTATTAATGTCATTTCAGATAACTGATCAATTTTAAATAATTTTCATTTGCATCTACTACCTGAGCTATTTGGTTTCCCAAATCCACTAAAACTTGTCACTACATTTAACCCATGCTAATGACTTCATGTCCCTCTCCCTCACAAAGAAAAAAAAAGCACAACACAGAAAAATGTGGATCAAATGGAAGTCAAAATGTGGTAAGTTTGCTCACAACATCTTCCACATGCAATTTTCTCTCTTACAGCTGTACACAAGTCTCTTCCTTCTTCTAAGAGTCTTTCGAAGCTCTTGGACCACACGGGCTTATCTCTGCTCATCTCTGTACCATCAATAACTAACACATGTCTGGCTCTAACAGCTCTCCAATATTTAAGTACAGATTTAAAGTCAGAAAGCCCTATATTAGAATTCCCCACTATCAACTGCCAAACCTCACTATGTCTTAAGTTCCTTCATCTGAAAAATGGAGCTAGTAATCACTTATCTTAACCGTGATGAGTTTATTTATTAGCTCACTTCCTGGAACATAGGAAAGACTCAAAACACAGTAACCTCTATCTTTTGCCTGCTTATATATAACTGTATTTCAGCCATCCACATTAATGCTAAAATTTCATCTCCTTTATCCTCAGCCCTTCTAATTCTCCCAATATAATGTTATAATTATTCCTTGGCAATCTGGCAAGTTTATGAGGTCAATATATGCTAAAGCATAAGGTCACCAAAGAGTTTAGCAAACAATGGTAAGGGGGGTGGGGGGCTAGCTTTGACTTCTTTTAGGGCTAATCATGTCTTGGAATACTAAAAGCTGTATGGAGCCTCAAGGGAGAAACCAGTGAATATATTCCACCCTATTTTTTTTAAAAAGCCCTTGACAAGGTACTACCACAAAAGTTATTAGAACTGAGTCATCATAGGACTAGATTAACTTTTAACTGGAGAAACAAAGATGACGGTAAAAAAGAAAAAAAAAAAAAACATTATTCTGGCAAGAAAACTATAAATAGGGAAGGTGCTAGAAGTGGTATTATTCAACATCTTTATAAATGATGTAGAAGAGGAATGTAGATAAAATTTTCCAGGATTTCAAAAGATACTAAGTTTTTCCAGTATGTGAGATGCCAAGTCAGTGGGATAACCTACTAGGTTTCTGAAACTTTATGAGTTACTTGGAGGAAGACAAAAAATAAGATTTAAAGTGGAAAACTATAGGGTTAGACATGTAAGGGAGGAAGCATAGAGACTGTACTTCTTAGGATAACCAGGCCTTAGATATCACAAATAGGAGCATAGAAGCCACTGTGTTACTGTGTTCCCACAGCCAACAAAGCTAACAATGGGACTGACATCACTCAGGAACAAAAAACACACTTTTCCCTCCAATTTAAAACCGCAGTTCATTTTTACTTAAAACACTACACACAGATCTAGTCTAACACAGTCGAGCATTCCACTACCTACTGAAGGATGAAAAATTATAATTCTAATTTTACCAAGAAAGAAGGAGAAATAAAGATCTAGAAACTGAGGAAAATTCAAGTGAATAAAAATAAATGATCAAGTGGATCACAGGACAGCCCTGTGAAGAAAAACAAGATAGATGAGCATTCTTTCAGTCTGGACAGGTGATGGTTACAAGGAAACACTGTACATGTCAAAACTCAACAGGCTCTGTATAACGAAGGAAAGTATGGACAAGACATACAGAGCTAAAGAACAGCAGCTGTCAATTCAACCAGAACACAAATATAAAGTCAAGAAGTTAAACTGAAAAATTCTCATAAGTTCCAAAAAGAGAGCACTGGTGTGTCTTCAGGAAAACTAAGATATCCGATATAATACAAAATTTTAAAAGTGAAATCATGGAATACCAGTCACACCTTCCCTAACAGTCTCCAGTGGCATTGCCGAAATACAGAATAATAGACTGACTCACCGTGGCACCTCATCAATGTGCTCATTGACTTTTCATCCTGTCTTTCCCATGGCACATCTGTTTATGCTCTGTGTTTATTTTTTGATAGTGTATCATCCATGATTTTAAACATCTTTCCCCTTAGAGTAAGACTCAGGTTATCTCTGACACATATGGCATGAAGTTTATTCATATTGCATAAATATTTAACAATTCCATTTGTAAGAAAGACATTATTCACAAACTGAAGATGTAAAATATTATTGTTAAACTGCATTATATCTTCAAGGTTTAGGAGAAATGAGCCAAAAAAGGAATCTATGGTCTCATGGTAAGTCAGCTGCATGCTAGTAAGTTATAAGAAAAACATCTAAGAATGCTTAATAACACCTTTCAAACCACAATTATAAATACATAAAATCTCAAATAAAAGAGGAGCTAGACAGTATCTGATAAAAACCTATACAAACAACTATAATTGCATTATATCAAAGAAATGCATAAAGGAATGAAAATTGTCTAGATTCAAGTCATATCTAGCAATACATTTTGTATGTTTGTGCCATTTTTAACTTTAGCCATTAGAATCCATTTCTTTAAATGTTTCAAGCATGGACATTTCATAAAAATAGTATGAGTGAAATAAGTAATTTCATAAAACAGAAATTCATCTTGCTATTACTATCGTTTCCATAATATTATTAAAGTATTTTAAGATTATGTCTACAGAATACCAAGTCAATCATTCCAATTATACTAACTCAGTCAAAACTCCAATCAGTCAGAGGATGGAAAAGTCAGGAAGGGTAGTGAAAATACTCTATGGAGATTCAGGATCATAGAAATGAGAATGTTTTAATCCCCTCTGGCTCAGGAAAAGTAGAGGAAACAGTGTTTTCAAATCAAGTGCAAAACTGAGAAAAAATAAAGGGGGGAGGCAGGACTGGGCCAGTGGAGAGTAAAAGAGAACAGAAACGAGCATTCGTGTATTCGCAGACCTGAGGAGACAAAGAGCTGTGATTCCAACATACAGACTATTGCGGATACTGGCAAAGGTTTTTTGCTGCTGTTTTTGTTTTGTTTTTTAAACTTATATGCTTTAAATATCTTTAAACTGCTAAGCAGGAAGTGTTCAAGAAATAAAGGTATTACATCATAGTCCTGGTTCAAGCATATGAAACACACTGCCGTGCTCTTGATGCCAAAGGATAAATTCTACAGCTATAAGAATCTGAAACTTCAGTTTTTCTGAGCAATTTTCAAATTCTTCATGGCTCTGTGAAATAACAATCTAAGAGAACGCAGAAAATGTAGGCACATCTTTGATGTGCTTAAAGTACAGACTGTTTCAGCGCAATGTATTTACAAGAAGTTTTAGATTTTCTGCTATTTTTAGAAACAATAACACCTGCTTTTCTTAGTAAAAGGTGTCAGAACAAACTGGAAGACATTTTTGGGAGAAGTTAATTTATATATTACTGTTTTATCTCAGCCTTAACATACTCTATGGAATGCTAAAAATGATTTTAAAAATTTAGATAATTTTAAGTTATATGATTAGAAATTGCTTATATTGTCTTTACTTAACAAGCAAGCAAACATTATTCCATAAATATGCATAATTATGGAGTAGGAAATGCCTAATTTGCCTACAAAAATTGGAAGAGTTTGATGACTGAAGGAGTGAATCACATCCATTGAGAATTACTAAAAAAAACATAATCAAACATAAATGCCACAGAACGCAAAGATCATTTTCCAAATTGGTTCCAGAAACAGCTCCTAGGTAAATTTCCATGAAAAGCTAATTTAATTCAATTAAACAGTATAGCATGGTTTTCTTCTTCAGAAAGAATTTAAACATTTTCATTTGCTACAGATGTTAAAGATAAGTGTTTTAAAGCATGATTGATTTAATCTTGAGATAAAGATTCAAAACTGTTGAAATATTTTGAATGGCAAAGGACTTACTGAACAGACATATTTTAACCACAACAGCATCTCTCACTTATAAAGTACACAGAGTAAAACTTACATTGTTATTTTTTTACATCTTTACCTTATGACATACAGATGCAACACTGTTTCTCACTTAAAATATAAAATTACAAGACAAGATAAAATAGAGAACCACACATTAGTATATTATTAAAATCTTACAACTCAAACATGCAATGGAAGGAAAAAGTATCATTTAAAAATTGAGTAACAGTTAAATTTATCCTGGAATAATTCAGGTTTCCCTGTATAACTTTTCTGAGTTAATCTCAACATTATATAAGTTCACTCAGGCACTCAGGATGACTAAGTACTGCCTCCAAAGCAGCCTGGTCATGGGTTCTTCTGCATCCATCTGGCTGCCGGCTAGAACACTGGAATGACTCATAAATGAAGCAACCTGAGGTCACCTACTCCAGGTCTCTTAAACAGAACTGCCAGCTGCTTACCAGGTGGTTCCAATTTCCAAGAATACTTAAAATGAGAAACTCGTTCTAGATACACCATTTTATTTTCATATTGTCTCTGGCCACAGAACTGGGGGGGTAAGGAAGTAAACTCTTTTGAAATGTAGATTACCAATCATCTGAAGGCCAGAAGTCATTACACGTCTGGGATTGAGAATAATATATAAAGTGAAAAAGAAAGGCAAGACAAAATCATATTATACTATACTCTTAATTATATAAAGAAAAAAAAAAAAAAAGACCCAAAAAGTTAATAAGCTATCTGTGTGGTAGAAAAGAGTGGTTTTTAACTGTTAGAATTCTCTGTACTTCCCAAGTTCACTTCAAGGAATATGCATTCTTTATGAGAAAAATAAAATTATTAGTAGATTTTTAGAAGACTGTAAACCTTGGCTCTGTGAGCCCAGAGGCCCTGAGTAAACTTACATCTATACAAGCAGAAAGTCTTTCTCTTGGTAATGAAGAAAAACATTCATTTTACCTTTAAAAAGGAAAAGGGGGAAAGGAAGGGGAACAAGAACTGGATTCCCACTCTATACAGCTGTGACAGGTAGAGGAACAAGTCCCATCCCTCAGGATACAACAGATTGGTGAAATATTTAGCCAATTATTTTTATCAATTTTTCCAAAAGTTTGTTCTGAGGAACATTAGTCCAATGATATATGCAGGGAAAAATATAAGCCCCAAGGTCAAAACACCCCTTGTGGGGATGGTCGCAATGCACATTAGCATAATTAAGGCTCACACAAGGCTTCAGTTTAAACTTATCAGCAACTCCCAGACTTCTCTGATCATTTATTTACCTATTGAATGCCTCTGTGGTGTTTATTATGTACCTGACATTGTTCTAAACACTATACAAATATTCACTATTCTAATCCTCAAACCAAGGACATAATCACTATTATTGCCATTTCCATCTTACAGATGATGAAGCTGAAACACAGAAGGTTCAGCAACTTGTTCAAGGCCACACATCTATTAAGTGACAGAAAAAGGCAGTCAGACTCCAGAGTCCTCACAGTTCAGCAGTAGGCTAGGCTGCCACCCATGATATCCTTCTTGAGTTATACAACCTGACATCCCAAAAACCTCTGTTCCATCGGAACATATCATGAAAACAATGCAATCAACTAAAATACACTAGTATATGTAAACTGTGTATCTGAATTAGTTGGATAACTCATAATGCTTTGAACTCCAATTTCTCACTGAATTCGTGATGAGATAGAAGAACATGCCATGGTTTTCGACCTAAAAATTTCAAGAATAGCTAAACAAGAGAAATTTGGTTAGACTGTTCTCCCTCTCTGTGGTCAATGAATAAATTATAAGCTTGATTTGTGAATATAATGTTTAGTTTTTTACTTCTTGTCTCCTCCCCAGTCTTCAACCCAAGTAAGGACAAACATCTGCTTTTTTGTACCTATGCTGAGCACAGTGCATTGGTCTAAGTAGCAGCTCTATAAGTATGTACCATGTTAATAAATGAATAAAAGAGTGAGTGAAACCAAAGCACATATGTGAAAATTTACAGACTATAAAGCAAAGAATTGAAGCCAACAAACTGGTTGAGAGAAAAGTATTTATCTAAGAACAGTGTAAGTTTTCTGCATCACTGTTGCATGGATAGAAGCAGCAAGTAAATTTGGTGGAAAGCGGGTGTCCAACAAGGTAAGGGGAGTTGACTGCTCTTATCAATTGAAGAAGGCTCTGAAAAGGAGGCAGCTTTGCAGAAGCTAAATCAACAGAAAACAGAAATCATTACAAATTTCTGAAAAATTGAAGAGGATTTATTGGCAAATAATATAATAAGGTATAGGTGCAGTATAAAAGAACCTCAAGGATAGTGCAATAAATCAGGGGCATTAAAACAGAGGAGCTAACTCCAGAGATTACTGGAGTCCTGAGAAAGAAACTGACACAGGAAGACTAGATGAAGAGCAGAAGTGACGTTCTGTGCAGAGACACAGGCAGCCCAAACGGACCCATCAACTTGGAGTAAACCAAAGAATCAATACCCGTTTCTCTACCCTCGTCCCTCTAATCTGTCTCCGGAGGTCCCCAGTGACGTAAGCCATCTGGAAATCAACACAGTTCAGCCAGGTATCATCCTGGACAGAGGACATAAAGTAGAAGGGTTGACAGCAGACAGAAGGTACTTCACACAGAAGCTATTGGGATAATGCAAGAGGTTTTAGCAAAATGAAGTTAGACAGGAAGAGAGGACATTCAGATACAGAAGAGACAGCTTAACTGAAAAGGATCTAAAGAAACAGTGAAGCAGAATTGCTAGATACAACCAACCAACTTGCCTGTAAGCCCATCTGAGCAGAACACACTTGTTAACAAAAGGATTTAGGGATAATCCCCCATTATGTGTACCAGTGTGGCTAAATGCTTATTGGACAACAGCAGAACAGTAGCTTGTTTCCAGAAAAGAAATTGATGATAATTTAATACCTTTTACAGATGGTTGTAAACTATTTTAGATAAACCTCACTGATTCCTATCAAGATATTAATTTAGACAAAGGCACCATCATTACAGACCTCCTTAGAATCACCTCAGATTCATAAATCAGCAAATTAACGAGTGACAGACATGTCTGTACTTGTTTAAACCCGTATCTGTCTAACTGCTATAAAAATGACTAAAATGTTTATCTTAAGACAGCCAGGCAAGAAATCTTATAGAGAGATATATTGGATTGTATCTCTTTTCCTTCAGCCAATAAGTAAATGCAAACTGCAGAAAAATCATTTCCAAACTTGCTACTTATTATCTTGTACGCTGAAGGCACATGCAGCCATATACTTGTTGAAAGACAGGAAAAATAAAGTCGGAGGAATCAAAACTAGGCGTCTCTAGTAGATTGCATCCAATGGCATTCCACACATATTTACTGTATGTTTACTGTATGTATGCTCTTTGCAAAGGCTGGGATATGACAGATGAGACCCAAATCTAAAATGTGGACTTCACACTGAAGTCTTTCAAGAAGCAGACAAAGTTTTCCAAGCTAAGAGGTAGAAAAATATGGCACACTAATGTGATCAGAGAAATTCCAACTTGCATCCTTTTGTTTGTAACCAGAAGACAAACTTCATGTATACTGAAGTGAAGAGAGGTTAGCCAAGCATCCCCAAGTAGTCCAAGGCTCACTCTGAAAGAACCTCACCACAACACCTCCCAAGGCATTCTGCTGCCTTGGAGTCAAGAAGCTTGCTTTCAGCCCTGTACATATTTGAAGGAAGATAAAGAGGTGACATGAAGTGTCACCTTGGTGTCTCAGATGGTAAAGAAACTGCCCACAATGCGGGAGACCTGGGTTGGAACCCTGGGTTGGGAAGACCTCCTGGAGAAGGGAATGGCAACCCACTCCAGTATTGTTGCCTGGAGAATCCCATGGGTGGAGAAGCCTGGGGGGCTACAGCCCATGGGGTCGCAAAGAGTCGGACATGAGCAACTAACACTTTCAAAGAGGTGACATGTGGGAACTGTGAGGTGCTGAGGTCTGCAATTTCAAAGCAAAAGCAACTATTGAACCAGTGGACTGCGGCAGTGTAGATCCAACGGCGGGGGCGGGAGGGTGGTGAGTGGATGGAGGCCATACATTATGACTCATGATTCAACCCAGCGACTCTTACTCAGTGATAAGAACAATGTCTGATCAATCTCTCAGGGTTCCATCCTTGGCCAAACCACCAAACTCAGCCAGATCTTTCTCACAGCTTTCTGCATCATCTTCAGACATGCTTGCGCACACTACAGACAGACATGCTAAGCCACATTCGTTCAATTCTGTTTAAAATCCTCCTGGGTAGGTCAATAAAATGTACTCTGAATAAAATGCAAACTTTTTCACACCGACCTGGCAATCTCTCTGACCTCATTTCTACCATTTCCCCTGACTGCCAGGGTGCCCAGCCTGCTGCTGCTATAGTGAAAGCCTTATGATTCCCAGAAGTTCTCCCAGATCTTCACTGGGCTGGCTCTTTCCTGTTCAGAAACATCCTTAAAGAGGCTTTCCTTGACCACCTCACACGAAGCAGCCCTGGTCACTGAACTATCATATCACGCTGCCTTATTTTCCAATGGCAATTTTCACCACTTAAAATTACCTTATGTGCTTGTTTATAATTCACTGTCTTCACTCTATACAGTGAGAGTTCAACGACAGCAAGGGTCTTATGTCTCTTTTGGTTGCAATGTCCCGAAGTACACAATAATGCCAGGCACAAACATTTAAGTAAAAATGAATGTAATTAAGATGATTAGCATATATGTGGATCATGAAAACAGATTATTGCTGGACGTAAACCATGAATTACCTTTTTTCAAAATCTTTTATTTTATATTGGAGTATAGCCAACTAACAATGTTGTGATAGTTTCAGGTGGACAGCAAAGGGCTTTTTTCTCTTAATACTAGAGATGAGCTTTAAAAATAATCAGAAGTAATATAAAAGGTCCCTCTTTTCCACTGCAAATCTTCATTTTTCTCTCCAGACTACCCCTAAAAAGTTTCCATTTTCCTTAAGTATTAATTCAGTGTGAATGACTTTTAAATCTCTATGTCTAGCTCTGGCCCCTTCCTCTCCCTGAATTCGGCCTGCCTCTATACACTGCAATACTTCTACTTCAATTTCTGCCATCACATCACATTTGGCATATGAAAACCTGAAATTAGTATCCCCCAGGCAAATGCAGTTTCTCCTTCTACTCTTAACACTTTTATCAACCATCCTCAGATACCCAGAATTAAAACCCAGAAATGATCTTGATCATTAAATTCAAGCACTGGAAGAAGATTGGAAAACATCAAGTGAAGCGGTCAAGATTTTTTTTTAAAACTGTGTTAGCCTTCTTTCAAACAAAAGCTCACAGAGAAGTCTGATATGTAAAACAGATGAATCTGCAGTTGTTCTGGGAGTTCAACTGGTGGTCTCTGAAGAGACTTCAAAAAGAGCCCTTAATCTGGTCCAAACTTCCTTTCTTTTCTCCCAGCCCTCTTCAACATACACACTAGAAGTTACAGAGGAGACAGTTTAAGTCCAGAGAGCTTAAGTCTTCTTTGCAGGTAGAAATAATCAGTCTGCACAAGCTGACACAGTTAACACCCAAAATAATGCTTAACACCTAAGAGCACTTAGGCAATGTTCTAAAAGATAATACCTTCAAGCATATGTAGAATATGATTGTAAGTTATTACAAATTGATACATTTCAGACATGACACATCGGTTTGCCTGAGAAGGAATCTTCAGAGTTTAAATAACTGTTTGCTTCTAATAACAGACAGATATACTCATTTCAAGTGGAAGAAGCCAGGCATGAGTCCAGTAAAAAAAAAAAAAAAACTGGCACAGTGAATATAAGGTCTCAGTTCTATAGCCCACGTGACTTCACTGTCTAGTTCTGAGCATGGTTTTCAAATTCTCTGGGCCTTGTCTGCTTCAACGTTAATATTAATGTGTGATGAGATGCTCTTGAGGACTCTTTCAACCCTCAGTCTATTCTCTATTATACCATGCTAACGTATTTCCCTGGAGCTACTGCATCTACAAAACGTAAGCATCACAAATTAAGAGACAAATTGGAAGAGAACAAATCATTCTTGAAGGATTGTTTGAATGTCACGTGGCAGGTACTGTGCTGGGCATCTGAAACCCAGAGAAGCTAAGGAAAGGACAATATCCCACCTCAGAGAGGCAGAGATAAGGTGGCTTAAAAAATTAGGGAAGGTTGTGCTAGGTTGGAGTAGATGACAACTGATTTTAGATTTAAATGATAAGCGTGAGTGCTGAGGAAAAGTGAAGGGCGCTATATGTATTCCCCCCAAAAAAATCACATTTTAAACTGCCTTATTCTTTTAAGTAAATAATACAATCAGTATTTACTGTAGCAAAAATAATTTATCAGGCCATCTCACACAGTTTTCACAGTTTATGAAGAAAAAAATAAGCCAATTTCTTTTTGATAAATATTTAACAACTAGCACATTCTGAAGGGCATATATGAACACACCATGAGTAGAGGCAGCACGTCACTCAGGAACAAGACTCTAAAAGGCAATTTCAGACAACCCTGCCCAGGCTAAATGCTGTGTAGCACCTGGCAGACAAGGTGGCAAAGCCCCTATAAATAGTGATGATTCACTAACATGACATAAATCAAGACTTTAACTCACCAAAAACTAACATTTTGATTTAAAATCACAAGTCAGTGCCATTAAAATTCATCAACAGACCCCAGCACATGAGTAATGAGATCGTATCAACTCATATCTTGTGACCAAAAGGAAAAGGTGGTTTTTCTAAATGGTAATTCAGACTGGACAAATAACACACTGTATCAAGTTTTGTAGCCCTAGGCCATATTTTGCTAAAAACAAAGGTACATTATGCATGACTAAAGAAAACAGTGAAAATCAGAGCAATTAATTTCCAGCTATGTTTCCCATAAAAAAAAAAAATCACTGCTATGATTTGCTTATAGCACGCAATCTTTTTTTTTTTTTTTGGCATCGTACAATGATCTAAGTGTGTAATAACTTGCATATTTCACTAAGATGTAATATCCTTGAAAACATCCTTATAGTGAAAGTTTTCCAAAGAAATTATTGATCTCTGGAATGTCTCATGTTTTAAAATGACTGACAAATCCTTTTCTATTTTCTTTGCAGTTAGAAATAATTCTTCTTGATCACTAGAGTGTAAAGAGGTATAAGAGTACAAAGACTGAATATTTTCTTAAAGACAAATGTCTCAGTTGACACAGGACATTTCCCATGATTTTCCCAAAACAATAATTAGGAGAGCTGTCACTAGGATCCTTAAAAAAGTATGTAAGAAAAACAGTTATTAGTTGGCAACAGTTTAGGACAGGGAGAAATTTCCTTAAGCGCTCTTTCAAATTATTTTCAAATACTTGTTAGCTAACTCCTCTCTTTACTGTTGGAGCCTCGTGTGCTTCTTTCCAGAATGTAGGAGCCTTTTCTCAGGTGGATCTGCTTTACCGTGGATACATCCGATACATTCTCTTTATAAGTCAGGGGCAGTAAGCAGTTTTCTTCTGTTTTCTTTCACTGGGACCTTTGTGGCTTCTCTGTCACTTACCTCACCTTGGTGAAAAGGAAACTAAGAACAATCCCTAATAACTCAAGGAAACCAGTGTTCTCATTCCGTGGAGAACAAATTCGAAGGGTCCAAGACCCAGATGAAGAGGTGCGGCTCAGAAGGAATAAGGCATCACACCAGACAACTTCCAGAGGATCTTCTCCAGTGTCAAATAATCCTAACACCGCAAGGCACTGACAGAAATACGGAGCCCCGATAGAAACGGACGAGTAGATGGATGGGTGCGGAGGGGCAGAAAGTCAGCCTCTAAATGAGAGAGACAAAAGTCTGGGGGACAGGGTGGAAGAAAAAGCGATAGGGAGGGACACACAGAAACAGAAAAGACGACGACAAGAAAGAAAGAGGGGGAAAGAGAGAGTGTGGGTGGGGAGAGGAAGAAAGAAACAGAGGGAGAATGGAAGGAAGAAGGCAGAGAAACGCTGAGAACTCGTAAGAGAGCGACAGACAGGCAGAGAGGCACCAGAGGCAGCGTCGCCAGCTCTCAGGCGACCGGACCGGCCCGCGGCGCACTTTCTCCCGCCGCAGGCTGGGTCTCGGGAGGCAGCCGGGGCAGGTGGCTCCGCACGGAGCTGGGGCCCCCCAGTCCAGTCTCGGCGCCTCCAGCGGCGGCTCGGTTCCCCCGGTCTCCCCGCCTCCAGGGCTGCCCTCCCGCCCCCCATTCCTCCGCTCCCTGGGCGCACAGGTCCCGACTCCGCGCCTCGGTGCGTCCCTCCTTCCCGACCCCGAGCACGTGTCCCACCCGCAGCCGCCTCTGCCCCCGGCCTCGTTGCCGGCAGAGGCACTGGGGCCGGGGATCCCGCCAGAGCCGCCCGCGCACAAAGCCCCCCGGGCGGCCGCCGCCCCCACGGCGCGCGGCTCACTCTCCCCTCACCGGCCAGCCCGGCAGCCCCGCGCCAGGGTGCGGCCCGTCCCGCACCGCCTTCAGCCTCCTGATCGCGCCGGCTCGGCTCGGCTCCACGGCCCCCCGCGCGCGAGGCGGGCGCCCGCCCTCCAGTCCCCTGCCCGCGCGCGCCTTACCCGCCGCCGCGCCCCGGCACTGGCGTCCTCGGCGCCGCCGCCCCGCGGCCCCGGCTCCCTGCCCGTCCCGGCGCCCGCAGGCCCGCGCCCACTCCGCGCCCCGCGCACGGCCGCGCCGTCAACTTCTGGCCGCCGTGGCCGCTCTGCCGCCGCCGCAGGACTTTTTTTTTTTTTTCCCCTCTAGCTCCTCTGCTGCCTCTGGAGTTTTTTTTTTTTTTTTCACTTGCCCTCTCCAGCTCCCACTAGTGATTGGAGCCTGAGAGCCAAGTACTTAGCGGAGGGATTACACTTCTCGACTCACTTGGAGCTGCCCCAGCGCCGCCGCCTGTGTCTGGAAGGGCGAGCGGACTTGGGGAGCCGGCTGCCTCCCGCCCTTCTACCGCCCCGCATCCCCTGAATTGAGGCGGGGCACTTCCCAGCTCGGTCTGCCTCTCAGAGCCTCACCTCGGTTTCAACCACAGATGCTTTCTCGGTCATGTGTAAGAAGAACAAAGGTGGGATTACTGTACACTGAGAGCTTGGAAGGGGCTCCCAAAACTGATCTAGCGCAGTGGACTGAAATTCATCAAGGCCATTGACACTTTGGAGAAGTTGATAAAAAAACTTTAACACACCTCGTAAAAAATACACTTACACAGCAAATTATGCCTGCAGTTCTGGACGAGGAGTGTAGGAACCCTAAAACAGGTGGGCCTCCTAGGGAAAAGAAATATTTCCTTTCTTCAAATATTTTGAAATTGTCAAAAAAAAAAAAAAACAAGGAAACATCTTCCATTTGTATTTGATGAAATTTTACAATCAGCATGTTTATTTCAGGAAAGTATGTAACTTCTTTACTTTGTCATTTCCTTACTAAATGTTAAGTGTTGAAATATTTTCTAAGGAGGTAAATATAAATATAAATTAAGCTAGTCTTTCTGGAAACTTGGGGATAAGAATTAACTTTTTAAAATCAGCTATTCTGTCCACAGTATTTTCCAGGGAGACATCTAATAACTTCCAAATACATTTTTCCTCCTAGTGTCTTTCAGTTATTTACCCTCCAGAATTAATTTCCTCCTTTTGTAAAATCTTTCCATCTTCCATATTTATTGATAAACCCTCTCTAGGCACCACGTGTGTGATTCAAATCATTTAATACTATTTCACTCTGATGTAGTTTTCTGACTTTTTTCATATCTGTCTCTATTTTCTAATTCTTAGCCTACCATTTTCTTTTCACCTCCTCCCTTTTCTTAAATTATTCCCATTAAATGATTTTATGCTAAACATTAAATACAATCCTTTGAGCTTATAAGAAATTCAACTATATATAAATACATTTTATGTAACTCCCACTCAAGAGCAGGTGGTCATCCAGGCATGTATTGATGAGCCTGTAAAATGTAGGCATATTTTCCCCAAAGACATGTTAAGGTCCCCACAGAAGTCTATTTGCCCCCAGTAATGTCCATCGAGTCGGTGATGCCATCCAGCATCTCATTCTCTGTCGTCCCCGTCTCCTCCCACGGGGACAACAGAGAATGAGATGGCTGGATGGCATCACCGACTTGATGGACATGAGTTTGAGTGAACTCCGGGAGTTGGTGATGGACAGGGAGGCCTGGCGTGCTGTGATTCATGGGGTCACAAAGAGTCCGACGCGACTGAACCGAACATATCTGGACCATGATATTATCAGGACTAACTTTCGTTCTGGTTCTTGGTGCCAGACTCAAAGAGGACAATTCTGTTTAGGATAACACTAGAAATTTTCTAAAACATTTGTCATTGGAATCATCTCACCCCTCTTACTCAACCCACATTCTAGTCCTCAGTACAAGTAATCATCTTACTCTCCCCAGAATCCCAAGGTAGAAGCCACACACTTTACCTTTACCAAATTCTCTGTGCTCCTAAATTACCTTTCTCAGTGTCCTCAAATTTCCTATCATCTCCGTCTTCTGACTTTAACTAGGTTTAAAGAGGAAATAAATCTGATTGAATCAATCCCCTCTACTGTGTGAATTACTGGTAATTTTCATTTGACTATTTTTCCCTCTTAAGAGTTTCAATCCTCACAAACTACTGTGAAATAAATGAGACATTAAAGAAGTTTTGGAGCAGAGAGTGTGTGGGTTGCAATACAGCTTTTCAGAAGCTGTGCTAAGAACTGACTTAAATCTATTCAGCAAATATCCTTGTAAGCATCGGTATACTGGACCTAAGACACTAATCAAAGAGTATAAGCATCTCTGGGTAGAGAAGACAGATTAAATAACATATTTTAAAAATTCCAAATCAGAGGAATGAAGAAATTTAAAATTTTTTTAAAAAGCACTCTGGGTAAGAGAGAATCAGAGAAGACAGTCAAGGAAACTGAAGTACACCTTGGAAGGTAGCATTTCAATACACAGGGATGAGGAATCTGGGGTATAAGCTACTCAATAATCTACTTTCACTGAGTACCCATGGTATGCCATGCACTACTGTCTCAGATTTTAAATTCTGCCTGTACCTTCTTGAAACCTGTAAGAGACAACATACATACATACATATTTTTTTAATTAGAATATTCTGAAAGAAATACAGTAATTAGTATATGAATGTACATCTATTGGAACACAGAAAAAGGAACTATTCTGCTTGGAAATGGCAGGAAAAACTGCACAGAACAGCCACATTTTATCAGGGCCCTGAAGGATCTTCAGAGACCAAAAAGCAGAAAGAGAATAAGCATTCTAAATAAAGGGAACAGAATAAAAAAGCATAGTATACTTAGGGAACAGCTGGTAGCTCAATGCTGCTACCCAAGTTATGAGGAGAAGGTACAAGAGATGAATCTCAGTGTTCAGGAATGACCTGGTCAGATATGCCAATGAAATAGATTTTTCCTTGTTAGGTGATGTGGAAGCAATGAAGATTTTTAAACCAAGGAATTAAATAGTAGACTGGGACTTTCAGAAGATCATTTTGAAGTACCTAGAGAAGGAGAAACGGAAGCACAGAACCAGTTAGATGTCTGCTGTGTAAAGAGTAAAGATCTGAACCAAGATAGTGATGTAGCTACCAAGATCACCAGCAGACTTGGAAAAATATTTTATCTCAAATACATTGAGCTGTAGAAGCATATTCCTTGGTCTTGCAAGTTGGGCTTGTGGTCCTTTTAAAGGCAACAGGGACCACTCAGGGAGAAGCTGTTGAGGAGAAGAGGAAGGAAAGGCTGTTTGGTGAGATGACAAATCTAAGCAAAAGCACAGTTTCTCTTTTCATCCAAGTGTAAAGGTAAAGGAAAAGTTCGCAGTATCTCAGGAGAGGACCCCAGGGCAGCAAAAGCAAGAACTCTCATAGAATTTGCTGGCTTATTTCCCACTGAATAAGACATTTACCCAGCTCTGTTGGACTCAAACCTATTTGCGGAATTTACATGCAACTGAATAGGATACATATGAGAAAGTGATTTGGTAAGCTTGTTTCTGTGATCTCAGCCTCCCTTTTTCCCAACCGTTTCCTCTTCATTTCGCTACTTCCACATCTTTACCTCTTCCATTTCTTCCATTTCCCCCTCTTCCAAAACTATAAGGGATCTGACCATTATTATTTTATCCAAAGAAAGGTAAACCATCATAAGTAACATTCTGGCATGTGTGCTTTTAAGTTATTTCTCCCTAGATGTGACATAAAATAGTCTCTTTCTTGAGTTATCTTAGGAATTAGATGAAAGAAATATTCCAGAAAAAGAAATAATTTTCTTTCCCTATGATTCATACTATTCATATATTCATACTAATGTAGTTTTCTTAGAATCCACTACTAATGCAATGACTACATACACAAAATAAGAGATTAAACCTCTCAATTGGAGTATTTAAACCCAACTTAAAAATGTTAAGTACTGGCAACATGGATAGCTTCTATAATAGAAGCCCAATTTATTAATTACTGTGTGCTAGGCATACTCGGAGAAGGCAATGGCAAGCCACTCCAGTACTATTGCCTAGAAAATCCCATGGATGGAGGAGCCTGGTAGGCTGCAGTCCGTGGGGTCGCTAAGGGTCGGACACGACTGAGCGACTTCACTTTCACTTTTCACTTTCCACTTCCACACATTGGAGAAGGAAATGGCAACCCACTCCAGTGTTCTTGCCTGGAGAATCCCAGGGACGGGGGAGCCTGGTGGGCTTCCGTCTATGGGGTCACACAGAGTCGGACACGACTGAAGTGACTTAGCAGCAGCAGCAGCAGCAGCAGGCATACTATGAAGTACTTTATACAGATGAACACACTGCAGTCTCATAACAAGGTAGGTACTATTTTCTTCCCAATTTTACGAATGAGGAAACTGAGTCACAGAGAAGTTAGATAGCATGCTGAAGGCCATGCTACCAAGTGGAAGAGGCAGGATATGAACCCAGGCAATGTCGCCACAGCACCTCAGGCTTATTCGGCATTACTAAACTACTCTAGCAGTGAGCACATTTTTATGTATCCAATGAACAGATACGAGACAAAAATACGTAAAGATCTTGAATGTTAGATAAGCTGTGATTCAAATCCTAGAACGGATGGAAAAGTAAAGTACTTGAGTCCTTTATATTTTGTTAAACAGTTTCCCAAGCTTCTTAGAAACTAGCACCTGGGCTAAAAGCTGACGATGCCAGGAACGTGGGAAGCAGTAGGGTCTGTGGCTTTTGAAATGTCACTCTCTGGGTCAGCATTTAAAGCCTTTGGCTAGGCCAGCTGCCAAATTGTAAACTTCCTGAGGATCCCTTTCTTGTCTTTCACTACTCTCTCCAACCACATGTTTTTTAAAAACACAACCACTTTTGCTAGCTAGATATAGGCAAATTTAGCACCAAGTCAGAAGTTTTCACATGGTATAGCAGATTGCACCAAAAAGTAGTGACAGTCCCATCATAAGCATTCAGGCTGAGCAGAGATGGAATATTGTGGAAAAGGTTCCTACAGTGGGTAGGAAGAAAAGTCAAAAATCTCTAAGACCCCTCTCTACTTTCCAAGTCTGTATTTAATGTAGTTAGGTTAATAACTTAAAATATTAACATAAATACAACATAAATATGACATATATAAATCACATAAGTATTAAGGCTCATAGTACTGAAATGGCTATTAAATAACTTTAAAATTAATGTGAATGAATATGTTGATAATTCACTGATTCATGTCTGTGATAATCTCACAATTAAAATACACATTACTTCCATACTGTATCCTGAAACATCTACTCTATTTTCTGCTGTTCTCTTTATTTTACTTATTTAAAACAACTGTAATTACATACAGGAAAAAAGCAGATTCTAGTTCTATAACTAGAACTAAATTCATTTTGTCTACTATGTAAGTTCAAGAAAAATAGAATTTCTCAATTGAAACAGAAATAAACCATGAAAAAAATCTGAAGTAGAAATGCTAAAATGATTTTACTTTCTTTTACTGTCAGCATTGTTTCAATTTTTCTTAATAAAAGCAGATATAATATCTATCTATTTATATGCTGCCAAATTATCCAGGGCCTGAAATAAATTAATCCCTTTGAAATTGGATTTGAATACAATGTTATTGCATTTCAATTTTTAAAAATTTCTACAGCCTGAGCATCTTTTCTTTCTGAACCACTCTGACCCACACACCTACATAATTCCTAAAACTGGAAAATTAGGAAAAAATTCTGCAATGAAACTTAAAAAATTTTTACATCTGTTTCTTTGGAGTCTCATGTTCCCAATGGTTTTTTCCTTCTAAAGTGATTTGCCAGCCTTGGAACCTCTCAGTGTTTTCATGACTCACAGTATATTTACAGTGGGTATCTCAGGAAGAAATATACAGCAACTATTTCCCTTTGTACTAGACAAAAGAAAAGTTAGGAAATGAAAACATATGAAGAGCAAATCTCCAATTAAACTACCTGAAAAGCCTATTCTTTCCATCATATATTCTTCAATAAATAGAATTGCTTTAAGCGAGTGAAGAAGTTTAACCTTGATTCCAGGAATTCAGAGTGTTGTGCCTTACATGTCAATAAATTCATAAAGATATAACACTGTGTTAATGTTAGAACAATATTGAATATAACCCCGTGAACTAAAAGATGACATTTTACAAAGTTCTTATTAACATTACTAATTACAAGAATATCTATGCTTTTAAATCACATAATCAGAAAACAAAGATCATGGCATTTGGTCCCATCACTTCATGGGAAATAGACGGAAAAACAGTGGAAACAGTGACAGCCTTTATTTTTTTGGGCTCCAAAATCACTGTGGATGCTGATTGCAGCCATGAAATTAAAAGACGCTTACTCCTTGGAAGGAAAGTTATGACCAACCTTGATAGTATATTAAAAAGCAGAGACATTACTTTGCCAACAAAGGTCCATCTAGTCAAGTCTATGGTTTTTCCCGTGGTCATGTATGGCTGTGAGAGTTGGACTGTGAAGAAGGCTGATCGCCGAAGAATTGATGCTTTTGAACTGTGGTGCTGGAGAAGACTCTTGAGGGTCCCTTGGACTGCAAGGAGATCCAACCAGTCCATTCTAAAGGAGATCAATCCTGGGTGTTCATTGGAGGGACTGATGCTAAAGCTGAAACTCCAATACTTTGGCCACCTCATGTGACGAGCTGACTCACTGGAAAAGAGTCTGATGCTGGGAGGGACTGGGGGTGGGAGGAGACGGGGACGACAGAGAATGAGATGGCTGGATGGCATCACCGACTCTGTGGACATGAGTTTGAGTGAACTCCGGGAGCTGGTGATGGACAGGGAGGCCTTGCGTGCTGTGATTCATGGGGTCGCAACGAGTTGGACACGACAGAGCGACTGAACTGAACTGAATGTGAAGACATCAATACTGGAACATTGAAAGCTATTCAGATTTCTATACCACAAAATAAAATAGCTAGGTTGATTATTTCTAAGGCATACTGCAGGATAAAGCCATAGCTTTCCTTGACAGTCTTCAATAAATCCTGGAAATTTCACACTACTATTAATGGAAAGGAAAATGACAGAACTGAAGTTTAAGGAGGAAAGGACAAAAGAGGAAACAAGTCCTCCAAGTAACAAAAAATAGCAAGAATGAAGAAGCAAAAGGTCAAGGAGGAAACAAGAAAAAATGAAGTTCTAAAATATCTCTTTTCAGAGCTTCCCTGGTGGCTCAGTGTAAAGAATCTGCCTGCCAATGCAGGAAACTCGGGTTTGATCCCTGATCCGAGAAGATCCCACATGCCACAGAGCAACTAAGCCTTTGAGCCACAACTAGTGAATGAATCTTTGCTTGAGAGTCTGGGAGCTGCAACTGTTGAGCCCATGTGCTACAACTGAAGCCCTGTGCCCTAGAGCCGGTGCCCCACAACAAAGGGGAGCCGCTGCAATGAGAAGTCCATGCTCGGCAACTGTACAAGAGTCCATGCAGCAACAAAGACCCAGCACAGTCAAAAATAAACACAGTTATAAAATATCTCTTTTCTTTTGGCAGAATTCTGTTCTGGCACACAGGATTTGTGATTCTGTTGAGTAGCACTGTTCATTAAGTTGAGCTAGATATTAAGTCTGAACACATGAAATGTGGATGATCTTGTGATGCACTTGCTTACAAAATGGTGGGATTCTCCTTTGCCTACAAAGTATGCATCCCAATAGAAACTTCAGGGCTCATCACAACCTGACCTCAGCATCCCATGCCAGCCACATCGATGCCAAACACTCCAGCCTCAAAGGCTGCTTGTCAAATATCTTCACACTTCCCACCATCTCTCCTACCTGGTATACCATCAGGCCCCTGACTGCTATCCCTTCCTCATCCGAGGTTCACCTTCTAGGTCCCAGGCAAATGTCTTTTCTTCTTCCCGCAAAACGTGTTTTTATTTCCCCAGCATATTAGTCACATCTTCTCAAGCTTTGGCACTACCACTCTCATATTTTATACCTTTTTACATTCTTAACATAGTACAGTGTCTAGTAATAATAGATGTCCCATGTATTTTTGCTGTTAAAGGAAGACAAAACTATGAAATCTCACAATCATGTTAGACTCCTGAGACCAGATTTTAGAACCATACATAGATTACCAACTATATCGGCCACCCAAAGGTTTTGAAATAACAATAACAATTAACATCCCACACATGGGTTATATGGGAAGCAGGATATATGGGGTTTTGTTAGGGATTTATAAAAACAAAACAAAAAATTAAAAATAGGAAAAGATTTTCAAAAGAAGGAAAAAAATAAGTTTATTTACTGTAAGATCAGGGCAAGCGATGGGTGGACCAATCTGCAATTTGGATTGGGTGTCAGATGAGGAGAGCCCAGATGATGGAAGTTCAGCCAGGTGTGGGAGTGACTGTCTCAGGTGCAAAGTTTCTTCAGTCTTCGCTCAGGAATTCAGAGACTATTATCTTAGCCCAATCAGGGTATTAAAACAAAAATATCACAGACTCAGTGGCTTAAACAACATTTTTTTTCTCAGAGTTCTAGAGGCTAGGAGTCTAAGATGAGGGAGCTAGCAACGCTGAGATCTGGAAAGGGCTCTTTTCCAGGTTGCAGATGACTGACTTACTGTGTTCTCACATAGCAAAGAAAAAAAACGAGAGCAAGCAAGCTCTGGTCCCTGCATGTGTGTGTGTATGCTCAGTCACATCCAACTCATTGTGACTCCAAGAACTATAGCCTGCCAAGCTTCTCTGTTCATGGGATTCTCTAGGCAAGAATACTGGAGTGGGTTTCCATGCCCTCCTCCAGGGCATCTTCCCAACCCCAGGGATTGAACCCTCGTCTCCCAAGTCTCTTGAATTGGCAGATGAATTCTTCACCACTGAGCCACCTGGGAAACTCTTCATTTACCTCATTAGGGCACTAATCCCATTCATGAAGGCTTCACCCTCATGACCTAATTACCTTCCAAAGATTCAACCTCTTACTACCATTAACGGTTAAGATTCAACATCTGAATTTTGGGAGGACACAGACATTCAGTCTATAACCACTATCATCTCTAAATGGTAAGAAACAACCAGCAAATCTCATGATTTGCTGAGAATGTTATCAGATTTTCAGAGCACTCATATCTGAACATAGAGTGTTTCATGATACTTTCTGATGTAAATAGGAGATCCTTCAGGATGCACACACACAATTAGTAACCTGGAACATATTCAGTATTTGATTAATATATGAGGAATGAATAAATATAACATGAAAATGTGCATCAACTTGATAACATTACTGTTTCACCCACCAAATGTTCTTGTGGAAGTATCCGTTCCGTCACTCAGTCATGTCCGACTCTTTGCGACCCCGTGGACTGTAGCCAGGCTTCTCCATCCATCGGATTCTCCAGGCAAGAATACTGGAGTGGGTTACCGTTTCCTTCTCCAGGGGTGTGGAAGTATAAGAACAGATAAATTCTTCTCTCACACATGCTCCTATTATAGGTCAAATAAAACTAGAGATGAGCTGAAATAAGAACATTAATAGTATAGTATAAATAATGGCTATTACTTGTTCATTGTTTATTATATACCAGGTACTATAGCAATTTATCTCATTTCATCATGGACACTATTATTGCCATTACTTTACAGATGAAGAAAATTAGGTGTGCGGGTTTTGTGGGGTTTTTTTTTTTTGTTTTTTTGTGTGTTTTTTTGGCTGTGCCACACAGGATGTGGGATCTTATTTCCCCTACCAGGGGTTGAACTCGCACTCCATGCGTTGGAAGCTGGAAGTCTTAACAACTGGACTGCCAGGGAAGTCCAAAATTGAGGTTTTAAGCAATTAACTTGCTAAGATATAGAGCTAGCACACCTTGAAATGAAGTTTTAAATCCAAATTTTTTAGGATAAAGAGCTCACATTCTTAACCAGAACACCCTCTACCCCAGATCTTCTAAACACTGTCACAAAAGTTAAAAGTGGAAGCTGATGCATGGGTTGACTAAAATACTTCTAACTGAATCTACTGTTTAGTTCTCATCGCTGTTAGTAAGATCTTTCTAGAACCATGGACTTACTTTAGAATGTTGTTCTGTTGGGGACCAAAAAGAGGTAAACTGTTAATGACTGCAGATATTTTACCGTTTTACTGTATTAAAGTTCAGTTCAGTTCAGTTCAATTGCTCAGTCGTGTCTGACTCTCCGCGACCCCATGAATCACAGCACGCCAGGCCTCCCTGTCCATCACCAACTCCCGGAGTTCACTCAAACTCATGTCCATCGAGTCGGTGATGCCATCCAGCCATCTCATTCTCTGTCGTCCCCGTCTCCTCCCACCCCCAACCTTTCCCAGCATCAGAGTCTTTTTCAGTGAGTCAACTCGTCGCATGAGGTGGCCAAAGTATTGCAGTTTCAGCTTTAGCATCAGTCCCTCCAATGAACACCCAGGATTGATCTCCTTTAGAATGGACTGGTTGGATCTCCTTGCAGTCCAAGGGACTCTCAAGAGGCTTCTCCAGCACCACAGTTCAAAAGCATCAATTCTTCGGTGATCAGCTTTCTTCACAGTCCAACTCTCACATCCACACATGACCACGGGAAAAACCATAGCCTTGACTAGATGGACCTTTGTTGGCAAAGTAATGTCTCTGCTTTTTAATATGCTATCAAGGTTGGTCATAACCTTCCTTCCAAGGGGTAAGCGTCTTTTAATTTCATGGCTGCAATCAGCATCTGCAGTGATTTTGGAGCCCAAAAAAATAAAGTCTGACACTGTTTCCACTGTTTCCCCATCTATTTTTCATGAAGTGATGGGACCAGATGCCATGATCTTTGTTTTCTGAATGTTGAGCTTCAAGCCAACCTTTTCACTCTCTTCTTTCACTTTCATCAAGAGGGCTTTGAGTTCCTCTTCACTTTCTGCCATAAGGGTAGTGTCATCTGCATATCTGAGGTTATTGATATTTCTCCCAGCAATCTTGATTCCAGCTTGTGCTTCTTCCAGCCCAGTGTTCCTCATGATGTACTCTGCATATAAGTTAAATAAGCAAGGTGACAATATACAGCCTTGACGTACTCCTTTTCCTATTTGGAACCAGTCTGTTGTTCCATGTCCAGTTCTGACTGTTGATTCCTGACCTGCATACAGGTATCTCAAGAGGCAGGTCAGGTAGTCTGGTATGCCCATCTCTTTCAGAATTTTCCACAGTTTATTGTGATCCACACAGTCAAAGGCTTTGGCATAGTCAATGAAGCAGAAATATATGTTTTTCTGGAACTCTCTTGCTTTCTCCATGATCCAGAGGATGTTGGCAATTTGATCTCTGGTGCTTCTGCCTTTTCTAAAACCTGCTTGAACATCTGGGAGTTCATGGTTCACATACTGCTGAAGCCTGGCTTGGAGAATTTTGAGCATGACTTTACTAGCATGTGAGATGAGTGCAATTGTTCGGTAGTTTGAGCATTCTTTGGCATTGCCTTTCTTTGGGATTGGAGTGAAGACTGACCTTTTCCAGTCCTGTGGCCACTGCTGAGTTTTCCAAATTTGCTGGCATATTGAGTACAGCACTTTCACAGCATCATCTTTCAAGATTTGAAATAGCTCAACTGGGATTCCATCACCTCCACTAGCTTTGTTCGTAGTGATGCTTTTTAAGGCCCATTTGACTTCACATTCCAAGATGTCTGGCTCTAGATCAGTGATCACGTTATCGTGACTATCTTGGTCGTGAAGATCTTTTTTGTACAATTCTTCTGTGTATTCTTGCCACCTCTTCTTAATATCTTCTGCTTCTGTTAGGTCCATACCATTTCTGTCCATTACTGAGTTGATCTTTGCATGAAATGTTCCCTTGGAATCTCTAATTTTCTTGAAGAGATCTCTTGTTTTTCCTATTCTGTTGTTTTCCTCTATTTCTTTGCATTGATCGCTGAGGAAGGCTTTCTTATCTCTCCTAGTTACTTCATTGCTATTAACTTTGGATGTGGTATCACAGACCATGAAATGTTTATGAGAAAACTACCATGCAGACAACACAGTACCTTCAACATCATTTGATGTTAAAGATGTCATTTTTATGCTTGATTAAAATTCCAACATTAATAGGGAGTGAGGAAATATTTTAACTTAGGATCCCCTTTCATTTTATTAAAGGTTTTAAAGCACTGAAATTATATTGAATGTTAAGTTTTTATCTTTCTCTACAAGTTGCTAAACTTCTTAAAAGTCAAAGTTGCTCAGTTGTGTCTGACTCTGTGAGACCCCATAGACTATTCAGTCCATGGAATTCTCCAGGCCAGAATATTGGAGTGGGTAGCCTTTCCCTTCTCCAGGTGATCTCCCCAACCCAGGGATCAAACCCAGGTCTCCTGCATTGCAGGTGCATTTCTTACCAGCTGAACCACAAGGGAAGCCCTTGACTTCTTGAAGTCAAGACTATATCTTTATATTTTGGTGTTCTCAGCATTTAGCATACTTGTATCATATTAATCATTATTTTACATGTTAATGAATACAAAGATAAATCACATAATTCTAGTCTCAATTTAACATCATACTGATTTTTCTGATCTATATGTGTTGAAGGTGTGTATGTGTCATAATGAAAAAGATAAATGAAATTAAGCTGTAATGATGTTATAACATGAATTCTGAAATAAGGAAAGATTATCCTTCAGACTTCAAGTATTAGCTCTGCAAGACAGAGGTCTCAAAGTTGACAAGAAGCCTGGTACATTGGGCGACAGTAGTCTACTGTTCACATTATATGAAAACCAAAGAATAGTTTGAATGGTGTTAACACTCATAAAGACTATTTCCCCTAAGTGATAAGAAAACCACTTGGAGAAAGGTTACTCATTAATAAAGCTGCCACCTTATGCTGCCCAAGTCACCGTACCTTTTTAAACAGAAAGCACCTTAGGCAACTGACCAAAAAGTGAATGACTACGAGAGCTTTCAGTGATTTCCAGATTATACAAGAGAACTTTTCACAAGAACTACTATATCTGCAACTCACCATAATCTCAAAGTATTCATATTTCTATATTTAGTAACTTCACAGCTGTGTTTAGTACAGTATTCTGAGAGCATATAAGTGTACAATTTATATAAAATTAGTATAAAGGCACTCAACGTATTAACCAAGATACTGTTTTAGTGGATGCTATTGTTTTTCCTAACTATATTCTTTCACTTTTTCCAATTGTCTACAATTTTGATTGTTTTGGGGTTTTTATTTTTCTAATTTTTATTGGAGTATAGTTGATTTACAATGTTATATTAGTTTCCGGTGTACAGCAAAGGGAATCAGTTACACATATTCATATATCCACTTCGTGGTTTTTTTAGATACTTCTCCCATATAGATGATTAAGAGTATTATTGTTTTAATGACCTTCACACTGGAGGACGACATGGCCATGGGTGTATGACAGACTAGGGTGCATGTGTGATGCACCCAGGAGTTGTCAAAATTAATTCAATTACATACAAACTTTATTATCTATTACACCAAAGACAATCTCAGAATTTCTTAACATTCTATTTTGCCACTTTAGTTCTAATTAATAAATAACAATTTGAAGATATTATTTGAGTATACCTTTGAGATAATGGACTTCTGAATTGAAGATTCCTGAATTTTACTGTTATTTAGAAGCAGCATTCATTTCTATATAGCCATAACCAGGCTAAAGTGTATTCCACACACTCCTAACATATAATACAGGTCTTGATTATAGTAACAGATGAAAAGCCTTGCTACCAAGATCTCCATTTCTTTAAACCTAATTCCTAGGAAATCATTTAGGTCTGGGGTCTAATCTATATAATGTATATATAGAATGTCAATAAATGTATAACAGATTTGAAAACAAAAGATTCAAACAGTTCAATTTCCCATAGCCTAGCTTTGCAGTCCTGAAAATATAGGGAAGTCATTAAACAGCAACTCAATAGTGTTTTTCTTAATGTCTTGTCTATTTTTATTTTCTTGCAAAGCAAGGTCTTACCAAACCCTTTAGTCGTGATCTATTTTGTTGCAGTCATATGGGTGTTACTGGGAAGGTGAAAAACTTGTGACTATGGCAGGAAAAAGAACTGACTTGTCATGAATTATAGCTCTGTTTGCACTTCTACTTTAACTATAATCATTTGTTTAAAAGTTCTACATTTGAATTTCCACAATTGTGTGCATATTGTAAACATCTCATCTTTTACCCAAACTCAGCCAATACTTGAGCTTGTTAACATTCATCATCAAGGAATAAATCTTATGCTAACAAATAATTGTCCTTCATAAGAGAATATAAACAGAACCCAGATTCATAAACTTGCTAATTAACACTTCTAGTTGCACTGATCAACATTTTTGTTAAAAGAAGTAAAACTTTATGACATGCTATTTATTTAAAACTTTCTCCTTTATCTCTCAAAGACTTATCTGCTCCTAATGTTTGGCTTAGGCAGCTGATAGATACTGTTGATTTCACCTCTAGAAATGCTAGTATCCTTCACCTGTAGCATACCACTATGACCATTAAATCTACATTACATATCTTTTCCTAGGTCATATTCTAGCTCATGTAACTTCCTCCTCCATGTTTTTTTCTTATAGAGGGATTTATAAGATTTAGGATTCACTTTAATGTGCAGCATATTCTTTCACTTTGGTTTTCCTACTGAAGCCAGTGTATTTTCATAGAAAACACATTAGTAACTCTACCTTTCTATATCCTACATCTGGAGGGCAGCCTCCAAGGAAACACTATGATTACTTCACTCCCTGGACGCTATCAGAATTCACGAGCAAGCAGAACTGATAGACTTGATTACTGGGAGAAGGAATCTATCAGGATAATCCGCAAAATGTTCAAAGAAGTCAGAGTGTTCCTGTCATTCTCTACAATAACAATTTATTCACACTCTTATCATCCTTACAGTTGGCTACCTTTAGATTTTTTTTCTTTTTTTAATTTTAATTGGAGGCTAATTACTTTACAATATTGTATTGGTTTTGCCATTACCTTTAAGTCTTTTAAAGAAGTCGGTTTTACTGTGGTATCACTAAAACCTGAATAACTAAAACTGCATAGTATAATTTTACCTTAGTAACTGTATTTATAAAGATGAACAGAGTGATTAGTGAGTCTAATCATCTAAGCTAAAGAATATTCAATTCCAAGCTCATTCTCACAAAGTCTTTTTCTATTAATTTACCAAGAAGAGAACATATTCAATTGATTATCTGAATTGTAACTTCTGCAGTTATTTTTTGGCCTCATTAATTCAACATATATTAAACAAATAGACATTATGCTGTATGCTAAGGTTACATTGGGCTTCCCTGGTGGCTCAGAGGTTAGAGCGTCTGCCTCTAATATGGGAGACCTGGGTTCGATCCCTGGGTTGGGAAGGTCCCCTGGAGAAGGAAATGGTAACCCACTCCAGTATTCTTGCCTGGAGAATCCCATGGACAGAGAAGCCTGGTAGGCTACTGTCCACGGGGTCACAAAGAGTCGGACACGACTGAGTGACTTTACTTACTTACAAGGTTACATTAGGCAAGACAAAAACCCATCTCAATTGAGTTTATAGTCCAGGGAGGGAATTTAGTGAATAAGATACTCAAAGGTGTGACTATTTACTCATGGTTTATTAGCCATTATGTTAGGTATACAGCAATCTGAAAGACACATAGGCCTCTGCTATGGTAGAGGGTGTGTGCCAAGAGTCCTAAGATAACATCAAGCATTAGATCCTATCACACAGGGAGTACTTAAGCCAGTCTTTAGAGGATAAAGAAGTCATTCGAGAGTCAGTGACAGCTTAGCTGAGACCCAAAAGACAGACAAAGGCGAGGGAAAGGCAGAGTGTTCTGGTACACAGGCCCTAAAGTTAAAAATCATCCCAAAGTTAGGGAACCAGAGGTAGGTCAATGTGGCTGAAGTAGAGGATGTACAGCAGCCATCTATGAAACCAGAGGAATCAGGAACAAGAACAGGAAAGCCACAAGAAGGTGGACCAGCACAGAAGTTGAGGCAGGCTGCTTCAGTTCAAAGCCTGGTTCAAGTATTACAAGTTTTGGTGATTTTCAGGGTGCTTAACCATTCCATTATCAACATGGTTAACTTGAGAATCATACTTCATATTTTGCATTACTGGATAGTTCTGATATTATTGGCTGGATGAGGAACTTGTGAGATTTAGGAGATGGAAGTGAAGAGGCAGTCATTACCCTCTGAAGGTCCTCATGGTTGGAGGTGGTGGTAGACCCAGAGGAGCCTGGAGGGTTCCAGCTTGTCCTCACCCTCTTCTGTTTCACCACTTTCAGCTCTTCTCCTCAACTCTGGCTCCACTGACCAACAGCAGCCCCAGGACAATTGCCAGATGCTTGACTGCAGACCCATGGAGGTGACAGCTCCCACAGACTCCCTGACCAGCCTCCTCATAGTCCCAATACAGGGGCCGTGTGTGCTTGGCTTTTCTTACTAACTGGTGACCCCTCTGATCTTCCAGCTTCTCCTCTAAGACATCTCATTATACCTTAGTAAATCTCTTATCCCATAACTCACAGTGGGTCTGTTTCACTGACTGACATGTTGGACTTGTGACATAACCTTTCTATGCCTTAGTTTCTTTATCTTAAAAGGGGATGATAAGTTACAATAGTAAGCCCTGGTGAGCTCAGCTGCTAAAGAATCTGCCTGCACTGTGGGAGACCTGGGTTCGATCCCTGGGTTGGGAAGATCCCCTCAAGAAGTGAAAGGCTACCCATTCCAGTGTTCTGGCTTGTATGGACTGTATAGTCCATGGGGTCACAAAGAGTCCAACAGGACTGATAAACTTTCACTTTTATTTCAAGTTACACAGTATCTACTTTATGGAGTTGTCTTGAGGAAATAATGTGTGCTCACAAAATGATCATTACCTTATGAAATTTATATTTTACCTTGAGGTGAATGGGAAATAAAAATTGCCAATGAGGAAGTGATGTGACAATTATTTCAGAACAACAACTTGAGTAAGATGTGGAAGACACACTTGAGGGGAACAAGGAGACACTTGGCAGTCTGTCACAGCAGTCAGAATTTGAGATGATGGTGAACTTACCTTAGGTAGTGACAATGGGATGCGAGGTAAGTGGACAGATTCAGAAGTCATTAAGAATCTAGAAGTGTCTTTCTCTGTTTGACTCATTCATTAGCATAATGCCCCAAGGTCCATCCTGTTGTCACAAACAACAAGATTTCCACTGTATGGTATCACTTATGTATAGAATCTAAAAAAGCTAAGCTCATAAAAAGAGAGTAAAAAGGGAGCTGGCAATTAGGGAAATAGAGATGTTCATAAGGATACAAAGGTGCAACTAGTAGATAAATAAATCCTGAGCATCTAATGCAAAACAAAGTGACTATAGATCACAATACTGTGTTATAAACAAACCTGCTGAAAGACTTTAATGATTCCCATCACAAAAAAAGAAATGATAATTATATACATGACAGAGGTGTTAGCTAACACCACAAGGGCAACTGTATGGCAATATACAAGTATATCAAATAAACATGCTATAACCCTTAAACTTTTATTATATGTCAAATATATTTCAATTAAACTAAAAATTTAAAAATAAAGATGAATACACATAGAAAGACAGTAGAAATGATGTAACTTGGTAATTATTAAATATGAGTTTGGAGGAAAGAGACATGGAAGACTACTTTCAGGCTTCTAGTTTAAGGCAATGGGTGGGTCATGATGCCACTTTTCTGAAACAGTAAAAGTGGAAGAAGAACTCGTTTGGTGAGGAAGTGATGAAATTTAGCTTTGACACAGTGAGCCCAAGGTGCCCATGAGACATCTAATTGGAGACATTAAAAACAAAGTTGCTGTACTGGACAGTTAATGTGAAGATGTCCAGTGAATGTGAAGATCAGACACAAACCACTGCCCCTTGTTCTGAACATTATGCATACGAGGTAAATTTGCTTTCAGTGACTGAACTGAACTGAACTGAAAGGCAAAGAACTCAGAGGCTGAAATACTAGATTTGCTTTTTTTTGGGGGGGGGGGGTCTGTGTCAGCACTTTTTGGTCTCAGGAAACCTTTACAGTCTTAGACTTTTTATAACCCTAAAAAGATATTGATTATGTATATTTACAGTGTGATAAATTTAAACTCAAATTTTAAATCAAAAATTATATCAATTCACTTCAAAACAAACCAATACATGCTAACATAAACAATATATATTTATGAAAAATGACCTTAAAAGAGTAGAGATAAAAGTAGCATTGCTGTGTTTTTTATTAATTTCTAATGTCTGGCTTAATAGAATACAGCTGGAGTCTCATTGCTGTCTCTATGGATACAGTGTATGTTGCAATATCACACACCCTGTAGCCTCTGGAAAGTTCTACTGTGTCGTTGTGAAACAATGACAATGAAAAGAAGAAAAACATCTTAGAATTATTATAAAAATGGTTTAGCCCTCATGGAACCCCTGGAAAGGTCTCAAAGAAACCCAGGATCCCTTTGAAAACTACTGTTCACTGAAAACATTAAGTCAAAAGAGAAGATGGATCACAGAGGGAGTGGAAAGGAAGACCTAGGAACTCGACTCCTTAGTGAACATGGCAGTCATTGGGAAACTTACCGTGACAGTGACTGATAGGAAGTCTGATGTAGCTGAGTAGCACATGGCTCAAGTGACAAGAGGTCTTTAAAAAGGTGGGGGTGGGGGGATAGAATTAATGAGTGATCTTGAAATAGTTTAGGGAAATGGGAGCAATTCAGGTCATACCTCCACTCCCTTGGTGGGTGGTATTTAGGAGAGAAAGTAGTATTTATACAAGAGGACTGTGTTTGAAGCGTCTCCTGCGGAACTACGTGTCATCAGTGGATCGCGGCAGGGGCAGGGGCTCTGGGTGCAACAGACCTGGGTATGGCATGAGCCCTCTTGGAGAAGGTTGCCATTAACCCCATCACAGAGCTGCCAGAACGTACACAGGACTGGGGAAACAGACCCTTGGAGGGCACAAACAAAACTTTGTGAGTACCAGGACCAGGAAAAAGGACCAGTGACCCGACAAGAGACTGACCCAGACTTGCCCATGCGTGTCCAGTGGAGGCTTGGGTTGGCAGTGGCCTGCTTCAGGGCTGGGGGCATTGAGTGCAGCAGTGCATGCGTGGGACCTTTTGAGGGAGGTCACCGTTAGCTTCATTAGCTCCACCATAGTCTGGCCTCAGGTCAAATAAGAGGAAGGGAACACAGCTCTGCCCATCAACAGAAAGTTGGATTAAAGATTTACTGAGCATGACCCTGCCCATCAGAACAAGACCCAGTTTCCCCCTCAGTCAGTCTCCCCCACCAGGAAGCTTCCAAAGCCTATTATCCTTCTCCATCAGAGGGCAGACAGAATGAGAACCACAATCACAGAAAACTAACCAATCTGATCACATGGACCACAGCCTTGTCTAATTCAATGAAACTATGAGCCATGCTGTGTAGGGCCACCCAAGACAGACAGGTCATGGTGGAGAGTTCCGACAAAACGTGGTCCACTGGAGAAAGGAATGGCAAACTACTTCAGTATTCTTGCCTTGAGAACCCCATGAACAATATGAAAAGGCAAAAAGACAGATGCTGAAAGATGAACTCCCCAGGTCAGTAGGTGCCCAATATGCTACTGGAGATCAGTGGAGAAATAACTCCAGAAAGAATGGAGAGATGGAGCCAAAGCAAAACAACACCCAGTTGTGAATGTGAGGGGTGATGGAAGTAAAGCCCGATGCTGTAAAGAGCAATATCGCATAGGAACCTGGAATGTTAGGTCCATGAATCAAGGCAAATTAGAAGTGGTCAAACAGGAGACGGCAAGAGTGAATGACAATGTTTCAGAAATCAGCGAACTAAAATGGACTGGAATGGGTGAATTTAACTCAGATGACCATTATATCTACTACTGTGGGCAAGAATCCCTTAGAAGAAATGGAGTTGCCATCATAGTCAACAAAAGAGTCTGAAATGTAGTACTTGGATGCCACCTCAAAAATGACAGAATGATCTCTGTTCGTTTCCAAGGCAAACCATTCAATATCACAGTAACCCAAGTCTATGCCCCGACCAGTAATGCTGAAGAAGCTGAAGTGGAACAGTTCTATGAAGACCTACAAGACCTTCTAGAACTAACATCCAAAACAGATGTCCTTTTCATTATAGGGGACTGGAATGCAAAAGTAGGAAGTCAAGAAATACCTGGAATACAGGCAAATTTGGCCTTGGACTACAGAATGAAGCAGGGCAAAGGCTAATAGAGTTCTGCCAAGAGAATGCACTGGTCAAAGCAAACACCCTCTTCCAACAACACAAGAGAAGACTCCACACATGGACATCAGATGGTCAATACCAAAATCAGACTGATTATATTCTTTGGAGCCAAAGATGGACAAGCTCTATAGAGTCAGCCAAAATAAGACAGGGAGCTGACTGTGGTTTAGATCATGAACTTCTTATTGCAAAATTCAGCCTTAAATTGAAGAAAGTAGGGAAAACCACTGGGCCATTCAGGTTGACCTAAATCAAATCCCTTATGATTATACAGTGGAAGTGACAAATAGATTCAAGGGATTAGATCTGACAGACAGAGTGCCTGAAGAACTACGGACAGAGGTTCATGACATTGTACAGAAGGCAGTGATCAAGACCATCCCCAAGAAAAAGAAATGCAAAAAGGCAAAATGGCTGTCTGAGGAGGCCTTACAAATAGCTGAGAAAAGAGGAGAAGTGAAAGGCAAAGGAGAAGAGAAAAGATATATCCCTTTGAATGCAGACTCCCAAAGAATAGCAAGGAGAGATAAAAAAGCCTTCCTCGGTGATCAGTGTAAAGAAATATAGGAAAATAATAGAAAAGGAATAACTAGAGATCTCTTCCCTGGTGGCTCAGAGGTTAAAGCATCTGCCTCCAATGCGGGAGACCCGGGTTCGATCCCTGGGTCTGGAAGATCCCCTGGAGAAGGAAACGGTAACCCACTCCAGTATTCTTGCCTGGAGAATCCCATGGACGGAGAAGCCTGGTAGGCTACAGTCCATGGGGTCGCATAGAGTCGGACACGACTGAGCGATGGAACAGAACGGAACAGAACAGAGATCTCTTCAAGAAAATGAGAGATACCAAGGGAACATTTCATGCAAAGATGGGCACAATAAAGGACAGAAACGGTATGGACCTAAAAGAAGCAGAAGGTATTAAGAAGAGGTGGCAAGAATACACAGGACAACTATACAAAAAAGATCTTCATGACCCAGATAATCACGATGGTGTGATCGGAGGTGATGGAATTTCAGTTGAAATTCAAATCCTGAAAGATGATGCTGTGAAAGTGCTGCACTCAATATGCCAGCAAATTTGGAAAACTCAGTAGTGGCCACAGGACTGGAAAAGGTCAGTTTTCATGTCAATCCCAAAGAAGGCCAATGCTAAAGAATGTTCAAACTACCACACAATTGCACTCATCTCAAACACTAGCAAAGTAATGCTCAAAATTCTCCAAGCTAGGTTTCAACAGTACATGAACTGTGAATTCCCAGATGTTCATGCTGGATTTACGAAAGGCAGAGGAACCAGAGATCAAATTTCCAGCATCTGTTGGATCATCAGAAAAGCAAGAGAGTTCCAGAAAGACATCTACTTCTGTCTTATTGACTATGCCAAAGCCTTTGACTCTGTGGATCACAAAAAAACTGTGGAAAATTCTGAAAGAGATGGGAATACAAGACCACCTGACCTGCCTCCTGAGAAATCTGTACGCAGGTCAAGAAGCAACAGTTAGAACTGGACATGAAACAACAGACTGGTTCCAAATGGGAAAAGGAGTATGTCAAGGCTGTAAATATTGTTACCCTGCTTATTTAACTTATACACAGAGCACATCATGAGAAATAAATTCTGGACTGGATGAAGCACAAGCTGGAATCAAGATTGTCGGGAGAAATATCAATAACTTTAGATATGCAGATGACACCACCCTTATGGCAGAAAGCAAAGAAGAACTAAAGAGCCTCTTGATGAAAGTGAAAGAGGAGAGTGAAAAAGTTGGCTTAAAGCTCAACATTCAGAAAACTAAGATCATGGCATCTGGTCCCATCACTTCATGGCAAACAGACTGGGAAACAATGGAAACAGTGACAGACTTTATTTGGGGGGCACTCCAAAACCACTGCAGGTGGTAACTACAGCCATGAAATTAAAAGATGCTTGCTCCTTGGAAGAAAAGCTATGACCAACCTAGCTGCTGCTGCTAAGTCACTTCAGTCGTGTCCAACTCTGCATATCCCCACAGATGGGAGCCCACTAGGTTCCTCTGTCCCTGGGATTCTCTAGACAAGAATACTGGAGTGGGTTGCCATTTCCTTCTCCAATGGCCAACATAGACAGCATATTAAAAAGCAGAGACATTACTTTGCCAACAAAGGTCTGTCAAGTCAAAGCTGTGGTTTTTCCAGTAGTCATGTATGGATGTTAGAGTTGTACTAAAGAAAACTGAGCACCAAAGAATTGATTCTTTTGAACTATGGTGTTGGAAAAGACTCTTAAGAGTCATTTGGACAGCAGGGAGAACCAACCACTCCATCCTAAAGGAAACCAGTCCTGAATATTCATTGGAAGGACTGATGCTGAAGCTGAAACTCCAATACTTTGGCCACCTGATGTAAGAACTGACTCATTTGAAAAGACCCTGATGCTGGGAAAAATTGAAGGTGGGAGAAGGGGACGACAGAGGATGAGATGGTTGGATGGCATCACCAACTCAATGGACGTGAGTTTGAGTAAGCTCCAGGAGTTGGTGATGGACAGGGAAGCCTGGCGTGCTACAGTCCATGGCGTCGCAAAGGGTTGGACATGACTGAGCATCTGAACTGAACTGATACAAGAGACATTGCAGAAGCAGTGTCTTCTAGAAGAACCAGGTTTCAACTAGCAAACAACAGAAACATAAATATTATATTAATGAGGTGAGGGAATTCCTGTCATACACATAGCAAGTACTATTACTCGTCTATGAATACAAATATCTTTCTCCTTTGGAATGAAACCCCAACTGCTAACTGGGCATACTGCCACCCAGAATAAAACCTGCATTTTCCTGCCTCCCACACAGCTACATACTGGAATATGACTAATTCCTGCTCCCTGTGATATACATTAAAGTGTTGTATGAGGCTTCTAGAAAGACTTCTTAAAAGTAGCAAAGTTTGGAGACACCAAATTTTTGCCTTCCTCCTCACTGCTGCCTGGAATACAAATGTGACAGCTTGAAAGCATGATCTAATAAACATACATAGAACTTTGCACTCAACAAATGTAGCACACACGTTATTTTCAAGCACACAGGAAAGACTGCCAATATTCTACCACTTACTGCAAACATTAACGCATTTCAAAGAGGTGGAATCACACAGACCATGATGAGTTTGAACACACTATCTGCCAAATGTTCCCAGCATTTTCTGATGGATATAAAAAGGGGAAGTTTCCAGGCCTGTCTAAAAACATCATCTCTGTCTGGCGTTGACTGTGCTCCTGAAGGAAATCCTTGTTTTTTGAACAGGAAAACAAGAGCTTTAACTTAATTCCAAGGACTTCGAGCATGCATGAGAGATGGCAGAGTGACTGGTTGCAGGAGGATTTTCAGACCTCCTCAGGAAAGAGTCAGACACAGCCTAAAACTATAGGGATTAAACTTCTGAAAGGATCCTAGATCAGGTAAGCCAGCAGGCATCACATAGATCAAGGCTTCCCACACTAAAAGCCTACAAATTGCCTGGGGATCTTGTTAAAATGCAGACACAGTAGATTTGGGGTAGGGTTTGCGGTTTTGCTCTTCTAACTAACTCCAAGATGATGGGGATCCTGCTGGCCCAACAACATCATTTTGAGCAGCATGAATAAAGACCATCAGTGTGGGATAAATCTACAGCCTTCATGTAGCCAGTGAAGCTGAAAGTCTAATTATCAGCCTCAAAAAGACTTCTTGCATACATTATCTATTTATTAGAGTTCATTCTGTGCCAGAAATATGCTAGACTATGGAGAAAACAATGATGAACAGAAGAGCACCCTGCTCCTTCCTCTTCTTAAGGTTTGTTAGGGAAGCCAACCATTAAATAATTACACAGCTTTCTAGATTCAGAAAAGGTATGGGTTATGTGGTTTCATGAGCTACGTCTGAATTGATTTACTATGTTCTCTTTAGATAGAGACCACCAAGTTAATCACAGGTAATCCTTAATCAAACAGATGGTAGTCAGTTCATTGATTTCACATAACCAGTCCCTAAATTTTAGATATTTATATGAAAGTCAAATTTTCAAACATACTCAGTATAGGTCTAAGCCAGCAGAATAAGGCAATAGAAAAAAAGAAGGAAAAGAATGGAATATACAATTTTTCACAGAGGCTATCATTGCCTACATAAAAAATGCAAAAGAATCTTTAATTATTAAAAGTCACAGAATAATAAGACTGGTGGATACAAAATATATAAAAGTCAATTATATTCCTATATGCCAGCAAACAAATAGAAATATAATTTTTTTAAAGATACCATTACGATACCATCAAAAAGTCAGTAAGAGTTACGATACCATCAAAAAACAAAGTACCTAAAAATAAATCTTTGAGAGGTCTTTACAAAGGACACTGTGGGGATTTCTGGCATGATAGTAAGGAAAACAGAAAAATACCATGATCATATATTGCGTCAGAATCACAAAGATGTTCATTTTTAATCTATAGGTTAAATACACATATACGTGCGTGCATGCTCATAGTTGCTTCAGTTGTATCCAACTCTTTGTGGCCCTGTGGACTGTAGCCTGCCAGGCTCCTCTGTCCGTGGGATTCCACAGGCAAGAATACTGGAGTGGGTAGCTATTCTCTTCTCCAGGGCATCTTCCCAACCCAGAGATCGAACCTGTATCTCTTACGTCTCCTGCATTGGCAGGCAGGTCAGTACCACCATCTAATCAACACTCAAAATATGATACTTCATGAACTTGACATGCCATTTCTGAATTTATATGGAGGTGAAAAGCACCAAGTAACTGTAAAGAAAAACAACTAGTTGAGGAGTGGGCAGTGGGGGTTGTCCTACAAGGTAACTAATATTAATATAGAACTACAGGAACTGATGCAGCCCAATTATACAAAAGTAACCTACAGAACAGAATCAAAGAATTAGGAAACAAACCTATACATTTGTGGAAACTTGATTTTAAATAGAATTTGCATTGAAAATACTGGGGAAAAGATAGATTTATAGAAAATGCTGTCAAGGCTATAAGTCACACATATGAAAAGGAAAAAAGGGAAGAAACAGGGGAGAGACAGAGAAAGAATGAGTTAAAGAAAGAAAGAAGAAATTTACTTAATCACAAAACCCAGATAGATTAAAACTTAAAGGTGAACACAAAACGGAGATTATTTTCAGAATAGGTAACAACATCTTTGTGAAAGTGAAAATCACTCAGTTGTGTCAAACTTTGCGACTCCATGGACTATAGAGTCCATGGAATTCTCCAGGCCAGAATAGACTGGAGTAGGTAGCCATTCCCTTCTCCAGGGGCTTTTCCCGACCCAGGAATTGAACTGGGGTCTGCTGCATTGCAGGTGGACTTTTTACCAGCTCAGCTACCAGGGAAGTCCATACTATCTTTAGGAAAATATAAAAGTGCAAACAATACCAGTAATCTTGAAAACTGTCATGTTCTTTTACCATAATAATACAACATAAATGTTATAAATATTAAGTTCCAATAGCTAATAAAAATAATTAGACATACCAAATATTGAAATATAATGATCACAATTTACTGTGCGTGTACTGTTATCTGGGGCAGCACAGGTGATGGGAGGAGGAAGCCTCAGTAAGGAAGACTGGTTCAGAGTCGCTTCAGGAAGCAGCTCGCTTCCCAGTTTCCATCCCTTACACTTGCACCACTCAACCAGGGGACTATTCTTTCCTCATCCTTGCAAAGAAAATAAAGACTAAAACTGACGTTTGCTCTGTGGAAAGGGCAAAAACACAAGGTCTCCGGACGGAGGGCAGAGGACAGTTGGTGGCTTAAGAGAATATTCACTCTCTGGAGGCCCAGACAGCAGTCGTCCTCTCCACTGAGATTCCCAGCACCAGCCCAGGGCCTGCCTATACCACCTGGGAGGACAGCTAACAAACTAAGTGCTTTGGAATTTATCCACCCCAAGGGACCTTCCCTCTCTCACCCTTAAAATACAGATAAGCAGTAACTACTTAGAGTTCCAGTGAGGACTAAATGAGATTCTCTGAGCATCAGCATAGTGTCTGCAACACGTAGTAATTAATTGAATAAGTAATAAATGCTTGCAACAATCGTTATTTTATAATAAAGTGATATTTAGTAATTGTTCATTTACATATTTGTATTTGTTTCTCCTTCCCAACTCTTTCACTAGAGTAGGGTATAGGTACCTTTCACTATTTTATCCCAAATATTTAGGGCGGTATCTGACATATAGGAGGGTAATTAAGTATTTGTTTACTATTGAATGAGTGAATGCTTGTCTGATGATTTAAAAAACCCATAAGGCCAATATCAGGTATTTGAAAGACAAATGAACTAGAATTCAGAAGTCCTAAATTCTAGATCTGTTTCTGTTAGACAACCTTTAACAAATTGCCACCACCTCTTGACTGTACTTATCTGACTGGTATTTCCAGAGCCTCTTCAGCAATAACCTGGCTTCTCCACTGGGAAGAGGTGACTACGTGGTCTTCAGTGTGCCTCGTGGCTATTCTCGAAATAACACCTGACAGCCCATTTCATTCACCTTCAGTTAATGAACAAGCATGAATTCATGGTTGGCACTATACTATGGCTAGGAAAACAAAGATGAAAAATATGTAATTCTGCTGCTTAAAAACAAGTAAAAACATGGGAGACGCCAACAAACCAGGAGTTCAGTACACTACGATACACTTTTGCCCTCAATAATTTTAATAAAGTTTTCCCTCAATTCTATGGTTTTTTGAAAGACCCAATATGAAAAGAAATAGCAGAAGGACTTAATACTCTGAAAACCAAGTTGCTCTTGCAAATGAAAGTGAAAGTTGCTCAGTCATGTCCAACTCCGCGACCCTATGGGCTATAGAGTCCGTGGACTTCTCTAGGCCAGAATGCTGAAGTGGGTAGCCTTTCCTTTCTCCAGGGTATCTTCCCAACCCAGGGATCAAAGCCGGGTCTCTTGCATTGCAGGCAGATTCTTTACCACACAAGCCACAAGAGAAACCCTGCAAATAGAAACCGTCAAGATTTATTCTTGTATCTGATTACTTTAACATCTTTTTTGTATTTATAATGACGTATTTATAAGAGATATTTTTTGCAGTCACAATAAATTTTTAGGGTTTGACAACTTAAGAAAATGACATAAATATGCTTGCTGAAACACTTCTCCCCAACCCTGAGAAAATTAAAACCACCATCTGAATGTGTCTTCTTACTCCAGACTTCATATCATTAATATGGAATTTCTGCCCATGTTAACACGGCTGATTGAGATTACTATATGCGACTATTTGGGATTGTAAACCAATATGCTGTTTCCTGGCCATTGTGTTTTATGCATATGGTCAATATGACAGTGCCATAGAGGTCCAATTTCCTAAAAAATTTGGTAATTCATGTTTAAAATTAAAATTTACTCAAAGTATTCTCAGAATAACAGAAGCAGCAGGGAGAAAAGAGTAAATCAATTAAAGAAACATTGAGCCAAGTTGTTACATTATCTTGGCTGAACTAGAAACTTAATCTTTCTACAATGGATGACCTAATTGTACTAGAGTCCCTTTCTGGTGATAGAGAACTCGTCTCAGTATCCCAGAGTGATTAAATGTATTCCAGGGAGCTTCTTTTTCATTTTACTAAGAGTTGAAACTATTTTTCAATCCGCTTTATTGAAGCATAATTTACATATAATAAAATTTACCCATTTAAGTGTATAATGCAATAAGTTTTGACAAATGTACTTAGTAGTGGAACCACCATAATAATGTTACAATATTTCTAGAAACTATTTTTTTAAATGTACAGTGTCATTTGTTCTTTCATTTAAAAAGACTGAGGATCTATTTTGCAACACACACATACAATATATGCACACGCTGCGTGAATAAAACACAGTGCTCTCACAAACATGTGAATGCAGGCTCACCTGAGGCCTGAGAGAACAGAACCAGAAGAGCAATCTAGAGAGACAATTCCAGAAATCCATCCAAAAGGTAACTGAAAAGAAACTAACATTTACTGAGTGCCTACTTTGTGACAGGTACTCTACACCCATGAGTTCTTTTAATAAAACATTTCACTTAAAGAAAGCAAGTGGTACAGGACAATAATCAAAGATCAAGTATATAAAGCTGATGATGGGTGTTCAACTCTCCCACTCTGTCACATCCTGGTTTTGAAATTCTTGGGCAAGGTATTGACCATCTTTGTGCTTCAGTCTATTCATCTGGGAGAAGACAATCATTCCTCCCTGGCAGGGCTAGCAAATGAAATACCAAAAAGAGCACCCAGTCTATACTAAGAATGCAAGAAATGTTAACTATTAATCTTTATGATAGCCCCATGTGAAAGAGGGCTACCTTAGCCTCATTTTGCATATGAAAGAACTAAAGTATAAAGTTTAAATACCTAGCCTAGGGTCACACAGCTAGCAAGTTGCAGACTAATCTGAAAACAGGCCTGACTCCAAAGCTAGTGCTCCTTTCCCTACATCTTGGTTGAATTAGAAAGTGGCAATGAAATATGGCAGTGAAGGACAGGAGCCAGGCGTGCTGCAGGTTCATGGGGTTGCAGAGAGTCAGACATGACTTAGCAACTGAATGGCAACAATGAAAATAAGAGCAGGGAGGGATATGCATCTGTTCATCTTTCCCTCCTTGAAATCCTTTTGTCCCTTCCCTCTCTTACTACCTCTGAAACAGCACTTCTGAACTGTACTGTATTGTGCTGCAAAACCCAGATCAACCCCTTAGAACCAAGGCACCTGTCTCCGCCCTCCCTCAATGCTTCAGCTAGTAATTTAACAATAATAATTCGGCCTATGGATCACAATGGCATTCCTCTAGGGGAATTACTTTTGAGCAGAGGTAGGTGCCTCATCAAAGGTCACAACCCATCCTCAGGGATTGCTTGCATTTGAACACTAGTTAAGGTGGTATTTTACAGTCCCTTGGGTCCCTGGCTTCACTGTGGGACAATTCTGAAGGACATCCCACTTGCGGAGCTCCCTGTGAGGTCCTCTGACACAACTGCTGTCTTTCCCTAATCACAACTTCTTCAGTTCCTGACAGGTGCTGCTCCAGAAATGTGTGTGCTCAGTTGCTCAGTCATGTCCAACTCTTTGCAATTCCATGGACTGTGCCCCATCCTCTGTCCCTGGGTTTCTCCAGGCAAGAACACTGGAGTGGGTTGCCATTTCCTCCTCCAGGGAATCTTCCTGACATAGGGCTCGAACCCAAATCTCCTGCATTGACTGGCAGATTCTTTACCACTGAGCCACCTGGGAAGCCCATAAAACACTTCCAAATAAACGTGCTATTTGCAAAACTACATCTCAGAATCTGTTTCCAGGAAATCCAACCTAGGGCTTAAAACTGGAAGTGTCCTAAGAACAATTCTATAATAGAGCCATGGAGGGGGGTCAGAGGTGGAATACTCAAGCCCTTGGCATACTGGAGCAATGCAATCATCCACCAGCAGTGAAGGAGTACAGGATGCCAGTGGAAGGGAATGCACTGAAAGGGGCTGTGATCTCGGGCATTTGAGCATTATGGGGGAAATAGTGATTTAATGATCACAGAATTAGATGGCTATTGCTGGGTGTTATTGATGCATTAGACAATGACAATAAGCACAATGGTGATGAACCACGGATTTTAACAGTGTGATTAGAAGACCTTCCTTGGCAGCATATGAAGCAGTTTACCTCTTGCATCTGGAGAACACAAGACACTAAGGACCAGGCTTTAAATTTAATTAGGAAGAGTGACGTCCAGAAGCGTGAATTCTCAAGTCTGACAAGTGAGCTCAATTACAGTGCCCTGATGGGGAAGGATGAGACTCGAGATAGAAATATCTCAGCTAGTGCACTCAAGGCCTTTGAAATTTCAGATTCTACTGAACCCTTTGGGCCTGTAAAAGTGGCCCACCCCTCTCCTTTGAAGGCTGGCACTCCTAACCTTCTTTAAACATGAGTCAGAAGTCTCCGTCTTACAAGATGGGATAAACTCCAGAGGATGGGAGATAATCCCTATGAAGGTTCAGGAGTCTGCAGCATCAGTGACTTTTTTTAAAGGGCATGTAAGGAAATTCTCTCAAAAATAAAAGTTATTTCTTAAATCCACCACCACTGAAAGAGAAACAGTGCTCTAAAGGCCTTCAGAGGTTCTGGAAATAGCTAACTTCCTCAGCCCCAAAGCCCCTTCTCTGTCATCACGTAATGCCCCACTTAGGATCCTGAAGCTAAATATAGCATATCTTCATAACACATTTTAAAACATTAAGTAAAATATTCTAATATAAATGAGAATTTATATTAAATTAGTACATATTCCAATATGTAAATATTTTTATTTAGTAGCACTATAAGCCATAGTTAAGTAATCAGATTCCTAAACCTGTTTCTTTCATTACCAATTGTGACAATTACAATGTAGACTGATATAGCTGTATAACTCAAATACTGTGATTGATATCTTCAACTGTATGATTTTCTAAAATGGTAACAATTCTCGGTAAAATTCCAAACATAAGTATAATTATTTATTGGGTAGTTATATTTCTGGAGGCTAAAAAAATAAAACAATGTATACTGAAAGCATTCCACCAGGACTTCCCTGGTGGCTCAGATGGTAAAGAATCTGCCTGCAATGCGGGAGACTGGGGTTTCGATCACTGGGTTGGGAAGATCCCCTGGAGAAAGAAATGGCAACTGACTCCAGTATTCTTGCCTGGAGAATTCCATCACAGAGGAGCCTGGTGGGCTACAGTTCATGGGATTGCAAAGAGTTGGACACGACTGAGCAACTAACATATATATGTGTGTGTGTGTGCGCACACGTGTGTGCGTATAGAGAGAGCGCAAGCATGAAAAACTTATTTACATATAAAATGGGGTCAATTTCTAGGCTCAGAACAAGTTTCTACCTGCATCAATGTCCAGCAGGACATCCAAAAGGTCATGTACTATTCTTTATTTGTAGAACGGTACTTTCTTTATAGGACAATAAATGCCAAGAGCACTACCAATCATTGTGATGACTGAAACTGTCCATCTTTCAGACATCAGCCTCCTTCTCCCTTGATGAGAATCATGGCCACACTATCCGCCTCAATTCTCTGGATTCCTTTGCCACTCCTCACTTCTCTGAGGACACACTGAATGCTGGGAACTCAAATCCACAACTCCAGCACAGATGTATCTCAAGCTCAGAATTGTATCATTAATCTTCTGCAGGCTATAGTGCCTGGACATAACCACGCATACCTCAAACTCAATATGTCAGAATGGTTCTATTAACTTTTATCTAAATGTGCTTCTACTCATGTGGTCTTATCATACTCCCAATCCCACAAAACAGCACCTGGATGTCATTTCTGACTTCTCCCTTTCCTTACTCCTACCTCAACCCAAGCAAGAAGACTTTTCAACTTTACCTCTTGTCCATTTTACCAGCATTGCATAAGGTCAGCCACTTCGTACAACACAGCAACAAAAACAAAAACCATCTTGCAACCAGAGTGAAACAGCAGAATTGTGAATGTGATCATGTCACTCTGATTTAGACTCTTCAGGCTGTAAGAATGCTTCTGTGGTTATAAATAATGCCCTGTGTGTTACGGTCCATACTACACTGTATTATAATTACCTTATCTATCCTTGTCCAATCAAGCTATCAGCTCCCTAGTGTTAGGGATTGTGTTTTATTCACTCAGAGTATCTAGTGCCTAGTACAGTGTCAGACACAATAGGGGCAATCAATAAATATTTACTGAAAGAATGAAATATAAGCAAACACAATATTGAGGATTAACAATGTGACTAGAGTTAAAAATACCTTGATTATATGACATGCGGACTTTGGTGCTGATTGCAAACTTTACCAATACAATGACTGACTCTCCTCCTGTGGCATTAATTTAGGACAAAATCCATATTTAAATAAACTAAACATTCTTGACTTCAAATGAACAGCAAAAAAATCTTGGCCAGATAACTTGATAAACTTATTTTCCTTGTTTGAGCTGTTTAAAAAACCCTCTTCTAATCATAAAAGGCAAGTGGGTTTTCCACTGTCCTTTTCTCATTTTAAAATGGTCATTAAATATCAATCAGGTGCCAAGCAGTAGGTCAGAAAATGAGAAAAGTTAGAACGTAGGGGAAGACAGTAATGGTGACTAAGATATAGTCTTTTCCTTGGTGATTCAAAGGATGACAAGGAAAACAGCTATGTAAATAAAACTTACCATGTACTGTGACAAGTGTAATGATGAAGTTATGCTAAGGCATCATGAAAGCCCAAGAGGGTTGTGATCAGTGTGGTTTTTCAGGAGAGGTGGGCAACAGCAAATCTTAGTTCTTAGATAAGCTAAGATTTTAATTCGATTTGGTAATGATTATTAGCCAGGGCAGGCAAGGCTAAGCCATGAAAAACACCACCACCAAAATTTCTGTTAACACAGATGCAAACATTTATATCTCACTCATATTAGACATCAAGGTCTGGTTAGCAGGGAGGCACTGTCCAACATAGTCACTAGGGGAGCAAACGACAGAGACTTCATCTCAACAGGTACCTTCCTGAGAGCTGCAGCAGGGAGGAGGCGTGGCGGGGCGGTGGGGGGCTGGATTCAGAACCTCTCATTCCTCTCAGTTTCTACCAGGAAATTTCTGGTAGCCCAGCACATCTACTCACAACATATTGGAAGGAAAAAGTCACATGACCAGGAAATTTCTGGTAGCCCAGCACATCTACTCACAACATATTGGAAGGAAAAAGTCACATGACCAGGAAATTTCTGGTAGCCCAGCACATCTGCTCACAACATACCGGAAGGAAAAAGTCACATGACCAGGAAATTTCTGGTAGCCCAGCACATCTGCTCACAACATATTGGAAGGAAAAAGTCACATGACCAGGAAATTTCTTGCAGCCCAGCACATCTACTCACAACATATTGGAAGGAAAAAGTCACATAACCACACCTAAATTAAAACAGGACGGGGGAAGAGCACTCCTACCAAATGCCTGAAGGCAGGAGAAACTGATCATCTGTAAACAGCCCTAGAGATTGCCAGTTATTAAGAATGAAGGAGACTATAGAAAGGAGGCAGAAAGTTCTAATCAGACGGAAGGGCTTGCATACCATCACAAAATTGCACTGCATGATGCATATGGACAATGGTGTTGCATTTGTTGTAGGATGGGGCACAATCTATTCAGCTAGAGATGTTAGAAAACAGTGTGAAAGGTAGGTTGGGGTCATGTGGGCCTTGTTAGCAGGTTGAGGAGTTTAGATTTCTATCCATCAGTAACAGAGAGTACTTTCAAAAGGTTTCAATCAATCCAATCAGTGTATCCCATGCTAACTGGGAGACAGTAAAGAAGTAGTTGAGACTGGCTAGAACTGCTATACTTAAAAACAGACCACACGTGAAAGGTAAAAACAAAACAAAACCTTTGCATCCTCCATAAGCTGCATCCTCTGGATATGGGACTTTTGGCTGAAGAGGTATGTAGATCATTGCATTCTAGCTAGAGGCTCTGACACATTGCATCAGGGAGTTATAGACCCTGGACAGGGTGTTTTGAACTGTTAATTCATCCTGGAACAGAAAACCACAATTTCCTGTGTGGCATAAGGGTAACCAAGGTTTTGTTTTAAAATTAACAGTAAGTTATTTATGTTAAAGATGCCCTGGTGATTATTAGGTACACATCATTTAAACCAAACCAAGCAGAACCATGAAATTATTAGTTTTCCTCTCCAGGATGTGTTAGGCTGTCTCCTATTGTTCATTTAATGGCTTGTTTATTAGGAAGTTTAGTGAGGATTCTGTATCAACCTCAAAGCTTTTCCCATTAAATCATACAGAGAGGGTCTAAATAAATTTAAAACCCCACAGGAATGAATAATTTATTTTTCCAACACACCCTGATGAGAGATCTCAGGTTCAAACTCCACTATGACAACTAATACCACATACAGATTTTTCCCATCATAAACCAAATTTAATAAATAGAGACATATATATGGATACTCAAATCCAGTCATTCAAGAATTTATTCACATACTCAAAAACTCTAGCAAGGGTCCACACCTGATTCCCAGCACAAAATCAAACAAGAAGCATGCTTAATAAATAGATGTGTTAGGGTCCCTAACAGCTGAGTGAAAGTTTTTCATGGGCAGAGAGAGTCAGGACTAGGAGAAGGGGTCAACTATTCATCCTCCTCAAATCTTGGTCCCACTACACTTGATATATAGAATGAGGCTGTCTCCAGAAGCTAAAGCTTCTGTAAACGGAAGGTAGAGGACACAAGCAGTGCTATCAGGGCTCAGGCGTCCAAGCACATCAGAGTAGAGAAGGAAAGTGTGCATTCTGCGTTTCTGCACTAACACATGCCATTGGCACATCGTGAACTCTATGAAATACAGCACCATTTTTTGGATACTCAGAGGTAATGCAAGCAAAGCCTTGTAGGAGAGCAAGCAAAGAATCATACACAATTCCAGGCAGTGCCATTCATTTTGGAGCATGTGGAAATCGTGCTCCCTGAGTTTGTGGAGAGCACGACCTTTACAGTTCTACACAGACCTTCTGGTGGCCCTATGTGGAAGTTCAGAAAGCTACCACTTAGCAAGGAGACTAGCACCACCATGTTGAGCCTCTCAAGCAGTTTCTAACCTGCGGCCTGCTTTCAACTCAAAAAGACGACCCTTTCAAACTCCTAGAAATCACTGTATGAGACATTCAAGGACCTTGAAGGTCCTGTAACTAGCATACAGAACAAGTCACCGCTTTTAGCATAACAGTTGGGGGCCGAGGAGATCTTGGATTATGTGTGCTCAGTTGCTTCAGTTGTGTCCAGCTGTTTTCAACTCATGGACTGTAGCCCACCAGGCTCCTCTGTCCATGGGATTCTCCAGGCAAGAATACTGGAGTGGGTAGCCATGGCCTCCTCCAGGGAATCTTCCTGACCCATTGATCGAACTGACATCTCCTGCACTTCAGGTGGATTCTTTACCACTAAGCCACTGGGAAAGTTTTGGGTTATAATTTATTTCAAAAGAAAAACAAAAACTTACTGAGAGCCTAATGAGACAGAATACTGTGCTATGTATTTCTCAGAGAGCCTTTTCCAGAAACATCAAAAAAGTCAACGCAGTTCACCCTGGAAGTTTTGTCCATAATGGCAGACTTTCCTCCATACAGCGTCCCATCCTATGCTTCCCTCATTTTGAGCAGCAGCCACATCTGAAGTGGAGAAGGGAGTGCACACAAACACATTCAGGTTTTTCTCACCCTATTCATATTTTCATTTAAACAGAAATAAATACTAAAATCCCCTTGGGTGCTCTTTTTTACCTGACTACATTCAGCATAAGTGATACAACAGAAAAGATTTTCTCTCTCCTTCCAAATTCCAAGTGGTATTAGAAAAAGAAAAAGTTCCAATAAACATTGGTGGTGCAGCCAGGTTTGGTGGAGGCGTAATCTTTGCTTTTGTGTTGCAACTTATTTGCCTACCTTTAATTTGGTCTGTTCACAAAAATGTCACCTCCAAAAAGGTGTTGTTGAGAAGGGAGGGACTAACTCAGACACACTTTACCCTCAAAACAACTTTACTGTGAATATTAACATCATTTAATACAAGTGTCATTTTCTGTTAAATATTCTTTTTTGTCCTAGGACTCCGATTCATTTACATGAATGTAATTAAACCTATGAAAATGCCTCATAGAAGTGACTTAATCTCCACAAATATAAAATCTCTATTTTACTTTGAAGTCCAGCTTCAATGCTACAAACCAATACAACATAAAAACAAGTGAAAAAAAATCAGGACATTCTGCCAGCAAAGTCAACTTTCCCCCACAAGATCCAAATATTTCAGGTTCACGGTACACATAAAACCTTTTATACTGCTGCATTGGAAAGGATGTTTCCAGCCATCCACCCATCTATTTTTTTTAAGCTTTAAATATCGTAATCCCCTAGATCATGCTTCACATGGGAATTCTCACCCTGGACATGAAACTGTTAAGTTCCAAGCGACAGATTTTAGCACAAGCAGCTAACAACTCCACAAATAAATTCATTTCCTCGTATAGACTGAGGTTTGAAGACTGCCCCTCCCTCTCCAAGACTCAGTCTGAAGACCAAGCTAATGTTTAAGCAGCAGTTTACCTGGTACTCTGACAAAAGTTACGTCAGAGGGCCTTTGTTAAACGTCCTTTCAGAGGTGATAAATGGGAAAGCACTTTAACAGAAATTGATTTAAGCAAAACCCTTGGCCCACTGAAAGCTTTTTCTCACACCATTCTCTCTACTGATGTAAAATCCAGGTTGACAACTAAGAAAGGATAGGGACATTTTAGAGGCAAAAATATTTCTGACAATATGATAAAGAGGATATTGAGAGTAGAGACTGCCATAAAGTTAAAATAGTCTTGCTTGATCTAATGATTAAATGGAACTATTTCAGAATGCACTCAGCCGTTAGTAGGCTGTTTTTGTCATATAAGAATGTGTTCATCTTCATGAACATTATATCACATATCTATTTAGAGGTAATCACTCACACAGATTTTTTATGAGTGAGGTTGCTTGCTTTTTAGTAGAACTCATTTTTATTTGCTATAAAGAGTATATTTTGGTAAGTGTTAGTGACTGTCACTTTTTTAAAAAAAAATTCCGTGCTTAGACACCTGGAAAAGTGATCTGTTTAGATTTTTTTATGGAAAAGCAATTTCATTTTAAGTAATGTTCCAATTATCCTTCCCATGAGGACTGTGGAAGTAAATCCAAGCTCCTGGTGCTTCCTAAACCTACCACCAAGCATAGATTTAGTGAGGAATCAGATATGATAATACCACACCCAAATATTTAGGGTGAAAAACAGCAGCTATATTTCTGGCTTCAACTCTGCTAACCACATAAACCAGTTTACTGTTTATGATTAAGTGGAATAGTCAATTTAATCTAAAAAGACCACCACTGTGGTTAGTTAAAACAGTCCAATTGTTTAACGATATCATCCACATTTATATTAGTCAAGGTTCCCAAACCTTTAATTATCAAATGTTTCTTTTACTAGTTAATGAAGAAAATTTTCAGTCTTAAAAGGACATGAGATGAGTGATAGTTGAGCAGTAAAAAACTACTCAGTAATTGTATACCTGATGTACAAGAACAGAAAGAGGTATATTAAAATGGATGGTAGTTATAGCCTGGTTTAGGCAGCATAAAAATCGTAATTTAAATGTTTTCTTCTAACAGAACATGTGAATAGGCTACTGTATTCTTCAGTAAACTGGCATAAATATGTTTGTATATTCTTATGAAAAATAAGTGCCAGGATCCAAATGGCTAGTCAGAGCAGGTGTAGGATTCATGGCCAATTTTGTGGTTTATCACATCTCCCCTTACAGGAAATGAAAGTTTAAAAAAAAAAAAGGCCGAAGCTGTGAATATGGTCAAGGGCAATTGATGCTTATAAGTACATACTTAACTTTCCTGGCTAGCATTTTATAAGCTTGCTTGTATCATTACAAACTGAAATCACACCTACAAACAATTTTGTCCTAATACAGTGACAGTCCAATCCCCATTTTGGAGGATGGTGAGAGACAGGCCAAGCAGGGATAAGAAACCCAGATCAGTTTTAATAAAACGTGTATAGAATAGCTTGTTAAGAAAGTAAATTTTTATTATTCTCAGGTATATATAATAAATTTAAACTGTAAATTAGTGAAATTCTCTGCTGATCAGAATGAGAAGCAAAATCAGATCTAATGAGCAGAAAAAGACAAATTTGTAGTTTAGGAGAAAAAGGAAAATCTTCAACAGGGCCACGTAGTATGATTATGCATGTTGTGGCCTACATAAGGGCATCCAGCCCAAGAGGCCAGGGGAGTTGACATCCAGTGGGCACTCCTCTTGCCAAGTCAAGTACCTTGGAGGAGCCCTGTGCCTGCCCAGAAAAGGGGCACCTTTTTCTAATTCTTACAAAGGCGCCCTTTGGGCAAGCAGAGGCCCTGCTTTAAAGAGAATGCTCAGTGTTTGCTAAGGTTCAGAAAAACAGGAACTCATATGTGAGTAAAATCAGTACAAATTGTCTGAAAGGCAATTTAGAAATATGTATACACCTTAACAGGTTCCATATCCTTTGATCTTTCAAGTCCCTTCTTTAGGAATTTATTTTAAGGTTAGTTGGTGTGGTAATTTTTATAACATGTTCATAAAAAACTTTTTTTTTTTTTTAACATTCCTCCGTTCAAAAGATGGAGCCTTATGCCTCTCCTCTTGAAGATGAACCAGATTCAGTGAAGACACATCTAACAGAAACAGCATGGTAGAAGGACTGCCATATGAATTCTACAGCTAACTCACAAGGAGAACAGCTTCTGTCTGGCTTTCTACCAGATCAATTGCTGTGGGGCAGGAAGTCAGCTGCCATATTGTAGGAACTCTCAAGTAGCCTGTGGAGGAGCCCACATGACCTACAGCCCAAACCCAAGTTGGACTAACTTGTTGGCCATGAGAGGGAGCCATGAAAGTCAATATTCAGCCTCTGACAAGATATCAGATGATTCTTCAGTAAGTGGCCCTGGGAAACCTGAACAGCCATGTGCAAAAGAATGCAACTGGACCCCTATCCAACACCACACAACAAAGGTCAACTTAGGAATTTCCTGGTGGTCCAGTGTTTAGGACTTGGTACTTTCACTGCCATGGCCCTAGGTTCCATTCCTGGTCATGGAACTAAGATCCCACATACCATGTGTTGCAGCAAAAACAAAAAAGTCATTTCAAAATGGGTTAAAGACTTGGACATAAGATGTGAAACATAAAAATCCTAGAAGAAAATGTAGTGGCTAAACTCCTTGACATCAGTCTTAGCAATGAATTTTTGGGATTGACACCAAAAGCAAAGGCAACAAAAGCAAAAGCAAGCAAACAAGACCACATTTAACTGAAAAGCTTCTGCACAGCAAAGGAAAATATCAACAAAACAAAAAGGAAATCTATCATATCTTATAAGGGGTTAAAACCCCAAATGTATAAAGAACTCACAACTCAAGAGCAAAAAAACCAAACCATTCAATTTTAAAATGGGCAGAAGAAATGAATGGAAATTTTCCTAAAAAATTATACAAATGGCCAACAGGTACATAAAAAGGTGTTCAACATCACTAATCATCAGGGAAAGGCAAATCAAGACCACAATGAGATATACCTCACACGTTAGAATAACTGTCATCAAAAAAGACAAGAAATAACAAGTGTTACAAAATTTCTGTGGAGAACAGGGAACTCTTCTGCAGTGTTGGTGAGAATGTACATTGATGCAGCCACTATGGAAAACACTGTGGAGCTTCCTCAAAAAATTGAAGCCAGAGATACAGTGTGATTCATCAGTCACACTTCTGAGTACATATCTAAAGGACATGAAAACAAGATACCAAAGCGGTATCTGCCCTCTGATGTTCACTGCAGTATTATTCACAATAGCCGTGATAGGGAAACATCTTTCAGTGGATGCATAAATGGATAAAGAAGATGGTTGATGGAATATTATTCAACCATGAAAAGGGGCATTCTGTCATTTATGACAACATGGATGGATCTTGAGGACATTATGGTAATTGAAATAACTCAGACAGAGAAAGACAAATACCATACGATTTCACTTATATGTGGAATCTAAAAGGGCCAAGCCCCCAGAAACAGATCAGAATGGTAGTTACAAGGGCCTGGGCTCGGGGAGGAAGGAGTGATGTTGGTTAAAGAGTCAAACTTCCAGTTATAAGATGAATAAGTTCTAGGGATCTAATATACAACACAGTGATTATAGCTAATGACACTGTATTGGACAGTTTTAAAAAATGACTTCAGATTACTACAACCTTCGCTGACATCCTGACGACCTATGACCTATGAAAGACCGTGGGCCAAAAAACCCAGTATGCCTCTGATTCCTGACTCAGAAAATAAGAAAATAATAAATGTTTGTTGCTTTAAACTATTAAGTGTGGAATAATTTTTTAACGTAGCAGTCAGAGAAGGCAATGGCAAGCCACTCCAGTACTCTTGCCTAGAAAATCCCATGGATGGAGGAGCCTGGTAGGCTGCAGTCCCTGGGGTCGCTAGGGGTCGGACACGACTGAGCGACTTCACTTTCACTTTTCACTTTCCACTGTCACACATTGGAGAAGGAAATGGCAACCCACTCCAGTGTTCTTGCCTGGAGAATCCCAGGGACGGGGGAGCCTTGTGGGCTTCCGTCTATGGGGTCACACAGAGTCGGACACGACTGAAGTGACTTAGCAGCAGCAGACAATACAGATATACACAAAGCTTTGATTATATAGATGTATATTGTAATGTTGTCTTACAAAAAGAAAAAAATCTAAACATTCAGTATAAAAGTCAATAGAGTATTATATGACTATCCATAAAATGAGTATTATATGACTATCCATAAAATGAAATATGTAGATACTAAAAATTATATTCTAAATAAGTTACTAACAGAATATTTAATATTAAGTGAAAAAATAATTTATGACATTAGGTACAATTTAATTGTATTTTGTAAAAATATTTCTATATATTTATATGTCTATAAAAAAAACTAGAAGACTTTAAAATGCTAGCAGCAATTATCTATGAATGGCATACGATTAAAAATTGTTTCTATTTTTTCCTGTTGGTCGCTAATTTTTAAATTTTCTGCAATAAGTATGTACTTTTGTAAAAAAAAAATTTAAAAATATTGGAGTAGCAGGGCAAGGTGGATTATTAAAATAGTGGAATCCCAATACGCCTATGTTTGAATTCCCTCTACAGTTGTCCTTATGTTCAACGCCTCTTCAGTGAAATGGAAACTTCAGTTCAGTTCAGTTGCTCAGTCGTGTCCGACTCTTTGCGACCCCATGAATCACAGCACGCCAGGCCTCTCTGTCCATCACCAACTCCTGGAGTTCACTCAAACTCATGTCCATCAAGTCGGTGATGCCATCCAGCCATCTCATTCTCTGTCGTCCCCGTCTCCTCCCACCCCCAATCCCTCCCAGCATCAGACTCTTTTCCAGTGAGTCAACTTGTCACATGAGGTGGCCAAAGTATTGCAGTTTCAGCTTTAGCATCAGTCCCTCCAATGAACACCCAGGATTGATCTCCTTTAGAATGGAATAGTTGGATCTCCTTGCAGTTCAAGGGACTCTCAAGAGTCTGCTCCAGCATCACAGTTCAAAAGCATCAATTCTTCGGTGATCAGCTTTCTTCACAGTCCAACTCTCACATCCACACATGACCATGGCAAAAACCATAGCCTTGACTAGACAGACCTTGTTGGCAAAGTAATGTCTCTGCTTTTTAATATGCTATCTAGGTTGGTCATAACTTTCCTTCCAAGGAGTAAGCGTCTTTAATTTCCTGGCTGCAATCAGCATCCGCAGTGATTTTGGAGCCCAAAAATATAAAGTCTGACACTTTTTCCACTGTTTCCCCATCTATTTCCCATGAAGTGATGGGACCGGATGCCATGATCTTCGTTTTCTGAATGTTAAGCTTCAAGCCAAACTTTTCACTCTCCTCTTTCACTTTCATCAAGAGGCTTTTGAGTTCCTCTTCACTTTCTGCCATTAGGGTGGTGTCATCTGCATATCTGAGGTTATTGACATTTCTCCCGGCAATCTTGATTCCAGCTTGTGCTTCTTCCAGCCCAGCGTTCCTCATGATGTACTCTGCATATAAGTTAAATAAGCAGGGTGACAATATACAGTGCTCTGCAAAATGGCCCATTCCATCAGTAAGCAGCTTTGACTAAGAGAAAGTTATTTTTATAGGATCTGAAATTAGTTTCCTATAATTTTCAAAGTTTCTGAGAGATCATATGATAATCAATTATATGTAGAATCTAAAAAACTGAATTCATATTTATAGTGAACAGATTGATGACTGCCAGAGGTGGGTGTGGGCAAAATGAATAAAGGTGGTCAAAAAGTATAAAATTCCAGTTATAAGATAGTCATGGGGATGCAATGTAGAACATGCTGACCATAGTTATCAACACTGTATTATATACTTGAAAGTTGCTAAGAGAATAGGTCTTAAAAGGTCTCATCACAAGAAAAACAATTTGTAACTATGTGGGATGATGTATGTTAACTGAATTTATTTTGATAATCATTTTGCAATAATATATCAAATCATTATGTTCTACACCTAAAACTTATACATCACATCAATTATATGTAAATTTAAAAAATATACTTAAAATTACAAAACTACAATAAAAATGTTTAATTTCCAAGTTATTAAAGAAACACACTCAATCAGCCACCAATCTTATTCAGATTTCCTGAGTTGTATCAATGACAATAATCTGGTTGTAATTTATACTAGAGTTCTGCAAAACATTACCATTGAGGAAAACTAGGTAAGGGCTACATGAGATTCCTCTATTATTTCTTACAAGTACATATCAATCTACAATTGTCTCAATTAAATTGTAATATAAAAGAAAGTTTCTGAGAGAGAACACATCCTATGTGTGATATAATCTGTGAAGAATTAAAGGCCATTTTTATCTCTTCTACATATAAACTCTTGTCAGTAAAGCAGATGATCTTATCAACTTATGAACACCTCTTTATGTTATCAATAAATCCAGAACTTACTGTCAAACACAAAGCATAATTTTTCCCCAATTTTGCTACAAGCACTATGCTCAGCCTCAACTTAAAAAAAAAAAAGACATTTGTACAGAAAAAATTTTCAAATATCCTGGACAAGTAAAGGATTTTACTTTAGTCATTTATATTCAGTAAAATGAGTCCTGGGAGTCCATATCTTTGATAAAGCTTTTTTCAGATGATTCTGAATCTCAAATTGCATTCTGAAAAACTCCTAGATTTTTTAAGAGTTATATAGCCTTACCTCAGAAGAACACAGAAACTTTTCACTCAATTCTAGGGATTTTGTGGACTTCCTCAAACCCATCACTTGCCCTCTAAGCTGCTGGTGCATGGGTCCATATGGGGGGGTTATCTTACTTTTTAGTATAACTTACTTCTTAACTGCAGAGTATCGTTCCTTTCAACATATTCCATATTGTGGCACACACAGAAAATGATCACTGTTGTACAGCTAAGTGGAGAATGTTGAGGGAAGGTTGTTCCAGCTTTTCAGACTCAGCCCAGCCACCAAGAGGAATCAATATTACCACCTACATGTAATCAGTTTGTAGGACTCACTATTTGGGAATTGTTGGCAGAAATCAGATATTTTGAAGTATAAAACAAAAAATAAATATTTTAAAATATGCCATGTTAACTTATGCAAGAATAAAAGACAATGTCTAGATAGCAAGATAAATTTTTTTTTCAGGATGCCCAATATATGAAAGAATGGCATGGACTCTTAAATGACCCTTAAATGGGACATAAAAACCCAAGTGTGAAACAGTTCTTAGGTATCCTTATTTAGAAACATTGATCAGTGCCTCGTAGGCACCAGATATTGGTAAGTGCTTCATAAATTCCTAAAAGTCAAAGATTTGAGAAAAGGACAAGACGAAGGAGAAAAAAATGGCATGTTTATCTGATCTGAGTTTATAAATGCAAAGTCTGGACTAATGGAAACAGAACAACCTCACTGAGCACATTAGATAGGCAACATGTATATTATAGATTCAAAATTTTAGGGAACGTTGACCTGAAGAACAGAATCAGAATTTTGGTTTAATGGGGTAGATTGGGAAGAACTCTCCATGGCTGATTATTTAACAAAGTTAGCCATAATAAAAATAAAAAGATTACCTAACATTAAGTGCTAATTATATGCCAGAGACTGTTTAAAAAGCTTTACTTGTGTTAACAAATATTAATAAAATTTTTGAGAAAGATACGACAGACTGGGAAACTAACACCATGGAAGCTCTTCACCTGATTCCAAATCTCAGAATGAGCAAGTGGTAGAGACCTGAAGCCAGGCAGTTGACTCCAGAGTTCATGCCTTATGCACTCTACTTAAGTTGCCTTTTATAGTTTAAAAAAGTAAAATCCAACAAAAAGAAAAATTCAAACCACCAAGGAAGGAAAGAGGCATAATCTATTACAATAAATTATTTTGAAAGGAAACAAGAATGAAAGACGTAGCTTGGCTAAGAATCCAGCCCTCAGTTTTCCAGAAACTATGATGGTGGGTTCACAAAAGCCTGAGAATTCCCACAAAATACCTCCAAATATGGAGAAAAGGAAATTGAGTTGGTTTTATTATCCTATTCCTCATTTGACGAATAGTAGAAAAGAACTAAAGGGGAGAAATGGGTGAACAGAAGGGGACGCAAAGCCCAGAAGAACTCCCCAGTGTGAATGGTACTGAGTCCTAATTAACTAAAGTGAACTCTCAAATTGTATATGTAATAAAATCTCAGGAAAAAAGCACAAGACCCCAGGTCGTCTGACACAGCCTTCACACTACTCTTATTCCCCACCATTCTTTTAGTACACAGAAAAAAAAGGAGGGAGGGGGTAGGTTAAGGACATATAGAATCTCAAGCTGCAGGTAGGGAGTGGGAAAAAAACCACAAACCCTCAAATACTGTAGAAAGAGTTAAGAAATCACTCTTCACATTAGCAGAGCAAATAGAGTGGAGAGTCACTCAGGCATGAACAATACAAAAAGAAACAGCACAACTCTGCAACTTGCAAACAGTAAAATGGCAAGAAGCAATGAAAACCCACCAGCAAAACAGAGCAAAAGGATGGGAACAAACCATTCAAAAGACAAACCATTTAAAGAACTTAAAAATGTGATTATACAACAAAGTGAGATGAAAAGAAATGGAAAAGAATATGAAAAAGAATGTATGAACCCATTTCCAGGGCAGGAATAGAGGCTTAGACAGAGAGAATGGACTTGTGGACACAGCAGGGGAAGGTGCGGCTGGGATGAATTGAGAGAGTAGCATCGATAAATATAAATGCATCAGTATATTTTACCATGTTTAAAATATATAACTAGTGGGAAGCAGATGTATAGCAGAGGGCACTCAACCCCGTGCTCTATGATGACCTAGATGGGTGTGATGGGGACAGGAAGAAGGGAGGCTCATGGGGGAGGGAGTATACTGATAGTTAATTCACATCGTTGTAGAGTAGATATTAACACACTGTAGATCAACTGTACTTCAGTTTAAAAATATGGCAGTTGAAATGATACAAACTTAATAGCTTCAGAGACTAAAACTGAAATCAATTCCAAAATAAAGATAATCAAGATCTCTGAAGCAAAGAGCCCATGGAAACAAACAGATATATTCAGGGATAAAATATATAAGAAAATGCCTCTAAAGTGAAAGGGAAAAACAATATCTGCAGGATACAAACTGTATTTCAGGGAAGTTTGATACAGAAATTTTAAGTACCCAATCTGACACACATCTAAGTTTCAGGTCACATATCAAAAAATATATATTTACAAATTTTTCATTCAGAGGGAAAATTACTCTAGACTCAACCTAATTTATAACAAGGTTTAATGCTAGAAGTCAATGAAACAATATTTGTCCAAAGCCTTTGGCTGTGTGGATCACAATAAACTGGAACATTCTGAAAGAGATGGGAATACCAGACCACCTGACCTGCCTCTTGAGAAACCTGTATGCAGGTCGGGAAGCAACAGAACTGGACATGCAAGAACAGACTGGTTCCAAATAGGAAAAGGAGTACATCAAGGTTGCATACTGTCACCTTGCTTATTTAACTTATATGCAGAGTACATCATGAGGAACGCTGGGCTGGAAGAAGCACAAGCTGGAATCAAGATTACTGGGAGAAATATCAATAACCTCAGATATGCAGATGACACCACCCTTATGGCAGAAAATGAAGAGGAACTAAAAAGTCTCTTGACGAAAGTGAAAGAGGAGAGTGAAAAGTTTGGCTTGAAGCTCAACATTCAGAAAACGAAGATCATGGCTTCTGGTCCCATCACTTCACGGGAAATAGATGGGGAAACAGTGGAAACAGTGTCAGACTTTATTTTCTGGGGCTCCAAAATCACTGCGGATGCTGATTGCAGCCATGAAATTAAAAGACGCTTACTCCTTGGAAGGAAAGTTATGACCAACCTTGATAGCATATTAAAAAGCAGAGACATCACTTTGCCAACTAAGGTCCGTCTAGTCAAGGCTGTGGTTTTTCCCACGGTCATGTATGGATGTGAGAGTTGGACTGTGAAGAAAGCTGATCGCCGAAGAATTGATGCTTTTGAACTGCGGTGTTGGAGAAGACTCTTGAGAGTCCCTTGGACTGCAAGGAGATCCAACCAGTCCATCCTAAAGGAGATCAATCCTGGGTGTTCATTGGAAGGACTGATGCTAAAGCTGAAACTCCAATACTTTGGCCACCTCATGTGACGAGTTGACTCACTGGAAAAGACTGATGCTGGGAGGGATTGGGAGCGGGAGGAGAAGGGGACGACAGAGAATGAGATGGCTGGATGCATCACCGACTTGATGGACATGAGTTTGAGTGAATTCTGGGAGTTGGTGATGGACAGGGAGGCCTGGCGTGCTGTGATTCATGGGATCGCAGAGTCGGACACGACTGAGCGACTGAATTGAAGGAAAAGGATGACCCATAATTACCATAGTTAGCCAAAATGTTTACATTAAATACAATAGTCATAATTCTCAAAAATAAAGAAAGAAACTTAATAGAGCCCTATGAGCCCTGCTGGAAAAAAAAATTACTGGACAATAAAATCCAGCCTTTAAGAATTGAATCAAAATACAGAATATAGTAATAAGAAAGTTTTGGTAAGAGCTGATGGAAGCACTAAATAAATCTAAACATAGATTTAATAAGAATGGACATGTGTTCTGTAGAACAAAATGATAACATTATAAACCTGGGCATATAAAACAGGGAGTTCCCTGACAGTCCAGTGGTCAGGACACAGCACTTTCACAGCTGGCCTGTATTCATTCTCTGGTCCAGAAACTAAGATTCCCCCATTTTTCCTTCCTGGCAGTTTGTAAGAAGCACCTCACTGCCCTCTCATGTAAGGGTGGCTACGGAAATTGTTATTTTAATATCCTTTGGAAAATAATTACCTTGAAGCTAATGATTAATCCATAAGTAGAAAGTCACGAGAAAGGATACAGGTTGAATGAACCACTTCTGGCCTCCTAACATTTCTTTTTGACTCTTCATCATGTGTTCTCTGAAACCCGACAGCACCTGCTAAGGTTGTAACTTGGTGTATGCTAATATTCAAAGAGACTACAAAGACAAGCTAAAAAGCCACAATAATACCTACTTCGGGGTTTTGTTTGTTGTTTTTAATAACTGTTAGCAATAAAGCCATGCTTTGATTTAGTTGAACAACTATTTATTTTCAGGTGAAGATACCTTAATTTGATGATTTGGTAATCATGTATGCTATTCTCTAATACCACGCATTTGACAATTAAATATGCAAAATAGGCACCGTAATGATCACAGTGGTGAATCTGGGCCAAAAGACCGAATTTTATTTCCTCCTGACTGTGTGTATCTTCCACACATCTCTCCTCATTATCCATTTAGTGGAAGTTAGCTCACAGCCTGAGAATAGAAATAATCCTACATACATGAAACTATATTTCAAAGATCCTTATGTTGACCATTAATGGAGTTCCTCTGAAGAACAGAACTCAGACTAAATGAGAGTGCAGTGTACTAATTATTCCCTTTGCTTGCTTAGAAATGGAAAAAATGAGGATCATTCTTCCACTCATTCATTCAATAACTTCAGTATATTGAACACAAGTGCACCTCTGGTTTTTTCTTTCTCCTTTTCCACTATCAGCACCTACATGGTCCTTTGGGGGAATAACCTCTTCCCCTTTCCTACTCAGTCTACTTGGTTCTGTTGGTGTGATTTCTATTTTTGGCATGTGCCCACAAACAGTCGACTAGTGTTTCCTATCCTTTTGGCCATAAGGATTAGTTCGAGGATGGCAGAGACCCAAAGACAGCCCCGTGGGACTCAATTCTGAAATTTTACTGGAAATACTGGCAAAGAAAGAGACCTTTTCCCACTGGGTCGGCTGGATCGAAAAATATGTGAATCTGAGGCTACCAGCAGCCATTTTTCTACCTCAGTTTCATTCAGTTGGCAGCTGAGATCCCTTGAACTTGTAAACTTAGGCCCCTATGCCAACCCTAAGGGATCATAATTGGCATTTTAAGTATTCAGTAGTAGTTGTCAACCTTGGCTGCATGTAGAATCACCTGGGACACTGAAACAAATAAACCTGATGCCTGGGTCACACCCAGAACAATTGCATCAGAATTTCTGAAGGTAAGACTCAGGCATCAGTATTTTTAAGGCTCCCAATGTGATTTCAGTGTTCAGTGACATCTGAGATATGCTGGCCTATGTCAATCATGGTAATCCCTTTCCTTTTGCTAGTGACTGGCTGCACAGGCATGTGACCTGGTTTGGGCTGACATGTATAGATCCAGTTCTAGCCAAAGGGATGTTAACCACAGATCATTATTTCTGAAAAACAAATTTTCTATCCAGTCTCATGAGGCCAGGGCCTTCTATTTCTCTTCCTGCTTTGAACCAGTTGAATGAGGAACAATAAGAGCCAAATTGTTATCATAATAGAAGATGGCAGACTAGAGGGGAAAAAGAACCAGAGTCATTGGTGATATAGATATTTCTTCCTGAAACCTGCCTACCTTCACTGTTCCTACTGTGTGAAATAATCAAATGTCTCTACCGCTTAAGCCACAGTTAGTTGGGTTCTCTTATTACTGCTTGTTCAAAGTATTTCTAACAAAATTAACTGATAACGTACTTAGGAAATAGTTTTCATAAGGGAAATATGCCTTAGCTTAGCAATAGTCAAAAAGGGCTCAGGTCATAGTCTTTATCAAGTGTTTACAACATGTGAAAGGTGGAAACAAGAAGCAAATTTGGAAGATCTGTACTGTAGAATGCAATGCTAAGAAACATGAAAGACATTTATGCAAGAAGATGGAATCAAAAAGGACTTTTCTGACTCTGCTGTGACCTCTAACACCTCTAGCTTTCTTATATCCCACAAATGATCTGCCCATTTCACCCTTAGTTTTAAGATCAATCCAGATGTGAAGCAGATAATAAGTACTTAAACAAGGTCAAATATAATCTGCCTCCCCTTCTAGTGAAGGGAAATATCAACACTTTCTTTTTTTCACCTACAGCAAGGTTAGTGCCCCTTGGTCGAAGCTCTATCCCCACATTATCCCTACAGTGGGTGTCCCAGTTGTATGCCCCTGGCTCTCCATTTTCATTTTCATTATTCACTGCCAAATACAATTACACAACATGTTCACCTCTTTGACATTTTACCTCATTTATCAACCTCTTATAAACCTACATTTACTTCTAAGTTTGAGTTTCCTTGTCTGACTTTTCCTGCCCCTGCATGCCTTAGTTCATGAAACTGGGGTTTTCTCATGCTCTCCTTTTTTAAGTAATTTGATACTCAATGTAGCATTCTAGCACACTTCTGGTACTGAAGTCTACTTGCAAACTATCAAGTTAACCTGCTTCAGTTTTATGGATGTTTGAAGAAGACATGAGTTTTGAGTTAGAGACAAAGGAGTTTATTAACAAATAGCTATAGTCAAATTGCCAATATCCATGGGATCATAGAATAAGGAAGAGAATTCCTGAAAAATATCTACTTCTGCTTCATTGACTATGCTAAAGCTTTTGACTGTATGAATCACAACAAACTGTGGCAAATTCTTAAAGAGATGAGAATACCAGACCACCTTACCTACCTCCTGAGAAACCTGTATGCAGGTCAAGAAGCAACAGAAAGAACTGAACATGGAACAGTGGACTGGTTCAAAATTGGAAAAGGAGTAAGTCAAGGCTGTATAGTGTCACCTGCTTATTTAACTTACATGCAGAGTACATCACGCAAAATGCCGGGCTGGATGAAGCACAAGCTGGAATCAAAGATTTCCATGAGAAATCAGTAACCTCAGACATGCAGATGACACCACCCTTATGGCAGAAAGCAAAGAGAAACTAAAGAGCCTCTTGATGAAGGTAAAAGAGGAGAATGAAAAAGCTGACTTAAAACTCAACTTCAAAAAAGTAAGATCATGACATCTGGTCCCTTCACTTCATGGCAAATAGATGGCGGGGGGAGGAGATGGAAACAGTGACAGATTTTATTTTCTTGGGCTCCATAATCACTGCAGACGGTGACTACAGCCTTGAAATTAAAAGATGCTTGCTCCTTGGAAGAAAAGCTGGATAGCATATTAAAAAGCAGAGACATCACTTTGCTGACAAAGGTCCATATAAACAAAGCTATCATTTCTCCAGTAGTTATGTATGGATGTGAGAGCCGGATCATAAAAGAAGGCTGAGCACTGAAGAATTGATGCTTCCAAATTGTGGTGCTGGTGAAGACTCTTGAGAGTCCCTTGGACTGCAAGGAGAGCAAACCAGTCAACCCTAAAGGAAATCAATCCTGAGTATTCATTGGAAGGATTGATGCTGAAGCTGATGCTCCAATACTTTGGCCACCTGATAGGTAGAGTTGACTCATTTGAAAAGACCCTGATGCTGGGAAAGATTGAGGGAAGGAAAAGGGGGTGACAAAAGATAAGACAGTTGGATGGCATCATCAACTCGAATGGACAGGAGTTTGAGCAAACTCCCGGAGATAGTGACAGACAGGGAAGCCTGGTGTGCTGCAGTCCATGGGTCACAAAGAGCTGGATGAACCTGAGCAACTGAACAACAATAGCCAGAATATTGGCATTTTTTTACCTCAAGCTCCAGTTCCCACAGGGTAATGCAAAGAGGGCCAAGTAACACATACAGAGTAGTTTGCTTTCAACTTGGAAAACTCCAGTAAGCATGCCTGCCCTTTTTCCACTGGAAGGCATTCTATTCTCCAAGACTGTACCCTACACAGGGATACAAACCAGAAAAGATACAAACCAGAGCAAGTCCAGAGCAAAAACCATCAGTGACTCTTCTTGCAAGACATGCAGAAAACTAAAACCCAGAAAGAACTGTCTCCTAGTCTCCCACCATAAATCACATTCAAATTTCTCTTTGCTTGTATCTTAATCAGTATAACCATCATCTAAGACTATTGCAACAGGATTCTAGATAGTCTTCTTTTTCTACACACAATATAATCAGAATGTTATTATTAAAATGTAATTCAGACTTTGCCTTAAAATCTCTTTTCCAATGGTTCCCATCACGTTTTATAATATACAGCTCCGCACGGCAGTAATTCCCTCGGCACATGAAGTTCTGTGTGTTCTGGCCCCATCTCCTCCTTTGGCCTCAACTTCTACCGCTTTCTCCTTCACTATGCTCCAGATCCCTGGCGTCGTTTTCTGACACGCAAACTTATTCCATCTTAATACTCTTGCCCTAGATTTTTGTAAACTCTGGTTCTTAATAAGGTCTTTCCTGACCCCTAATTAAACTAATTATGTTTTCAGCTGTAGTTTCAGTTAAAGTTATCTGAGTTTTTAACTCAATTATCGTTTATCTAGTTTTATTTGGTTAATTTTAAAATCTGCTTCCCTGGTAGCTCAGTGGTGTAAGAATCTGCCTGCCAGTGCAGAAGACGTGGGTTTAATACCTGATCCAGGAAGATCCCCTGGAGAAGGAAATGGCAACCCACTCCAGTAGTCTTGCCTGGAGAACTGTATGGACAGTGGAGCCTGGCAGGCTACAGTCCATGGGGTTGCAAAGAGTTGAACATGACTCAGTGACTGACCAACCAACAAAAATCTGCTAATATTAGTTTTCTGTTCAGGGATTTTTAGGTTTGTCTTTCTTTCCTTAAATACAATTTGTTTTAAAATAGAAATTTATATCAAAATCTGTCTCATATTAACATTTATATAGGTCTGCTTTTGCTGGCTGTTGTTTCTGCTGGTACATGTCCATGGTATCTTGTTTCCTGTGTGCTTGATTATCTTTGTTCCCTGGTGTCTCAGATGGTAAAGAATCCACCTGCAATGTGGGAGACCTGATTTCAATCCCTGGGTTGGGAAGTTCCCCTGGAGAAGGGCATGGCAACCCACTCCAGTATTCTCGTCTGGAGAATCCCCATGGACAGAGAAGCCTGGCTACAGTCTATGGGGTCACAAAGAGTCAGACATGTATGACTGACTAAACACAAACACACACACACTTTTCCTTTGAATAATTCTTTGTGGAAAATCTTTGAGGCCTACTATGTAGGTGGGTTTCTCTGTAGGGGATTGATATCTACTTCACTCAAGTATACTAGGGTACTACCAGTCCTGGAACACTTTAGGTAAAAGGCTTAAACTTTTGGGGGCCTCCCAGGAAACGTGAATTTTACCTATCAAATACTTTTAGGACAAGCTTGTGATTGCAACTTAAAGAATTGCAGTATTTTTTTTCCAACACCCTGCTTTGCCCAACAATTTTCCTTGTAATTCTTAACAATTCTCTGATGTTGGGGGAATGGAAGAAACTTGGAGAGTTTATTATTAGTTCAGACTCATATCCTATACATGTGGCATAACCCTTTGAGGTCCCAAAGGAATTTATCTGTTAGACTTCCCAGCTTCACATTAAAAGGGCTCTGTCTTCTGCCCTTCACGCTCCCCAAAGCCTCAATCAATGAAATTAGGTAAGCAGAGCTGCTGTGCTGAACTTATCTGGTTACTGCCTTTTATTCACATAGATTTGGTTTGATGTTTTCTTACTTTTTCTGCATTTTGATGCTTAAAAATTCTTAAGTATACTGACATTTGTAGAAATTTTCAATGAAAACGTTACTATAAATACTTTGATGGCCATGTTACAGATATGCAATTCCTAGAGGCTATCATTAGTTTCAAAATATTTATGGCATCTCTTCCCCTTCTATACCTATGATTCCTGCCTTAGTTGAAATCATTGCTTCTTACCTGAATTGTCTTTTAAACTGTTTTCTCAGCCTCCAGTCATTCTAATTTCATTTTCTAACCTGCTGACAAAAACATCGTAAAACAGTGATGTGTCATGTGACTCAAGTAACAATGGCTTCCAGTTGCTTATAGAAGTCAAACTCTAGTCTTATCCCAACTTGACCCATATTCAATCACTTTCTTCTCCACCCAAAGTATAGTACTGTACTCATTTCTAAATGACCACACACTGCCATACTTCCACATCTTTGCTCAGACATTTCTTTCACCTTATGCACTGTCATCTGCTTGGTAAATTTCTTCTTGCTCTACATGGAACAGTTCTCCTGTCTTCACTTCCAAGGGCAGCCTTTGCTCCTACAGGAAGCACCACCCTTTCTTCCACTATTCTACCATATTACATATTAACGGTTTGCATAGTCATCTGTCAGAACAGAAGTAAGTCAGGGAATGACTGCTATTTAAAGATTCTAGTCTTTAGCATAGTGCTTGCTGTACAGCCAGTACTTAACAAATAAATAAATGAAGGCAGTTAGGCCTTTATAAAAATGAAATGTGTACTTTTGTTTAAAATTATCCACCTATGGCAGTGTATTCATAGCATTTTAAAGTGAAAAGGCACTTTAGAGGTTGTTAGTATGATCACTTTTATAGCTATTAAAAAAAAAAAAAAAAACCCTAAGGTCCAAAATGGTTAAGTGTAAAACTACATGGAAACTCAGTGGATGTTTGTTGTGAAAAAGAATACTATTTATTCACTGTTTACTGTACACCAGCCATCCTTAAGTGTGGTTTATTTCATTTCCCCCATGACTCTATAAGTTAGGAATATTTACTTCATTGTATGCACAGTGTTTACTAGTTGTACAAACTAAACTTTGTTATCTGAAATAATGCCACAGGTTCAAGTTACTGGACCTTTTCATTGCCCCTGGCACAGTCTCCTTCAGCCAGTTCCTGGCTTCCATGTAAAGGAAAAGATTTTATTGCCTCCTTAACACCTTCTAGTTACTCTAGGCTCTTAATTTTTCTCCCCCAGGGCTGTTCCTGACTTAGAGGCTAGAGCTCAGAGCCTCTGTGCACTTTCTGCTTTTATCAAAATTGTGGCAAATGATGTAAAAGATTGCCCTACCCTGAGAGTTGTTTCTTGGAATATTTCCTACATTTGGCACTCTGGTTTCTTAAAGGGACTATGTCCTTTTTATATCTATTTACATACATTTTAAATATATTTCCTCCTACACCATGTCAACTAAAACGGAACAATTAACTCATTTAAACAAGCATCTGATTCAACCCAGACTTTTTCAGTCAAGAGTTTTCTAATTCTGTGTTTTTTATCTCATTATACCAAATTACCCTAGCTGTAAGTCTTTTAATTGTCACAAAATAGTATTCTAAAATTCCCAGTTCCTATATGATACTTAAAATGGAATCTCATAAGGTTAAATCAGTTGGGAGTATTTAACTAACTGATTAGGCACTGGAGGCAATTAACTGCATGAAGTCTCAACAGTTCAACCTGGATTTCTATAACCACATCTCAGTGTTAGTAACAAATACTGTTTCCCTAAATTTGGGTATCATGATCATGCTCCAATCAGTACTGATTAAGAAATCATGGGATTCTTAATGGAGAAGGAATAAAAGGAACAAAAATATCACCACTAGGCAAGCATTAAGTTAAGAACCATCAACAGATGTCATATTTAGTGAGAAAAAGTATAATGAGACATAGCACATGTGCATCCTTAGAAAGTATCTCCTCACAAGACTTTCTTTTAATAACAAAGATAAAAATAACTATAGTAGAGAAGTCTGGCAGATGCCACATTAAACAAAGTCACAAAGATCACCATTAAGAAGATAAGTTAGTGTCATATAAACTGATGTGACACAGCTAGAAGGGAACAATATCACTCCTATGGTGTTGTTACCAGAGATACATGAAAAGTGAAAGTGTTAGTCACTTAGTCACATCTGACTCTTTGCAGCGCTGCAGACTGTAGCCCTCCAGGCTCCTCTGTCCATAGAACGCCCCAGGCAAGAATTTTGGAGTGGGTTGCCAGTCCCTTCTCCAGGGAGTCTTCCCAAGCTAGGGACTGAACCCAGGGCTCCCACATTGCAGGGAGATTCTTTATTGTCTGAGCCACCACAAGCTTTCCTATAAAATGCCAGGTAGTTCAGGGATTTTTGAGCATGAGTCACCTACAGTGACTTAGCAGCAGCAGCAGCAGCACCTACAATAAACCTTTCTTTGCTTCAAACTAAAAAAAAAAAAAGCCAAACTCAATTTTGAGACATTCTACAAAATAACTGAGCACACTTTTCAATAATGTCAAGGTCATGATACACAGGACAGGCTGAGAAAGCGCCACAGACAGGGGAGACTCAGGAGACCTGACGGACAGTCCAGTCCTAGACGGGGCTCCGCACAGGTGACGCACGCTTCTGAGCACACTGGTGAAACCCAAATGAGGTGTGACGTTCAGTTGTTAGTACTGCATCAATGCCAGTTTCTTGGTTTGATCACTGCACTACAGTCATACAAGATCCTAACATTAGGGAAAGCAGGGTGACGGGTATACAGAAACTCTCTGTACTATTTATGCAACTTTTCTGTTAAGTCTAAACTATTCCTAAATGAAAAATTAAAAGAAATCATGCAATGTAAACAAACAAGGTCTCTGGGCTGTTTCTCCTTTTCAGTTTATACCAGGCAGGAGCAAAGAAGTTTGAATTTGACCAGTGTTCGGCACTTTGATTACCACTAATGGTGCTCTGAAGAGCCTCTCCCATCATTCCTGCAACCAAATCTCATCCTTCAGTTCTTCCTTAGATCTGTGAGCTGTTCAGTATCTTTCCAATGAACGATTTCTTTTCTTTTTCTTAAGATTGTCAGAGGCATATGTCTTTTTACTTTGTAAAATCTAAAACTTAATTTTAATAGAAAAAAGCATTATTACACCCAGTGAAGCACCTGTCTGTACAAGGTGAAGTAAAATAAATAGATGAAATTGACTCCTGTTTCAGGAGTTTATGATGTGCTTATCACCGATAAATCCTTGCCTCTTAAGAGCTCCTTTGCTCACACTCCTAGCTCCCCAGTGCAGTCTACTTTCCTCACTCCAATAGCGTCATCCAAATTTGGGTGTGCTGTTTATAACTGGACAACCTGTACATACAGGGCATTAGAGCTCACCTCACACTTCTGATGTCTTGTCCACTATCCACTTAATATTCTCTCATTTTATTTTGGTCTTAACTCACACAATTATTTTATCTTAATACCTTTTTTGTGCTCATGATCACTCTCACTTTCAAACTTCTAAGCACATCTTACTATATTAACTGGCAGTTCACAGTGCAAATTAAGATATCAAGCTTCACATCTTAGATTTCTGCTTCTTGAGGCACATTTGTACACATTCCTTTACTGGATCCTGTAAAGTAGTGCATGTTGAGTTAGCACATACATTTAGATGTTATGTGTGGACAGGGCCTGTTATTTATCCCGAATTCAGGCAAGGAAATTGAGTTCCAGAGATGTTACTTGACAGGTCAAAAGAGTGAAACAAGACTGGGGGCTTCTTAACAGTGAGCCCCTGCAGCTTTGAGACCCCGAGGGCTCCAGGAGCATGGGGGAGAAAGCGCAATACCCATAAGGGGGCAGCAGTCCCCAGGGTGATGGCAGACGTGGACAGCACATGGAGAGGCCAGTCCCTGAGTTCTCCCAGTGGTGTGCTTAGCTGGGAAGGACTCCCAGGAAGCAGAAGCGAGGTCCTGGGAGACTCAGGGCTCCAGCAGTGGGACCTGTGCCTTTCATTTGCTTTCCTAATGAAAAACCAGTTTCAGAGCCCTCACCATAATTTCTCTTTACAACACAGAAAATTCTCACAACTGTCCTAGTTCCTATTTTCCAAAATACAAAAATAAGGGAAAAATGTTTCGTTATTCCAGTGCATTTGCTCTCAAAATATACAGTGATTAGAGTGAGCTATGTCATTTGGCAGTGACTGTTGGACCACCCTTTGGTTTTGTCAGTTCCATTTTTGAAGGCCATGGGAATTCCTGGCGCTCAACTTTCTGTTTTCACAGCTTTGCCCCAGCACCTGTTCCAAAAGCAATTGGAAGGGCTTGACTGGATCCCGATTCTTAATTTTCAGCTCACAATCAAGAATGTTTAGGATTTAAGGTATAATACTATATTTCACAGTGTAAGAACTGAAGCTTTTATGCGGAATTATACCATAAAATACTTCACAATTTAGTGAAAACAGTATATTTAAACAGGATTTTGTCCTTACTACAAGAAGAAAAATAAATATATAATAACTGTGTAGGGAAGGAAAAATACTTGTTTGTATGAGCTTTTATTATCTTGATCTGTTCATTAGGTTGCAAACCTTTCCCTAAGGAATTCTGTAGACCGTAAATGCCTAATGTTTTTTTATCAAACAATGACAGAATACTCTAGCATTTTTAGATGTTTGCCCACCTACATAAATCCAAGATACTTTCAGTCCTACAACTGTGTATGAAGTATTTGTCAGTTCATCAAGAATAAAAATATGTTTAATTCAGTATAAACATAAAATACGGTCCAAAACTGTTACCTGAGGATTGGCCAAGTTCATCCCAAAAGGATTTGTATCAGATTGTCTTTGAAAAGAAAGTTTTTTTTAGGATTTTAGATGATGGAGACCAAAAAGGGAAAAAAGATAAAAATAATTGTGTGGTGGGAAGGGTCTTCTGTCCTTTGGACGAAAAGAATTAAATCAACACAAAATGACTTTAAAATACAAATTCATTTTTTGTCTAGAATTAAGTGATGCCATGATTATAAGGGACTCTGATTCAGTGGGACACTGGACTTCAGCTGGGACTCCTACTGTGTAGGGAGTGGCCAAGGAAGTCCTGGAATCACAGTAATCCAAGTCTATGCCCCAACAACTAATGCCAAAGAAACTGAAGTTGAATGGTTCTATGAGGACCTACAAGAACTTCTAGAACTAACACCAAAAAAAAAGATGTCTTTTTCATCAAAGGGGGCTGGAGTGCAAAAGTAGGAAGACAAGAGGTACGAGGAGTATAGGCAAGTTTGGCCTTGCAGTACAAAATGAAGCAGGGCAAAGGATAACAGAGTTTTGCCAAGAGAATGAATGCATTGGTCATAGCAAACACCCTCTTCCAACAACACAAGAGAAGACTCTACATGTGGACATCACCAGATGGTCAATACCGAAATCAGATTGATTATATTCTTTGCAGCCAAAGACGGACAAGCTCCATACAGTCAGCAAAAACAAGACCGGGAGCTGACTGTGGCTCAGATCATGAACTCCTTATTGCCAAATTCAGCCTTAAATTGAAGAAAGTAGGGAAAACCACTAGACCATTCAGGTATGACCTAAATCAAATCCCTTACCATTATACAGTGGAAGTGCCAAATAGATTCAAGGAATTAGATCTTATAGACAGAGTGCCTGAAGAACTATGGACAGAGGTTTGTGACACTGTACAGGAGGCAGTGATCAAGACCATCCCCAAGAAAAAGAAATGCAAAAAGGCAAAATGGCTGTCTGAGGAGGCCTTACAAATAGCTGAGAAAGGAAGAGAAGTGAAAGGCAAAGGAGAAAAGGAAAGATATACTGATCTGAATGTAGAGTTCCAAAGAATAGCAAGGAGAGATAAAAAGCCTTCCTCAGCGATCAATGCAAAGAAATAGAGGAAAACAACAGAATGAGAAAGACTATAGATTTCTTCAAGAAAATGAGAGATACCAAGGGAACATTTCATGCAAAGATGGGCACAAAAAAGGACAGAAACTGTATAGACCTAACAGAAGCAGAAGATATTGAGAAGAGGTGGCAAGAATACACAGAAGAACTGTACAAAAAAGATTTTCACGACCCAGATAATCATGATGGTATGATCACTTACCTAGAGCCAGACATCCTGGAGTCCTAAGTCAAGTGGGCCTTAGAAAGCATCACTAAAAAAGCTAGTGGAGGTGACAGAATTCCAGCTGAGATATTTCAAGTCCTAATAGATGATGCTGTGAAAGTGCTGTACTCAATATGCCAGCAAATTTGGAAAACTCAGCAGTGGCCACAGGACTGGAAAACGTCAGTTTTCATTCTAATCCCGAAGAAGGGCAATGCCAAAGAATGGTCAAACCACCATACAATTGCACTCATCTCACCTGCTAGCAAAGTAATGTTCAAAGTTCTCCAAGCCAGGCTTCAACAGTACCTGAATTTAAAACTTCCATATGTTCAAGCTGGATTTAGAAAAGGCAGAGGAATCAGAAATTAAATTGCCAACATCTGTTGTATCATCGAAAAAGCAAGAGAGTTCCAGAGAAACATCTACTTCTGCTTGATAGATTATGCCAAAGCCTTTGACTGTGTAGATCACAACAAACTGTGGAAAATTCTGAAAGAGATGAGAATACCAGACCACCTACCTACCCCCTGATAAATCTGTACACAGATCAAGAAGCAACAGTTAGAACTGGACATAGAACAACCGACTGGTTCCAAATCGGGAAAGGAGTATGTCAAGGCTGTATATTGTCACCTTGTTTATTTAACTTATACGCAGAGTACATCATGTGAAATGCTGGGCTGGAAGAAGCACAAGCTGGAATCAAGACTGCCAGGAGAAATATCGATAACTTCAGACATGCAGCTGACACCACCTTTCTGGCAGAAAAAGAAGAACTAAAGAGCCTCTTGATGAAAGTTTAAGAGGACAGTGAAAAAGCTGGCTTAAAATTCAACATTCAAAAACTTAAGATCATGGCATCTGGTCCCATCACTTCATGGCAAAAAATGGGGAAACAATGGAAACAGTGAGAGACTTTATTTTGGGGGACTCGAAAATCACTGTAGATGGTGATTGCAGCCATGAAATTAAAAGACGTTTGCTCCTTGGAAGAAAAGTTATGACCAACCTAGACAGCACATCAGAAAGCAGAGACATTCCTCTGCCAACAATCTGTGTCTAGTCAAAGCTATGGTTTTTCCAGTAGTCACACAAACATGTGAGAGTTGGACCATAAAGAAGGATGAACACTGAAGAACTGATGCTTTTGAACTGTTTTGTTGGAGAAGACTCTTGAGATTCCTGTGGACTGCAAGGAGATCAAACCAGTCCATCCTAAAGGAAATCAGTCCTGAATATTCATTGGAAAGACTGATGCTGAAGCAGAAGCTCCAATATTTTGGCCACCTGATGGGAAGAACTGACTCATTGGAAAAGACCCTGATGTTGGGAAAGATTGAAGGCAGGAGGAGAAGGGATGACAGAGGATGAGATGGTTGGATGGCATCAAGACTCAATGGACATAAGTTTGAGCAACCTCTGGGAGTTGGTGATGGACAGGGAAGCCTGTTGTGCTTCAGTCAAAGGGGTCGCAAAGAGTCAGACATGACTGAGCGACTGAACTGAACTGAGGGAAATCCTGGGGCTGTTCTGGCCAAGATCAAGTCAAGGAAAATAAAGTCATCTGGAGTCCTGGGTGAGAGAGAGGCTGAACCAAGGCTTGGAGCATCAAAACAAATCAGAGAACAAGGATAGGCTGAAACAACTAGAACAAAGGAGGCACCAAAAACCTACAAGATTTGCTATGAAATTAAGAACAGGAGAGGGGAGTAAAAAGGTTTGTGAGTGATAGTCTGGCAAGATTCTCCTGGCGACCTGCAGGGGATCAGGGGAGCTGTTCCCAGAGAAGCAGTAGCCCCAGGGCCTCCTTGTGGGAATGGCTATGGAGGCAAGTGGAGACTGGGGCTAGATGCGCCAAAGTGGGGTGCCAATGATACATGGGGGTCTGGTCACAACTCGACTTCAGAGATTGTGAGCAAAAGATAAAGTGGGCATTCATTCTCAGTTTTTCTGTAAACTGTTATGTCATTCTATCTCTTGACAGTGGGTTCTGAGTTGTGCATGAAATGGCCTGTCTAAAATCAACTGTGAGATGCAGTCAGGTTCCTTGGGAGCATTTCCCAAAAGAAAGAAGAAATGACAATGAACTTTCTCATACATGTAATTTAAGAACAAAAACATTTATGCTTGTTCACTTTATATAAAGTCTAAATATGAGAGTAAAAACTTTTTACAGTATCATCATTCTGGTTTTTGCCCCATTTAAAGTGTGGACTTTTGAAAACTGCTTCTTTTGAATTTTACTAAATTGTTAATATAAATACCAGTAGAATGACTGGGGGACACAGACTAATAGTAAGTTTTTATAAATGTTATCTGTGAAAGTTGAAGTTGCTTTCTAAACTTCTAATTTCTGTGCTTACAAAATAAATCGCCATGAAGAACAAACTAGTCATTTAAAACAATGAAAAACCTCTCCTTAGTTGCTTGCAGGACTTATTTCCTTCATCAAGTAAACTGTACTGTTCTAGGATTATAAAGTCATACACACACACAAAAAAAAAACTACACTCTTTCAGATACTGTGTTCTGATTTTAATATTGTAAGATTTGTTTAAACAGAGTGTTAGCCTAAAGAAATTTGGAAATCTCCGATCTCATCCAAAGTAAGGCTCAGGATCACAGAGCATCAAAATGAACTGCGGTGTTATGACTAGAATCTGAATTTCCTGACTTCCACCCTGGTGCCATTTCTATTAGAACATACTTCGGCAAGTAAAACAAAACTGATCAAACTTACATTGAACTTTAAAAAATTATAATAAAATGTAGCTCCAAATTTTTTCAGTGTACTTATAATAAATGAAAATTAAGAAAAGGAAACTACAATCTTATTAGTTTAAAGAAGAAAAAGGTTTTGATTTGTAATAGTGATCTAAATATAAACTTTATGGATCAAGGCCATGTTGCACTGTTAAGTTCATATTTTGGCCCCTAGAAATAAGAGTACATAAAGTGGAAATAAGTATATACTACAACTGGGGAGGAGGAATTCTGCCAATGTCATAAAATTCAATACCATAAGTTTTCAGTTTTATACCAAAAAGTGTAAAAATGTAAACAAATAAGAACACACTGAGAAATTATGCAGAAAACCAATTAAATGTTTAAGGGGCAATAAAACTGCCACCAACCATTAAATATTCTCTTATAAGCATTAGATCAAGAGCCAATAGTACCAAAGTTCCCACAATTAAAGAAAAAGAAAAAATTTTACAGGACTTATTGAATAAAAATGGTTTAGTCACGGATAAGAAAATAAGTGCATTTGATGTTCTGCACATTATACCTGCTTGCACTGTTGTGTATGATAAGCAGGAAACAAGGGCTGAATATAGGATGTTTTAATTGAAGATAAAATTGAACCAGAGAAAATCTTTGTATTCTTCAACACAAACTTAAGAATATGATGCACAATTTACTTGCCTTAAACAAAGTTAGAAATTTGTATTCTTAATGAGGTAAAGAACTTCAAATCATGTTGTGAAGAATATGAATCTAATTTGTGAATCAAAAATGTATTAATTTATGTGATCCACTTGTGAAATGTTAAAGAGGACAGTCATTTATTCAAATATTCACGGTGTGAAAGATTTCTCTAACAAAATTCATGAGTTGTTTCTATTAGACATTGAATTTCAAAGAAAAGAATTCAATTAAGGAGGGCTTTATTGTTAGAATACGCATGGAATCTCAGTTTTCTGACAGGTGTTCTCAGACAGGCATAGGGTGTATAGAAATAGGTAAATAGAAATAATAGAACCCATGCAGCCAGGCTCACAGAGACTAGATTGTGGTGGTCAAGGTCGGGGAGTGGGACATTGGGATTAGCTGATGCAAACTAGTATATACAGAAAGGATAAACACCAAGGTCCTACTGAATAGCACAGGGAACTATATTCAATATCCTGTGATAAACCAAAAGAGAAAGGAATATGAAAAAGTATGTGTGTGTATATATATGTAGAATTGAATCACTTTGCTGTACAGCAGTAATTAACATAATACTGCAAATCAACCACATTCCAATTTAAAAACAAAAAGAAGAAATAGAACCAGTTTTTACCATCAGGAGTAGGTCTTTTGATTAACTTTTCTATCCATCCAATTTAGATAAGCTCTGGAATCAGCCTCTCTAGACTTGAATCCTGAACTTACCACTTGCTAGTGCTTGTTTTTAATAACAGATGTTTTCTAATTGCATCTACAAAACAGGCACTTAAGCATGTTCCTTGATTCTGTCTGCTATTCTTTTAATTACTTCCAAATACAATTCACAATTTAAATAGCACAGAATAAAAAGCACTTCAACATCTATATAGTTTTAATAATATGCTGATGCCTTTTAAGAGTTCCATTATATGCAAATGTTTTCTTAATGGCCTTGCCAGATGAAGTAAACAAAAACCAAGCTTGAGCCTATAGAAGATAAGGAATCCTTTATATGCAATGATTGTTTTCAAACCAGCATGAAACTAACCACAATTTAGGAGTAGGTGTCAGCTCTTGGGGTGTATGAGGTGAACCTCAGTCCAGAGAGAATAAATGGGGATCAGAGGTACATGGCATTTCCTTCATTTTTCTCTGTCTAGTACATCTCATTAAACATCTCTTTTCCTTTTTGCAATGACCTGTGTTAAAAGGGTTCAATTTGATTGCCCACCTGAAGAAGTCACAGCAGGGTAGGATAAGACATTATCTTCCATCCTAGTTTCTTCTCTTTCAGAGAAGCTATCTAAACAGGAACTTTCTGTAAGAGTCCATCTATTAGTTATTTGAAACTAGAAAATATTACTTTTAAAAATTTTCCTCATTTTTTAAATCACAAGTTTCAATGTGATTTAAAGACCTATCAGCGGTTATGCAAAGAGAATATATCAAATTAGCAAACAAATGTTTTGAGAAAACAACAATTATTTCATTGTTGCTTTTAGTTCTTTCACTTAAGGATGTCAGAGAGGAGTGTAATAATGGAAGTTTTCATATCTTCTATACAAAAATCTGGAGAAGGAAATGGGAACCCACTCCAGTATTCTTGCCTGGAGAATTCCATGAACGGAGGAGCCTGGTGGGCTATAGTCCAAGGGGTCACAAAGAGTTGGACACGACTGAGTCACTAACATACCAAAATCATTTAAACAATAATACTCACTAGATACTCCATTGCAAGCAAATTACATAGTCCATGGGTTTCGGTTTTTTCACCTGTAAAATAGGGTTGTTAAAAACAGTACGTATCTCATGGGTTTGTAGGACATAAAAGGGATAATCCATTTGAAGTTCTTAGCACAATGCTAAGCACATAGGAAGAAATTTTTTTAAGTTATAATTATTAAAGATAAAATTGTGGTTTTGCAAGTTCTCAATCAGTTTTGTTCAATCTTGTGTTTAGAAATTCAAGAGAATAAGGCTGATCGCCGAAGAATCGATGCTTTTGAACTGTGGTGTTGGAGAAGACTCTTGAGAGTCCCTTGGACTGCAAGGAGATCCAACCAGTCCATTCTAAAGGAGATCAATCCTGGGTGTTCATTGGAAGGACTGATGCTAAAGCTGAAACTGCAATACTTTGGCCACCTCATGTGATGAGTTGACTCACTGGAAAAGACTCTGATGCTGGGAAAGGTTGGGGGCGGGAGGAGAAGGGGACGACAGAGAATGAGATGGCTGGATGGCATCACTGACTCAATGGACATGAGTTTGAGTGAACTCCAGGAGTTGGTGATAGACAGGGAGGCCTGGCGTGCTGTGATTCATGGGGTCGCAGAGAGTCGGACACGACTGAGCGACTGAACTGAACTGAACTGAAGGTAGACCTATGTCAAAATGACATTGAAACATGTATGTTGTCATATATGAAACGAATCAGCAGTTCAGGGTCAATGCATGTTACAGGATACTCGAGGCTGGTGTGCGGGGATGACGAAGAGGGAGGATAAAGGGAGGAAGGAGGTGAGAGGGGGGTTCAGGAGGGGGAACTCATGTACACCTGGGGCGAATTCATGTCAATGTATGGCAAAACCAACCAATATTGTAAAATAAAAAAACAGAAAAAAAAAAAGAAATAATTTGAGCCTACACAGATAAAACACATAGGAGGTTAATAGCAACTATTAAAGTTAACTTGTGATTTTTCTGTATAGTAAATTTGAAAAAATATTATAAAATGCTCATAACTACTATTCAGCATTCATGTTTCATGTGCCTTGGAACATATCACAGAATTTAATTTTGACCTAGTTCATATATATCAAGTCATAGAGAACCTCAGCATTTAAAAATATTTAGCTCCTAATTTCATATTTTATAGTATTATTTACATGTTTTGTTTCTAGTACATACCCATTATCTATAAAATACACTACTGCTTCTAATTGATTTGCTGAGTTTTGCCTTGCAAATATCTTCTCCATGACTGTGGCTTATTTTTTCACCTTTTAAAAAAGGTCTTAGACAAAACTAGGCTTTTGTATTTTAATGGAAAATAATTTATTAATATTTTCCATTGTGTGGAGAAGGCAATGGCAACCCACTCCAGTACTCTTGCCTGGAAAATCCCATGGACGGAGGAGAATGGTAGGCTCCAGTCCACGGTGTCGTAAAGAGTCGAACACGACTGAGCGACTTCACTTTCACTTTTCACTTTCACGCATTGGAGAAGGAAATGGCAACCCACTCCAGTGTTCTGGCCTGGAGAATCCCAGGGACGGGGGAGCCTGGTGGGCTGCGGTCTATGGGGTCGCAAAGAGTCGGACATGACTGACGTGACTTAGTAGTAGCCGCAGTTCCTTTATGTGTGTATATATGTGTGATATTTTAAAACTCTTATGTTACTTGCAAATAATAAATTGTCTCTATTTTATTCTAGCACTTTTGAAGATCTACTTTTCGCATTTCCATCTTTATACACTTGAAATTTGTGTTATATAGAAATAGAAATCCAATTTTCCCTGTATATTGCCAACCAATAATAGTATTGTTATTTGAAAAGATGACTTCCTCTGGCTGATCTGCAAAGACACCTCCACTATGGATCCAATTTTCATGTGTTCATGGATTTGAATCTGGACCTTCTGTTTGGTTCAATTGATTTGTCCGTCTATCCTTGTGTCAATACTACTCCAATTACTGTTTTATAAAACACTGGTTATATAAAAAGATTCACTGAAAGGAGTTTTAAAATGATTAGATCCTTTAGGACTTTATCAACAACTTAATTGTGAAAAATCTAACTCACAAAGTATTTCAGGAATCATCTATTCTATAAACAAAGCAATAAGTTACATTTATTGTGTAATCATAATGTTTAACACCTCTCATGGGTGAAAACTCTGGTCATTTAACTATCTACTGAACTCAATACCTTTAAGTGCAAGAGTGACAACCTTTGAATGAAGACTTTCTGGCATTCTTTTAGAAACAACTTCGTTACTCAATAATTGTACTTTTGATTTCTAATTCCATGGCAAAAGTATGAGTCAAGAATTGTCCTTGTCCAAAGCTCAGAGCCTCTAGAAATGGCCTCAACAAAGACATTATTTCTTTCATTCTGGCAATTCACTTCTGCACCGAGATTCAACGGATTCTTCATAAATTCCTGAGTACGTGTATGTATGGGGATGTATGTCTGAACCTGCGTGCTGGAGGAGGGGTGAATTTACCATTCTCATACTGTTTTCCTACTCAAGTTTTTCAAAATATGCTCATAGACCTCAGCTTTTTGTGTTGAGACAGTGCCCACTGTCAGCAGAGAACAGAGCTCTCACTGCAGCAGTCAGACTTGCTCTTCAGTAAGTAGGAGAAAGGAAATGAAAGGGTGCAATAGAACCTTGCCTCAAGGCAAGTTCAGGCAGCTGTTGAGGATCTTTTTAAAAATTTTATGGCAAATTGGCATCTCATTTTGAATTTATAGGAAATTGATTATCCAAAAGTCAGTTGGGAAGGAAGCAGCAGGAAATGAGTCTTATTCTATGGGAATTTAGTTTTAGAGGTGAGCAGGGTGTGCACAGTCTAATTTACAATGCTAGCCCTAAATATGTTATGATGATTTCTAGTAAGAATCCCGAAGCAATTTCTGTCAAGGCTCAAAGAGAGGAAAGCAGAGTCAATGACCACAAGGTGCCCAAGGCTGATCGGATCCTTGAACCCACTGAAATTGGAATGATGTACTTTTAAAATATTTCTGAGGGCATACCTGGTCTCTAAATTAATTTCTTGTTGGAATTGAAAGCTGTTTTTCAAAATCAGTATTGCTCTCAGTGACTATTTCTGAACTTACTATTGAGTATTTTATAACTTCCATTTATGAAAATGGTAACATTCCAAGTTAACAAAAATCTTTAAGAGAATGATGACATACCAGGATAAACTTCTGAAAATCTCCCCAAGTCAGAAAGACTCATGTGCTATCAGAGATGCCCTCTCAAGGAAAACAAGGTAATAATGATAACGTCTAACATTTTAAAGTGTTTCCTAGATAGAGGCAGTAAATAATACCTGTACAATTGTCTATAAACGTCATGACTCTTTGAGGTGAGAAAATCTTTCCCATTCGACAGATGAGGAAACTGAGGCTTAGACAAATGAAGTAACTTTCCTAAGACTGTATTTCTGTAAATGGGAGAAGTGAACTGGAATTAGGTCTCGTTTGACTCATCGTTCTTTCCTATACCAGTTGGGTGAATGCACCATATAGCAGCTAAGGTAGGCAGAGAATAGTCCTCTAAAGATGTCCACATGCTAATCCTTAAAACCTAGGAACATGGTATCTACACTGCAAAGGGACTTTAGAACTCTGATTAGATTCTAGATCTTGAAATTGAAAGATTAGCCTGAATATGAAGGTGGGCTTAATGTAATCACAAGGATCCTTATGCATTAAAGACAGAGGCAAAAGTGTAAGAAGATATGTCCTGGAGAGATTATCACAGTGATCAATTACAGGCAGCCACCTGAAGCTGAAAAACACAAGAAATGACTTCTTCCTTAGAGCCTCCAGATGTATAACACAGCCCTGCCTAACCTGTGCTTTTAGCTAAGATCTATTTTGAACTTCAACTGTACCAATATCAGTTATGATGCTTGTGTATTTTTTTCCCCATGCCACCAAGCAATTATCCAACACCTGCTGGGCATCCTACCATTCAACTCAACTCTAACACTATCTGAAGATAGCATCAGTTTCCAGAAGTTAAGGGCTCAGTTCTACAAGAGTGCACCCATGCCCCCAACTTTAGATGCCAAATAAGATTGGGTTGTCTGTGCTTCTGACTGACTGGCTACAGACTGGAGGTTCCAACAATCCCCTCCTTGGGTTCAATGAACTTGCTAGAGTGGCTCACAGAACTCAGAGAAACAGCTTACTTACTAGATTATGGGTTTATTATAGAAGGATATACCTCAGAACAGCCAGATAGAAGAGATGTGTAGGACAAGGATGTGTGGAGGGAAGCTCCATGACTTCTCTGGGCACATCACTCTCCCCAAATCTTTGTCTTCACCAACCTCTCAGAGCTTCACCAAGCTCTCAGAATCCTATCCTTCTGAGGTTTTATGGAGGCTTCACGACACAGGCATGACTGATTAAATTGTTGGCTACTGGTGAATGAATTCAATCTCTAGTTCTTCTCTCCTCAGAGGTCTGGGTGAAGGGAGGTGGGAGTGAAAGTTTCAACAGCTGGTTCCCTGGGCAAACAGCAACCTCCTCCCTTAAGTGCCTTCCAAATGTCCCCTCATTAACATAACAAAAGATATCTTTAAGGCTCTTCTCACTAAGGAAATTCTAAGTGTTTTAGGAGTTCAATGCCAAAGAATGTATATTATATATATTACAGTGTAATAACTTTTAACTTCAGAAATGTAAGGTAAGAAAGTTGTACTATTTTAAATTTTCTGATAATTTGTTATACCAGAGAAAGGAGAACAACTATCTGCTCATGATTAATTCAGAACCTGAGTCAATGTCTAGAAATACACAAACTTAAACTTTTTTTGGATTGACCCACAACATGCGATGTAAAGAGATATTAAAACATTATGAGCTGTGAAGACCTCAGTTCTAGCGTGCTCCCAAACAGGATGATGTTGGGCATCCCTCTGCTAAAGTAACCAAAGTCTTAGCTTTCAAGTGACTGGCGGTAACCTCCAGTAACTTCTACTTCATTCCTTAGGAAGCCCATTCATGGAAACCACGAACTACAATGACAATGTAATGTCAATTTTTGGAAAGGCTGCACTAAACAATTTTGACCATGCACAACCCAAGAGCCTGTTGTAAACTCTCAGTGACAGGGCAATTCATGTCTCAGGCACCAGCTGCCAAGGACTGAAGATGCTGAACCAGTGAAGTTGCTCAGTCGTGTCCAACTCTTTGCGATCCCATGGACTGTAGCCTACCAAGCTCCTCCATCCATGGAATTTTCCAGGCAAGAGTACTGGAGTGCTGGGGAGTCACTAAATATCAGGGAGCAGAATGGCCCCTCGACATGGGATATTAATTCATCACGTAAGTGTTTGTTGAATAACATATTATGTGAACAAGACAGACAAGGCCCCCACACAGGGCTTACATTCAGACACAGGAGGCAGCAAATAAGCACTGTAGGAATATGTATGTTGATGTGATCATGCTAAATGTTGTGATGAAGACAGTGATGGACCAAACGTAGTCTGGAGACCCAGAATAAGTCACTTAGCCCTTGGGGGAAGACTAGGAACTAATTTCAAACCATTTTCAAAAACACTGAAAACCAGATGAGATCTTCATATATAATGTGAAGCTCCAACAGTTTGGCCACCAGAAGCAAAGAGCCAACTCATTACAAAAGACCCTGATGCTGGGAAAGACAGAAGGCAGGAGGAGAAGGGGCAGACAGAGGATGAGATGGTTGGATGGCATCACCAACTCAATGGACATGAGTTTGCGCAAACTCCAGGAGATGATGAAGGACAGGGAAGTCTGTCGTGCTGCAGTCCATGGGGTTGCAAAGAGTCAGACATGACTGAGTGATTGAACAACAACAAATAGAGTAAAAGCAAAGTTGTAAAGTCATTTTAAAATATGGCCACGTGAACATACAGGATTATTATTTTAGAAGGCATGTTTCTGCTTAAAAACATTCAGTGGTTTCCCTTAGCCCTGGGATAAGGTGTAAACTCCTTGACATTACCCAGAAGTACTCTGAGATCTGTGTCCTGCTTCCTTCCATAGCCCGCCTTTGTCACATCCACTGTTTGTATACATATCCTTCTCTTGGTGGATTCCTGTTCTTCCTTCCCAAGCCCCCAGCTTAGCCGCAGCTGCTCCCAGAAATCTTCTGATGTTGAGTCCGGGTCAGGCCCCTGCCCTGTGTGCTCATGGCTCCTTTTATGTTCCCTCTACCTGCACCTGCCACTGGTACTATCAACTCATTTAATTACTTGGGAAATTGTGATGCCTCTAGAACATGAATTCTTTGAGGGCACTGTCCATTTCTCATTCACTGGGGATGTACATGCATACATAACCTAGGTAAATGGAATAGGATGGGAAGAAAGGAGAAATGACTCTGGGGACCTCTGCATGAATGACAGCAGTATCTGTCCACTGGCCTGAACTCCGTATTAAAGATGAGAAAGGGAAAACTGCACCTAAGCATGTGCCTCTAGCATTGTGCTACCCAGGTTTGACTCCCAAGCTCTCTACTTGTCATGTGGTCTAACTGGAAGAATTGATATAATGTGTCAACATTATAATGCAATTATCCTCCAATTAAAAAAAAAAAAAAACTGCAACAGAAGCTAGGCCAGACTGGAGTCAGTGGAGCTATAACTCAGCCCACTGCTCCCAAAGCCTTATGCTCTGGTGCAAGACTGTGTGTGCTTTGAGGAAGTGGCATCTCTTTGTTATAAAGATAATACCCACATTCCCAAGAAGTCTGAGCTGAATCCCTGTTGGTGGGCTATACGGACATAGAAGGACAGGCACCTTTTTTAACTCCAGTGCACAGTGGAGTACCCTTCTGTAATTCATCTACCCTTAAGATGGTGCCTTTTGATTTGATATAATGACCAGATACAGTCTAGCCTACAGACTGAGAATTTGTGCAAGTTACCATCTCAGTAAACTTCAGCTTCCTCAGTAGCTACAACTCATGGGGGTCTTTCAAAGCTTTTGTTAGATGGTCCAAAGAGATATTCAGCATATAGAAAGTGTTCAAATCTTGTAGCAAAGAGTTTAAAACATTCAGGACCCCACAACACCATTCTGTATTTAAAAAAAAAAAAAAGTGTTAGGAATGGTGCTCTTTCCAAAAGCCTCTAGAAGGCACCAGAAGTTTTGGAGATGCCTTATTTGCCTGTCCTGTTTACATTTCTTGTACATTAGGCCCTTCTAGGCCTACTAGTAAAACTGCAGGATGCTGATTTCCTTACACATAATATAATTCTCACAATGGATATTTAAAATTTATGGCCAAATCTCCCACATGAAGGTGGTCTGGCAGCCATAACTTTTTTCTTCTGTATATAAATGACTATTAACTTGTTGGCATTCTGCAGACAGGTTTTGATGAACTATGCTATTTTGCTTAAAACCATTCCAAGAATAATGTCAGACTTTGTAATTGCCTTACCCATGACCACCAGCAAGCAAAATTCACCTCAACAGCACAGCTTATATTAGTAGGAATCAAACGACAACCAGACAGAACTGTGAATTCGAGAACACAGGGCAGACAGCTCCTTTTCTGCAAGGTTTTGGAGTATACTCAGAAATGGCACAGAGCTCAGACTATAAATATACGCATCAATTTCTAAAAGCAGAGAAATGCTCTGAGCATGGCTTTTATAGGTTCTTTCAGATTTAAAAAAAAAAAAACTTGGCAGATGGCTTAACATGAAAATAAAGCAATAATCAAAATTCAGTCACAGTGGCCATAAAGTATTTCAATTTGTAGTTGGGTGCTGTTTAGAACAACTGTTCCCAAATACCAGACTCTGTTAAAATGTTCACTCATTCAGAGCAAGATCAGATAACTTTATATATGTAACAAGTACATACACACATTTTTTTACATCTGTCAGGGCTAGATTGCCAGTAAGTTTTACTGAGAAAAACTGTTAGTTATTCTGATATCATGTCTTTCATCTTTGATGTTAAAATGTTCTTTTATGTAATGATTTCCATAAGGAAATGATAGTTGTCAATCTGCAAAAAGCTAAAAAATTGGAACCCTCTGAATCTCTGGGTTTGTTTTTTTTTTTTTTTTTAAATGTGAATGCTACATAAAATCCAAAGGCACCAGAACCAAAGACTGACTATAGTTTCTATTTTCCAGGCCACTGGTTTGCTCTGACATAGACAAAGTTGACATACCCTCTGTCCAAGAATGGGGGTGGGGATGAGGGGAGGGTGCCTATATCCTCTCCATTTTCTCAGACACAATCTCAAGGCAAACAGGTTTGCACAAAGAGCCACAGCCCACCACGAAATCCACTGAGAAGGGTTATAAAGAAACATGAAAGATTAAAAAAGAAAAAGCAGACTCATTATGAAATGTATAGTTCCAATGAGACTTTTACTCAAGATCTGATACTCTGCATCATTTTCTATCATTTTGAATAAGTGGATTTTCTCACATATATTCAGAGAACAGTTATGCTAAACAACCTTGGGTGACATCGCTTTTCCTAAATAGGCCTTTCTGTCCTCAACTGTAAAACAAGGGTTGAACTCAGCTGCTAGTATACCTTCCAAGACTAACAAACAATACTCTACTCCTCAGAACAGCTTGTTCAGTGGAGAGATTCGAATGGAGGATGGTGATATTAATGACTGCCAGCAGCTGTATAAAGTGCCATATGCACCAAATTTAAAGATTTTCACCTATTTTCAACTTTTCTTTTCTCCTGCTTCGTAAAAGTTCTTTAATCATATTATTCTCCTACTCAGAGCCTTCCATGGTTCTTCATTACTATATCAGGGGCCAGGCACTCAAGTGGTTGCCAGGTCAGGTAGATGTCGAAGATGAGTGAAGAGCCTGCAGGGCCACAGGAGCAAACTGAGAAAGAAGGGACAGCAGCCACTTGATTCCAGCACCTTCCCACTTGGAAAGCCAAAAGCTGCCATGTCTTTAGAGCCAAGACAGAACTCTGACTTCTGGGTATATAATTTCTAGAGTTTACAGTGGGCAACCACATTTGCTTCCCAGGTGGCTCAGTGGCAAAGAATTCTCCTGCCAAGTAGGAGATGTGGGTTCACTCCCTGGATTGAGAACATCCATTGGAGAAGGAAATGGCAACTTACTCCAGTGTTCTTGCCTGAGAAATCCTATGGACAGAGGAGCCTGGCAGGCTACAGTCTACGGGCTTGCAAAGAGTTGGACATGACTGAGCAACTAAGCAGCAGCAGCAACTATGTTTAAAATTTCTTTAACCTTCAGTCAGTTCAGTTCAGTTCAGTCGCTCAGTCGTGTCCGACTCTCCGCGACCCCATGAATCACAGCACGCCAGGCCTCCCTGTCCATCACCAACTCCCGGAGTTCACTCAAACTCATGTCCACAGAGTCCGTGATGCCATCCAGCCATCTCATTCTCCGTCGTCCCCTTCTCCTCCCGCCCCCAACCTTTCCCAGCATCAGAGTCTTTTCCAGTGAGTCAACTCGTCGCATGAGGTGGCCAAAGTATTGCAGTTTCAGCTTTAGTATCAGTCTCTCCAATGAACATCCAGGATTGATCTCCTCCAGAATGGACTGGTTGGATCTCCTTGCAGTATAAGGGACTCTCAAGAGTCTTCTCCAACACCACAGTTCAAAAGCATCGATTCTTCGGCGGTCAGCCTTCTTCACAGTCCAACTCTCACATCCATACATGACCACGGGAAAAACCATTGCCTTGACTAGACGGACCTTGGTTGGCAAAGTAATGTCTCTGCTTTTTAATATACTATCAAGGTTGGTCATAACTTTCCTTCCAAGGAGCAAGCGTCTTTTAATTTCATGGCTGCAATCAGCATCTGCAGTGATTTTGGAGCCCAAAAAAATAAAGTCTGACACTGTTTCCACTGTTTTTCCATCTATTTCCCATGAAGTGATGGGACCAGATGCCATGATCTTTGTTTTCTGAATGTTGAGCTTCAAGCCAACCTTTTCACTCTCCTCTTTCACTTTCATCAAGAGGCTTTTGAGTTCCTCTTCACTTTCTGCCATAAGGGTAGTGTCATCTGCATATCTGAGGTTATTGATATTTCTCCCGGCAATCTTGATTCCAGCTTGTGCTTCTTCCAGCCCAGCGTTCCTCATGATGTACTCTGCATATAAGTTAAATAAGCAAGGTGACAATATACAACCTTGACGTACACCTTTTCCTATTTGGAACCAGTCTGTTGTTCCATGTCCAGTTCTAACAGTTGCTTCCTGACCTGCATACAGGTTTCTCAAGAGGCAGGTCAGGTGGTCTGGGATTCCCATCTCTTTCAGAATGTTCCACAGTTTATTGTGATCCACACAGTCAAAGGCTTTGGCATAGTCAATAAAGCAGAAATAGATGTTTTACTGGAACTCTCTTGCTTTCTCCATGATCCAGCGGATGTTGGCAATTTGATCTCTGGTGCCTCTGCCTTTTCTAAAACCTGCTTGAACATCTGGGAGTTCACGGTTTATATACTGCTGAAGCCTGGCTTGGAGAATTTTGAGCATGACTTTACTAGCGTGTGAGATGAGTGCAATTGTGCGGTAGTTTGAGCATTCTTTGGCATTGCCTTTCTTTGGGATTGGAATGAAGACTGACCTCTTCCAGTCCTGTGGCCACTGCTGAGTTTTCCAAATCTGCTGGCATATTGAGTGCAGCACTTTCACAGCATCATCTTTCAAGACTTGAAATAGCTCAACTGGAATTCCATCACCTCCACTAGCTTTGTTCGTAGTGATGCTTTCTAAGGCCCACTTGACTTCACATTCCAAGATGTCTGGCTCTAGGTCAGTGATCACGTTATCGTGACTATCTTGGTCGTGAAGATCTTTTTTGTACAGTTCTTCTGTGTATTCCTGCCACCTCTTTTTAATATCTTCTGCATATAGCCACATAAAGATTCCAACTGGCAAGTAGACTGCTTATTTATTTCCAACTTCTGACATAAAGGGTAAAAATTCTGATCAAGACTCTGTCATATAACCCTGACTTCTACTGGGCCCCAAACATTCTCTACATTGTGTTCTTGGAACGAGCAAGTGAGTTCAACACTTCTGACAGACAAGGGCACACAGGCTTTGAAGACAGACTGCCATGAAAGTTTTGATTCTATCATTTGCTACCCTGTGAAAAATAATAACCTATTCTGAACCTCAGTTTCCTCTAGTTTTAAAACAAAGTCACTAATTCTTACTTTCTAGTTGCTTAATACTGCCTCCCCCCCTTCCCTATTCCTTCCAGACTAGGAGTATCTTTGGATACATCTCAGTCCTGTACTCAGCTGGTAAAGAATCTACCTGCAATGAGGGAGACCTGGGTTTGATCCCTGGGTTGGGAATATCCCCTGGAGAAGGGAAAGGCTACCCACTCCAGTATTCTGACCAGGAGAATTCCATGGACTGTATAGTCCATGGGGTCTCAAAGAGTCAGACGTGACTGAATGCCTTTCACTTTCAGTCCTATACTTGGGCCTATTCTCTGCACCGATTCTCCTGGATCCTGTAAAAATGTTAAGGCCTGACTATCGCACTTTCTTAGGCAGTCCTTTCAGACCAGCTAAATGTGGAGTGACTTCTCGGCCTTATCCTCCATGGACATTCAGTTTTGCCACCACTCTCTCCCCTAATTTTGTCTGTTGTTCCTTTGCCTCATTCTGGATTTAAGAGAAGGTGTTGAAAATAACACCCATTCTCAAATTACAACCTCAGAAAGACTGAAATTATTTGAAAAGAGGACATACTCAGAAATTGTATAGGTTTCAAAGTTTGATCAGTCCTAAGCATCATCCTGTAAAACACCCACTGCAGTGATATAAATTTCCACTCAGGGTAATTCAGAGATTGGGAAGAGAGGTATTTTTAACAACTGACTTTTTTAATATCGACAAGGACCAAACTTCAACAGCCACAACTAGGAACCTCTTCTACTCTGCTGGTTGAACATCAACAGTATCAATAATAATTAGAATGTATTGTCACAGCTACTTCCTCTTGTCCTCCAAACATGGTCCTAGTTCAGAGCTGCTAATAAGATTCTGTCTCATCTTGCTCTGGGCTGTGTCCAGACTTGATGGTGAAATGCTTTGGCTACACTGAGGTATGGTGGAAGCCCCAGCAGTGTTTTTTGTCAAAGCCTTGTTTTAGTGATAAACCCTGCTCTCTAAGGAGATAAGTGATGCTCTTCTGCAGCAATCCATTTCAATATCTGTCCAGCACAGGTTTCTCTGGAGATTTATTTACACTAAGTTCCCATGATGTCACACAGAGGTGGTGATCTGGAAACAGAATGAGAGAGACGTGTTTGCGGGAATCATTCTGATGACTGATTGGTCAAAGAGGGTGGTAATGGAGGATGCGATACCAATGAGCCTTTCTACTCGGGATAAATGATCGTGTCAACAGTTTGTAATCTGAAGCTCATAAAACAAGCCACACAAATTGGCAGTCGCACACAATATGCCTGGATTTCAGAAGGAACAAATACAAATGTCCGGAGTACAGAACATTGTTATGTGTGTGTAGAGAGAACTGTCTGTAAAGATTTTAAAACTCTGTTGTGCGGCCAGAAAGCGGTTTGAAGAATGAGGTGAATGTTGTCCAGCTGACAGTAACTCAAGATGATGCAGCAGAGGGCAGGGTGGAAGAGGCAGCCAAGGAAGCCACCTTCTCGACACTGCTAAACAAGCCACACCACCAGTTCAGGGCCTCCACCACCGACCAAGTCCAACACCAAGGCAGTCCAAGTCCTCATACTCTTATCATGCATGCATTCAAGATTTGTTTAGGGGACTCCCTTTTACCTTTAAACTGCTCCTGACAGTTATTTTTCCTGGACAAAAATGTTTGGGGGTGGACATTACACTGATTTCCCCAAAGTTTTTCAGGTTTCTAGAACAGTGATTAGCAACACTTTAAGGGGTAATCAGTAAAAAACAAAATACAAGAGTCTTATGATTCCAAGTGAAGTTCCATAACACCTCTTTAGAGGGGTCATGAGAAGGCAGAGGTTATTCCCCTCACCTGTAGATGCAGGTACATCTACTTAACCTCCTGGGCCTTCAGCAACTCATCATCAGTTATTTCACCTACTTCCCCATCATCCTGGCCCTGAAGAAATCGAGGAGAAGCCCCTTCCCTGTGCTTAAGGGCCAATTTGAGCAGATGGTCATGGAAAGCTCATCTCACAGTGTGGTAGCCCCGTGAGAAAGAGCTTCCTCCAGGCCAGAAACAGCAAGAAAAAAAAAGGAAAATTGGAGACTCCTAAATTCTGTATTACGGAAATTAGAGTGAGTCCAAACTTGTGAAATTTCATCAAGATGAGAACTACATAATTTCTCGTACAAGCCAAAAATAGAGTATTCAGGAAGCCCTGCCCTGTGAGCAAATCACAGTAAAAGTCAAAGGTGGTTAGTCAAACGCTGCAGACACTCAGGACTTCACTCATTCAGACACTGGAATGTGGTCCTCCACTTGCCAAAGACATGCCTCACAAGTGGGGATAGAAGAGTCAGGGGAGCAGGGGGGGGAATGCCATCTTAAAGGACTTGTTAACTATCTACCACTCAAATAAAATCTCAGGTCCCCCTTCTGGGGCCTCCCAATCCCCTTCTATCCTCCTCCCCAGACCCTTCTCTCCCCAGCTCGCTCCCTCCACAATGGCTCTTTACTGTTCTCTGAACATGGCAAGATTTTTCTTTTGCCTGGAACAATCTTCTTCCAAAGATCCATGTGACTCCCTTCCTCCCTTTCTGTCTGGTTTACCCACACCTAACCTGCCTTTCCCTCTTCTTTATTTTGCTTCACTATCTGTTATTCTATCCATTCAATTGCTACCTTGTCCACTGTGCCTCTTCTGACTGAATGTCAGCTTTTGGAGGGAAGACACTTGTGCTAAATGCCCAGTGACTAAAATGGTGCCCAGTAAGTGCTAGGTGCTCCAATATACGTTTTTCCATAAACACATGTGTGAAAGGGTGGAGGAGGTGTCAATGTATATGGACCATATTAAACTCACCTGCAAGAATTTTTCTGGGATGAAATTTCATATTTTGCTCTTAGAGCTGATAAAATCATGACTTTATAGAAATGATGGTTCTACTCATTTCAAGACTGAAAACATGTGCAAGAGACTTGGGTAACAAAATGGCCCAAGGATCAACACAAGTTCCTTCAAGAACCCAGGGTCAAGAGCGTTCCTCACGACATGTATCTGCATTTTCAGTCTGACTATACAGATCACACACCACCTTTCTGCCAGGGAAACAATGTAGTAAGACTGTTGTTACTAATACAGGGAAGCCATGTGCACAGTTATTCTAATTAAAAGTATCTGTGCTTTTTCTAAGTTTTATTATCTTCACTTGCTCTTACACTTTATATTGATAAGAAAACAAGTATGTTATCTTCTTGCTCTGTACTCTGTTGCATGGAATTAGAAGAAATGTTATTTTGCTGTCTCCCAGGAGACCTTCTGGTTCTTAAAATTGCTTCTGAGTCCTCTGAAATGGAGGGAAATAAAAAATCAGGCCAAATATCACTGTACTCGAATAAACCAAGAGAAGAGTCATTTCCCAGAGGGTGGGCAGAGAGACGGATGCTCACTGAGATGGGAAGGGAGAGATGGGAAATTAAAAGAGGATGACCCTGATGGAAGAGGGAAGAAACACTGTGCTCTCTTGCCTCCAAACTAACCTAAAGGTATTCTGGAATCTCAATTACTCCACTGAGAACAGCATTCAGGCTGGCCTCTGGCCAAGCGGGTTTAGTGGGAAAAGTATTAACGCCTGCAAGGTGGTCCCACAGCAAGGTCCCTGAGGACAGAGGTTCCAGTATAGCTGGGGAAAAGCTGGAGGAACAGGCTGATTCCAGCACCATGGCGTCTGCTGCTAAGTGACAAGGCACTATATCATATAACAAACTGCAGCTTTAGAATGGGAGACGGTGAAGGAATGATTGAAACCCGTGTCTCACAGATGGACGCAAAATGAGCAAGCAGGGCTGTCCTGGAAGAACATAATCTACATACCAGAACAGGCAGGGGTTTGTTTAGGTCTAAGCCATGGCAACAAATTCTAGCTTTGCAGCCCCCAGAGCAGCTGTACCGAGGGGCCTTGGGCCAGGCCGGCAATGGCGGGCCCAGACTCCCTCCTCTGGGCTCTGTTGTATTATATCTTCAAACAGCACCTAAGTGTTAAACCTTCAGTTCATTTGCACAGCACAGCTAAGAAAACAGAGCAACTCCCAGACCTCCCTTAGCGGCTGCAGACAATCTTTCCTCCGCTGCCCCCACCCCCAGACCAAGTAGTTTTCAATAGTTTGAAAATAAAAAAACAATAACAACAACAACACTGCTTGTTAGTCTGGGGGAGAGAGAAGCACTGAAGACACGAATCATGATTAAAAACAAACTACTCTTTAGAAGTCAAAGTCATTGCACATAATGTGAATGGAAGTGTATCAACCAGAACAAATCCGCAATCCTCACAGGTGCTTGAATGTTGCAACAGAAGACATTTAGGCGACCTTCTGGTTAACTGGCTTACAAACCCTGTTCCTGAAAACATGAGGAGCCCAGAGTTTCTTTGGTGGTTTTGTGAATTAAAAGTATCTTTTACTTAAAAAAAAAAAAAGAAAGAAAGAAAAACTAAAAAATTAACGTGTGAAATGCTTACCTGTGGGCTATTCTACGTGTAAGCTTCTGAAGTTGGTTCAGAGGAGCTACTAAAACGATAAAAATGTAGGAGCCACTGATCTAGTTAATTCTTATAGAGAAGGACGGTCTGGTCAGATTTGGACTCAGGCCAATTTCCAGCATCAGAGAAAGAGTAATCAACCAGACCAAACACCCAAATGCATTACACTTGGCTCCCTGCGTGCTCTTCAATTACTGATTGCTGCACCCCACTCCCTCACCTCCCCATGAAATTTATCTTTAAAGGTTAAGAAAATTAACACTCCCGATATGGAATGATGGGAGAAACCTCTACCATTCGCGATTTAATTTAATTCCTCACTTACTTGCCGGGCTGCACACTCACTGGGGCAATAAGTGTTCTGTTTCGGCCAAAAGCCAGGTCTGCGTAGGATCTGTCGTCTCCGCCCTGCTTCCACGAGTGCCGTAAAATCCTGCGAAGAAAAAACGGTAAAAGGAACTTGCAGGATCCCAGAGTAGGGCATACTTTCCTAACATATCTAATTTTCAGAAACTGAAGTGTGTGTCTCTGGTCTTAGACACAAAAGGAAGAGAAAAAAAAACGCTGGTTTCTACCTATATTCTCTTAAGGTCCCTCACCTTCAGAGAGGACCAAGCGAGAGAACGCCTCCTCCAAGCGTGGTCTGTGGGCCAGCAATACCGTCAGAGCGGCTCAGAAACGCGAGGTTGTTGACTCCATCCCAGTCCTACCCAATCAAAATCTCTGAGGGCGGGCGCAGGCGCAAGGTCCTCGGGGCATTTGCATATTAACGCGAGAAGCGTGGGTCTGAGATCTAGAACAGGTGCTACTCATGGAGTGGTCTTCATGTGCTGAGAATCAGCTTTACCTCGAACTTGGTAGAAATGCAGGTATTCACCAGCTCCAGACCTGAGTCAGAAACTCCAGGAGTCAGACCTTCCAGAAGATTCTAACATGCACAGAAGTTTGAGAACTGCTGGTTTAAAATGTGAAGGCAAGCCTGACTAAGGGTTCAGTTCAGTTCAGTTGCTCAGTCGTGTCCGACTCTTTGCAAACCCATGGACTGCAGCAGGCCAGGCCTCCCTGTTCATCACCAACTCATGTCAACTGAGTCAGTGATACTATCCAACCATCTCATCCTCTGTTGTTCCTTTCTCCTCCCGCCTTAAATCTTTCCCAGAATCAGGGTCTTTTCAAATGAGCCAGTTCGTCATGTCTGGTGGCCAAAGTATTGGCGTTTCAGCTTCAGCATCAGCCCTTCCAATGAATATTCAGGACTGATTTCCTTTAGGATGGACTGGTTGGATCTCCTTGCAGTCCAAGGGACTCTCAAGAGTCTTCTCCAGCACCACAGTTCAAAAGCATCAATTCTTCGGCGCTCAGCTTTCTTTATAGTCCAACTCTCACATCCACACATGACTACTGGAAAAACCATAGCCTTGACTAGGCGGACCTTTGTTGGCAAAGTAATGTCTCTGCTTTTTAATATCCTGTCTAGGTTGGTCATAACTTTTCTTCCAAGGAGTAAAAAGAGTCTTTTAATTTCATGACTAAGGGTATTCACCCTAAAAAAAGAAAAAAGATGACCCAGTATTTCCCAAATTATGTAGGATACATAAATGTTTTTTTAAGTAAAAGTGTTCATGGTCAAATATATTTAAGTAATACATAGTTTAAACTATTATTTTTCTTTTTCACAGCAAGATGTTTAAATGTGCATTGTGAGTCTCTGAGATAGTTGATGGCAAGTTTCAAACCTATTTGAGAACACTTGAGATTTAAGCTATAGTGGTCCATCCAGATATTACAAAATATGTCTCATTTTCTGGACAAAGGACTAAAAACGCGAACTTTTATTTTGAGTAATATCACTTACTGTCTCCTTGAAAAAAAGACTGGATTGTAGCTCTGGTATGTTCACATGTACTATCCCATATGTTTCTCAACAACTCTCCAAGACATTGGAGAATAATCAGTCTCCAAGATGTAGGACACACTTGTGGGGAAAAAATAAAGCATAGACTCAACCAAATTCTGTAGCTTTTCCAAGATCAGTGGTTCCTCAGGGGAGGGAACACCAGTTTAAGAAGTTGGTCTGCTGGCCAGTTGCCCAGAGTGCCCATCCATGAGAAGCTCTGAACATCACCAGAAACATTGTGAGGAGGATAAAATTGTGATTTTGGGGGGTTATTTTAGGGGAGAGAACTTCATGGGGTTGAATGAGATACTTTAATAAAGTAGCACAGCGTCAGGGGACTGACTCCTAAGGGAGACTCTGAAACAACACCAGCTAGTCCTGGCTGAGGGCTGCTTTGCTGAGCATGGTGGGCAAGTATGGGGCACAGTTAAGTGGATCAGAGCATCCTAGAAGGTTGATCTCTAGGGATCCTGGACCCACTCTTCTCCCTGAACAAAGTACTCAGCCTTCCCTCCACAAAGATATTGAGTAAAAATTTAAAAAGCAATACTGTTGATTTATCCAAATTATTAGCCTGCCTGTGCCAATCCTACAAATAAGTTCAATCTGTTCTGTATTTTGTCTGACTCTTTGCAACCCTATGGACTATAGCTCACCAGGCTCCTCTGTCCATGGGATTCTCCAGGCAAAAACACTGGCATGGGTTGCCATGCCCTCCTTCGGGGAATCTTCCTGACCCAGGAATCAAACCCAGATCTCTCATGTTGCAGGTGGATTCTTTACCATTTAAGCCACCAGGGAAGCCGTAAGTTCAGCCCGGGGTAATCAAAATTCAGCTCAGACTTATCAAATGCCAGCACCTACAGTATTCCTCCTAAACAAAGTTCCCTCTCTTTAAATGCTCGATTCAAATATTTATGGATAACTACTGTGTTCAGTATAACTGCTTCTATTTGACAACAGCTGAAGTTGGTCTTGAGATAAACCGAACTGTGTTCTTGCACCTATTCCACTGGCTTCTCATCAAATTAGTGTGAGAATGAAATTTCTTAGTGTAAGAGTAAACTTCATGACAATCCTTTCAAGGGATTCTTTAGTCATTTTTTTCCCTTTTCTTATTTTCAGAACATTTTGTTACAACCAAGGACTCAAGTACTGTAATCAAGTCAGGGCTCTCATGGAAGCAGAGAGTTAAGTCAAATCACACAGGCTTCTGCATATAATAAATGTAATCATTAGAAGTCTAAAAGACACTATTTCATGAATGTTATTTTAGTTTGAACCAGTTTAAGAGCCTAAACATTTAAGACTTAAGCCAAAGAAGTCCATTCACATATTTCATAACATGTCTCATTTTGTGAACAAAGGATTAGCAACATGAATGTAAGAAGCAGGTGTGAGCACTCTAGATAGGTCAAAACCTTAACACCATCTAGACAAGTCTCTAATTTCTGGGCACAGTACATGGCATGCGTGAATTTTGTTTCAATATGTTTTCCATAGTGATAGCTTAGAAAGTCACATGGCCATATCCTACCCAGTCCTCCATTCCTAGAGGCAGAAGTATTTGCTGATGATTGAAAGGTCATGCAAAACAGATGTGAGGGCAGCTGGATTTTCCAGCTATGCTTCAATGGACTTAGCAGTGGTGCCTGCCATTACCAAATAGCAGAGAGATTTTATTTCAAATGAGAATCTTAGGTAACCTTGTCGGTATAATTGGATGTATATGCAGTTTCTCACCAAGTTCTCACCTTTACCACCTTCCATTCTTTACTCATGGCCTGGAACTAACTTCATCACCCTGAAAAGGTAGGAATGAACTGGGTGTCAATCACTCTGACCTGTTTCCCAAGATGTTATAAATAAGTTATTACTGACCTCTGAGTGTGAAAGTAATGGAAATTGCTTTTCCTTAACCTTCTGATTTGTTTGGTATCACATTGGGTGTTTCCTCCACTTCAGACTAACATAATTTCCTCTCATTATTCCTGTGCTTCTCTGAAATGAAGCAGCACGCAGAACAGCAAATGGTGCATTGCTGAGGGGGCTGCTGCATCACAAATACCCTTGAAGAACAGATGGTCCAATTGCGAACCTCCCAAATATTGACATCTGTGTGGCAGGCAACTGTGTAAGTCAGATGGATATGGCTTTTAAGTTTTACACATTTTATCAAAATTAAGTAATTCCTAAAACTGTCCTTACCAGTGGAATATATTGGCACTTTCCCTTGTTAGTAAGAGGAACTCTAAAGGAATGTGGATGAAATAATAAATTTTCTCCCTAATCTTTAAAAATGTCTTAGTCTCTCCATGTTGTTACAGAATCATTTCTCTGAGTTTTCATTTTCTCATCTCTAACGTGCGAGTTAAAAATACTTGATTCTCAGTTTCTCCAATTATTAGAAACTTAGAGAGTATTAGTGTACCCTCATGTAAGGGATAATATGCCATACAAGTTACAATGACTATATAGATAAATATAAGTTATTATTATAGATCCACTGGGCTTGATCTTTCATGGTTTATTGTGAATAGGAAAATATTAATTTCTTTGCTTTCTATTACTAATATGAAAACAATCAACTTTTTCTGTTAATATTTGATAAGGGTTTAGGTCTATACAGGAAAACTTCTATTAACTGAAATTCCAATGAACACAAACCTTAAATTAAGAACGTTTTACTCATTTAAACCATAGGCAAGTATTAGTATAATAAAATAAATTCATTAAAAAATTTTGGTTATATCTTAGGACATGCATGCTCAGTTGCTCAGTGTCCAACCCTGCTGTACCAACTACATCTCTGAAATATTCAGAGCTGTTCAGTTGCACTGCAAATTTAGATGGCAGCTCTTGAAAAGTCAGTGCCAATGTTTACTTTGCAAACTGATGGTATAGTAATTATCAGAGGATTTTGACAATAAAGAAAGAAGTTAGAATATCTTGTTCTACCTTCTGATTCTGAGAATAGGCACTGATGTTCTGGATAATGGGTTTCAATTTAGCTGAAAAATCTAGTTTTATATTGTACTCATGTATGCCAATTATCAGTTTATTGATTTTTAGTTTCAAATTCACCCTTCAGTACCTGCTCCATGATAGTGCATTGGACTCTTCAAACATTTATCCTTTCCAGTGAGCATGGCATGAAGCTTTGTCAGCTAAGGAGACTGAAGGAATAACGCAGAAGTCAGGGGCTTCTTTCCTGGTTTCAGGTGCTGCATTTTGGTTTGTCTTACTCCAGCTGCAGGGTCCACTCACGGTTTGTATAGCATCTGGTGGACCCTGCCTCAGCTGTGCATCCACAGCACACAGTCCCTCAGTGACCTCACTTCCCTGGCCTGACCCTAGTGACCACCTTGCCACGGCTCCCTCGATGTGTTTCAGGCCTTGCACCCACAGCAGGATTCCAGCACCGTTTTACACTGACCTACCAGTCTTGCTTCTGTATTCAGAGGGTTGTTTCGTAGTTCTGGGCAACTGATGACCAGCTCTGGCCCAGAGAACTTCTCTGCTATTGTGGGCTGCAACCACACTTTCTTCAAAAAGGTCTGACTTCCAGCCATGAAAAGGGGGCCTTCTTTTAAGGGTTTCCTTCCCTGGGGCCTCTCTCTCAGTCCTAGGTTACACTTTAGAGTTCTCTTTATATTTTCAGTTATTTTCCTTTCATACCTTAATAATTCCTTGCATTAAACTTCTCCTAAGTTACTGTGTAGTATTTGTCTCCTGAAGGGACCCAGTCTGATCCACAAGAAGTAATCAAATACATTCCTCCCTCCAAATCTAATTTATACTCTGAACATCTATATTATGTTGATACATTGTTAAAGATCACCTATGACTCTCTGATTGAGGCATAAGAAAACTATAATAGATTCACATTGTTGATTTGAATCTTTTCAGGCATAAGTACTGGGTTCACTTCAGTGCCTCTCATCTTTTTCATCAAGTTCATTTTTATTTGAAGTATTTATAATAGTACTGGAAAAATTATCGAGCAGCAGCACAATAATTTAACAGAGCAGAATAAATGGTAAGTTTCAATTGATAAAGCCAGAATTAATTTAACTTATATTTCAAATTTCATACTTGAAAAAACACCATAAATTCTTCTGCTTTTCATTTCAAAACACAAAAATTAATGTTGGTAGAAAAAGTCATTGGAATTAGTTTACGTTCCTACTTACCAAGGGAACAGTTTGATATATCAGTGATACACTAGGGGAGAAAAAAGTCAAGACACCTCTAAAGATTACCACAGTCTACTAAAATACCTTAAACAAACAATGCTATTTTTGAGCAAGTGTGTCTACACAACTACAGCACCAGTTGTGTCCTTTACAAGCAAAAGAAACAAAAGAAAAAAGAAAAGAAAAATAAAAACAAACAAGTATATTGGAACTAGGGAGCAAATGTGACAATTTAGAACACAAAGACGAAAACCTAATTTGGAACCCAGTTATTAAACAGAAAACTTTGTCCTTTGAAACATGGATGCATTAGAAAACATGTCAGTCAATTCATGGAGCTGGCACAGAAGTCATTTTCTTTGGGAGCTGAAGAGAAATCGACAAATTCTACTCTGGGAATTCTCAACTGTGTTATTTTTCTCCCTGATGTCAGTGATCTGTGCTTTTCTCACATGGAAATGTTTTCTTCTTTTACATTAAGCAAATGTTCTTTACTTTATTATATATGATTAACAGTTACAGACACAGGAAAAAAATTCCTTCTTGGAAAACCTTCATTTAATAGGGCTCCCCCAGTGTTTTGCCATTAGTGCCAATCACTAAACACACCTTACTTTTCCCCAACTTTGTGTTTAAGGTGTGGAAGCCAACCTTTCTTATTAATCATTGATGCAATCTTGCCACCTACTCAGTCAGCTTCTAAATCATGGACTAAGAAGTTCAGTAATATACTGCTACAGACAAATAGTTGGTTCTAAATTCTATTCTTCATAAAATGAGCAGCCAAGCCAATCAGACACTTGCCACATTAAAAACACTGTCCATATCTCCTTAGTATGATTAACATACAGGCTACTTTTGACTTTGGGAGGGAAAAGTACTCTTTCACAAACTTTTGGATTTGGTGCTTCCTGAGTTAAATGCTCTCATTCATAAATACAGCACAAACCTGTATCAGTCTTGGGATTTCTGTGGGGTAGCCATGTGTCCTAGTCCCTTTCCTCTTTAAAATTTTAAATGCTGCAAAGGAACCATTTTCCCTCTGAGGCTCCCACACTGGGGATGAAACCTCCTCTGCAGAATTTTGGCACCTTATTAATTAGTGGTTATGAGTGGGAGCTGCTCTCTCTCAGCAACTCCTATTCTGCCATCAGTCAAGTGTGATTCTGTAATAAATTCCCATGAAGCAAACTATTTCTGGTAATTCTCCCTAATTAACACCAGGCCCACTAATAATACATCAGGTCCTATGTGTTTCTGATATAACCAAGATCTTGTCTGAGAGGAGTCAAAAAGGGAAACCGCCAACCTAAATTAAGCTTTTCTGGCAAAAAAAGATTTTATATGTAGTTCTGTAAGAAAACCTTTGATAATCTTATATGGGGGACATTTTGAGCAGAAAAAATTGAACGACAGGGAGGCTTGTTCTGATTCGAGCACTGAATGGGGATTTATTGTGAACACACACTGTTGAGTCTTAAGCCTATAAATCTTGTACTGGATTACTGTTTCTTAACGAAGGAATGACAGATCTCTTATTTTGTCGGTGTATTTTAATGTGCAATGACGTGATTGATAGAAACCAAACAGCAGCTATTAAAATGTCACATGCAGACTTGATGCCCTTATAAGTTTGGCTTCTGCAGTTTAATATACTGTGAGCAAATAGACTTGAATTTGTCTTTTATTTCCAATATACAGCCTGCAACAGAAACATTCCTCTCAACTTTATACAGTTGGAAAAAAATCTTAAAGCAATAAACAAACAAGGAATAGGTAAGTCTACCTAGTTACAGAAAAGTTAGTTAATGAGATCAGGATGAGTTAAGAATGAAGTAATGTACCCTTGTCCATGAAAGACATGAAAATGCAGATGACTGATGTTGTTTGAATATGATCTATGACACAATATAATGTTTGATATGACAGGTTATTCCAATAAATTATTTCAACAGTAAATTTAAAACTTTTGAAAATTATTTGGCTGTGTCGGGTCTTAGTTGCAGCATGTGGGATCTATGTTGCATCATGTGCAATCTTTTGTTGCGGGGCACGGACTCTCTAGTTGTGGCACACAGAGTACAGTGTGTGGGCTTCACCAGTTGTGGCATGAGGACTACTTGTGTCACCCGGCTCTGGAAGTTGAAGCATGTGGGCTCGCCAGTTGTGGCACATGAACTCCGAAATGTGCGGGCTCAGAAGCTGTTGTTTGCAGGCTTAGTTGCTCAGCAGTTTGTGGGATTTCAGTTCCCCAACCAGGGAGTGAACCCATGTCTCCTGCACTGCAAGGTGAATTCTTAAACCACTGGACCACCATGGAAGTCCCAACAATAAGTGTTTTTTAAAAGAAAGACAATAGAGCTTACTTCTCTATTCATACCATTTATTGTGTACATGCTACATGCAAAGCATAAATGTGGATTAAAATAAAACAAATGTGACAATATTTCAAATATATTATGTTTCTGAGACATTCTGAGAGGCAAATACCATAAAGGAGGGATTCTCCTGAGAATCAGCCTATCCTGTGAACATTATTTTTTCCCTTGATAACTTAATAGAAACCTCTTGTCCCCCAAAAAGAAAAACCAAGAGAACTTGTTTGTATCACTGCAGTCATTTATTTATTATGTGCACATTTAGGTTTATATACTGATTATATTTCTCATGTGGTTTTTAATTAGAAAATGTATCCAAAAGCAAAATAGCACGGACATATACAAACTGAAAAATGCAGAGAAACAGAAGATAGAGACTAATACATATGGTAAATGATATATTGAGAATCCAAACCCATAACCTCAAAACATCTGGGGGTTGAAGGAGGACAAACTGAAGACACATCAAATTGTGTAAAATGATTCAGTGTGTTTTCCCTTCCCTTATGTCTGAAAAGCCTCTCCTTTCAATAGCAATAACTAAACCCCAAATATCACCAAAATGTTAACAAAACTCTAGATTCACACTTGAACAGGGAAGAGTATTTTCTATAGTAGTAATCCTTGAAAATGATACCATGAATACAGTTTTTGTTATAATCATTTTTAAACATAATGCTGTTTTGAAGATTTAAACTCTAATTTCTACTTGTCTTTTGCACAGTGACCAATGATCAGATTTTAATTTTAGTTGCTAACTGTAACTTGCATCAATAGGAAATACGAATGCTACAAGCACATGTAGAGGGCATTATTTTTAGACAGCTACTTCACTGAGCAACATTTTGCCCTTGTAGACACGCTATACATTTAGAAACTGGGAAACTAAGTAGGGGATGTTTTAGAATCATACACTGTGATTTTAATCTGTATTATTCTAAGCACAACATTCCAAAATATACATCGAGGGAGACTAAAAGTAATGCTCTACAATAAGGAGGTAACAATTCAAAAATTCTACTGACATGGAATATTTATAATCAGAAAAATAAATATTCTGGGAGCTCACCAGAAGAATAAAGTGCTCTGCCAGTTATTAAAAGATTAATGCTGGTGTATTAAATATGGCATTCCCCACTATAAAATACAGAGATTCTTCTGGGTTATAGTCAGTATTTATTTCACAGGATTAACTGTTTTAAGAATAGACAGAAGAAGGCTTTGCCATAGAAGCAAAGGACAAAGGACAAAGCACAAAGCCAAAGACAAAATGATGTTAGGAAGTGACATTATCCTTTTAGGGATAAAATTTAGAGAAATGTAACATTATGCTCCATGAATAATATGCAGAAAGAAAAGTGTAATAAAAACAAAATCCTTAATATAACTTTATAAGAAATCCAGATCAAATAAGATTCTTTGAACAAAATACCCAAATGCCACTCAAATGCCACCGACTTATCAAATACTCTCTTGGCATATAATCTGTAAAATGAAGTCACTCAGTCATGTCCGACTCTTAGTGACCCCATGGGCTGTAGCCTGCCAGGCCCCTTTGTCCATGGGGTTTTCAGGGAAGAATACAGGAGTGGGTTGCCATTTCCTTCTCCAGAGGATCTTCTGGACCTAGGGATCCGAGTCTAGGGATGCCAGTCTCCCGCACTGCAGGCAGACTCTACCATGTAAAAGCAAAACTAAAAAACAAACAAAAAAAATCTCTACCACACTAAAACAAAACCACCAACTTATTTTATGTCATGTAAAGCAAAGGACTGACATTAAGATACGTGACAATGCAGCGTGTCTTCTATGGGTGGTTTCAGCAGCAATGGGAAATATGGCACGATTCAGTTCCAGCTTTTAAAACACAACATAAAAAACTCCCTGCCTCCCTAAAAGATGCAGGGCAAGGGTTGCCATTGGTGAAGCATTCAGTTTGCTACTTTGTGTCACACTTCTCATTATTTTTATTCCCAGTTTATTCGTTTTATTTTATCCCAGTTTATTCTTTTTATTCCTAGTTAATTACTGCTGCTGCTAAGTCACTTCAGTCGTGTCCGACTCTGTGCGACCCCATAGACGGAAGCCCACCAGGCTTCCCCCGTCCCTGGGATTCTCCAGGCAAGAACACTGGAGTGGGTTGCCATTTCCTTCTCCAATGTGTGAAAATGAAATTACTATCGGCATATAATGTAAGTCTGCTAGACCATGAATTAGCAGCTTTCAGGACAGATACCTTGAACAGTTCTTAGAGAGGTTAAAGAAATATTGTAGCCTAACACCCTGCTCTCTAACAGACAGGCACACAATAGAAGTGAAATCTCAAGTGATGGATGAGTCGGGCAGGGGGCGGGGCTCAGTCTCAACTATAAAAGCACCCTTCCCCAAACAAATCCAAGTGATAACTGAGTGTAATCATGGACTTTTGTCCATTCTGGAAACAAACAAACAAAAAAACTATCAAATGCCATAATCTCTGTTCTCACTGGGCAAATATCAACAGGATTCACGATCTTACCGCAATTATTTCTGACTTCACGTGGTATCTACATAATTTTTCCCTAAAATGAAGAAAACAAAGAACAGGCTGGTCTGAGTAACTAATCATGTTCCTCTCTATACTATCAAACCTCCATGAACAAAAGGTTTCCAAACTTCATGATTACTTTTAGAAGTGGTTCATTTATTACTGAGAAAGAACTACCAAAAGAAAAAAAAAAATCTAAATTTTTATCACATCCCCAAACCAATATTTCATTTTTCTAATGTAAAACTGAACAAAAAAAAATTATTCTGCAAAGAGAACTTTCAAACCTTCATCAGTCAATAGTATAACTCGAACTGATCAAATTGACTGTCTAAAAAGGGGGAATTTTAAGAAATTTCGGATCCAGTCTTGTGATTTACCATCACTCCCAACCACATTCTTTTCTATTTATTCTCTTTAAAGAGAGAGACAACTTTCAGAGTCCAAAGTTATTCAACAAGCTCTTTACCTCAGCATAAGGGAAGGGAAAAAGATAATTTGACTGACATAGGTGGTGAAACATACACAATTAATAGAAAATGGTCATATTCTAATAAAAGGCAAAAAATTGAAATTTATAAGCTACATGGTGGCTTTTTTGGGGTGGAGGGAAATCAGACAAAAATATAACATCTCCTATTAGCAAGACATGTCTTAATCAAAATCTCATTGGCCTTTCCTATTGGAATGATCAACTGTAAAGACAAAAAAAATGTATACAGTTTAAAAAAACCTGACACCTACTACTGATAAAATTATCTGTTTAAACTCCTATTTACTGTTTTAAAGATAAATGCTATTTTTTTTTTAAGAAAAACACAATGTTTCATTTAAGTGTAAGGCATTTTCGTTGTCTTTTTATAGATTTACTCAAAACTACCTAACAAGGAAAGAAAGTTTAGTTATTTCAGCATAGAAGTTGAAGGTTTTTATTCTAAAATTTAATTCTTCACTAATTTATTCTAAGATGAATTTAATAGTCAACCAGGAAATTGATTTTTATAAAAGTTACTTTATGGGCAGAAAATACAGGGAAAAAAGTAATAATAAACACCAAACTGTTTCTTTACTTTATGAAGCCAAATATTTCCTCACAGACTTGGTTTTCAAAGCTTGGAATTTATCCCCTGAGGGTCACTATTATTTTCCAAAATTTCATATAAATATTAAATCTAAAAATTAATTGGTAATTTAAATTCTCCTCTTTCTCTTCAAATTTCTTTTCTTCCTCTGGACAGTTGACTTTTAAAAATTCACAGAATGAGCATGTTTCTTGCAAAGTGGCTTGTCCTTCTTAGAGAAAAAGGTCTGACCTTCCAAACTTTCACAACATACCTGAAAAAGAAGTATTATTTGAGAGAATGTCATTATCTTATCAAGTATGCCTAAAAAGGGGAAAATGATTTTTCACCCAATGTATAGTATGACAAAACACTTCAGTTGGTTGTGTCAGACCTCCTAACATTTCACGATTACTATAACATTCCATGTCATCTTTCAAAAGCAATGAAGAATGACTTTTCTCTGGAATGCATTTTATTTAAACTTACTGATCATTATTTTTCTTAATTGGGAATGAATATTTGGCCACAGTGAAAAAATTAACACATAAAGCAGTCACATTAAACATAATTTCTATTCTCAAATTATAATCAATGTTTTAAACCTGCCTCCTGTTGTAGAGACCCAAGGCATTAAGAAAAACAAACCAAAAAAATCCAACACAGGTGCTTTGCCACAGATTCCTAGGCCCCTAAATATACAGGCACAGAAAACCCAAGTGTGCTGTGCTTTGTCACTTCAATCATGTCTGATTTTTTGCAACCCTTGGACTGTAGCCTGCTAGACTCCTCTTCCATGGGGATTCTCCAGGCAAGAATACTGGAGTGGGTTTCCATTTCCTTCTTCAGGGCATTTTCCCAGCCCAGGGATCGAACCCAGGTCTCCTGCATTGCAGGCGGATTCTTTACTGTCTGAGCCACCAGAGAATACCTGAAAGTTCTTTTTAATTCATTTCTTTGTCTCTTCTCTTGTTTGTTTCTTATTAAGAAAACTGTAGTCCACGTCTGGCTGCAGGATGTTATATTGTCAGTTAGCTATGTCTTCTTATCTTTCCCACTGTCTTTGCTAATTTTAATGCTGAGTGGCCTTCCCAGGTGGCTTGGTGGTAAAGAATCCACCTGCTAATGCAGGAGATGCGGATTTGATCCCTCAATCCGAAATATCCTCTGGAGAAGGAAATGGCAACCCACTCCAGTATTTTTGCCTGGAAAACCCCATGGACAAAGGAGCCTGGCAGGTTACAGTTCATGGGGTTGCAAAGAGCCAGACATGACTGAGCCACTAAAAACAACAACAACAATGCTTCTCAGCAGATCTACCAGAGAACAGGAGGCAAATCTGCTAAAATCACTGCTTTTCACAGATTTTACGAAGTCTAAGTGATGGATGAAGTAAACAAGACAGGGTTCAATAGTAACATTTAGGGAAATTATGTGACTTCAATTAACTAGTCACTTCCCCCTTCATACAATGTTATTAAAAACTATTAAATATAATTTTTTAAAAATAAACCATCTGAATAGAGCACTTTATTAAATATTTACTTCTATATTTAAAAAATATGTATCTTAGGTTAAAGTTAACTTTGAATCAAATATTCATCAATAAAACCAAAAATACAAAAATACTAAAAAATAAAACCAAAAATACCTATTTTGAGGTAAATATATTACTACAAGTTTATTTTAGTCTCAAAAAGAAAAGAATATTCATAGACTATTGCTAAGGAAGGAAATGGATCAATATATAGTTTACTTCCAGTATTGAGTCAATAACAGATATTTATAAAAGTTTACTTCTATTTTAAGAACTACCTGTTTTCATAAATTACTAAAGACACTCCAATAAAACATAGTTTTAAAAACATAAAAGAATCTTACTGTTTTTAAGAAATTCATTTCTTCTCCTTATAAACAAAAATGTATTAAGAATATTTCTCTAAAGGCGTAAGCATCTTATTCTGTGCCAAACAATTTCAAAAAGGACCAAAAATTTTAATGAACTTGACTTTCAAAACCAATGTAAAACATTTCTAGGTTTGAGGGACTGACAGATATAAAAACCGTTATTTCCATTTAGTGCTCAGGCTAGAACTGGCCATACCGTGATCCTCTGAATGGGAAACAGGAGTTTACTTACTGAGCATACAAAACAAGTGTCGTGCCAGGTATGGCCCAGAGCTTCCAGGAACATGTCGCCAGCTTCTATGGGAAATTCACATCCACGGCATATAGTACCAAAGAGGGCATAATAATCTGTATTGGGGCAGGGGTGGGCAGACGCCATGGAAACAAGACAAAGATGGAGAATGACAGCTTTCAGAGAATAGCAACAAAATGAGAATTAAATGAGGTGATACAGCTACTAGTAATAGAAAAATTTTCAGATGGCATCACACCTGAGTTGGGCATTATGTGTAGTTCATTTCAGTTTACCCTTGGAAAACGTACATAGACAACTTAACATTCTTTATTGTGTTTTTCCATATGTTACTTCTCAGTTCTGTCCAACTTATTAAATGCCCAAATGTATATGAAGATCACTGTTCTCTGATAAGTTATCAATAGGCATGATTGTCTCAATAAAAGAGAACGTCCAATAACTAGCAACAATAAGACTAATGAACATAAATCATGAAAAACATATGAAAAACCTTCTTTCCCGCAACCCTGCTAATAGCAAATTTCACAGCACATCTACTTGGTAAGGAAGAAAAAAAAGTCACAGGAAACCTTCGTGAATAAATGTTGTGACTGAGTTTCTAGCTGGATTGTATCACAAAAAATATTAGCGACTTTTTCTTCTGCTATATTTTCCTCCCCATTTAACGACTTCATGCTAAAAATCCTTATCCAGAGAACACCTCTTATTGACACAGAGTTATAAAGTATTAATATCTTCCTTCTGAGGAGAGCAGTTTTGACAAGATGTTATCATTACTGAGTTAGAACTTATGGGCAATTTTCTTTTATGTAGCTACTTTCACTATGTGTTTTCACTCCTGGTTCACTCTTTGACATTTCTGATCCCATCTGGGCTAGAGGAGGAAGTAGGCTGCCATCTGCAACTTGAGTCACCTTTCTCAGCAATCCTCAATACTCCTTAGTGCCATCTGCCCAGCACACACCCACAGAGTCCTACTGTGTGTTGTGTGCTGGTCTAGGTGCTGGTCAGAGGCACAATGGTGGAGAAGATAGATGTGGTTGTTCTCCACATGGGGCTTATAGTCTCACTGGGATCAGGATGTCATCATTTATTATGTTTTAAAAATAAATGATAGCAAACAACTGCAGACTGTGATAAGGATCATAAAGGAAAGACAAGAGTGATGTGATCGAGAAGAATTGGGGGAGGTGTTTAACACTATATTACAGAAGGGGTTAGGAAAGGCCTCCATGAGGAGATAATACCTGTGCTGAGACTTGTAAATAAAAGAGAGGGAGAAACCATTTCAGAAAACCTGGGAAAGAAAATTCCCATCAAAAGAGACAAGTACAAAAGCCTTGAGGCAGGATGGATCTTAGTAGGTTCAGAAACAAAGGGGCCAGGTATGGCTAAGAAGCCAGTGACATTCTCTAGAACCCAAACAATCAGGGGGAGGAGATGGGATTGGCAAAGCCAGCCTCAGGCAGGATTACAGTTTTTCCTCTAGTGGGAGCCATAAGGTATCAAGCATAATCTGATTCACATTCAAAAAAATATTACTACAGCTATCTGAGGGTTGGGGGAAAGGAGGTAAACCATTTTAGCTGGCAATTATAATGCCCAGGCAAAGGGTAAGAGTGAACTGGATTTAGTGGGCACAGCTGAGGTGAGAGAAATGAATCAATTCACTATCCACTGGGGATAGAACTGTTAGAATTTATTAATTAGATTGGGCAAAGATGGGTCAAGTCGTGGTCAACAGCCTCAAATTAGAAGCTGACTGCTTCTTTAACTTGAGTATTGTGGAATATGCCCTTCGTCCAGTACCACCCTTTGAACTGCAAGGTAGAACAACAATAAAACCCCATGGGGGAATGCAGTGGTTCTAAGTGGAGGCATAATAAAGGGGAATATTTTATTTTTTGAAAGATGTATGTGTTGTACTAATATCTAAATAAGAATAACATTAATAAATAAGTGCTATGAAAGCTCACTTACAGCCTTTGGGAAGGAAAAGGAAGTGTTTAGAGTTTAGGTAATAGCACAAATGTAGTAGATTGGCATTAAGACTTAGCGCTTGTTTTCTTAAAAATAATCTCACCAAGGGAGCAAACCATAATTACCTTCCCATTCAGTAAAAAGAACAAAGGATTCCAATTTGTTGTCAAGGCAGTTTCCTTCAAGAGCGCATCAATATCCTATTCAAAAGCTGAACATTTCTCATGTTTATAATCACTCAAAATTCACTAGTGGAGTGTAAAAGGCTTTAAGCTATACAATTTCATATGACTTATATCCATAACTTACAGGAGGTTCAAGAAAAATAAGTAACTGCCTATACATGCACTTTTCTTAATGAAATTGGTAATATCTGATTTTGACAAAGTCTATAAAAATTTTATACACTTTTTTGCTATGTATTTACAGTAACATTCAGTGCTGCTAAAAACTTTAGTAAAACTATACTATTTTGCTTAGCATTTCCTTTCAAATTGATAGCAATATAGGAGTTTTATCTTCACTTACAACTTAAGAAACTACTGGCTTAAAGATCTTACCAGTCTCACAGTAGGGCTCACCATCCTCCAAGTGAAAAACATTATTACGAATAGGCTTTCCACAGGCCACACACACAAAACAGGAAACATGCCAAGTTTGTTTCAGAGCATTGATGACTTCCTGTTACAGAAAAGTAATTGGATGTAAAGAAAGATGGTACATATTCTACCAGCTGTATCAATACAGTCCTTTTAAATTGACCCAAAAGTAGACATACATGCTTTGTCTTTGCCTAAGCTTTTCAGCTAAGGAACTGGAGATATTTAAGGATAGACTCACAGATCATCTAAACTGATGCACTATATAAAATATACATTTTTCACAATTACACATCAATAAATTTATTTAAAGAATGATTAGTGTTATTTAAACATATAAATGTGGTGAATAGAAGTAAGTCTTTCATAAGCGTTTGCTACACTACTGCTTTCCCTCAAAGGGTGTCAGGAAACATTAACTTGTAATGGATTCACAATATTATCTTGAAAATGTCATGAAGGAAGGGCAAAACATATAAAAACGAAAACAAACCTATACATTGTCCCGTGTTGGAAGCAACAACTTAATCAGTGTAATCCAATCATGTTTAACACATGTTTCAGTTCAGTTCAGTTCATTTCAGTCACTCAGTCGTGTCTGACTCTCCGTGACCCCATGAATCACAGCACGCCAGGCCTCCCTGTCCATCACCAACTCCCGGAGTACACTCAAACTCATGTCCATCGAGTCGGTGATGCCATCCAGCCATTTCATTCTCTGTCGTCCCCTTCTCCTCCCGCCCCCAACCTTTCCCAGCATCAGAGTCTTTTCCAGTGAGTCAACTCGTTGCATGAGGTGGCCAAAGTATTGCAGTTTCAGCTTTAGCATCAATCCTTCCAATGAACACCCAGGATTGATCTCCTTTAGAATCGACTGGTTGGATCTCCTTGCAGTCCAAGGGACTCTCAAGAGTCTTCTCCAACACCATAGTTCAAAAGCATCAATTCTTCGGCGATCAGCTTTCTTCACAGTCCAACTCTCACATCCATACATGACCATGGGAAAAACCATAGCCTTGACTAGACAGACCTTGGTTGGCAAAGTAATGTCTCTGCTTTTTAATATACTATCAAGGTTGGTCATAACTTTCCTTCCAAGGAGTAAGCGTCTTTTAATTTCATGGCTGCAGTCAGCATCTGCAGTGATTTTGGAGCCCTCAAAAATAAAGTCTGACACTGTTTCCACTGTTTTTCCATCTATTTCCAATGAAGTGATGGGACCAGATGCCATGATCTTTGTTTTCTGAATGTTGAGCTTCAAGCCAACCTTTTCACTCTCCTCTTTCAAAAATCAGCTATGACTATACTAAGCACATATTCAAATGAGTGTCAGAAATTTAAACCATAGAGCATGGATTCTAGTCAACAACAGCCCTATGGTTATATATACCAAATATCAAAGACTTGGACCAGATTAGTAAGTTTGAGAATTTTGCTTTGCAAAGAATCATTTCTTTGAATTGAGAGAAAGAGACGGAGCTATTAGAAATCGTTTTTGAAGAGTAGTTAGTAATACAGGAACTTACTCTTTCCATAATAATGATCACAAAAATGGGATGCTATAAGTAAAGTATGGTTAAAGTTCTGTAAATGAGTTACTTATCAGGAGCAAACTGGAAGAAAATCCATCCTACAGGTTAAGAGGATCTATCTGGGACTGATAAACACATAGGTCATTTTAATTTTATTCTTTACACTTTTATATTTTTTAATTGCTGTGGAGTGAAATATTTTCTAATAAAAAACTGTCAAAATAAAATGATATCACCAAGTCATTAGCCATAGAAAATACTAAAGAGCAATGTGAAAAAACAGCAGTTATCTAAACCCAATGAGATCACTATGAGCATGGACAACAAGTGAAACATTCAATCAAATAATAACCAAGGCTTCTAGTATCCACTCAACTTTATATTCTTGAGATAAGACTACTATCCCATCTTTAACAGGTTCAGTTCAGTTCAGTCCCTCAGTTATGTCTGACTCTTTCCAACCCCATGGACTGCAGCATGCCAGGCTTCCCTGTCCATCACCAACTCCTGGAACTTGCTCAAACTCAAGTCCATCAAGTCAGTGATGCCATCCAACCATTTCATCCTCTGTTGTCCCCTTTCTCCTCCCGCTCTCAATCTTTCCCAGTACTAGTATCTTTTCAAAAGAGACAGCTGTTCGCATCAGGTGGCCAAAGTATTGGAGTTTCAGCTTCAACATCAGCCCTTCCAATGAACATCCAGGACTGATCTCCTTTAGAATGGACTGGTTGGATCTCCTTGCAGTCCAAGGGACTCTCAAGAGTCTTCTCCAACACCACAGTTCAAAAGGGTCAATTCTTCGGTGCTCAGCTTTCTTTATAGTCCAACTCTCACATCCATACCTGACCACGGGAAAAACCAAAGCCTTGACTAGACAGACTTTTGCTGACAAAGTAATGTCTCTGCTTTTTAATATGCTGTCTAGGTTGGTCATAACTTTCCTTCCAAGGAGTAATCGTCTTTTAATTTCATGCTGCAATCACCATTTGCAGTGATTTTGGAGCCCAGAAAAATAGTCTGACACTGTTTCCACTATTTCCCCATGTATTTGCCATGAAGTGATGGGACCAGATGCCATGATCTTAGTTTTCTGAATGTTGAACTTTAAGCCAACTTTTTCACTCTCCTCATTCACTTTCCTCAAGACGCTCTTTAGTTCTTCTTCACTTTCTGCCATAAAGGTGGTGTAAGCTGCATATCTGATATTATTGATATTTCTCCCAGCAATCTTGATTCCAGCTTGTGCTTCTTCCAGCCCAGTGTTTCTCATGATGTACTCTGCATATAAGTTAAATAAGCAGGGTGACCATATACAACCTTGACATACTCCTTTTCCTATTTAGAACCGGTCTGTTGTTCCATGTCCAGTTCTAACTGTTGCTTCCTGACCTGCATATAGGTTTCTCAAGAGGCAGACCATAACGTAAGATTATCAAACAACTAAAACACAATCCAGAAAACCTGTCCCTTTAGTAAAGTTCTGGTGCATGTCTAAAGCAATGAGTTTAAGATTTCCTTTCTTAGAATCTCATTTGGTCCTAAAACTCTTACTTGATTTTATTAATCATTCTAGAATCCACAGAACACTTTTATAGACTAAAACAGTATTAATGTAGTCTACTTATTGTCATTTGAAAAGGTATAGCCTGAATTATCCTCTTGTTTTCCTCTCTACATACTGTACAAATAGTACAGAAATATTTCACAAAGTATATTTATAATTTTAAAGTGTCTTAAAAGTTTTAGACTCATTTAAAGATGTATTCTAAAATTTGTTGCTGTTGTCCATTCGCTAAGTTGTGTCCGACTCTGCAACCCCATGAACTATAGCACACCAGGCTTCCCTATCCTTCACTATCTCCTGGAGTTTGCTAAAACTCATGTCTGTTGAGTTAGTGATGCCGTCCAACCATCTCATCCTGTGCTGTCCTCTTCTCTTTCTGCCTTCAATCTTTCCCAGCATCAGGGTATTTTCCAATGAGTCAATTCTTCACGTTACGTGGCCAAAGTATTGGAGTTTCAGCTTCAGCATCAGTCCTTCCAATGAATATTCAGGGTTGATTTCCTTTAGAATTAACTGGCTTGATTTCCTTGCTGGCCAAGGGACTCTCAAGAGTCTTCTCCAGCACCATAATTCAAAAGCATCAATTCTTTGGCGATCTGACTTCTTTGTGGTCCAACTCTCACATCTTTACATAATTGCCATAGCTTTGGCTTTAGGGACCTTTGTCAGCAAAGTGTTTTTTCTGCTTTTTAATATGCTGCCTATGTTTGTCATAGCTTTTATTTCCAAGGAGCAAGCATCTTTCCATTTCATGGCCACAGTCACTGTGCACAGTGATTTTCAAACCCAAGAAAATAAAATCTATCACTGTTTTATACTCTTTCTCTCAATGGGAATGAATTAGAGCTTCATTATTACACTGTCATATTAGGAATATTAGAACTCAGCAATGTAATTTCCAAATTTTGTATGAGTTGTATGTAGGTGTTTCGTATGAATCCAGTCACCTTGGCTACTTCTAGAGTAAAATTTCAACTCCTGGTCACCCATAGGAAATGCCTTACCCTTACTTCACAACTGAAAATTGGGTATTCCAGAATAGAAAATTCATTCATTCATCATTATTTACTATGTATCTGAATCCTAAATTACTACCTTTTTGTAAAAAAAAAAAAAAGGCATGGTTTGATTTTCTATCACATGTATATACCCTCATAAACCTGAGGTTATATTTTTAAACATTATATGAATTCAAGAAAAATGTATCACTTATAAGCCTCATGTTTTATATATTTCATGAAATCTGTGTCCCGTGCTTGAACCCTGACAAATGGGGAAATGCTGTTCTTATAAAAGCGATGGAATTTAATTTAAAACAGTGAAGGTGTCAGTTCTGAGAACTTAGATGTGTGTGGTCCTGTGCGACCTCTTCATTCCTGAGCAAACAGGGTCCTGTTGAGGCAGCACACCCACAGTAAATTATTTTTTCCCCACAGTGGCTAGACTTTCACCAGACAACCCAGCACTCAGTAAGACAAAACCAAAGACAACTTAACCCCATGAGTCCAATATACTTCTACAGAGGTCTATTTAGTTTTGCTTTACAAAAATAAATAGTGATGAAAGCAGAGAGGGGATCAAGCAAGAAGAAAATAAGAAGTAAAAATGATGGAAGCGTTTCATACCAAAAAACTGTTCTGCTTTAAAACTCACTCAGAGTGAAAAGGTTTCCAATACTCACTCCAAGGATCTTCCTTTGGCATCGACCACATTCGGGAGCAAAGAATTTCTCATAGCAGAGCTCACAATACAGGGCTCCCTGTTCCTCTACAAATCCAATGTAGGCCATCGTATTTTTGCAGTGAGCACAGTTAAATTCTTCTGGGTGCCAAGATTTCCCCAATGCCACTAGGAATGGTCCCCTGCCAAAAGAAAAGAGACCAAGTTGGCTCTGGAATAAAAGTTTCTAGTTAGCCCGAATAGGAACATTCAATGTCCAATTGAATTGTTTGCAATGTCCAAACAATTAAATACTTGCTCAATTCTCCTTCTCAAGGACTTGTCACATGGGTGCCGGCAATTTACACAGAACTCTCTGTGCACTGAAATGAAAAGAACAGGCGAGAGGAACAAGCACTTAAGGGATTCCTGCAAGAAAGGCCCTGGTCTTCTGTCTTCAAGGGATCTGGCAATGAGGTTTTTTGAGCTGCAATGACTATGTCATGATAACAGCTGATAGTGAGAACAGTAACTGTGCCAGAAACAGAACAAGGAAAACACACGTGGGTTAGGCAGAGATGAGAGCTTGAGATTTCTATAAAACAAACAAAACCTTTAAAATCTCAATTTGGTAATGTCAGAGTCTTAAAAACAGTAACAATTATTACTTGCGGGAGGGGGGGGACCATTCTAGTCAATTTCTCTTCCCATTACATTGTTTCATATACTTATTTCACAACATTATTAAACACATCAAATCCTCACCCTCCAAAATGACTATAGAAATTATAAACTAGATATTAGAGGTGACTTAAAGCTACATTCAGAAAACAAAGATCATGGCATGTGGTCCCATCACTTCATGGGAAATAGATGGAAAAACAGTGGAGACAGTGTCAGCCTTTATTTTTTTGGGCTCCAAAATCACTGCGGATACTCACTGCAGCCATGAAATTAAAAGATGCTTACTCCTTGGAAGGAAAGTTATGACCAACCTTGATAGTATATTATAAAGCAGAGACATTACTTTGCCAACAAAGGTCCGTCAAGTCAAGGCTATGGTTTTTCCCGTGGTCATGTATGGATGTGAGAGTTGGACTGTGAAGAAAGCTGATCGCCGAAGAATTGATGCTTTTGAACTGTGGTGCTGGAGAAGACTCTTGAGAGTCCCTTGGACTGCAAGGAGATCCAACCAGTCGATTCTAAAGGAGATCAATCCTGGGTGTTAATTGGAAGGATTGATGCTAAAGCTGAAACTGCAATACTTTGGCCACCTCATGCAACAAGCTGACTCACTGGAAAAGACTCTGATGCTGGGAAAGGTTGGGGGCAGGAGAAGGGGACGACAGAGAATGAGATGGCTGGATGGCATCACCGACTCTGTGGACATGAGTTTGAGTGTACTCCGGGAGTTGGTGATAGACAGGGAGGCCTGGCGTGCTGTGATTCATGGGGTTGCAGAGAGTCAGACACGACTGAGCGACTGAACTGAACTGAACTGAAGAAAATGTTTGTAAAGAGATTTCTTTTCCATTAAATACTATACAGCCATGAACTGATAAGACGGGTTTCGTTTGCCTGACAGGAATCCATTATGAAGCTTTATCTAGTCATGAAGCCTGTGCAGATTAACTATTCTAGGTTCTGCAACACACTTTTCAGTAGCTACATCACACTAATTTTTACTCATAGAGTGGCTTTACCTCCAAGGCAGTTTTACTCTTATCTAATTTGTCCATGCAACATTCCTGTGAGACAGACCAGGACAGTTATTATGAACTCAGTTTAATAGATGGAGAAGCTGAGATATAGAGTGTTCAAAGATATGACATATATCATAAAATCATTGACTGAATGAAGGCCGGAGGCTGAACTTCCTGATTTCTATTACAACTGATATTCTGCCTCTGATTACATTACCATCAATTATCATCACTGAGTGACCACAGGGTAACGAATTCTTAGTAAGCATTGGATATTCGACCTTTAGACAGACAATTAATGGGAAAAGTCACAGCAATAAGCATCACAAAGTTAAAACATTTTTTAGCCTTTGACAATAACCTTTGTATTGAGTAACTATCTCCTGCTGGGAAATTCTTTGCAAATATATTGTTTTCTCAGAACCAGCACCTAATTCTCTGAGAATCAAGCAAGTTGAAAGGCTTTTGATGAATGATTAAAATGTGTTCTGTGGGGTGTAAGAAAGTAATTTTTACCCTGTGTGTGTGCTTAGTCGCTCAATTGTGTCCGACTCTTTGTGACCTCATGGATTATAGCCCACCAGGCCACTGTCATGGGATTCTTCAGGCAAGAATATTGGGAGTGGATTGCCATTCCCTTCTCCAGGGGATCTTCCTGACCCAGAGACTGAACGTGGGTCTCCTGCATTGCAGGTGGATTCTTTACCATCCAAGCCACCAGGGAAGCCCCTACTTTTTGTTAGTGAAGTGAAGTTGCTCAGTCGTGTCTGACTCTTTGCGACCTCATGGACTGCAGCCTACCAGGCTCCTCACTCCATGGAATTTTCCAGGCAAGAGTACTGGAGTGGGTTGCCATTTCCTTCTCCAGGGGATCTTCCTGACACAGGGAATGAAGCCAGGTCTCCCGTGTTGCAGGCAGACACTTTACCGTCTGAGCCTTGTTTCTTCTTGCTATTATGATGCCATTTTGCATAAGCAGCTTTCAACATTTGAGAAAAGTAGTTTATTATTGTTATTAGTTTTAAACTTTAGGGTACCATTTTTGTTACCACTAGTAAGGAATGCCTTTTGTTAATTAATTCTCACCAGAAAATAAAAGATCTATAGATCACTTATTATGTAACAGAATATGGCACTTTTGGTAGGTTTTCCCTCTATTTTCAACTGGTTTATAAACAGTCCTACTTAACACTTCATTCATTTTCTCAATATACATCTGGCAAGTAGTTTACCTTCAAAGATAAGCCAAGTAGTCACAAGCTCAAAGGACAAGCACAAAGTGACAAAGTTTTAGGAGGGCGCTGCACTTTTCACCAGGTGGGTATCTTATTATGTTTGTCTGAAAACTATGCCACACTAAATTGACTGTGACCATAACACAGAAGCAGAGGATGGCGGAACTTCAAGGTTTTATGCTACCATTTGTCTGGACATGAAAGCAGATTCAAACCTATTTACTAGGTAGTATCTATCAGGGTACATCTTCAGCTCATCCAGAACAGTGGATGGCCCCTCGAGGCCAATATTCTTATTGGATCTTTATCTGATTCCTCAGTTCACAAAACAAGTCAGTTCAACCTCGATTTCCACGTTCTGTTGAAGCGTAAGTATAGTACGCACTTGGAAGAAAGTTTTCCTCTTGAAACATGCCTATCAGTGCTACCAAATATTGAACAAACTTCACCTGAGGGGGTAAAAAAAGACATTTGAGAACAGCCAATTGAGGAACACACAATCTATTTTCTAGACTTTCTAAGATATGTATTGAGATCACCTCAGACCAGCATACAACTCCATTCTGCGAATTTGAGCAGACTGGGCCTGGCCCACTGCACAGGATGGTTTTGTAATGACGGGTGCTGTGTGTGACACCTTCAGTCTGCACTGACACTTGGGAGAGGAGACAGCCCCACAAAGTCCACGGCCACTCTTCCTGGAAGCAGCTGTGGAAAGTGCTGCTTGTTAGATCATACAGGGCCATTTTTACATGGACTCCTTGGAGAAATTGCTTTCAAGTTTTTATAACAAGAACAGTTCTGCTTCTTCTGAGTAAGAGATTTATTTTTTATCTCACTAAACATTAATTTGCAAAATTTTCTTTTTTTTTTTTTGTCAACTGCCACACTAATGGTAAAGAACCCACCTGCCAATGCAGGAGACATTAAGAGACACGGGTTCAATCCCTGGGTCGGGAAGATGCCCTGGAGGAGGGCAGAGCAACTCATTCTGGTATTCGTGCCTGGAGAACCCCATGGATAGAGCAGCTTGGTGGTCTACAGTTCATAGGGTCACAAGAGTCAGACAGGACTGAAGCGACTTAGCACAGAAGGCTCATAGCCAAATTCTAACCATAGGCAAGGATGTAGGCATGTCATTACTGTCCAGACTCAATGACAAACTTTTCACTCTTCATTTTTAATAGATGATTAAAAATCCATGATTTTAATTCTTCTTTTGCTTTCTTTTGTATGTTTTAGAAGGTTTTCTTACATTTCAGCTATTCTTCAAGAGTCTTTTTGAAAGCCTTCTGGGATAGCTGCTGCTGCTGCTGCTAAGTCACTTCAGTCGTGTCCGACTCTGTGTGACCCCATAGACGGAAGCCCACCAGGCTCCCCTGTCCCTGGGACTCTCCAGGCAAGAACACTGGAGTGGGCTGCCATTTCCATCTCCAATGTGTAAAAGTGAAAGTGAAGTCGCTCAGTGGTGTCCAACCCGTAGCAACCCCACGGACTGCAGCCTACCGGGCTCCTCCATCCATGGGATTTTCTAGGCAACAGTACTGGAGTGGCTTGCCATTGCCTTCTCCACTTCTGGGATAGAGTCCACTATAAATAAACAGTCCATTAAAAGGGTCATCTGAAGGTATTTACTTAAGTTTCTTGATCAAATCTGAATAGTGAATGATCTTAATGACACTAGAGAAACTCCCTCTGTACCTATAAAAAGTGAGTTGACAGTGACCCTGCTCCTGCCACACCTCCATTCTAATATGGACAGGCTCCTACAGATTCTCCTTGGCTAAGCTGAAAGAGCATCTTCCCTGTCAGTGCCCTGAAGTTATGTATAAACAATAACATTTCTTACATATAACTTAGTCCACTCTTCTCTGTGTCAGCAGAAACTAGTTTAACAAATTATTAATACAGGATTAGAAGGCAATGGCAAGCCACTCCAGTACTCTTGCCTGGAAAATCCCATGGATGGAGCAGCCTGGTAGGCTGCAGTCCGTGGGGTCGCTAAGGGTCGGACACGACTGAGCGACTTCACTTTCACTTTTCACTTTCCACTTTCACACATTGGAGAAGGAAATGGCAACCCACTCCAGTGTTCTTGCCTGGAGAATCCCAGGGACGGGGGAGCCTGGTGGGCTTCCGTCTATGGGGTCACACAGAGTCGGACACGACTGAAGTGACTTAGCAGCAGCAGCAACACTGAATACGTTCTTCTTGTCCTAGGTAGGGTTGGGTTTCCATCTGGGAACTGGAACGAAAGGCTTAGATAACTGCACAGTGGCATGAAGGATTTGGTTCCCTCCCAGAGTCCTCTGCAACCATGAGCCTCACTGAACGCCTGCTGACTGACAAGGGAAGGGAGGGGACTGAGCCGGAGCACTGATCGGCTGAGAGAGAGGAGCTGTGGTGTGTTCATCTTCTTGGTGTGATATTTATGCCAAAAAAGGAAGCAAAGGTAGGTAAGAATTCAGAGAAAAAGAACAGCTTAGTCAGAAAGATGAAAGGAACTGTAAATTTCAACAGGTACAAGCTAGTAGGGATACAGGTTGAAAACAAATGCTTCTTTTTTTGTTTACCACAACAGGTACCATCTCATATAGATACAAAATTAAAGAAACAGGAAAAAAAATTCTTTCTTGTGATGAGAATTCTTAGGATTTACTCTCTTAACAACTCTCATATGTAATGCATGTGCTAAATTGCTCAGTTGTGTCCAACTCTTTGCGACCGTATGGACTGTAGTCCACCAGTCTCCTCTGTCCATGGAATTGTCCAGGCAAGAATACTGGAGTGGGTTGCCATTTCCTTCTCCAGGGGATCTTCCTGACCCAGGGATTGAACCCATATCTCCTGCACTGTAGATGATTACTACTGAGCCACTAGGGAAGCCCACCTTATCATTAGCTAACACTTTGTAAGCTTTCAACGTATATTTGTTGTGTAAAAGTACTGCTTTATAAGTAGACTGCTGCTGCTGCTGCTAAGTCGCTTCAGTCGTGTCCGACTCTGTGCGACCCCATAGACGGCAGCCTATCAGGCTCCACCATCCTGGATTCTCCAGGCAAGAACACTGGAGTGGGCTGCCATTTCCTTCGGAACTTTACTGCTGGCAATTTCTTTCAAATAAAAGTAACCGGTTGTTGAAGCTAGATAATCCCCATCTCTCCTCTTTGCACCAAAGGTTCTGGATGTATCTCTGTAAGACTTACCACACTGATACAGCTGTTGCTTTGCTTGTCTAGTATAACTGTATTCATTTGCTAGAATTGCCTTAAAAGAGCACCACAGATGGGGTGGCTTAAACAACAGGAATTATTTTCTCAATTTTGGAAGTCAGAAGACTAAATTTAAGATGCTGGCAGGGTTAATTTCTTCTAAGGCTTCTCTCTTTGGCTTCTATATGGCCATCTTCACCTGGTCTTCCTTCTATGTGTGTCTGTGTCCTAACCTCTTCTTATTAAGAACATCGGTGATACTGGATTAGGATCCATTCTAATTACCCCACTTTACCTCTTAAAGACCCTATCTCCAAATACAGTCTGAAATACTAGGGTTTAGGGTTTCAACATATGAATTTGGGAAGGGACTCAACTCAGTGTAAGAGCAACCTCCTTAAAGAAAGGGAGTATGGCTTTTGAATTCTGTATCACTGGTATCTACAGGAAGTGGCACATAAAATACTCAGTGAGCACTGCTTATAGAATAACTATATTTGCACATTAGATGAGAAACAGGAAAAGTAAACCCCTCACTCCCTGGGTCATCTCTATGAGTTAAAGAATCCATGTACCTGATACAAAGTCTTTTGGAGGGGAAGTAAGAACTCATAACCGTACAATGTGTTATTTACTCACTTCTTTCTCACTTACTTCTATAACATTATGAAGAAGAGTACACTGCCACACTCTAATATGGCAGGTCTGCTTAAGTTGTTTCTTCTTTCCTGATTTATACAGTATTTATACATATATGGTTACATGTATATGTAGTCACAATATTTAAATACATTACAATACGTGAACCGTGAACTTCCAGATGTTCAAGCTGGTTTTAGAGAACGCAGAGGAACCAGAGATCAAATTGTCAACATCCGCTGGATCATTGAAAAAGCAAGAGAGTTCCAGAAAAATATCTATTTCTGCTTTATTGACTATGCCAAAGCCTTTGACTGTGTGGATCACAATAAACTGTGGAAAATTCTGAAAGAGATGGGAATACCAGACTACCTGACCTGCCTCTTGAGAAACCTGTATGCAGGTCAGGAAGCAACAGTTAGAACTGGACATGGAACAACAGACTGGTTCCAAATAGGAAAAGGAGTACGTCAAGGCTATATATTGTCATCTTGCTTATTTAACTTATATGCAGAATACATCATGAGAAATGTTGGGCTGGAAAAAGCACAAGTTGCAATCAAGACTGCTGGGAGAAATATCAATAACCTCAGATATGCAGATGATACCACCCTTATGGCAGAAAGTGAAGAAGAACTAAAGAGCCTCTTGATGAAAGTGAATGAGGAGAGTGAAAAAGTTGGCTTAAAGCTCAACATTCAGAAAACTAAGATCATGGCATCCAGTCCCATCACTTCATGGCAAATAGATGGGGAAACAGTGGCTGACTTTATTTTTCTGGGCTCCAAAATCACTGCAGATGGGGACCGCAGCCATGAAATTAAAAGATGCTTACTCCTTGGAAGGAAAGTTATGACCAAGCTAGTTCAGTTCAGTTCAGTCACTCAGTCATGTCCGACTCTTTGCGAACCCATGAATCACAGCACACCAGGCCTCCCTGTCCATCACCAACTCCCGGAGTTCACTCAAACTCATGTCCATCGAGGCGGTGATGCCATCCAGCCATCTCATTCTCTGTAGTTCCCTTCTGTGAGCTGCTGCTGCTGCTGCTGCTGCTAAGTCACTTCAGTCGTGTCCAACTCTGTGTGACCCCATAGATGGAAGCCCACCAGGCTCCACCGTACCTGGGATTCTCCAGGCAAGAACACTGGAGTGGGTTGCCATTTCCTTCTCCAATGTGTGAAAGTGAAAAGTGAAAGTGAAGTCGTTCAGTTGTGTCCGACCCTTAGAGACCCCATGGACTGCAGCCTACCAGCCTGCTCCATCCATGGGATTTTCTAGGCAAGAGTACTGGAGTGCCTTGCCATTGTAGAAATAAATGAAGCAGAGAGGGGAAAAAAAAACGAATTAAAAGAAATGAGGACAATATTAGAGACCTCTGGGACAATGTTAAACGCCCCAACATTCAATTCATAGGAGTCCCAGAAGAAGAAGACAAAAAGAAAGACCATGAGAGAATACTTGAGGAGATAATAGTTGAAACCTTTCCTAAAATGGGGAAAGAAATAATCACCCAAGTCCAAGAAACCCAGAGAGTCCCTAACAGGATAAACCCAAGGTTAAATACTCCAAGGCACATATTAATCAAATTAACAATGATCAAACACAAAGAACAAATATTAAAAGCAGCAAGGGAAAAGCAGCAAATAACACACAAGGGGATTCCCATAAGGATAACAACTGATCTTTCAGCAGAAACTCTTCAGGCCAGGAGGGAATGGCAAGACATACTTAAAGTGATGAAAGAAAATAACATACAGCCCAGATTACTGTACCCAGCAGGATCTCATTCAAATATGAAGGAGAAATCAAAAGCTTTACACACAAACAAAAGCTGAGAGAATTCAGCATCACCAAACCAGCTCTCCAACAAATGCTAAAGGATCTTCTCTAGACAGGAAACACAGAAAGGGTGTATAAACTCGAACCCAAAACAATAAAGAAAATGGCAACGGGATCATACTTGTCAATAATTACCTTAAACGTAAATGGGTTGAATGCCCCAACCAAAAGACAAAGGCTGACTGAATGGATACAAAAACAAGACCCCCATATATGTTGTCTACAAGAGACCCACCTCAAAACGAGGGACACATACAGACTGAAAGTGAAGGGCTGGAAAAAGGTATTCCACACAAATAGAGACCAAAAGAAAGCAGGAGTAGCAATACTCATATCAGATAAAATAGACTTTAAAACAAAGGCTGTGAAAAGAGACTAAGAAGGAAATTACAGAATGATCAAAGGATCAATCCAGGAAGAAGATATAACAATTATAAATATTTATGCACCCAACATAGGAGCACCGCAATATGTAAGACAATTACTAACAAGTATGAAAGGGGAAATTAACAACAACGCAATAACAGTGGGAGATTTTAATACCCCACTTACACCTTTGGTTAGATCAACTAAACAGAAAATTAACAAGGAAACACAAACTTTAAATGATACAATAGACCAGTTAGACATAATAGATATCTATAGGACAACTCAACCCAAAACAATGAATTTCACCTTCTTCTCAAGTGCACACAGAACCTTCTCCAGGATAGATCACATCCTGGGCCATAAATCTAGCCTTGGTAAATTCAAAAAAAATGAAATCATTCCAAGCATCTTTTCTGACCACAATGCAGTAAGATTAGATCTCAATTACAGGAGAAAAACTATTAAAAATGTCAACATATGCAGGCTGAACAACACACTGCTGAATAATGAACAAATCATAGAAGAAATCAAAACAGAAATCAAAACATGCATAGAAATTAATGAAAATGAAAACACGACAACCCAAAACCTCTGGGACACTGTAAAAGCAGTGCTAAGGGGAAGGTTCATAGAAAAACAGGCACACCTCAAGAAACAAGAAAAAAGTCAACTAAAAAACCTAACTCTACATCTAAAGAAACTAGAAAAGGAAGAAATGAAGAACCCCAGGGTCAGTAGAAGGAAAGAAATCTTAAAAATTAGGGCAGAAATAAATGCAAAAGAAACAAAAGACGCCATAGCAAAAATCAACAAAGCCAAAAGCTGGTTCTTTGAGAGGGTAAATAAAATCGACAAACCACTAGCCAGACTCATCAAGAAACAAAGGGAGAAGAACCACATCAATAAAATTAGAAATGAAAATGGAGAAATCACAACCGACAACACAGAAATACAAAGGATTATTAGAGAATACTATCAGCAATTATGTGGCAATAAAATGGACAACTTGGAAGAAATGGACAAATTCTTAGAAAAGTACAACTTTCCAAAACTGAACCAGGAAGAAATAGAAAATCTGAACAGACCCATCACAAGCACGGAAATAGAAGTGGTAATCAAAAATCTTCCAGCAAACAAAAGCCCAGGTCCAGATGGCTTCACAGCTGAATTCTACCAAAAATTTAGAGAAGAGCTAACACCTATTCTACTCAAACTCTTCCAAAAAATTGCTGAGGGAGGGAAACTTCCAAACTCGTTCTATGAAGCCACCATCACCCTAATCCCAAAACCTGGTAAAGATCCCACAAAAAAAGAAAACTACAGGCCAGTATCACTGATGAACATAGATGCAAAAATCCTTAACAAAATTCTAGCAATCAGAATCCAACAACACATTAAGAAGATCATACATCATGACCAAGTGGGCTTTATCCCAGGAATGCAAGGAGTCTTCAATATCCGCAAGTCAATCAACGTAATACACCACATTAACAAACTGAAAAATAAAAATCATATGATTATCTCAATAGATGCAGAGAAAGCCTTCGACAAAATTCAACATCCATTTATGATAAAAACCCTCCAGAAAGTGGGAGTAGAAGGGGCATACCTCAACATAATAAAAGCTATATATGACAAACCCACAGCAAACATTATCCTCAACGGTGAAAAACTGAAAGCATTTCCCCTAAAGTCAGGAACAAGACAAGGGTGCCCACTCTCACCACTACTATTCAACATAGTTCTGGAAGTTTTGGCTACAGCAATCAGAGCAGAAAAAGACATAAAAGGAATCCAAATTGGAAAAGAAGAAGTAAAACTTTCACTGTTCGCTGATGACATGATCCTCCACACAGAAAACCCTAAAGACTCTACCAGAAAACTACTAGAGCTAATCAATGAATACAGTAAAGTTGCAGGATATAAAATCAACAAACAGAAATCCCTTGCATTCCTATACACTAATAATGATAAAATAGAAAGAGAAATTAAGGAAACTATTCCATTCAGTGTTGCAACGAAAAGAATTAAATACTTAGGAATATATCTACCTAAAGAAACAAAAGACCTGTACAGAGAGAACTATAAAACAATGGTGAAAGAAATCAGAGAGGACACTAATAGATGGAGAAATATACTGTGTTCGTGGATTGGAAGAATAAATATTGTGAAAATGAGTATACTACCCAAAGTAATTTATACATTCAATGCAATGCCTATCAAGCTACCAATGATATTTTCCACAGAACTAGAACAAATAATCTCACAATTTGTATGGAAATACAAAAAAACTCGAATAGAAAAAGCAATCTTGAGGAAGAAGATGGAACTGGGGGAATCAACCTGTCAGACTTCAGGCTCTACTACAAAGCCACAGTCATCAAGACAGTATGGTACTGGCATAAAGACAGAAATATAGATCAATGGAACAAAATAGAAAGCCCAGAGATAAATCCACACACCTATGGACACCTTATCTTTGACAAAGGAGGCAAGAATATAAAATGGAGAAAAGACAGTCTCTTTAACAAGTGGTGCTGGGAAAACTGGTCAGCCACTTGTAAAAGAATGAAACTAGAACACTTCCTAACGCCATACACGAAAATAAACGCACAATGGATTAAAGATCTAAATGTAAGACCAGAAACTATAAAACTCCTAGAGAAGAACATAGGCAAAACACTCTCCGACATAAATCAAAGCAGGATCCTCCATGACTCACCTCCCAGAATATTGGAAATAAAAGCAAAAATAAACAAATGGGACCTAATTAAAATTAAAAGCTTCTGCACAGCAAAGGAAACCATAAGCAAGGTGAAAAGACAGCCTTCAGAATGGGAGAAAATAATAGCAAATGAAACAACTGACAAAGAATTAATCTCTAAAATATACAAGCAGCTCCTGCAGCTCAATTCCAGAAAAATAAATGACCCAATCAAAAAATGGGTCAAAGAATTAAACAGACATTTCTCCAAAGAAGACATACAGATGGCTAACAAACACATGAAAAAATGCTCAACATCCCTCATAATCAGAGAAATGCAAATCAAAACCACAATGAGATACCATTTCACACCAGTCAGAATGGCTGCTATCCAAAAGTCTACATGCAATAAATGCTGGAGAGGGTGTGGAGAGAAGGGAACCCTCTTACACTGTTGGTGGGAATGCAAACTAGTACAGCCACTATGGAGAACAGTGTGGAGGTTCCTCAAAAAACTGGAAATAGAACTGCCATATGATCCAGCAATTGCACTTCTGGGCATACACACCGAGGAAACCAGAATTGAAAGAGACACGTGTACTCCAATGTTCATCACAGCACTGTTTATAATAGCCAGGACATGGAAGCAACCTAGATGTCCATCTGCAGACGAATGGATAAGAAAGCTTTGGTACATATACACAATGGAGTATTCAGTTCAGTTCAGTTCAGTCGCTTAGTTGTGTCCGACTCTTTGCGACCCCATGATTCACAGCACGCCAGGCCTCCCTGTCCATCACCAACTCCCGGAGCTCACTCAAACTCATGTCCATCGAGTCGGTGATGCCATCCAGCCATCTCGTTCTCTGTCGTCCCCGTCTCCTCCCACCCCTAATCCCTCCCAGCATCAGACTCTTTTCCAGTGAGTCAACTCGTCGCATGAGGTGGTCAAAGTATTGGAGTTTCAGCTTTAGCATCAGTCCTTCCAATGAACACCCAGGACTGATCTCTTTTAGAATGGACTCAGCCATTAAAAAGAATGCATTTGAATCAGTTCTAATGAGGTGGATGAAACTAGAGCCTATTATACAGAGTGAAGTAAGCCAGAAAGAAAAACACCAATACAGTATACTAATGCATATATATCGAATTTAGAAAGATGGAAATGATAACCATGTATACGAGACAGCAAAAGAGACACAGATGTATAGAACAGTCTTTGGGACTCTGTGGGAGAGGGTAAGGGTGGGATGGTTTGGGAGAATGGCACTGAAACATGTATATTATCATATGTGAAATGAATTGCCAGTTCAGGGCCAATGCATGTTACAGGATGCTCAGGGCTGGTGTGAGGGGATGACCCAGAGGGAGGATAAAGGGAGGAGGGAGGTGGGAGGGGGCTTCAGGAAGGGGAACTCATGCACACCCGGGACGGATTCATGTCAATGTATGGCAAAACCAACCAATATAATATTGTAAAATAATTAGCCTCCAATAAAAAAAAAAAAGAGAGAGAGAGAAAAAAAAAAAAAAACTGAACGAATAAGCATGCACGCAAGAATACATAAAACAATTATTATCCAAAAACAGGATAATAACGGCACCATGATATTATATCACATAAATGCTGAACATTTGTTCTTCCCAGTTTTCCCCTATAATAGGTCTGAAATCTTGGTCTACTCCTTGCTCATAAGATCTATGTCTTTGCTGTTTCCGTAAATTGAGGGACTAACACATTAAGTCAAGAAGTCTTTTATTTTCAAGTAAAATCTTAACCAGAAGGGAAAATAAATAAAACCTATTAATAATGGAGTTCTCAGAGATAGAAGTGGATGCTAAGACAGGTAAAAACTCTGCTGGCTTCTCTCTAGGGTAACTGAGATGGCCCTCCTTATGAGAAAAGTTTGAAAATAAGTAAGAAACAAATTAATACTGTTAAAATTTTCTGTCAACAGAAGAAACAAGAAGTCGTCTCAATGTGATTTTCTGGTGCTGGACTGTAGGCATAGATGGGACAATAGTATTGTGGCTCCTTTTTTTTTTTTTTAAAGCATTCCATATCAAGGAAGAAATTCAAGCACTATGAATCCCTTATTTCTTTCATCAAAATGCTGAGCAACTAAATGTGAATGGTCCATTTAACTCCATATAATACAAGTGGATTTTTAATGTCACTAGATATAACAGTCCAAATAAACTAGTATTTTCATAAGCCTATTCTACCAGAGAAATTAAATACTAATTAAATTAAATACAGCTTTGGCTGTACTAGTATCCTGATTTTCTGTTCCCCTATTATTATATTAGCACTCCAAATAGTCAATCTGTTCACCAGTATGAATCAAAAAATGGTACTTCTATCATAAATAGATTGGAAATGTTCTAGAGCAAACTTAATCAGAACTTCAGTAGAATTTCCCAAAATGTAACAATCTATCCATCTGTAAAAGGCAACTAGCTAATCAAAGTTTTGCCTCAGTTCAGTTCAGTTCAGTCCAGTCGCTCAGTTGTGTCAGACTCTTTGCAACCCCATGAACCACAATGCCAGGCCTCCCTGTCCATCACCAACTCCTGGAGTCCACCCAAACCCGTGTCCATTGAGTCAGTGATGCCATCCAACCATCTCATCCTCTGTCACCCCCTTCTCATGTCCTCAATCTTTCCCAGCATCAGAGTCTTTTCTAGTGAGTCAACTCGTCGCATGAGGTAGCCAAAGTATTGCAGTTTCAGCTTTAGCATCAGTCCTTCCAATGAACACCCAGGACTGATCTCCTTTAGGATGGACTGATTGGATCTCCTTGCAGTCCAAGGGACTCTCAAGAGTCTTTCTTCTCCAACACCACAGTTCAAAAGCGTCAATTCTTCCACGCTCAGCTTTCTTTATAGTCCAACTCTTACATCTATACATGACTACTGGAAAAACCAAAGCCTTGACTAGATGGACCTTTGTTGACAAAGTAATGTCTCTGCTTTTTAATATGCTGTCTAGGTTGGTCATAACTTTCCTTCCAAGGAGTAAGCGCGTCTTTTAATGTCATGACTGCAATCACCATCTGCAGTGATTCTGGAGCCCCCAAAAATAAAGTCAGCCACTATTTCCACTGTTTCCCCATCTATTTGCCATGAAATAATACAATTTAGGAAAAACATTCATAATCTTTCCCAGATTCAAATAAACCAAAAATGTTAACATTAGATGAAAATGATCTATGGAGTTTTAAATTAAAAATATTTTCAATAAGAGATAAACAGTTTAGTACTAACATCAGAGATCCAAGTTTCTGAAACTGTCCAAAATTTTTTCTAAGAAAACAATAAAACATAAAATTTGCCTTAGTTCATCTCTACTTAAAAATGTTTTTGAAAATTTGAAACATTTAGAAAATAAATATTAAAAAATACAAATTATAAAAACATAATATAAATGACACTGTAGAAAACAAATAAAACAAATTTAAATTACAAATAATCTTAAACTGCCAGGCTACAATATTCTATACTGACAGTATCAAGCCTGCAACTGCAGCCTGTTTCTAAAACAGGTGTCCAAGAGAATGTCACTTAATCTGATGCCTCCCAGGTTTGATAAGTGATACTGACACTGCAGCCAAGAACTGGAAAACCTTCTTTGCCTAGGTCTCTGAACTGACCACACTCTATTCAAGCTGCTTCAGCATTTGAACACCAAGCAAATATGCTATGTTAATTACTGTAACAGGATCTTGACATGAGCTAATCCCTGTTCCTATTAACTTCTCTAGTAAATTAAGCTCTAATGCTTAACTGATCACAAGTGCTGGGATAATCCAGAGCAATATAAAATTTAACAGATGAGGGGGCAGTAAGTGATGGTCAGTCATGTTTTTAATATAATATTTATTTTACTTGGCAGAAGATAGTGCATGAAAAACACATTCTGGTGTAGCATTAAAAACTGAAACCAAGGCAGTTAGGGGTAGGGAAGGTAATTTCTATTTTGATCTTCATATTTTCTCCATACTAAGTTTTTCAGATGTGCTGGCAGTGGTGATCACAGGATATCACAGAATTTGATGATCAGACAACAAGAATCAGAAACTGATATGGTTTCACGTTTTGTTAACCCATCCAGTAATTACTTGCTTACAACAGCACAATAACAGCATTGACTCCTATCTCCATAAAAGGTGTTTTTATCTAAATCATATTATCCTCATATACCAGTCTAGGAAACCAAAGTATCATAACTTATAGAAGCAATGTTACAAGTCAAAACTTATATTTATTAACATTAACTCTAAAAACATAACCCTACATAGAGTTAGTAATTTAAAACACTTTCATTTATTGAGAAAAACAGTAGCACACTAGATTCTATACTAGTTTAAATATTTCTGTAAGACCCATTGATGGTAGTACTTTGAAAAAAAAATGACTCTAACCACAAAGATACTATGACCAAAGGATGAGTGGGTCTAGAGTCATGGATGATCTGTTCAGGTTAAACATTCACCAAATGCCTTTAGTGCGTGAGATATTATACTAGACTTCAAAAACAGCTACAGATTTCCTCCTTCTCACCACAACCATCATTACTCCTGCCACAGCTGCTGGTTAATTCTCACACAACAGGTACTTACTGTGGAAAATACAAACTAATTGAAAAATAACAGCTTATAAAATAGCATGTTACGATTCCATTTCTAGAAAACAATATCTGTCCTTGTGTGTTTGTGTGTAAGTGTGTTTTAAACTGTGAACTAAAATACTAATAGTGGGTATCCTGGGAGGTGTAATTATATATGAATTTTTATTTTTGCTTTCTGTTTTCCTATAGTTTGGAAATGTCACAATGAACGTGGACTACATTTAACAGGCAAAAGCTACTTAAAAAAAAATCACATACTCTGTGTTGTGTTCTTGACACATTTATTATTTAATAGTGGGTTAAGGGGAAGGGTATTTATATTTGGTTCTTAAATAAGATATTGAGACTCCCTGAGCTCCATTTTAAGTAGTAACTAGAAACATTACCCTAAGCAATAACTATGTAAGAGAAGAGGGGAAAATGCAAGTAAGTCTTAACCTTATTCAACTTTAGAGACACTGTTGTTTCAACTATTACAAAACAGGGTAAATTAAAAACTAGGAGGGAGCTTGAGCAGTCATTTCAAGTAATCATCTGTTACGGCCAGCAAGCAACTCACAGAAGCAGCAAGGCCCTCTGGTGGGATCCCTGTATTAACATTCACACCTAAACCTCGTAACATTTTAAAAGTCACTTGTTCAGAAACGCTGAGGTTTAATAAGCACTAGTGTAGTATACTCACTTAGGCGCTTAGCCTTTTCTGCTTTTCGGAATTTAAGAAAGAATAAAATACATCTGGATCAAAAATATTTTAAAGAAGCATGTAATGACCTAATCCAAAAAGCAAAGCATTTATGAATAGATCCGAAGGTAATTATATCTTTCAAGGCTTAGTTTGAAAATGCAATCTTTTCTCTAGGGCTCAAAGTTCTTTATTTTACATCATTAGTTACTTTTCATCTAAATGAGAGTCCTCACTTTTCTAATTTCTGAAATAATGAAGTTCTTTGGGGTCCCTTTGAGTCTTAATATTTCATTATTCTCTGAAATACCACATTAATCATTATTTTTCTTAATTCTGATAGGAATTCATAACTGACCAAATTGGTATTTTTAGTTTTATTTTCACAGAGCAAAGAATTGCTTTTCATTAAAGTAGGTTCTAACAAATATATCTAACGTATCTACCTCCATAATAACTATTACATAGAAATAAATATTCTCATTAATAAAATTTCTAATCTTTCAAAATATTTTAAAAAAATCAACATTGGTACTAAGCCTTTTCAATAAAAACTTTAAGTCAAATGACCAACCTGATAACCTGGTTGCAGTGGGCACACATCGGAGTTCGTTTCCCTGCGGGAATATGCTCGGCCCTTTGCACCAAAGTGTCCTCGTCACTGGGCTGAGGTGGCCCTCTGGCTGAGTTGCCTGGTGCCACGGCTCCTGTGGATGGCCCACTGCTTACGACTCTTCCAGTGGAAGGTGCTAGGAGTTAAAACAAGGCAATCAGAATGAGAATAAACCAAATATAAGCTTTTCCTAATAATCAAATGATAACATTGCATGCATGCATGCTCAGTCTTGTTGGACTCAGTGACCCCATGGACTGTAGCCTGCCTGGCTCCTCTGTCCATGGAACTTTTCAAGCAAGAATACTGGAGTGAGTTGCCATTTCCTCCTCCACAACCCAGGGATCAAATCCACATCTCTTCAGTCTCCTGCATTGGCAGGCAGATTCTTTACCACTAGCGCCACCTGGGAAGCCCCTCCCCCATCAAAAAAAACTTCACTTTAAAAAATAATCTATCCACTCACTTCTTCACTCATTCACTCACACTTTATGGAGAGATTATGGCTCAAATGCTGGACTGAGACTACAGAGTTAAATAGAAAAATTCAAAGACTGTAATCCAGTGAACGAGTTACCATAGATGACGGGAGAGAACGTTTGTTTTCCGGAGGAGATATGGTTAATATCAAATATGGATGGTGAAGTATTTCTAGTCATGCAGATGTCTTTGCTAACCACTAATTATATTTAACTCAAAATGTATCAGAGGTACGTTACAGATGCCAGTGAATTCCCTATATTCTCTCCTGTCCTGTATTGCCTAAGAATACTGTGAAACTGGTCACCGGTCATATAAGGGAGATACAAAACAATCATCCTAGGGCTTTCCTCTCCCTCATCTGTGGTTATAATGGGTTCTGCTGATTCTTCATTCCTGGTTCCTGATCTTGCCCCCCTCGTATCTATTCCTGCAATACTGTCCTGGTTCATGTTCTCAAGGCCTCCCACCTGGACTAACCACCAAATGTCTCATCCTCCTACTGCCACTGAGGACTGAAATCTTACTGGATCAGAACTCTGCATAAATCATTCCAAGGATCTTCCTCTTCTTCCATCAATGAGTGTAGCCCAAGCTTCTAAGCACCACATATAGGTCCCTCCAGTGGTCTCCACCTTCCCCGCAGCCTCACTTGTCACCATCCTCTGCCTTTCTCTTTACCACAGAGAATACCAGACTGCCTCAGTGTCCCTGTGAGGCATCTGTCCATCCACAGCCGGTCCTCACCCTCACCTCTACTGTCCCCTATTCACCTAGTAACCACTACTCATACAATGCGGCCCAGGAGTCAACTGCTCTGAAGTCTCCCCCCAACTACCTCTCCCCACTTCCCACCACGTAATCCAGATTAATGTCTCTTTTCCATGTTCCCATAATTTTCCGTGAGTGACTTTACAGAGGATGCTCCCGGAGGGCAGGAACTAGGTTTTATTCCTTGCCCCAGCAACTAACAGTGTCTAGAATGAACGAATGAATGAACTGGAATCAACACATAAACGAACTGCAGCAACTGTAAAGGATTAAAACCAACAGAAGGCCTGTTCTTCACCCACGGGCAATTAAAACACAGCGGAAGAAAAAAGGCTTATAAACTCTAATGGTTTAAAAGAACAAGTTTTAAGAAAGCATATAAATAATACAAATTAACAGGATGTGTGTACGTATGTGTGGACAGTTATATATGCATGTGTGTATATCAACAGGATTCATATTGAAGGTGTGGTTAGAACTGGATAAACTTAATTAGGATAATTGAAAGACTAATTCTTCCTCATGAAAAAAAAGCCTATTTGCAATGATGTGCAATTTCAGATCCAGAAAGTCAGCATTTATAAACACCTAGCACCTCCTCCAGTGCTCTGCCTGGCACCTGAGCTGTGGAATGGCATTTCATAGGCTGGGAGCTCAACTAGTGTCCATGTTTCAAGGGATTCAACTCAACTAGGAACATGTTTTAGACTCACACTTTCTCTTACAGGATGGGAAAGAAAATTACTGTAATACCCATACTGTATATGTTCTTCCTTGTTTCCTAACTTACACTTTCTTTTACAGAAATGGGAAAGAAAATTACTGCAATATCCATACTGTAATCCATACTGCAGAAAGAATATCCTTTCTTCCTGTTCTCTCACTAATGTATACAATGCACCTCTCCTTCAGTTTCTATATGCAGGCCCGACTGCTCTCCGAGAAATGCAGATAAGCATTTTCAATGCCAAATCGCATTCTTGTCGTTGGCTTCAAGATACACAACATGGGTTTCATCTGCTAGGACACATTACCAGCTCATCCTCAGGAATCCGAGGTGTCTGAATTCGCCCACTTACTCAGGAATGGTCCTCTGGCTCCTCTATCCCTGTCAGTTCCCAGACCCTAACAGCTGGCCCACTGGAAATGTGTTCAAGGTCTGTTCATTAATCCAAACCCACGCTTTGGTATTTGAGTCCTGGGCTTCCCTGGTGGCCCAGACGGTAAAGAATCCATCTACAACGCGGGAGACCTGGGTTCGATTTCTGGGTTGGGAAGATCCCCTGAAGAAGAGCATGGCAACCCACTCCAGTATTCTTGCCTGGAGAACCTCATGGACTGAGGAGCTTGGTGGTCTAACCAGTCTGTCTTAGGAGACTTAGAATTGTCCAGACTTGAGGGATTCAAGTGTTAGTCGCTCAGTCGCGTCCGACTCTTTGTGACCCCATGGACTCCTAACCAGTCTGTCTGGGCCTCCCTGGTGGCTCAGAGGTTAAAGCGTCTGCCTCCAATGTGGGAGACCCGGGTTCGATCCCTGGGTCGGGAAGATCTCCTGGAGAAGGAGATGGTAACCCACTCCAGTATTCTTGCCTGGAGAATCCCATGGACGGAGAAGCCTGGTAGGCTACAGTCCACGGGGTCGCATAGAGTCGGACACGACTGAGCGACGGAACGGAACAGAACCAGTCTGTCTGCTGCCATCTCTCTTTCAACCTAATCTGCTAGATTATTTTTCCAAATACACTACTCTGCTCATATTTTCTTGATGACAAAGCTTTCATAACTCCTCCCTGCAAGCTACATGCACCACTGACAGTCTAGTCCCTCCACGAGTTCATGCTTGTCTTCTTTACAATCTTGTCTTTTATGCTCAGCCAAATACCCACCATTATCAACAAACTCAATTAGCTTTGCTGCTAAGTTGCTGCTAAGTCACTTCAGTCGTGCCCGACTCTATGCAACCCCATAGACGGAAGCCCACCAGGCTCCCCCGTCCCTGGGATTCTCCAGGCAAGAACACTGGAGTGGGTTGCCATTTCCTTCTCCAATGTGTGAAAGTGAAAAGTGAAAGTGAAGTCGCTCAGTCGTGTCTGACCCCTAGCGACCCCACGGACTGCAGCCCACCAGGCTCCTCCATCCATGGGATTTTCCAGGCAAGAGAACATTTAACTTGTGCCATCCTTACCTGAAGGCACTATTCTCAAATCCTTTCAATAGCCCTATGATGTAGGCATGATCAGTACCATGTTTTTACTCTAGCTGAGGCAAAGAGAGGTTAAGAAACCAGCCTAACATTACACAGCAAATAAAGGGCAACCATAAAGCAGGCAGTGTGGTTCCAGAATCTGTGCTCTTAAACACTACACAATTGTCTACTCATTGTCCCTTCCCTGCCCTGAATGTGCCATGCTGGGCCCTGCTTCTATGACCCTTTCTCCACAGCTATTCATGGTTTTCCCATTCTGCAAGGCTCATAGAAATTCTGTTTTCTTCCCTGGTATTCCCTGACCATCCCAGCCAGAAGTGTTCTCTTGTCCCTCTTAACATATTTAACACGCCCATCTATGTAATATATTTGCTATTTATCAATATCCTATAATATCTTTTCCTTCCTATGTCAATGATAAACTCGGTGAAATGAGAACTTTCTATTAACTTCTTTCTAACATTACCAGAAAAGTGCCTAAAAACAGAAGGCAAAAAATTAATATTTAATCAAGTAAACAAAAAAAGGGAAGGTTCCAAATCACTTTCATTTTGCCTTTTTAAAGAACAGGATTGAGATAGTTTTAAAATGTGGATTAGGTTCAGGATTTCAAACAGTGGGAAAGTTACCAATTGAAAAATCTCAAAATCAGACCTCAAAGGGAGTCAAACCCTTTCATCTACCATATGCCTTTATTTTATCACATTATCTATGCATAAGCCCTAAAGTACTGAGTCACTGAGGCATTTTTAGCAATAAAACAGTGTAGTAATTTTCCATCGGTCATTGTAAAATGGGACATAATCCATCTGGCCCATGCCTCAAGGAGAAGATACATGCGGGAACTAAGTTATTTAACATGAGAAGCCATTTTTGAACACGAAACATGTGACTGTGTCTTAAACACATATAAAGAGGCTCTAAGCTCACTGCTGTACCTGCCTTGGGAAGAAAAGCCTTGTTTTTTGTTACTGCTCCATTTTAGCCACTTTGGATGAGACAGAAATTCTCACACCTCTGTTTTGTTGCTGTTTGCTAGCACACTGGCCCGCACACCAAGCTACACAAGCTTGTTAATTACCAAGCCCCAAACATTTCCAAGGAACAGTTATTTCCCATATGAATAAAGTGATGTTTCACTTCTTCAGACTGAATTTCTCACTACTTGAGCACAGAATTAGGCAACTTTTGAGCCATCAAGTACCAACCCCCTGGCCTCTGCTCATCTGGCTTATTGGGGAGAGGAAGGTGTCAGAAGGTGAGGTTTTGGAAAAGGGGAAGTGAGTCCAGCTTCCTTTAAAATTCTGTAGAAAACTGTACTGCCACACAGACAGAAATGGTCTTCCATGAGTACAGAGACCAAAATATGTCCAATTTATTGACCCTGCCATAACAATCAATTTTATGTAGTTAAAAATATACATCTCTTTAGGGATAGAAGTTTAAAGATCTCAATCTACTGATCTGTAATAAAACCAGATTTTTCTTTTACATTCTAATAAAAGTATTAAATGGGAGCTCTGAATTAGCTCCATTTCATAATCTAGAAATCTAAGTCACAAAAATGTAAGTGACTTATTTAAACTGAATAATGAATGAGTCACGATGGGAACATTAAAAGGAGGTTAGTTTTTGACTCAAGCCTTCCTTTTTAACCTCAATCTTGAATGACTTCCATTAAATTAGGCTTGTTTTGTGGCTGATTTCTACCCAATGGAACCAAGTTTAAAAGTAAATTTTTTTCTTTTGTATCAAATATATTTCAGCACCATAGAACTCAAGCCAGTAGCTATTCTCCAAACTAACAGTGTTAGTGAAATATCTTTTATTAACTTTAGAGTGCTTACTTATGAGTTTTCTAAAGGTTTGGAATGAAATACATTCTAAACTTTCATTTTCAGCACTATGATAGTCAAGCCTAAGATTACAAAGACTAACATTAAATAAGTTAATATAAATTAGTTGAAAAACCCAGCAGCACACTAGAATACTTTCTCAGTATTTAATATGTAAATTGTCAAATTAATCAAGTAAAATATAACTAATGCACAAAATGTTAAGTTCTTCATTTTTAAAATGTCTGTCATAGTAATATATCTGAGTATTCTACAGGGCAATACTTTTTAAAAAGGCAAATGAGCTGACTTACTAATCATGAGACTTACTTTACTGCAAAGAAATGAAGTCATCTCTTTTGGACTACAGATAATAAATTGGAGATAAAGAATTTAAAAAAATTGAACCACGTAATATTCATTAATTTAGTAGAAAACATATCTCCTGTTATTGGGGAAATCTCTGTGATATATCACTTGGAAAGATAAAGTGAAAACTCTTTACTCTAGAAAGATCTTAACTGCATTCTTCCCCAGGCAGATGATTCAAGTTTGCATTATTTAGCAAATCAGTTAACACGAGTTTTAAGCACTCTTATCCTGGGGTTTAATTTTCTTTTCTAACTATTGTAAAGTCCTAACCAAGTGATTTTTCAAGTTGATCCAAGTAAATCCTCAGTAATGGGGCACGTAAGAATATAATTGGGGATTTGCATAATATTATAAAAGACTATGTAATATATATGAAATTAGAAATTATCTAATTATTTACTATGTGGTTCAAATATAGCTAAGTTCACTAAAAGGCACTTGTTTATATAAAAAGAGTTTCTGGAGAAAAAACATAGATTAAGACCTTCAGAATTCCAGGTAGTTCAATGTGTGAATTGTCTGAAAACAGATGTTTTCCAACTGTAATAAGGTAGGTTATATGACATTTTTGCTTTCTATCTCTGTTCAAAAAAAAGGTGTTAGCTCTAAACCAATATTCTTAAAAACAAAGAGTAGTGAAGATTATAACATATACATTAAATATCTGGCCAGGCTGTACCTGAATAAACATGAAATTCATCTGTTAATTCCTCTGGTTCAAGTCAAATCATTCAACTACCAGTAAAATCTTATTACTGGCATCTATTAGGTGAAAAAATACTACATTATGTTAGACTTTATTTGGAAACTTAACATAAGTCAACTGGGGCTGGGGGACAATATCCCCCTAAACAAACAGATGTTGCTATTGTCTTTCAAGGTACTCTGAGTAAAGGTAGTGCTTTCGAATTGCTGAACATATCATTCAATAGGAGAGCAAGTTGGTGTTGAAAGATTAACTGCCCACAACAATATGAGAAACACATAACCTAACTTCTTACCACATCCAGAGTATGTATAAGCGGTCATTATCTCGTTTGGCTTATTGCAGCAATGGCCTAAGCTCTTGCTCTGTCCTTCCGAAGACATGGAGGCCAAGAAAAACTAAATTGGCTCATCTCAAGCTACTCCTCTGCTCCAAGAACTCACTTCTAACTCAGAACTGAAACCAAAGGTCCTACAGACTGACTCCAGCTACCTCTCTGGCCTGATTCGCCACTCTTCCTTTGCTCACTAGCCACAGGGCACATTGTCTTCCTTCAGTTCAGTTCAGTCACTCAGTCACGTTCGACTCTTTGCAATCCCATGAAATGCAGCACACCAGGCCTCCCTGTCCATCACCAACTCCCAGAGTTCATCCAAACTCATGTCCATTGAGTTGGTGATGCCATCCAACCATCTCATCCTCTGTCGTCCCCTTCTCCTCCTGCCCTCAATCCCTCCCAGCATCAGGGTCTTTTCAAATGAGTCAGCTCTTCTCATGAGGTGGCCAAAGTATTGGAGTTTCAGCTTCAACATCAGTCCTTCCAATGAACACCCAGGACTGATCTCCTTTAGGATGGACTGGTTGGATCTCCTCACTATCTCCTGTCTTCCTTATTATTTCTCTAAATGGCCAGTATGCTTCTGATGCAGGTCCTTTGTAGTTTCTATTTCCTCTGCCTCGAAATACTTTCCCCAGGTGTTTCCATGGGGTGCTTCCTCCCTCATTTCCTTCCTGTCCTCTGCTCAGAGGTCATTTTACCAATGTGGTTCTTTCTGATCACCCTATATAAAGGAGCAACCCTCTCCCTTCAAACCAGCATTCCCCATATTCCCTAACTGGTTTATCATCCCCATCTAATGAATTTATATTCTTCTTATTGCTTTTTATTACCTCTCTCTCCATACCTTGAGGCCAGAGATGCTGTCTAATTTATTCACTGCTGTATCTCTAGCACCTAGAACAGTTCCTGGCATTTTGCTTAACAAATCTTTGTTTCAAGAATGACTCCAGCACCAAAATTACTGTCTTCCCATGGAAAGGAAACAGACTCCTTAGAGAAACTACTGTTTCTAGGATTGGGATAAAAAAAGTCAACATGGAAAATCTAGAATATTTTGTCAGAAAGCAAAAACGCTAGCAAAGAACTAGAGTTGTATCAAATGACTGAAGCAGATGAGACCTTCTGAGCATTAATAATAACTACAAAGACAGATACTTCAAATAAATTTACACGAGCTCACAATGGTTTTGTAATTAAAAAAAAAACACACTGATCACCTTTAGAGGATGCTAAGGAAACAATTCACTTATTTGAAAAACCTGTACAATTTAGTAAAGAGGAAAAAAAAATCAAGCTTTACAATTTATTACCTGATAGCCAATCATGTTTCAACTATATACCATTCATTCCTCTGCTGTCTCTGAACTATCTGAAGCAAATTCAAGATAAATCCTATTTCACTATCACTTCTAGAGTACTCGTTTAAAAAATCTACCCAATAATACCATTATCACATCTAAAATAAAACAAAAATTTCCTTAACCTCCTCAAATAATCAATTTTCCAATTTACTTCTGATTATCCTCTATACTAGTTTCCTCTCACTGCTGCAACATATTACTAAACATGTACTGGCTTAAACACAGCACAAGTGTACTATTTTACAGTTCTCTTCCATGGATATTACCAGGCCAAGGTGTTGGCAGGGCTGTTTCTTCCTAAAAGTTCTAGGGAAAATCCATTTTCTTGCTTTTTCCATCTTTTCAGTTCCAAATTCCATGGTTCAGGGCCCTCTCACACCATCTCAAAACCAGCAGATTGAGTCCTTCTCACACTACAGCACTCTAGATTCTCTCTTTGCTTCCCTCTTCCACTTTTAAAGGTCCCAGTGATTACAATGGGCCCACCAGGATAATTATTTTAGCTCAACTAATGAACAATTGTAATTCCATCGGCATCCCAAATTCTCCTGTGACATGAAATATAACATATTCGCAGGTTCTGGATATTAGGACATGGACATCTTTGTGGGGACATTATTCTACTCACCACATACACCCCAACCCAGTATTAATCAAGATCCAAATAAGAAAGGTCCACATACTACATTTGGTGTCTTTTAAATTTTTTAGTCTATAATCCCTTCCAATTCTCTACTCCTTGCAAAATACCTATAGAAGAAACCAAGTCTCCAGTTATATGTTCGTGTGTGTATTTGAACTTTTTTTTATAGTAAAAAGCTAAAGAAAAGTTTTATACTTACTAACCTGAATCGTTTATTTACAAAAACAATATAAGGTATTATTATTACTACTTGATGGATCATGTGAAGCCTGGCGTGCTGCAGTGGATGGGGTCGCAGAGCGTCAAGACATGACTGTGCAAATGAACTGAACTGAACAGAACAGACCAGAAATCAGTCAGTTATGTTATAGTGGGGTCAGTGTTAGAATGATGGAAAGATAATGAGTTTAATTATAGATATTCAGTTAGTCACAAGTGTATACTGACAGCCTACAGTGTGGCAGGCACTATGTTACATTAAGGTACCCAGTTGGAGGATAAAACATTTTTTCCTTTCTTTCATAGAGCTACGGCCTTTTGTTTTTGAGTTGGAGGTTCTTGTGGTTAATCAAAGTATAGACAGTCTACTGAATATATGAACCCAGGAAAAAGATCTAATCTAGAATTATTCAAGAGTTATCAGCATATTGATGGCAACTGAGGCTGTGGGAATTAATGAGATTGTTCAGGGAAAGAGTAGCATGAAATAGAAGAGCTCTTAAGGTATAAGACAAACACTAGAAATACTCTGGGAACAGACAGAGGAGAGGTGGGAGAAGAACCAGGAGAGTGCATCATGGAAGCCAAAGAAGCAGAGTAGAGAACATATGGGATCCAAAATAATTTCTATATGACTCCAGCCCCTATGACCCTAAGCATTCATTCATCAAATATTTATTACGTGCTTACTGTGTGCCAAGCTTTTTGCCAGGCACTACCTTGACCCATGAAAATATGAAAGCAGATCTTCCTGAATGCCTCTAAACCTGGAAGTACTAACTTCTATACCAGTTGAGAAGGGGACAGTGATAACTGAGGTGATTAATTTCTGCTATTTTAATTTCCTTAATAAGCCTGCTAGGATAAATTTTGGAATAATGTATGAAAGCATTATTTTTTATTTGCCCTGGTACACTTAACATCTTGGATGATCACTTTTAAGCCCTTCATGTATTCTGTAAAAGATATATTTCCTACAGAGATCTAACTTTCTTTCCCTCCACCTGGCTGCACATCCTTTCCAGCCACTATAATTAATGGCTTCAAAGTTCTTGAAATATAACATATGGATATAAAGCTAGATTTTTCATGTTTCGAGAAATATTTCAGAGAATTTACATAAGCTGCTTCAGAAAGGGAAATATAATTATAAATCTAACATTTTTGCTAAGGACAAAGAAGCTTGAAGCATTAAGTGCTGAATCCATTTTTGTGCAACCTCTACTGACGTAAATATTTCAACTACTACATCTGAATTGAAACAACAGAGAAAGTCATGGTGTTAAATCTGCAAATAACCATAAAATATGTTTTAAGTATCCTATAATATTTCATTCTCAGTAAGTCAGAAATAAGGCTGATATCAAGAATATCAATATTATCCCTCAAAGGAAAAAAGACAAATGTTTACAGCCTGGATAAGACAGAGAGAAGTCATATGTGAGGTTTATGGTGTGAAAAACAACTGGCTCTTCCACAAGGGGTATTCCTGTTAGAAACACTGAGGCCAATGTTGTCCTCATATAAATAACTGGGCTACATCAAAGTGACACTCTGGCTCTCCTGAGGAGATAAAGTATTGTAATTCAACATCTCAGAGAATGTGTTCACAAAGGTATGGAAGAAATTTTACACATACTAAATTGAGTAGCAGTGACGGTAACACACTTGCATATTATCATAGAAGGCAAACGTGTTCTTCTCTGTCCCTTCCCCAACTGCCTCAAACAGATGGTGGCCATGAGAAATGTAGAATCTGTGCATTTTGTCTGTCAGGCCACTTATGCTGAAAGCATAAACAACAGCCTACTCTTCATAATCCAGGCATGAAATCATATCCAGTAGAAATAGAAAAGGTTTAAAGTGGAGCCAAGATCTAGGATCAGAGGAAAGTACATTCTAGAGAGGTTTGCACAACTTTTATTAAGTGAAATCAAACATTTTTTAGATTCAATGATTAAAAGCAAAATTGGACAGATTAAACTATTATCATTCCCCTAAGCAGTGGAGAATGTTGGTATGTATGCCATAAAGAATTGGAACAGGTGCGCCCAAGGCTAAGTATCAAATATTTCTGCAACTTCAGGAGGTTAGTTTCTTCCATTAGCAACCAGCCTTTCAACTCTTAAGAACCAAGATTAAACCGGATCTCAAGTGTCTTAATTAAACTGAGTTTGGGGAGTTGAATTAGATTTTCTCTTCTTTTTTAGTTTTTGAATCACACATCATCAAAATTCGAGATACACAGACTTGCCTCTTTTTCCCTACTAACCTTACATTGAAAACTTCTATTTGGTTAAAGCTGCAAGTAAAACAAACCCAGTCTGTAACTTGCAGATAAAGAAAAGATAAAATATAAAATACTGCAAATAAAATATGTTTTGCCAACAAATTATTTATCACTTATAGAGTTTCCTAAATAATCTCAATACCACTGCTCTAATGTCAAATTTTATAATGGGAAGACAAGCTCATGCTATATATAATCTTGGGTGCTTAAAGTGCTTCATGTTGAAGTGGGTAGAGGGGTGGATAAAGAAAAAGAACAAAATCAGATAAAATATTTTAAAAAACAACCACAAATCTGAAGCCTGATTCATGACCTCAGGATCCTAAAAAGGATCACTGTTAAACTCATTCAGACCTCTATAAGCTACAGATTTATCTAAAAAATTAAATTGGTAGATTTCCGTTCATATTTGAATGAGAAAACCATAAGGACATATCTTAAAATTATTTGTACTCACATTATATCTGGAGTTCTCACATGTTATTTCCAAAGTAATGTGAAATCCAAATGAGCATGGGTTTCACCATTTTCCCACCAACTTTCATCTATTTACATATGTGAGAAAGCAACCTAGTCTCAGAAATCAAGGAGAAAGCTACCTCCTATTTGAGTGATTATATAAATATAATTCTTTTAAGGTTGGCAAACAACTGAAGCAGAAAGGGAAAGAAAATTTAATTGAGAAAGATATCGTAGAGAATTCGCAGTAATAATAGAAATGTAAGGAGTATCCCAGCTTTTAGCTTCAGATAACTTGTATTCATCATTAGAGACATGTTCGGTATTGTTTGACATGGAGAACTCTTCTTAAAGTCATTAGATCTCTAAAACAAACAAAACCTTATTTCATTATCCAAATTTGTGTTTGACTTTCATATTATTTAAAAGCAGAGAACACTGATAGGCTATTTTATCCTGGAAGAAACAGTATCTCGAGCACAGTGTCTAATGTTAAGATATACTTGGGATCCTTGTTTTTTAAACTTCTAGTTGTATGAACTTAGAAATGCCATCACTTTGGGTCTTAGTTTCTTCATTTGTAAAAGAACAAAAATAACAACTAACTCAAAGTGTGAGAGAGTTATACAAGCTAGTCTAAGTAAAGTGTTTTACTTATAGATCCTTGAATGTGTAAGAAATGCTTTATTAATGTGATTTTACACTCTGACATAAGGTCCTAACACGGTTAAAAAAATAAAGTATACACTCATTCAAGCAGCTACCTACTGAGCACATTCAATGTTTCAGACCTAGGAACTCTTCCGGTATGAAAGATATACCCAAGAAAAAGAAACTGGCGCCCAAAAGAAGTAACCCTCTTCTTACGGGAGATGGTCACAAGCAAAGTGAACAGAGTGCTTTAGGATTAGGGCCTATCAAGGGTGCTCATGACCCCCAACAAAGTTTGTACCTGCTATGCAGAATTATCCAGCATAGTTTTGGGTCATATAGTTTATTTTGCAACTACTCAATTCTATAACTGGAACATGAAAGGAGCCATGGACATGTAAATGAATGAGCATGCCTGTACTCCAATAAAACTATTTACAAAGACACGTGGTGGGCCGGATGTGGTCAGTGGCCATACCTTGCAATCTCCTGGTTTAAACCATATGCATTAATTAATAAGAAGTAATAATTCTTTTTTAAAATATTACTGAAGTATAATTGATTTACAATGTTGTGTTAATTTCTTCTGTACAGCAAAGTTATACATATATATATATATTTCCACTCCATTACAGTTTATCAGAGGATACTGAGTATAGTTCCCCGTGCTATACAACAGTAGGACCTTACTGCTTATCCATTCTACACATACTAGTTTGCATCTGCTAATCCCAAACTCCTAATCGTTCCTTCTCCCACCCTTGGGCCCCCACTGGTAACCAAAAGTCTGACTTCTGTATCTGTGAGTCTGCTGTTTCCTAGGTAAGTTCATTTGTGTCATATTTTAGATTTCACATATAAGTGATGTCATATGGTATTTGTCTTTTCCTTTTTGACTTAGGAAATAGTAATTCTTTGTGAAAAGTATATGTGAATAAATCCAGGTATTTTCCCTTATTAAAGATGTAATATTTTAATCTCAGGATGAGAGGAAATGGGAAAAAAGAACCTTCACCACAGTGTACTTGAAACAGCACTGGGAAGCTTCCAACATGGAAATAAATTTCAATTAAAGAACATTTAAAAGAAAAGAAAGGGGGCAGTGTATGGCTGCTACTTTTATTTTTTCATATATGAAAGCATGAGTATACATATGGCTGATTCATGTTGATGTTTAGAAGAAACCAACAAAATTCTGTAAAGCAATTATCCTTCAATAAAAAATAAATAAATTTGTAAAACATAATTCTAAACAAAAATATATCTGTTGCATAGAGCATATTTACATGCTTCGCACTGTGGTTTTGACAATGGACAGCTCCAGTAGGCCTTTATGGCAATGGACTGTTTAATGACGTCAAAATGTAGGGGAGCAGATGGCAATAAAACATTATTAGAAGAGATGAAACATACGCAACTGGTAGCAGTTTACTTATTCATATCAAAATTTAAAAATGGAACCAATAAATCTATCCATCTTAGCTAAGTAAATCTAGTTATCTCGATTTATTACTGCAGCGTAAAGCCCACAATGAAATTTGGGGTGGTTGAAGAAACAGTAATTTCCTTTCTCACTCCTATCTCCTTTAGACTTCAAGTAAAATATAGAATTTATATCCACTTATAACTGAGATGCACATCATTCAGTTTTTGATCTAATCAGATCTCACAAATACATTCAAGTCTTCCTTGAAAAAAAAAAAAAGAATACATCAGATCTCCCCAAAGCTCTGTCCATAGTGAATAAAGAAACTTTTTTTTTAAATTGCTAAAATGTTGCATAAAGCAGAGGCAGGGTATGATAAAGGGTCATGTTAACTAGAATCCTAGCTAAATTTTTTGAAATGAAGTGGAGAGGCAATGAAAATGTTACTTGGAACAGATCTTAGTAACTGCTAGTTACCTACTTTATCCACCCAATGCAAGACAAGAATCCTTTCTAGACTATCCCTGAGAGAGTTAGTTCTCCCTAAATATAGTCACTGATGTTATCTTGTGATACAGAGAATTGCATTATTTAATCAAAATAACTGGGTTCAAATCACTACAGGACTCTGAACAATTCTTTCGACATTTCTCTGACTCTGTCACCTCACCGGGAAAATAACGGCCCACTAAAAATTTAATGACATTCTCTTACTATAGTCCTGAATAAAAAGATACTTTTAAAGCTGAAAGAAAGTATTATAAAAACATAATTATTCAGTTCAGTTCAGTTCAGTCGCTCAGTCGTGTCCGATTCTCCGCGACCCCATGAATCACAGCACGCCAGGCCTCCCTGTCCATCACCAACTCCCAGAGTTCACTCAAACTCATGTCCACAGAGTCGGTGATGCCATCCAGCCATCTCATTCTCCGTCGTCCCCTTCTCCTCCTGCCCCCAACCTTTCCCAGCATCAGAGTTTTTTCCAGTGAGTCAGCTCACCGCATGAGGTGGCCAAAGTATTGCAGTTTCAGCCTTAGCATCAGTCCCTCCAATGAACATCCAGGATTGATCTCCTTTAGAATGGACTGGTTGGATCTCCTTGCAGTCCAAGGGACTCTCAAGAGTCTTCTCCAACACACATAATTATTACTATTCATATTAATCAGTGATACCCACCATTTTACTACTGAAAGAGGACGTTGCTCCCTTTAAGTCTACCAACTATACTCTTGAGTTCCAAATGGCCGATGGGGACAATGAGTACTCCCCATCACCCCCCAGAATGTGACAGAAACTAAAATTAACTAAATATTCATTTTGAAAGCAAGTTTGTGTCTCTTTCCCTTCTTCATTTGACTAAAGGAAATTTACTGTGTCACTAAAAGATATTTTAATGATCCCAACTTTTCAATTTATAGCTTACTTTCACTGTATTTCTTCAAAACATAATCTACATTTTTAAAAAGAACCACCAATTTTTACGTCTCACTGTCAATTATAAGCCTTGCCTTTACTACATATATTAAAATTGCTTCATAAAGAAAAAAGCAACTCACTAGTAAAAAGTCTATATACATATTACAGCTATCTCCAGCTTTTAGAAAGTTTGTTTTAACACCACTTTACTTTTATGGAAGACCTGCACTGGTACCCATTTTCACTAACCCAACAGAAATCCAACTTTCACTTTATCCAAAAAATGCAAACTTTTCACTTTACACGATTTTGACTTGACAAAAGGTTTCACAAGAACCTCTACTTTTGGGCAGGAGAAAACTGTACTTGGTACATACAAAGGGAATGATGTTATAAGCAGAACACAGGAAGACATTTGTTCAATATAGAACATCAAAGGTTAAGAATGTCTAATGTGCTTTGTGCTAAGTCACTTCAGTTGTGTATGACTCTGTGGACTGGAGCCTGCCAGGCTCCTCTGTCCATGGGATTTTCCAGGCAAGAATCCTGGAGTTGGTTGCCATTTCCTTCTCCAGGGGATCTTCCCAACCCAGGGATTGAGCCAGCATCTCCTGCTTGGTAGATGGATTCTTTACCACTGAGCCACCAAGGAAGCCCAGTGTATTGAGTACTTCATCATAATAGTCACTAAACACCTTAACTTTCCTCTAGAATGTCTGTCTCCACTGGACACATTTAATCATTAAAAAAAAAAAAAGAAATCCAATAATTCCTTGCCAATGTCACGGAACAGAAGAATAAACAGGGAGTTGTGTTTAATTAAAGCACGAATGGGGCATTATTCTAAAATGGCATACAAACAACTACTGAAAACAGAAAAAGGAAAATTTTCAGCACAGCCAGACAACACAAACCACTGTGAAAGAAAACATAGCAAAGTTTTTAATTTTCAATGGCCGTATGAAATAAGGTCACATTGCCTTCTATAGAAAATGGTAATTAGAGTATTAGCCAAGACTGTATATTTCAATGATTTTTTAAGTAATCAATTATAATTTATTTATTAAAAACATCAAAATGTTAATATATTGAAGTCTTATTACAAATGTTCTCAAGATCAACACATTTTAAAAGTGTGAAAGAAGGAAAAAACCTGTATGAAAAATAATTGAAAAGCCTATTTATGGAGTTAAAGCTTTCTGAACTACATACAAATAATACCATGAGTATTTAATTTTTGATCAATGGGGCTCTATAGAATTTTTCTTCTAAAAAGAAGAAAAAGGGCTATCTTGGAAGAAACCCCTTTTCTAGTTTATGTTTATTTCCCTGACAACATGTAGTACAAGTGCTTCCTACAAAGGTAAGCCATGCCGTGAGGATCACGCCCAAGTCACCAATCTCACATTTGCAACTATAAATAATAAAAAAATACTCAATGTTTAGAAAATGCTGATTTAGGGGAAGTCAATGCACTCACGTGAGGAAATGCTGCAAAAATAGACTAGCTATATTATGAAAGTTAATTCTAACTTATTTCTCAAGTACAATACAACATGTAATCCATTCAGATTTATATTTTGTAAATACACACGTAACATAAAGACACATTCACCCAAATTTTTGTGCTGTAGTCTGACTTAGAACGAAGCATAGTCTCTTCAAGCTGAGTACAATTCTCTACCAGGGTTATAACTGAGGATATGTGAATATTCTATAAAGAATAAAGCTTCTTATGGGAGCAATGGTTAGAACTTACCTCCCAGGCAGGTTTACATGTAAGTACTCTACATTCTCTTGCTGTTGGACTTCTCTGGGTTTATACTGCCAATGCTCAGAGTGATATTCATATCACCACCCCTACACTGGATTACCTCAACAACCTCTCAATAGTCTCTAAGATTCCAGTCTTAATCTCTACATTGAGGTCATAATAATCTTTTAAACACATTAACACTATCATGATCTCTTAATAATGCAAATCTGATTAGTCATTTTCCAACTTACAAATCTAGTAATAGCTTTCTTGTGGCATCAATCTGCACTCTTTTACTTTCAAAGCCCTTTCTGACTGGCCACCCCACTAACCCATCCAACTTTCTTCCCGGTCACTGTACTGTCCTAGAAGTACTGAGCTACTTGTCCTTCTGCCAAGAAGCTAAGTTCTCTGAGAGCTTTTGCATATGTTGTTCCCTCTCCAACTCGGCCTCTTCTTAAAAATATTCAAGGGGCATTGACTCATATGATCTTACTTTAGGCACAAACATGAACACTGTGTTCTTGCATAAAATATGACTCCAGTATAAACAAATGTATACTTCACCTTAGGACTGTGTCACTGGAACTTTATTGGTCTCTTTCTCCCCTTTACATCAAGCTGCTGCTGCTGCTGCTGAGTCACTTCAGTCGTGTCCAACTCTGTGTGACCCCTTAGACAGAAGCCCACCAGGCTCCCCCGTCCCTGGGATTCTCTAGGCAAGAACACTGGAGTGGGTTGCCATTTCCTTCTCCAATGTGTGAAAGTGAAAAGTGAAAGTGAAGTCGCTCAGTCGTGTCCGACCGTTAGCGATCCCATGGACTGCAGCCTACCAGGCTCCTCCATCCATGGGATTTTCTAGGCAAGAGTACTGGAGTGGCTTGCCATTGCCTTCTCCGTTACATCAAGCTAGACCTCCAAATCTTCTGACCTGGATCTTATAATCGGATTTTACTCTTTGGATCTTGTTTTTCTTTCTTTTTCTTTAAACTGATTTCTGTTACTGGTATTTTGCATCGAGGTTAATTTATTCACAGTGACATGGTGGGTGAATACCCCTAATATTTCCTCTGCACTCCAATGCTTGGTACCCTTTATGCCATAAATTTCTAAATTTTTTGAGTAAAAACTCCTAATATATGGCTATAGATCTCTTACACATTTTTAATCACTAGAAAATAACAACAGAGTACTAATTACAGTATTGTTTATGTTCAAAACTTTGAAGCCTTCTGGAAGTCTAAAGCTACAAGGACAATGGAGCACCTTCTCCTTTATGGAAATGTACAGTGTTTACTGGCAGCCTATGGCAGACAGCATGCCCACCTTTGTTCAAGGACTACTGTGGGAATTTCAAGTCTGGTAGGGGAAAGAATAGGTTCCCTGGTGGCTCAGGCGGTAAAGAATCTGCCTGAGATGCAGAAGACCTGAGTTGATCCCTGGGTCAGGAAGATCCTGTGGAGAAGGAAATGGCAATCCACTCCAGTATTCTTGCCTAGAGAATCCCATGGACAGAGGAGCCTGGCAGGCTACAGTCCATAGGATTGCAAAGAGTAGACATGACTGAACGACTAACACACACTAGGAGGGAAGAACAATGTCTGGAGAATCCCTCACATCATAGGAAGATGTCTAAAATAAGACAAACTAACCTGTCCCCCAGTCATCACTCACTGACATTTACTGAAGGCCTAGAAATGGTGAATGCCAGCTACTGGTTTTGTGCTGTAAAACAAAGATTAGTAAGACCTGATCCCTGTCCTTTAGGGGATCTAAAAATGATGATAAAATACACATATGTAAATAATCAAAATAAACATGATGAATGTATAACAAAGCCATAATCAAAATTTTGTAGAACACAAGAGAAAGAATAGGCAGCTATTTCCAGGGTTCAACAAAGGTTCACAAAGGAGATGACACCTGGTCTTAAAGAGTGAAGAAAAGTTTTTCAGGGGTAAAAGGGTAGGGAAGCGTTTCAAATAAAAAGAGCCTCTTGTACAAAGCACTGAGGTGTGTGCCCAAGGAACAGGATGAACTCATGAACTTGAGTGTGACGGGACTGGAGGGGCCATAAGGAACAATATTACATACTGTGGCTGGAGGCGAGGCTGGCACGAGGTGTGAGAGGACTGTAAGCCCTGTTAAGAAGCCAAGCATTCAGTGGGTGGCAGAGCTCCCAAAACATTTTTAAGCAAGGAAGTCACATGAGGAGAAGTGTTTTACTAGATGCTAACAGTGTAAGTTTTAAATACTATCAGTAAAAGGAATAAAAGGCTAAAACTTACCCTTTCTTGAGGGCCCTCTATGTACCAAACACTTCCATATATATCATTTGAACTTCCGAACAATGCTACAGGGGACCTTTTTAGACTCTTCTTTTAATAGAAAAAGAAACCAAAGCCCCAGAATTCTCTACCTGGGGCAGATGTCTGGTCTTGTGAAATTCCTACAGCAGAGGGCAGGAACTCCTATGCTTCAGGACCCTCCCGTCAATAAACAGTGATGAACAATGGCCTGATCAAAGAAAGCACTGCTTATATTCTAAGGAACTGGTCATTCTCATTTTGCAAATAATTGAAGTTAGAAAACTGATGTGCATCACACATTTAGTCCTTCATAACTAAGACTGGATTTGCGAAAAAATATCTGACTATATTTGGTAAGACAGTAAGATTTTATACACACACACACACTTGCATCAAATGAATTAAATTTACCTAATCTGGTATCTATTCCCTGGAGGAGTAAATGGCAACCCACTCCAGTATTCTTGCCTGGAAAATCCCATAGACAAAGGAGCCTGGTGGGCTACAGTCCACAGGGTTGCAAGGAGTCAGACACAACTGAGCGACTCAGCACGCAATCTGGTATTTATAACCTAAACAGAATCTAGAAAAAATATTACACAGCAAATTAGGGCACCTACACAAACATAGTAACCTATTTTTAAACTTCCACCATTACATTTATGAAGGTTTTAAGAATATGTATCTAACCACTTATTCATATACAATATGAAGGTTTGGAGCATTAAAATACCGATTAGACATACAAATATATGTATGTATTAAAATATCAGTGTAAAAAGTACAAATCTTCAATTCTTAAAAATATCAAGAATCTCACCTTTTATGTATTTTTACAGATCAGTAAACATTTCTAAAGGGACTACTGCATCTGAATTCTGGAAGTATACCAACGTACAGGGCAAGTAGGTAGCAGTATTGCTAGCTTACATAAACACTCAACCATGGGTTCACCTTTCTTTTGTATCTTGATACTTTCATGTAGACTATAAACTCTTTAACATTTTACATCCTAAAATATTTCTTTGTCAGTCACTGGCAAGCCTGTGTATGTATGGTGATGTATGTTAAAGAACATGCCTGAGAAAACGAAGAGGACCCAGTCTAAACCATAATGCTGTAACATGCACACCTAGTTCCTATTTATCAACTGGACAGAAGAGCCTGGTGGGTTACAGTCCATGGGGTCAAAAATAGTTAAACATGACTCAGTGAACAACACCTTATGGACTTCCTTGGTGGCTCAGATGGTAAAGAATCTGCCTACAATGAAGAAGATCCAGGTTCGATTCCTGGGCTGGGAAGATCCCCTGGAGAAGGGAATCCACTCCAGTATTCTTGCCTGGAGAATTCCATAAACAGAGGAACCTGGCAGGCTACAGTATATGGGGTCGCAAAGGGTCAGACATGACTGAGCGACTAACACTTAATGCTTTACTGTCTTCTTGAAAGACTTCTGGATAACACAGGCTATATTATACCACAAGTGAAATGATCTAAGAATTAAAGTCAGAATGTTAATGGAGGTAGTATTATAGAAACCCATGACAGGTTCAAAATATACTACTAAGGCTTAAAATTTCAATTACCCTTTCAATGCAATCTTTTTTCTTCTTTTTGGTTATCATTTCACCAAAACTCATGACTAAAATACTTCTTTAAATAAGTGACTTTCAAACTTTTTCTTAATTATAAAAAATAAGAAATATACTTTTCCTGTTGGACACTTTATCTGCTGATCCAAAATACATCTTTGTACATAATTATGCACATACAATACACATACATACATACATATGTAAACTAAAACCACATTTTCATAACATGATACCTACCCACAATATGTTAAAATACTTCGTACAGTAAAATATTATCAAATTTTCTATTCTATTTCATTTTTTAATGAAAATACAGGCTATGATCCATTAAACTATTTCATTATCAACTAAATGGACCACAGACTGCATTTTAGTGATTCTGATCCCATCCTTCCTACCCCATTGTAGGAATTATTTTAAAATGACATCACTGGTGATAGGAACTCTTTGGTGATGGTGGGAGGGTAGGGGGATAAAAAATCTTTTTTTCCTCTTTTCTTAACCCACACTAGAGTACAGCTGTGAACTATCAAGAAAAAGACACCTGAAGTTCTCAGTGTGAGAGAAGCAATGCCACCTGCTAATGTTTTATCTGAGTCCAAAGGAGTGCAGTGACTTGCCTCTGAAGCTTTTGCAACCTTTGGTGGAAACTGTGCTTTTCACAGGTCAGTTGTGAAGAACATTAAGAACACACCATGCAACAACTTTTGTTGTTCAATTACCTAGTCGTGTCCGACTCTTTGCGACCCCATGGACTGCAGCACGCCAGGCCTCCCTGTCCCTCACCATTTCCCAGAATTTGTCCAAGTTCACGTTCACTGAATCGGTAATGCCGTCCAGCTGTCCCATCCTCTGATGCCCTCTTCTCCTTCTACCCTCAATCTTTTCCAGCATCAGGGACTTTTCCAATGAGTCAGCTGTTTGCATCAGATGACCAAAATACTGGAGCTTCAGCATCAGTCCTTCCAGTGAATACTTAGTGTTGATCTCCCTTAAGATTGGCTTGATCTTCTTGCTGTCCAAGAGACTTTCAGGAGTCTTCTCCAGCACCACAGTTCAAAGGCATTGATTCTTTGGTGTTCTGCCTTTTTAAAGTCCAGCCCTCACAACCGTAATGATACCAATGGGAAGACCATAGCCTTGACCATATGGACCTTAGTTGGCAGAGTAATGTCTCTGCTTTTCAACACACTGTCTAGGCTTGTCACCACTTTCCTGCCAAGAAGCAACTGTCTTCTGATTTCATGGCTGCAGTCACCGTTTGCAGTAATTTTAGAGCCCAAGAAGAGGAGATCTCTACTTCCTCCTTTTCCCCTTCTATTTACCATGCAGTAATAGGTCTGATGCTAAAGCTGAAACTGCAATACTTTGGCCACCTCATGCGACGAGTTGACTCACTGGAAAAGACTCTGATGCTGGGAAAGGTTGGGGGCAGGAGGAGAAGGGGATGACAGAGAATGAGATGGCTGGATGGCATCACCGACTCTAAGGACTTGAGTTTGAGTGAACGCCGGGAGTTGGTGATAGACAGGGAGGCCTGGCGTGCTGTGATTCATGGGGTCGCAGAGAGTCGGACACGACTGAGCGACTGAACCGAACCGAACCGAATGGGGCCAGATGCCATGATCTTAGTTGTTTTAATATTAGTTTTAAGCCGGCTCTTTCACTCTCCTCCTTCACCCTCAACAAGAGTAGAGTGGTATCTATCATCTGCATATCTGGGGCTGTTGATGTTTCTTCCACCTATCTTGATTTCGCCTTGTAACTTATCCAGCCCAGCACTTCTCATGATGTGCCAGCATACAGGTTAAACAAACAGGGTGACAGCAGACAGCCCTGTTGTACTCCTTTCTTGATATTGAACCAATCAGTTGTTCCATACAGGGTTCTAACTGTTGCTTCTTGACCTGCATACAGGTTTCTCAGGAGACAGGTAAGAGGGGTCTGGTATTCCCATCTCTCTAAGAACTTTCCAGTTTGTCATGATCCACACAGTCAAATGAGACAGTTAAAACCTTCTAAGTCAAAAGAACAAATGGGAAACATTTGCATAAGGAAGTCCTTGAAACTATTTATTAGAGATTAAAAGTAGATTCTGAGGTACTGTTTTATTTTGTTTTGAAATACGGTATACTGTTAGAGTAGAATAAAAGAACTTGAGTGGCTAGGAATATTTATTTTACAATTTTTACAAAGTAACATAAAATAAGTAACTTTAACATAACATAAACTCACTAAGTGCCAGTATAGTACCTAGAGCAAGATAAACAGCAGGAGCTCTGCAAATATTTTCTGATTTAAGCATCAAGATGTAATTCAACTAACACTTCACAATGGTAAAACATACCTTCTTTTAACAATAATGCTTTATATTATATAACATACAGTTTTATATCCTGTTATAGTTTTGCTCAGATTAAATTCATTACACCTTCTGTAAAAGGGTTAATATTTTAAATACTAACCATGTGAATCATGATTATATTTATTTGCCTGTATATTAGAATGAGAGAAAAAAGGATTCTATCGCCCTCTTGTGGTAATTTTGCTGTAGTGTATCCTCCAAGAGTTTGACATCAATTGGAAATTTTCTTTTTATTCTAACAGGATGAGTAGTATTTTGCCCATAGTTTCTGAATTTCCAAAAGCGGTACACATAACTTCCTGTCCTTCACAGTACATATACTCTGTACCTTCCTTTCAGTTCTACCTGTGAAATTTAGTCTTTTCCTCTTTTAGGAAAGATTCCCCTGTTTGCTTCCAATTACTATACCTCCAAATTTTTTGGGAAAATTACTTTTTGTATATAATCATACATAATATAATTACAGCAATTCTTCATTGTCATAGATAAGTTCTAAATAAGTGGAAATAGTTAAAAATGTGTAGGGCTGAGGTGTCAGCATTTTTTCTAAGAAAACTGGTCTTGCTAATGATATTATTCTAAATCTTTTAAGTTTTCAAAAGAAATAAAATAGTCTTTTGTTTAAAATAGTCTCAATCAGGGGACCTCTTGGCGGTCAAGTGGTTAGGACCCTGCACTTCCACTGCAGGGGGCAAAGGTTTGATCCCTGGTTGGGGAACTAAGATCCTACCTGCTGGGCAGCTAAGTCGAATTAAAGAAAAAGTTTTTTTAATTAAGATAATAATAATAAACAAGCAAACAAAATAGTCTAGGTCATGTGTAATGGCCTTTCCTCTTTCTTCCACACAATGCTTTTAGCTTTAAAAATTAGCAATGGTAATTCAAAAATATGCAAATGACACTATGAAATAAATTTTAACTATATAAATAATAATTTCTTAAACATAATTTACTTACAATAAATGAAGTTAGCATTAATATATTTAAATGCTATGGAAAATACAAAACAAAGATTGATTCCTAATTAACTAAAAATTCATTCTTTCTACTCTTATCAACTAAAAAATAATAAATGACCTATTTTTATATAAAAAGTTATAAAGTTATCATATTTTTCAAAGAAGTCCCTTGTATATTCAATTAATACCCATCCCAAAACTGATGAAGGAAGACTAGAAATATACAAGGGATAAGTTAAAAAAGTGTCTTCTTTGCAGAGAAGCCTGAACTTTCAAAAGCAAATTAACATGACAAGGTAACTGAAGAAGTTTTAGTAAAACCAGAGCAATTACAAAGTGTGAGCAGCAGGAGATGAGACTGAAAAGTCAATAGAGGTCAGAGGGAAAAGGTCTTAATGAGCAGTGAAGGAAGGGGGAACAGTCCAGCATTTGCAGCAGGAGAGTAACATCGGCAAGTGAGTTTTGGAAATATCACTTGCAGTAAGGAGGACAGACTTACATGGTGAGAAGGAGATGGGGACGTTAGTTAGGCGCTGTCTGCAAAGACCAGGGCCTGAACCAAGGCAGTGGCTGTGACCACAAAGAGGAGAAAAGAAGTCTGAGAAATGCTAAGAGATGGACTCATCAGGTGTTAGTTACTGTGAGAGCACGGGAATGGAGTCTCAAGCTGTCACTCTAGCTCTGGTGCCTGGTTATCATCCCCAGAGATAGGTAGGGTATTCTCAGACACACAGCGTTGGAGGTGCCACGTGGAGGTCAACAAGGTTGAGGGTGAGAAGTGAAGTGAGAGTCACTTTGTCAAGTCTAACTCTTTGCGACCCCAAGGACTATACAGTCCATGTGATTCTCTAGGCCAGAATGCTGGAGTGGGTAGCCTTTCCCTTCTCCAGGGAATCTTCCCAACCCAGGGATCAATCCCAGATCTCCTGCATTGCAGGTGGACTCTTTACCTACTGAGCCACAAGGGAAGCTCAAGAATACTGGAGTGGGTAGCCTGTCCCTTCTCCAGTGGATCTTCCCGACCCAGGAATCGAACCAGGGTCTCCGGCACTGCAGGCAGGGAAGCGTGATAGGAAGTAAATTATCAGTGGCTGGGTAGTAGAGGGAATCTTGATGACATATCATCTTGGAGAGCATAAAGAGTGCGAAGAGAGGAAGAGTGAGGGTGGAATCAGCAACATTTAATTGTAGTCCCATCTTAAAGTGGTACTTTCATCCTATAACCACAACCTGCACTCACGTTGGGAGAAGTATTTAGTCTTCCATTTTGCAGATCAGAAAACTGAGGGTCCAGGTTAAGTGACTTTATTTAAAGCTATTTATCTATAGATGTGAATGTAAAGTCAAGTTTCTAGACGGAGCCCAACGACAGGAAGTAAAAGACTCTTTCTTCAATAACTGACGGCAGAAAATCCATCTGTCACTGTTATTCTGTGTATATGATCAAAACAAGGATGTTGTATGTCCAAGGCTAACCTTCAAACAACATAGTTTGTTAATAAGACCCCAAATTTACAGTTTGACCCATGCTTCATGGGTAATCTGGAAAACCAGGAAATGCTCTCAATTCTATAATTATAAATAGCAAGTGGCAACTGTGTCACACACACACAGAATGTTAATCAGACACTTCAGAGGAAAGAATAACTGCAACTACTCTTCCCAGTCTTTTATAAATCTCAGAAGATTGAGAAGAGTTTCAGCAGTGAACTCTAGCTGAAATATATCCCAGAACACATTTTCATAGTTACACTTAAATGCAAAAAAGCAAGAGATTTCTTTGGCGAAGTACCTGCTTGGCTGGGCCGTTGCCAACTTGGTGACTTGATCCCACTGGACCCCACAGGCTTGAAAGCGGCAGCAGTGGTGAGTCCGGCCACCCCTGGTCTGGCCGAGCCTGGGCTTCCCGGCCTCTCGGGGGAGCTCCAAGCTGCACCTGCTGATGGGGCAGACTGCTGAGAAGGCTCCTGGGCATTGCTGGAGAGAGAAGGAGGAGACATTTTTGGTAAAGTGGTAGTAATCTAACTTAGTGATTTGTCCTTTTCTCAGCCTATTAAATCTCTAAGGAAAACAAAAGTATTGATTAGTTGATATTTTAAAGAAAACTCTAACACCATGACAAGGGGCTGACTCTCTTTAAAACAGAAAAAAGAAAAGGAAAGGAAAACAATTGGGTTGCATTTGTTCAGTCTTTGCAAATTCCCTTTAAAAGGTCTACTCGGAGAAATTGTTGTTTTTGTTCTTTAGTTGCTAAGCCATGTCTGACTCTTTTGCAATGCTGTGGACTGTGGCCCGCCAGACTCCTCTGTCTATGGGATCATCTCACAAGAGAACTGAAGTGGGTTACCATTTCCTTCTCCAGGAGATCTTCCTGACCCAGAGGTCAAACCACCTCTTCTGCATGGGCAGGCTAATTCTCTACCACTGAGCGACCAGGGAAGCCCAAACCCGAGAAATTAGGCACTGAAAAAGTTACACGGCCAATTTTTTAAAATAAGAAGCTAACTTCCTCTATCTCAACATCCCAGAAGGGCCATGTAGAATACAACAATTAACTATTGGAGAATCCCTGATAATCCATATGAAATGGCAGATGCAGCTTTTTCTTTGCCACATTCTTCTGGTATCTCATGGACTAAGTTTCCCTGACATCTCACCGGTCACTCGTTTCACTCACACACTCGCTCAGTCATTCAGTAAATACTTAAGCACCTACTACAATACACGCCAGACATTGTGTTACACAGTGGAGAACAGGAGACAATATGTGCAGCCTAGCACAGCATCCAGTGTTCAGTGTTCATGATGCATACAAGCAAGCAAGAAACAAGTCTGCCACTGTCCTCTCTCAATCAGAGCTATTTGCTTAGCAGGAGGTCTTATTTACGCTGGTTCCAGTTTGATACAGAAGATGACATGGCTTTTATTATCCCAGTCATTTGTTATTTATACTTGTATATCATCGTTTAAAAAATAATTCTAGGTAGTCCAAATTATAAAGTAGGCCCTTCTGGAATGATGTAATACCATAAACAGTTTCTCCCAAATGAAGTATAATAAAAAATGGTAACAATGACAATAACAATAATACATCCTACTGGCTTTTCAACAGAAACTGAGCTTCTGCTGCTGCTGCTGCTAAGTCGCTTCAGTCGTGTCCGACTCTGTGCGACCCCATAGATGGCAGCCCACCAGGCTCCCCCATCCCTGGGATTCTCCAGGCAAGAACACTGGAGTGGGTTGCCATTTCCTTCTACCACTTACTAAATAATTCTATGCAGAGAAACTCAGTTCCTTGAATACCTGAAACAAAATAAATACTCTTAGTTATACTGTTAGGCTGAAGTTTCAGCTGCAATCATACCCACCATATTACTGTAAATGACTAAGATTACCTAATTTCCCCAGTGCCTCTTGAACCCTGCATAGCCTAACAGAGCAGGCTGACGCTACCTATCCTTAGGAAGGCTGCTGCAAGGCTGCCCTTTGACTGGCTTTTGGGAACTTGGCTGGTAAACAGTTCCCTACAGTCATATAAAAGTTTCTCTAAAAGATAGAGTGCTCACTGCACCTACACTGTATCAACAGTGTGGTTTATGATAAACACCTGCTGTCCTTTGCAAGTTGGAGACTGGGTACCAATGAGGCAGAGCATGCCTATGTGATGTGCCCCAACGAAACCCGTCTCGGGTACTTAGTTTCTAAACAGCTTCTCTGGTAGAGAACACTGTGCATGTCTTGTAACTCCTTGCCACAGGCATCCACACATCATGGGTGACCTCACGGGGAGGTTTGGGAACTTGAGCCTCCTTTCTTCTCGACTTGGCCCCATGCTGATTCTGCTTTGCATTCTTTCACTGTAATGACTCTCAATCATGAGCACTACTATAGACTAAGTTCTGTTAAGTCCTCCCATGAGTCATCCAACCCATCCTGATGGTGGGTTTAAAGCATTTCTGACAACAGGTAGTTTTGAAAAATCATTTTAGAGCTATTTTAACTACCTTGAATACTATTCCCTATCATTGTTCCCTCACATTCAAGTGTAGCAGAGCCATCACCTTCTTCTATCATTTCTAATGAGTTGAATGAAAACTCAAATCTGCTTGATGTTAAAAAATACATGAAAAACTTAAGCAGTTTAATAATTTTATCATAAATAAAAAATGAAAGATGGAGAAGGAACAAGATGGCAGAGGAATAGGACGGCGAGACCACTCTCTCCCCCACAAATTCATCAAAAGAACATTTGAACGTGGAGTAAAGTCCACAAAACAACTTCTGAATGCTGGCAGAGGACATCACACACCCAGAAAAGCAGCCCATTGTCTTCGAAAGGAGGTAGGAAAAAACATAAAAGATAAAAAGAGAGACAAAAGAGGTAAGGATGGAGCTCCGTCCTGGGAAGGGAGGCTTTAAAAAGAGAGAAGCTTCCAAACACCAGGAAACACTCTCACTGGCGAGTCTGTGGTGAGCCTTGGAACCTCAGAGGGCCACATAACCAGGAGGAAAAAGAAAGAAATAATTAAAACCCACAGATTACCCGCCAAACGGTAACTCCCAGCGGAGAAGCAGCCCAGACGCCTGCATCTGCCATTAGCAAGCGGCGGCTGGGCAGGGAGGAGCCGGCTGAACTGCTTAGAGAGAGTACTGGGCTTGAATGCCGCGAGAACAATCTGAGAGAACTGGGGATAGCAAACCAGACTGGGATAGCTTCCCCCACGAAAAGGCGGAAAGCTCTAACCTAAGACTCCGCCAGCCCCGCTCACAGAACAAAGCGCTGAGCAGAGCGAGCCCACTGCAGTCAGCCCATCCCCCATCCCCAGCCAAGACAGGCAGGGAGGGCAGCCAGAGCCGGAGGGGGCAACTGCGGCCCCAGAAAGGCATCCGATACCAAACTTCAGGCAGGCTTCGTTGCTAATCAAGACTTCTTGGGCTCCAGCTGGTAGATATCCGCCTGAGAAGGTGCGCCGGTTGTACACCCAGAAAACCGAGTGGCAGGGACTGGGGAGGTGATAAGTCACAGCAACTGTGCTCGCCAAACACTTGGTCACCTGAGCTGCTTGGACTGGGGAAGGCACAAAATGCAGGCGCAACCAAGTCTGCGCCTTTGTGGAATACCTGAGGACCTGAACCTGAGCCGCTCAGACCTGGGAAGTGCATACAACCCAGCGACAGCCTCGGACAGTTCCCAGCAGAGCAACCTAGAGCCTGTGCAGTATAGACTGGGACAGCACACGCGCTGTGAGCGGGGGCAAACCCAGTGTGGCCGAGATGCTGCGGGCACTCCCCACAGACGCCAGAGATATTTGTCTGCAGCGTTCCTCCCTTCCCAGAATAGGACTGAACAACTGAGCCTTAAAAAGTGTCCACCTGACCCCTAGTATCAGGGCGGAAATTAGACACTGAAGAGACCAGCAAACAGAAGCTAAAACAGAGGGAACCACGTTGGAAATGACAGATAGAGTAGTCTAGAGACTACTCCAAGAATAAGACCAAAAACCAGAGGCAAGAGGCTTAAGCCTGAATCCTGAGAACACCAGAGAACTCCTGACTCCAGGGAACATTAATCGATAGGAGCTCATCAAGCGTCTCCATACCTATACTAAAACCAAGCACCACCCAAGGGTCAACAAGTTCCAGAGCAAGACATACCACGCAAATTCTCCAGCAACACAGGAAAATAGCCCTGAGCTTCAATATACAGGCTGCCCAAAGTCACTCCAAACCCACTGACATCTCATAACTCATTACTGGACACTTCATTGCACTCCAAAGAGAACAAATCCAGCTGCACCCACCAGAACACCGACACAAGCTTCCCTAACCAGGGAACCTTGACAAGTCACCTGTCCAACCCCACACACAGCGAGGAAACTACATAATAAAGAGAACTCCACAAACGGCCAGAACTGGGAAAGGCCACCCCAAGCAAAGCAATATAAGCAAGATGAAGAGGCAGAGAAATACCCAGCAAGTAAAGGAACAAGGTAAATGCCCACCAACACAAACCAAAGAGGAAGATATAGGGAATCTACCTGATAAAGAATTTCGAATTTTGGTGGAAAATGATTCAAAATCTTGAAAGCAAAATGGAGTTACAGATAAATAACCTGGAGAAAAGGATTGAGAAGATGGAAGAAAGGTTTAATAAGGACTTAGAGGAAATAAAAAGGAGTCAATACAAAATGAATAATGCAATAGATGAGATCAGAAACACTCTGGAGGGAACAAACAGTAGAATAACAGAGGCAGAAGACAGGATAAGCGAGCTAGAAGATAGAATTGAAGAAATAAATGAAACAGAGAGGAAAAAAGAAAAACGAATTAAAAGAAATGAGGACAATATTAGAGACCTCTGGGACAATGTTAAATGCTCCAACATTCGAATCATAGGAGTCCCAGAAGAAGACAAAAAGAAAGACCATGAGAGAATACTTGAGGAGATAATAGTCGAAACTTCCCTAAAATGGGGAAAGAAATAATCACCCAACTCCAAGAAACCCAGAGAGTCCCCAACAGGATAGACCCAAGGCGAAATACTCCAGTTCAGTTCAGTTCAGTTGCTCAGTCGTGTCCGACTCTCCACGACCCCATGAATTACAGCACGCCAGGCCTCCCTGTCTATCACGAACTCCCGGAGTTCACTCAAACTCATGTCCACAGAGTCGGTGATGCCATCCAGCCATCTCATAATCGGTCGTTCCCTTCTCCTCCCGCCCCCAACCTTTCCCAGCATGACAGTCTTTTCCAGTGAGTCAACGGGTCGCATCCAAGACACATATTAATCAAATTAACAAAGATCAAACACAAAGAACAAATATTAAAAGCAGCAAGAGAAAAGCAGCAAATAACACACAAGGGGATTCCCATAAGGATAACAGCTGATCTTTCAACAGAAACTCTTCAGGCCAGGAGAGAATGGCAAGACATACTTAAAGTGATGAAAGAAAATAACCTAAGCCCAGATTACTGTACCCAGCAGGATCTCATTCAAATATGAAGGAGAAATCAAAAGCTTTACACACAAGCAAAAGCTGAGAGAATTCAGCATCACCAAACCAGCTCTCCAACAAATGCTAAAGGATCTTCTCTAGACAGGAAACACAGAAAGGGTGTATAAACTCGAACCCAAAACAATAAAGAAAATGGCAACGGGATCATACTTGTCAATAATTACCTTAAACGTAAATGGGTTGAATGCCCCAACCAAAAGACAAAGGCTGACTGAATGGATACAAAAACAAGAACCCCATATATGTTGTCTACAAGAGACCCACCTCAAAACCAGGGACACATACAGACTGAAAGTGAAGGGCTGGAAAAAGATATTCCACGCAAATAGAGACCAAAAGAAAGCAGGAGTAGCAGTACTCATATCAGATAAAATAGACTTTAAAACAAAGGCTGTGAAAAGAGACAAAGAAGGAAACCACATAATGATCAAAGGATCAATCCAAGAAGAAGATATAACAATTATAAATATTTATGCACCCAACATAGGAGCACCACAATATGTAAGATAATTACTAACAAGTATGAATGGGGAAATTAACAACAACGCAATAATAGTAGGAGATTTTAATACCCCACTTACATCTATGGATAGATCAACTAAACAGAAAATTAACAAGGAAACACAAACTTTAAATGATACAATAGACCAGTTAGACCTAATAGATCTCTATAGGACATTTCACCCCAAAACAATGAATTTCACCTTTTTCTCAAGCGCACACGGGAACCTTTTCCAGGATAGATCACATCCTGGGCCATAAATCTAGCCTTGGTAAATTCAAAAAAATTGAAGTCATTCCAAGCATCTTTTCTGACCACAGTGCAGTAAGATTAGATCTCAATTACGGAAGAAAAACTATGAAAAATGCCAACATATGGAGGCTGAACAACACGCTGCTGAATAACGAACAAATCATAGAAGAAATCAAAAGAGAACTAAAAATATGCATAGAAATGAGTGAAAATGAAAACACAACAACCCAAAACCTCTGGGACACTGTAAAAGCAGTGCTAAGGGGGAAGTTCATAGCAATACAGGCACACCTCAAGAAACAAGAAAAAAGTCAACTAAATAACCTAACTCTACATCTAAAGAAACTAGAAAAGGAAGAAATGAAGAACCCCAGGGTCAGTAGAAGGAAAGAAATCTTAAAAATTAGGGCAGAGATAAATGCAAAAGAAACAAAAGAGACCATAGCAAAAATCAACAAAGCCAAAAGCTGGTTCTTTGAGAAGGTAAACAAAATTGACAAACCACTAGCCAGACTCATCAAGAAACAAAGGGAGAAGAACCACATCAATAAAATTAGAAATGAAAATGGAGAGATCACAACCGACAACACAGAAATACAAAGGATAATTAGAGAATACTATCAGCAATTATATGGCAATAAAATGAATAACCTGGAAGAAATGGACAAATTCCTAGAAAAGTGGAATTTTCCAAAACTGAACCAGGAAGAAATAGAAAATCTGAACAGACTCATCACAAGCATGGAAATAGAAGTGGTAATCAAAAATCTTCCAGCAAACAAAAGCCCAGGTCCAGATGGCTTCACAGCTGAATTCTACCAAAAATTTAGAGAAGAGCTAACACCTATTCTACTCAAACTCTTCCAGAAAATTGCGGAGGAAGGGAAACTTCCAAACTCGTTCTATGAGGCTACCATCACACTAATCCCAAAACCTGGTAAAGATCCCACAAAAAAAGAAAACTACAGGCCAATATCACTGATGAACATAGATGCAAAAATCCTTAACAAAATTCTAGCAATCAGAATCCAACAACACATTAAGAAGATCATACATCATGACCAAGTGGGCTTTATCCCAGGAATGCAAGGAATCTTCAATATCCGCAAATCAATCAAAGTAATATACCACATTAACAAACTGAAAAACAAAAATCATATGATTATCTCAATAGATGCAGAGAAAGCCTTCGACAAAATTCAACATCCATTTATGATTAAAAACCCTCCAGAAAGTGGGAATAGAAGGGACATATCTCAACATAATAAAAGCTATATATGACAAACCCACAGCAAACATTATCCTCAATGGTGAAAAACGGAAAGCATTTCCCCTAAAGTCAGGAACAAGACAAGGGTGCCCACTCTCACCACTACTATTCAACATAGTTCTGGAAGTTTTGGCCACAGCATTCAGAGCAGAAAAAGACATAAAAGGAATACAAATTGGAAAAGAAGAAGTAACACTTTCACTGTTCGCTGATGATATGATCCTCTACACAGAAAACCCTAAAGACTCTACCAGAAAACAACTAGAGCTAATCAATGATTACAGTAAAGTTGCAGGATATAAAATCAACACACAGAAATCCTTTGCATTCCTATACACTAATAATGAGAAAATAGAAAGAGAAATTAAGGAAACTTTTCCATTCACTGTTGCAACAAAAAGAATTAAATACTTAGGAATATATCTACCTAAGGAAACAAAAGACTTGTACATAGAAAACTATAAAACACTAGTGAAAGTAATCAAAGAGGACACTAATAGATGGAGAAATATACCGTGTTCGTGGATTGGAAGAATAAATATTGTAAAAATGAGTATACTACCTAAAGTAATTTATACATTCAATGCAATGCCTATCAAGCTACGAACGATATTTCTCATAGAACTAGAACAAATAATCTCACAATTTGTATGGAAATACAAAAAACCTCAAATAGCCAAAGCAATCTTGAGGAAGAAGAATGGAACTGGGGGAATCAACCTGCCGGACTTCAGGCTCTACTACAAAGCCACAGTCATCAAGACAGTATGGTACTGGCATAAAGACAGAAATATAGATCAATGGAACAAAATAGAAAGCCCAGAGATAAATCCACACACCTACGGACACCTTATCTTTGACAAAGGAGGCAAGAATATAAAATGGAGAAAAGACAGTCTCTTTAACAAGTGGTGCTGGGAAAACTGGTCAGCCACTTGTAACAGAATGAAACTAGAACACTTCCTAACACCATACACAAAAATAAACTCAAAATGGATTAGAGAGCTAAATGTAAGACTAGATTCTATAAAACTCCTAGAGGAGAACGTAGGCAAAACACTCTCCGACATAAATCAAAGCAGGATCCTCCAAGACCCACCTCCCAGAATATTGGAAATAAAAGCAAAAATAAACAAATGGGACCTAATTAAAATCAAAAGCTTCTGCACAGCAAAGGAAACTATAAGTAAGGTGAAAAGACAGCCTTCAGACTGGGAGAAAATAATAGCAAATGAAGCAACTGATAAAGGATTAATCTCAAAAATATACAAGCAGCTCCTGCAGCTCAATTCCAGAAAAATAAATGACCCAATCAAAAAATGGGCCAAAGAACTAAACAGACATTTCTCCAAAGAAGACATACAGATGGCTAACAAACACATGAAAAAAATGCTCAACATCCCTCATAATCAGAGAAATGCAAATCAAAACCACAATGAGATACCATTTCACACCAGTCAGAATGGCTGCTATCCAAAAGTCTACATGCAATAAATGCTGGAGAGGGTGTGGAGAGAAGGGAACCCTCTTACACTGTTGGTGGGAATGCAAACTAATACAGCCACTATGGAGAACAATGTGGAGATTCCTCAAAAAACTGGAAATAGTAACTGCCATATGATCCAGCAATCGCACTCCTGGGCATACACACCGAGGAAACCAGAATTGAAAGAGACACATGTACTCCAGTGTTCATTGCAGCACTGTTTATAACAGCCAGGACATGGAAGCAACCTAGATGTCCATCTGCAGATGAATGGATAAGAAAGCTGTGGTACATATACACAATGAAGTATTATTCAGCCATTAGAAAGAATGCATTTGAACTAGTTCTAATGAGGTGGATGAAACTGGAGCCTATTATACAGAGTGAAGTAAGTCAGAAAGAAAAACACCAATACAGTATACTAATGCATATATATGGAATTTAGAAAGATGCAAATGATAACCCTGTATACGAGACAGCAAAAGAGACATAGATGTATAGAACAGTTTTTGGGACTCTGTGGGAGAGGGTGAGGGTGGGATGATTTGGGAGAATGGCACTGAAACATGTATGTTGTCATATGTGAAACGAATCACCAGTTCAGGGTCAATGCATGTTATAGGATGCTCGGGGCTGGTGTGCGGGGATGACCCAGAGGGAGGATAAAGGGAGGAGGGAGGTGGGAGGGGGGTTCAGGAAGGGGAACTCATGTACACCCAGGGCTGATTCATGTCAATGTATGGCAAAACCAACCAATATAATATTGTAAAACAGTTAGCCTCCAATAAAAAAAAAACAGAGAAAAAAAAAGAAAGTTTACTTAATGGCAGTGCTGAACACAATTATCAGTAAAGACACAATGAAGAATACTAATGGAAACCAAATTTAAGCATTAAGTACTTTTTCAAAGATTTGTGATGGACAGATTATTTTACAAAAACTCTAATTCAAAAAGATACATACACCCCAGTGTTTATAGCAGCACTATTTATATTAGCCAAAACATGGAAGCAACCTAAGTGTCCATCAAGAGAATGGATTCCCATGGATAAAGAAGATGTGGAACATATATACAATGGAATATTACTCAGCCATAAAAAGAATGAAATACTGCCATTTACAGCAACAAGGATAGACTTAGAAATTATATACTGAGTCACACAGAGAAAGACAAATATCATATGCTATCACTCACATGCGGAATCTAAAAAAAAAAAAAACCCACAAATGAACTTATTTACAAGACAGAAGTAGACTCACAGACACAGAAAACAAATTTGTAGGTTACCAAAGGGGAAAGGGGGATAAATTAGGAATTTGGGATTAACAGATACATGCTACTGTATATAAAATAGATAAACAAGAGCCTACTGTATAGCAGGGAACTATACTCATTATCTTGTATTAACCTATAATGGAAAAGAATATGTAAAATATAATATTGTTGACTTACAGTGTTTCAGGCATACAGTAAAGTGATTCACTTATATTGTATACCTGAAACACTGTGACTCAGTTCAGTCACTCAGCCGTGTCTGACTCTTAGTGACCCCATGAACTGCAGCACGCCAGGCCTCCCTGTCCATCACCAACTACCAGAGTTCACTCAAACTCATGTCCATTGAGTCGGTGATGCCATCCAACCATCTCATCCTCTGTCATTTACTTCTCCTCCGGCCCTCAATCTTTCCCAGCATCAGGGTCTTTTCAAATGAGTTAGCTCTTCGCATCAGGTGGCCAAAATACTGGAGTTTCAGCTTCAACATCAGTCCTTCCAATGAACACCCAGGACTGATCTCCTTTAGAATGGACTGGTTGGATCTCCTTGCAGTCCAAGGGACTCTCAAGAGTCTTCTCCAACACCACAGTTCAAAAGCATCAATTCTTCAGTGCTCAGCTTTCTTTATAGTCCAACTCTCACACCCACACATGACCACTGGAAAAACCATAGCCTTGACTAGACAGACCTTTGTTGACATAGTAATGTCTCTGCTTTTCAATATGCTATCTAGGTTGGTTATAACTTTCCTTCCAAGGAGTAGGCGTCTTTTAATTTCATGGCTGCAATCACCATCTGCAGTGATTTTGGAGTCCAGAAAAGTAAAGTCAGCCACTGTTTCCCCATGAAATGATGGGATCGGATGCCATGATCTTAGTTTTCTGAATGTTGAGCTTTAAGCCAACTTTTTCACTCTCCTCTTTCACTTTCATCAAGAGACTCTTTAGTTCTTCACTTTCTGCCATAAGGGTGGTGTCATCTGCATATCTGAGGTTATTGATATTTCTCCCAGCAATCTTAATTCTAGCCTGTGCTTCTTCCAGACCAGCGTTTCTCATGATGTACTCTGCATATAAGTTAAATAAGCAGGGTGACAATATGCAGCCTTGACGTACTCCTTTTCCTATTTGGAACCAATCTGTTGTTCCATGTCCAGTTCTAACTGCTGCTTCCCGACCTGCATACAGGTTTCTCAAGAGGCAGGTCAGGTGGTCTGGTATTCCCATCTCTTTCAGAATTTTCCACAGTTTATTGTGATCCACACAGTCAAAGGCTTTGGCATAGTCAGTAAAGCAGAAATAGATGTTTTTCTGGAACTTTCTTGCTTTTTCCATGATCCAGCAGATGTTGGCAATTTGATCTCTGGTTCCTCTGCCTTTTCTAAAATCAGCTTGAACATCTGGAAGTTCACGGTTCACATATTGCTGAAGCTTGACTTGGAGAATTTTGAGCATTACTTTACTAGCGTGAATCAACCTACTTCAAAAAAATGCTATTGTTATTCCAAGGTTATTGCTAAGATTAAATGAAATACAATGAGATAACACATGTAACACACATCAAGTACTGAACACACTGCTAAGCACAGAGTGTATGCTCCAGAAATGCTATATCCTGTAATATGTAGCTCAGATATCTATAGATAAGCACATTTAGCAAATAAACATCCTTCATCTGCACTAGTAATTCTGCTTCTAAATGTAGTTTGTAGATAGTTCTGATCCAGGATTTTGAGGTCAGGTATAATCTTGCCTCCTCAACTCAATTTTAAATGACACACAGTATCTCATAAGCAAAAAATGTTTTCGTTTTTTATTGTAACTTTTGTACACAGTTCTGTATATATTTTCTCCCAAAGACTCTAAGATGTTTAAATATTAAATAGTACTCTTTATATACAAAGGGTGTGCAGATTATAAAGAATTTATAAAAATCTAAGTTATAAGCAAAGGAGTTCTATTTATATCAAGACTGATCAGCAGAACTGAAAAATCTCTAGGGGAATAGATCTCTATTAACTTAAAATATTTAATGTAGTAATGGGAGAAAATTAAGTTTCATCTAGACAATCATGTTGAAATATATGATGTCTAAGCCCCTAAAAATCAAACATCCTTTTTTTTTCTAATTTTTAACTATTACTTATTACTTAAAGAAATAGATGAACATTATGTAAACATTAGAAAATTAATAAAGCCATTGGCTATATAATTCCATATTTGGGGAAAATGCTATCAATAATCACTAACAGCAAAATATTTCAAACTAATGACTAACATTAATATAATAGTCATGAACACTTAGATTGGTATATTCTAAAATCATGACTCATATACATTTTTTCTAAACTTAAATGGTTTAAGGTATACCTAAATTTAAACAAAATTAAACTGCTTTCTAAAAGATCGTAGTAAGAAAACCAGAGCAAATCCATAAGCAATGTTGATTAATACCAAGCTCAGCATCAAACATGGTCATTTTCACTAGTCTGCCAAACAAACAAGCACTGAAATGAAATGTTAAAATTAACGTGACTTCCATCTCAAGAATACCAAAGATTATGTTTCATATTTCAAAACCTTAAAATGGAGAAAAATGTATACTGATAGAGCAAAGATTTCAAAACTGAGCTAATGAGGACAAAAGAAAAAGGAAGAAAAGTTAATTTTCAGTGTCAGCAACCTGATTTATCTTAAATTTACATTCTTTCCCCACATTTGTTTAACTACTATAGCAAATAAATTTCAGTTGTAGATGGGGAAGAGTTGGAAATTTCAAGTCTATTTTCAAAAGAGAATCTCTGCTCAAAGAACAATCTTGAGGTAACTTTTATTCTAATTATCATAATTACATGTTTAAATTTTTTAAAAGTCAACTGTACATCACAGATTTAAACATCAATGTCTAAACTAAGCAGTTTTTAGCTAAAGTCTTACAAAAATTGATATAGGAATATACACATTCTGAAGTGGTAAGAAAGGAGTATTTCTGGAAGATCATAGTTATAAGTATTCTTATAGAATGATATTAAGAATTCTTAATTCTTTAAGAACTTTATAAAAGGATCGAGACATATAGAGCAGTCATGAGTCTCCTTTGTTCCAGAATTCTGTTTACAAGAAAATTTTTTGTATTTTCCTAAGCAAAATTCTTAAATTTTTTGTATTAAAATTCAACATGTTAAATATAAATACTATAATGGAAAGACAAGTCTTGTATTTTACTACACTTTATTATAATTTTAAAGATTTGTTGCTATTTAGTCGCTCACTTGTGTCTGACCCTATGCAACCCCATGGACTGCAGCACGCCAGGTTTCCCTGTCCTTCACCATCTCCCAGAGCTTGCTCAAACTCATGTCCATTGAGTCGGTGATGCCATCCAACCATCCTGTCCTCTGTTCTCTCCTTCTCTTCCTTTCTTCAACCTTTCCCAGCACCAGGGTCTTTTCCAATGAATCAGCTCTTCGCATCAGGTGCCCAAAGTGTTGGAGCTTCGGTTTCAGCATCAGTCCTTCCAATGAACATTCAGGACTGATTTCCTTCAGGACTGACTGGTTTGATTTCCTTCCAGTCCATGGGACTCTCAAGAGTCTTCTCCAACACCACAGTTCAAAAGCATCAATCCTTTGGCGTTCAGCCTTCTTTATGGTCCAACTCTCACATCCATACACGACTACTGGAAAAGCCATAGCTTTGACTATACAGACCTCTGTTTTAATTTTAAAGATTACTGTTAAACAAAGGAAAAATCAGAGATAAAATACCTCTGACATTATCCCAACTGCTCTTTCTAGTACACTTCTCACTGAGGTGGCAAGGTCTCTTCAGGAAACCCTGCACTCTTGCTTTGCACAATGCCAGCTAGCTTACCTTGCTGAGAACCATTTTCCTTCTCTGGATATCAAACATATTTAGCTTGTGTCTATAACTGTTAATAAAAAGTAATGAAAATTACTACTAACACTTCCTCTAGAAGTAGGTCCATGGACAAACAGTCAGTTCATAACTGCAGGCATACTTTAAAAAAAAAAAAACAACAAAAAGTTCATTTAAACAATAAGGAGCCTGATTTGAAAGGAAATAAGGGATGTATTTTTTTTAGAGTAACTTTTCCTGCTTAAAAACTGACTGACTTACCACGTAACAACTACATACCAAAAAATTATAAAACTGTTCTCAGTTTTGTAATGATAAATGAAACATATTAATTCTTCAAACAAGGTATATGAGGATTTTTATGTTGTTCTTTTTCTGTTCAACAGTGAGAACAAAATAACTTACTGGAATAAAAAATCAGAAGCTGAATGAGCATGGTACAAATGGAGAAACAGGGTATTTTCTCATAACCAGTGCTTCTCCTCATCCCATCTCCATCTGATGTCAGCCAAAACATACCATAAGCCATTTAGTTAAAAATAAAGACAAAAAGAAAACAACAGAGGATTTAGAGATTCTATTGTGTTTCCAAAGGAATTTTTATTCCAAGGGTGGTCAGCACCTGTCTTTGTATAAACTTAGCCCTAACAATGTTATGTTTCTGCTCATTTAACGATCACAATTCCACAAATAATTTGGGGTATTTTTTTTCCTTAGAGCAAAATGTACAATGATATGTCTTCCCCCTGTTCAAACACCTCCCTTAAAAGTTATCCAGAGTTACACAGACACAGCTTATTTAATTGCACTTTACTGTGCTTCACACATATTATGCTTCTTTTCACAAACTGAAGGTCTGTGGCAACCTTGCATCAAGCAAGTCTATCAGCACCATTTTTCCAAATGCATTTGCTGCCTACTTTGTGTCATATTTTGGTAACCCTCATAAGATTTCCGAATTTTTCATTATTATTACATTTGTTATAGTGATCTGTGATCAGTGATCGTTGGTATTACTATTGCAAAAAGATTATGACTCTCTGAAGGTTCTGATAATGGTCAGCATCTTTAAACAATAACACAGTTTTAAATTAAGGTATATACATTAATTTTTTAGACATAATGCTATTGTACATTTAACGGGATACAATATAGGGTAAATATAACTCTTATATGCACTGGAAAATCAAAAAATGTGTGACTTGCTTTACTGCACTATTTACTTTATGGCTGTGGTTTGGAACCAAACCTGTAATATATCCAAGGGATGGCTGTAATTAAGTACATTGAGCACATCCATAACTGTGGGTAGGACACAAACATATGATCAGCAGGCAGCCTGTGTCACATCAGGCTTTTATGAAGTACAGTCATACTCTCTGCCATTAATTTTATGTTCTTTCAAAAATAATATAGTCATTTCATTAAGATTATACCTTTAGGAAACATTTGGGATTTTTAATTTTTACATTATACCTAATAATTTTTAGCCTAATTGTTAAGTCTGGGAGAGAAATTCATTTTTGCATTTCAGCATTTCCCAAATATGGTGAAAATTAAGTTGTCTGCAAAGTAAAACTCTCATATCTAAGAACTATAAGATAGCAGTCAATCAAAAGCAATTATTATTCTTTTTCACTTTTTTGAAAAGCATAAAGGTATGTATTAAACAATTCTTATACAGTAATATCCATGCAATAAAAAACAGGGTCTTATTTCATACCAAATATCAAGTGTGCTAATAAGAGATGTCAGAAAGGATTAAAAGTCAAGTTAATAATCATACAAAATAATGTGCTCATGCATTATTGCTGCATTGAAATTACAGTTAATTTAAAACTGGACACAAATCAGTTCTAGGATTTTCTCATTTGGGCTGTTAATACAGTGCTTCAGTGTCAGAGAAAGTAGTACCTTTCACAGCAAGCCCCCTGTTATGACATCCACTCCCCCCGTACCTGGTTTTCGTAACATGGACAGAGCCAGTTGATTTCCTCAAGGGCTGGAGATACGAAAAAGCTAAAGGCTTGGATACAGGGCTGATGCAAAGTGCATCCAGGAGTGAGTGATATTTTTCAGGACTGGAGAGCCTGGTGAGCATTCAGAAAGAGTTTTAAGTTGAAAAATCACACTACCGATAGCAGGAAGTGTGTAGTTTTTATAGTTTGTGATTTGAAACATTCCCGGAGAGACAGTGAGAGGGGCAGAAACAGAACAAAGCAGCAGAAAGAGGATGGAGTGTCCATTATGTTATTCTACTCATTAATACAGAACTGAGTAAATTTTCATCAAAGTTGATCAAGGCAATCTTTTGGAAAGCATCAAAAATAATAAAGACTACTAGAAATTATGTAAAAACAAAACCCTACAACAATAAAAAGGTTTACTCTTTCTACAGGATGAACGGACATTAGAATAGTTATGCTTTAGATCAACTTCAAACATAACCAGCTTGTGCGAGAAGGTAAAACCAACAAAAACCTAAAATACCTATCTATGCTTGATTCTGTTTCAGAATTCTGTTTCATAAAAATGATAAAAACTCAAACATCAATAGGTACACAACATGCAACAATCCACGCAACTGAGAAGTATCACAGATAAATGGTGGTAATGGAAAGCGATAAAAGGATTATTTTAGGAAAAATCAGTAATAAACTCTGTGGGATATATCCACAACCTAGAAAAAATGTCCCCAATACAATTAAGATCTCCTAACAGGGCTGTGGCTGATTCAAATGGCAATGCTTTCTCAGAGGTGAGTTGTAAGACAGTGAAAAGCCCTGGGTTCACATCAGATGCACACTGTACATGGAGTTCTACCTGGTTTTTGCAGCAAGAACAGCAGACACAGTAGCGGCTGCGCTGCTCAGAACGGCAGCACTGTATCTAGCAGGAGAAGACAAGGTAGACAAGTTTCGAGAAGCTTCCAAAGAACTTGTTGCCACATTTCTTGTGGAGCTGCTTAAATTGGTCAGCAGAAAAACAGAGAAGAGGAACAAAAAGGAAAGTGAGGAGGGGTAGCATAATAAAGATAAGATAGCAACCGTGCAATGTTAATACTTAAGACTTTTAAAGGTGTGACATGTCACAAGTGTAAAAGGAGCTCAGATCCTTTATTTACTGTTACTATGATTTCTCTCAGAAATTAAAATCTGACACATAATCCTCCATAAAACTGGTTTAAATACTATACAAACATTTTTGAATGTTTTTAAGCTCAGTCTCTAATCCTACTTAAAGTGAAATCAGTATCATATAACAATACACATTTGAAGACTGATTTTTCAACAACTTCCTTTCTTTTTCTTTGTCAACAACTAAGCAGAAAATAAATCCAAACATGAAGTGTGAATTTCGGTAAGCAGAAAAAGAAAGAAGGTTATGCCAACTTTTCCAAAAAGTTTCTATACAGAGAATGTAGAAATGATATACACCCAGAGTCTGACATTTTAATGAGACTCGAGTTTTCAAGAGAAGCAGGTACAATCGGCTGCTCATTCAGAAGCCACAATACATATTAATACAGACAAGAAAAAACTTTTAAATATTGACAGTAAAACTATTGGGGGAGGGCAAACACCTTTGCAGAAATAAACAGCAGTTACAGTGAATATGACTAAAAGATCAACTTCTCTAATGATGCTCCGTATTTCTATTTTCAGTTAGCTCTGTAAAGATTCAAAAATGCTGCTATGAAATTTTACCTTCAAAATTCCAATTATTTAAAATAATAGTTTCCTTTGGTCTTTTAGAAGAGGTCATATACCTAGATAGGAATTAACATTCCATCATTAGGACTGTAATGATTTTCAAATCTGGTTGCTGCTGTTGCTTAGTTTCTCAGTCGTGTCTGACTCTTTGTGACCCCATGGACTGTATGCAGCCCTCCAGGCTCCTTTGTCCATGGTGATTCTCCAGGCAAGAATACTGGAGTGGGTTGCCATGCCCTCCTCTGAAATCTGGTTATCAAGCTGGAATTGAGAACTTCTTTTTTTTATTAGGTAAAAAGAAAGTTTAAAATGCATGGGATGAAATCTATATCTCTCTTCTTTAATTACGCATATAAGTTCTTAATGAATATCCTCACTATACTATGATTGCATTTTCCAAAATTGGTGACAATGGCCACCTCTAACACAACCTAATTATGTACCAAACTCAACTCAAACGGATGCCTAAAACTGTGAGGCTTGATATAAGTCTCTTCTCCCTGTCTCCAATTCTCCGTTCTAGAAGAATTTGATAATTCATTATTCCTAGTTCCACTGGCTATAATTTTACAAATCATTCGAAGACAACTTAAGAAAACAGTGGCAAGCCATTTATATATATATATATATATATATATATATGTACACACAGAGAGAGAATTGCTTAAGTACAATTTTTGATAAGTCTATAATTAAATTGAACTGTGTAGATATATTTTAACTGTTGTGAATGGCTAGAAAAGAAAAAATGAGGTCTGAGGAAAAGAAAAGAAAAATGTGATAAGCAGCATAGCAGAGAAATATGAGTGTCATACAAAGTGGAAGAATAAAGTTTCCAACTGACTCAACTTTGAGTTTTTCAATTACTCTGCATCTTTGAGACAATGGCTTCTATCTGATGGAAATAATGGCAAATAATGACGAGACACTTAAGTCTACAAAAAAGTCAGCTAAAAAAATAAATCAGCTAAATTATCCTTCTTCTATAAGAAAGGAAACTATAATGAATTTTTCATCATATTGTATCACAAATAATAGTATAAAAAGATTGAGTATGAGCAGAGTCCATCAGAATCTTAGGAAAATTAACCTCAATACATTTAGAATATATCTGGGCACCTAGAACATAAAATCTCTATCACTTCTTTTTTAGATGGGAATGCTCTAATTCAACAGACTTATGACAAACTCAAGAAATATGACTTTCCAAATCACGCTGAATAGAGAAAAGGCACAGATTTCCTGACTGTAAATTAGAACTCAGAATCAAAACAAAAAATGAAAAATTTAAAAGTAGTATAAAGCAGTGTTCCACCAAGGCTGAGTGCCAAGCTTTGTCTATATATTAGAGATGTCAGTTCTGTAATCTATGATCAGTTTTTCCTTTTTATTAATAGTTTTAGTACCTATCACCACCAGCATTAACATTTAGATAGACAAGATGAGAAAACTCTACCTAGAATATGTAGTTACTTTAGAAAGTGTGGCTACTTGGCCACCAATATGTAAAACCTGAGCAGTTGTAGGTGGGTGAGGTCCACTCTGAGGTAGGTCTTCCAGAGAACTGTCAAACCTGAGTTTTCAGAAGTAAAATAAACAAGGCAGAGGAAATATTAATGAAAAGTACAGACATTAATCATGTATACTACCTTAAAATCACATTGCTTCCATTTTGGAATACTGCTAGATTTTTTTTTTAAGCTTTATATCTGCAGAAGGCTAAAACTAACACCAAACACCCTCACAATCACCAAATATAGGCTGTTTTTTAACATAGCAACTTTTATGTGATAAACTATCATGCTTACAGGGGGAAGAAAGGAGGGTGGGAATTTCCTTCACTGACTATGTATTTTGCATGCTTCAGAGAAACTTAAGCTCCAAGAAATTAATTAAGTTGCCCAATATCATATCATTTCATATCATATACCTAGTAAGGCTCAGATGGATGTTGAACCAAGTCTGTCTGTACTCTTTCCAAAGCCTTATGCTTTCCAGCATCCTGTGGGGCTGAATAGGACAATACACAAAAGCAACTAAGAATTTCCCTTAAGTCAGAATAATTATTTGCAGATCTGAAATAATACGGATGTTGTTTACCTTGATGTAAAGAAACTATTTCATCTAAGCAGAAACGAACATTTGCAACAAATGTTTGTGTTGTTTGAATACGATGCATTTTGTTTTCCTGACGTGTATACCATTTTCTCTTTTGAATGTCAGAATTAAATTTAAGAGTTATTACCAGGTAAAGAGAAGATGAAAAAATTCGGTGTGAGGTCTGAAAGAAGAAAGCACCAAGTGTAACACTTTGGGAAAAAAAATAAACAGGAAAAACAAAAAATTATGCATTTTTTTAAAAGCCTGTGGGGAAAAAGTAGAATGGGTCAGTCATGTCTATTGATTTTCAAATGGAAAATGTAACACTAAGATAAAGAAATAGAAGAGGTTATATTCCCATTTTTTTATTTAGTACTGGTCATACCTTTACCAGAGTGTTGAAAAAGCGTGTAGATAACTTAAAAATGTCAAGGCAGAAGTAAACATTATTTAAGAGGCAAAGTAAAAAAAAGTTAGACAAATAAGAAAATAAACGCTATAACAGGGGTCAGCAAACCACAGCTCCCAGGTCAAAGGCAGCCTGCCTCCTATCTTCACATGGCCTGGGAACTTACAATGGCTTTCATATCTTTAAATGATTTAAAAAATAAAAAAGACTATTTCACAACATGTAAAATCTATATGAAATTCAAATGTCAGCATCTATAAATAAGTTTTCTAGAACACAGCCAGGTTCAGTTACTTACATAATGTGTATGGCTACCTCCATAAAACACGGAGAGCTGGGTAGCTGCAATAGATTCACGTGACTCACAAAATCTCATATATTTACTATCTCATTTTTTACAGAAAAAGTTTGTTGACTCCCTGTCACAGAGAATAATGTCTCCACACAGCTACCAGAGTGAACTTTTAAAAACATAAATCTGATCCTGTCTGATTCTTAGATGCTGCCAGCACTGCTCTATGGACAGCTGTAATCCTAGGCTCCCTACTCACCGGTCTTTCTTACAGAGCTTTCTCTGTCTGGCTGCAGTCCAGTGGTCTTCCATCTCTTCTTAAACAGGCCAACCTTCTTCCCATCTCCAGGCCTCTGCACAGTCTATTACATCCCACTTTCTATACCCAGCTCTCTGCCACACCTTCATTATGCTAATTCTTCAGTATCCTTCTGGCCTCAGTTTAAATGTCACCTCCTCAGGGAGCCCTCCCTAATTTCCCAAATTGCCTAAATGCTGCCTGTGTCATATGGTTTTATACCACCTTGTACTTTTTCTTCACATAATTTGCAATTTGTGTGGTTATTTGTTTGAATCTGGACTCCCTCACTAGATTAGAAGTTCCTTGAGGTCAGGGACAGTTACGTTCACTGGTATAAGTAAAACAAAGTGCTTACAACATAGTAAACAACAAATAAGCATTTGCTGAATAAATGCATTGGAGAAACTTATTGTTTTCAAATACAAACTCACTATATATACATTATTTTTCCACAGGATATATCATGTACCTTCTAGAGACTGTTTCCCCATTCAGGTGAAACAGGTATTACTGTTTAAGAACTGATACAAGAACAACCTCAAAGAAATGACTAGAACTCTAAAAAAAAAAAAACTTCCAAAATGTCCTTTAAAACATAAAGAATTATCAATATCCTAGAAAAAATATAGATACCTATATATTGATACATAATGTATATATTACATCATATGTAATATATATCAATACCTATATATTAATATATATATATATAATACATAATGAGGACAGGTAAGAAAAAAAGAGTGAATTAAAGGAGTTGAGTTTTCCAACACCTCCACGAATTCTGTTAACTGGAAAAATGAGTACCATTTGAAAATAAAGTTCATATAACTCATAAAATACCCATTAAAGCCAGATTTCTAAGTTTTCAAACAAATGCACTTGGGAGGTTTCCCATGTGTTACACACACTGATTACCTATTCCTTTGCTTAGACAATGTCTGAAAATAACAGACTTAAGAAAATTTTAAACTATCTCATTTAATATGGAACAGACATCAATATCTATTCTCATTCTGTCATTCCCCAATATATATTCTTTTTAGGGTTGGAAGAAGCTCTAATTAATAGCACCTCTGAAGCAGCAGGACTTTCTGCTCTGTCTGTTACTTAAGTCACTTTTCATTTCTCACCAGAGAGAGGTATGAGCACTTCTCAGATATGTCTGGAGAGTTGGATATGTCTTGCAGACTTTTGGCCTGCTTTTCTCAGGGAAAATGAACAAAGAGCTATTTGTGCATTATCTCTCTCTGCAGTTGTGCCTTTCTTTGTATAATCTCTGCACTGGGCCTTTCTACGCTTTTCAGTGGGGACCCATGTAAACCATCTGCTCGGGCAAAGCAGGAGTGAGGTTGCCCATCTCATTAATTTACCAACCTGACCATCCTGTAGGAGCAGCCAGAGGAACTCTATCCACCAGCCCTGGCAACTCTCAAATGGCTAATTTCTTATGCTGTAGACGCTAGCTCCTCCCCTTTCGCAGCGGCCTCAATCAAACTCTGGCCTCAATCAATTTCTCTCACATTTCCTATTTGTCCCCTAAGGGCTTTGCATCCCCATTCAAAAATGCTATAGTTTCTCTTAAAACAACAATAACAATGAAAACACCGTCACCTTCTATGACCCCATGTACCTTAACATCCAAACACTGTGAAAAGTTCACTTACATAGTCTCTCCATTTCCTCACCTGCCTGCCCTCTTCCACTGCCTCAAGGGGGCTCACTCTCCAACCTCTCAGTTCAGTTCAGTTCAGTCGCTCAGTTGTGTCCGACTCTTAGCGACCCCATGAATCACAGCACGCCAGGCCTCCCTGTCCATCACCAACTCCCGGAGTTCACTCAAACTCATGTCCATCGAGTCGGTGAGGCCATCCAGCCACCTCATTCTCTGTCGTCCCCTTCTCCTCCCACCCCCAATCCTTCCCAGCATCAGACTCTTTTCCAGTGAGTCAACTCATCGCATGAGGTGGCCAAAGTATTGGAGCTTCAGCTTTAGCATAAGTCCTTCCAAAGAACACCCAGGATTGATCTCCTCCAGAATCGACTGGTTGGATCTCCCTGCAGTCCAGGGGACTCTCAAGAGTCTTCTCCAGCACCACAGTTCAAAGCATCAATTCTTCGGCGATCGGCTTTCTTCACAGTCCAACTCTCACATCCATACATGACCACGGGAAAAACCATAGCCTTGACTAGACGGACCTTGGTTGGCAAAGTAATGTCTCTGCTCTTTAATATGCTATCTAGGCTGGTCATAACTTTCCTTCCAAGGAGCAAGCGTCTTTTAATTTCATGGCTGCAATCAGCATCCGCAGTGATTTTGGAGCCCAGAAAAATAAAGTCTGACACTGTTTTCACTGTTTCCCCATCTATTTCCCAAGAAGTGATGGGACCAGATGCCATGATCTTCGTTTTCTGAATGTTGAGCTTCAAGCCAACCTTTTCACTCTCCTCTTTCACTTTCATCAAGAGGCCTTTGAGTTCCTCTTCACTTTCTGCCATAAGGGTGGTGTCATCTGCATATCTGAGGTTATTGATATTTCTCCCGGCAATCTTGATTCCAGCTTGTGCTTCTTCCAGCCCAGCATTCCTCATGATGTACTCTGCATATAAGTTAAATAAGCAGGGTGACAATATACAACCTTGACGTACTCCTTTTCCTATTTGGAACCAGTCTGTTGTTCCATGGCCAGTTCTAACTGTTGCTTCCTGACCTGCATACAGGTTTCTCAAGAGGCAGGTCAGGTGGTCTGGTATTCACATCTCATATTCTTGCTGAGGTCCTGAATGACCTCTCTGTGGCTAAATGCAATTGACAATTTGCATTCCTCACTTTTATTGTGGTTAAAAAAAAACATAAAATTTACTGTCTTAACTATGATAGAAAATAACCCAAAAAAGGATAATTGAATCACTTTGCTGTACACCTGAAACACAACATTGTAAGTCAACTACACTTCAATTTAAAAAAAAAAAGTTACCATCTTCACCATTTTAACTGTATAGTTTAGTAATGTGAGGTATAGCTACTGTTGTGAAACACATTTCCAGAGCTCCATGGCTTTTTCATCTTACAAATCTGAAACCATATATCCATTAAATAACAACTTCCCTTTCCCCAATTCCCCCTAGCTCTTGGTAACCACCATTCTATTTCTGTTTCTGTCAATTTGATCACTGTAGATACCCCACACAGGTGGAATCATACAGTCTTATCTTTCGGGGTTCATTCCTAATTTCATTTAGTCTTATCACAGGATCCAATTGACCACTTCTCTTCCATCTTCTGTGCTCCGACCTTATCTAATACACTTACCTGTTTTTAGTACTATTTCACTAGTTATTTCTGGTGGAAAGATGTTAAAATGCATCTCAGTTACAAAGTATCAAAATGTTAATTTGGCTCATCCATATTTTGATGGAATGACATCCAAACTATATAAGAATAAATTCTTCATAAAGACTAACCTTGAAAAAGAATACAACTTTGTCTCCAAACACAAATTTCAATGCTTCCTCACTCTCCACATAAATGTCACAAAATAATCAGACAGAATGATTTATTAATCCCTACATGGCAGGTTTTCATTAAAAAAAATTCAGAAACTTTATATATATATTTTATAGCAGGTAAAAGAGAAAACGACAATAAACTGTTGCTAATATTTTCAGTCTTCTACAAAGCAAGCATTCACAGAATACTGTGAAAGCAGAAAATGGAAAACAAAAGTGAGCTATACCAGCATTGTAGCTGCATTCTGTACTTTTGGGGTTCACTGGAGAAGCAAAGTTATTTATTTTAGCCAAGGAAACTGTCGTCAGGAAAAATGGGAATCTTCTGCCAGCTTCCTAACAACAAATATGCATTCATTTGTAATTATGATTTCCCCTTTGGTAAGTTAAATTAACAAAACCTCAACTGGAAATTTCTGACACTCTTACTCACAAGCTAAATTTATTAATTTCAACTGCCTTTGTTTTTTTTGTCTATAAAAATTATTTGAGCCTGTTAATTCTACATTTATTATAAATTTCATCTTGAAGAGAATTTAAAAATAAGCAAATAGGGCATCCTTGATTTGCACACGGAGGGGCTGAGGGGACTGACTGTCAGAAGTTAAAAGAAGATTATGAAATAAAGAATAACACCATTCAAAATGAGGTTTATTTTTTTGTGAGAGTGAATAAAAGGAATTGGGTCAAAGAAATTTTACTTGGAGCTTTGTACTTTACTAAAACAAGGAAAAGAAGGAAATATAAATGGAGACCTTGAAAGAACTGGAACTTATTTGCATGCGGAAAGAATTTGTTCTTTGTTGTTTTATCTCATTTTCTCTCTCTCTCTCTTTTCTTAAATGGGGTTTAGTTGCTTTCCAATGTTGCAGTAGTTTCTGCTGTACAGCCAAGTGAATCAGCTATATGTATATTCATACCCCTCCTTTTTGGGTTTCCTTCCCATTTAGGTCACCACAGAGTATGAAGCAGAGTTTTCTTCAGCACCTTTCAAATTCTGCCTTAGCTTTCATGCATTTCTCTGATCTTGCTTTTCTGTAATGGATGTTACATTATTAAATGTCCAGTCTTAATACTACGTGAACTCTTTTTGTTGTGTTCAGTCACCCAGTCGTGTCTGACTCTTTGAGACCCCACGGACTGCAGCATGCCAGGCCTTCCTGTCCCTCACCATATCCCAGAGTCTGCCCAAGTTCATGCCCATTGCATCAGTGATGCCATCGAGCCATCTCATCCTGACACCCTCTTTTCCTTCTGCCCTCAATCTTTCCCAGCATCAGGGACTTTTCCAATAAGTCGGCTGTTTGTATCAGATGACCAAAATACTGGAGCTTCAGCTTCAGCACCAGTCCTTCCAATGAATATTCAGGGTTGATTTCCCTTAAGATTAACTGGTTTGATCTCCTTGCTTTCCACGCAATTTTCAGGAGTCTTCTCAAGCACCACAGTTCGAAGGCATCAATTCTCTGACTTTTTGCCTTCTTTATGGTGAGGCTCTCATAACCACACCTGACCACTGGGAAGACCATAGCCTTGATTTTACAGACCTCAGTTGGCAGAGTAATGTCTCTGCCTTTCAACATGCTGTTATGTTTGTTATAGCTTTCCTGCCAAGAAGCAATCATCTGATTTCATGGCTACAGTCACCATCCACAGTGATTTTAGATCCCAGGAAGAGAAAATCTGTCACTACTTCCACCTTTCCCCCTTCTATTTGCCAGGAAGTAATGGGGCCAGATGCCGTGATGTTAGGTTTTTTAATATTTAGTTTTAAGCTGGCTCTTTCACCCTCATCAAGAGGCTCTTTAGTTCCTCTTTGCTTTCTGCCATTAGAATAGCATCATTGCATATCTGACAATCTAAGATTGTCGCTGTTTCTCCCGCATATCTGGATTCCAGCTTATAACTCATCCAGCCCAGCATTTCTCATGATGTACTCAGCATATAGGTTAAACAAACAGGGTGACAGCAGACAGCCCTGTCAAACTCTTTTCTCCATCTTGAATCAATCATTTGTTCTATAAAGGGTTCTAACTGTTGCTTCTTGACCCATATACAGGTTTCTCAGGAGATAGGTAAGGTGGTCTGGTATTTCCATCTCTTTAAGAGCTTTCCCCAGTTTGTTATGATCCACACAGTCAAAAGCTTTAGCGTAATCGATGAAACAGAGGTAGATGTTTTTCTGGAATTCCTTTGCTTTCTCTATGATCCAGTGAATGTTGGCAATTTGATCTCTGGTTTCTCTTCCTTTTCTAAACCCAACTTGGACATCTGGAAGTTCTTGGTTTGCATAACACTGAAGCCTAGCATGCAAGATTTTAAGCATGACCTTACTAGCATGGGAGATGAGTGGGACTGTCCTATGTTTAGCACATTCTTTAGTACTACCTGGAGAGGGAAATGGCAACCCACTCCACTGTTCTTGCCTGGAGAATCCCAGGGACGGGGGAGCCTGGTGGGCTGCCGTCTATGGGGTCGCACAGAGTCGGACACAACTGAAGTGACTTAGCAGTAGTACTACCTATCTTGGGAATTGGGAAAAGGATTAACCTTTTCCAGTCCTGTGGCCACTGCTGGGTCTTTCAGATTTGCTGACATACTGAATGCAACACCTTGATGGCATTATCCTTTAGGATTTTGAATTCTTTAGTTATCTGTAATATTTCTTGATCTCTTTAGAGAAAATATAGCATGGGGTCTAAAGATAACATAGATAAAGAATGAGTATATATTTATACTCTGTCTATAAAAATGCCAATATAATATAAAGATTTTAAGGTACAATACCAACTTAAAAATCACTTGTAACTATTCCTGATAAAAGTCCATCTCCCTCACTAACAGTAGGGTACTTTGCGCTAACCTTAGTTCCTCTTACTGCACATCATCAATTTCATCACTGAATCATTCCTATTAGTGATTTCAGTGATTTCTACTATATAGTTAGGAACAGTTTCTTGTATAGGGCAAAAATCTTCCATTTTGTAGCGATAATGTAATTCTAATACTATAAAAAGAACTTATGATGAAAGTATTTTTCCAAATTCAGATTAAAATAATATATTATTTGATAGTGTTGAGTCGATCTGTTACCTATTTGAAAATATAAATAAATCTTTCTGAATGCCGTGTTCAACAGCCACCCAGTGTGAGTCCTTGGAGAAGCCAGGAATCCTGGGAAAGTCACTATACCGCCCCACGTCCAGTGAGAATGTTCTTCCAGCATTAGAAAATAAAAGCCACTGGCCACGTGCCCTCTGGCTAAATATTCTGGATCACACATCCTGAGCTCTCCCATTCAATCATTCATTCAACAACAAAATCGTATTCGAAGTCCCCTTTCACACCATGCATGCTGCCCACTGTAATTTCATGTTCTCATGGAATTTATGGTCTAATGTCCACTTTTCTGGATCAAGTCCATCATACTTCCCATCTCTATTTACCTGCCACAAATACTAGCCACTGAGTCATCCATCCATCATCTTCTGAACTCTTATTTCTTCACTGTTTTATGTATCCTAATCTGATCCATTTCCCATACCTCTCAGACCTCACAAACCCTCTGCCATTCTAGATCTTCCTTGCTGTCCCTCAGAGATCCCTTTTTTCTCATACTGCATAAGTTTATAAACCTAGAGATGGAGCAAGTGTCCTTCTCCTTAATGTTTGTACCATCAGTCATCTTTGATCCTGCAATATGCCGAGTGCTTCGGGGTCTGGGTCATTAGACTACACTGCTGACTCAGCACCTACTCACTGTCTCGCCTTAACCCTGCCCACTGTCGGCTTTAGCCCCAGGCTCACTGTCTTTCTCTTTACCCCATTCTAACACTCTTCCTGATGACCTCAATGTTATCATGCTGAATCACTAAATAATCAGACTGCGACATTCTTTAACTTCTTCAGTTCAGTGATAATCCCTCTACAGTTAGGTCACAGGCCTGGAATGCCATAACCACACCCTCCAGAATTCATTAACCTTTACTTTTTCATCAGCAAGGCCAACATGTCTAAAATCTATATTTTAAACACCCTTTCCCCCAACTCACGCCTCCACATTTTGACTCCCTTAGCTTTTTTACTGTACTGAGTTGATTTGTCAATTTCACTGACTTTTACCAACTGAATTAACGCTTACCAAATTCACTGACTCAGCAATTTTCCATTATCCATCAACAACCTCCCTTATTTCTAAACTCCTGCCAGTTCTTCCTCTAAAATATAAACCAGTTCAATTCTCTACAGCTCTATTAAAACTTTCATGGCCTGAGTGACTATCATCTCTTGCCTGAATTAAGAAAATACACAGAACTAGCCTTCTGTTTTCATTATTTCTCCTTTATAATTAAGTTTCCATAGTATTCAGAATGATCTTTTAAAAACTGATATCAGATGTTACTCCCATGATTAAAATCTTATATCTGGTTTCTTATTGGTGATAAGAATCTAAACCCCTTAATGTTATACACAAGGCAATAAATGTTCTGGCCCCTTACTAGTTCTTTGCTCAGTTGCTTATCAATCTCCACAGCCATCTATGAGGCCTGAGACTAAGGGATGGTGTGGAAGATGGAGCTACGGATTTAGGTGAAGGAACAACTCATATTATCAGCTAAAAACAAGCACTTTTATAATTGCCTCTGACACAAAAACCGCTTAAATGTCCCATGACTTTTCAGTTGATCTTGTTGAGGTTGGCTATATAACTGTCAAAGATTAAACATAATAAACATTAAACATAATATGCACATGACAGTTTACTAGCACAGAACTATTACTTGCTTATAATTTCAGAGGCCATGTGACATGACAAACTCATATTGGGTTCATTTTCTTCCAAAATCCCTAGTTTTTCAGATATTTCTTTTCGATAACTTTATCCCACTCCTCCCAATATGTCCAAGAAGAGCAGATGATTTGATCTAAACTGTACATAACCATATCAAATTTCTTTCCTTCCTTTAAAAAAAAAATCTAGATTTGGTCCATTTTCCTACATGGTCAATATATTATTGAGGAGGATCTGGTTATGAAACATACTTGCTATACCTTCCTGCTTCATATTAGCTACAAATTAAGGCAGTCAGCTGTAGAAGGGGTCTTCATCCAAGCCACTGACTCCAAACAATATCCTTTCATTAAACTCCTTCAGCCTGTTATGAATCTACTTGATAATCATTAGCCTCATTTTATCATTAAATTCAAGAGGATCATAAGAGCTTTTGATAACTGTTAAAATTAAGATCTTCCGCAATCTATCCAAAATGCGTTAGTTGGGTGTGATCTGTTTCTTTAGAACTTAATTCTGGGTCAAAGCAATCCTGTGCTCCTCACCTCAGTGCTCACTAGACGGTTTTCAAGAATGCTTTCCAGGCCTTTTTTTTTCAGGTGACCTCGAGTTCAAACAAATTTATAGTTTAAAAGCTGACCTTTTTCCTTTTTAAAACCTTGCACCATATTTTCTGTTCCCAGTCTTCTACTTTCTTCTCCATTCTCCAGACTTTAAAAAAAAAAATTTAAATTACTTAGCAAATCTCATCTATAAGTTCTCTAAATACTTAAGTCTTTTTATCTCAGTAATTTTCAGCCTATTTGTTGTTCAGTCACTTAGTCGTGTCCAACTCTTTGTGACCCCAAGGACTGCAGCATGCCAGCCTTCCCTGTCCTTCACCATCTCCCTGAGCTTGCTCAAACTCATGTCCATTGAGTCAGTGATACCATCCAAACATCTCAACCTCTGTTGTCCTCTTCTCCTCCTGCCTTCAATCTTTCCCAGCATCAGGGTCTTTTCTAATCAATCAGCGCTTCGCATCAGGAAGCTGAAGTACTGGAGCTTTAGCTTCAGCATCAGTCCTTCCAATGAATATTCAGGACTGATTTCCTTTAGGATGGACTGGTTGGATCTCCTTGCAGTCCAAGGGACTCTCAAGAGTCTTCTCCAATACCACACCACAGTTCAAAAGCATCAATTCTTTGGCGCTCAGCCTTTCTTATGGTCCAACTCTCACATGCATACATGACTACTGGAAAAACCATAGTTTTGACTGGACAGACCTTTGTCAGTAAAGTAATGTCTCTGCTTTTTGATATGCTGTCTAGGTTTGTCACAACTTTTCTTCCAAGGAGCAAGTGACTTTTACCCTTCATGACTGCATTCACTATCTGCAGTGATTTTGGAGCCCAAGAAAATAAAGTCTGTCGCTGTTTCCATTGTCTCCTCATCTATATGCCATGAAGTGATGGTGCCATGACCTTAGTTTTTTGAATGCTGAGTTTTAAGCCCATTTTAGGGAGTACATTAAGGAAAACTTTCTACCTGGGCGTCAATCTTCTCCAGAAGGTAAATAAATGTAAACTTCTTCAGTATTTATTTCTGGGTTTGAGTGATTTTTGTTTGCCTATTAATATCTTTCAACAACCAGCATTTATTATTTTAATAATAATCCTTGACAATATCTTGTTATATATTTACTTTTTTTAATCTCTTAAATTAACACTGTCTGGTTGTTTTATCTTTCACATTTAAATGACAGTTATGTGTATGTACATTTTCTTAACATGCATGTGGTACTGCTTCAATATCCCTACTTGTATCACTGCTAAGAGATCTGATGATATGAACAAGAGATATTTGATTCTAATGTTGTAAGCAAAGGATAAGTTTGAACAAATCAAGTTCGCTTAAAATCTTGCTTCTTTGTATCAAAACTTTCAGTTTACCCATTATCTGAACAGTCATATACAACTACCTGAAGCCATTTAAAATCTTTCAGAAATTTATCCTCAAACATTTTTTCCTATCCTAGAATTATTAGGATATTAGGGTAATAAATATGTGAAAAGATAAAATACATATGTAACACTAACTCAAAAATTGATGAGGTGTTCTCCGAGCTTGAACATAACTTCAAAGAAATGATTACAGACTCTTCAGAAGTATTTGATTAGATGTATTTGGGAGATGATCACATATCAAAATTGGACAAAGAAGCAGCACTCAATGTATACCTGTTAATAGATATAAAAGTAGAGAAATACAACAGAGAAAATACAGACAATTAAGATTGCTCATAAGAATAATGCAACTTGAAAACAGAGTTCTTTAATTTGACTAGGGAGAAGAAAATTAAGACACCTGAATGTCCATACCTATCAAATGTTTTATGCTATGCTATGCAACAAATTATTTCAATTTCCTTTTATAAAATCCCTGGTAGCTCAGCTGGTAAAGAATCTGCCTGCAATGTAGGAGATACCAGTTTGATTTCTGGGTCACGAAGATCCACTGCAGAAGAGCTAGGCTACCCATTCCAAAAGTCTTGCCTGGAGAACTGCATGGCAGAGAAGGCTGGCAGGCCACAGTCCATGGGGTCACAAAGAGTTGGACACAACTGAGTGACTAACACATACCCATTCCAGTATTCCCTGGTGGTTCAGACAGTAAAGAATCTGCTTGCAATGCAGGATACCCAGGTTTGATCCTGGGTTGGGAAGATCCCTTGGAGAAGGGAATGGCTACCCACTCCAGTATTCTGGTCTGGAGAATTCCAGGGACTGTATATGTATAGTCCATGGGGTCGCAAAGAGTCAGACACGACTAAGCGACTTTCACTTCACCATCATAACAAACACACCTTCACATAAAGGTAGAAAAACTTGGGGTTTTGAAACTTCAATGTGATGGAAACATGTAAAACTGAACGGTAGTCAAAGATAGAAAATCAAGTCTTCCATCATGGGGAAGACTATTATCATTACCCCCAATTAATCTTTTAAAATTATAGTTTCTTTTGAATTAAAAAAAGTAAGCTGTAGGAAGTGTCAACACTGAGTTTTTTAGTTAAGAAAATAAGTTTCTTTCATTTTCTTGTTTAATTCAATAAAATAATTTTGAACTATTTAAGGTTAAGAGAAAAGAATTTATCTAAACAGCATCATAATAGAAGCACTGCTAGTCTGATAAAACTTCTTAAGAACTTAGTGCATATTCCGTACTTTGAAAGTCAATGCTTGCTTACTACAAACACTGATTTTCATGAAACAACTTCATAAATATTAGTCTTCACAGTTAAATTTGGAAAAAGTATCCAAGTATTTCCATAATTAAACAGAAAATTAAACAATCTGTGTGTGAAAACAGAATACATAGGAACTGTGTTTCTTGCTTCAATAATGTACTTTTCTCACCAGGAGTTCAAGTGCAGTAATTACTTATGTTCAATAGATGGCGACTTTTACATTATAGTCATCAAACCAGTATTCGCATGTGTACTGTGCTGTGCTTAGTCATTCAGTCATGTCCGACTCTGCAACCCCATGGACTGAAGCCCACCACGTTCCTCTATCCGTGGGATTCACCAGGCAAGAATACTGGAGTGGGTTGCCATGCCCTCCTCCAGGGGATCTTCCTGACCCAGGGATTAAACCCAGGTCTCCCGCACTGCAGGTGGGTTCTTTACTGTCTGAGCCACCAGGGAAGCCCATAGGACAATATAATCAACCAGTGGAAAATGAAAGGAGATAAATTACAAACATCCCATATTTTGCAATAGACAATAATTACTATTTGGTTATATACCCATTTTTGAACCTGTGGTCTTTTTTTTCCAGGTTAACACAATACTTTGCAGGAATGCATATGATAATATTATCAGCTAAGTAAATCTATCTGGTTATTAAAGTTCTATTTTTGCTTTTAAAAATTAGACTGTGCTGTGAAAGTCTTTGTGTACTGTGTTTTGGGGCAAATCTGATTTTAACCTCATGAAAACATGTGAGATTATGAGCCAAGGAAATGATTCCTAATTTCTTTGTGTAGCTTTTAAATAATAATTTTAGGTAATTTACTCAAATGACACATGTCCTAATAAGAATATACAACAGAGTCCAGTATATTTGTGATAATAGCAATAATGAAGACATGCACAGGTTAGCAAATTGTGTTTCTTCATTAATCTATTTCTACACTTTCATTGTCAAGGGCCCAGGTTCGATCCCTGATCAGGGAACTAAGATCCCACAAGCAGAGAGGCTAAATAAATAAATAAATTTTTAAAAATCTGTTTTATGTGGATCCTGTGAATATCTGTGAACAACCTAAAATGTTTAAAGAACTTGCTGTAAATTGAAGCCTGTTTGGAAAAATTTATGTAGGTTCTGCTGTCTAAATTTTCAATGAATGTACAAAGGTGACAAGTTTCTGTTCAAGAAGTAACATCTGTTCTGATTGCCTTCAACTGAAAATCACAGGGACATTAGTTAGTACCAAGGGACAGCCTAGAAGATTTTTTTCCCCCCATAAGCACTTCAGTTTTGTGTAATATAACTGGTGACTGGAGTGTGAACTGTTTTCTAGCTAAAGGGAAAGGCAGTCACTCTTCCATTGGTGAGTATATTTAAGTCTTTGGAAATTGGGAAACTACATCACACATTAATTCTTCATCACAATCTGTGAAAAATCAGAACCCACCATTAACTGAACAAGAGAGAGAGAAAAAACAAAGACTAATGAAAGTATGTTTTGGTCATGATAATTTTAGAAATCTTTTTTGCTATACTAAAATACTACTTTGGTGGTGGTTTGGTGGTTTAGTCGCTAAGTCCTGTTTGACTCTTGCAACCCCATGGACTGTAACCTAACCAGCTGCTTTGTCCATAGGATTCTCCAGGCAAAAATACTGGAGTGGGTTGCCATTACTTTCTCCAAGGGATCTTCCTGATCTAGGAATAGAACCTGGGTCTCCTGTGTTGCAGGCAGATACTTCACCGACTGAGCTAGGAGGGAAGCCCTCAAAATACTACTTTATACTTATTTTTATAGACCTATGGAAGTGAAAGTATTAGTCTCTCACTCATGTTGGAATCTTTACAACGCCATGGACTATATAGCCTGGTAGGCTCCTCTGTCAATGGAGTTCTCCAGGCAAGAATAATGGAGTAGGTAGCCATTCCCTTCTCCTGGGGATCTTCTATGCATGCATAAAAAATTTAAAATTATTAGATAAGTATTTTACTACATACAGTAGAAACTGGGAAAATAGTGAGTCAAGAAAAATCACCCTATGTATGGTGCTTGACATGATGTATTTTAGGTATATATGTTTCTAAAAGAATTAACTTTAAATAAAATTTTCTATGGCCTTCAATAATTCTCTATTATGGTCGGCCACATATTAATATTAGCTTTCAGTACATCTGATAATATGCAGGCTGGTTTTTTTCTTTTATCAGTGTTTTAGATTATACTTTTAACTTGAAACATTTCCTTAGTAATGATAAAATTTCTGCTGGCTTTTCCAATCAGAGCACTAAGCATTTCACATGTCTATTTCTAACATAAGTCATGTATTGTCACCTCACAGGAGTCACGGAGTTATTCATGTTAAAACAGACCAAAACCAGAAAGGAACATGGATTAACAAACAAATGTTCATTTAATATCTTCCACAACTATTCAACAGATAACAGCAAGGGAAAAGCATCAACTTTTGCCAGTTAGACTGCCCATCAATTCTCCTTCCAAGCAGCTTAGGAATGGCTCTACCTTATCCTCACTATAGCTATTAATTTTTTGATATTTTCATGAAGCTTTGACCTTATTCTGAATTTTCACTCAATTAAAAGTCATGTAAAACCTGTTGCAAACAATTTCTCTAAAACTGAACAGAGAATTGGAGAAATATGTAATTATATATAATTGGTACCATTAGTTATTGATGCTGCTGCTGCTGCTACTAAGTCGCTTCAGTCGTGTCCGACTCTGTGCGACCCCACAGACGGCAGCCCACCAGGCTCCCCCATCCCTGGGATTCTCCAGGCAAGAACACTGGAGTGGGCTGCCATTTCCTTCTCCATAGTTATTGCTAATTAGAGCCAAATATGGGGGTGGTGAAGAACACAAAAAGCTTGTGTTCAAGGAGCTTACACTCTAGTTATGGATATAGGACATGGAGACAAACACTTAACATTCCAATCAGAAAAGCAGGCACCACAACAGAGGTAACAATAGTACTTCCAACTGGGTCTAAGTCAGTGACTCTACTTTAGAATAGCTTTTTCTAAAGGCTAAGTTGTCAAAATGAATATTAGTAGAGAAAGGCAGCTGGTGTGTACTATGGACGGAATTGTGTCCTTCCTCTTAATTCATGTTGAAGCCCTAACATCTAATGCAACAGTATTTTTGAGACAGGGTTTATAAGGAGGTAATTAAGGTTAAATGAGGTCATAATGGTTGAGATTCTAATCCAAGACGACTGGTGTCCTTTAACACAAGAGACAGGCACCCATGGCTCGCACTTTCTGCTAGTCCACAGAGGAGAGGCCATGTGAGGACACAGAGACAAGCTGGTCAGCTTTCATCCAGACATGCCATGCCTCACTAGAAACCTACCCTGCTAGCACCTGGGTCTTGGACTTCTAGCTTTTAAAACTGTGAGAAAATTAATTTCTGTTGTTTAAGTCATCAAGTCTGGATATCTTGTTATGGCAGCCTCAGCTGACTAAGAAGTAGTTCACTAGAGATGAAGTTTACATTGTAAACACCCACTTGCAAATAGAATAAGATCCAACCAACCAGTCCATTCTAAAGGAGATCAATCCTGGGTGTTCACTGGAAGGACTGATGCTAAAGCTGAAACTCCAATACTTTGGCCATCTCATGAGACGAGTTGACTCACTGGAGAAGAGTCTGATGCTGGGAGGGATTGGGGGTGGGAGGAGACCGGGATGACAGAGAATGAGATGGCTGGATGGCATCACCGACTCGATGGACATGAGTTTGAGTGAACTCCGGGAGCTGGTGATGGACAGGGAGGCCTGGCATGCTGTCATTCATGGGGCTGCAAAGAGTCGGACACAACTGAGCGACTGAACTGAACTGATACAGTTTACCCTTGAACACATGAATCTGAATTGCACTGGTCCACTTAGTGGATTTTTTTTTTTTACTAAATACATACTGTAGTACTACCCAATCCATCTTGGCTGAATCCAAGAATGCAGAACCACAGAAAAGGAGGGCTGACTGTAAAGTTATATGTGTATTTTTGACTGTACAGGAGGTTGGCACCCCAACCCCCTACACTGTTCAGAGAGCAACTATATTTATATACTTAAATATTTATCTTTACGTATACATCTATGTATAAATGTCTAGGAAGAAACAGCATGCCTATTAGAATGCCTTTTCCCTTCAATTTATGTTTCACTAAGACTTTTGTATTCAAGGAGCTCAAATTCTAGTTGGAGATGCAGGATATGTAGACAGATATCCGTAACACAAATTAGAAAAGGAAGTGGGGGTGGGGGTGGGGCACTGTGGGTTAGAACCTGTGACTCGAGCAGCAGGTAGAAGAAGAAGATCTTGAAGAGAAGCATTTGTACTCGGCCCCACCATTCTCAGTGGCATTCCACTGGTCTTTTGGGAAGGTGATGGTTGGTTCTGTGGAATTATTCAGAGCACTAGAAGACACTTCTTCCCTTGGCCCCAGTAGCACCCTCCTGTCCTTGTGAGATATCTGTTTATCCCATACATTTCCAAAGGCCACTCTTAATTAGAGGTAAATTTTTAAAAGATGTCCCTTGTGGCTCAGTTGGTAAAGAATGTGCCTGTAATGCAGGAGACCTGGATTCGATCCTTGGGTTGGGAAGATCCCCTGGAGAAGGGAAGGCTATCCACTCCAGTATTCTGGCCTAGAGAACTGCATGGAATATATAATCCATGGGGTCGCAAGGAGTCGGACATGACGGAGCAACTTTCATTTTCACACTTTAAAGACATAAAGGAAACAGCAGAGGTGTTCAAATAAAATGTACTATGTGGCTAATATATTTGATTCTAAAATGTTCCATATGGAAAATTATAATATAAAAAATTTATTAAGTACTGTTTATTAGTTACAAGATCTTCTCACATTTATTCAGAGTTAATCTGTTTTTGTTTTGGAGCTTATTTCGTTAACTTATTCCTATATAGCCTTGATTATGTCTGATTACTTTCTTCTTTTTTTTTTTTTGCCAGTAAACCTACTTTATTTCAAGGATAAAAAATAAAACACTACAAACACCAAGGTAGGAAATAAAAGTTATTTATAATAGAAATACCTTTACCTACTTATTACTCCCAAGGTATTTCTGATGCAATTGACAAACAGACATCCTTCCCTCAAGGCAAAGAAAAGTAAACAAATCTTTCTTTTGAATTCCACACGTTTCAGGCTGCCCTAAACTGATCTTTCACTAATGATTTCCCTAAATGGTGTTTGTAATCTGGTCTGTGATGTAAGGAGAAGCAACGAGACGTGTCCCAGAATGAACGATGAGAAGGTGAAGACCAGAACCACGCTGAAGAGAACAGATACAAGTGAGGTCCAACCTGAGATGTAACAGAGCTCGCATGTCCCCTCCAGTTCAGCCCTACTGTGCTGCCACGGCCAGGCTTCCTCCCCACCCTCCCGCTGATCACTTCACTGCAGGTGGGCCGCTCCAGGAAGGCTTGGAACAAGGGATGTCGGTAGCTGCGGTGATATGTGAAAACCAAGACAGTTTTTTACAGAGGACTAAATTGTCAAACTCATCACTAAATTATGAACAGAGCATTATATGCCACATTTCTATACATAAACGTTACGTTTTTAAGTGACTTTATGTGTGTTCTGGGGCATTCTGTTCCCTACAAATACGTTACAATATACATTAATGTCTCCCTTTTTTCATCTTCAATAGATCTCAATGGGAAAAGAATTACATCGATCAGGGCTGGGACTAACTTTGTGGAGTAAGCTTTATTTAGAAAGTTGATTACCTCCCTGATTCTTCATTCTCTAATTTTACTTGAAAGTGATTGGATATGATAATCACCTTTAAACTTCCCATTTAAAATGCTGCGGACAGTACTGGGAACATAATTTACTTGTCTATATTGATTAAGAGTTATGTTTTGCATCATGCTTCCCGCCTCACATATCACATTCTGGCCACACTGTTCTTTCTGTTTTGTATACTTGCTATGCTTCCTTACACTTTGGGGTTCTCACACTTGTTTCCTGTGTCTTGAGCCCTCATCCCAACTCATAAAATCACCTGGTTGACCCCTTTTTCTCCCTCAGGCAATGCCATTAAGGTCATCTCCTCAATGTGTACATGTGTGATAAGGCGCTCAAGTCATGTCCAACTCTTTGCCAGGCTCCCCTGTTCATCCATACAATTTAAGTGATCCCACCCTGCCTAAACCATATTTCCTTTATATTAACTTATTGGTAAATAAATTATTACAGATGATCTTGTTTACGTATTTATCTGCTATTTACTCCTGAATCCCTAGCACACAGCAGTTTCCGGAATTCAAGTATTCAGTAACTACTCATGTGAAAGAATTAAAGTAGGTAACAAATAAACATTTACAATTTATAATATTTTAAATATACACTGGCAACTACAACAATTGCAAAATTATTTGGGGAAATTAATTCATCCTACATTCCTGAAAAACAAAAACATGAATAAAAGAAAACTCTCTTAACATCACAACTTTTATTAAACAAGCTCTCTAGGACTGTTTTTATCTGAGTTTTCCTAAAGGGCATAAGAATGTACAAAATGAGTAGGTTTCTGTTTCCACAAATAACTGTTTTTCAAGGTAACAACAACAAAAAAAAGATTGACTATGTGGAAGTCATTGTATCTTCTGGCTGTTAAAATATTTTAAGAAAAAAAATGGTGAAAATTCTTAAGAGTAACATTTCCAATTTTACATGAAAAACAAGTCTGTTGACAAAGAAAGTCTGTTGAAGAGAGGCAAACAAAAACAAGCTATAAATTAGGTCACTAGACTTACAACAATATTTTTGCAAGACGTTTTTATAATTTTTGGCTAGCTTTTAAGCTTGGAATATAAGATGTCCTAGGAGATTAACTGAGCACAGGAATTCAACCTCTGACAGGGTCAAACTGAATGTCCTTTGCCATCCTGGCTGAACATCTATCCGCATACTCTATTCCAGAGCTTGAGGGTCAGAAGGATCTGGAATTATAAACAGAGGCTGAAGGTACTGTATCACACAACTTTCTAATTATCAGGGCCTTAGCTACGGTGAAGGCATACCTTATAAAGTGAGTGATGGCAAGGAGTTACAAAGGGAAATACAAGCTCACTGAACAGAAACAAGAGGAAGGAAAGTAAAACATAAGAGCATAAAAATTATCTAATTATGTAAAAAGTGATGATATCTGACTAGGGCCAGGGTGTTGAGAAAAGGCTATGCCCATACACTACTTGAGGGAGAAGAAACCGCTACCCCCTTTCTGTGATGGGCAGGTTAAGATATTATCATCTTTATGTATCACCTTTATGATTTCATGGTCTGAGTTGGCAGCTCTATTATTTGCATATTATCCTAAAAATTATGAATGTAAAGAGTGATTTAAAGAAGAGTTAATAGTAATGATAATAATAACAACTCATTTATTTGGGGCTTCTGAGTCTCTTCACAGAAGGAAAAGCTCTAGAGGTCAATGAAGTCCACAGTATGAATGGAGGTGGGAAATGAATAAACACATAAAGATTCTATGTATTAGATAAATGCAGAATCTTTACAAGGCAATATGTTACCTTTTTCTGCCTGTGCAATAACTTCAAAGATCAATCAAAAGCTCTGAAGACCACATGGTAGAAAACAAATGCATACGGACAAGTTACCTTTGTTTATGTTTGCTTATACGTTACTAGACAGCTGGATGAGCCATTTGGCATCCCAGAAATGACTCTTTTAATTGCATATTAAAATTGTTTAAAATTAGATAAATTGCATTTATCTAAATCTATGGTTTCAATGAGACATTAAGTATTTTATTTTTAATTAGGTACGGTATTAAAACTCTACTTTTCAACGGCACCTTCAAACTCTACCTTTTCAAGTTATATGGTTTTACATACATATGTTCTCTTTTTTTTTATTAAGGAAAAATTATTTTATTTACCTAAAACTCTCTTTCTAGTAGCTCTTTCTCTCAACTCTGAAGTTTATTCTAGAAATCTGATTCTTGTAAGATACCATGTTTACTCTAGCCAAGAACATTTATTTTCACAAGAACTTGATTTTTTATCAAGTGTTGTCTCCTGAGATTAGTGAAGAATTATAGGGTATATGAAAACCTGGTCTAAGAAAATAGGTTTTCTTATAAAGGCCAGGGACACAGTAGCAACTGGGACTGATGTCAGAAACATAAAATCAAAAGCAGTATCTGAAGAACTGATACAATTAAAAGAAAGAAAAGGACTGTAGTACAAATGAACACAGATAAATCCTAGAATTATTTTTAAAAGCACATTTGGCATGCCAAATTTTAAACAGTAATCACTAACTGAAATTAATGTTAGTTTCTCCAAATTATGAGGCAGTTTCCCTATCCTACACTGACATTAAAATCAAGAAAACCTGGAAAAGTAAAAATGGAACCTTAATTGAAGACAAAGATGCTTCAGTAATAATTTTCCACAAAGCCTAATTCTATGTTGTGCCCCAACCTATTCTTATGTGTTTCTCACAGAAGATGTTACATAAAATAATGTAACAATGCACAGAAAAAATATGTATCTTTCATATTCTATGCTCACATTTTAGCAATCTCACAAAATTAAAAAAAATATATTCCAAATTAAGTATCAAGAGAAATATTTATTTTACCCAAGTGGTACTATAAAGTCTTAGATAGTTTGTTACTAACTTCAAGGAAACAGAAAACAACTACAAAGCTAAGTTAAAGGCAACTTTATTACAATACTTTTCCAAACTTCAAAACGCATTCATTATTGAATTTAATCTAATATATAATACATTATATTACAAGATAGAAAGCATTTCTGGTCAGATATTTAGCTTGCATGTATCTCCCAAAACAGAGATTCCTAGAAAGCAACAACACACAATTATTTATATATCACTAAGTAAACTATTTCTCTGATGTCACATAAAGAATCATTCATATTGCAATTTATTTTATGTTCGTTTACCCTTTTTTAGAAATAAAGCAAAGCTATCTTGTCTACATGTTACTAGTTAATACCTAGAAGTTGTTTACACCCTAAACGTATCCACCAGCCTAGAGATACTTCCTTTGGTAGAAAATAGGATTTTTAAACTAACCAAACCAAAAGAGCACTTTATTTCCCCACTGCAAATAGGGGCAGAATTCTCTTCTTTCCTTTTTTTAGGAGCCAAATCTGGGCCTCCTGCTCTTCAGACAGCCATCCTCAATAGCTCTTCCTTTAAAACATACCCAAATTATAACAAACTCTGTTCTAATAAAGTCATTTCTATTTTATCTTGCCTCTGTGTATTTGCTTACTTAGAAGCGTTTACAACCCACTTTGAACATTACATAATAATGAACTTAAAAGTAACCTTGGGAAATGTAATAACATAAAGAAAGTATTTTTCCCAATTGCACAAGGACATTATTTGCTCATCCACTTCTGCTTCAACCAACCAACCCAACTTCACTTACAAAAAGAATTCTTTTTCCAAGGTTACTCCCATAAAAACAGTAAAAACACATGTAAATCCATTGAATCAATCTAGCTCCTTACTGTTCTCTCTTGGTTTAACATTTGTGGGCTACCAAATAGCACAAAACATGTTCATCCTCCTCATTTTCGAAACAGCAGGAAATGGTTAGAAAAGTATAGAAAGGTTCTATTTTTTCTTTCATAAGGCAAATTTAATACAGATTTGGCTAAGAAGTTGGAGAAAAAGAACAAGTGAATGAAAAGGTATGTGCTGCCTGCTGGGGTGGGGGGGGCAAGCCTCAGAAATCACTGTACGTTA